>NC_059351.1:5180000-6542500 GCF_019703515.2 Myxocyprinus asiaticus | reverse complement strand
GCAACTTCCAAATCACGCTCATCACTGATAATGCGAATGCAATTACTTCCTGGTTTCAAAGAAGAATCTGAACCCGGGTCTTTCATGCTGCTGACACAATGCACTTCCTGTTGCACCACTGGTGAAGGTAAACACACAGGAGCAGCTGCATAAATGTCTGATAGGAGATGGCGCTTGTCGCCATAATGTTGCCAATTGTAGGGTACCGGAACTCTCGGAAACAACATACTGAGTTCCTGTGTGATTATGTTGGATAATCTTCTCCTCCAGAACTCGAGAAACCATTGAAAAAGTGAGTTGAACAGATCAGTCTGATTGAGAAACTAATCATTCAGACCAGTTCAAAACAAGATCAAATGATTCATTGAAAAGATCAGACTCTGAAAATAATCAGAAAATAATGAATTTACATTTGACTACTCTCATGAACTCTCATGAAAAAATCATGTCAACATTTTCATTGAATAACAACTTCAATTTTGGTCTGTTTGTCATGCAAATCATGTGGCTTGGAATACTTAGAATATAGCACGTCAGTCACATGGACCACTTTGATGATACTTTCAGGATATTTTCATGGTGCTTTTGTGTCCTTTATGAAGCTTGAAAGCTCTAGTATCATCAAAAAGCAACAAGTACACTATTACAAATTTCTTCTTTTGTGTTCCTCAGAAGACAAAAAGTGATTTGGATAAATGGTCAAAATTTTTATTTTTGGGTGAACTATTTAGCTGAAGTGGATGACATTGTTATTGTTATGATTCTAAATTTACTTCAAATCATTGTTTGTGCAGGTGAGGTTCTTACTTGGAAAAAAAACTTTCTGTCAATGCCAGTTTTAGCTAAGCCCAGAGTAGCACAGACTGTGTGTATTTTTAGCAACAATCCCTTCAAATTGTTTCAATGCCTGTTATTTGACTTGTTGCTTGGTCCTCACAAACAAATTACACCCCATCAAATATTTAGAGGACTCCACATGAACATATCTATTTTTATCCAACAAAGCCACCTCCCATAGCAGACAGCTTAACAGGGGAGTTAGGGCACTTTCTAAAAACAGCATGCACGTTTTCAGGCAATGAGGACTCTGTAAGCAAGAAGGATTTTAAACAGAGAAGTGCTTCAAAGCCTCTGTGCTCTTCCATCTCTCTCCCAAAGCTGTCGCTAGCACGGACACTTCATATTAGCATCAGTACCCACAGGACTCGTGCGAGAAACCCTGAGTGACTTCTTAACTACAGGCGACAAGCTGATGAGACCCAAAGGAACTGAGCTGTCCTGGCTTTCCCTCCCTCCTACCTCTTCTATTTTCCTTCCCTCACTTGAAGTTGAACTTCTAGGCAGCTTCCATTATTGTATGCTGCTGACAATTGTAGCCTCGGATTAGACTGAATATTGTAGAGACAGCAAGGGCAATTTTCAAGAAGTTCTGAGGAGATGGTTATTTCAGTTCTTATAAAAAGAGGAATGTAAAAGCTGCCTTATCACTCAAAATGTATCAAGTGCACACAAGTTCATCTCAATTATTTAGTATGCTCAGCTTAGTAATTATGGTTTCTCCAAAAAGAACTTATCAATTATGTATATGAGATTAAATGGTTATTAAGAAGCCAGTGTAGTCATGTTTCCTCAACGAAAGTCCAAACCTAAAATATTTTTTCTCACTGTACTACTTCTCTCTGTAATTATTACAAATTATTATAGCAATATTACAGTATTATAACATATAATTATTACTAGGGTTGTGCCGATACAATCTTATATATCAAGTGTATATATATATATATATATATGTGTGTGTGTGTGTGAAGAGCTAGATGTGTCTCTTTACATTTATTTTTGTGACATCGCAGATTTTAGCCAGCAGGTGGCAACAAAAGACCATATTTGTGTGTAATATGAGCCAGTTGAGGTGACGTGCATTGAGTCAGCATCAGACATTGTTTTCATTCATCTGCACTCCGTGATTGCTCAGATTACTACAATACTAAACCTGGAAAATAGCATTAAACAGCTGTGGCGGAGTGAGCAAGAGACAGACACAGTGGGTGTGGTGTCAAGCCTCGGAGAGGCATTTATTGGAAAAAAATAATAAACTTAAAATGTCCATAAAAGGAGAAAATAAAGTGTACAGGGGGAATGGTGTTCAAAATACAGGGGGAGTCTGGCATCTTTGTGGTGAGACGGGGCTTCTTGAAGGGCGGGGAAATGTCCAAGGAATGGCCCAGGCATTAGCGGGGTCCGACGGCTGCACGCGCTCCCCTCCTGGGTCCACAGCATGTGGGGCGGCGGCGTCCTTGGCAGCCTGTCTTCCCAGGCCCTCAGCAGGTGAGAGGGGAAGGTGGCCCGGCCTCTAGCCTGTCGCCCGCTACGCATGCTGTTTCCCCTGGTGACACAGGTCCAAGGAGCAGGTCCGGCATTGCATCTAATTCAGCTGAACCCTCCCCGCTCTGGTCCTGGGCATGCGAGGATGCCAGCGTGTGCATTCTGCGTTTTAAAGACAGCGGCGATGAAGCATTGTTCATATCAGGTGTGCTTCATCCACCACTGTCAGAACGAGGCTTATTAATTATGCACCTCTTCTCACTCTCCTGCCCAACTCTCATTGTGAGCCTGGCTGAAGGACGGCCCTAAGAGGTGGGGCGACGATGACGAGAGGGAGGGGCGGGTCGTTCCGCTACACAGGGTTAAACTAACAACTTCAGCATTAAGGACCATTACTGCTGAGAGACACAACAGACTGAATAATTACACAAACTCAAGGTGCTTACCTCTTACCGGAGTTTCCACATTGGAGCGGACATACTGTTCAAAATGGCGAAGGAGATTGCAGTTTCTGTAGTTAATGACTCTTGCGCACCATCTGCCGCAAAATAGGGAGGAATACCTCCGCTTGGATGGCTATTTTTCCACAGAGAAAATAGGATGCATTTGACCAAAATGACTTTATCTTCAGAAAGCTGACTAACACAACAGTCATGACAGACTCAGGTAATCGCACCCGCTCCATATCTCTCTCTCTCTCTCTCTCTCTCTCTCTCTCTCTCTCTCTCTCTCTCTCTCTCTCTCTCTCTCTCTCTCTCACACACACACACACACACACACACACACACACACACACACACACACATCCTATTTTTCTCCAATAACTTGACAGAAACAGCCCAAGGTGTGATACTTGTTCTAAAGTGAAATTTTTTAATTTTATTACTAAAGGAGGCTTGGATGCATAATTTGGTTTGAACTAGCAATGGCAGATTCTGATCTGTCACGTAAGAAAGTAGTTTCATGCACAAATAAGTTTTTTGTAACCGTACTCAGTTTTTCCTCATTTTTTAAATTTACTTGTTCATTGAAATGTTGTATATAAGCAATATCACACTCGTAATTGTGCTATTTGGCACTACATCAGCACTGCTGTGATTACTTGTGGCACTTAGCCTGTGGCCTAATCACAACAGTGCTGATGTAGGGCCATAACACACTCTTGCTCCTATATATATATACAGTATATACAGTATATTTTTTTTCTCATAATAATGTATTAATACTTTAGATCCTATGTGGCATGAGAGAGATTGAAACTGAACTCGCAGATTCACCCTTTCTCTCACGGACATGCTAGGTCACTCTCACATGTTTGCTGCTGTTTGAATCGCAATCCAATTATGATATTGAGATGCACTGTGATATATTGAATTGTGACATACTGTAGGAATCACAATGATAATGTGTCCATTTCAAAGACTTCAAGTTCATCATAAATCTCATAAAAATCTTTTAAATTTAAAAATCTATAAAAACATTCAAGCCAAGCAACATCCTTTAATCACATCAATACAAAATTAAATCAGGTCCAAGACAGAGCCTAGCAGTAAGTGAACATGCTATGACATATTAAGCCATGGTGCTCATGCAGACACCACAAGTTCAGACCTGGCTTGCAACATTTACAGACCCTGCTACCCACTGTTCTCACTATCATTTCTGTTCTGCCTATCATTATCATTCTGCCAATTATTGTAATGCTCTTTCAAGGCTGTTGGTTTGGTTTGAAAGTTGGTAGGGACATACTACAAGGAGGACATATATCAAAATGTTGGTATTAAAAAAATGCAACAAAGTCAGTCTAGTAATAAATAATATTATTTCCTCAAATAACAAGTCTCATTTCCTATTTATCTGCCCCACCATGTTAAATATTAGCCTGTTTTTTTATAATTGTGATATACGATAAACTACTTGGATGTTTTGACTGTTTTGATCACAAAGGCCTAATTTTATTTCCTGTATTTTATTGACAGAACATGCTTTTCCTATCTACAATGATATCATTCTCCAAAGCGCAAAATAAAACATGGATTGGCTAAATAAATCGAGAGAATTTATTTAAATTAATTTAAAAAAAAAAACATTCCTGCACTGACGTAGAGTGGCTCGTGACACGTGTCGTCATAGGGAAACACATACCAGAGGCGTGCCTAGTATTTTCTTCTCTCTGCAAATTTATAAACTTTATGGATGAATTCATTAAAATCATAGGCTTACCGCACTTTAATTTCAAACTGGTCTCATAGTGAAAACATGACTCTAAATACATTTTTGCTAAACTTGTTAGAGGTGTCTCCAGGAACAATTCCCTGCAGTTTTGAGGTGAATGGAACACTAGAGACACTACAACAACTATGCGTTTTATTTACTTTCACTCAAATCATGAGTTTAATAGCTGTTACTTTCCTGCATGTGTCTATATGAGATGTGTGTGTCGTTCAGCGCTGTCTCTGGCTTTCCTTATTCTGTTACCAGACATCTCCCATTGGTTGTTTCCATTGAAGTCCCCTCTGATTTTATCATCTCCTCCACCAATTGCCATAGACCACCGACTTTAAAACCCCATCAAAACCCTTTGCGCGAGCTCCGGCTGTGTTACTGTACTCTATCTGTTCATTTTTGCAAAGAAATCAATCAGTTCATTTTTGTTTGTGTAACAGGGTAAAATGGAAATGAGGAGGCCAGAACGGGTTTGACAATATAAATAACGATTTAATGATTAACAAAAAGACACAAACATAAACACAAATGCATATAGGCAGCTGCCTGTAGCTCTCTCTCTCTCTCGAACTGCAGCCTCCGGCGGCCTTTATCCCTCTCGTCGGCTTGATTAGCCTGATTAGGGGCTGGAGCGTACATCATCACGGCCCGACCCCACCCACCTCCTTGCCACACTCCTCCCTCCTTTCCTTCAGGCCGGGGAGCCCCCGGCATCATCCCCCCCCCTTCTGGGATCGTGCCCTTCTGGACCCGCCTTCTTGGATCTGGGAGGGAGACAAGGGGAGGGAAAAGGCCAACACAGAGCGAGAGTGGGAGAGAGAGAGAGAGGAGAGAGCGAGGAAAAAAAAAACATACTCGCCAGTTCTCTGATACACCATAGCCTGATCCTCGGTCACTCCTCCACCCTCCAGTGGATGACAGCCGCACCTCCCTGGGTGGATCGGAGGCAGCCCTCCGGCCCCTGGCAGATGGAATGCCCTGCCGCGTTTTGGTGGATGGTAGGGGTCTCCTCCACACCTGGCAGTGGTTCTCCCACTCCAGGCGGTCGGCAGTGAGCCCCTCCCCGCTCGTGGACGGCAGACTTCTCTTTGACCCCACCGTGTTTCAGCGGCCTCCCCTCATGGTTGGCGGTCCTTCCTCCATTTTCAGGTGGCCGGGCTCCTCAGTCCCCCGACGGATGGCCGTGGCTACTCCTTTGGGGTGGATGGTAGTGGCGAGGACTCTACTATGGCGCATCCTTCCTCCTTCCCGGGCTTCGGCACTAATGTAACAGGGTAAAATGGAAAGGAGGAGGCGAGAACAGGCTTGACAATATAAATAATGATTTAATGATTAACAAAAAGACACAAACATAAACACAAACGCATACAGGGCAGCTGCCTGTAGCTCTCTCTCTCTCGAACTGCAGCCTCCGGTGGCCTTTATCCCTCTCATCGGCTTGATTAGCCTGATTAGGGGCCGGGTGTGCATCATCACGGCCTGGTCCCGCCCTCTTCCTTGCCACAGTTTGATATTGAACATTCTCTGTCCTGTTTTTCTTATCCCTCTTCATTATTATTTGTTATTTGGTTATGTATTTTCTTTATTTTTGTTACACTGGGGAAAGTGGACAGGTAAGAAGGTCACGTGACATACATTGTGCACACATGCAGGTTTTCGCAAATGTTTAGACACATTAATTTAGGAGTGAGTGCCACATGCTGTATGTTTTGTGTTTGGCTAGAAAGAGTCGTTTAGACAGGGTGTCTCGGACACTGAAGATCTTTTCTTTTACTCTTTTGTTTTGTAGTCAGTTTAGAGGGTTTATGTATAGCTAGAGTGTATTTTGTTTATTTCGTTTGTTTGGCACTGCTCGTGTCCCTTTATCAGACAAGCCGATTCCTCTCTAACGCTTTCTGTCCGGTGTGTTTATGTTATATAGTTGTCTTGTTTATTACGACGTTAAACGTTTATCACCTTTTATTTAGTATTCATAGGGAATCAGAGAGTGCGAAAGGGCATGAAGAGTCTAAGGGGTGTTGGCAAAGGTTGTTTGAAAACATACTTTATTTTTGTAATTCCGTTTGGTGCCACTTGCAGCACAGAAATTACACACTTCACCTTTGAAATAAATCACTTATGTTGTATCCTTCCTCATTTTATAAGTTACTTTTGATAAAAGCATCTGCTAAATGAATAAATGGAAATGCCTACCTCTGTTCAATTTCATCCAATTCAATTCAAATGTGCTTTATTGGCATGACTGAAGAAGATATAATATATTGCCTAATAATTTGCAAGGAACACAAAAAATAAAACTGGAAAATGAAAGATAAACAAACAAAAATGTACTACCATTTGTCTTTCTATACTGTCAATATAAATAAAACAGCATGAAAATGCCCAAAAGTTTATAAATAAATCAAATGCTACTCTATTTTTGGCGTGTTTAATTTGAGCACAATGTGCCAGTGAGCAAAATCGATCTCTTCTGCACAAAGGCTGCAATAATATGCTGATAACAGATTTATTCTTGTTTGAAAGTGTGACGAGGAGGAGGGCGTGGCCGGGCTGAGAGGATTCATGCCCGGTGCCGAGTTGCCAAATCAGCAGGAGAGATAAAATGAGGAGCCGGGGACCCCAGAGAGAGAGAGAGAGAGAGAGAGAGAGAGAGAGAGAGATGCACGCAGCAGTGTTTTGTGTGTGCGCTTTTATTTATGTTAAGTCTTCATCAGTGTTTATTAAAGTCTTTTTGATTGTTAATCCGGTTCCTGCTTCCTCCTTTCCCGATCCCTGTTACACTGGTGGCAAAACTCAGGACTGGAGGAGGACGCACTGTTGGAGAGCCCTTGCCACAGACAGGGATTACGACGGCGAGGAGGTGTGATGCGGTGGTGCTGGAGTGGTTTGCCTGAAGCAGAGGAACCTGCTGCCATCTGCCAGGAGACAAAGGAGCCGCTGTCATCCGCCGGGGGGGGGAGCTCGCCGCCATCCGTCGGGAGGTGGAGCAGCCACTGACGTCTGCCGGGAGGTGGGAGAGCTCGTTGCCATCCGCTAGGAGGCGAGGTTCAGTGCCGTTGCCCGGCGTCACAGAGGACCGCTGCCCAGCTGGCCGAGGACCGAATGGCGGCGTGGTCGGGAACCGGATATTTTTTTTTTTTCTCTCTCCCTCACTTTGTCTCTCCCACTATCTTTCTCTCTCCCCTCACCTCCCCTCATCCTACCCAGGTACCTTGGAGGCAGGGAAGACCAGCCGGTGACGGAATGGTCAAAGGGGCAACTCCTCCCCTCCAGGAAGGGAGGGGGGGAGTAAGTCAGTCCAGAGGTTTCCCCGGCCTGAATCGGGCGGTGGGGGTATGTGATGAGGAGGAGGGCGTGGCCAGGCCGAGAGAATTCATGCCCAGTGCTGAGTTGCCCAATCAGTGGGAGAGAGATAAAAGGAGGAGCCTGGGACACCAGAGAGAGAGATGCACGCAGCAGTGTATTGTCTGTGCGCTTTTATTTATGTTAAGTCTTCGTCAGTGTTTATTAAAGTCTTTTTGATTGTTTTTTTTTCTCCCTTTTTCTCCCCAATTTGGAATGCCCAATTCCCAAGGCGCTCTAAGTCCTCGTGGTGGCGTAGTGACTCGCCTCAATCCGGGTAGCAGAGGACAAATCTCAGTAGCCTCCGCGTCTGAGACCGTCAATCCGCGCATCTTATCATGTGGCTTGTTGAGCGTGTCACCGCGGAGATGTAACGCATGTGGAGGCCCATGCTATTCTCCGTGGCATCCACGCACAACTCACCACGCGCCCCACCGAGAGTGAGAACCACATTATAGTGACCACGAGAAGTTTACCCCATGTGACTCTACCCTCCCTAGCAACCGGGCCAATTTGATTGCTTAGGAGACCTGGCTGGGGTCACTCAGCACGCCCTGGATTCGAACTCGCGACTCCAGGGGTGGTAGTCAGCGTCAATACTCACTGAACTACCCAGGCCCCCAAGTCTTTTTGATTGTTAATCCAGTTCCTGCTTCCTCCTTTCCCGATCCCCGTTACAGAAAACAAACAAGATCAATGTATTCAGTCAAATGAATTTTCCTGTGCAATTATCAGATAGACAAATTTAACACCTATTCTAAAAAGGGAAAATGGCCATTGGCTGATTGAGAAGTTGAGCTCCAGTTAGTGAACATGTTGGCAAAATGGCATGTGCCCAGAGCATTAGCATGTGCTAAATGCTTTGCAAAGTCTGAGCCTACAGTGGTGTGAAAAAGTGTTTGCCCCCTTCCTGATTTCTTATTTTTTTGCATGTTTGTCACACTTAAATGTTTCAGATCATCAAACAAGTTTAAATATTAGTCAAAGATAACACAAGTAAACACAAAATGCAGTTTTTAAATGAAGGTTGTTATTATTAAGGGAAAACAAAATCCAAACCTACATGGCCCTGTGTGAAAAAGTGATTGCCCCCTAAATCTAATAACTGGTTGGGCCACCCTTAGCAGCAACAACTGCAATCAAGTGTTTGTGATAACTTGCAATGAGTCTTTTACAGCGCTGTGGAGGAATTTTGGCCCACTCATCTTTGCAGAATTGTTGTAATTCAGCCACATTGGAGGGTTTTCGAGCATGAACTGCCTTTTTTAAGGTCATGCCACAGTATCTCAATAGGATTCAGGTCAGGACTTTGACTAGGCCACTCCAAAGTCTTCATTTTGTTTTTCTTCAGCCATTCAGAGGTGGACTTGCTGGTGTGTTTTGGATCATTGTCCTGCTGCAGAACCCAAGTTCGCTTCAGCTTGAGGTCACGAACAGATGGCCGGACATTCTCCTTCAGGATTTTTTGGTAGACAGCAGAATTCATGGTTCCATTTATCACAGCAAGTCTTCCAGGTCCTGAAGCAGCAAAACAGCCCCAGACCATCACACTACCACCACCATATTTTACTGTTGGTATGACGTTCTTTTTCTGAAATGCAGTGTTACTTTTACGCCAGATGTAATGGGACACACACCTTCCAAAAAGTTCAACTTTTGTCTTGTCAGTCCACAGAGTATTTTCCCAAAAGTCTTGGGGATCATCAAGATGTTTTCTGGCAAAAATGAGACGAGCCTTAATGTTCTTTTTGCTCAGCAGTGGTTTTCGTCTTGGAACTATGCCATGCAGGCCATTTTTGCCCAGTCTCTTTCTTATGGTGGAGTCATGAACACTGACCTTAACTGAGGCAAGTGAGGCCTGCAGTTCTTTGGATGTTGTTGTGGGGTCTTTTGTGACCTCTTGGATGAGTCGTCGCTGCGCTCTTGGGGTAATTGTGGTCGGCCGGCCACTCCTGGGAAGGTTCACCACTGTTCCATGTTTTCGCCATTTGTGGATAATGGCTCTCACTGTGGTTCTCTGGAGTCCCAATGCTTTAGAAATGGCTTTATAACCTTTTCCAGACTGATAGATCTCAATTACTTTTTCTCATTTGTTCCTGAATTTCTTTGGATCTCGGCATGATGTCTAGCTTTTGAAGATCTTTTGGTCTACTTCACTTTGTCAGGCAGGTCCTATTTAAGTGATTTCTTGATTGAGAACAGGTGTGGCAGTAATCAGGCCTGAGAAATTGTGAAACTGTGGCTAGAGAAATTGAACTCAGGTGTGATAAACCACAGTTATGTTTTAACAGGTGGGGCAAACACTTTTTCACACAGGGCCATGTAGGTTCGGATTTTGTTTTCCCTTAATAATAACAACCTTCATTTAAAAACTGCATTTTGTGTTTACTTGTGTTATCTTTGACTAATATTTAAACTTGTTTGATGATCTGAAACATTTAAGTGTGACAAACATGCAAAAAAATAAGAAATCAGGAAGGGGGCAAACACTTTTTCACACCACTGTATGTGTTGTCCATACAGAGGACATAACTAGAGAGCAGTAGGTTACAGACTGTGGTGCTGCACTGGTTTTGATGTGTGAGAGGGAAAGTGTGCTGACATATGAATGTCCTCTCGTCCGGTACCAAATATGTCAGCCAGGCAATGAAGCCTACCAACAGTAGACAACACGCCAGGTCTTATTCTTAGATTGTACCTCTGGTGTTCTTTCTCTCCAGTTCACATACACACCCACACAGATTTTCTCTCTATCTCTCAGACACACACACAAACAGGGTCTGTCGGTTCGTTCATCCTTATCCAGCTTTTTGCTTTTCTCTTTCACTCTTTCATTTCTTATTCATTTTTATAACCTGCCACTCATTATTTCTCTTGACTTGTTTTCTGCTTTTTTTCTTTGTCTTTTTAAATTACTTCTGCAACAATCTCTCTCATTCTCCTTCTGTTGCTCACTGGATCACAGGACTGTCATGCTTATCTGACCACACAGAAGTGTTCATGTGAGAGGTCTCAAGCTTCAGGGGTCATATTTATAAAAAGCAGGGGCTGAATCGTGATCACACTGTTTGTGTAATGCACACAATGAATGAGACTAAGATTGGGTGTGAGCCAGATTCTAGCAACAACAGAAAAACTTTATAGGCTTTCTACTCCTTTCTGTCACCCTAAGTCTCTGATATTTCTATTTTTCTCAAAATGTAGACATTGAAGTTGTTTAATGTGTTTATCTATATACAGTAGTGCCAATCATAAGCACAAAAACATGAAATTATCACACAGGCACAAAACGCATATGCTCTGTTCTAAAGCCTATAGTGCACTGCCTCCATAGGCATCATTGTAAAGCAATAGTTCAGCGAAAAATTTAAATTCTGTCATTAGACACATTACTAACATCAAACCTCAATAGTTTTTGGCCATCTCATGGCCAAACATCATGATGTCATGTCGCAAGAACCAGTGAGGTTGCAACATGAGGTCATGACATTTAGTTACAAGATGCATAAGAACCAGTGAGGTTTGATGTTATAGACATAGTCACCATATTGGATTTCAGTGATGCTAATGGACTTTGTTCTTCACTCTCAAATCAAATCATAATAATGTAAATGATGGTCTGTTCATCATACAAAATGTCTGTATGTCTTCAGAAGACTTGGATTATGAATCATAAATCAAATGGACTACTTCTATGACACTTTTTAAGCATTAATGTGAGTCTCTATGTACAGCCATTGCAATGATATCAGACAACAAATCAGGACATTCATGAAATTATTTCCTTTTGGTTCCACAGAAGAAAGAAAGACATGTGGGTTCAGAATGACATGAGGGTAAATTATGACAGAATTTTCAGTTTTAGGCGAACTTTTCCTTTAAGCTAGTTTGATTTAGGAATGATTTAGGCACAGCATAGTGCAGTTCCAGAATTCTAGATCCATAACACTGAAAGATCTACCACTCATGAAGGATATAAAATAAGCCATGGGACAGCTGGTAAACCAGAGAAAGAAGACCTGAGAGTCTGTGCAGGAGTGTATGAATGTAGTAACTCAGACAGATGGTGAGAGGCAAGGCCGTGAATAGCTTTGAATACAGAGATGCAGAGAACTAAGTAAAGAGTGCTGTCTGCCACTGCAACTCAGCACAGAGCTGCAAGGGACAGATTGTGGGCCAGTATTTTCAATGAAAAGCTGGCTCTGAAATTGAAATATACAAATAAATTATAAACAATAAAGACATATTTTTTACAGCCTTCTTTGCTCATATTTACCAAGTGTGCCAATATTAGTGGAGGCCACTGTGTGTGTATAATATATATATATATATATATATATGTAGGGCTTTACTGGTTGTTTAGATCGGTGTTACTATCAGAAATAATTGGTAATTATTTCTTTAGTTATTAATTAATATTTAAATTAATTAATTGAATCTAAGTCATTAAAACCTCATATGGGGCTCCAGTAAATGTAGTGCGGTAAATGCAGGTTTGGTTATTAGCAATAAAATCAACAGAACATTGATGAGAATCAATGTTAGCATTTTTTTATCCTTTAAATCAACAATTATCAAAGATAATCACTAATCATTAACATCGATGAAACATTAATTAAAATTAACACTAGCTTATTGATCCTTCAAATTCAACAATCATCAAAGATAATTATCAATTATCAAAAATCAATTGAATATTAATAAGGATTAATATTGCCGGGGCACCACCCTGGAATCAGGGACTAATAACCAGATAGTATAACAGTCTCAATATTAGATTGTTTTCTTAGGAAAACGACATCCGAAGAAAATCGATGTTCGGGAAAAAAAAAACAATGAAAGAAGGCTTGAATCCGAGCACTGACATCCTGTCAGCATGTGACACAGGTGTATGCAAAACAAACCAAAACACTTCTCTTTGAAATATAACAAAGTTTATTTATGCAGTAATATCAATTAATAATTAATACAATGCAGTCAATAAACTTCCAACTTCCAACTACAAACTAAACAGTGATATGATTAGATATGGAAATCAAAATAATCCTATAACACATGAGGGTGTGTGTGAGAGAGAGAGAGAGAGTGTGTGTATGTGTGTGTGTGTGTGTGTGTGTGTGTGTAAGGAGGGACACGCACAAAATGGCTGACGTGACTCTCGTGGAGAGTATGTCACACGAGACTTCCGGCCAGAGAATATGGCCGTGAATGTGGGCGGAGAGAAACCAGTCAATGGCGTATGCCAGTTTACCGCGTGTATCCGCTTGTACAATAGCTTAGGGACAAAGCTGAGCTTTATCACGAAGCTATCTACTAGCCAAAAATGTGTGCGAGAATGTTTGTGAGGGGTCGCGCATGTGTGTGTGTGGTTAGTACGAGAGAGAGAGAGAGAGAGAGAGAATAAAGTGACGGCCCCAAAGCCGATTTCGCGATCGTGGGAGAGAAAGCAGCTGTTAGTTTATCACTCAGAGACGCGGTGGACGGCTCGTAAACTGTCCCGCGGTCTTTGATTTTTTAATGGATAAACTCAGTGTGCCGGTCTCACCCGCAATGGTGGAAATGCACATCAGTCCAATGTGGTTGGACTACAACACAGCAGATCTCATTCGTGATAATTAAATACCTTGAGTATTAGCCACAATGAGCGGACTCGGCGGTCCGTAAACTGTACAAGCAATAACCTTGATACACAAGAATAACACACTATAATATTCTATCCCTGCCCAGACATAAACCTCTTACTTGAATCGTATGAGGACGTAGAATGTGTGTTCATCCATCCTTTAACTCTGACTCGGTTCCTCAAGGCTCGGGTGATGACGGGAGGCCATTTCCTCGCTCTGTCGGCGGGCGGTACGGCTGCTGATTCTCGGCGGGCTGGTGGAGAAATCAGCGACGTCGACTTGATTGAAGATGGAAAAGAAATCTTTTCTCTTCACTTCTGCAGGCAAACGGATGAAGATATGGATTTCTCGGCAGTCTCCTTCGGATCCGTTAGAGTGTTCAGTGGAACACAGAGTAATCTAAACTTGTCCAGCGAGATGGAGATTGTATGGCCACAGTTTCAAGTCGGACGTTACTTCCTTGTGCCACGAGGCTACACCTGAGAGCAGCGATGAGCTGCGTCTACACACGGTGAGCAAAGATGCTGGAAGCAAATCCCGGAAGCATCTCAGAGTTATTTTTTCTCCTGATGACGTCATGGTTGAGGGCCGTTCTTTTGTGTGCCTCATCCAATAGGAGTTGAGAGTTCGATCCTTTAGTGAGCAAGGCTTCATGGGATTTGTAGTCTGTTTTGGACTCCCTTTGTTTGATTTTGGCGTGGTTATTATCAGTAAGATTTATGACTGTGTATGTGGGCCTCAGTTAGGTTTTACGACTGGTTTAGGCCTGCTTTTGTCTTCTATCTGAATACATGAGGCCCAACATATATATATATATATATATATACCATATATATATATATATATATATATATATATATATATGTATATATACATATACAATTAGTTAGTTCCGGTTCTCAAATCTGATTGGACGAGAGACATTCCATCAGCACTCCGCTTGTGTTCGTGCCATTCTAAACTAAAGTGTAAGAGCAGTGCAGATGTGTTAAGAGCTACGGTTTGTCTTTTTTTTTTTTTTTTTTTTTTTTTTTTTTCATGTATTTTTTTGACATTACATATGTTAGCCAGCAGGTGGAGGCAAAAGATCATTTTTATGTGTAATATGAGCCAGTTAGTTGAGGTGAAGTGAATCCACGTCAGCCAGTGTTTAAATACAGCACTATATGATAGCTTGTATTATTACTACTAAAGCTATCAAATAGCTTTAAACGGCTTTAAATGAACAAATTCAGCATAACGGCTCATCACAGCTGAGAGACACAACAGACTGATTAATTACACAAACTGAAGACGCTTACCTCTTTTACTCTTTTACTGACTTTTTACATTGGAGTGGACACACTGTTTAAAATGGAGGACATTGCGATCTCTATAGTGATCGACTCTTGTGCACCGGCTGCCGCAAAATAGGTAGAATTACCCCCGCTTGGACCGCTACTTTTCCACTGAGAAAGCTGATCTTCAGAAAGCTGACAGCATCTCTGCTTGGGAGTGGCAACAGTTGATCGCACATGCTCTGTCTCTCTCTCTCTCTCTCTCTCTCTCTCTCTCACTCACACACACACACACACATCCATCCATCCTTGCTTATCCAATAACTTGTTAGAAACAGCACAAGCCGTGATACTATTTCTGAAGTTAAATTTCTGAATTACTAATGGAGGCTTGGACGCATTATTTGGTTTGAACCAGCAACAGCAGATTCTGATCCACTGCGTAATAAAGTAGTTCCATGCACAAATGCATTTTTATGACCGTACTTTTTTAAAATGTTAAATTTAAAATTTAAAACTTGTTCATTGAACTGTTGTATATAAGCAATATCACACTCGCAATCGTGCTATATGGCCCTAAATCATATACCCTGTGATATATATATATATATATATATATATATATATATATATATATATATATATATATATATATATATATATAATCATTTACATTTAGTATTTATATTATTATTATTATTATTATGGTGTTTATTGTGGTGTTTATTATTATTAATAATAATAATAATGTATTATCATTATTATTATTATTAATTTGGTGGCGTTTCCTTTCACTTTTATAAGGTCCTGAAATTCACTGTAGCCTTTCAAAATTTGTACTTGTTCGACTGAGATTGGCATTAATTCTTTTGACATTTTACTCTATATGCCCTGTCCAATCAACATGGGAACACGCAATTCTAATCAAATCTGCATGTGCATTCAAAGAATCAAATTGGTGAGATAAGAAGGTGTCTGTCTCGAAGTGTCATTTCATGATAAATTCTGACTTTAAAACCAATGCTTGATTTACTTATTGATTTAAATCTACAAACATTCCACTTCATGAACGGTCTTAACCCTCATGTACTGTTTGGGGTCTCAGAGTCTCCAATAACCTTTTTCATATCTTTTTCAGGTTGATACTACATGAATTTTACTAGTCTTAAGAAAACTAAAAAAAAAATTACAAGCATTACACACAGCATTTGGGGTTTTAGAGACCCTAGGTATTTTTTGTAATTAACATTTTTATTGATTCATATGCACATGACAGTGGAAAAAACTCAACACATATAAAGAATCAACATTTTACATTTAAACCCTACTAATACAATCCCACACTGACCCCTAACGAACACCCCTGTGGTCTCACATAACACACACACAATCCAAAAAAAATAAAAATAAAAATATAAAATAAAATTATATACACACACACACACAAATAAATAAATAAAATAATAATAAACATACATGATTAAACTAAACTAAACTCTCCACATCCCCTCCCCAAGAGTCCCCCCAAAAAACTAAATATTTGCCCCATTTTTTAGCAAATAAGTCCCTAAACCCCAGCCTTCTACTTACCACCTCTTCAAATGCAGCTACCCTCCCCATTTCCACACACCACTCCGAAAAAATAGGGTGCTCCACTTGACTTCCAACCCCTTAAAATTACTTGCCTGCCGATCATGAGACTGGTCAGAACCCAATTTTTTATGTGAGTATCCCCTAAATGCCTGACCGCCCCATCACCCAAAATACAGAGTCTGGGACAAAGCAAAACCTGAGTGTTCAAAACATCACACAAATACCTCTGAACCCTCAACCAAAACTCCTGGATCTTAACACACCCCCAAAAGACATGGGTAGTGTCTCCAACTTCTGACTGGCATCGCCAGCAAGTGGGTGTGCTTTAAGACAAAGCCTATATAATCTAGAGGGGGTCCAATAAAATCTGTGTAAAATCTTAAATTGCAAAAGGTGAACCCTTGCATCTCTAGATACAGACTTGACATTTTTAAGAATCTTAGTCCACACTCCATCCTCCAATACCAAATTCAAATCTTTTTCCCATACTCTCTTGAGAGAAGATAAGGCTCCATCCCCCAGACTCTGAATTAGTAGGGAGTAATACACTGATGCTTCATGGCCTTTTCCAAAAGCAGCAATCACCTCTCGTAAAGCACCTGCCGCTTTAGGGGGGTGCATGCCACTCCCAAAAATAGTGCAGAGTAGGTGGCGAAGCTGTAAATACTTATAAAACTGAGATCTGGGAATGCCAAAATGTTGAACCAAATTTTCAAAAGGTCTCAATACTCCACCCTCATATAGGTCACCAAGTGCATTAACCCACCTCACAATCCAATCTGACCAACAAAAAGGGGACTTATTAATACATAGTTTAGGGTTCAGCCATATGCTCGAGGCTGCGTTTAAATAAATATCCGAGTAAAACACTCTGGATACTTTTGTCCATATCAAGTGCAAATGCAAAATAACGGGGTGCGACATAACCTCTCCAGCTAGTTTGATTGAGAGGCTTTGCAGTGGCGAGATAGGGGCAAGAACTTCCTTTTCAATACAAAACCGGGGGGGGCTCTCTCAGGTGGAAGCGACCAATGAGCCAAATGTGTTAAGACCGAACGCATAATAATAAAACAAAATCTTGGGTAGACCTAACCCACCATTGTCAACTGGCCTATGCAACTTATTGAAATTTAACCTGGGGCGCTTACCATTCCAAATAAAGGACTTTGCTATGCTATCAAATTGCTTGAAATAAGAGAGGGGGACATCTACAGGGAGAGACTGAAGCAGGTAGTTGAATTTTGGAATACAATTCATTTTAATAACATTAACCTTCCCAATCATCGATAAATGTAATGAAGCCCACCTGCCACATCGCTCGAAAACCTTTTTATTAAAGGGTCAAAATTAACTCTAACTAAATCAGACAAATTTGCTGGGAATAAAATCTCCAAATAATTAATGCCCTGTTTGGGCCACTGGAAGGCGCCCGGCTGGAAAGCCGTTTCTGGACAGTACGCTGTCAGTGCCAAAGCTTTGGATTTAGACCAATTGACTTTGTATCCTGAGAACTTGGAAAAGGAATTAATAATTCTGTGGAGGCAAGGCATAGATCTAGTAGGTTCAGAGACAAATAATAAAATATCTTCTGCATAAAGCAGAAGCTTATGCGCCACACCTCCCGCTGTCAAAAGTGTTTACACACTTTTGTTTCACTGTGATCAAGGACTGAATCCATCAAAAGATTAAAGTCTCCTCCCAATATTATATCATGAGGGGTGCCAGCGGCTTGCAACATCCCTTCAAGATCTATAAAAAAGCCCTGATCATCAGCGTTAGGTGTGTAAATATTAGCCAAAATCAAACTTTGCCCTTGAATTTCAGCTAAAACAATAATTACTCTTCCTAATTTATCTTTAGTCTGTTTGAGAAATTTGAATTGTAGATGTTTATTAATCAATATAATGACTCCTTTGCTCTTACTTGAGCCAGCACTAAAAAAAACATGTCCACCCCATATCTTCCCAATTTTTTCCGCTTCCTGCAGGGAGAGATGTGTTTCTTGAAGAAACACTATATCATATTTCTTACGTTATAATAACCTTATAACAGTAATAACCTTCCTTCTTTTTATGGGGTGCCCCAACCCATTCACATTCCATGTGGAGAGAGATAGTACACTCATATTAACATTTGACATTTCGATATAGTAGAAAATATAAATTGTGTGTCAAAAATAAAATTATACAGACCACATTCCCCATTAGTGAAACAATCAAACCCCGAACTTCCCCCCGAACAAAACAAACAGAAAAAAGAAAAACGTGCACATTAACCCCGCGCACGAAAGCGCCAACCGGCGACAAACGCCCACAAGTCCCCACGACAAATTTGCCATCGGATTGCTCAATTTTGCCTCACAAAATTGTGAGGCAAAATTACATAACACAAAATACTTTGTAAAATAAACCCCAGCAAATAGGAAGAATGAACACAAAGGATGTGTAGAATCATTCACAGAACTGTCTCAAAGGTGTGATCTTCCACAAAACAAATTCCAGCCGATAAAAAACCGATCAGATTCCTCAGACAGACAAACGAGTGTTCTGTGAGCCAGCGGATGACGTAATCATTCCAATGTCCCGTAAAAAAACAAAAAACAAACTACAGTCAGCAGGAGGAATAAGCACGAAGAACAAACAGATTAATCCACAGCTGTTCCAAAGGTATGTTATTCAATATGCCAAAGAAACAAAACCGGCATCCCGGTTCCACGGGTGATCGAGTCAATTCACTCAGAGGCCGCATAAAAGTATATACCATGACTTACACAAACCGTCAGCTTTATAAAAGACATCCTTTGTGTGAGCATGTAGATATTTTGCGGTCATCCGTAGTGTCCACTCTCAAACTGGCAGGGAACTTCAATGCAAATGTTTCTTTAAGGAACTTCAATGCAAATGTTTCTTTAAGGAAAAGTGTTATTCACAAAACAAGCTCCAGCTGCTCGGTGGAGCCAACGCAAAAAAACCAAAATGTCGCCCAGCTTCCTCAAGAGTAAGTACAGTGAGTTGACCCACTCACATGAGAAACATCCAATGGTTTACTCAGACATTGATTCTATAAAAGACATTGTCTTATTGGGACATATAAATACTTTGCGACCGACCTTCGTTTCTATTCTCAGTTTGGCCGGAAACATCAGAGCAAACGAGATCTTTTTCTGATGTAAGAGTTTCTTACATTCCTTGAACCGATCACGTTTCTCTCTTGTCGAGTTCGCAAAGTCCAGGAACAAGAAAATATTATGGTTCTTCCAAGAAAGCTTCCCTTTGCTCCTCGCCTGGCGCAACACAAAATCTTTTTCGGATGATCTCAGAAATCTGTCCAGAATCGATCGGGGCCTGTCTCCCTCAGCAAATCTGTGAGCTGGGACTCTGTGAGCTCGCTCGATTTCCAGCTTGTGGCCTGTTATGTCGAGCAGACTCGGGAAAAACTCGTCTAGGAATTTCACCATATCTCTGCCCTCCTCATGCTCAGGAATTCCAACAATTCTGATGTTATTCCTGCGGCTTCTATTCTCAAGATCTTCAAGCTTTTCAAGGAGATGTTCCAAATCAACTTTGGTCGTGGGCAGATTAGTGATTAATTCCCTCTCCGAAGATTCCAGACAATCGATTCATTTCTCAACATCTGACACTCTTGCAACCAACTCAGAGAATTTTATTTCCATCGCCGTAATCGATCGACGTATTACAGCGAGATCCTCCAAGTCAGCAAGAATCTTTGTCAGCATCACCGACATGTTGGACAACTGACACTGGATTCCTTTTCCTGCCGCACCATCTAAATCGAGTCCCCAGTCTGTAGGCCTGTCGTTGCTTTCATCCTGAACATGTAAGTGTCTTTTAATGTCTCCAGAGCCCGAGGATTTTGACTTTTTTGCCATGTTTTGCATCAAAGAGCAATTGCGTAACTGGGTGTATCAAGTTCACCAGATTATAACATGAAAATCATTGAAAATTTAGCAAAGTGTGCAGAGCTCGTCGCTCACACGTCTGCTTCTTGCATGGCGTCAAGTGACCTCCAGAGACCCTAGGTAATAAACATGACTAAATGCATTGAATTTTCACATGCTAAGATGCTCTGATTGGTAAAAAAAAACTGTAGCACTTCATTCTTGTTATATATTTAGATTTTCTACAATATAATTTTGCTGGGGCCAAATTGACCCCAAACAGAAATAACATTACTATTCTGGATTACATTTATATTTCCTTAAATTAAATGACTACTTTGTGATACTACATAGAGTCAGTGCTTCACCAATAGCAGTCAAATAGGCTTTGAGTAGGTCTTAGAAATACATAGAAGTACTGTATTTGGAGGGAAACAAATATTTAAATACTTGGTAAATTTTGAAATTACTACTATTATTTTTATGCAAAAATCATTGGGGTCTCTGGGACACAAAACATAAAGGCAGTGAAGTCTCAACAGAACAGGAGTCTTAACTCTTATGACAGGATTTTTGTAAGAGACACATACATACACACACACACACACATACACACACACACACACACACACACACACACACACACACACAACTAATGACCTTCATACTGTCCTCCTCAGTGGGGTGGTGCAGGTAGGATTGGAACAAAAATATAACTGCAGAAAGTGAAGCATTTGCCACATACCTTAACATTCAGCTGGCCCATATGCAATAAACACACACACACCTCAGCGCTAAGCCTGACATCCCCCTCCACTCTGAGCATCTTATCCTCGTAAAGGGCAACATATAAAGCATTTGGGATCCCCGGGTCTCCTCCAAAAACCACACCAAACACCCCTGCTAGCATGTAAGAGAGAAACCTGCATATTTACACTCAACACTATACCTCTGGTATAAGTAAATATGCGTTGTTTTTTTCCAATCAGATCAAGACACAATAA
This sequence comes from Myxocyprinus asiaticus, assembly GCF_019703515.2. NCBI lineage: Eukaryota > Metazoa > Chordata > Actinopteri > Cypriniformes > Catostomidae > Myxocyprinus > Myxocyprinus asiaticus. Next base: position 6,521,211 of record NC_059351.1, on the reverse strand, counting down.
AAATTATTATTTTTCTATATTTGAGACTAAAAATCCAAAGAATCCTTAAAGAGAGAATCTAAAGAGATGAATGCTGTGCTGAAGTCATATCAGTATGATTGTATTCAATTTCAATAAAAGAACAATGATCAAAACAATTCAGTTGTTTTGGTGTTAATGCTGATGGTAGAATTTGATAAAGCTCTTTAGAAAATGCTAATAATGCTTATAATGACTTATAAGGACTTATTGTCATGGTCATACTATTGTTTGTTTTTCTCTCTTCCTTGTGTCTCACAGGTGGAGCTGGCACACGTGTTTCCATGGGAACACTGATCATTCTCGGGGAGGCACTGATCATGGCAATGATTTACTCGCCCATTCCACCTGCTTCACTCTGATTGCACTCCCTACTTATTCCTTGTGTTTCCCCTCTTTCTTCAAGTGTTACCTGTGCTCTCTTGTTTAGTTGGAGATTGCTCATGTGTCTGTTGTTTGATATTGTCCTTTTTTTCCCCATATAAACCTGTCAAGAATCAAAAATACTAAATTTGCAGTCTGTATTTGCCCAAAAAAGTATCAAGAGAGCCACAGAATTTCACAAGAATGCCTGTCAATTGTTTCAAGCTCAATGCACTTTTTATGCAACTCATTTTAAATGGCATTGTGAAACATTATTAAAAGCTTTAAAGGAAATTATGTCAGTGATCACTGCCATCAGGTACTTTTTTAAGAGGTGTTGATTATTTGAAACATAATGTCAAGAGGTCCCTGCTGTTTATTGACAACCATAGCAGGCAATAAAGTCTCGTCGATCGCTGATGTCACCTATTTCCCAAGGTGAGACCCCTGCTCATGTTCAATTCCTTCAAGCAAATTCATGGGATGATTTGACATGATATGGTGCAAATAAAAACTAAGAAACGTTGCACTCAGTTCTTGGGACAATTTGAAAACTTGTCTAGGATTAAATACAAAAGTCTTGTCGGTGTTTAGCACATTAAGATCTTTTCTTTTCCTATATTGTATTATATTGACTATAAATATTATTGTCATTGTGTAAAAAATACATTACAATTATTTTACCCACTTAAAAAACCATTACACCTAATGCAATGACAATTGCTTTTGACAAGTATGTTTAAAATGTTGTTTACTCACAGTAGACATGAAGACAGAAAAATATGTTTAATTCTACAAAAAACACCATGATGAGATTGCATGACCAGCCAATACCACTTACTTATCTCAATAATTATCAGACACTTTTCATTGTTGAATAAATTAATTATGGTTGACAAACATAGCCACAGGAAAATGTTTAATGAGGGGGGCGCTGAATGTATATTGGCAATGACATCAAAGTCAGCGGAAAAATATACAGTATGTCAATTTCATGCTTTTAAGAGCCCTCCAAAAAATCAGGCACTGGCAAAACATCTACTATAATTAAGTATTTGTGATTTCTATGCTGTTTGCAAAATATTTTCTTTCTGCAAAATATACGGCTTCTTCTGAATGGTCATCAATGCAGAAACAGGAATGGAACTGTCATGCCCTCGTCAGCCTCTGCTCCCTCAGTTCCATCTCACTCTCCTGAGTACTAATTACGTACACCTGATCTCCATCAAGCCATCATCTGGAACACTATAAAGTCTCACCACATTCTCATACTCTTTGTCTAGTCTCGTTTGGACCTCATCTAGTGTGTTCAGCTTTTAGTACTCTACTTGTGAGTAATTGCTCAGTTGGATATCTAATACTTCTGTTACTTCTTAGTTTGATTTAACCCGTGTTTTCTTTGTTCCACCTTTGAGTTGTTCAATAAACTGCATCTGGTTTCAATACATTGTCTCGGCTTCATAACAGGAACACAGTGCTCATGGCGTGAGATTCTGGGGAAAAAAAACAGCACGACGCAAAAGCTAAAGATGTCAGTCTGCATGTGTACATTGACAAACAATTACAAAAAGAGCACAGATGGAACGCAACAGTGTGATTTGTGTGAACAGCCCCTTAAAACAGATTGATTACTAAATGGATTGCTGTGGACTATAGGACAGTAATACGCTTATGTTCAGTGAAGTGAAACAAACAACCATTTAGTCATCTTCCACTATAATGTAATGTTTTAAAAGAATAGTTCACCCAAAAATGAAAATTCCATCATTATAATTATTGTGCACCAATGAGGTTTGATTTTTATTGACATGCCATCATATTTGATTTGTGCACTATTTACGGGAGTTCAAGGATTTAATTTGATTTGAGAATTAATTACAACTTAAATTTTGACTTTATCACACAAAATGATCTATGCCTTCAGAAGACTCAGAATATGATGCACGAGTCACACAGACTACTTTTAAGACACATTTAATGCTTTTTTAAGCTTTAATGTGAGTCACTATTAACTGCTATTATATGTAAATCAGCGATCGTGACATTGTTAAACATACCTCCTTTTGTGTTCTGCAGAAGAAAGACTGTCATGTTGCATTGGAATGACACAAGAGTTAGAAAATAATGACAGAATTTTCATTTTTGTGTGAACTAATCCTTTAAGTTATCTTCATCTGAGGGCTTTTTCAGCAAATATACTGTGTATATATATAATTAATTTAATTAATGAATCAACACATTGAATATGAATCAACACTGAACAACATTTCGATAACATTTTGTCATTAATTGTCACCCCAATTTATTACAGATACTGTAAATACTCTTAAGCTTCCTTCATTCAAGCTTTTTAGAATTCATTACATTTTGTGCAACACAAACTGCAATTAAATTTGACAGGCTTTAATTTGACATGCTGAAACGAGATCAAGATGTCGTACACATTAGCACGTAGTGCCTTGTGGATAATTTGTGAATTTTTATAGGGTGAAGCCAAGTAGTTGTTGCAGGGTTACACCTGTTGGGTCTCAGTGGTAAATGGACTGCCACCAAAAGAATGACACACACAGGCTGTGTTAACTCAAAATCTATTGACTGACATAATGACTTCACAGCTTGAATTTTCTCTGTCTTGCACCCTCAAATCAGACCTTTAAGAGGCTGACAAAGCAGAGTTCACTCTTCTGCCCACCTCTCTCTCTCTCTCTCTCTCTCTCTCAACTCCTTCAGTCTGAGAACTTTGGCTAATTGGTGGAGTGTTTTGTGTAAAAGCTCACACTGAGATGCCATGTAGAGCTCATTGTTTCGCAGTCAGACACGATCTTCTGAGAGTTCCTTGTGATGACATTGTAGAAATATCACAGCCACAAACGGCTCCTCCCCTAATGGTTGCACATTACTAATTTACAACTCTCTTTGCTCACTCTCCTTTGAGAACTCACTGAAAAGAGAGAGAAAAGGTTGAGGCTCAGTATTGACTTACTCTCTTCAACAGTAACTTTGGTGGTGTAGTGATGCTTTAGTACAGAACTACTCTTCTACGAAAGATAGTGAAGACACTAATGGTATTCTATACACACAAATAAAATATGAGGGTCTCTAAAACATGAACGGATGATATGTGTATGGTGATATGTGTACTTCAAACAATTCATTTGTCACAATGCAGGACCAGTGAAAGCAAAGAAGTTATTAACAATTTAATAGAAATTGTGACCAAGCACTGCACCCACAATATACAGTACACTTTCCCTTATACATTCACATACATTAAAAAAAAATAAAAAATACATATATATATATATATATATATATATATATATATATATATATATATATATATATATATATATATAGATAGATGTGTTATTTGTCAGCTACACAAATACTTTGACTAGACATGAAACAAGTAAGTAATATAAAATATACCACAGATGTAAAGCCATCCAAAAAAATGTTTTTTCTTTCTCCAAGTCAGATCATTCATTCATGTGATGTGACATCTTAAGGGAATAGCACTGAAAGCTAACAGCTTTTACTCTTCATGTTAGTTCACTTTTACAACATGTCATACCACCTGCTTGTGTGTGAGTATGTCATCTGTGTGAGGTCTGATGTTCATCTTTGGAAAAGCATCAAAATTGAAAATCTCCAAAGGTCAAATATTTAAAAAAAAAAATTGAATATGTAAAGAATGAAGATTGGATAAACTCGAGATGTTGCAAAGGTAAAGAAAATGAAGAGAAACTAAAAATTATTGAGCAATAAACTTATCTGTTTAGATGATTTATTGAGAGAACATGTTCTGGAAGTAGTTGGTCCCTGCTACCCTTCCACCCATTACATACACAACAGCCACACAAGGTTTATAAAAATAAAAAACAAACAAACATTTCAGGTTAGTTTTAGTTAGTTTAAATTTAATTAATAGTTTTTATTTTGTTTGTATTTTTGGAAAATGATTAGTTGAAGCTTTGTTTTTATTTTGTTTTAAAACAATTATCAGCATAACACTATTGTCTAATTGGTTTTGTTTTGTTTTGTTTTTTGTTTTTTTGTTGTTGTTTTTTAAATACAAACATAGTCTAAAGTCAAAGGGTAATGAGAGGGTAATGAAATCAGGTCATCCAATTTGATTGAAAATATGAAAACATAAGTAATTGTATTACGTTTTTTATTGTACAGTACTGTGCAAAAGTCTTAGACACATAAGATGTTTCACAAAAACAGTTGTCTTAAGATGGCTATTTATATATTCAACTTTATTGTGTCAATAAGAAACAAACATTTTAGACTCCTAAACATTATTTTTGCAAAAAGAAAAGGATAGAACAGAAGAACAGGGAGCCCTGCAACAGATGGCATGACCCCCACAGAGCCCCCTGTAGGAAACAGTATGTGTGAGCTAGGAATTAAATTAAACTGTTCTTATTCTACATCATTATTATGTGAGGAAATTTATAATGGAATTAGTCATGTTCGACAACCATTATAAGAAAGATAAACGACAAATAATTAGATTATTTGTCTGAATAAAATTCTCCACCATTAAAATCGTAATACAACGTCTCGTTGTATCCGCTCACAATTTCTATTGTGAGGAATTAGCTTTAATAAGGGAATTATGATTAATTCACTTATTGGAGTAATATAATTCTCATGGCTTATTGAAAATAATATCACACATATTGAGGTATAGCTTCGAAGCTAAATCTTTTAAAAACAGGGATGAGACTATTTATCAAAATATACCACAGTCAAACTACCTTTGAAAACAGACAAACTTTATTGCTATTCTAAACATAAACTAATCTAACACATACAACATGAAACAGGTTGGTGAGTAAAGTGACAGAATGTGAAATAAATGATCAATACAGAGAAAATGAACTTTATGGAGTCTGTTGACCATGCCTTAAGAACCATTTATCCTTCTTTGAGTCTAAATCGATTTGCAGTCGTATTACCCAAAGTATTTAACTAATACACCAGCACTTTCAGCAAAGTCTGGAGATGTACTTGTGTGATGTTGCATTTCCTTGCGTTGCTTGGTTCTTAGGCTCTTTGTAGAAAGTTCATTCTGTCGATGTCTTGGACTCTGTTATGATCGCGGATAGTTATTGTCTGGATGCATAATGAGGTGGCTTTGAAATGAGGCCTTCAGCAAGGAAGATTGGCGACTCCCGTTGGGTGTGTGAACCGTAGAGCAGAGATTGAGAGGCTTCCTCGAGACTTTGGGTCCCGAGGCTCCTTAAACTCTACATGGCACAGAGGATGAGGAGTTGCAGAGCAAGAGAGCCAAAGAAGAGAGGAGACCAAGAGCACCACCAAGCTTGTTCCAAGAGGGAGTACAAGAGAGCATTTTTGAAGTTTTGAACTGAAATTGGCCGCACCCCAAAGGTGTCCTGAGCCAATCAGAAGTGGATTTCAGAGTCACATGTTCGGCTGGTCTGTCCTTTTCAAAGTTGATTTACAGTCCTTTGTGTGAAGGATTCTTACACTTCCCGTTCATACCAGTGAATGTTTAATCATGAACTTTTATATCTTGAAAACGTTGCAAGAGACATGACATTCGTTGTCATCAACATTCTCTATGTAAACAAGCAAGCATTTACATACTAAATATGACATACTTTCATAAATATTATACGTGCAAGTAACAAAACATGAAAATCCTTGATTACCAATCATACTGGTTAATTCATTGGTTTTACAACATGGATAATACATTACACGTTATGAGAAACCTGATTGTCAGGGTATATTATCAGGTTAAGCCTTGAATAGTTACCATTCTTTGTAGAATGAGATGAATAATACAAGATTAAAGATTATAATCATCGAATTGTTGGTTAAAAGTGATTACAAATCACTACACCTATCTTAAAAGGTACATCAGGCTATAATCATTAATTATAATATATAATCATTAAGGCAATTACTGGTGATTAATACAGCTTATTGTCAGCAATTTTGAGACCATTGCCTATTAAAACCATGAGAGTGGGATCCATGCGGTCTCTGCTGAGCTAAGAGAGAATGTCTTTGGAATGTGCAGATGGGGAGAGAAGGTGTCCCAGGGGAGGAACGAAATGTCACTGTTTTAGGTCTATGTTGATTTCGGGCCTTGGGACTGTCTTCATGAGTCTCCGTTTCCTGATATGGCCGCAGATTAATGCATTAAGGTCACAAGGTGTTACTTGGCCATTTGGTCTTACAGAGGGTTTAAGTTTGTGGAACAAAGAAGGGTCATCTTTAGTGGTCAGCTCTGTCATTACAAATCCTAGTTTGAGATTAAGCAGGCTTGGGAGAGACGGTCTCCTTCAGCTGAAATGATAAATGAAAACTATTAATGGCAACATTTTTCACAAGTGCCTAAAACTTTTGCAAAGTACTGTATTTTTAATGTATATTTTTATTTTTATTTTAGTTAACAAAATATATTTTTCCACTTTTTAAACAGGTCTTCATCTTTGTAATTTTCGTTATCAATTATAACTTTGAAGCACAAACACACACATACAGTACATTAGGGATGCCCCCGACCAAAGATTTTCCTAGTCGACTAGTAGTCATTAGTTTAAGCCATTACTCGACTAGTTGACGCATGTTTATGATATTAATTTAATTACTTAAATATATATATTTTTGGGGGCATCAGAAAATGGTTTGAGTTCCAGGGCTGAGAAAGAATGTTATAAGTAATATTGCTAACACCGTCCTACATAACACAGTAATAATAAACCGTAATAATGAGCCTTTAAAATATACATTTTACAAGCACACGCATGAAGCGAGCCGCAGCGACACCGGCAAAAGCGGTAATGATTCTGAATGTGTCGGAAAAACCAGCAAGGAGACTGTCTGAACATTTTGTTAATTTATAGAGAGAAATGCACATCAACAGTAAGCGAGGTACTAATTTAGCTTCCCCACTCCCCACGAAAACTTTCAATTGATCTAGGTTATCTAACGTTAGACTATTAGGGGGCATCCCTACAGTACATACAGCAGAACCAGTGAATTCATACTATACAGTCCCAGTCTGAGCGGATGAACTGGCTTTGCTCGACGTGACCCAATTAACCTTTCATGCAAGTGCACTCTTTGCTGTCTTTCTCTTGTAGAAACTAAAAATATACAGTATGCTTGCACATGTTATAGAAATATAACTGGACTTCACTGTAAATAATGCATTCACTGGTGTAGAGGATTGATGACTAAGTTACATGCTGCTCACCAAATGCCCTTCAACAGATAGTTTTAAAAAAATATGACAGTCTCTCAGGAGAGATAGATCCATGTTCTGATAGAGCCTTATTCCAAGAACTCAGTTTAGTCTCCTCTGCTGTATTATTATTATTTATTTATTTTACTTTTCAAGGCAAGCAGAACCTCAATAAATATAACTCCTGATGGCAATAAAAATGAGCAACTACTCAGAGCAAGTGTTGTTTTTATCAGTCTGAAAAACTGCCTGAAGGTATTGTCATATAAATACCGAGTGATTTCTCACCTTGTCACTAAATTATTTTGTGAAACAGTGCTTAGTGATCAAAGCTTATGACTGAAAATTAAGGGTGTCGATTTAACGTGTTAATTTAGTGTGATTAATGATATAAAAAATAATGGCAAAACATTTACGCAAATAATCACAGCACCGTAATAAGGCCTTTTCCAACCAAGTGAGCAATTCAAGCTTTAAATACACACCTTGTTTTTGCAAGTCTCAGTCAACAGAGGAAAATAAGCGCAGCTCCAGCTGTACAAGCAACGTGCAGCTCTACAGACAACAAACCCAAAACTGATTAAAGCCAGCTGGACGGAGCCCATTGCAGGGCTCCCAAGACGCATGTTTTGAAGTTCAAACTTTATTTAAATTGACTCAGCAAACTGAAATGAGGCATTTATGATTAGAAATGATGAAAACCAATTAAATGAAACACAACCTCAGTTAGATGCAAAAAAAGTTTCATCTGACGCATGTATACAAACCGAATGCAAGAACGCATCCTATGAGAACATCTCTTAAGTCTACTTCGGAAAAACTGATGAAATCAATTGTAAGTTGGATTGCTGTTTTCTGTGGGCCAGTAATAGACTTATGTTCAATGACATGGAAAGTAAACAAACAATTTACTGACTTCAAGAGCCACATTTTGTATTGTCTAATCAATATCTCATCAGCCATGAGCACTCCAACTGACCTGAGAAACATTTACTCTCAGAATATTTCATCAATCATGAAGTGTGTCCCGTATTTCTGTTGGCTGTTTAAAAAACTAGCAATGTCCAATTTGTGAAAGAATCATTATTTTTAGTCAGTTCTTTTTAGTGAATTGGCCAAACAGGCTTAAAAAATGGTAGGATTCGATTCGTGATTCAGTACAATTCGTTCGAAGTGCTCTCTCACTGAAATATTTGGAGTGAATTCTCACAGGTTAAATCAGTTTCTTGATATTTACGAACACAGAACAAACAGCGCTGGATAATGTGGAAATGACATACAATCAACTGAATAAAATGCTGTCTTTTTGAGAGGTTACTTTAAGAAACTTCAGCTAGTGCTGTGTGAACAAGGAGCTGTTCACGTCGAATGTGTTTTTGCATCTGCTCGCGCTGTTTTTTTAATTGTTTTCCATGTAAACTTTCACTGGATGGAGGGTCTTTTGACAACTGCATCACGTTTCACTGTGTTTTTTTGCATCTCTCATCTAAAAAGCGCTGCATTTTAGACGACGTGTCAAGTTAAAAAGAACTTCTTCAACTGATAAAAATGCATCTCGAGACCTTTTTAGCATGAGAACGTGTTTGTTCTGAACGGTTACTGGAAGAAATGCTTTAGCCAATAGTTACATGAATGCTACTCATACTCGAATAAAAAAAATGCTTCTCTCAAATTCACCAGAATTGAATGCTTTGGTGTTGTTTTTGCAAAACAAATCTCACGGGGCCCATTCCCCCAGACCCATCTAGATATAAGGTTACAGTTTGCAGATTTCTGTGCATACCCTCAGATGAAATCCAGCAGCCGCCCATATATATATATATATATATATATATATATATATATATATATATATATATATATATATATATATATATTTACTGTGTATATATATACATAATTGGGATTCATTTGATTAATTAATTGGTATATCATGTAATTAATTCTATAAAAAAAAATGTAATAGATCGACAGCCCTGCTGAAAATATGTCATAATGACATATTTATACTATAAAAATATACTTTTAAATAACTCTATGTAAGGGGGTTCAGTGGAAAGGAGGAGGCGAGAACCGGCTTAATAATATAAATAATAATTTAATAAACAATCCAAACAAAACACACAACCAAAAACACACAGTACAGCTGTCTGCAATTCTCTCTCTCTCTCGAACTGTCGTCCCCGGCCGCCTTTATCCCTCGCGCGCCCCATCAGGCTGATTGGGGACCGGGTGTGTCTCATTCCAGCCCGGCCCCGCCCTCCTCGGCTCTACACTCTAAAAGTGAAGGGTGTCATTTCTGTGCCATTAGTGACACAAAATGTAATTGCAAAAAATAATTCCAATGTTACCAAACAGGTTTTCCCCCCAAAATGAATACTCTCTCATAAGGTAACATCACTTTCTCATTTATGAATATTCGATTAGTCTGACCACTTTTAGGGTTAAAATGAAAATCAGTCATTATTTACTCACCTTTGTTAAATTTGCAATAAAGATGCAATAAGAAATAAAAGCTTAGCAGAGATTTTGTATGATAAGGAAAGCATAAAATGAGGTTGGCAACAACTCACTCAAACTATCTCCTCTAGACTACACATCTCTTGTCTGTGCTGCAGTCATGCTAATCTTGTAATCAAGTCAAATATATATCATTAAATACATTTCCCATTTCTGCAAATTCACAGGCAACATATTGCTCACAATTTACTCTTTTTTTCAACAGACTTGTCGAGCCGCACAGATAAGTAAGTCAGATCACAAAATAAAAAAATAAAAAAAAAGGAAAAGAAAGGAAAAAGGGTGATATAGGAAAAATGATATCATTAACTGACAAAACTATTCACTATTGAATGTTGTTCATCACATTCAAACAACACTTGAACACAAAAAAATTTCCGAAGCTCATGTTCTTGCAGACTACCCTACATAACCTTAGGTAGGCTGCTCTTTCCTGCTCTAGGTCAAGAGGGACAATTTCCTTGGCATCAAAACCAACCTGAATGTATTCCTTTGAATTAATTCAACTCTAGAAGATGAGTTCTTTAAAGGAATATTCTGGGTTCAGTACAAGTTCAGCTCAATCGACTACATTTGGGCATAATATTGATCACTACAAAAAAAAAAAAAAAAAATTCCGATTCGTCCCTGGAACCTGGAACATTCCTTCAGGTAGCTGTTCTATTTGAAAGCACTGCTCAAATTGAAAAAAAAAAAAAAAATCCATGTCAATCCACTTATGACAAGCTGTCTGTCACAGTGTGATATGTCATTTGGATGTTCTGTTGTGCCTGTGCTAATGAAATTTCCCTTTAGATAAATAATGCATTGAAGAACTGTACTGAAGAGACACTGTTTGAGTCAATTCAATTTTGACAAAATGTCTAGTTACTACGATTTGCAGTCAGCCAAAGACATTATTGCAAAATAAACCCCTTTAGGGTGTTGCAAGACTATAATCCCTCACTTATATTACTCTCAAACACACATGCGCACTTACACGCTAATCGTCCACACAAGTGTCTTACCTGAAAACATAAGGACAGTTCCTCAATGCCACTCAACTCAAATGCCCTGAAATGACTCCATATTTACACTGTTACACAAACACACGTGCAAACCGCATCTGGTGGAAACCTATATAACCTGCTATGTCTTATCTCCAAACTCAACATATAATCATACATTCATACAGACTATCTACATCTGTTTTAATAACAGTTATAATTACTTCTTATCTGCACCCAGTTACAGTTGCCCGGCACAGGGAGCGTCTGTTATCAGCAGATTTCTAAATAGCATGATGTGAATTCATGATATCTGGATGCTTATTAAACTAGCAGGTGTGTTTACGGGTTGCAGCTGCTTATCATAACAATATGAGTGTATGTAGGCCTGTATGAGGGAGGGGCAGCTCCAATATGATGTATGTGTGCATGTGTGTGTGTGTGCGTGCTCTACTTTCCTAATCTCAGTAATGAGGATTGAAATATTAGTAAGCAGGTTCAACATGATGACAAAAATAAATGGTGTGTTTCCAACATAAATGCTGAGAAAAAAAAAAAAAAGTGGGATGTCCTCATTTTTGGGGGAGGATTTAGTAAGTAAAAAAAGTAAGTAAATTAAATCATAAGTAAAATAAATATCGTTTAATTCTAAATATGCAAAAACAGGGTTAGTGCGTGCGTGCGTGCATGCGTGCGTGTACTTAGCAATAGTTTGGGGACAGATTTGTAGAAATCGGGGGAAAAATAGCTCCTTTTTGGGGACATTTTGGCATTTCCTCGTGTGGAAAATCAATCCATACAAATTTCAAACAATGTTTTTGAAAATTTGCAATATTTTATTTATCATTTCATACATGTTCATGATATAACTATATGATATAGTTGTATTGAGACCAGGTTGTCCATGGCCACAGAAAATAATTTAGACTTATTCATTTGATTTAGTCCTTTTTCAATTAATAAAAACCAACAAAAATCATGTTTATGGAATGCTTTGCTAATGATCTGTGGGGCAAGGTATTGCCCTGGGATAAACGTGAAAATGCTAAGCATTTCAAAAGTAAAAGCTTTGTTTATTTGCACAGCTGTCTGCACTGGTTTATCACCTGATTCACTAAAGTAATTATGCAAATCAGGCAATGGTGCAAACATACCCACAAAATCACTGCTGAACACAATTTGCACATGAAATTCCAATCTTGGGGGCAGATTCAAAATCAATAAAATAAAAAAATTATTTACAATTTTATGACGCAGTGCAGTTTCAGCTCTGACTGCATCTGCTTAAACTAGATGGTGGGTGGTTAGTGAATAAGACAGGTTTTTGTGCTGAAATACCACACGTAAATGTGGTGCAACTGTTTAGTAAATTTGCCCCTTCACGTGTTGTGACAGTATATGTGTTAACATGACACTAGTGTGATTAAAACCACTCACTAACTTTGTCTGTGCAATGTAATATACAATATAATCAACTCCTGTCACAAAAATGTAAACATACGTGTAAGGAAACCAGAAAGGGATTGAGGAGTTGAAAGGGGATTGAAAGGAATCCAAAATGTCTTGCCGCATAGACTTCTGTTGTAAGTGCACTACTGTAAACATGAATTTTGTTTGTTTCAAATAATATTTGAATAAGATCCAAATCAAATTTATTGTCTGTTGTAGTTGACAGCGTACAGCAGAAGCTAGAGATTCTTTTGAACCCATAAAATTCCTTTTATTATGACATTTTCACCTGTTTCAAAGGAATATGGACCAGCTTCCAACTTTATGTGGGAATATGGACCAGTTTCTAACTCCAGTGCACAAGAGGTCTTCCATTTATCTCATGCACACTTACTTTATGTGGCGGTGGATTAGGGGGAAGCAGGGCAAAATTAAGGATGTAAATGTAGCTGACTACGCCACCTGTTAAACAGGTAAATAATAACATTTATTTAAATCACCCATAAATGGCACACAGGTTGTTTTGGAAAAAAAGGACCAAAGGACGTGGATACCAAAATACAAAATCTTTATTTACTACAATAATCAAGCAGTAACTTTAAAACATTTAAAAGACTGTATGACCCGGGCAGAAGAATGCCCACATGAACACAAACAAACACTACAAAATGAGAGGCAGAGGCTTACCAGTGGCAGGTAGGCTAGCTGACGAACACAAGGCATCACAAATCTCACCACACACACACCACACAAATGAGGTCAAGCGTGAATAAACATCACTCAGTGATAGAAGTACCACCACCGCACAAGGAGGCTGGCTAGCTGCCTACCCTGGGCCTCGGCTCCTGCAAACAGAAACAAAAATTAACCAACAAATAATCACTCCAAAATAAAAAATAAAATAATGGATTACAGTTAAACCATGAAAAATAAACTACAACAGCACAAATGAGAGTGGTCACAGTTGTTAAGCAGGGAAAAATGAAGACATGAAACACCTGCTTATATATGTTCAACCATTCTATAAACAGTTCAAAACAGTAAATCAACAACAAAATACAAAAAGAATCACCATGTCACCCACCAGCTCCTGCCTAGGAGGTTCACAAAAGACTTAATACCCTCCAATTGACATTAGCAGGCAGCTGGATTGCAAAAAAAAAAAAAAAAAAAAAAAGACAAACACAACAAAACAAATAACAGAACAAAAACAAATAACCTCACAGGCCCAACAAATATAGCACATGAATGGAGGTGGTTATTCACACAACACTCACAGTCGCACAGAGCCAGAGAATAGGTTAGATGAAACAAAGTCAAATAAACTCAAATAGCTCAAGGCAAAACATCATGAAACCAAAACCAAACAAATAATAAAGACAAAAACTAAAGACAAAGTACACAAACTGAAGACAAGCAAGCAACTACAAACAAAGCTGCAGCATCGGAGAATGTTGCCCCGCAGTCTTAATCAGATGAAAGGTTTCCTAAAACACCTGATTATTCCGCGGGGAATGTTGCCCTGCCAGATCAATCAACGAGATGTTTCCTAGAACACAGATTATTCCTCCTAAAAATTAAACAAAGGACTGTTTGCAACATAACTATATAAAAGTAAGCCTAAATAGTGATAGTTCCACATACCTTCATGTTGTAGCTCCAACTGTAGATCCAATCGTGTACCCACGCGAATAACAAAAGGCATCAACACGCCAGTAAAGCACTAAAATGCGGAGGGAGAATGTTTAAGGAGGGAGAATGTTGAAAGAATGGCAGCCGCCGGCCGACCACTGTGATAAACTGTCCGTACCGAAGCGAATCGACCAAATAAACAAACCTGTTACCTCAAACCAATCATATTAGTGTTAGCTAGTTAGCCAAACAAACATATCTCCAAAGCGGAAGGGATCAAAACCGGAATGGGCGTTCCTCAGGCAGTGACGCACACGCCATGCTCTGAAACACAAGCAGTGCCCTAAAGTTCAATTTTATAGGATTCCTAAAGGCCTATGATTGGACAACCCATGCACCCACAGGCGTGGTACAATAATTACAGAAAACTCTGTGCAATGCCCCAAAAAACTGTTTGTCCCACTACATTTACATACACTTTGAAACCCTGTTCTTTACATTAGTTTTCCTTTCCTTACTATGTAGGTCTGTCTGGCATCCCAATATAAATAGAACTTCAGGAAATCTGGTGCAGGGGAGATAATTTATACCTCTACAAGAGCAAGTTATGACAGAGCCTTCTAATAATACTCCATGTATTCACTACTGCACTAGTTTCCACATCAGATCAGAAGATGTTCATTAAAAAGCTCTCAGGATGAAGGGTACAGTACCACTTTCTGTGTGTCTCTTCACTGTTCAGATGGTGACTGTAAATGCTCGCCTTCAATTGTGAGGGCAGAAATTAGTGGCCTGACCCTTTCAGTTAAGAGTTGGCTATATCAGTACGTACTGTAGATTGATCCTGATGGGATAGGAAATTACATTTGTTTGGTTTGTGTTGCACAACATAGGAACCTGAAATCAATTCATCATTTGATGTTGTCATTTGAAGAAAGGGGTGGGCTGCGTAGAATGTTGGAATTACTTTTATTTATTTATTTACTTTTGAAATATCTGTTTTAAAGGGAACGCCCTGGGCAAATTGTTGTGTAAAATTATATTTAAACTGTTTGATATTTTGGAATGTTGCCTTTTACATTTTATTTTACAAATATTTTAATATGTTATTTCACAAACCACTTTTTTCTTCATAATTGTTTTCCTTTTTAAATTTTGCTGAAAGCATATGCTTTTAGTGAAAGCACAGATTTAAAGAGAGGCGTATATTTTGTTTTTTTGGTGATTATGGTGGGTTGCACCCCTAATATATGTCACGGTCCTGTCACTCTGTCAATCTGGGTTTTTGTGTGGCAGGATCATGACATCATTGTTCTGTGTCTGTCTTGTGTCTTTGTGAGTGCACGGCTTCAGTTTCGGTCTATGTCGGGATCCGGACATTCATGTTCCATGTTCTGTCTGTTATTGGTGTGGGTGCATTGCGCTTATGTTATCTTGGTGGCATGCACTCGCGTCAATCGTTTATGTCTGTCTCTTGTGACCACAGACACGCTACGTGTTGCGTGCCCAGGTCGCAAGCTGTCTTCATGTTGTGCTGAGGTTTGGTCACTTCGGTCTGAGGTGTCAGGTTTGTGTGAGGCCGAACTCTCGCACAGGTGTCCTGTCTCGTTTTGTCGCCTGTTGCATGCACTGCATGGTGTTTGCCTCGCGATGTATGCTCAGGCTTTGTCTAGTGTGGGAATGCATGGCATTGCTTTGTTTGGCGTTGCTACACATTATCTCATCTTGTCTGTCGGTTGGCATGAGCGTATATTACCTTATTGTCTTGGCAATGTGCACTCATTCCATTTGGGTATTTGTGTCCTGTGAGAGCATGTGGCTTTGTTTTGTTTCTGTGCTGCCGCATGTCTCCCACTCTTGCGTCATACCCTGCCTCCTTGTTTGCCCATTATTAGTTCATTTATTACACCTGCCCTGCCCATTAACCTGTTTGATTTCCTTCCCTATTTTAGTCTCCTCGTGTGTGCTGTCCAGTGCCAGTTCATCTTGTGCTTGTTTCATGTTCATGTTGGTCCTGTTTGCCTTCCAGTCTGTCGGTTCCAGTTGGTCCTGGACACAGTTCATCTGCCCCCAGCCTGTCATCTAGTTTGTTGCCCTGGACTGTGTTTTTTCCTCCTACGGGGTAGTTTTTGTTTGGTTTTGTTTGGTTTTGTTTATTTTGTATAAATAAATCCTTTTGTTTTTAACTCTGCATTTGGGTCCTGCCTCTGCTTCAACCTGTGACAATATGCACATGAACTTTACAACACTGGTTTAGCAGTAGGATCAGCTTAGGATCAAATGTCACAACTTACCACATATAGTGTGACAACATACCGTGCTACCCTGAGAAATATTCACTGGATTAAAAAGTGTGACAACTAGCCCCAGTCTCCCCTATATATTTTCAGATTTTTCTTGATATTTATTTCAAAGAAAACTTTGATTGCCTCCTCTCGAGCTCTTTCACTCAGTCTCCCGAGCTCCCCGAGTCTTCCAAGAAGTCTTCAGAGTAATCCCGAGTACCTCCTGAATACCATGACTTGAAGGAGATTTTCAGAAAGAAGCAGGCCACTACACTGCCTCCTCACAGACCCTACGACTGTGCCATTAACCTGCAGTCATAAACCTGTCCTCCTAGGGGTCGTATCTTTCACCTGTTACTCCCTAAACATGCTGCCATGGACTAGTATATCAAGGAAGCCCTAGCCTCTGGGTTTATTTGTCCCTCCTTCTCTCCTGCTGGGGCCTGTTTCTTTTTTTTTTTTTTTGGTAAGAAAGATGGAGGACTGCAGCCATGCACTGACTGTTGAGGACTCAACAGGATCACAGTTAGGAATCGATACCCACTTTCTCTTATGTCTTCTGTGTTTGAGCTACTTCATCAAGTTGGACTTGTGGAATGCCTATCATTTGGACCTGATCAGATGGGGGAACTAATTGAAAACCACCTTTAACACTCCTACTGGGTACTATGAGTACCTGGTCATGCCCTTTGGTCTTACCAATGCCCCTGCTGTTTTCTAGTCCCTCAAACAATGCTCTGCAAGACATGCTGAACCAGTTCGTCTTTGTCTACCTTGATGGTATTCTGATATTCTCCAAGTCACTCCCCGAGCACATTCAACATTAAATTGAATTAAACGACTATTCATTAAACCAGAGAAATGTGAGTTCCACATCCTGGAGCTGTCGTTCCTAGGCTTCATTATAAGAGAGGGAAGCATTCAAATGGGTCCTGGAAAGACAGAGATTGGCTTCCAACCAAGTCCTTCGGGGAGAGGCAGCGCTTTCTGGGATTTGCAAACTTCTATCAGAGATTTATTTGGGATTTCAGCTCAATAGCTGCCCCCATCTCAGCTCTGACCCAAAACAGTAACAACCCCTTTTCTTTGACTTCCAAGGCAGAGTTGGTATTCGAGAATCTTAAGCGACGTTTCACGTCTACTCCTATTCTATGCTTACCTGATCCAGCTTGACCATTTGTTGTAGAGGTAGATGCTTCCGATGTGGGAGTGGGGCAGTCCTGTTGCAGTGAACGGCAGATGAAAGCTCCATCCATGTGCCTTCTCACACAAGTTGACTCCTTCTGAGAGTAATCATGATATTGGTGATCAAGAGCTGCTTGCTGTTTAACTTGCCCTGGAGGAATGGAGGCACTGGCTGAAGGGAGCCCTACACCCTTTCTTGGTCTAGACGGACCATTAAAACTTGGAGTATATTCAGCAGACTAAGCTGATAAATCCTTGTCAGGCCAGGTGGACTTTGTTCTTTAATTGCTTTAACTTTACCCTCTCTTTCCATCCAGGTACCAAGAACCAGAAGCCAGATGCTCTGTCCCACCAGTTCCAGTCAGGAGGCCAGGAAAGAGGTCCTGAACCCACTGTTCCTAGCTCTTGGGTGGTGGCACTGGTCTACTGGAATATCATCTCTGATGTCCAACAAGCCCTGCTAGGAGACTCAGGCCCAGGAACAGAACCAGTAGATCGTCTTATCGTGCCTAGGCAGGTGTGTCTTCAAGTTCATGTGTAAAATGTAAATGTAAATGGGATCATTCATCTCAGTTGACTGTTCATCCAGGAACTTCCTGTACCCTTGAGTTCCTTCGCCAGCAATTCTGGTGGCCCAGAATGGAGAAGGATGTTAAGACTTTTGTGACTGCCTGCCCTTCCTGTGCTCGTAAAAAAGACCCTGGCCAGGCTCCCCAAGGTCTCCTTCCATTACCCATTCCACAAAGACCATGGTCACATGTCTCCCTGGACTTCATTACTGGCTTGCCTTCTTCTCAATGTAGCACTGTCATTCTAGTTATAGAAGACAGATTCTCTAAAGCTTTTTGGTTTATTCCACTGTCCAAACTTCCATCTGCTGCCGAAACAGCTAAACTAATATGTGACCATGTGTTTGGAGTCTTTGGTCTTCCCCAGGATATAGTCTCTGATTCGGGAGCCCAGTTTACCTCCTGCTTCTGGTAAGTCTTTTGCCGGCTTATTGGGGTGACTGCTAGCCTGTCTTCCGGTTTCCATCCAGAGCCTAATTATCATATGGAGGGGTTAACCAGGATCTGGAGTCCATCCTTAGGTGTTTGGTCTCATCGAACACAACAACCTGGAGTTCTCTTCTACAGGTATGTCTCCCTTCGAGTGCCAGTTTGGTTACCTATCACCTTTGTTTTCCGTACAGGAGGAGGATGCTGGCATTCCTTCAGCCCAAGCGTTTTTGCGTCGCTGCTGCCAGATGTGGAGGAAAGCTGGCCCTTCAATGAGCCTCTACCAGACGCAGGCAAATCACAAGCGAAAACTTGGTCCTTCATTCTGGCCTCGGCAGAGGGTTTGGCTCTCAGCCAAGAATCTCCCCTTAGGAGTGGAGAGTCACAAGTTGGCTCCCTGATATGTGGGGCCTTTCAAGGTGGTCCGGAGGATCAATCCAGTAGCCTAAAAACTTCAGCTGCCCTGGTCCTTGGGGGTTCATGTCTTTCAGCTCTTTCAATTGTTGATGTCCTCTCATGCTGCTAACCCCAGGTTTCACCCTCTCCCCCAGATCATTGATGGTCAACTGGCTTCATCCAGGGTTCAAGGCAACATCCAGTACTTCTTGGATTGGGAGGGTTATAGTCCCAAGGAACGCACATGGGTTTCTGCTCGATACGTTCTGAATCGTGAGAGTTCCAAAAACTACATCCAGAGCTTCCTGGGAATGTCAGGAGACATTTTTAGAAAGGGGGGTCCTGTCAGCACTCTGGGGTGTACTTTACACCCTTACCACCAGAGTCCCCCAGTGGACTTGTTTCTTGTGACTTTGGGTGTGGTGTGTGAATCTGTATTTGTGTTAATTGCTTTCACCTGTTCCTGGTTTAGACTGGGTATATTTAAGTTGTGCTCTTTGTCTTCTGTTTTGCTGAGTTCTCAAGTTGTTCCTAGCAATCACTTGCTCGTAACTTGCTCTCTAGTTAAAAATGTATCAGTGACTGTTTTTTGATTCTGGTTCTTTGTTTTGGGACCTTGAACCTGGTCTGTGATTTGAATTATTTGCTGGATATTTTTGGACTACTTTCTTCATGCCTGACTTTTGCCTGCCTGTGTTCTCTGATTCTTGGATTGTGTTCTTGGATTACTGGCCACCATTAAATACTTTTTACTGACTTAACCATGCTCTTAGTGTTTTCTCTGCAGGTGGGTTCATTAACTCAGTCCTGTGTGTAGAGTGCTGGTCTGCCTCCATGGAGACCAGGGTTCAAATCTCAAAGAATGCAGAGCCCTGACAGAGTAAAGCTTCAGGTTTTAATTGCTGAAAATCTTCCTCTCTGTGAAGGCTGTCACATCTTATTCAAAAATATGCATCCAAACATTTGAATGTCATAATTGGTGACAACACAAAAGAGCCAATGGCAGTTGACATTGCTGACGACAAAGTGTATTTTTTTTTTATGTTTAAATTACTTCCAAGTCAAAGAGGACTGCCATAAAAAATAAAAAATAAATTATCTTGAGATGTTGCTTCAATATATCCACATAATTTTCATGTTCTTAGAGTTTTCTCTGCAGTTGGCTTCATTAACTCTATCCTGTGTAGACCAGGGGTAGAGTGTTGGCTTGCTTCCACAGAGACCAGAGTTCTAATCTCAATGAGGACAGAGCCCTGACAGAGGATAGCTTCAGGTTTTAATTGCTGAAAATCTTCCTCTCTCTGAAGGCTGTCACACGTTATTCAAAACTATGCATCCAAACATTAGAATGTCATAACTGGTGACAGCATACACAAGAGCAAATTGCAGTTGACATTACTGGTGGCAAAGTTTCAATTTTAAATGACTTCCAAGTCCAAATCAAAGAGGACCACCATATGCGCCAGAGCAACAACAAACAAAAATTACTGACTGTACTTTTAAACTGACAACATGTTTATAGCCAGCTACCTAAATAATAACCCATCCAGTCATATGACAGAAATTTGAAGGTAACTCTTATTGCCTGAGGTTTGTTCCTCCACATTAATGCACAAATGAACATCAAGTACCATAAATATGATAAAACTGCAGTGCAGGGAACCAGAGTCCTTCTGTATAAAAATAAATAAATAATAATAATAATAATCATGTGCACTGTAAAAAGTAGTTATGTGCAATTGTTACATTAAAGATCTATTTCTATTTAATCTAACCCTTAAACATTACATTTGTTGATATAAATTAATGTAATCATGTTGATTTATTTATGTTAAATAATATTTTTTACTTGCATAAAACCAGTTAATGTCCAATGTTACCACATGAAGCACATTTTTCAGGGTTACCTGACAAAACATGCTTATAATTAACATTTTATAACTTTTATTACAAAACATTATTATATATGAAATTTGAGCATAAGCACACAATAATTTCTATTAGGTACACTCAATTGGAGATATCTCGCCTTGCCACTAGCCTGCAAGAATAGATAAAATGACAGAGAGAAGCCAGAAAAATGGAATTGGATTTGGATGACTAAAAAAAATTACTGGCACAATAATTATAAAAATTTAATTTGGCCAGAGACTGTTGTTAATGTAAAGAGCCCAGTGGAGTAGAACAGGGGAAGTTAAATTCTGCTCTGAGGGAGCAACAAGACAGTGGTCAGGATTTGGTGGTGTGTGTGTGTGAGATCGGTGACGGATGAGTCACAGGCCCGCCTACGCCTAAAACATTTGTAGTGGTGCAAAATGGTAGATTAAATAATTGTCAAATATAGATGATGAAATCTGGATGCTCTTTTCAATACTGATCATCACCACACTCTGTCTAGGGTCCCTGTGGCTGCCCTCAGGTTTTCATTTTTGTAAATTAGTCCACTTTTGTGGAAAGCTACAACGAAAGGGCGAATTTGCTGGATGGTTGTTCTGTGTCAGTTTTT
This sequence comes from Myxocyprinus asiaticus, assembly GCF_019703515.2. Lineage (NCBI taxonomy): Eukaryota > Metazoa > Chordata > Actinopteri > Cypriniformes > Catostomidae > Myxocyprinus > Myxocyprinus asiaticus. The sequence continues at coordinate 6,499,645 of NC_059351.1, read as the reverse complement.
TTATGTCATAAGTGGGGAATATCAAAGTATTATGTTGAGTGTGTTATGTTTTAGAGTTAGCTTTTTTTTTCTCCAGGGCCAGTGTCTGGTGAGTTAAAAGCAGATATCAGAGGTGCTGCTGTTCTCTTGCATCAGAGCTCTTCATTCATCTGTCATAAAGCTTGGGGCAAAATCTGCTGACTTAGGTCAGTCTCAATCCTCAAAATGAAGAGTTGATCTGAATTGGGATAAACTAGTTCTTGAGAAAACTGGCCCTTCTGAAAAGATCAGCATGGATTTCCCTGCTGGTCTGGTCTGGTCAGTTGTTGATGATGGTTTAGCTGGTGGACCAGCATTGCCATACTGTTCACCACCAAAAAAATAAAATAAAAATAAAAAATCCTGTTCAACCTGAATGGTCTTTCTGGTAAAGCTGGATGACCATACAGCAGCTAGTTGAGAAGTCTGGTAGGACACCAGCAAATCATCATCAAATGCTGAGGACCAGCTTCCAGTCAAACCAATAAAATATGGCAGCAGATTTTATTATCATTTATCATTATTATAATTTATAATTGTATTTATCTTTTTTCAGTTCTGCCCACACATTTTCTATCGGACTGAGGTCAGGGCTTTGTGATGGCCACTTCAATACCTTGACTTTGTTGTCCTTAAGCCATTTTGCCACAACTTTGGAGGTATGCTTGGGGTCATTGTCCATTTGGAAGACCCATTTGCAAACGAGCTTTAACTTCCTGGCTGATGTCCTGAGATATTGCTTCAATATATCCACATAATTTTCCTTCCTCATGATGCCATCTATTTTGTGTAGTGCACCAGTCCCTCCTGCAGCAAAGCACCCCCACAACATGATACTCCCACCCCATGCTTAATGGTTGGGATGGTGTTCTTCGGCTTGCAAGCCTCACCCTTTTTCCTCCAAACATAATGATGGTCATTATGGCCAAAGAGTTCAGTTTTTGTTTCATCAGACCAGAGGACATTTCTCCAAAAAGTAAGATCTTTGTCACCATGTGCACTTGCAAACTGTAGTCTGGCTTTTTTATAGCAGTTTTGGAGCAGTGGCTTCTTCCTTGCCGAGCAGCCTTTTAGGTTATGTTGATATAGCACTTGTTTTACTGTGGATATAGATACTTTGCTCCAGCATCTTCACAGGGTCCTTTGCTGTTGTTCTGGGATTGATTTTCACTTTTCGCACAAAACTGCGTTCATCTCTAGGGGACAGAATGCGTCTACTTCCTGAGCGGTATGATGACTGCATGGTCCCATAGTGTTTATACTTGTATACTATTGTTTGTACAGATGAACGTGGTACCTTCAAGCGTTTGGAAATATCTCCTAAGGATGAACCAGACTTGTGGAGGTCCACAACTTTATTTCTGAGGTCTTGGCTGATTTCTTTTGATTTTCCCATTATGTCAAGCAAAGATGCATTGAATTTGAAGGTAGGCCTTAAAATACATCCACAGGTACACCTCCAATTCAGTACACCTAGTATCAGAAGCTAATTTGCTAATTGTTTCTTCATATTTCTAATGACAGAAATATGAAGGTAACTCTTATTGCCTGAGGTTTGTTCCTCCACATTAATGCACAAATACACATCAAGTACCGTAAATATGATACAACTGCAGTGCAGGGAACCAGAGTCCTGCTGTATATATATATATATATATATATATATATATATATATAAATGATGTGCATTGTAAAAAGTAGTTATGTGCAATTGTTACATTAAAGTTATATTTCTATTTAATTTAACCCTTAAACATTACGTTTGTTGAAATAAATTAATGTAATCGTGTTGATTTAGTTATGTTAAATAATATTTTTTACTTGCATAAAACCAGTTAATGTCCAATGTTACCACATGAAGCACATTTTTCAGGGTTACCTGACAAAACATGTTCATAATTAACATTTTATAACTTTTATTACAAAACATTATTATATATGAAATTTGAGAGTAAGCACACAAACATTTCTATTAGGTACACTCAATTGGAGATATCTCGCCTTGCCATTAGCCTGCAAGAACAGATAAAATGACAGAGAGAGGCCAGAAAAATGGAATTGGATTTGGATGACTAAAAAAAAAAAAATTGGTACAATAATTATAAAAATGTAATTCGGCCAGAGTCTGTTGTTAATGTAAAGAGCCCAGTGGAGTAGAACAGGGGAAGTTAAATTCTGCTCTGAGGGAGCAACAAGACAGTGGTCAGGATTTGGTGGTGTGTGTGTGTGAGATCGGTGACGGATGAGTCACAGGCTCGCCTATGCCTAAAATATTTGTAATGGTGCATAATGGTAGATTAAATAATCGTCTAATATAGATGATGGAATCTGGCTGCTCTTTTCAATACTGATCGTCACCACACTCTGTCTGGGGTCCCTGTGGCTGCCCCCAGGTTTTCGTTTTTGTAAATTAGTCCACTTTTGTGGAAAGCTACAACTAAAGGGCGAATTTGCTGGATGGTTGTTCGATGTCAGTTTTTTTTATGTCATAAGTGGGGCATATAAAAGTATTATGTTGAGTGTGTTATGTTTTAGAGTTAGCTTTTTTTCTCCAGCACCAGTGTCTGGTGAGTGAAAAGCAGATGTCAGAGGTGCTGCTGTTCTCTTGCATCAGAGCTCTTCTTTCATCTGTCATAAAGCTTGGGGCAAAATCTGCTGACTTTAGGTCAGTCTCAATCCTCAAAATGAAGAGTTGATCTGAATTGGGATAAACTGGTACTTGAGAAAACTGGCCCTTCTGAAAAGACCAGCATGGATTTCCCTGCTGGTCTGTTCTGGTCAGTTGTTGATGATGGTTTAGCTGGTGGACCAGCATTGCCATGCTGTTCACCAATAAAAAAATAAAAAATAAAAAATAAATCCTGTTCAACCTGAATGGTCTTTCTGGTAAAGCTGGATGACCATACAGCAACTAGTTGAGAAGTCTGGTAGGACACCAGTAAATCATCATCAAATGCTGAGGACCAGCTTCCAGTCAAACCAATAAAATATGGCATCAGATTTTATTATCATTTATCATTATTATAATTTATAATTGTATTTATCTTTTTTCAGTTCTGCCCACACATTTTCTATCAGATTGAGGTCAGGGCTTTGTGATGGCCACTTCAATACCTTGACTTTGTTGTCATTAAGCCATTTTGCCACAACTTTGGGGTATGCTTGGGGCCATTGTCCATTTGGAAGACCCATTTGCAACCGAGCTTTAACTTCCTGGCTGATGTCTTGAGATATAGTTTCAATATATCCACATAATTTTCCTTCCTCATGATGCCATCTATTTTGTGTAGTGCACCAGTCCTTCATGCAGCAAAGCACTCCCACAACATGATGCTGCCACCCCCATGCTTAATGGTTGGGATGGTGTTCTTCGGCTTGCAAGCCTCACCCTTTTTCCTCCAAACATAACGATGGTCATTATGGCCAAACAGTTCAGTTTTTGTTTCATCAGACCAGAGGACATTTCTCCAAAAAGTAAGATCTTTGTCCCCATGTGCACTTGCAAACTGTAGTCTGGCTTTTTTATGGCAGTTTTGGAGCAGTGGCTTCTTCCTTGCTGAACAGCCTTTCAGGATATGTTGATATAGCACTTGTTTTACTATGGATATAGATACTTTCCTCCAGCATCTTCACAAGGTCCTTTGCTGTTGTTCTGGGATTGATTTTCACTTTTCGCACAAAACTGCTTTCATCTCTAGGAGACAGAATGCGTCTCCATCCTGAGCGGTATGATGACTGCTTGGTCCCATAGTGTTTATACTTGTATACTATTGTTTATACAGATGAACGTGGTACCTTAAGGCGTTTGGAAATTGCTCCTAAGGATGAACCAGACTTGTGGAGGTCCACAACTTTTTTCTGAGGTCTTGGATGATTTCTTTTGATTTTCCCATGACGTCAAGCAAAGAGGCACTGAGTTTGAAGGTAGGCCTTAAAATACATCCACAGGTACACCTCCAATTCAGTACACCTCGTATCAGAAGCTAATTGGCTAATTGTCTAAAGGCTTGACATCATTTTCTGATATTTTCCAAGCGCTTAAAGGCACAGTTAACTTAGTGTATGCAAACTTCTGATCCATTGGAACTGTGATTTAGTCAATTATGTGAAATAATCTGTCTGTAAACAATTGTTGGAAAAATTACTACCTAAACGACTTGCAAAACTATACGTCCAGATACGAGACGTCACTTCCTGCGTCTGTGTTTGTAGCCTGCTAGCTTTTTTAGCATCGTTTATCTATCTGTTTTCAGCTTTCAATCTTTTTCAGCACGCATCAGTTTTTCCCTGCATTATTCTCTTATCAAGATTCAACTGCGTGCATTTTTCCACATGCATCCGCTTTCTATTTTTATCGCGATTAAACTGCGTGCGTTTTACAGCATACGTGCATTTTACCTTGTGCACCCGTTTTCTCCTCTGTTTTTCACAGATTATTGCATCGATCTCAAAGCACCGCTTATCAAGTACAACCATAACAACAAACAATTGTGTGAGGGATTCACATCGATCTCAAACCCTCGCCGCTCAGGAACAACCAACAACAACAAACAACTGTGGTAAGTCATGGCATCCAATCATATTATTGCTTCCTGAATTACATGCCACATGTTTACTATAGCTTTTTCCGTCAGCAGTGAGGGATTCACGTGATAAATGTAAGGAATTAGTCAGGCTGACGGAGAAGGTTAATGAGTTAGAGACACGCATCCAAACGCTAGTGGAGGTCAGTGAGAAAGAAGCTGGTAGATACTTTTTTGGATGCAGGTAGTACAGTGAGCAACACACACACTTTTGTTCCTGCTGAAGAGCCCCTGCAGCAGGGCTTTTGGGTGACGTCACGGCAGCATTCTCCCTCAGCAAAGCGACAACATTCTCCCATTCCTGTTAGGGTTTCCAATCGATTCTCTCCACTCATTGATGCACCCACTGAGAATTATGTTGAAAGAGCCTTGGTCATAGGTGATTCTATTGTAAGGAACGTGGTAATTGAGACTCCAGCCACCATCGTTAAATGCATTTCGGGTGCCAGAGTGTCTGACATCAGATAAAATGTACAAGTGCTAACTAATACTAAACGTGGATTTTCTAAAATTGTTATTCACGTCGGAACTAACAATGTCCGGCTTCGCCAGTCGGAGGTCACTAGAGATAATGTTAAAGAGGTATGTGATCTTGCAAAAATGATGTCAGACACTGTAATATGCTCTGGCCCCCTCCCTGCTCATTGTGGTGATGAGGTTTATAGTAGACTGTCACTGAACAGCTGGATGTCTGAGTGGTGTCCGGAGAATAGCATAGAATTTCTAGACAATTGGAATTTTTGGGGGTAGACCTGACCTGCTAAAGAGAGACAGACTCCAACCCTCCAGGGAAGGTGCCGCTCTCCTCTCTAGTAATTTGGTTCATAGTCTTAATAATTATAGTATCTGACTAACTGGGGCCCAGGTCAGGAAGCAGACAAACTGGCTAATCTGAACATCTGCTAGCAGTCTTGAGACATCACACAGGTCACATAAACTACAACACATATTGTATCACCTAGATATCATATAGAGACTGTGTCTGTTCCCCGAACTACCAAACACAAACCCCTCACTAAATCATTTATAAAAAAAATTATTATGGTCAAACTTGGGAAAAAAAAAAACATGTTTTTTTTTTTAAGATAAACATATAAAGATTACAGATCATAGTTTGGATGTGCTTTGTTTGACTGAAACCTGGCTTAAACCAGATGAATATATTAGTTTAAATGAATCTGCTCCCCCAGGTTATTTTTATAAAAATGAGCCTTGTCTGAAGGGTCGAGGAGGAGGTGTTGCTACAATTTACAGTGACGGTTTTGGTGTTACTCAGAGAACAGGATATAAGTTTAAGTCTTTTGAACAAATAATGCTTAATGTAACACCGTCAGATATAAATAAAAAACCTCTGTCGTCTTTTGCCCTTGCTACAGTATATAGATCACCCGGGCCTTATTCTGATTTTCTTGGTGAATTTGCAAATTTTCTATCAGATCTTGTAGTTACTGTAGGTAGAGCTTTAATTGTTGGTGACTTCAACATTCACATACATAATGAAAATGACACATTGGGATTAGCATTTATCGATATTCTCTACTCGCTTGGAGTCAGACAAAATGTGACAGGACCAACTCATCGCCATAATCATACGCTAGATTTAATTCTGCCATATGGAGTTGATGTTGATACTATAGAAATTCTACAGCAGAGAAATGACATCTCAGAACATTACCTCGCTTCTTGTATGCTGCGATCAGCTAATGTTACTCAATCTACACCATATTATTGTTCAGGTAGAACAATTCTTTCGACCACTAAAGATAGCTTCACTAATAACCTTTTTAATTGGTTCAAAATGCAGCAGCCAGAGTGCTGACTAGAACCAAGAAATATGATCATATTAGCCCCATTTTATCATTGTTACATTGGCTACCTGTTAAATTTCGTATTCATTTAAAAATTCTGTTAACTACACACAAAGTTTTGAATGGTCTAGCTCCATAGTACTTAAGTGACCTTCTACCATGCTATATTCCATCACGTTCATTATGATTGCAAAACTCTGGCCTGTTAATAGTTCCTAGAATATCAAAATCCACAAAAGGAGGTAGATCCTTTTCCTCTTTGGCTCCTAAACTATGGAATAGTCTCCCTAACACTGTTCGGGATGCAGACACACTCACTCAGTTTAATTCTAGACTAAAGACAAAAGCCTTCATCAGCCAACTAACAAAGGACAATGCATCTATATGAACTTCTGCAGTTAATCCAAGATGAACTTCAAAGACATTAGTCATTAATCTTACAGTTCTTACACAATCTTTGTTTAAACTCTGGCCCTTAACACTTACTTAGTTTAATAACTTTAAACCATGACTTGCACTGCGCATGAAGAAGTAATATTGGCTTTATGTTCATGCTGTTAGCCAGAGGTGAACTGGCCCCCACAGTGAGCCTGGTTTCTCCCAAGGTTATTTTTCTCCATTAACCAACATCTTATGGAGTTTTGTATTCCTTGCCACAGTCTCCTTCACCTTGCTCACTGGGTTTCTAAATACAATTATTATTTAATTACTTATTTTTATACACACTTCGTAATCATATTTAATCAAACTACACAATGATGACTTTAAGACTTTATAGATATTACGGTTTCATTTTCTGTTAATGCATGATTTTCTGTAAAGCTGCTTTGAAACGATGCATGTTGTGAAAAGCACTATACAAATAAAAAGGACAACTTGACTATAGTTTGTTAATGTTAAATCTGTGTAGTGGTTTAAAAATTTGTTTTAATGACTTCAACCTAAGTGTATGTAAACTTCTGAAGGCTAATTTTCTGTAAATTTCATTTTGCTCCCCTTTTGCCTTTTTCGGCCTCATTTTAGATGGGAAAAAAAATGCCTTCAATGGCTTCAACTATTCTGATTGGTCAGTTTACTAATGAGAGAAGCCTCTATGCTATCAGCTTCCTCTGGCATTTGTGCAGTGATTAGAACTTGCCTGGGCTACAAAACGTGCATCTTTTTACTATAAATTCTCTTCCCTCCAAGTAGGTCAAAAAAAAAAAAAAAAAAAAAAAGAGTCAAAAACAAAAGAAGAAGAATGTGGAAGTGAAAGTGGAGAATGTTAGTAAAAAAAGGAATTTTATAGTGATCTGTTTCTCACCAACACTTATCATATTACTTCTGAAGATATGGATTTAACCACTGAGTAAATGATGAGCTCATTTTCATTTTTGGGTGAACTATCCTTTAATGCATTAATTCAGTGCAATTAATTATTTATACAAATAATTTGTAGAAAAATCTACGAAATGAATCATGCCCCCAGAGTGTAATAAGGAATTTTTCTACCATTGAAGCAATTCAAGTTTGAAGTACCACCTTCATGTTTTTACGGGCCTCAGTCAGAAGGGGGCAGTAAGCAAAACTGCAGCTGTACAGGCAACACGCAGCTGTACAGACAACAAACCACACTTCCTGACAGCAGACAGCACAAGATGAGGATGCATTCTTGTGTTCAAACACAGCTGGACAGAGCGCATCTTGTGAATGCAGGGGTCTTAAGATGTGTTTTTTCTAAGTTTCAAACTACGTTTAACTTGTCACTGTGCCCTAAAAATGCTGTTAATGACAGGACGCAATTAAAAAAAGACATTCCAAAAGCATTTATCAGACTAATTTGTAGCTTCCTTAAACAAGCCCTTATAAGTCTATCTTGTACAGATTGAAATTAAATTGCAAAATGGATTGCTGTGGATTAGGAAAGGCCAATGAGAGGCTTATGTTCAATGATATGGAAATAAACAAAATAATACCTTCTAAAGCCACCTTTTTTATTGCCTAATCAATTCTTTACTCTAATCTTTACTTTAATCAATGATTTATAATTATTTATATATAATTATTTATTTATTATATATAGAAATATTTGTATTTGGTGGCCTTTCTCAGCAAAAATTTATGTGATTAATTGTGATTAATTCAATGAATTATCATGTAATTAATGCAATAAAAAAATGTATATATGCATATTTTTACATTATATGTATGAGTTTACAATAAAGTGATTAAAACAGCAGTTAATTTAATCAGTTTAGTTGATATGTTCATTTAGAGGAAATGTTTGCCACTGCCAGCAATGCTGGTCTTTTTCTACAGGGATGCTTGGGAGATAAAACTATGTGAGTAAGTCCACAAGGTCCAAAGATTTCTCAGCATTTGATTGGATTACCCCATTATTTGATGTGCATGGTCTGACAATAAATCATGTTAAGCAAAAAGGGCAATACTCAAGAGGTGGCCCTTCCCTGCCAACACTATGGAGAACTCCTAGTGAATCTAGATCCTGTTTAAAATAGCAGGAGGGACAGACCTGAATGCATTGTGCTCTCTTCATCCCAACCCTCTTTTATCCACAGAGAGTTTCTGCTCCTAAATCTGCCCTAAACACCTGCAGCTGGGGAATGCTGCAGATTTGCCTCTGGAAAACAGTCAAGGGCAGGTCTATGCTGATATCAGCTGCACAGCCCTGCAATACAGTAACGCATGTGTGCTATCTAAGATATCACATCACCCCTGTGGCCCATGTGATGGATAGACTGCAGACTAATACAAATACACAGTCCGAAAGCACATCACACATTTCCTTCTTGCACAGCATCAATCTACACATTCCGGCATATTTTTGCCCACATTATCATTATGGGAATCATATAGTTTGAGCCATCATATTTCCATGTCATTTTTCTATATTAGACAACTTTATCTCTATCATTGGTAAGTGATTAACAAGACACTTTCATTCCAGCAGGGATTAATATCTGCCTCACACCGGGAGTTCTTAATCTTAATCTATATGCAGCCTGCAGAGTGTTTCCAGCAACTCTGATTTGATTTCCGGGGTGATAGATTGCCAGCTGTCCACGTGTAGTTATTCATGATGGCCAAATAGCAGGGTCTTTTTTTCTGGAATGCTTGGGGTTAAAACTGGTAAAGAGTGCAGCTGATTCAATTATTCATTCTCCCATGTTGCTGCTCACACATCTGTTTGGTATAATAGGTCTTCTTAGAATCTCTCCAAAATGCAACATCTAGTTCTAGGTCAGTGCTGAAATATTTATGAATATGCAAATATTTGTTTAGAGGGTTCAAATGGGAGCCCAGTTTGAAGTTGTGAAGCCAACTCTCCCGAGAGTTCACTAGTTGCATATTCATAAGTGTCTATGAAACCTGTCCCGCATCACTCGGCAGAGATGCTGGAAAGAGTTTTAGGCTTTGCAAAAATCCCACTGATGAAAAAGTGTGCAGGTGTGTAAGCAAAAGTGTGGGAGACAGATGATGTCACCTAATCCAAGTACGTGAGTATGTGTGTACTTATGAACTTAGTTATAGTTTTGGGACAAAATTGTCCCAAAAAATTGAGCTGAATCTGGCAAAACCGCCCTTTGGTGACATTCGGTGATGTCTTCAGTTAGTAAATAGATGCATAAATCAAGCAAATACTGTTGCAAATTCAAAAAATACACAACATTTATCTTAATGGTACAATTAGGATGTGTGTTAGGGATAGTCAATTTTATATAAAACAATATAAGTATATGGTATTTCCCATTTAGATAGCTAAGTAAATGTGTGTATATGTGTGTCCAGCTCTCACAATGAAAGAATCTCTTGCTGAGAGATCAAATGTCTGCATCTCATCTTTGAACACACTCTAAAATCTCATTACTTTTAACTAGTATATTTCCTGGGAGCCCCCAGGGAAGCTCAGCAAGGAAAGACGCTGACCACCACACCTGGAGTCGCAAGTTCGAATCCAGGCGTGCTGAGTGACTCCAGTTAGGCTTCCTAAGCAACCAATTGGCCCGGTTGCTAGGGTGGGTAGAGTCATTTTGGGTTAACCTCCTCATGGTCGCTATAATGTGGTTCTCACTCTCGGTGGGGCACGTGGTGAGTTGTGTGTGGATGACGCAGAGAATAGTGTGAAGCCTCCACAAGTGCTAGGTCTCCGCAGTAACACACTCAACAAGCCATGTGATAAGATGTGCGGATTGACTGTCTCAGACACGGAGGCAATTGAGATTCATCCTCCGCCACCTGGATTGAGGCAAGTCACTACACCACCACGAGTACGTAGAGCGCATTGGAAATTGGGCATGCCAAATTGGGGAGAAAAGGGGAGAAAAAAATAGTATATTCCCTATACAGTCAGCAAAAAAATATATAAAGAAAATGCGACATTGACAGTTAGACATAAAACAAAAGGGGAAACGGATGTTTAAAATTAGACATGGAAACGATCTGTCAGCTTTCCCATCATTTGAAGTCAAATTACAAAAAGATTAAGGCACTAAGTGAGCACCAGCTTTGACATGCAAACTTTTACACATCTGTTTCTGTCTGTGCTTGACCTCACATTATGGCTCTCATTCTTTCTTTTTCTCTCCCTCCATCTCTTCTATGGATGCTATTCATCTTCACCAGTGAGAGCAATGAAGCCAAGCCTGAGTTCAGATAGTCATTCACGGGCTGATGGTGTTGGTAAATTGCTGTGCTTCGAAAGGATGGAGATAGTGAACCGCAGGAGGAAGAAAGAAGAAGGATGAAAAGAGAAACAAAAAAGTCATATGAAACTGAACCACACGTATTGGCAATCACCGGCATCGCCCAGCTCAATCTGTCACGCTGAGAGAATTGAGTGACTCCATATTTTTTACTCACACAAGCCAAAACACACACACACACCCACACGTTGGTGTGGCTATCCTTATGAGGACTCTCCACAGACATAATGTTGATACTATAGAAATTCTACAGCAGAGTGATGACATCTCAGAACATTACCTCGCTTCTTGTATGCTGCGATCAGCTAATGTTACTCAATCTACACCATATTTACTTATTTTTTCTACAACATTTTTTTACTCTACAAACTATAGATTCTATCCCCTAACCCTACCCCTATACCTAACCCCCACAAAAAACTTTCAAAAAAACATTGTTTAGTATGTTTAAGTGATTTGAATTATGGGGACACTAGAAATGTCCTCATAAACCACATTTATAGCATAATACCCTTGTAATTACCAGTTTGTAACCTAAAAAAAAGTCCTCGTAAACCACCCAAACCCGCCCACATACACACACGCACACACACGAACACACACACGTATATATAATAATATATACATATATATATATATATATATATATATATATATATATATATATATATATATATATATATATATATATATATATATATATATATATATATATATATATATACAGAGTTGGGAGGGTTATTCCACTACAGATTACAGAATATATGCTGTAAAATATAATTTGTGATGTATTCCATTAGAATACTCAAGGTCAGTAAAGTATTCTAAATACTTTGGATTACTTCTTCAGCACTGGTAGATTTTTTCACTTGTTTTGACTATAAAAACTCTAAAAAACCCTAAAAAAGAAGGGGGATTATCCGACTGGGCCGCCAGGTCTAGTCGGGGGGTGTCCCTCCCAAGGGGAGGACACTGCGGAGACCATGTGGAGAGTCTTCAAGGTAGATCCTACCCAACGGGGGAGGAGTTACTACAAACATGGAGACTGGGGCAGAGGCGCTCTGCCCAAGGAAGACGCAGTTTGCCAAAAGGGAAACGAATTAGCGGAAGTTATATATCGCATGGGGTTAGCCTTACAGGGAACCGCCACATGCGGAGTACCTACCCCTGAACAGGACTCTTAGTTAGCACGTGTACTGGGCCGGCAGCGAGTCTCTCAGAAAACTCGACTGCCACAGGGCTCGGAGGAAGTCAACCAGGGAACAAAGTTTGTGAACACTACTGGGATTTAATGGCGCACATCTTCAGCTCAAAAGGAGGTGGAAGGCACTATGTGCAAGCGATACACCTGGCCGGCTATCCCGAGCTTATCCACTTGTATTGCGTGCCACTACCTGGGACGGTTGTAGAACCTTGCAAAGGTGTTTTGTGTTGCCCAGCCTGCTGCTCTGCAAATGTCCCAGGAGGCCGCTATACCCCTGGTAGAATGGGCTCATAGCCCTACTGGGGGCGGCACGTCCTGGGCGTGATATGCCATAGTTATGGCGTCAGTGAGCCAGTGGGCGATCCTCTGCTTGGAGACAGCGCTTCCTTTCCGCTGTGCACCAAAGCAGACAAAGAGCTGCTCAGAGATCCTAAAGCTCTGCGTGTGATCCAAATAGATGCATAAAGCGTGCACCGGACATAGCAACGACAGGGCTGGGTCTACCTCCTCCTGGGGCAGCGCTTGCAGGTTCACCACCTGGTCCCTAAAAGGGGTCGTGGGAACCTTGGGCATATAGCCCAGTCGGGGTCTCAGGATCACGTGAGAGTAGCCCGGACTGAACTCCAGGCATGTTTTGCTGACAGAGAATGCTTACAGGTCTCCTACCCTCTTGATGGAAGTGAGCGCAGTCAGGAGGGCAGTCTTCAAGGAAAGTGCCTTAAGTTCAGCTGACTGCAAAGGCTCAAAGGGGGGCTCTCTGTAGACCCTGAAGAACTACAGAGAGGTCCCATGAGGGAACGAGGCGCAGTCTGGAGGGATTCAGCCTCCTGGCGCCTCTTAGGAACCTGATGATCAGGTCGTGCTTCCCTAAGGACTTACCGTCAACTGCATCGTGGTGTGCTGCTATGGCGGCAACGTACACCTTCAAGGTGGAAAGGGATAGCCTCCCTTCCAACCTCTCCTGCAGGAAGGAAAGCACTGATCCAAGTGCGCATCTCTGGGGGTCTTCCCATCGGGAAGTACACCACTTAGCGAACAGATGCCACTTAAAGGCATACAGGCGCCTCGAAGGGGGGCCCTAGCCTGAGTGATCATGTCTACCACCACAGGTGGTAGACCGCTTAGGTCTTCCACGTCCCGTCCAGGGGCCAGACATGGAGATTCCAGAGGTCTAGTCGCGGGTGCCAGATGGTGCCCCATCCCTGAGAAAGACGGTCCTTCCTCAGGGGAATTTGCCAGGGGGGGCTGTCGCGAGGAGCGTGAGGTCCGAGAACCACGTCTGGGTGGGCCAGTAGGGTGCTACCAGGACAACCTGCTCCTCGTCCTCCCTGACCTTGCACAGGGTCTGTGCAAGTAGGCTCACTTGGGGAAACACATATTTGCGCATGCCAGGGGGCCAGCTGTGTACCAGCACGTTTATGCCGAGGGGGGCCTCAGTCAGGGCGTACCAGAGCGGGCAGTGGGGAGGATTCTTGGGAGGCAAACAGGAGCACCTGTGCCTGTCCGAATCGACTCCAAATCAGCTGGACCACCTGAGGGTGGAGTCTCTAGTGTTGAGGTTGCCCGGGATGTGAGTGGCTCGCAGTGACTTGAAGTGCTGCTGACTCCAGAGGAGGAGACGGCGGGTGAGTTGTGACATACAACAAGAGTGCATACAGCCTTGGCTGTTGACATATGCTACCACTGCAATGTTGTCTGTCTGAACTAACATGTGCTTGCCCTGGATCAACGGCCGAAACCTCCGCAGGGTGAGTAGAATTGCCAACAACTCAAGGCAGTTGATGTGCCAATGCAGTCGCGGGCCCATCCACAAGCTGGCGGCTGCATGCCCGTTGCAAACAGCACCCCAGCCCGTTTTGGAGGCATCCATCGTGACCACGACATGCCTGGAGACCAGTTCTAGGGGAACACCTGCCCGTAGAAACGAGAGGTCGGACCAAGGGCTGAAAAGATAGTGACAGACCGGCGTGATGACCACGCGATGTGTCCCGTGGTGCCATGCCCATCTCGGGACTCGAGTCTGAAGCCAGTGCTGAAGCGGTCTCATATGCATCAACCCAAGCGGGGTGGCCACCGCTGAGGATGCCATATGCCCCAGAAGCCTCTGAAAAATGTTCAGTGGAACCGCTGTTTTCTGTTTGAAAGCCTTCAAACAGGCCAACACCGACTGGGTGCGCTCGTTCATGAGGCAAGCTGTCAAAGAGACTGAGTCCAACTCCAAACCAAGAAAAGAGATGCTCTGAACAGGGAGGAGCTTGCTCTTTTCCCAGTTGACCCGAAGCCCTAGTCGGCTGAGGTGTGGGAGCACCAAGTCCCTGTGTGCGCACAACATGTCCCGAGTGTGAGCTAAGATTAGCCAGTCATCGAGATAGTTGAGAATGCGAATGCCCACCTCCCTTAGTGAGGCAATGGCTGCCTCTGCGACCTTCGTGAAGACACGAGGAGACGGACAGGCCGAAAGGGAGGACCTTGTACTGATATGCCTGACCCTCGAATGCAAACCGCAGGAAGGGTCTGTGTCGAGGAAGGATCGAGACGTGGAAGTACGCGTCCTTCAGGTCTACTGCCGCGAACCAATCTAGTTGCCGGACGCTCGCCAGAATGCGTTTTTGCATCAGCATCTTGAACAGGAGTCTGTGTAAAGCCCGGTTCAGTACTCACAGGTCCAAGATTGGCCGCAACCCACCGCCTTTTTTCGGAACGATGAAGTAGGGGCTGTAAAACCCCTTCTTCATCTAGGCCGGAGGGACAGGTTCTATCGCGCCCTTCCGTAGGAGAGTAGTGAACTCCGCGCACAAGGTAGCAGTGTTTTCGCCCTTCGCCAAGGTGAAGTGGATACCGCTGAACCTGGGCGGACGCCTGGCGAACTGAATTGCATAGCCGAGTCGGACGGTCCGGACCAGCCATCGCGACAGATTGGAAAGTGCAAGCCACACGTCCAAGTTCCATGCAAGGGGGACCAAAGGGACCAAGTTGTCGGACATACCAGCAGGTGGGGCCTCACGGCGGGTGGAGCACGAGGTGCCACACCATGTCGTGGCCGTGCTGAGTTTAGGGACATCGAAGCACTTACCTGCCTCCTTGTGACCACCACCGGAACAGCCTGGGATGGGGGAGGAAGAGGCCTGTCCTCGTGACCCGTGGAGACTATCACATTGGGGGCGGATTTGTGCCACAGCTGGGCGCTCAGGGGCAGGAGACCCTTCGACCGGGGGATGGAGAGGTCTGCTTACCAGCTCCAGAGCAGCAGGTTTCATCGTCCTTGGGTCGCCCAAGGTCTCAAGGGCACTTTGAAGCCTTTCATGGGTTCTTGGCGGCCGCGAGAAGGGTGGCGTCTGCTTCCTGCGGTGGGCTCCACGCCGGGGCCGGGCCAAAGGGGCGGGCTGCGGCGGAGCCAGTGCAGTCACCGCAGGGGGACGCCCTTGGCGACGAGCAGACGGGGTGCGGGATCTTGAGCCGTGCCAGGGCAGGATATGCCGGATAGCCTCCATCTACTGCTCCACTGTCGAGAACTGCTGGGCAAAGTCCTTGACAGTGTCGCCGAATAGGCCAGCCTGGGAGATGGAGGCAGCAAGGAACCGTGTCCTGTTGGCCTTACCCATCTCGACCAGGTTGAGCCAAAGGTGGCGCTCCTGGACCACTAATGTGGACATCGTCTGCCCGAGAGACCGTGCCGTGACCTCCGTCGCTCGGAGAGCAAGGTCAGTCGCCGAGCGCAGTTCCTGCATCAATCCCGGGACGGAACTACCCTCGTGCAGTTCCTTTAGCGCCTTGGCAGACTTGCAGGAGAGCCATGGCGTGCAGGGCGGAGACGGCTTGTCCAGCGGTACCGTAGGCCTTGGCCATCAGAGACGACGTAAACCTACAGGCCTTGGATGGGGGCTTTGGGCACCCACGCCAGGTGGCGGCGCTCTGCGGGCATATGTGCACCGCGAGTGCCTTTATCCACTGGGGGATTGCCGAATAGCCCTTGGCCACCCCACCATAGAGGGTAGTGAGGGTGGGGAAGCTGAAAATATCGGGACCTGGCAGTAAAAAAGTGCCTCCCACGACCTTGTCAGCTCTTCATGCACTTCCGGGAAGAAAGGAATGGGGGCGGGGCGTGGTTTTGAGCGGCGCCGTGAGCCCAGGAACCAATCATCGAACCGCGAGCGTCAGCTAGAGTGGAACCCTCCGCTCTTCCCTGAACCCTCGCGGCTGCCCGGGAAAGCATGTCGTCTTCTCCGCGTCAGCCTGTGACTGGGCAATCGTCCCCGAAGGGAGGAGCCCAGCTGAGGCTTCCGCGTCCGACTGGACAAGCCTGCTCTCTGATGCTGCGCTCGAGAGCTCATCACTTTCACGGGCTCTGAATAAGAGGTCGAACTCGCATAAGCATGCACAACAAGTGAATATCAATAAATGCAAGCAACTACTCAATTTAACCCAAGAAAGAAGTTTGGTCAATAGTGCAAAATAACAAACATTTTATTATACAATATATCCAGGGAGAGGGTAGATACATTTTTCCTTGAATGGGCAGTCTTCACAGAAACTCATTTGACCTCCTACAGGGAGAGAAAAATGGCAGAAAGCAGGCCAGGAAAGGCATAAAAGTGTTCAAAATAGTCATTGCATTCTTTCTTTCACCGCAACAGTAGGAAGAAAAGGAGATCTGGACACTTGGCAAAGAGCACTCAGTAAACTTCACTGGATGTGAATTTCAGTCAAATTCTTCTCCATACAATGATAGCAAAAACATTCAAACTCCACACCACAAGTAATGCTTAACACACACACACACACACACACACACACACACACACACACACGAAAGCCACTTTTGTTTAAGATAAAAAAAAAAGGAAAGTATTAATGAACCCAGGTAATTTTAATCTCCTTCATAAACAGCAGAATATCTGCTTATAATAACAGACCAGTCTGATGTGTGTAGAGGTGTGTGTTGTTATGTTGTATTATTTGCCTGTATTAAATAAACAAAAGAAAGAAATAATAATCAGAAGATCCCATCTGTTTAACAGCTGGAACTTGAGACTTACTGCATCAATGACTATAGGGATATCTCTTGCTTTAGACTTCTCTATCCCCTCCTAAAAGAAAGAGAAAAAAGTGTTATCTTAAGATCATGTTAAATTAAATGTCATCCAAAAAATACTTAAGTGATGCTGGTCCAATAAGCATACTGTAATGTTCTCTTTAGGCTGCACTCAACAAAATCTTTATGTACATATATAAATGTTTCATCAGTCTAATCAAAGTTGGGCTGCAATAAAACTCCACAGTAGAACTGTCCTATTTACCAAAAGATATTCTAGTTTCAGGTGTATACATTTCTTTACGCACAAGGGACTGATGGATTAAAGTTCAAAGTATCACCTAGGCAGCAGTGTACATGTGCTTCATTCAGAGAAAGTTGGAATCACCAGTATGAGATCTATCTTTGACATTCTCAGAAGTCTACAAGCCATTTTTTCTGGGAAATGAAATGAAATTTTTCACTGTTATTAGTCAAAGGGAGCCATAAACATGAGGAGTTGTGTTGTGCAGCTTAAATTCATCACTGTATTCTATCTAACAACTGTTAAAAATATGACTTCATATTTGTGCCTAAGAGACTGTTTTGAATGCAAGGGAGAGTGAATATATTCCACATGCCTTGGTTGTTTTGAGTAACAGGTCTTCTCTTCCTAGATCTGGTCCCACCACAAAGCCGTGCAGTACATTTTTCTATCTCTTCCACTGCATTAGAACTGCCCTTGACACACACACACACACACACACACACACACAGTGAAGACCAGTAGCTGAAAGTAAATGCCGCTGTAGCTCAAATTAATTGTATGTCCCATGTACACTATTTACATATTTTCAAAAATGTGGAAGAGAGCTTGTCTGGGTTATTGTTGGTCAGATATGGTATTTGCACTTCACTACTTAACAATATACAATTTTGGTATGTCTATGAAGCCTATAAGCATATATACAACAGTTCAGTCTTACTGGGGAAACAAATGTGGGTGGGACTTCTGCCGGAAGTCGTTCTATAGCATTCCCTAGCTCTGGCTGCAGTCATTTTAGACCCTGTTTACAGCTGGTAATAAGACGTGTTTCAGATGATCCAATCGCAAATGGTCAGTGCTAAATATAGTTGTAAATGGTATGCAAAATATTTAGTGATTGGATCACAAAAAACACATACAGAGGTAGTCAAAAATCACATCGCATTTGAGGTTTAAAATGCTGTCCTGATGTGTCCAGTACAGCAGTGAAGCACCACCTCTCACCAGTCAAACACCCGCCAAACAAAAGTTTAAACTTATGTGTGGATTTAAAAGGAAATAACCATCCAATCGGACAGCTTGAAAAAGCGATTACATTCCCAAGGATGAGAACTTCACGGCTGTTCCTCAGTGTGTCTGTCTGATTTGAACATGCAGGGTGACAAGTACAAGCACACACATCTAAAGCTGAACTAATACAGGTACTCCACTAAAACAACCAATAAGTTTGTTTGAAATGTTGCATGTGTACTTAGATTAAATTTCAACTGCATCTGGGAGAAACAACAGACCAGTGTTGTTTGTGCTTTCTTTGTCTTTATGTTTTTTTTTGCATTTTATTACAGTTCAGTAACACACTGACATAGTGACTGATGTATGTCCTCATTAAATCATACACGCTATCCTCAAAATCCCAACACCACAACGAAAGAATGAATGGACGTACACCGCAATAACAGCTGTGTTTACTTGACAAGGGAAGTAATGCCTACATTTTGTCTTAAGCATCACGGGACATAGGAAAAGGTGGATAGTGAAAGACTCTTGCGCACCAGGTACCGCGAAATAGGGAGGAATACTCCTGCTTGGACGGCTATTTTTCCACTGAGAAAATAGGATGAATTTCATCAAAATGACATTATCTTCAGAAAGCTGACAAACAGACTACAGCATCATCAACAGGTGATCACACACACTCCAGATCTCTCTCTCTCTCACACACACACATCCTTGTTTCTCCAATAACATGTCAGAAACAGCCCAAGCCGTGATACTAGTAGTTCTAAAGTGATGTTTCTGAGAGGCTTGGACTCATAATTTGTTTTGAACCAGCAACGGCAGATTCTGATCCGTGGTATAAGTAAGTAGTTCCATGCACGAATGTGTTTTTTATGACTGTACTCATATTGCACTCTTGCTCATGTGATATTGCTTAAATATACAGTTGCCAGTTTATTAGGTATACTGAGCTAAAACTAATATAGTCTAACAGTCCTGCAATAAATCCTACCTTCATGAAGGTTATAATGTTCAGTTTTTGTTGTTTAGAGGCATTGATTCAACTCTATGATTATTTTGGAGGATACAGAGAGCTTTTTCTGACAATTACATACCTTATTCCTTTTTTAATCATTTGTAGATAACTGGCTTGCTAGGTCATCAAAGTCAGTCTTCCATGGTTTTACATGTCAGCTCTTCAACAGAAAAATATGCAAAGTAATTAGCTATCAGCAGTTATACTTTCTTTTTACTATGATCACCCACATTTATGCTGCTGATCTTATCACCCATCACTGATGCACTGTCTAACAAACGATGTGTGTAATGACTGAATTAACCAAGGAAAAACATTGCTAGATACAAGCTAGCCATGTTATCTAGTTGAGCTAGCTACAATTCATTGAAATTAGGTGTACTAATATGGTACAGTCTTGTACTAAGTGTTGCTAACTTTAACAACAAATCTAATCACCAAAGATAATCTTTGTATGTTAACGAACACCAATAACTGCAGTTAATTTGAGGTAAATGTAGGCCAACTGACATCTGGTTATGGTAGCTAGTGAAGTGTTGCTCATGTTAGCTAAATGTAATTAGAATCTAACTAGCTATTATCTAATGACAAACATTAAATAAAGCTGGCTACATAAAATACCACTATTGACTAGATTCATGAGAGGTCAGCTAATGCGTTAAAATGTCAAAAAATGCAGTCATTTCATCAACTTACAAGCGAGTGTGCTTGAGAAACACTGAAATGAATGGGGTTCAGTGCTGGAACTATTCAGTGTTTGGAACTATCTGTTACCCCATGACACGCATCACTTCCACATTCTCCGATTACAACAGAAGTCTATGGCAGTGTCGCAACTCTCTTTTCAACAGCGCTGCAAGCACGTATTCACAGTGACGTCATCATATAGCAGCCCATTAACGACTGTTCACGAGTGCATACACATACACAACAGAGAATCAGGAGACCCGACGTAATACCTCTTCTAGCGGAAAGTCTTTTACTCTGATAACTTCTTTGGCAAAGGTAGTAGAAATATAGGGCTCTAGACTGCATCTTACAATCATTTTTCCTGCCGGTGAAAAACTTTTTTCAGAAGTCACACCAGTGCAACTACAGAGTTTGCCAACTCTAGTTGTTTATGTGCAAGGAAAACGGAATGTAACAGCACTAGCCACTGCCCGGATCAATTATCAGCCAGCTCAATAAACAGAGCAGTACCAGCGAAGAGCAGTCACAGCAGTCATATTTCAGTTTAGCCCTATTTAAATGAGGTAGGCCTATTGTGGTAATGGGGGCGTGGTCATGGGTCTGTTTGCAGGAGAGAGGGAGTGGTGTCGCTCATTATCATTAATTCTTAGGACACAACAGATACTGTTTATGATAAATTAGTCAGTGCACAGAGGTTAAAATAAAACAAATTATCCTTTGCTGACCTACAGCGAGTGCAGAAAAAAAAATTATATTGGCTCGAAGGGTCTAAAACATTTGAGCTATATCTTGCATCCTCTGGTCCTCTCTCAAGATTTTTTCTTTACATGCACAATATGAAAAAAAGTTTTATTTCTGGCATCCCAAGAAGCCAATTATAACTGCAGAACAAGTGATACTATCGAATTGCAATTTTTGTACACTCTGTTTGAACAGAATTCTAAAACAGTTAATACCTGCTCCCAGTGCATAAATTGTTACTCATGATGTCCCGGACCCGGAAGGCTGGAACAAGGAGTGGTGACGGATCTGTTGGTGTGATCACGGAACATATATGAAAAGAGTGTGTTTAACAGGTGCGTTGACATAACACTGATACTCAACAAACAGTCTAGAAAGTCCCGGCTAAAGCACACAGATCTAATGAATTGATGAAATAAGCCTGTTTTGTTTTAGGGTTCTTAGAACAGTTAGAGCTGTGCCATTGGTTCACCACTGATTAACCAGTGCAAATATTTCAGTTTGAACTGGAACTTTGGTGGATCAATAGTGGACCACTCTGTAGGAAATAACAGCCTGATCTCATGCAAATTACATGACTTTGGCAACTTTTTTGCAAAATTATATTTATGTGGTTCATTACACATATTGTGGAAGTTCTGAAGTGAAATGTCCACTGTGTGGCATTCAATCAAGTAAAATTGTTACCCATTTTTTTAAGGTTAATGTCCTATCGACTTTTAAATGAACAAAACCTTCCTCCCAACTAGAAGTCTGCATTGCCGCATAACTCCCACGGGACCCGATCAGATCAGATTTTATTTTTGATTACAATAAACAGAAAATCCAATGTAAAAATGTGCACACAACACATGCATCAAATTATCCAATGTTTGGAGCAGGCTATAGTCAAAGGCGCTTTACAAGAATGGCAGAGCCCTGGACACGCTGTTGCATGGTCCTCAGCCACTCCTCTGACCACTGGCGGACGACAGCTCGCTCCTCCCCTGGCAGACGGAACAGCTCCTCCCCTTTCTCAGTGGACAACAGCAGTTCCTCCAACTCTCACTGGCCAGCAGCGACCCCTCTGTCCCCAGGCATACTGCCGCGGCTGCTCCCCTGGTGGGTGGCAGCAGCGAGGACTCCACGACAGCACATCCCTCATCACTCCCGGGTTTCGTCACCAATGTAAAAGGTCCAGGATGGGCAAGGAGGAGGTGGGAACCAGCAGGACAGTCAACATAACTTTTATGAACATAACTGAACGCACACGCACACACACAGCGGCTGCATGTGACTCTCTCTCGAACTGGCGCCTCCAGCTCAGCTTTATCCCCCTCCCGGCTGATTAGCACGATTCAGGGCCAGGCGTGTATCCTCGTCACATAACAATAACAGAAAAATACAACGTTATTGGTGTACACTTGATTTCCATTTGTATGGACTTTGCCCTATGTGGAAAACAAATGAGGGGTACGGGAGCGGTCGGGAAGAAAACCACTGTGGGCAGAGAGCGGGTGAACATTGAGTAAAATTCAGCAGGAGTGTTCAGGTACGGGATAGGAATTTGCGGGAGCGGGATGGTAAACCTCTTCTCCCAACTCTAAACCTTAAATCTAAACCTAACTTATAGTGTCATAAAACCAAATGCTGAAGCAACCACGTCATTTTGTGTTGCTTCTATGAGCCTTTCAGCTCAAGTGTCGAGTCGTGTGCTCTTCGGGATCTGTACTCGAGTCCTTTGCGTTGCAGGTGCAATACTCTATCAGTTAGGGATGGCGGATCGATGCTAAAGTGTTGATACTTCCGATACTGATGTGGTATCAAGAATATCGATCCTCACATAAAGATATAGGTTCTGAAATGTTTTTTTAACAAGTGATCTTATTATTTAGATTGCATGAATATTTATGCATCTCATAAGCTTCGAGGTGGAAAAATTATTATATGAGCGAATTGTTGCATGGCACCGGAACTATTTTTAATTCGGCTCATCTAAAAATGCTAAAATACACTAGCAGTCAGACAGTGCTCACCCTTTCAGTCATAGCACTCATTCAATGAGGGAGCAGTGCTTTCCTGAGGTAATGACAGAAAAACAGCATCCGGAGTTATTCACACTAAGTAATGACAAACCTAGACGTGACATGTATTATAATTGGCTTGTTTGACCATTTTTACAGGTTTATTTAAATTCAGAGTTGTTAAAACATTGATAATTATCTGTAATCCTCGTTAATAAATGATACCGTTATGAAAACTTACCATGGATTTGCTGTAGTAATATTGTATTAACCATGACTAGTAACCACGATTGAAGTTTTTGATACAATTAACCATGGTTTTACTACAGCATTACTGTAGTACCCATATGGTAACTTGGTTTTAGTAACCATATAATAATATCTATGGTTAATTTTAAGGTTTTATATATGGCTTATACTAACTAATTTTTAAAGGGTAAACAAAGCAGCCGAATAATTTTCTGTTTAGGCCCATATATATATATATATATATATATATATATATATATATATATATATATATATATATATATATATAAGTAATAATAAATTACAAATTTTATCCAAAGAATTCATAAAAATTCTATTTAATAGAGGTAACGGTATTGGTATCAATATCGGCGATATTGGCCTAAAAGTACTTGGTATCGTATCAAAAAGAAAATAAGTGGTATCGCCCATCCCTACTATCATTTGAGTTACTGTGCAAATTGATTGGATTTAAATAAGCTTATAAATGTATTTGATTATGTAATGCAAATGTTAAAATGTATCGCCTTACAAATCATGCACTATAGTTAATTTGTTTTTAATGTCATAAGTAGTGTCATTTCTAATGCTCACACTTATTTGAGTGTGTGCTCTGCTACTTCTTTTACACTGAAATGGACACATAATCAAATTAAAATTGTGATATGTCCTAGTGTGATTATTAAACTGCCAATGAATGCGGTTTAATTAAATATACAGTCTGCATGTGCTACGCGCTTCAAAGTGAATGTATGAAACTGCTCATAAACAAACACCACATTTAATGAGCATTGCACGCTGTGCTTGTTGTAGTAGATGACAGAAGAGAGCGCTCATTCACTGTGACGTGCACAGCGCCTGCAGACTATGTAATTATATAATGAAATTGCAGCATTTTGCGATTTAATAATCACACTGGGCCATATAAACATTGTCTTATCCGGAAGTGTGAAACATTTTACGTTGTAAAATATACCAAAGTATTGTGTTCAATAGCCTTTTTATTTATTTTTTTTTTTTCAAAATTGGTATCGAGAATCGTGACATTTTACTGGTATTGGTATACTGACTACTGAAATTTTAGTATTGTAACAACCATTGTCATAAGATACCATTGTGTTAGGAACAGGGCAAAAACGAAGTGTTCATTAACTGATAATCTGACATTTTACTCGGAATTTGTGCGAAAGTGAATAAAAGTCATTGTTGTTGTAGCGCATCTACTGTTTATTTTACCAGGAAACTGATGCAATAGTAAAGGTATTGTGATAACTGCCCTGTCTGTCATTGGTTCCAGGTTGTCCTAAAAAGTATATATATTTTTAAAAAGGACAAAATAGATTTTTTTTGTAGAAGAGAGTTTTGCAGGATTAGGATGGCAACCCATAAGATATCCAGTAGATGAAAATGCTACCCCCAGGGTTGAAAAAAGAATCTAGTATGTATGTGTTCTCTAGTGCCAAAGCTTGGTTGTGCAGAACATCTGGGGTCGGTTGCTTAGACGCAGAAAAACAGAACTGGGTCAAATAACTCTTGCACAGGTGATTCTCCATTTAAAATCCTTTGCAGTCTAGGAATAGTCTTAATCTGTGTCTGGGAGGCCAGGCTTTATAGGCTCATCTGCAAATCACCTCAAATTAAATGGACTATTTCTGAATCAGTTCTGATATCATCATGTTATGACAGATAGAGGCTGAACCCTAGTCAGACTGTGTCCTTTTCTAAAATAGCCCATATACTGCGTACAAGAAATGCAGATTAATTGATCTTCAAATTGACATTCACAAATAATTCCAGACACTGTGTAAATTACAGTCTTCACAAAATGTAACACCTCTCAAGTACCAACCATAATCACTCCTGGGCAGGTCAGAGTAAATCACCCCTCCTGCCACACAACACATGTGGTTATGAATCTCTTGGTAGCAGAGGGTGATAAAGGCTTGGGAAAAGTACAGATTAGTGCATAATTCTGTTAGAGGGCAGTGTAAAATCCTGTCATTTTTATGTTGCTCATTCGTTCTCTCATGCACTCATTCATTCAGTAAGGTTGGATTAAACAGAGAGTGATGTCACCACACCGTGTCATGTTTCTCTCTCGGGAGCAGCGGTGGTGGGCGTTCAAGTGGAACTGTTGTATAAGCTTCAATCTAATACTGTACTTTAATACTTGTGTTTTTACCATTTTACACTGTATTATTGGTGTCATTTATGCTATTCTGTGATAGTCTTGTTCTATCAGTCCTCCATTATCCATGCATTTATCATAAGAGCCTTTTTCCCAAAAAAGACTTGAGGTGCATTCAAGCTATACATTTTATCAGTCCATGCGTTTCCTGGGAATCTAACCCATGACCTTGGCAGTGCTAAGACCAGTGAAAGGGATAATTAGTCAAAAATGAAAATTCTGTCATTATTTACTCGCCCTTGTGTCGTTCCAAACCCCTTTGGCTTTCTTCTGAAGAACACAAAAGAATATATTATAAAGAATTTACATTTATTTACTGATTTAACTATAAAAGCAGTTGATAGTGAATCACTTGATGAACTGACAAAAATGTAATTAGTTACAGTATTCACTATAAAATTAAATAATTATAAACTCACGTAAACAGCACAATAAGGCAACACATCAACAACCTCAAACCTCATTGTTTTTTACGTGTCACGTGACCAAATGTCATGACATCATGACACAAGGACCAATGAGGTTTGATGTTATCTAAATTTGATCAACAAGCACTTATGGCATGGAAGTTATGCTATGTGCTATCCCTTACAAAGACGTAACTCACTGCTGAACCACCGTAGTATGATGCATCATTAGAGAATCTAACTAGCTAGTCACGACTGTTCCCTGAAACTCTAGTAACTATGTCGCAAATCCATTGTTCGAACCACATTGGTTCAACAATGTGGAGGTGTTGTTAATGACGTTACTCAGGGGATGGAGTAATAACTTCTGCAGAGATTGAATGGAATTCAAATTATAACAGCTCATTTACATGAATAGAAAGAACCATTTATTGTGAAAAAAAACTGCTTAAGACACTAAATAGACATTTAGGTTTATATGCATTTTGTAAGTGCTGTACTCTTTACTACAGTATACAAGCGTTTCGTCAGTAAGCAGCTCCACAGCAACGTAATTTCACCGTGACACTGCTAAATAACGAACATGGCATCTGATGACTACTTCCCTATTTTTTGTTCTCCGTTGTTTCACTCTATTTTCATATGTCCCTCTGTTGCTGGTGTGTTTTTTTGTTTTTTGTTTTCATCGCAACCTGTCGCGCATTGAGCTGCAATAGTGGGGTTTCCTTCTTACCTTACCCAGGGCACTTGAGCACATATGCGCACTTTTCCAAAACCTATAAGAACGCCACTTTTATTCTTGACACAATGAGAGAATTAGAATGAAATATATATAGAGTACAAGATACATACTGGGTCTGGCAAATGGGGCTCTGGTGAAGTTGTGTTGTGCTGCATTGTAACAAACATTTGATTTTCAACTAGCTTTTCAGTGACAGAGAAGTTAAAACCCTTCACCATCTGAATTTAAATACAAAATATAATATCCCATTTGATGACCAGAAATACTCATTTTTAAACATGTGTTTTAGTTAGTGCTTTTCTAATACACTGTGAATTCATCCAGTTGTTTAACATATGGCAATGAGCACAGAATAGGTGATACTTGTGACTTGGTACATCACAGTAGCATTGGAATGCCAGATCAAAATGTAAGCAATTATTGTGTGAATCATTACTTCATTATCAATTACCAGAATAATGTCATTAATACATTAAATAAGTGTGATTATGAATCCTATGTATGGAATGAAATACCAACCTTTATTGTTTTGCAGTGTTGACCCACCTTCACATACACTACAACAGTCAAGTAACTAATGTTGGCTATGTAAAGATTTTTCTCAATACTGTTGCACTATTACTGTCACAAATCATTGATGAATCATTCATGTTTACCTAGTTAATTTACATGATTAGTAGCCACCAAGGTGTTTTTATCCATTCCTCAGGTGCATCAGTAGCAAGTGTGTTAATTACTCTCCTAATAAAAACAGTATCTATGTGTGTTTCAAACACTCAACAATAGCGGCTTTACAAAGAATCCTACAGCTTGAGCACAGAAGGTGATGCAAAAGTCAGGCAGTGTATATAAATACCTACATAAGGACAAATTTCACCCCACTTGACTCTCTATCAGATGACGACATCATAAGAAAATTCTGGGTTCCAAAGACCAAGATTCTTAAATTGCTGCAGGTTGTGAAACCACACCTTCAGACGGCAACAAGAAGAAACTACACCTTAAGTCCAGCAGTGCAGTTCTTAGCTGCACTACACTATTATGCTGTGGGAAGTTTTATGGAGGTGGTTGGTGATGGCCTGTGGCTCAGCAAGTCTTGGTTATGCTGTGACAGCAGTAACACCTTTGCTGCTACAGCTTATGAACACCACACTGACATTCCCCCAATCTCCTCAAGAAATCCAGCTGGCCAATCAACAGTTCCATAATATTGCCTACATCCCAAGAGTGATTGGTGTCATCGATGGCACCCTGATCCAAGTGGCAAGTCCCATGGTGAATGAGTCCTTGCACCTTTGAAGGAAGGGCTATGCAGCCATTAATGTTCAAGTAGTGTGTGATTACCAGGGGTCTTCACTGACATTGTGGCAAAATGGCCTGGAAGCACACATGAATCTTTTATGTGCGCCAATTCAGCAATTTGCCAGGTGGTTGAAGAGGGTGGCTTTGGTGACAGCTGGCTGTTGGGAGACATTAGATATCCTCTTTGCCCATACCTCTTGACACATATGCAGCATCCAGCCACCATTGCAGAGGAGAGGTTCAATCAGGCCCATGGAAGAAAACGCTTTATATGAGAGAGGTGGAAACAACATTTTCGCTGCATAAGCAAGTCCAGTAGTGGTCTGAAGCTGAAGCCCTCCAAAATCTGTGCTGTTGTAGTGGTTATTGCAATTCTCTATAACATTGCAGTATCCAATTTTTTTTTTTTTTTTTTTTTTTTTGTGGGGGGGGGGATGAAGATGCTGCTACTGATGACGATGATCCTCTAAACCCACATCAAGGCAGAATGCATCCTGCAGGAGCAGAAGTCTATGATTTTAATTCAGAATATGTTTGGTTACTTTATTCTTTTTAAATATAGTTTGGTTACTGTATTTTCTATTATTTCATCTGACTGACATAAATTGTGTTAATAAACATTTTGTGTAATTGCCTACCTTGGTCTATGTTTTGTTGTAACAAAGATTTTCGCTTGTAAATAATAAAATAACTCACCTTTTCTACGTGGAAACAAAGCCAATCCTGCATTCCAAACAGCATAAATAATGCCTTCGAAGGCACTTCGAAGGGAGAACAATTGTGACAGTCATGCTGGAAGATCGTTTCAAGCTGAATTTCCAATAAAAATAACTTTGAGCACCACAACTTCAAGCCTTTCAAAGCTCTTAAAGTGGATGGTGAAATATTTGAAAGGAATAGGGCATAGGGGTGATAACTCTGAATAGAACACACCCCAGGCGCAGCGAAATCAATGACGTCGGCAACGCAAACTAACAAGGAACTATGCTTCTAACCACAGGAGAGCTGTAGTTCGACGACATGATTTTGCGACACAGTTTGCGAATGTTCGTTGGAACAACGGTTTCGGGAAACACCAAATCGTTGAACTATGTTGATAATGATGGAACTTGCGACCATAGTTGGCTAACGATAGTTTTGGGAAATGTACCCCAGTTACTTTCCTATGAAGACTTTATGCGTAAATGGTCGTTTCCTATTAAGTTTAAAGGTGCCATATGTAAACATTTTCATGTAATATTTTTTTTTGCCAATGTGTGAATGGTTTGTAATGCAACTTAAAAAATGAGCCCTTCCTGGACTTCCTAGGTTGTCTATTAAAGCCTGTAGACTGATTTTTCCGCTGTTCAACAGCAAAAACAAACTGCAACACTAGGTAACGTTATCTTAGAGATGGAATCCAGCAAACGTCCGGCTCCCAGCACCACACCGACTCCTACACAAGAAAAAAAAAAAAAAAAAAAACATTTATCTACTGAATCCCATCTGGCTAAGTGGGAACGTGATCGTGGTCGAGTGAAAACTAGAGTGAACATCGGCAGGGCATTTGATTCCTGGAGGGACCTTCGTTGAGTTTTGGGGTTCAAAACCAACCTTGAATTATTGGAATTATTGGACAGGTAAGCTTACATAACTGCAAAGCATGTGAAATATAGTGCCATAAGGATTGATCTGTGTAATTTTAGCTAACATGATCTTACCTGCTTATGCTGATGAATTGCAAGCTACCTTGCTTCGTGACTTTCAAATAATTTCAACAATCTTCTCTTTATACTAAAAGTCAGGTATGCTGATTCACAGTGACTGACATAAACAGTGTTAATCTGTAATTATTCAGCAAGGTAAACTACAATAACACATGAAATGAATACTAGACAATGATCAAGATATAATGCAAAAAGACCCATTCATTAGTGTAATGTAACTTGGTTATACAGAAAATATATACATTCTATTATTATAAAACAATAGCGCATCGATTTATCAAAATGACAGTTGTGATGGAATCACATCAATACTGAATTGTGTCAACATATTTATAATGTACATGTGAATGTCTATTTTATAAACAGCTACTGTCATCATCCACCAAATTTAGCTAACAGCTATTGATAAAGCTGGCTAGCTAGCTAACTCCGACATATGCTATCGTATAAATGCAGTCAATGTATCATGCAAAGAAAAATGATTACTTCAAACTACAGTCTCGCATAGTCAGACCTATATCCACACTTTGTTTTAGCCCTGTTCCAGCACTGGAGAGTCAAATATAATATACAGTCTCAAAGTTTGTAGTAAAACAATCATAAGTAATTTTAATTATGCTACCTCATCTGTCAGCATGATGCCGGTGAATCACGTTCAGCCTCTTTGTACATTACATCATTGTTTTGGTTGATGCTCGCTCGCATCCCTATGGAGTGTGTATTCTGCAGTTCACTTAACGACCACAGTTGTCATTAATAACAAGGGTTTCTGAATCTTACATACTGCAACTTTAAAGAATATTATTCAGTAATAAAGGCCATTCCTTCAGGTCTGCTAATGTTAATGATAAGTCATATGCAATCTCTTAATGTTTGCAAAACTGAACCTTTACTTTATATAAATGGTGTGGATATTAGTAGCAAAAAGTGCATGGATAAACACATTAGAGAACATCTTTATAGGAAAAGATTGAATAAACCTCGAGGAAAATCATATTAGAATTCTCTATTCCCAGAGGCTATATGAAAAAAAGCTTGGTCACTCCCTTCTCTTTTCTGCATCACAAATAAGATTCGGGAAATACATTTAAAGATTCTTCACAATATATAAACTACCGGTCTGAAATGTTTCTCATGATCTTAAAAATCATTTGATCTGAAGGCGTATGCCTAAATGTTTGAAATGAGTTTTGTAGACAAAAACATAATTGTGCCACCATATTAATTTATTTCATTATAAAACTAAACTTTTAATACAAAATAAAAAAAAGGTTTTGAAATTGATGACTTGGACCAAATAATAAAGAAAAGCAGCCAATAAGTGCCCAACATAGATGGGAACTCCTTCAATACTGTTTAAAAAGCATCCCAGGGTGATACCTCAAGAAGTTGGTTGAGAAAATGTCAAGAGTACATTTCTGCAAATTCTAGGCAAAGGGTGACTACTTTGAAGATGCTAAAATATAACACAGTTTTGATTTATTTTGGATTTTGTTTAGTCACATCATAATTCCCATAGTTCCATTTATGTTATTCCATAGTTTTGATGACTTTACTATTATTCTAAATGTGAAAAAAACAAAAACAAAAAAAAAAAACAAACAAAAAAAAACAATTATAATAAAGAATGAGTAAGTGTTTCAAAACTTTTGACCGGTAGTGTATGTCTGCAATCACATATTATCAAAATTTTCTGACATTGATGAAAGTTGTTTGTTTTGTATAGAACAACTGTACATCTTTTTTTATTTTATTTTATTTATTTATTTTTTTTACTGCTGTTATTCTAAGATAATTTGGGAAAAAAAATAAAAATATCTGATTATGTTCAACAGGCATCTGGCCATGCTCTTGATATAAGTTGCAAAGACATCTTTACCTATTGTGTACCTGTAAATGTCATTGTGAACCTTATGATTCTGTTCTGTAAATTGCATATACACAAAAGCAGAATTGGTAATTCTAAACCATGTTTTTAAGGTTTTTACAATTGATTTCCTTATGTTTATTGAGTCTCTTACTTTTATTGATACCAGAATATCTCAGTTGCTAAGATAATTGGAAATCAAGGTTTTAAACTGCTGTCATCTTTTTTTTTTTTTTTTACATACAGTATGTGTAAGCCTTATCTGGATGTACATCATATCTTATTTGGATGTCTTGTTTGTATCTATATTGTTCTGCATTTGTATTGTTCAGCAATTAAAAAAAAAGAATAATTATGTTATTGACATGTTGCCATATTTTATTTTATTTTTTATTTCATTTCAGTCCCATCAGAAGTCTTGGAATATGCCACACAAGTCACATTGAATACTTTAATGAAACGTTTGGGTGCTTTTTTAAGCTTTAAAGTAAGTCTTTATGAACTGAAATTGTATGAACTGTAAATAATCAATTGCAACATTCTTTAAAAATGTTCCTTTTGTGTTCTGCAGAAGAAAGTCATATAGGTTTGGAACGACATGGACGGAATTTACATTTTGAGGTGAACTAAGTTACAGGAAAAGACTCCCATGACATTTATCTGTGTGAAATTACACAAAACATAATTCTGCAGAAATTCATATGTAGTGTTTTTAATCTTCAAACTTTTTTTTTTTTTTTTTTTTTTTTATCAGTTTGCATATGAATATGTCATTAAATCCATGCATACAAAGAGTGGAGAGAAAGAGACAGATAAAGACAATAAGTGAGGGAGAGAAAATAGCCAAAGGCTTAAAAAAAACAGACAAGAGGCAAAAAGAGATTAAGAGAGTTAAAAAGGGTCATAGGAGGTGAGGACGAAGGACAAAGAGACCATTGAGAGGAGAGGAATCTTTCAAACATATTTGCAGGTTTTGTGGTACAGCAGCAATCCAGGTGTATTGCTTCCTCAAATGGAGAGTAACAGTGTCAAACCGGATGAGGTACTTTCAAAGCAGTAAATGCCTAACGAACTCTTTTGGTAGTGTATTTTGTAATGTTTTGGTTCACATTTTTGACCAGGCATTGTAGAGATAAGCTGATGTTCATGGCATAATTTTGATAACATTATTCTTTTTTCACTGAATGATCAACCTCAGTGAAACACTCAATATATCTTTATATACAGTAATATATAATTAATATCTTCTTATATGCGATTTTGTTCTGTTCAGACATAGATAATTAATATAAAATCATTACACAAAGTATGTATTACATATATTTCTTGATATGATTACTGTAAACACTCAAAGGACTATTCCAGGTTCAATACAAGTTAAGCTCAATAGACAGCATTTGTGGCATAATAATGACCACCACAAAAATAAATGTTGACTTGCCCCTCCTTTTCTTTAAAAAAAAAAAAAGCAAAAATCTAGGTTACAGTGAGGCACTTACAATGGAAGTGAATGGGGGCCAATATTTTAACATTAACCCCCTGAGACCCCAGCATTTTCCTTTTTTGATCTGTAACTAGTAGCACCTAATAAACAAGCCAAAAATATAAAAATTTCTAGAGCAAATAGTTTTCCTAATATGTTCCACATATGTGAACAGCTGGACTAAGTTGTGAAATGCTAAATGATACCAATCTATAAAAAGTCAGATTTTTTTCATCAAATAGTTTGTGTCCAGGAGTGTTGGTTATTCATGTTTTTGAGATGTTATAGACATTACAGCTGATTTTCTATAAAGCTGAATAAATAATTCTGATTAAAAGTAATGGCCATCATCATCAAATCACTTCCAACTGTGTTAAAATAAAATTTTGCATTACAAAATTCTGAATCTATGTACTGATTATCATTGTCCCATGTCTGCCAAACATGTTGAGTGGTCCAAACATCATCTGCAGTCTGAAACTGAACTTTTGGTCGAATTTTAGGATTGAATGCACTTGAATGCTACCATACAAAGCTATAGGATGCACCCTTGCTCCCTATTTAGTGTATGACTTAACCTCCAGTGTGATGTCGGTCTCAGAAAGTACCTTATTTTCATCCTAACTCCATATAAAGCCTCTGAAAGCAAGATTTTTCAGTTTTTGAATGAACACATTTATTCTCAGTGTGAAAATGCATAGTCGATATATAGTAATGCATTTACTAATGTTAATGAATAGAACTGTATTGTACTATGATAACAAAATTAAATTACAATATTTATATAAAAATGAAGCAAAATGACCCACAGATGTGTTATAGTTGAAAATTATTAAAAATAACTTACATGTTTTTATATTTTTTGAGGGAATAAGGTCCCATTTTCCACATTTGTGGACATAATTTTTATCAGCGCGAAAAATTTATGGATTTTTTAAAGTCGCCTATCAAACGAAACTACAGACGCTACTCTTTACAACCAAACAGTTTTAATTCAAAAAACGTACAGACGTACACTTTTGTTGGCACTGTGCCCATAGGAGAGCTTCACAGAAATCGACGTCACGCTGTTGTGTAACGTGATGCGGTGCGCCAGACGTTTAACCCTTAAATGACAGTGTAGATTCTTGTGAAGAGTATTCAGTCAGTTTTAATTCATTTAAATTATGCGTTGCGTACAGCGAAGCCAAAATAAAAAGTCCACACATGTGGTCGCGGGGTCGCACAAGGTTAATATACTCACTATTTAATTAGTTAAGCCATAAGACATAAACAATATGCATGTTAACATGAGTTTAGTGTGATAAAATCACTTACTAACCTTTTCTGTGTAAAGTTTGCAAATTCGTTGCCACGACAATATAATGTCAACAAACCCTTAAACCCTAATATGACTGTAAAAATTACAATTTAAAAAACTCTACATCTCAAATAATTTATGTGTTAAGCTTCACTTTTCTGCCTTTTAAATCCTCCAAAAATAAAGCCTCATTCACTTTCATTGTAAGTGCTTCACTATAACTTCGATTTTTGCTTTTTTTTTTTTTTTAAAGGATGGACAATTCAAAATTAATTTTGTCGTAATCAATATTATCCCACAAATGCTGTCGACTGAGCTTAACTTGTATTGAGCATGGAATATTCATTTAAACAAGAGAAATTCATACATAGTTACATTTCACCAACAATGAAAAAAATAATAATGTGTTTTATAAAAAATATCGTAATGATAATTTCCTGTTTGTTTTGATTGTGTTGAGGCAACAGATCACAGTTTCAGGAATAGATACTCTCTGGCAACATATTTGGTAAAGTCTTATCAGATTCCTTAGAAATGTTTGCATGGTTCATATTGTTGTGTTCTCTTCACCACTGAAACATATTCACACTTATAAATGCACACCGTTCACACAGAGTCCACCTTGACCTGATTGTTGTTGGTCATGAGTGGCGAGGGTTTGCTCTTTAGTCTCTCTTGTGCCTCATTAGAACTTTCTGGAAAGAAGATCCTCGCAGTACATACCGACACAACGATGCGCTTGTACTCGCGTCGAAAGTTCTGATTCAACACTCCATAGACTATTGCGTTGAGGCAACTGTTAAAGTATGCCATGAAATAACTTGCCACAAAGAGCCATTCTGGTATTAGAGGAACTACATGCTCTGGAGAAATCGCTACTGCCAGTCCAATGAAGTTTAAAGGTGCCCAGCAGACAGCAAAGAGCACAAATACGACAAACATTGTGACAAAGTTTCGTACATCATGAGGTGTGAGCTTAGGGCGATTGTCCGGCTTGACGCGTTGTCTCACCTGTATGACCAGAACCCAGATTCGCAGGTAACAGTAGGTAACGATCATAATGGGAAGAATAAAGTGGAAGAAGACTACGGCGATGGTGTATGCCGAGCTCGCCGACTGTTCAAACGTACATGAGTAAACCCGCGGATCATACTGCAGTGAGCCTACAAACAAGTTGGGCACAATGGCAAGCACTGTTAACGCCCAGATCAGCAGGACGTAGCACACTGAGTTTTTGTCGCTGTAGAGCTTGTCATACTTCAGGCTGTGGCATATGTAGCAGTAGCGATTAATCGCAATGCCGGTGATGTTAAAAATGGAGCCGATTACACTGACGCCCATCAGGAAGCCACTGATCTGGCAGTGCATGTATCCCAGGTTCCAGCCCTGGTGAAATATGGAGGTGAGGACCAATGGATATGGGTAGATGGCCACCACCAGGTCCGCCACCGCCAAGCTCACCACAAAGATGTTACCTGAGAGACAGAATGAGAGAGAGAGAGAGAGAGAGAGAGAGAGAGAGTTAGCCCTCATGTTGTGACAGGGGTCTCTGAGACCATTTTAATAGCTAAAAAAATCATACATTGAAGTA
Source organism: Myxocyprinus asiaticus (assembly GCF_019703515.2). Lineage (NCBI taxonomy): Eukaryota > Metazoa > Chordata > Actinopteri > Cypriniformes > Catostomidae > Myxocyprinus > Myxocyprinus asiaticus. The sequence continues at coordinate 6,463,749 of NC_059351.1, read as the reverse complement.
TCAGGTTGATACTTCATGCGTTGTTTCCACACCATTTGACTAATACATTTCCATGATTTTCCCAGTTGTTTGTGATTTACTGGATAAGGATTTACTCATGATGAGCAAATTCTAATGATAAAATGTTTTTGAGTATAACTAGAATAAATTATATTCACTATATAAATATACAATATTCACTACATTCACATCTACATCACTTTTTAAGATTGTATTAATGTCCATGACTTTTCCAGGCCTGGAAATCGCAATTTCAAAATTCCCTGATATTTCCATGCTTTCCATGACCTTGTAAACCCAGTTCATTCCTATTTTAATAATAAGTGTTTAAAAACTAAATTTCAACTTGATAACATGCTTCATCTGTCATCTAGAAAATGTTACATTACTTTTTGGGGTCTTAGAGAGACCAGAAATAAAAGGCAGATGCTATTTGCACCCCAGTGCAAATAGTGGCAGATATCATTTGCACCCCAACCCTGGTGCAAATAATGGTAGATAATAATTGCACCCTGGTGCAAATAGTGTCAGATACTATTTGCACCCATATTAAAATATTAACATACAGTATGGGCATCACCGCAGTGTGTTTATTGTGTTTATTTAGAGTCCCACAGACACACTACATTAAAATCTACACCTAAACCTAACCTTAACCTTCCCGTAGAACCTTGGTTTTACTATAGTAACCAAGGTTTCACCATGGTATTTTTTGTACATTTACAATAACCACAAAATTAACCATGGGTACTATATTATCACCATATTATTGTACTATCACCATGGTTAATTGCATTAAAACTATCGTTTCTGCCACAAAAAAAAAACATGGTTACTACAATATTAGTAATAAAGTGATGCAATCTACACACAAGCGATGCTGAGCTGCGGGAATGAGTGCGATCGACAGACCCCGCCTTCGGATCAAACTCTTCTCTGCACTCCTCGACATTCACCGTGATGAAATCACTGTGATGAAATCAACATTTATATATTTACGTTTATTTATTATTTTAAGTCATATTTAAGGAGAGTGAAAACAGGAAATAGGATGGGAAAAAGAGTGGGACAAAAGGTGGATTTGAACCGCGTTCGCTAGTACAACAGTACACATTCACACAGCGTCTTTACACCCCACACCACTGCAGCAACACCTATTGTTTGGTTTGTCGTATATTTCTGTGGTTCCACCAGACTATTTGGGTGCAAATAGCTGCACAGTGTGGCAGATGCTAATTACACCGGGGTTCAAATAGACACTCTGGAAATAAAATATACGGTGGCCATGGGGTGCACAACACAACCAAATTAGCAAAGCAAATAATATCTGATTCAGGACAAATATGTACAGCATTTATATAAATGTTTCTTTTCTGATAATTCTTTTGTGTTGTGCCTTAATTTAGTTTTGGCTTAATTTTATTGTGTTGTGGCCTATTTCCGTTGTGCTCTGTCTTGTAGAATGGAGTTTAATCACATTTCTAAAAAGCGCATGTCTATTGTGGTAAAAGAGCAATAAAGCTTTAATCATCTCTGACTACTGTTTTGATTAGGTCAGATGAACATTAAAAGAATGTAATGGGAAAATAAAAGGTTAATTTAAAATGTACCATTGTTAGTTTTACACATACTTGATTGGGGTCTCTGGGATTGCAAATATAAAGTAGTCAATCTCAACAAAACAGCAGGACTAAGAAGTATCTATAAAATATCAACTAAAACACACTGAAATGTTTCCTAATGTCAAGGGAACAGCATGTTTACTGGATCTTTCAGGATCCCAATAAAATTTGTATTGCTCCACAAACATGCATAACGTATGCATGAGGCATATGAGCTACTGCAATATGAGCTACTGCACATTCCAAACATTTGCTTCATCAATTCATGGAATGTGTGCTCTTTATAAATGAGAGTGCACATGTGTGTTTATGTATGTCAGAAAGTGCGTATGCAGAGTTATTAATTAGTTCCCCGCGTTCCTCGTGAGCAGGTGTGGTGTGTGGATGGTTAGGCATGGCCTATTGCTGCATTAGGAAATGGCTGCATGAGGAAAAGAACATGGGCAATTCTAATGAATGCACATATCTAATTGCTGCTAGGCACAAGGACTTGATATTGTGTGCAAAGCTGAAATAATTAACTAGCATCGCAATCAAGAGACAAACACTAAAAGCAGTTGCAGCAGAATTGTACTCTGTGTAGTGTCCTCTTCTCTGGAGATTGTGTTCGAAAATATAAGTGAATTGCACTGAAAGGCTGCATGTGTCGCACACATACACACATCCATTCAGTTGAGCTTAATAAATTACTAAAGCACTGAAATGGACTGCTCATTATTTCACAAACAGGGGAAAATCATAAAAGAGATCTCTTTAAAATTATTTTTTTTTCTCTAGATGGAGAGCAGAATATCTGTTCACCAACATACTGTATGCTGTGTTTTGGATGTTGGTGTGCTAGTTTCCACATCAGACTTCTTAACTAGCAACACCTTTTTCATATTGAGTTTCACCAGTTAGGTTTTGCCAGTGAATAACTTGGCTATGCTGGTCTAACAACTAGATTGGCACCAAACCAGCATTAAATCAAATGGAAGATTCTTACTGGTCTAAGCCCATCTTTTCAGCAGGGAATTGATACTTTTGGTTAAGTCTCCTGCTGAAGACACTATAATCTCACAATAGTTAAAGGGATATTTCACCCAAAAATGAAAATTCTCTAATAATTTACTCACCCTCATGCCATCCCAGATGAGTGTGACATTCTTTCTTCTTCAAATGTCTCAAATCTGTAGGACCTTACAATGCAAGTGAATGATGACCAGAAATCAGATGGTCCAAAAAGGACATAAAGGCTGCATAAAAGTAATCTATATGACTCCAGTGGTTGAATTAATGTCTTCTGAAGTGATATGATAGGTGTGGGTGAGAAACAAATCAATATTTAAGTCTTTTTTCGCCCCCGTAAACCTAGCCTTTTACATTCAGCCACCTTCTGGTTGGGGCTGGTCAAAAATTTGTAGTAAATAATTATTTATTACATTTTTTTCTCATGTTTCTCACCCCCACCTATCATATTGCTTCTGAAGACATGGATTTAACATGGGTTAGTTTTATGCTGTGTTTATGCACATTTTGGACCTTCTGAGTTCTCGTCAGCATTCACTTGCATTGTGTGGACCTACAGAGCTGAGATATTCTTCTAAAAATCTTCATTTGTGTTCTACAGACGAAAGAAAGTCATACACATCTGTGATAAATGATAAATGGAGTAAATGATGAGATAATTTTCATTTTTGGGTGAACTATCCCTTTAAGTCTTGAGAGCTATGAAATATTAACTATTGAGCAGCACAATTTTCACAATCACACTGACCACTCACACTCATCAAATTTAACATGTCATCATGCTAATGAGGTTCACTATATCCTCTTTAAAGTTAGTTTTCAGTGAAATCTCTGTAAAATCTTGTTTGCCTTTGAAACAAATCCTGAGAAATCATATGCTGATAAGTCATTTATAGAAATGGGCACATGAAACCGTTCTTTTGTGTCAGCTGTCTCACTGCCCCCTCACAATGTCAGCACGTGTCAGAATTGTTGTCAAAGCGAAAAACAGAAGCTCTAATTCACGCGCAGTGATGGTCTGTCTTGTAGATTAGCTTGTGGTGGCCTTAAGCAAGGCTGTCACTCAAAAATTGCCTAGAGCATGCTGGTGACATGGCATCCACATAGAAGCACACACACACACACGTAACATTCGCACCATTTGCACAAACATCATCCATGCTTTTCAGGAAAATAACCTTGCCTTGTTCTAGAATATCAAAGGTCATTTCTTGGAGGCAGAATACCGGACACTATATAATGTGATGAGCAACAGAGGTGTGGCTTTTAGAGGCTCCGTCTCCATTCAAATGTAAAGCTTAAAGGAATAGTTCCCCCAAAAAATAATGTTATTATTTATTTACCCTTATGTTGCTACAAACCCATATTACTTTCTTTGTAAACATGTGAAGCTATTAATTGCAAATGAGCTCTCATGGCAAATTTCGGCCAGTTTCTCACACAAAGCTCTCATATTACTATCATATGTTCTCATATATCAGAATCAGAATGAGCTTTCTTGCCAAGTATGCTTACACATACAAGGAATTTGCCTTGGTGACAGAAGCTTCCAGTGCACAACAATACAACAACAAGACAGAGATAATAATAAAAAATAGAATACAAATAAAAGTGAATAGAAAATATAAGAATACATAGAAATATATAGAAATACACTATATATATACAGTTGTGCTCAAAAGTTTGCATACCCTTGGAGAATTGGTAATATATGTACCATTTTTAAAGAAAACATGACTGAGCAGGCAAAACACATTTTCTTTTATTTCTTATGGGATTCATATTCAACTGTAGGTTATAATAGAATGGCACAATCATAAAACAAAACATGGCAACAAAGACAAAAATGAGATGACCCCTGTTCAAAAGTCTGCATACCCTTAGTTCTTAATACTGTGTTTTGCCCCCTTTAGCATCAATGACAGTGTGCAGTCTTTTGTAATAGTTGTCTATGAGGCCCCAAATTCTTGCAGGTGGTATAGCTGCCCATTGGTCTTGGCAAAATGCCTCCAGGTCATGCAAAGTCTTTGGTTGTCTTGCATGAACCACACGTTTGAGATCTCCCCAGAGTGGCTCGATGATATTAAGGTCAGGAGACTGTGATGGCCACTCCAGAACCTTCACCTTTTTCTGCTGTAACCACTGGAGGGTCAACTTGGCCTTATGCTTAGGGTCATTGTTGTGCTGGAAAGTCCAAGAGCGTCCCATGCGCAGCTTTCATGCAGAAGAATGCAAATTGTCTGCCAGTATTTTCTGATAACATGCTGCATTCATCTTGCCATCAATTTTCACAAGATTCCCCATGCCTTTAGAGCTCACACACCCCCAAAACATCAGTGAGCCAACACCATGCTTCACAGTGGGGATGGTATTCTTTTCACTATTGGCCTTGTTGACCCCTCTCCAAACATAGCGCTTATGGCTGTGACCATAAAGGTCTATTTTGGTCTCATCACTCCAAATTACAGTGTGCCAGAAGCTGTGAGGCGTGTCAAGGTGTTGTCGGGCATATTGTAACCGGGCTTTTTTGTGGCATTGGTGCAGTAAAGGCTTCTTTCTGGCAACTCAACCATGCAGCTCATTTTTGTTCAAGTATCGTCGTATTGTGCTCCTTGAAACAACCACACCATCTTTTTCCAGAGCAGCCTGTATTTCTCCTGAGGTTACCTGTGGGTTTTTCTTTGTATCCTGAAAAATTCTTCTGGCAGTTGTGGCTGAAATCTTTCTTGGTCTACCTGACCTTGGCTTGGTATCAAGAGATCCCCAAATTTTCCACTTCTTAGTAAATGATTTAACAGTACTGACTGGCATTTTCAAGGCTTTGGATATCTTTTTATGTCCTTTTCCATCTTTATAAATTTCCATTACCTTGTTACGCAGGTCTTTTGACAGTTCTTTTCTGCTCCCCGTGGCTCAGTATCTAGCCTGCTCAGTGCATCCACATGAGAGCTAACAAACTCATTGACTATTTATACACAGACACTAATTGCAATTTAAAAAGCCACAGGTGTGGGAAATTAACCTTTAATTGCCATTTGTAAATATATATATATATATATTTATATATATATATATATATATATTTACAAATACAAATATGTTATATACAGATGCAAAAGGAATGTATGGCAAAAGAGGCAGGATATGTTGGATAAATATAGATAGACTAAGCTGTGTATTGCACATAATTTTTACACAGAGAATTTAGTCTGGAGAACAGCTGGGATGATGGTGTTGAAAGCTGAACTGAAGTCCACAAAAAGGGTCCTTGCATATGTCCCTGGTCTGTCCAGATGTTGCAGGTTATGATGCAATCCCATGTTGACTGCATCATCCACAGACCTTTTGTTCGATAAGCAAATTGAAGGGAATCTAGAAAGGGTCCAGTGATGTCCTTCAGGTGGGCCAACACCGGTCTCTGAAATGACTTCATGACCACAGACGTCAGAGCAATGGTTCTATAGTCATTACATCCTGTGATTTTGGGTTTCTTTGGGACAGGAATGATGGTGGAGCATTTGAAGCAGCAGGGAACTTCACACAGCTCCAGTGATCTATTGAAGATCTGTGTGAAGATGGGGGCCAGCTGGTCAGCACAGGATTTTAGACAAGAGGGTGAAACACCATCTGTGCCCTGTGCTTTCCTTGTCTTTTGTTTCTGGAAGATACGGCACACCTCCTCTTCACAGATCTTAAGTGCAGGTTGAGCAGACATGTAGTCAAAGCAGGCTTATAGTTCTAGCTCTGCTTCACTGGTCCACCTTTTTACAGTCTTAACTACAGGTTTAGCTGATTTTAGTTTATGCCTGTAGGTTGGAAGTAGATGAACCAGACAGTGATCAGAGAGTCCCAAAGCTGCTCTAGGTAGAGAGCGATATGTATCCTTTGTGTTGTGTAGCAATGATCCAGTGTATTACTGTCACTGTTGGGGCAGGTAATGTGCTGTCTGTATTTTGGCAGTTCACAGGTGAGGTTAGCTTTATTAAAATCTCCCATATAATAATAAGTGAGTCTAGGTATTGTTGTTCCGTGTCTGTGATCTGATCAGCAAGCTGTTGCAGCGCTGCGTTCACACACGCTTGTGGAGGAAAATAAACACTCACCAGAATAAACGAGGAAAACTCCCGCAGCAAGTAGAAAGGCTTACAGTTGATAAAGAGTGCTTCAAAATTAGGACAGCACATCTTCTGTAACGTTATTACATCTGTACACCAACTTTCATTGATGTAAAAGCGTGTTCCACCGCCTTTTGCTTTCCCCATTAACTCCGCAATGCGATCCGCTCTGAACAGCTGAAAGCCCGGCAGAGATAACGCGCTGTCTGGAATGGCTTCACTCAGCCAGGTTTCTGTGAAGCACAAGGCAGCAGAGTTTGAAAAGTCCTTGTTTATATGGGTGAGGAGATGAAGTTCATCCATTTTGTTAGGGAAAGAGCTGAGATTTGGAGAGCTCCACACAGAGGCTGCCATCAGTGGCTCCATCTTTAAATCTTTTTAAAGATTTTAAACAGCATTGTTTATCAGTTGGGTTGCTAGGAGACATCTCTAATGAGAGTCAAACCCCTGCTAAGCTAACGGGAGTGTTGCAGTTTTGTTTCCTTAAATGTCATCTTCTGAATAACGGGGAATGGAATGCATTTATGGTCGGAGATATCAAGTAGGATTATCCCACATCCAACTTGAATGGGACGCAGCATAACCGTGTACCCTGACAAAATTAAATTTATTGCAAGTAACATTTAAATCGCAAATATTATTAGATAGATTTTTCCAGGTATTATTGACTTCCTTGGTAGATTCATATGAAAAATTATGATTTCTGAATGTCTGTTCGGGGAAGACGTTCATTTCACAAAACAGTCATGCTGCAGTTAAAATTAGGCTTGCTTGAGCATTAAGTATCGTTTCAAGTTCTGGCTTTTGTGCGTGGACGTGTTTTTAAAATGTCAGTTGGTATTAATAGTTAGCTGCGACATAATGTATGATGCCCAAAGGCATAGGGTGTCATATTCATTGTGAAACCGTTTTCTTAATGGCATGAATCACACTGAAGGCCTAGACTTAAAATGCACGGCCCGCCACTGAGTTTTATGATACTTACATGGTGCTTTGCATTCTTTCTGAAGCTTGAAATCTCCCATTGCCATCCATTGTAACAGCAAGGAACAGAGTGATCATTCTTAAAAAGTTCTCTTTTTATGTTCCACCGAAGACAGAAAAGTGGTCAGATATCAGTGTTGGGTGTAATCAAATTACTTGAGTAATTTACACAAAAAGTTGTGTAATGTATTATATTTTAAATTCTTGGAATCAGATTCCAGTTACTGATTTTCAATTAAGTTAACCCCACATATTTCTAAAATAAAATTATTTGTTTATAAGACATTTAAAACATGAATTATGGTAAAATCTAGAGTGGTGCTGAGAGTATGACTTGCGATAATGAACAAGGCAGTATAAAGACATTTGTTTCTGTGAAAAGTGTTTTTAGAAAGTAATTTAAGAGTAATTACTGATAACTTTTTCGATAAAGTAATCGGCCATCAATCCGATAAAATTTTTCAGAAAAGTAATTACTTTTTGAGGAACTTACCCAACAATGTCCGACATGAGAGTGAGTAAATGATGACAGAATTTTAATTTTGGGTGAACTATAAACTTAAAATGTACTGCTGATATCTAGCTGAAATGTTCACTAAACGAGTCCGTTTTGAATCTCCCAGCAGTCAGGGTTTGTCCTAGACTCTGAAACTCAGATGGAGCCATTACATTTTAAGTCCTGATGTGCAGTGACAGCAGAGGTTGCATGGGTTGTCTTCATGATGACTTTCTCCAATGCACTCAGCTTGTTTGTGACTAAGAGGGTAAGATGATGGGAGGCTAGGCAGCCTACTTTTGTGCGGACAGAAGAAGGATAGGAAGAAATCAAAGAATTGTCCTTGACAAAGTCAAACTGTCAAGCCCCTTAGGAATGTAATGCCATAGGCCTGGCTTTGCTGCCAATCCTGGAGTTTGGGTTATCAGACCGATTAAGGTGTCAGTCAAACCATTTTATTTAGCTTACAGGGAGATAGGACTCTGGCTCTAGGAAGACATTCCCCTATTCCCCTATTACTCTTTCCAGTTGAATCCTAAAAGCCTTACCAGAAATGTTTTCCTATGTGGGATTTCAGGATGTGAACTGCCTGACAAGTGAAATACTGCTCTAGTGGAGTGGCCAGTGGAGTCTCAGTACGTTTAATGAGTGAGTAACTGCCCTTAAACAAATGGCCTCTGATATTCCTTCTAACCACTAAACAATTGGTAATCTTCCAGCCTTAGCAATTCACATTAGCGTGTGTATATCATCTTCTCTTTTCAGGATTTTCCATTTAATGTATGGAATGAATGACCATTGCAAATGTTAAAGGTCAGGGCTTCTTCAGGCATGCCCCAACTCGTCAGGTGTGGCCAATATCCTAGCGATGGCCTGTTGCCTAAATTAGAGAGGAATGCCTAGGGTCAGAGCTCAAGAGGAGATGGGTCAACAGGTCACCATCTCAACAAGGTAAAAACGGAATCTCCCTTCCCTTACTCCCTTCAGGCAGGCCATTATGCATAACCTTCAGGATAATGTATGTTAATGTATGTTAAACACCTCATGGATATGAATACATTTCAACATTTTAAGGCGTGCCATTTTACAGATGCATCAACAGTGGAAGACAGAACTGTAATTGCATGCATACATTACATTTACACACGACTACTTCACAATTAAGATTCTAAAAACAGTTTCAGTGCAGAAATAGATTACCATAAATGTCACTCCACTTTACATATAAACAATGTTCTAGATCACGTCCCTTCAGCTCAAAAGATGGTAAAAGTCTTGCAAATTGATTTGAGTGAAAAGTTTTTTCTAATGGATTCCGTGACCTAAGCATGTAAGCTTCAAGCATACTAGCATGACCGACTTAAATTCAATAGTGGATGGCCCTCGTGCTATAAGCTTGAAATAACTCCTCAATTCTCTGCATGACATTGCACTGAATTGCACCTTAGGAGGGCCTTTATGTGTGTTTGTGCAAGTCAATAAATGGGGCAGATTACTTAACACTTCACTGATAAACAGTAAGAGCACCGTAAATAAACCTTTGTCAAATTGAAATGGCAGTCCTTGTGTGGAAAGCAGCCAATGGGCTGCTCTGAATGTAACTTTCACAATGGTTCCAATTACTGTCAATAAATTGAAAACCTCTAGGTTTTCAGCTAATTATCAACTAATTAATCTCCCTTTTCAGTACCCACAGATATGGCCATGTTTCCTTAATGTCTTTCTGAGACAAAAATAGGACAGGGAACCTGTGACAGAAATAGCCTAGGTTTTTTTTTTTTTTTTTTCCATGCTGATTACAGTCAGCAAAAGCCCTTTCACCTATGCAGTCTACCACAGTGGGAGCCTGCCTCAAGTTATTAGATTTGGGCTGATACAGATATCATGTTTATGAACGAGAAAGGCAGTCAGACAGTAATGATGGACCACTCTCTCTCTATAACTCTCTCTCTCTCTCTCTGTAAATATGATGGGCAAATCTGAGTCTGTTTGAAAACAAAAGGAGCTCTTTGATGGCTGAGTATGAATATTAATAACATTATTCTGCCTCAGAGGTTCACATATACAGACCAAAGGGAGAAAGAGTGGTCGCATGAGGGAAGAAGTGCACTTTATTAAGGCAACTGAATAGAAATGGCTTTCTTCGACTGTCATAGCTTCCCCAAAGCACACATAGATGCAAAGCCAAGGTCAAATAGTTTTCAGTCATTGGGTTAAGTGCTGCACTCAACAAGATGTTACATAGGGGACTGTGAGCACAGTAATCCACCTGATTAACTCTCTTCAGCAAATAGCGTTGATATTCAAACCAATGACGCTGCCAGTGTTGAGTTAAATTTAGGGACAAGGGCATATAGAGACACATATTAACACATTAGCACGCACACACACTCACACCGCAGTACAGTTTGAAACAGCAGATGCCAGAAGCATGTTTAGAATAAAAAGTAAGCAACATTAGTATTAATTTAGCACAGTTATACTGTAGATATGACATTGTGTGTGAAACATAATGGTTTCACAAACTGTGGGGTGAATTTACTAAAATATTGCGCCACTTTAGCGGACCAGACACTATCTGTGCTGATACAGCGCTTTGTCATGCAAACACTCCTCATTTCTATGTAAACTAGGCTTATTTTATATATATATATATATATATATATATATTATAGATTGTGCCTTATTCGCAAAAGTCAGCTCTATTTGATTGGTGCAATTAATGTTGTGCTATTACCGCCATTGGAAGGCAGGCGGTAAAATAACTTATGTTTAAAAGAGATGTTTGTGTACATTTTCAAGTGATTATGGCAGCAGTAATTCATCAATGGATGATCAGATGATGGAAAAAGAAGGCATATATCCATATGCGCAGTGCAGTGAAATGCACTTTCAGCATTTTAACCTCCTGAGACCTGAGTGCGACTGCTGTGTGCATTTTCCATTTCCCTTTTTGATTTGTAACAAGTAGCACCTCATAAACAAGCAAACAAATTAATAAATACATTTCTAGAGCAAATAGTTTTCCTTAAAAAAAAAAAAAAAAAGTTAAATAATACTAAGCTATAAAAAGTCATATTTGTTCATCAAATTGTTTATTTGTTGATGTTGAAAGTCATTCAAAATATCTAACATGTGTTTTCAACTTCTGAGGGAATAATGTCCCAAAATCCACATATGTGGACATCATGTTTCTCAGCGTGCTGACGCGCAAAAATTTCATCTTTTAAACCGCCATAACAAACTAAACTAGAAGCGCTACGCTTTACACCCAAACAGGTTTTTATAAAAAAACAAAAACAAAGAGGATTCTTACCAGAGGCACTTTTGTTGGCGCTGCACCCATACAAGTGCTTCACAGAAATCGACGCCATTCTGTTGTGTCACGTGACGCGGTGCGGCAGAAGTTTAACCCTTAAATGACAGTCTAGAGTATTCACATGTGGACGTGGGGTCACACAGGGTTAAAGAGTTGATTCAGGTGCCTGGATCGCAGTATTGAGTAATGCTGTACAGTCCAAGTAAAGTATGCCAGAACACAGCAGTCTGCTACATCCTCCACAACCATGTGTTCAAATTGTGTTCAGCACCATATTTTCAGCCGTGTATGTGTGCCATTATCTGACTTCCATAATTACTTGTGTCAATGGGGTGCTAAAACAGTTTGATCTCACAGTGAATTCAGCCTATAAATTGACAGTTCTTGAGCCAAACTTGGTGTGTGCCTACCGAAATCCGAAGTATTGCCCCCAGTGGCCGAAATGGGAAGTGTTTTTGAATGTAAGGACACGCATGAACTCCAGTTTCCGGGTGAAATGTCCACAGAGGGGTGCCAAAAGCATATTGTAAAGTGAGTTGTTTCTAATTGTAAATAATGTACAGAGAAGAGGATTACATATTTTATTAACTTTAACCCCTAACCCAAACCTAAATCTAGCCATCAGCGGAGTAAAAATGTCATCTTAAAGGGAAAATGTAACCTCCGAAGCATGTTCGTCATGGATTATGTGAACACCATTACTTCAAGGTTTTAACGCAGGATGAGAACCCGGGTGTCCAACACTGCTGATGCTACACGCTATTGGTCACACCACAGGAGAAGGCAAAAATGCTTGGACTGATCCGAAAATGTCTGATGGGTGATGCAGCTTGTCAGTAACTCGGTAGAATGCGGGCAATGTCAGGATATTGGAACATCCGGTAGCAACATGTCGACTTCCCATGTGGCCATGTTGGCTAAAACAACACAACCAGTGCATGCAAATAAACAATGCTATCAGCGGGCGCAATTTACTTACTTATTAATTAATTAACTCACACAGTGAATTCACCCCTGCGTGTAAAACACGATGCTAAATATATCATGCCACATATGCAAAACAATATACAGTAGAATACAATATAAAAACACAGCATCTCAGACCCTTACAGGTGCTGCTACTATAAGTTGTTGTGAATTCATATGTCTTATAACAAGGGATGTAACGGTTTCACGGTATACCTCTGTAATAAAACAGACAGTTGTTATACGATTGACATCATCTCATTCAGTATTGCATGAATGTAAAGTAATTATTTTCTTAATTTTTCTCAAACCAAAATCAGTTCAATTAAAAAAGAATTGCCTAAATTTACACAGCATTATATTAACTTAACATCACTGTAAAAAATTGCCAGGATTTGACAAGGTTTAACAGTAATTTCTTGTAATAAAATATAATAAAATTTAAAAAAATATTATAAAAAAAATATATAATTTTCAGTATTTTACTCTAAAATCATTGCAGGCTAGGTCATTTTCTGTCATAACACAACACATTACTATGAAAAAAGAAATTTGAATATCGCACTGCATTATGGGAAAATGGTGTTTCTTTTGAAGCCACAATTAGTGTGTTTAGCATGCCCTTTGAATGGGACTGTGATAAAGGTTCGTATTTGGCAAATAAAGGAGGAAGCGGGAGCTGGTTTCCACAGTTCATGTGAGTCCGTTTTATTAACAAATAAACAGAAATTGCTTTTCAGCTTTACTCGAACAAAACTCTCTCTCGGGGAACAGACATGAAGTCTTTCTCTTATCTCTCTGAGGACTGGGCTGCTTTTATCTCCCCTGTCTCTCACTGTGAACATGGAAACAGTAATTAGTAGCAATTAGTTGGGGGGGGCGGGGCTGCTGGTGCAACTGTGTTTAAGAATACAAGTTATTGTAATGTGAAGTATGGAGAAAATAAGTCAATTTATTAGTGGACTTTTATGTTGGAACATGATTTAAATTCAGCACTTTACGATGCATTGAAAATATAGAAATTAAATTGTTTTAAAGGAAAAATGAGAAAGGGATGTTTGCAAAGTTTGGCTATAATATTGTTGGTTTTATCACTCATTAACTTTTTATCATAAGTAGTCAAACAGGCAAGCACAGATATCAACACTCAGCATACAAATCTCAATGACGGTGACAGTTAACAAACACTGTAGATGAAAAAATACATAAGATCATTGTAATTCTACAACACAGCACTTCAACATTACAGTAATTTTTGGTCCTGTCCACTGTGAAGTCACAGTATACAGTTGTTTTTTAATTTAATTAAATTGTCAAAATACTACTGTAAAATATACTGTGAAAATCATGCAACTAGTAGCCAGGATATTACTGTAAACACACTAATAAAAAAAAATATATTAATTAATTAATTAATTAATTTCAAAGCGGTCAGAGTCTGCCATGTGAAAATGCTTTAGGTATGTTAAAGACCCACGAGGCACCATCAATGTTTCTCAGTTACCCAGTTTATAAGGTTTGTCGCAAAAAAAGTGTCAGCTCAGGCAGGAAATACTTCAAAACTGAAGGGCATCATCCCACGGAATTTACAGAGTTTAGTGTAGGTGAAAATACAGTTCATAAGAAAATAAATTATAGACCCTCTTTCATAAGAAAAACACCAGATACAATACAGTTTCACATGATTTGTAATGACTGCAAACATATTTAAGTGCTTATATGCAACGTTATGAAGGGCCGACTGTTTGTTCACATTTATTTGCAGTGCTACAGTAGGACTACAATGAGTTTTGTACTAATTATAATGTTTTATTTGTAAAGTACTAAATGGGGTTTACAAAGTGCTTTGGGCTAACAGGAAATGGACAGTTATAATGTTGTAGAAAACAGCAGTTCTGAAAAATTCAATAAAAATACATTATAACTAAATAGCAAACTGCTAATAATATAAGCAATGCATCTTTATACTATGATACCGTAATTCCATGGTATTTTTTGTGATGGTTATCTTACCAGGAAAACCTCATACTGTTACTCCCCTACTTACAACACAGATGTCTTCAAAATATTTAGGAAGATGTGTTTACAGATGTTTTCTCACCTAATTTGGGTTAACTGGTTCAGTTATGCACATGTAGTGCTCATCTGCTTAGTAGTAGAGGTTCAATGAACTGAACTTGGTGGTTCAGATAAGGAAGACATCCAAAAACTGCTATGGGTCCCCAGAACCAGAATTAAGAAACACTGCATCTAATCCAATGAAAACACAAACACCACAAACACCAACCTGCATAAATGACAAGCAAGCTCTCTGAGAAAAACCAAGAGGCTTTACACCTCTGTGAGTAAAAGTCAAAGCTAACTTTATGACTGACTTCAACACTAAATGGAGACATACTGTACTACAAGTCAAAGCCCATAAAAGATACTGCTCCTACTATATCAAAAGACAGATTTTAAAGCTACACTATGTAACTTTTTTTGTTAAAAAATAACAAAATTTTATTAATGAGAGAGTGCAACAAAAATCCATCTTCCAAACCATGTCTTTACCAAAATACACTTTGATACACCTATAATAATGATTTATATTTTAGAGCTGTCGGGACGGATTTCACGGGAAATTGCATACGTACGTCATTCGCCCGTGCGTGTTCATGTCATATCTGTATTTAGAGAAAAGAAGCTACGGCTACTGTAGATCCAAAATTGACCATGGACCAATCAAAATGGCAAACCTCCGGGGAATCACCGGTTGTAAAAACAAAGAAACCTTCCATAATAAAACCCGAATCAACATCGGCTTGGCTTTTCAGAGGTGGCGACAACTTCAAGATCTGTTTTTTCTTACTCAACAAGTAAGATATTTTATTGATATGGTTTATGTATAGCATGTCTGTGTGTGTGTAGTGAAATACAGTAATTATACTGTAAGTGGTGCAGAACTTATCACTTGCTAGCATACGTGTGTATTTTTCTTTATAACTATATATAAATAAATCCTTTAGTCCTAGGCTTGCCAAGGACATGTGAGTCTTGAAATGATGTTGGTAACAATGACAATCTATAAAATAGTTACTACCGTGGTCTATCTGGCCAGAGTATCCTGCAGTTATAAAAACTTTACAAAGTTTGTCCTTATCAGACTAGCAATCGTTATGTCTAATGTTAACGAACGTTGCCTAACTTTTGTTTTTGAAACATCAATGTTTCCAATAAGTCAAAACAACAGCATAAGATATGGCACTTGCCTGCTCAGATGACATGTTTTTGGATATCTGTCTTTTCCTTTCTTTCGTTATGTATTTGTCCATTCGCTCTGATAAGATGTCCTGTATCCATGTGTACACCGGTGCCTCAATCCACATTCATCCGCACAGAGGAGCAGAGCCAAAGCACAATTTGCTTCATTACCAAAACAATGTTCTTCCGCAAGACGCATGGAGTTTTATTTTTTAACCGCTAGAGGGCCAAAAGTTACACAGTGTAGCATTAAAGAAATGAGACTAGAACTATTCGTATCATCTCCCCTCCATCATGTCTTTATCTTCTCTCTGCCTCTTGGCATAGCATGCCTGCTTGAATTAAGGGCAGCAAAGATTGCTGGGGTGGACAGTTTTCATCTTCATGACACATGCACAAATAACATCATCTTCTTTTCGTTCTTTCATTCTTCCTGTCTCGCTGTACATGATGAAACCTACCTGTTTGCAATGAATGTCTAACTGAAATGACAATTAGATTTTATACCTGGCTCAAAAGCTTGTTGACAACTCAGAAGTGTTATGTTACTAGAACAAATACTCAAAAGGTATCCTTCATTTGAATTGTCCAATAGCAACTAACACTTCAATCTGACATTCAGTTCACCCAAAAACAAAAATTCTGCCATAATTTCCTCACCCTCACATATCATTACAAACCTGTACAACTTTCTTTCTTCCACACAAAAGGAGATTTTAGAATGTTTATAGGTATTGAACAACATGAGGGTGAGTAAATGATGATAGAATTTTCATGTTTGGCTGAACTATCTCTTTAATGTACGATTACAACCTCACACCCACCTACTCTCGTGGATCGTTTGCAGCCAGATCAATACGACCTCGTGTCATGGGTGTTATGCTGCAGCTTGCGGACGGTGTGACGGTACCTGTCGCACAAGCTCACTGTCTCCCATGAGCAAGTGGATATGACAGAACACCACAGGTGGTGTCACACTCTGCGTCAGGCAAGTTTGAAGCAAAGTTGGCAAGACTCAAGCTGACAGATCAGTGCCAGAGACTCTGAAACATACACACACACACACACACATACACATTCACATGAACACAGAAAGAGAGGTGGAGACGCACAGTGCTACTGAGGCCTTCACCCTGTTAGATGACAGGTCTGAGCCCAAGTCACAAAACACACACACACACACACACACACACACACACAGACATAAACACACATTCTCCGTGAGTCCTCATGCTGACAGGGCTGTCAGTTCTACTTCACATCCACCCGAGTGTCAAGCATTTGTCTGTCCTATTCGAACAAGCATGTCCTCTAAAAGCAAAATCGGTTTTAGTGGTTTCAAAGCACTTGGTTGGAGGGGGATGTTTTATAGGAGGAATAAATCTAATTTTCAAAGTGGTGATGATTTAGTTTTTACTGACTAACTGGAGTGCACACTTAGGCCCTGTTCTGATAATACTCATAAAGTGGCAATTTTCCTTTTGCTTCTGAGTTAAGCACTCTATTAGGATGTATAGGATCAAATAACATCCAGTCAACATACAGTTTACTTTCTAGAATAAAAGTAGCCCCTGGCTTCTGTGTGTTACGGTTATTAAAGTAGCGGGGAAATTTGTGATGTGCTCTAAGTGAATAACAGATAAGCACATACAGGGTAACTGCTGACAGTAGAGCATGGAGAAGTCAAGTGTAGAGTCGAGGAGGGCGGGGCCGTGCTGGAATGATGCACGCCCGGTCCCCAATCAGCCTGATGGGGCGTGCGAGGGGGGTGGGGGGGGGGGGCCGTGCCTTGCGCCCCGACCTGGGAGGAGACAGGAGGGGAAAAGCAACAACAACAAAAAACAAAATAGGCAAGTGAAAGGCCAACACGGAGCGACAGAGAGAGAGAGAGAGGAGAAAGAGAAAAAGAAACTCACTCACCGGTTCTCTGATGCGCTGTCGCGTGGTCCTCGATCACTCCTCCACCCTCTCAGGCGGACGACAGCCGCTCCTCCCCGGGCAGACCGGAGTCAGACCTCCGACCCCCAGCGGACAGAACGCCCCTCCGCGTTCCCGGCGACCCGTGGGGACACTCCTCCGCCCCTGGCAGCGGCTCCATCGCTCCAGGCGGTCGGAGAGTCCAGTCCCCACTCGCCTCGTGGATGGCGGCTGTTCCCCGCGTCCGGGTGGTCGGGCTACTCCGTCCCCCGGCGGATGGCAGCGGCGCTCCGCTGGGTGAACGGCAGTGTCGAGGACCCTGCGACGGGCATCCCTCCTCCTTCCCGGGTTTTGGCACCAGTGTAAGGGGGTTCGGTGGAAAGGAGGAGGCGAGAACCGGCTTGAGAATATAAATAATAGTTTAATAATAAACTTAAAAAAACCACACACAACCATAAACACACACAGTACAGCTGCCTGTAATTCTCTCTCTCTCTCTCGAACTGTCGTCCCTGGCAGCCTTTATCCCTCGTGCACCCCATCAGGCTGATTGGGGACCGGGGCGTGCGTCATTCCAGCCCGGCCCTGCCCTCCTCGGCTCTACATCAAGCAAGCCTTTTTACAGATTTCTCATATTCATTGTGTGTGTATGTGTGTATGTGTGTGTGTGTGTGTGTTAGGGCTGAAACAATTAGTCGACAATAAAAAAATTGTCGACAAAAATTTCTGTTGTCGAATAGTCATTTGATCTCATTCAACACAACATGAGATCATTTGAAACCCTAATGATGACGCAGAAGAGCAACACTTCAGCTCGCACTTGATTGAGGAGGAAGAAAGAACAGCTCACAGTCCAGACGCACTCCAAACTTTCCAAACAGATTAAAGTGATGTAGATTGCAAAGTATGAAGGAATTATAATACAAATATGCAAAATAAGTAAATACAGATGCAACGCCATTGTGACGCCAGCCTTACCTGGCGTTCTGCTTGAGCAAAACTTGCCTGTCAGAGCGTCTAAAAAGGAAATACCCTGGCGTTATATACTGTTTTTAATGCATTCTTTATTAAAGTACAAAAAATAAGGAAGCGGGATGTATAAATAAGCACAAACTCCGAAACTGGCATTTCTCTGTGCGGTCAGAGCCGCTTATATGAGTCGTGTGAAAAACAGCGGGGGGGCTTCAAACTTCTCCCTTGTTGCAGTTAGATTATAAAGTGATGGCTCGCGATGTAGTGAATCATAATATATGTGTCATGGTGTGTATCTTATCGTAAAGAAAATCAGCGATGTGCAGCTCTATTAAGAAGCGAGAGTTTGTTTTTGTGAGTTAAAGATGGATTGAAATCAAGTGAACAAAAAAGGTGAGAGGGTGTAGTCTTAGCCCATTATACAATGCAAAACATTTGTTTAATTTGTCTTTTTTGGTTTGTTTTCCAATATATCTAAAACTCCTTACGTACATTTACTTTAGGAGCTATACTGCAGAAGAAAAAAATTGTTATCTGAGAAGGCTGAATATAATATTTTAAAATATTTAAATATCAAATATCTAAAAATCCTTAAAACAAGGTATATTTACCTGGGAAGCAACATATAAGATATTTAGACATGTTTTCAGAGAATGTATCTTGAATATAAGTATATTTAGTCTTTACTGCACTGGCAGAAGTATGAACAATTGAAAAATATATTTATATACAAAATACACTTATATTTAAGATACATTCTATGAAAGCAAGTCTAAATATATTATATGTTGCTTCTGAAGTAAATGTTTCTTGTTTTAAGGATTTTTAGATCATTTTAAATGGAAAACAAGACAAAAACAAAAACACTTGATAACAATAGGATTTTTGCATTGAATTTTTTTATGAATTAAACAACAAAAATCCAAGTATTGTTTTTTTCCCCTTTTAATTCAGTGAATGTCATTTAGAGGTATTTTTAAAAGATGATTTTGTCCTCTTTATTGTTAGTAAGCACATTTAATACAACCTTTTAAATCAAGGCACAAGCTGAATAGTCGGTTAAGAGCTAATGATTAATCATTGCAATAATCACCGAATAGTCGAATAATCGTTCTAATAATCGTTAGATTAGTCGATTATCAAAATGATTGTTAGTTGCAGCACTACTATGTGTGTGTGTGTGTGTGTGTGTCTGTGTGTGTGTATGTGTGTGTGTGTGTGTGTGTGTGTGTGTGTGTGCTGTTAGGCCGCAGGCTGATGAGTTGAGCGTATTATAAGGGTCAGGGCTAGTGTGCTTTTTCATTTCCCCTCATCAGCTCGACAGAGAGTACCGCATATGGGTCTATTCAGCACACACACAACACATACATCTGATACTAATGAAACTAATGCACATGTGCCCATTGGCCACACACATTTCCAACTACACTAGCTTTAAAAATTAGCTCAAACTGACACACAACACACATCTGGTCTCGTGTCTCGTTGAACACACACATGTAAAGTGTTATCATTTTTTTCTCTGCTTCATTCGCTGAAAACTGTTTGCAAGAATAATCTCGTCTATGACAATGCTGCAGATGATCTCCGATCATCTCAGGAGGTGCTGTGGGTTTAGTTAGCTTTATTTTCACGGACCAGCTCACGGGTTACACGCATTGTGAACGCAACTCATCAAGTTCAGAAATATATATCTTTGTATTAAAGAAACAAATTTGAAAGTGATTTAATCATAAAATAATACAAGACACGTTCACCTTGAACCTAAAATTGAGTTCTACTTTCTTTAGGCAGCATTAACTGTATAACCAAAATACAATACAAACACAAATTCAATAAGAACACACATTTGGCAGCATTATTTTTGGAACAGGGAAGGGAATTTATTTGGCTTATTTATTATGATGATTATTATTATATTTAAATGTATAATTGTCTTCAGTTCTTAGTTTGTAGGCTACTAATAATTTTCCACCTGTTCCACAGATACTTGCGTGATGGCAATGGGGCCATTGGAGACGGTAAATGTTTGGATTTGGTGAGGTGGTTAAATAAGATTTTTTGATTGCTTTGTTATTTTAATTGCTTTTTTCATTTAAAGTGCAATTTGAATTTAGATTTGTATTTTCTTTAAGTTTTTCGTGTTTCAATAAATTAATGTAATTTTTAAAGCAAAACGAATAAAACAAAAATATTCAACGGCCCTCGGCAGGGCGTTTGACGATGTAATTAGATATCGCGATATTTTTTTAAGGCGATTATCGATAAAATATTTTTTTTCATATCACCCAACCCTACTGCATTCCCATTTGCCCCAACAGCAAAAGAAAATAAATAAATAAATATTATTTTTCATCACTTTCCAAAAGATAACATTTACTGTCACTCTCTCAACAGCTTTAATTATTATTATCATTATTATTATCATTAATGCCACAGTAAAATAACACATAGAATAGTGATACAGATCAGGGGTGTCCAAACTACAACCCTCAGGCCATCTGTAACTTGCTGTCTGCTCTGGAGCAGGCCTACAACACATTTTAGAAATACAACAGAATTTGGCCCGGTTGAGAAATTGATATGAGAAATTATATTAAGAAATTATATGAAACTCATATTCTGAACTGTGTCGCTGTCACATACATCCACATGGCATCGTCTCGACTAATGCATGCATCATACAACTGAGTGGACCTGCTGTTGTGCCGAATGAGTTTATTGCCAAAATACTAGCACTGTCTCCTTGAATGTCCTCTATAGCGTTGGGAAGTTTCATTCATTGTAGTATATTGGTTCATTTTGATGTTTCATAAAAATAAGAAAATGATTGATGGGCTTCCCGGTGCAACATGAGAGTGAGGATATAAAAGAGCATGATCAATACACTCACTCGTCTCTGCGCTCAATTACTGTCGACATGCTCAGCTCGCATATGTACTGAGAGTGTATAGAAGACATCATTCCATTCTAAGTGCTCACACATCAAAGGTGCACTCAGTAATTTAAGTATGTCGAAGTATGGCTTACACTGACACCTAGTGGCCTGGATGCTGTATAATTCAAACACAGTAGTTTTCAGTTTTCAGTGCCATTTACTAGAAATTTACTATGCACACCAAGCCCGGATTAATTTAATCCATGAATGAAAGTATCCAATAGCAGTGCAGTTAGTGAGATTACGTGAGTAGTAGTCAGCTGGTCATATGATGCTAACATGACTGCCCCCATGAGGTGCCCCTTCTCCATGTAGAATAAAAGAGCTTTTATAAGGTTACTGATATAAGTCCTCATCTCACATGAGTGGTCATGATTTTATACAAACATTTCAAAATTGCTATTCATTTCTTTAGAAGTAAAACTTTTTAAATGAGGAAAAAAAAATACTGAGTGCACCTTTAAGCATATAAAGATAACGTAATGGTAGCAGTAAAGTTATTCCGGTGATGCGGCCCATGACTCCTAATTTTTTTATGCATCTGGCTCCCTGTAGAAAAAGTTTGGATACCCCTGTTATACATACACATCAAACAGTAGCTCTTCTGTTATTTTTCTTTTTTTCTTTTTTTTTTTTTTTGAGCAGCAGATTTCAATAGTGGATTTTTGCAGCTGAAGTTTTAACAATATAGTTTAAACAACAATATGATTATTTTTGTTAATTTTATTAAAAGTTACTATAAAGGGATATCTATGGTTTATGGTGAAAAAATATATATATATGTTGGTTCTTGCAAAATAAGTTTTATCTTGGTTCCGTTGGCCTGTATGATTATGTTAGAAATGTGGCAGGTTGAGGAAAACACACCCTCACACATTTACCACACTTCTAAAGCCTAAAAAATGTGGCCTATAACAATGGACATGCAATATGTGCCTTTACTGCTTAAATTATTGGTCCACATACAGTAATATTTGACTTCAATATCATATTAAATATTCAAACTTAATGACAACCAGTTTTCTTACTGCAGTCAATATATATATATATATATATATATATATATATATATATATATATATATATATATAATAATAAAAAAGCTAATTTTTACATTTTCTGAATGCTTATTAAATAAAAACAACACAATTAATATAAAATTATAAATGTATACAACTGTAATATATTTGACTAACTTACATGTATACAATTTTAATATATTTTTATATACTTCTAGTGACATTATCAGCATACTGTTCCCCAAAATTTAGCTTGATAAAAGACACACACACACACACACACACACACACACACACACACACACACATCCATTGGTCAGAATGCACTAAGGTCATCTGAAATGAGGATCGCCAAGGGTTATTCAGCACAATACAGTATCTGTTGCCCTTTTGTGCTACTGTGAGTAATGGTTATTAACATGATTTGGGTTGGAGAAAGTCCTAGAAAAGCTTTTAGCACATTTATTGGCCATGAACAATAAGGAAAACTTGTTTGGAACATTCCTTGGTATGAGTCCATGATTTCAGGACAATCAACCTTTAAGAGGCGCGAAGTGTCAGGGGGTTATGATGCAGCTCATTTGAGGGAAAGGTAGATCATAACAGCAGCAGTAAAACTCAGCAGTGGAAGGGGCTTAGAGATTAAAAAAATGTCCAGTACTCCAAGGTAGCTCTCAATTTCCAGCCTTTACATCACAAGTAATTGGATTTTGATGTGCTTGCAGTGTGTACAATAGTGTGTGTGTGCACATGTAATGAAGTTAAGGGGACCATGGCACCTACAAAAGAAAGAATAACTTTTCTTTCTCCTTCTCTCTTAAACTTAACGCGCACACATAGAACACAAGAACGTGTGCCCTGAAACAAGTAGCTGAGCAATCAGTCCCTTTATCCAGAGTGGCAGTTTCTTTAATGCCTTCTATGTGCCATTAGCTTCTCTGCAGTCACCATCAAGAGGGAGATATCAGAAGAGGCATGGCTTGAGTTTTGGCCTGGTGCCCAATATAGGAAGGAGTGAAGGTATGGGACTTGGAGATAACAGATTTAGATGTGTTGCCTTCAGGCAAAGAAAATCAAGCTAGTGTAGACAATTTCAATGATGTAAACAATAAAAAAGGAATTAGAGTGCTACTGGCCTGACAGCCCTTCTGGTATCATTACTGGATCCTTTAAATAAGGCTCTGAGTTAACATATTTTCTCAAAGAACATCAAACATTTACCTGAAGTGACTTATCCAGAAGTTTTGTAGATACTGAGCATCTATGCGAGAAAGGCAATACGAATGTATCATAGTTTAGATCAGTGGTGTAGTCGGGGCCATACGCACGGATATGCCATATGCTTACTTTTTCCCCAGGGCTGTTTGCGTATAACGACTTCTAAGGATCAATATTTGTGTATACCCTCGGTATACCCACTTGTTTGGCTGCTTCATAAGTCCATAATCTACTGCTGTGTTAGTTTCCCTTTAACTGTATCAGATGCTGTTTTGTGAAACTGGAGATTCTTTGTTGTAATTGGTGCATTATCACTTGAATTCTGTCATTCCCCGCCCCTGACAACCGTTGTCACTACCGTCGTCAACTGAGGGAATTATGAAAGTGAGTGGAGAGAGATAGAGTCACTCTCAGGCTGAAGCAGTATCAGGTAAAATTAACAAAATATGCCAAACGTCCTGTAAAATAAGGAATCGTCTAAGCCTTTTCTCTCCCTTTCTCTCTTCTTCCTGGTCGTTGTATTAAAGCGTTTTTCATTTTAAGTTTAGTAGGAGACGTTCACATTGAACATGTTTTTGCATCCATCCACACTGTTTTTCAATGTAAAGCAACATCTCGCACAGGAACGCCTGTAAATATGGGTCATTCCTGCAATTCTGTGTCAATATACTAATTTACATATATTTTACAGCCACTAATCCCACAACTACTCCTAAACCTAACCATAACCATTTATTACGCATATAAAACATGTAACAGGCAGATCACATTTAATCACAATAATTTATTCAGAAAAATGGCAAAATTGAGTACAAAAGTAGTCTAAAGGATGATGCGCTGCATCCAATGTGCTCCCTGACGACATACAATAGCATTGTGTGAGGTGGAGAGTAGAATTTAAAGTATTCATCGCTGTAAATCTTCTCCTGATGCACTCCATAACGGCTCTGTCATTTCTCATTCAAACATTTACATTACAGAATACGGCATGTTGCAAACAGTCACGAGATACTTCAGAGCCAATGAGCATTCGACATCACTGCCGTAAAACCGCTGGTCATAATGCTTGAGGCGGCAATTTTTTAATTTTGAAAACAAAACCAATGCATGTTGATGGTTACAGCGGGTGTGACGGCACTGCGGCAGATGCAGACGGAGATCGTTGAATAAAAGGCTTGAATTTGGGTCTGTTCTTTACAGAAAGCAGTCTGAAGATTTTGATTATAGGATGAATTAATTTTATTATTGTTTTATGGTGTTTTTTATGGTTTATTTTGCTTTTTGGCATATTCTGAAAACTCCTTTTGTGTTCCATGGCAAACAAAAATAAAATAAAATGATTAATAAATGATTAAACAGAGTTTTTATTCATTTTAACATTTTAAAGTTTAGTCTTGGTTAAAGTGATATAATCCTTTAAAACATTGTATAGGGCAGCAGAAATCACACAGAACTGAATTAAACCATTAAAATGTCATATTATAATGTCAACTGCATTAAATAAATGTGATGGCATTTAACTAATCTCATTGATTATAAATTAAATGTAATTAACTGATTAATTCAGTGAAGACTTGGAAACAACTGAGAAATGTACTTTTTACCTCCTAATGTTTTCCTTGTATCTGGATTAGCCGAGCATGTATACTACAGTATTTATACATAGTTGTTAAAAAAGGTCTTCATTCACAGAATGTGACATCCACAACAGGCAATTAGGCAAAGAAATGTGTGATGCAGCAGTTTCCTTTTGGATCAAAGCACATTTCGTTTTTTTCGGGCAGCATGAAGTGGTGTAGTTCCAGAAATTTACTGTGATAAACCCTTTGGCCTTTGGTTTCATGAAAAAATGATCAGAACAAAATTAACCGGTTATAACCGGTTACCAGCATTTAAAAATACAAATTTCTAGAGTTGGGGTACTCGGATGCATTTTTACTCGGACTTGACTCGGATTCAAGCCTTTGGGACTCTGGATTTTTTTCCGAGTCCAACCGAGTCCATGGCATTTGATTTGTGATGCAATGAACAAAATAAATAAATAAAAATAACGAAACAGTAATAAATGGACACTCTGTCTGCAAGCAGTTGTGCACCCCCTGATGTCGTAGACGTAGCCAGAGTTTGTTTCACCGTGTTGAGCAAACACACCTGCAGAGCTGCACACTCAGTCAACCAATATGCTTGAATGTTGCTATGGAGACTGCTGCTCTATTACCGAGGTGGCTGGCACAACGAACACATAAAGACAGGTATGTAGCCAATGTACCTGACAACTGGTAAAATCGCACACAGCGTTTGTGCAGCCAAGATGGTGCTCGCATCGCGGTTTCTTCGTGGTTAAGAACTTCATTAAGTCAAGTCACCCACATCATGTCTCTCACAGTTTACTAAAACAACATATACACATAAAAATTCAGAAAAATATTATTAATATTGGGCTATTAAGTCTTTTTAGGCATAATGAATCCACACATGTAGGCATCTGTAGTCTCTTGTGGTCCACGCAGTGTTGTCAACTTAAAATGATCCTTGATGAATTAACTGTAACTTTTTAAATAGTCTGGGAAAAAAATTGTTATTGCTAAAGCAGACTGCAACTCTGAAAAACATTACATGCCCTTCTAGAATCTAGAGAAAAATCTAGAGTTCTGGCAAACTAGCCCCAAACTTGCCGCAAATTTGCCACTCATTATTTTCACGTGCAAATGAGCTTGTGATTCGCCGCAAATGTTTGCCAGAAGTTTACAGCTCTTCAGTGGTGGTGAACCTGCAGCAACCTTTGGCGACAATGAACAATTTACCACAAGTTTGCCGCAAAGCTCTTTTGCATGTGAAAATGAACTCGATTAAAGATTGGATTAATCTCATATCTACCTGCTAGCTTTTCAAGTGCACTTCATAAGGAACCACTAATGTGTTTTAACAAAGTGGTCAAAGTCTCCTAAAAAAATGCATTAGTGCATAGATATAGTACAGCAAAATGATTCAGGCAACGTTCCAGTGAGCTGCTGTTTTGTACCAAAAAGGTGAGAATTTAGAGTACTATGGGAGACATCTGCCTCTTTTAAAACTCAGCATTCTTCATGAAAGTATCAATAGGATGGTGTGTACTATATCAAAAAGTCCTGTGTAATATAATGTATTTTTGCTGCAGTGCTTTTATTTGGGGGCAGGGTAAACCATCTCATTATCTACCAAGAAGAGAAATGACCAGATAGCCACTTTATTCCCCAGACGGCAAGATGGATTGAACACTGAGATCGGACTCCCAGTCAGCTGGAAAAATTATAGCAAGTTTCTGGAAGTTACCAAAGTCATTACAGAAAGCCAGAAACCGTTAAGCCACTGTACAAATCTTTTTCCCGGGGCAAAATTATTTCAATGACTCAACGCTCCTGCAGATGGGATTTCTCTGACAGGCAGAAATATGGAATAAATTAAAGTGTCTGATAGAAGATGGAGAAAATAGAAGGAACAAACAAACATACTCATGCACATGAGTGTGAAATTGCACGCACACACAGTATGTTTAGGCACTTCTTTGCAACATCTTCTATCTGTTCATAGCACACACCTGTTATCTACCCCGTTATTTGACCCGGAGGCCCTGTCTCGTCTGATTGGCTAGCAGGGTACATTCTGTCATTTTTGTCACTCTTTGCTTTATTAAGCTGATGCATTCAGCCTCAGTTGACCTAAAGAGATAAAAGATAATCTGCTTATATTGGGGGAAAAAAATAAATGCTGTGTGTTTTTTGTCCCTTACCATTTAAATTTTAAAAGAATTCCTCTGCCAAGTTGACTGGATCTCTGTATCCACGAGGACACATCTGCATCAAGGTAAGACAAAGTATGGATCAGCTGGCACTGAGCAGCCAGAAGCTACAGCACAGTGACAGCAGGGAGACAGTGCTGCAGGGTTAGCTGGTCTTAATGCTAAGGTAGCGGTCTTCACAAAGATAACACTCACATAATGAGCTGCATTACAGAATTTTGTCTAAGAGGTTTGGGTGATCTCAGGTCTTTGATGAATATAAAAAGCAGGCATAGGTAAAAATACCTATATTGATCCCAATATTGATTCTTAAAATCAGTTTGGTTAGATTATATATCTATTAAACATATTGCAACTGAACTGCATAGTTTGGGCCCTGTTGTTATTTTTGTTTTTTTATTTAGATTTTTGTAATGCGTAAAGTTAATTTCAATGTATAATTTAGGCTACATTATTCACTGAGAGAATTTCTTTCATTTGCAGTGCCCTATGATATCCCCGATGCAGAAGACTCATATATATATATATATATATATATATAGATTTATATACTCATGATATATTTGGAATAAAAATGTTTTAATGCAAAATTAATCAAATTAATATTGTGAAATTGTGTAATTATTAATTGACAGTAGGCTTTGAATTATATTAAAAGTATAGTCTGCATGTGCTACGCACTTCAAACTGCATGAGCTTCACACGAGCCCTGTGTGTGTAGTAGATAACAGAGAGCAGTGTTTATTGACTGCAGCACAAAGTATTAAAAAGTATTAATGTATTATAATCATACTTTAAAGACCAAAAGTAGCTTCATGTTGCATTTCATTCTGAATGTACAACCAATGTGTTTATGATTAATTTACTACTGTCTGATACATAATAAAAATAAAATAAAATAAAATAAAATAAAATGAAAAAAATGAAGTTTGGGAAAGATTAATAATAATAATTATAATTCCATAAGGCCCCTACATGTAAGCAAAATAGACATTATAATTTAAATATATCCAAATGAATCCAAATCTAATCAAATCGGGAAATCTGTTTCGATACCCAGCCCTAATAAAAAGGCTGTATACTAGTTGAAGTGTTCAAATCAGGGTTGTCAATTTAAGGCTTTAATTTGGTACAATTACTTATATAAAAATAGTGTCAAAAAACTTTAACACAAAATTAACGAAAATCAACAATTAATGCCCCCTGACCTGTAATGAAGAAAATATGCTTCCATCGGAGCAATTCAATCTTGAAATACCACCAAATGCAAAGCATATTTTTGCTAATTCTGCCTCGCCAAACCAGGGCAGGCAGCACAACTCTTCTCCCACAATAACATATTGTTTGGTGGCTTTTGATACTGTATGTGTTTAATTGCAATTAATTTGATGCAATGCATGGCTCAGGTGATTGGCTCAAACACGTGACCAGAACAGAGTGTCCATGAGCAAAGATGGCAGAATGCAGGTCGCAAGTTAGTGGACTTGGCTATTAAGTTTTGGCATTTTCGTGCAAGTATGCATTAAGTCTAGGAGCAAGTGGGTTGGCAAAATCATACACGCAAAGCACTAATGGGATGGGTCAAGTGCAGTTTAATGTGGATGTTCTTTCCAGTTATTGCACCGTATGTGTCCAATTATATATTATATTCCCTGTCAAGCACCAGCGATATAAACAAAGACAGCATATTCATAAGAAGTTGATAGTGTAAATGTAATATATGCAATGCATTAGAAGAATAGAAATATGGACATTTGATCTTTTGCTTTTGTTCTTTCTTTCATTAACTGCGTCCTTGTTGAATGTCAGACATATCTCTATGTCAGTGGCATGCTCCTTATGAATGCATGGAAAATGTGGTGATTGTCAAGACTAATTGAAAGTTGGCACCATTAAATTATAGAGAATGTAGTTATAATTAATCATACAGTACTGATCTACTGACACACAAATCATGGCACACAATCAATAGTATTACCAGTAATTGTCAGGGACATAATTTGATGTTTCACTGTATTTTCAGAGTTCGGACATGAACTTTATTAGCTACCACATGATGGTGGAAACTCCTTTTGTGTCCCATGGCACAAGGACCTGAGTTTAGACTTAGACATGGTTCTCAGACGTCTTAGCGCAATGAAAATGGCAAATTGCACCACTTCATTAACATTCAGTACATCCACAGTTTGCAAGCACACGCCCACAGATAGCGTTAAACACTCCGACTCAAGCCCACTTGCACTTTGTGCTGGCACGAAAATTACGCTTAGAACTAGGTCTCTCACGAAAATTGGATAAGACGCAGTGCACGGTCATTACACGTAGCAAGTCCAGTCTTTGGAAATAGAGCCCTTCAGAGCCAAACGGCTGGTTTTAGTTAGCAAATTACAGAATTGCTCAATTTAGATAAAGGATCTTCAACCAGGCACCGCAGGCTTTCCGCTAATTATTGATTGATCCACTATTGTCATAAACAAGAATAATAACTTGCACAGAGAGAGAGGAGCATGTTTTTAATTTAGTTTTAAAGTCCCTCGTCCAACATGACAAATCTTTTTTTTTCAGTAACCCTTTCTCATATTCACACATCCTGTTTTACTTAGTTATGAACTGAATGGAAAGCCGTGCAGTATTAAAGTGTGACAAATCTGTGTAGTCAACAGAAGTGTTCGCTTGACCACTGCAAAATTAATTTCAAATATTTAAGCATATGCCTTCAGATCAAAAGATTTTTAAGATCATGTAAAACATTTCGGTCAAGTGTTTCAAAACTTTTGACCGGTAGTGTACACGCAAACAATATATTTATTTCATTAAATCGCAGCTTTTACAGTTAAATAATCTCACTAGGACATAACGTGATTTAAATTTGTGGGCTGAATGTTTACATAATGACATTCATATGTCAGATGGTATAGTTTTTTGTTATCTGAGCATTTTTACGAGTACAAGTACCAGTGCATGAGCACGGTATCGGACCCGATACCGAACATAACTAATTATAATACACAGGTCATCACACATATCGCAGCAGTTCCAAGGTGAAAAGTCCTCTGTGTGGTGCTTTTTCCACATTTGTTATGTTACAGCCTTATTCCAAAATGGATTAAATTCATTATTTTACTCAATTCTACAAACAATACCCCATAATGACAACGTGAAAGAAGTTTGTTTGAAATATTTACAAATGTATTAAAAAAAATAAAAATAAAAAATAAAATAAAATATCATATGTACATAAGTATTCACAGCCTTTGCTCAATACTTTGTTGAAGCACCTTTGGCACCAATTACAGCCTCAAGTCTTTTTGAGTATGATGCTTCAAGCTTGGCACACCTATTTTTGGGCAGTTTCTCCTATTCTTCTTTGCAGGACCTCTCAAGCTCCATCAGGTTGGATGGGGAGCGTCGGTGCACAGCCATTTTCAGATCTCTCCAGAGATGTTCAATCGGGTTCAAGTCTGGGCTCTGGCTGGGCCACTCAAGGACATTCACAGAGTTGTCCCATAGCCACTCCTTTGTTATCTTGGCTGTGTGCTTAGGGTCGTTGTCCTGTTGGAAGATTAACCATCACCCCAGTCTGAGGTCCAGAGCGCTCTCTGGAGCAGGTTTTCATCAAAGATGTCTCTGTACATTGCTGCATTCATCTTTCCCTCGATCCTGACTAGTCTCCCAGTTTCTGCCGCTGAAAAACATCCCCACAGCATGATGATGCCACCACCATGCTTCACTGTAGGGATGGTATTGGCCAGGTGATGAGCGGTGCCTGGTTTCCTCCAGATATAACGCTTGCCATTCAGGCCAAAGAGTTCATTCTTTGTTTCTCATGGTCTGAGAGTCCTTCAGGTGCCTTTTACTGAGGAGTGGCTTCCGTCTGGCCACTCTACCATACAGACCTGATTGGTGGAGTGCTGCAGAGATGGTTGTTCTTCTGGAAAGTTCACCTCTCTCCACAGAGAAATGCTGAAGCTCTGTCAGAATGACCATCGGGTTCTTGGTCACCTCCCTGACTAAGGCCCTTCTCCCCCGATCGCTCAGTTTGGCCAGGCGGCCAGTTCTAGGAAGAGTCCTGGTGGTTCCAAACTTCTTCCATTTACAGATGATGGAGGCCACTGTGCTCATTGGGACCTTCAATCCTTCCCCAGATCTGTGCCTCGATGCAATCCTGTCTCGGAGGTCTACAGACAATTCCTTGGACTTCATGGCTTGGTTTGTGCACTGACATGCACTGTTAACTGTGGGACCTTATATAGACAGGTGTGTGCCTTTCCAAATCATGTCCAATCAACGGAATTTACCACAGTTGGACTCCAATCAAGTTGTAGAAACATCTCAAGGATGATCAGTGGAAACAGGATGCACCTGAGCTCAATTTTGAGTGTCATGGCAAAGGCTGTAAATACTTATGTACGTGATTTTTCTTTCCGTTTTTTATTTTTAATAAATTTGTAAAGATTTCAAACAAACTTCTTTCATGTTGTCATTATGGGGTATTGTTTGTAGAATTTTCAGGGAAAATAATGAATTTAATCCATTTTGGAATAAGGCTGTAACATAACAAAATGTGGAAAAAGTGAAGCACTGTGAATACTTTCTGGATGCACTGTAATATTAAGTGCTTTTATAAAATTATAACATTTTCACATTTCTGTTTAAACCGTCCAAAAATTGGCCACATTCACTTTCATTGTAAGTGCCTCCCTGTAAATTAGATTTTTGCTTTTTTTAAAGAAAAGGAGGAACGAGTCGAAATACATTTGTGTGATAATCAACATTATGCCACAAATGCTGTCGACTGACCTAAACTTGTACTGAACCCGGAACATTAATGCTCTATCGAGTTTTAAATAAACAAAACCTACATCCCTGCACTAATCCTTAAGCCTACACCTAACCGATTGTGTCATAAAAGCAAAAAAAAAAAAAAAAAAAAAAAAAGAAGCAATTTCTGAAGCAATCAAGACATTTTGTGGTGCTTCTATAACACTTACGGCACTTCAGGACTCATACTCTGGTTCTTTGCCTCACAAGTTCAGTTTGTAAATGTACCAGTAGATGGTTATTTAATGTAAACTTTAAAATGTATCGCCTTAAAAGTCATAATAACTTGTAAATGTCATAAGATATCATTGTGACAGCTGAAAAGTGTTTATGAACTGATCATCTGCTGTTTTACTCGTGATTTTTATGAGAGGAAACAAAATTAATTGTTGTAATAGCACCTCTAGTGTTTATTTCACCAGGAAACTGTTGTACATACAACAAGCCACATAAAAATCAGTTAGCAAAAATCTAGATATACTTGTGTTTTTTATGAGAGTCAAGTCATTTTTATTTGTATAGTTTAACAAAATGTACTTTTCTTTTCTTTTGAAAAAAAATAAAATAACAATGTGCATTAATAAAAATGAAAAACAAAAAAGATTTAAAAATAACAGTAAAAAACAGCTTACACTGAAACCAGTACTGACTGCGTTTGTGTAATGCACAGATATAACCTTTGAGTGTACATAAAGGTTATCACATTTTTATCTTTTCCCATGTTATTATTCAGAAAAACAAGTGGTATAACCAATAACCAAATACAAATAGAGTGGAATTCAAAAAGAATCAAAATATTCAAAAAAAATAAATCAAAAGTATTGCCAAACTTTACTTTCAAAAGCACAGACACCATTATATCTTCTTCTCTCATCCAACACCTCGATGACACACAAACATAGAGCCCCCCAGTGGACTCAATTGTAACTGCGAGATTTGGTGAGAGATTCAGAGGCGAAATAAAGTGTAATTCAGCACTGCTCACGGCAGGCAAATGCGTAAAGGCGATATTCGAACAGTGTTTTTAATACTCAAGTAGCTGGTGCAAAACGAGTACTCGATTACTCGATCACATCCCAAGTACATGTACAGGTATACTTATTTTTTTTTATCTATAAAAAGAACAAAGCAATTCTTTACCCTACTACATCAGTGAGCGTCAGACTATCATTCCTATAATTATTTGAAACCATGTAATATATTGCTGTTCCATTTGAAGTAACTGGCCACTGATGACTAACTCGCCAAAGCTAATTTATTTTATTTATTTTATTTACTGTGTTAATTTTGAACCCAGTGCATAACACTTCTGACTGTGCATCATGGACAACAAAACAGAGTGTAACAACTTCACAGCAGAAGGGAAGGAGAACACAGAGAAGCGGGTTTACCAGGCTCAGGTAAGACTTTTAATTGGCCACTTCAGTGCTTTACAACTTCACACACTCATCAGCTTCACAAATACAACAGAACTAACGTAACAGCTTCTGGAGCACCGTGGCCTTCCTTCTGCCAAACTCTCTTTCCCTGCTGCTGGTGGTGTGGCTGTTTATATGCCGCTCTCCCCATGCTCACTGGAATTAGAGACAGGTGTTAAACATAATCTAGCTCAGGTGCAAGCGCCCTTACCGCTTTCTCTCTCTCCGGATGGAAGCTTGACCACGCCCCCACTGCCACACAGAGGTATAACCATCCATCTTTAAGATGAACATGAAGGAAAGCAGGTGATAACGGAGGACAGTCCAGTGATGAGGGTCATATAGGTCAAGAGGAAAGAGAATTGTGTTCTCTCTCAGGAGTCTCTCAGTACTGTGATGTCTTTGCTAATGGCTCCAGTAATGTATTTCTGACCTACAACAGAAGCCATTAAAAAGCCATAGTATCTTATGGCCATGTCTCTATTATAGAAGAAGCATATGGTGGAGGAGAACAGAAAATAAAAGAGCAGGAGAAGAATAATGCAGAGAATAACAGCCCTCCACGGCATGAGATTCACAGGTAATGTGTCAGCTACTGGATTATATTACCTATTTCAGACGTTAAATTAGGGCCACTTCCATTATGCAGCCTGTGAAAAAAAAATGCTTCCTCTTTCTCTGTCTCGCTTACACACACAATCACTGCCAAAACAAAATAGCAAGAGCACTTGACTTCAAAATCAGACATCAAACCCTTTCTTTGCATTATTGGACTAATAGAGATATTGTCCTCTAGTTCTTTGATTTATTTATAATTACATTCTCTTGCTTTTAGTTTCTCTCCCTCTTTCTCGGAGTACAGACAGTAGCCTTTTAGCTTCTGTGTGAAGCCGTGGGACAGGAAGAGATGGATAAATGGTTGGATGAAGGGATAATGAGCATTTCCTCTGGTCAGATAGTGGGTGTAAGGGATGAGAGAGCCAAACAGACTTGCACGTGCAGACACAGGATTCAGCATGATTACTGTGTTTGGTTCTGCACGAACAAGCTTTAGTTGATCTCACAGCCTCTGGCTAACCCTTGTGAGACATTCTCTCTCCCTTATGTACGAAAACATACACAACAACAAGCACGTACGCTTATATAACCGACTACTGTAAAATACATCAAAAACTGTAAAAAAATACTTTTTTTTAACATGAAACGATATTCATGATGCAACATTAATCAGTGAGGTTGTAATTGTTACCAAAAAAAGGAGAATAATTTCAAAAAATAAATCTATGTTTGTTCATTTACTTTGATATTTTAAATAACCTACTTAATATCATTAGTTGCAAAACACAATTTTATGGTTAAATATTGTATGTATTATCTTGAGTAATCTCTACAAGGCTTTATAGGCGTGTGGATTTTCGATATAGTATTTAAGTTACATTTATTTAAAAGACTTGACTGTTGAATTTGAATGATGCAATTTGGTTTAAACAGCAGGAAACACGTCTCTACAGTGGACTATGCCATGAGATACATGCGATTTTAAAGTAATTTTAAAGTTTTAACATATGAAGCTGCACTTATTACTGTAAAAGACTTACTGTAATTTTGATGGAGTTTATTGTTGTAACGCTCAGTGATTGTGCACAGTGTGTGTGTTTTTCCCTCGGGTCTTGCCATTGGTGGGTTGTAAATGCATGTGCACCAGATATGCGGCGGACAGTTTAGTCGAGAGTTGCAACGTGGTTGCGCATCACATTGAAAAAAAGGAATTTGAAGAACATTAAAACATTTCTAAATTTTTTGTTCCACTGAAAAAATAAAAACATACAAGTTTAGTACGGCATGAGGTTAAATAATAACTAATCAAGAGTAGGATTCATACTAAGAGTAAGTGATGATAACATTTTCATTTTGGGGTGAACTGTTCCTTTAAGAAACTTTACATAAATTAATTTCACATCACCCATCCAAATGTCATAGCAGTAAAATTTTCTTAACAAGACATCAACTTTTTTAGTTTACATTGAACAATTGTATGTTCTCGTTTTATTTTAGACAAACAAGTTGACATCGCCTTTCTGGTCCATATTGTGCTCTCAACATTGATACATGATTGGAAGGAAAATGTTTGGACCAAGCTTCACAGGAACCAGGAAAGCCATCATTGACATGCAGCCTGTAAGTTAACACCGACATTTTTAAAATCACAGGATTAAATACTTACACGTACACATTTGCATGTACACATACCCATGCTCCGTTGCATGATGCCCCACCATCAAAACTGCCCTTAGATCTAGCAATATCCTGAAAAATGTGTTGTATGTTCGTAAACAGTATGCCATTGCTCAGCTGTTTCGAACTTCTTTTTGACTCGGAGTGAAGATTAAAAAATAACTTCACAGTGAGTATGCCAGGGCCTTAAGGGAAGCCTTCAGAAGGAAATACAGTAACACTACAATAAGGTTCTAGGCCTGTTTGTTAACATTAGTATATGCATTTCTTGCCCTTGATCCATCTGCACTGTACATGTACACTACTCATGTAACACATGCTGCATAAACGAGGAGAGAATTATAATTTTTTGGGTGAACTATTTTAACCACTGTGTGTTCACATTAATACATTTCATAAATATACATTAACCCAAAATATTGTTCATTGCTACTTTAAAGTAGTTGAGTAATGTTAACAAATACAAAGTTATTGAAAAGTATTACTGAAAATATTAAATACTTTACAAGAAGCACTTGTAAGGCATGAGAACTGTGTCAGATGCATAATGATTTTACTGTTCCTAAAGATGTGTACTTAAAGTTTTTAAACTTAGTTGCATTGATAATTGCAAACACAGTCATTTCTGATTTTACAGGTTGGTACCATTGGCTGATTTCCTGCACCATGCAAAAGATGTCATTTTTCCATACACACCGATGCTTGGAGAAAACAGTCAGTGCTTTCAAGCATTTGTTGCCATTCACTGAGAAGCGCTTCAACAAAATACATTACGGGGCACAGTGGATATTTGCTTCAAAGCCTTCTACGTCTTAAATATTAATTACCCCAAACAGCAAATTTAAATTAATTTCTACTGACTGGAAACTTGTTTACCCTAACAGAAAATACATTTCTACCTTTTAAATTGTTATTGTAGTCTGCCTGCCTCTCACTCACTGTGTGGTTGTGGTAAAGTAATTTTGATGACCAAGAATTCTGTTTTAAAATTTTAACCTAATTTGGGTATATTTTAACCCAGCATGATGCAATGACTTTGCAGCAAAGTTACTGATGACAACAGTCCAACAGTTGGGATAGTCATTAAGGGGAGCAGAGGTTTATACTGAAGTTTCAGATGTAAAGACAACTGTACCTTTAGGTTTTCTTGCATATAATTATTATATATATACAGTTGTGCTCAAAAGTTTGCATACCCTGGCAGAAATTGTGAAATTTTGGCATTGATTTTGAAAATATGACTGATCATGCAAAAAACTGATCAAATGAAGCCATTTATTATCACATAGTTGTTTGGCTCCTTTTTAAATAATAATGATAAAAGAAATCACCCAAATGGCCCTGATCAAAAGTTTACATACCCTTGAATGTTTGGCCTTGTTACAGACACACAAGGTGACACACAAAGGTTTAAATGGCAATTAAAGGTTAATTTCCCACACCTGTGGTTTTTTAAATTGCAATCAATGTCTGTGTATAAATAGTCAATGAGTTTGTTAGCTCTCACATGGATGCACTGAGCAGGCTAGATACTGAGCCATGGGGAGCAGAAAAGAACTGTCAAAAGACCTGCGTAACAAGGTAATGGAACTTTATAAATATGGAAAAGGATATAAAAAAGATATCCAAAGCCTTGAAAATGCCAGTCAGTACTGTTCAATCACTTATTAAGAAGTGGAAAATTCGGGGATCTCTTGATACCAAGCCAAGGTCAGGTAGATCAAGAAAGATTTCAGCCACAACTGCCAGAAGAATTGTTCAGGATACAAAGAAAAACCCACAGGTAACCTCAGGAGAAATACAGGCTGCTCTGGAAAAAGACGGTGTGGTTGTTTCAAGGAGCACAATACTTGTTGACCCCTCTCCAAACATAGCGCTTATGGTTGTGACCATAAAGCTCTATTTTGGTCTCGTCACTCCAAATTACAGTGTGCCAGAAGCTGTGAGGTGTCAAAGTGTCATCAGGCATATTGTAACCGGGCTTTTTGTGGTATTGGCTTCTTTCTGGCAACTCGACCATGCAGCTCATTTTTGTTCAAGTATCGTCGTATTGTGCTCTTATGCAAACTTTTGAGCACAACTGTGTGTATATATATATTAATATATATATATATATTCATTTGTGTTCACAGTCTTCAAGTGTGTCTTTGTAATCATGTTTTATTGTGTTTTAATGTGACATATTAGGTCAAAATGTTTTTTTATGTAAAAATCGCAAATTAAATAAGTAGCTAACAATTTGTGCACATTCCGCTTAATTATGAAGTTTGCAAAATGCATTTGTCTTTGCTGCTGTTTTTTTTTTTTTTTTTTTTTATGTGATGTTGCTGCAGCAATGTAAAAAATAGTAAACACAGGTACTATTTTCTAAACTTTATTTAGTGTTTAACATTAAGACCAAATGTAACTGTAGTTCATGGTGAAATAATAGGTACTGATACCAGACCTGTTTTTTTTTGTACTCCCATCTGTGTTTTAGTCTAGATAAGTAGGTGTTTTTGTTTTTCTATTTTTCTTGGATACATTTGCATATTTATTGCTGTTGAAATGTTTAATGAATTTGTAACATTATAATATGAATAAATATTTCAAATTTCTTTTAAAACATTTGTTGACTACACTTTTTATAATAAATAGGCAATATTAGGAAACTTGGAATATAAATAAAATGCATTTGAAAATCAAGTGTAACTAACTAAAAAATAAGTAAATATTACTTGATAATGGTAGTTCCCAACAAGATAAATATTGCCTTATAACTTTATAAAATGGTCTGTAAATTTATAAATTTGAGTTGGCATTACATGTGAAGTCTAATATTTCAAACAAAAATTTGTTAAGTTCAAAATACACACAAAAAACTGATGCAAATAGTTGCCTCAATTTGTTTGAGTAAAACCAACACAATATTTTTTTACAGTGAATTAACTTCTATAATGTGTTGTATTTCTGGGTGAAACATAATATTCAGTAGAGTTGGTCTTGATTTTATCCATTAGGATTTGATCGTACTAAGCATACACAGTCTTAGTCAGGTTTACCGAGCTGACAGTGCTGAGTAGTAACTAATAACAAAAATAACACATAAGTGACACACACAGATGCCGAACCGACTTCATTAGCACCTTAATTTAGTTTTAGTTTCACAAACTGTTCTCACTTTAAAAACATTTACATGAATGAGCTTTTACGCTAACTTTTGAAACCTTTTTATTTTTTTTGCGACTGATTCACAAATATAACTTGTCTGATCTGTTACCCCACATGGATGGCATTTGTAATGCCGAAATTGCTGGAGTACAACCAAATTTGTTAAACAAGCCCCAGATAACCTGTCCATAATTCCCATACTCCCATAAGAAATGCATGTTTTTCTTATTCTAAATATGTACGTCGATGAATTATTATCATCAGTTAAAATGTGTTTTTGTGTTTCATGACCTTTTAAGGTGAAACAAAAAACACACAAAAAAACATATAAATTCTTATATTTTGGTTTATTAATGACATTTTCTTAATTGCATTTAAGCCACGTTTTGTGAAAATGATACAAGATTATCCTACTCAAATGCATGTGACATCAAATTAACAAAAGGCCTGTTCACACCAAATCCATGACGATTTTGCGAGACGGACCTCTGACAGAAGGTCTGTTCACACCGAGTCCGTAAAAAATTAAACTAAAAAACTATTTCACTCCTGTACAGTAGGTGGCACTGTTGCTGCACTGTTGTTTTACCAGTCTCCTGTCCACACCTTCAGATGTTAGAGATTAACATAATGAATGCTGTTAAAGCATTTATTTACCTAATTTGGTATAACAGTTTCATTATGTTCATTACATGGTATTGATGCATTTTGAGGGGTATATAATGTGTGTTTTTATGCAAGTAAGATGAGTAAAAAGCACTGTTGGATATTTATTTGCACATGTATTTTGCTATGAGTACATTACAAACGGACACCTGAAGCCAACTTCTCTTTTTATAATGCCTGGATTAATGCCTGGATAATATAACACAAGGTACTGTGATATAAATGCATGTGGAATAATGTACATTAAGAATAGCAGGTATATTATAAAATATGATGCATAATATTAAAAGAATATAAAAAAATACCCTGGCTCTCAGTCTTCATTAAAATTATTGCAATACTTTGTTGTATCACACTTGTAATAAAAATAGCAGTGTGGTTCTGCAATTCATTTGTCTACAGTAAAATATAGCATGTAAAGAGTCTTTTTCTGGGATTTTCTACATCATCAATGCTATTTTTAAATACCATGAGAATATAACAGGCACAGTGATATAAATATTAAAAAATTTACATTAAGACAAAAAAACATAAGCAGACTTTCAAAAACAAAACACGATTATGTTTGCAGTACAAAGGGTTGAGTTTATGTACAGCAACTGTTTATTTTTAGTTATATAATTTTCAGGGGTGTGTATCAGCTGCACGTATGCCAGAGTTTGCAAACTGATTAATGCCACCAACACGCTGGATTGAGCAGCTACAGCGACTGACAAAAAGCTCTTATCTCATTGGTCAGTCAGTTTTCATCGCAGTCCAAAGAAAAAATCAGAACACTCTCCGTAAAAAAACCTCTGGATTGTCAGCGGACGATTTGCATTGTTACCGTACAAAAGCTCGTTCGAAACGAACATTCGTACAGAAAAAACGGACTTGGTGTGAACAGGCCAAAAGTAATCCAAAAAGAATCATATTAGAACAGTAATCCAAGAGATTATTTTACTAATTACAATTTTTGTAATTTGTAATCAGTACTTTATTTCAATTTTGAATAATCTACTCAGCACTGCTGGCTGATAAAATAAGTGCTTTTCAGGAAGAACTAATCACAGGGTTTGCTAAAGTTGGATGGACCATAATTGTGAAACAATTCGGGCTCGTTGGCATGTTTACGTTTTTTAATTTTTTTTAATTTTTTTTATTGTGGTGCAGTGAAGTCAGGATTACAATGGTCTGTGACTAATCCTAATTCGCTATGTGTCACTAAAGCTGTTTCACCAGCATGGTTCTCTTTCATGAGTACAGTTACAGTTACAGTTACAGTTGTGCTCAAACGTTTGCATACCCTGGCAGAAATTGTGAAATTTTGGCATTGATTTTGAAAATATGACTGATCATGCAAAAAAACTGTCTTTTATTTAAGAAAAGTTTAAATGGGATGCTCTTGTACTTTCCAGCACGACAATGACCCAAAGCACAAGACCAAGTTGACCCTCCAGTGGTTACAGCAGAGAAAGGTGAAGGTTTTGGAGTGGCCATCACAATCTCCTGACCTTAATATCATCTCAAACGTGCGGTTCATGCAAGACGACTAAAGACTTTGCATGACCTGGAGGCATTTTGCCAAGACGAATGGGCAGCTATACCACCTACAAGAATTTGGGGCCTCATAGACAACTATTACAAAAGACTGCACGCTGTCATTGATGCTAAAGGGGGCAATACACAGTATTAAGAACTAAGGCTATTCATTGTTGCCATGTTTTGTTTTATGATTGTGCCATTCTGTTATAACCTACAGTTGAATATGAATCCCATAAGAAATAAAAGAAATATGTTTTGCCTGCTCACTCATGTTTTCTTTAAAAATGGTACATATATTACCAATTCTCCAAGGGTATGCAAACTTTTGAGCACAACATCAACCTGCTAACTCCCCC
Source organism: Myxocyprinus asiaticus (assembly GCF_019703515.2). Taxonomy (NCBI): domain Eukaryota; kingdom Metazoa; phylum Chordata; class Actinopteri; order Cypriniformes; family Catostomidae; genus Myxocyprinus; species Myxocyprinus asiaticus. The sequence continues at coordinate 6,421,984 of NC_059351.1, read as the reverse complement.
TGAATACAACTACCTGGCTAAACCTCGCCTGATTTCCAGGGGTGGTGGCCTGGCTGCTGTCTATCGCAGCAGCATACATAATAAAATCATTGACTTCCATGAGATTAGCACATTTAAATACCTGGATTTAAAGTCATTGGTCCATCGCCATTGCTTGTGGTTCTTGTGTATCGCCCACCAAAATCTTTGTCTAACACTTGTGCCATGTGTTCATCTGTATTGCTAATTGGTGATTTCAACATGCATGTAGATACTGATTGCGCTGCTGCCCATGAGCTCATATCTGTGTTTGAGCGTTTAAATTTAGTACAACATGTTGACTTCCCTACACACTCTAGACCAGGAATTCTCAACAGGGGCGTTCAAAGGATGCCAGGGTGCACTGAGAGCAAATTAGTAGAGAGGGGGGCGTTAGGTTACAAATGAGGGGCGTTTATAACTCATAATATTCAAATCTATCATCTAGTTTCTCTTTGCATTAAAATGTTTATCTAGACTTGGAGGTTATCAGTTCTCCATTATACGGGTTGGTACACATTTGTGCCATGGTTCATCTGATTCTTAAGTCTAGCAACGCATCTGAAGTATCTGGTTTAGCGGCGTTATATAGACAGGGGGAGTCACAACCTCAGCTAATGCACCTGTATGGCTCTGTAGATGGATACGGCGCAATGGACAGAGCAGAGCGAATGCAGGTGTGTTTTTACTCGCAGACCAATCTCGAGCTCTTAAACATGCAGCACTGTGAGAACCAGTGAGAAGCACGCTGTGGAAACCATTTGAATCCAAAAAAGGTTGAGAACCACTGCTCTAGACCTAGTCTCCCTAGTGAAAAAGTAATATACATAATTGTATTTAAAACATATTTATTTCATCATAAGAATACTACAGATACATTAACATATCTATGTAATAATTAAAAGTACCATGTAATTGCACTTATTTCATGCTTTATTCAAATGCAGAGAAACTTTGATCACTACATATGAAGTGGTAAGGTAGTATAGCTTTTACAAATGCAATTAGGGGAAGTATACATTAAGTTCAAATATAATGTACTTTAAGAAAGTACACTGGTTAGGTGCTTGTTTCCATCTTATGATTCTACAACTTGTTTGAACGGTGTTAAAAGCAACTGTCATAATAATGTTCTTCGAGCACAAAACAAATTAGTAATATGACTTACTGTAATATACAAATATATATATATATATATATATATATATACTGTTTACTGTATATTGTAAATTTCACCATGTCTGTTCTGAGAACTTTTAAAAGCCCACATTTCATTTGCATTTTAACATACTGTTATCATACTAACAGAGAGCAAACTCTTTATTTGTCCGTCTTATAACTCAGATGTCTTATAACAAGAGGTTACTAACGCTGGAAACTTATTAATTTAAAAATGATAATTAAAACATTATTTTGAGTAATTTTGTTCAATCATTCAATCAATAAATGTATTTATAGAGCAAAATAAAAACAACAGTAGTTGACCACTGTGCTGTACAACCATAATAAAAGAAATATCACAAAAATACATCACATAAATACATCGCCAAAATACATCAATACAGCTATGCTGTACAAACCGCAATGCAAGATCAAAGCACATATATAAGTTTGCATATTTGGACTCTAAGGACAATCGTAAGCCTGCGCAAAAAGAAAAGTTTTTACCTTTGATTTAAATTCTAATTCTGTCAAAATGTCTCTTAGGGATATTGGTAAACTATTCCAGAGTTTAGGGCCAGCAATGGCAAAAGCACGGTCACCCTTCGACTTCAGTCTAGACCTAGGAACCATCAATAATCTCTGATCAGATGACCTTAGACGTCTAACAAATGTATTTGCACTCAGAAGGTCAGAGAGATAATTCGGTGCCAGTCCATTCAAGGCTTTAAAAACATAAAGTAGGATTTTAAAATCAATTCTGTATCGGACTGGCAACCAGTGTAAAGAGAATAAGACAGCAGTAATGTGTTCATAAACTCAGCAAAAAAAAGAAATGCCCCTTTTTCAGGACATTGTATTTTAAAGATAATTTTGTAAAAATCCAAATAACTTTACAGATCTTTATTGTAAAGGGTTTAAACAATGTTTTCCATGCTTGTTAAATGAACCATAAACAAGTAATGAATATGCACCCATGGAACGGTCATCAAGACACTAACAGGTAGGCAATTAAGGTCACAGTTATAAAAATTTAGGACACTATAGAGACCTTTCTACTGACTCAAAACACCAAAAGAAAAATGCCCAGGGTTCCTGCTCATCTGCGTGAACATGCCTTAGGCATGCTGCATGGAGGCATGAGGACTGCAGATGTGGCCAGGGCAATAAAGTGCAATGTCCGTACTGTGAGACGCCTAAGACAGCGCTACACGGAGACAGGAAGGACAGCTGATCGTCCTCCCAGTGGCAGATCACGTGTAACAACACCTGCACAGGATCGGTACATCCGAATATCACACCTGGGGGACAGGTACAGGATGGCAACAACAACTGCCCGAGTTACACCAGGAATGCATAATCCCTCCATCAGACTGTCCGCAATAGGCTGAGAGAGTTTGTAGGCTAGACAGGACTGAGGGCTTGTAGGCCTGTTGTAAGGCAGGTCCTTACCAGACATCACCGGCAACAACGTCGCCTATGGGCACAAAACCCACCTTCGCTGGACCAGACAGGACTGGCAAAAAGTGCTCTTCAATGACGAGTCACAGTTTTGTCTCACCAGGGGTGATGGTCGGACTCACGTTTATCGTCGAAGGAATGAGTGTTACACCGAGGCCTGTACTCTGCAGCGGGATTGATTTGGAGGTGGAGGGTCCGTCATGGTCTGGGGTGGTGTGTCACAGCATCATCGGACTGAGCTTGTTGTCATTGCAGGCAATCCCAATGCTGTGCTTTACAGGAAAGATATCCTCCTCCCTCATGTGGTACCCTTCCTGCAGGCTCATCCTGACATGACCCTCCAGCATGACAATGCCACCAGCCACACTGCTCGTTCTGTGCGTGATTTCCTGCAAGACAGGAATGTCAGTATTCTGCCATGGCCAGCGAAGAGCCTGGATCTCAATCCCATTGAGCATGTCTGGGACCTGCTGAATCGGAGGGTGAGGGATAGGGCCATTCCCCCCAGAAATGTTTGGGAACTTGCAAGTGCCTTGGTGGAAGAGTGGAGTAACATCTCACAGCATGAACTGGCAAATCTGGTGCAGTCCATGAGGAGGAGATGCACTGCAGTACTTAATGCAGCTGGTGGCCACACCAGATACTGACTGTTACTTTTGATTTTGTTCTAGGACACATTATTCCATTTCTGTTAGTCACATGTCTGTGAAACTTGTTCAGCATATGTTCATACAAATATTTACACATGTTAAGTTTGCTGAAAATAAAAGCAGTTGAAAGTGAGAGGACATTTCTTTTTTTGCTGAGTTTATTTCCGAGTACAAGTCAAAAGTCTAGCAGCTGCATTTTGAACAGTTTGTAAACGATTAATGTACGAATGGTTTATCTCTATATAAAAAGAACTGCAGTAGTCGAATCGAGATGAAACAAAAGCATGTATCACTCTCTCAAACTCTACAAATGATAAAAAACTCTTAACCTTAGACAATTATTTATTATTGCTAAAATACTCGGCCCAACAACATTAAAAACCTGAATAAGAAAATGTGTAGGGATAATATCATACAAAGACATAGTAGGTTTTAACTGCTTAATTATATCTTGACACGAGTTTAAAGAAATTGACTTAAATTCTTTAAAAAATGATTTACAGCAAGATGGATCAGATGGATCATAATCTGAAGGTACAATACGCTGTCTAATATCAGTTATTTTATCTGTGAAAACGTAAGAAAACTTTCACACACCATAGCTGATGCATCCAAGTGAACAGTAACAGGAGGATTGATCACATAATTTATAGTGGTAAAAAGAGTCCTAGGTCTATGACAATTTTTTGCTATAATATCCAAGAAATACTTACACTTTGCAGATTTTACTGCTTTCTGATATCTGTTCAATGAGTCAATATTTCAAAGGACACTTGTAACTTGTCCTTTTTCCACTTTCGTTCGGTTTTTCGACAGGCCCCTCTTAGTGCCTGTGTGGTGTTATTTAAACAAGGATCAGACTTAGGTTTTTGTTGTTTTTCTATAGAGCTATAGAGTCCAGGATGTCAGTACAGATTGAATTAAACATCACAAGATGTTCTTCTGCATTTAAATTATTGGAAGGGCAATCAAGGTTATAAATTTGACAAGCCTCCTTAAAAGACACTGAGAAATCATCACTAGATGTAGAACTGAACATGCAAGTCCAGTGTACTGGCCTCTTGGATTTTGAGATTTCATTTAAAAAAGAACAGGCTTATGATCAGAAAAGCTTAAATCACAGATTTTAAGATCACATATTGAAAATCCATGTGATAAAACAAGGTCTAATGTATTACCTTGTTTATGATTGGGTCCATGCACCATTTGGATAAAATCAAAAGAGTCAACAAGACTAACAAACTCCCTTGCCAAACGGATTGAGTCACAGCTAACATGAATATTAAAACCCCCCACAATCAAAAGTCTATCGTGCATAAGAACAATTTCTCCTAAACAATTTGAAAACTCATTTATAAAATCCTTGTTAGGCTTCGGCGGACGATACACCACTGCGATCGCTATTTGATCCTTGACCAAGTGAAACAGGAGTACTTCAAAGCTTGAAAACAATTCCGTTTTTAAAATCCAGCAACAAAAGTTCCTTTCAAAAATGGACACTAGCCCTCCACCCCTACCAGTTGACCTGGGGCAGTTTAAAAAGTACAATTTGAGGGCACAAGTTCAGAAAATGGATTTATATCCCCAGCACTCAGCCAAGTCTCAGTCACAAATAAAAAAATCCAGATCATTTGAGGTGAAGAAGTCATGCAAAATGAATTGTTAATTACACAATGCACATTCCTTAAAACACAGAGTGATACTAAATTTAAATGGGTGTACAATGGTCACTGTGCTAGAACCAGTTTTGAAGTGGGGGGGGGGGGCCTCAAACAGGCTGGTCGTGACATCATCACAACAACATTAATTAGTCAGTATGCAGAGTGTGTTGTACACCCAATTTGCCAGACCAGCTTCCACAACTGTCAAAACAATGGTGATTAGTTTTTTATCTTCATAAAAATTTGTCAAAAACTGTCCCCTTACACAGTTCGAATGTTGACGCAATCAAACTAAAAAGAATTAAATCTGCTTCCACAGAGAGAGACTGGCTATGTGCTTGTCATTATTTTCAGTTCACACAAACCGCTGCTCAAACGTTTTTTTTTTTTCAACAAATGAAATGCTGTCCGTTAAGCCATCGATGATGAAACTACTGGAACACAGAATTGGTTCAACTGCGGGATCTTGTGAATGGGTTCCTCCTCTTTATGTATCTATTAAAGTCTCAATCAGACAGTCTTTTGTTATTTGTGTCTGCATTCAACAACGTTACACAAGTACAGTACGCCCTGTGTTTTATTCCATTTTTAAAGCAGCATATTGCATTTGATATTGTGTGACTTGAAGAGCTAAGGGTTAAAGTAATTTGCTCATCCCCAATAAAAGGGTACAAAGCAATATTTTCCTCATTAACCTACTTTGTCTAATGCTGCTTTTCTGCTCAATCTTGTCTTACTTGCAATTAAGACAAATGTCCCTCTTGAAAGAAGAATAAACACAAAACCAACAGAGTATGTAAAACTGTTAATTTGCTTGTTAACATTGTGCTATCAGCATATAGTCATTCTACAACAGGGCTAGTCAACTGGTGGCCTGCGGGCCAAATCCGGCCCGCCAATCATCTTTGTCTGGCCCTCCAACTGATTTTTGATCAAATTGTCTCGCCATCTGAAATACCAGAGCGCTCTCTGTACAAAACTCAGCGCTCATGGGCGCAAGCTTCAGCAATCAGCGGTGAGTTTAACAACGCTAATTGGCACGTGCAGCAGCATTCAGCCATCTTCAGTTGTGCTGACCAGAGCACAGGTTTAAGCTTTTCTGGCAATAGTTTAGTTACACTGCTTTGCTTAACATGGATCACACAGTTTAGGTGAGCATTTTATAGCGTCTTTTCCAATCAAATTTATTTATATAAAATTGTTTGGTTGTGTGGAGTGCGGTCAAATCTACAGATGTAAAAATGATCACCGCAGTTGTTATGGAAATGTTGTCAGCACATATGCACATTAGGCAACAAAAGCAATCGATTATGAAAACTGAACGTTCAAATAAAATGTGCTGAAAAGTTTCATTTTATTCACTATTCTTGAAGTGTCAAACGATCTTGTCTCATCTGTTTAGGGTCTGTAGGGCTTGGAAAAAAATTATAATGTGAAACTGAACATGCAAATATCCTGATTATATTTGGTTCTATACAGCTGTGAGTCAGCCATCTCAGTCACAAACAGCATCAACTCAGTTTGTTCTTCTTTTGCCATTGATTACCTAAACAAACATCTGGCTCCTGCACTGGCTATTGTGTGCAAATTCACAATATTTGCAGGACTAATTTTTTGCTCAATGTATAGGATAATACTTTATAGATAAAATGGAAAAATAGACATTTTATCTCTCTCTATTATTTATTTTTTTTTTCAAAAATTAAATTAAATTTAAATGCATTCTTAAGTAAACTTCATATTATTATATGACCATTGTTTTCATATGTGGGTTGATATTGTGAGAGAGCTTTAGCAGATCTAAATGTTTCTCCTCAGCTTTAATAATTTATAAACAATAGCCAATAAAAAATTTTCAAAGTAAAGTTGATCAAAAAAAAGTCATATTTGTTCTTCAGCCAGATCTTATGAAAGAATTTATGGCCAGACCAATATACAGTATACCCTGTGACTATTTTAATATAAATAAATGCACTGTATTAAGGTTTTTTTTTTTTAAGTAACATGTTACTTGTGACGAAAGTGTTTGCTAAGATAAATATGGAAAGCATTTTGGCCCCCACCAAGTTTTCATCTGGATAATCTGGCCCCCGCAAGAAAGTAGTTGAAGAGCCCTGTTCTACAACTATCACGCAAGTCATATCATGTAAATTATAACTATCTACATAAACATCCTATGTGTTAAAACTACATAGGATTATAGTCCTTTCCAGGAATAAACTGTAACATTTGTTGATGTTTCTGCTTGGGGACTTGCTATTGGCTGTTGTGTTTGCATTACTAATGAAGTAGGTCTGTGTAGGTTTTGGGGACTGTTTGGGGGTTTTATTAACTAACATTTAAAAGTAATTGGGGTTATAGATATGTTTTGAGTTCAGCTTAATGTTAAATATGTCATTTTATGTTATGAAAGGGGGTCTTTAATGTTTTCATTGTTGATTAACAATGGTTAAAGAATCACAATGCTTGGTCTTCTAGATTTCTTCCTAATCATAGCAACGCTGTACTAAACTATACTTTAAGTAGTTAAATTTTTATACAACCAAGTATACTTAACATATCTTTAGTTGCACCACAGCACTGCTATTGTCAAACTAAAGTGCATTAAGTACAAAATTAATTGTTCCAATTTAGCAGACTTTAAGTATACCGATTTATAGCCTGCCAGTAATACATTTTAGTATACTGAAGCACCCACGAATAAAGTGTGCTTAAGTCTATTATTTTTTCACTAGGGCTGTACTGCTGGTTTAAGTAATTTCTCTGTGCTCGGTTCTCAGATTGGACTGTCTGATCATTCATTTATTGAACTATGTTGTGAAACCCCTCTCCCCAGGTCATGTCTGAAATCCATTTTAACCAACCGCAACTATAAATCTACTGATCCTGTATCCTGTTTCTGCATCAGTACAAACCTCATACCTTACAGATATTACTGAACTTACCTGTCCCATTGACATCCTCACTAAATACAATACATCTGTTTCTAATGGCATTGATTTACATGCCCCTCTTATTAGTAGACTTGTCCCCTCCACTCACTCGTCTCCCTGGTTTACACCTGAACTTCATACTTTGAAAGCTGCAGGATGCTGGCTTAAGAAAACTGGTTTAAGTGTTCACTCATCTGCCTACAATGACCATATGCAGACATACAAATCTGCATTAAATGCTGCACACTCTGCATATTTTTCTTCCCTTATCAATAATGCCTCTTCCAGACCCAAAACACTCTTTTCCACTGTTAACAAACACACCAACCCATCTGTATCTGTTATTTCCGATTCTACCGAGCTCTGTCAGTCATTTCTTCACTTCTTTCAAAATAAAATTAATTCACTATACAAACTTTTCCCTCCTTTTGTATCTCAAGACGCACCACAGGATTTCCTCACTGACCCCATGATTGGCACATCTCCCTCCTCATCAACAGGCTTCTTAGTACTGGTATTGTCCCTCTAGAACTAAAAACCGCAGCTGTCACCCAAGTTTTAAAAAAGCCCGGCCTAGAACCTTCTGACCTTAAAAATGACCGTCCTATTTCAAGTCTCCCTTTTCTGTCCAAATTGATGGAAAAAGCTCTCAGCTACAATCCTATCTGGCCTCACACAATCTCTTTGAGTGTTTTCAATCTGGTTTCCGTCCACTCCATAGCACAGCAACTGCACTCATTAGAGTCGTTAATGATTTTCTAATGGCCGCAGACTCTGGTGCCCTCACTATTCTTGTTCTCTTAGATCTCAGTTCTGTATTTGACACTATATCACACAGCATACTCATTTCTCACCTCTCTGCTATTGGCATTTCTGGTACTGTCCTTGGTTCTTATCTCTCTGACCGTCATTACATCTCTATTTGTCAGTCAAAATCTACTACAGCTCCTGTTTCTCAAGGCGTCCCTCAGGGTTCTGTTCTTGGTCCACTGCTCTTCATCACTTATATGCTTCCCCTGGGTCACATCATCTGCCGGCATGGACTCAACTTTCACTGTTATGCTGATGACACACAGCTTTATATCAGTTCAAAACATACTGCACCCTTCCCCACAAGCTCCTTATCTGCATGTATCAATTACATCAATACCTGGATGACCAATAATGTTCTCAAACTTAACACTTACAAAACTGATGTACTTTTAGTTGGTTCCACAAATTTGACATCTCGCCACTCCGATCAGTCTGTTGATACTGATGGTGTCCTGGTCAGACCCTCCTCTACAGTCAGAAACCTTGGCATTATTTTTTAAATCTTCACTCTCCTTCCTCCCTCACATCTCTTCTCTCACTAAAGCTGCTTTCTTTCACCTCCATAATATTGCCAGACTACGGGCAATTCTCAATATAAAAGATGCTTGTTCACGCTTTCATCACTTCACAACTCGACTACTGTAATGCCCTCTTTTCTGATCTCCCCATCAAAACAATCAATAAACCGCAATACATTCAGAATTCTGCAGCTCGGTTTCTCAGTTATTCCAAGAAATCATCTCACATCACCCCCATTTTATGTAGACTGCACTGGCTATCTGTCTCCTTACCGCATTCAGTATAAATGACTCCTCACAACATTTAAAGCTCTACGTGGTCTTTCCCCTCCTTACATCACAGATCTTATTCATCCCTACACACCATCTCACTCATTCAGGTCTTCTGACTCTGGTTTACTACTCATCCCACATTACAAGCTACCATCACTGGGAGCCAGGGCTTTTAGCACTACTGCTCCAACGTTATGGAACTCTATCCCAACCTCAACAACTATGACCTCAACACCATTTAAAAACCCACCTCAAAACATATCTCTTTGCCCTAGGTCATTCTAACTCTTAATTCAACTGTTCTTCTGTTTTGTTTTGTTTTTTATTTGGGTTGTGCTCATTCGTTGTGACATCTTTGTCTGTGTGTATCACTCAGTCTGTGTCCCTCTGTGGTTGGGGAGAGTTAATGTGTACACACATACACGCACACACTTGTACCTGTAGAGGAGCTCTGCCAATATAGCGCTTGCAATCTCTCAAGCTGGTATGATTAGTCTGAGTTTAATTGAAATGGTATTCACTGCATGAATATTATCTCTCTTATCTCTCTTATTATATATATATATATATATATATATATATATATATATATATATATATATATATATATATATATTTGCTTGATACTTGTAAAGCGACCTTGAGTTTGTAGAAAGGCGCTATATAAAATAAACGTATTATTATTATTATTATTATTATTATTATTAAGATATCTATGGCAATAGCACGCAACAGTGCCCGCCCATTTATTTAGCCATATTGGTTCCGTATGTATTCATTTTTTTCCTTAGGTATTTCATAAAGTCCTTCATAATAGAGTTCTAAGCCAAGAACCAAAACAACCAGCTCCAAGGTGAATCACAACATTACAAATTTTGATTTGAAGCAAAAAAGTATTTGAAAATCCGACAAAAAGACAAAGGTACAAGTGGGAAAGAACTACACTCCCTTGACGTTTTATGAATGATGTAATCAAATAAAAATTATGGAAAAATATAAAACTAATGTTTTAAAGTTGTTGATTACAAGTGTAGAAACTACATGTTTTATGTTCATTGGAAAATTGTTAGATATATACAAATATAAGTAGTTTGAGAGTTTAAGGAGACCAGCTCAACTGCGTAATTCACAGTGCATCATGGGAGTGCAGGGCTGCGGGGCTCTTTTGCCCCTTCGATTCTCTGAATGGTCGATTTATTTTTTCCATTCAGGATTATGGATAGTGTAGTTCTTCACTAGAAATTACGCTATTAAACATGATTTTTTACGCGGACGGAACACAAGCAAACCCATCGATTAAGAGCTCATGGTGGGTCTGTCTTTAAAGGTTTATAATTTGGGGTTCATCAAATAAATGGGGATTTTTACTTTCGGAACCACACTGTTGCACTCAATAGTTAAATGTTTTACTATGTGAGACTTGGGCATTCTATTTCATTTTTGTTAATACTATTTTTTCCCAGCCCGCATGTCTTGTTTAAGCCAGCAGTAGAGAAAAGTCATTTCAGAGGCAGAGAATATTATTACATTTTGATTATAAAAAAATAAAAAAGAAGAATGTGGAATAATGAATTGTGTGCAAGAAGACTAGAGACTTTAATTAACAAAAACGTATTTAAAAAAGTTAAAGCAGTGTTTTCTTACTTGTGTTTGTCACCAAAAGTGTGAAAGAGAGAGATAATATTCATGCAATGAATACCATTTCAATTAAACTCAGACTAATCATACCAGCTTGAGAGATTGCAAGCGCTATATTGGCAGAGCTCCTCTACAGGTACAAGTGTGTGCGTGTATGTGTTTACACATTAACTCTCCCCAACCACAGAGGGACACAGACTGAGTGATACACACAGACAAAGATGTCACAACGAATGAGCACATCCCAACCAGAATGTCTGAGCGAGAGAAAGAAAGGGAGAGAGAGGGGGTTCACAAAAAGGTAAAAACAGAGAGAGGGAGGCGAATCTGCACAGATGGATGAGATGGGGAGGAATGCAGGCCAAAAGACTGAGAGAAGGCTCCTAAGGACAAGTAAATAAGTGAGCATGTCAGAGAAGCATCTCTGCACGAACATATCAGACTATGTGTGAAAACGTGTGTTGTGCCTTTTAAAGAACATGTTTTGTGATGCCCACTGCAGGCATGAGTGAATTCAGTGCTTTTCATGTTGACTGCTTTACGGGTCACTGTCTCTCACACTCTGGCAACTACACGCACACACACACACACACACACATTACTCTTTCCAGTCACCATGCTACTCTAGTTTGCTACATGCATGTTACAAATAAGGACACAACACTACTACAGCACACACCAACCCCTTTCCATTAGCACACACATAGCTCCACTTACTCCACACCAGAGGCATACGTTTGGTCAGATCTAACAGTAAGAAAGTATAATGCTTAATCGCATCAAGCTGCTGTCTTATTGTTATGAGCACACATTAGGAGCATTGTGTAATTCTACTATTGGCACGAAGATAATATTTTTGTTTTCCCAATTATCGGCCAACAATATACTGTATAGGCCACCGATATATCATGCACCCCTAGCGAGAACACATGAGAAACAATGGCATTTAAGTGTGAATGATGTCAACCTGACGATATGAACATGAATGTGATGTCAGATCTTCGATGGAGGGTTGTACATAGTGAGGTATAGATGTTTGTGATGAGGAGGAGGGCTGGGCTGGGCCATGACTACTCATGCCCGGCCCCCAATTGGGCTAATCAGAAGAGGAGAAGAATAAGCGCAGCTGAACGCGGTAGTTCGGGAGAGAGAGAGCCACATGCAGCTGCCATGTGTGTGTTTGTGTTGTGTGTCTTTTTGTTTGAATTAAATATTATTTTGACTGTTCAGTCGGTTCCCACCTCCTCCTTTCCCATCCTTAACCTTTGTTACATTGGTGCCGAAGCCTGGGAAGGAGGATGGATGTGCTGTCGTGGAGTCCTTGCCACTGTTATCCGCCCAAAGCAGCACCGAGAGACGGAGGAGTTGCTGCCGGCCACCTGGAGTGGTGGAGCCGCTGCCAGGGGCGGAGGAGTTCCCTACCAGCTGCCAAAACGCGGAGGGGTGTTAAATCCGTCAGGGATCGGAGGACTGGCTCTGGTCTACCCGGAAGGAGTGGCTGTCATCCGCCAGAGGGTGGAGGAGTGATTGAGGACCAGTCGACGTGTATCTGGGAACCAGCGAGCAAGTTTTTTTCTCTCTCTCCTCTCTCTGTCTCTCACTGTCGCTCTGCCTTGCCTTTTCCCTCTCCTTTTTTTTTCTCTTCCCCTCGTCCCCCTCCCCAGCCCTAGAGAGGTGGGGAAAAGCCTGCCGGCAGGCGGGGCCTGAAGGGCAACACCATGTACGTCATGCCGGGGGTTCCCCGGCCTGAGGCAAAGGAGGGAGGAGTGTAATGGGGAGGAGGGCGGGGCCGGGCCGTGACTGCGCACGTCCAGCCCCCAATTGGGCTAATCAGCCAAAAAGAGGGATAAGTGCAGCGGAACACTGCAGTTCGGGAGAGAAAGAGCCACATGCAGCTGCCATGTGTGTGTTTGTGTTGTGTGTCTTTTTGTTTAAATTAAATTGTAGTTATTATAGTTATATAGTTATTTTGACTGTTCAGCCGGTTCCCGCCTCCTCCTTTCCCATTCTAACCTTGTTAAAATATTCTAAACTGATGCCTGATATATCGGTCGATACTCGGACTTTTGGTATCAGAAAGAAAAGTGGGAATGGTGCACTTTTAAAATGTACCTCAATTCTTTATCTACATTGGAAAGGTCTCTCCACGCATTCTTTATTTGTGTGTGTGTGCGCAAGTGTGCGTTTGGGAACTCATACTGTATGCCTGTTTGAGACAGAACACATGGGCTCTGTGGGGGGTTACAGATGCAGCAACACAGAACACAGCAGGATGCAGCAAAATAGAAGCACACATCACCAACTTCCTGAAATTTACTATCCTATCAGCTTATTGAACATTGGATGGGCTACAGCAGCAAAAGACCCCTCCAGGTAGAGGACTGCATTAGGATTGGGATCCCATGGGTCCCGCGGAACCCAACACAAATCTCTCGGAAGCGGGCAGTTTTAACTTTGCTGTGGGTGGGAGTGGGCAGTCAAAAAATATACCGCGGGTCCCAGGATTTAGCTAGCACTAACAAGAAGCATGGAGTCAACAAATGAAGTTGAAAAGAAGATTAAAGCAGGTTTTTACTATACAAAACCAAAGCAAGGCAAGTCTGACATTTTGACAAATTTCTCAGTTGTGACCGATTCACAGACTGGGAAGACAGTACATCCTGCGTTTCAGCGCCAAAGCTTGTCGATGCTGAAATAGTGGAATATCTCAGCACCCGACTCTCGGACAAGTTCAACAGAGAGCGCTTTCCTGTGCTCTCTGTCGAGGTTTGTTTTTCATCATCTGAAAGGTCCTGCGACTTATAATACAAAGCGATTTATATACATAATTTATTCGTAACTGATGTCGCTGGTCAAACACACACCCACCAAAACAGATGAAAACATCAGTCATAGAGAAGGTAGAAGTGTTTTAAATTGGGTAATTCAGAATATTTCGTGTTTACAAAGTACTTTATGCAACCAGTTTAAATATTTTGTCCATCATAACATATTGTTCTAACAAACTCTAAACCGCAGTCAAATGCAACTCCTCACATGCCCATAAAATAACGTTTCATCACACTCGTGGTAAAAACATTCAGTCAGTGAAACGGATAATTAATACACCGCAAAAGAGGGATGCAAATATCAGAAATATCTACAGTCACTAACGTAAATGAATGAATAGAATACAACAGGCATATTGTTTACTCATGGACTAAAAGCTGTTTATTTGTGCACAAAATTTTACAGATATTATAAGGGTGATTCTCAGATTACAGGCATATTTCTATCCCTAGGATGTATTTCTAGGAAAAACACATTTTAAAAAACTATTTTAAATGTCAATAGTCAGTTTAGACAAAGACAGATCTAGACTTTTTTTATTGTGTCTCAAAATAATTATTTAATTACATTTTATTTGTGTGTTATGATAAATAATAGTAAAAAAAAATTAATTAATAAAAATGCACGTTTTGGTGCTGTCCCCAACACTGAGTTTAAATATAATGCCATAAAATCATTAAAGATTTCCTAAAGATTTTGCTATTGTTAGTGTATTTGAATTAAACATTGTTTAAGCTAGCATATTATTAGCAAACTTTATGTATACATCTGGATCTTTATTTCCTTTAATTTATACCTGTTCCTTAATGTATCCATCATTACCAACACACTCTACACTATGCACTGTAACAAAGTTTTTTCAACATTAAATTTACTTGGTAGCCATGGTAACTTGAGATCCTAGTGGAACACATGTCTGTCAAGAAAGAAGACTGGTGTTTTGATGTCCAGAAAGGTAAGAAAATGTACTCTTTATTCTCAGTGATAGGCATGTACACTTATTACGTGATAACACCAAACAAGTAATATTTTTGTTAACTTAAATTATTATTTTTTTTATTTTTTGCAAAAATGGCAAATATGTCATCACAAGCACAATCATCACCAGCACTTCACAGCTTGTGATAGTGATTACGGGTCGTGGTGGTAATGATGACACTCAAAATTCCAGCAATCCAATTCTGCCTCTATTCTGAGAAATACCCATAAAACAGATGTGGCTTACTTGTCGTATTTCTTTCATTAAACATAAAAAGAATATGAGAAACCGATACACATGATTACTTAAAGCAAATTCTCCCATGTAAAACAAGCCCAAAACACTGTGATATGATTCTGAGGCACTGTAGTCTTCACAGAGCGTGTTTGACATCTGAAGTCCCATTCACACATTTTGTCACTGCAAGAGACAGGAGACCATTCATTTTCAATGAGAGCTGGCGACTTCCGGCGACACGAGCGACAGGATGTGGGCGTGTCAAGTGACGAAGTAACAAAGTTAAGAAAAGTTCAACTTGATGCAAATGCAGAGCGATATTGCACAGCGACAGCCAATGAGAAAAGAGAGTGACGCTCACATCATCTGTCTCCTGTGAGATAGTGGAGACGAGTGCAGGAAAGATGGAGGAGTTGTTGTTGTCACTGTTCTTTATCATGCTTCTGTAACAACATTCATGGATATAATAAAACAGTGATGCATGGATAACCTTGTCATAAATTGTCAGCATTCTGAGTGAGTTTGTTTGATACATTGAAAGATAGATCTTTGTGTTGATATAATGCATTGAGTATTGATGCAGTTTATAACACTTTCTCGTCCAGAATGCTTATTTTTAGCGGCAAGTAAATTAATTTCTTATCAAATTGAATAATGTACCAAAAATTGTCAACACTGCATTTAATGCATACATTAACAGATTGTTTGTCTTGTTCATGATAGGATACATTGAGCACAGCTGTATTTTATATAAAAACCTGCAGAATGTTCATTATTAGAGGCAAAACAAGTGATTCCTTGTCAAATAAGAATGATATATTTGTTTTCCTGGCAATCTAGCTCATCTGTGATCAGATTTTCTGAAGCTATGGCCAGTTGTGCAGCCAGCCAATAACGTTAGAGCAACAGCAGAAGGAACGCCCACTAGTGACAAGAAATACAGTGACTAGCGATATCTAGCTACAAAATCGCTGACAGTGTGAAAGGGGCTTTCTATTACACCTGTGAATAGGTCGCACTGGCAGAGGTTGCATTAGGCAGGCACTAGGACCCAGGAGCAGCCGCCAGACTTCCATTCACTGGTTCAAAGCAAGCCCCTTTCACACTGTCAGCGATTTTGTCACTAGATTTCGCTAGTCTCTCTAGTTCTTGTCACTAGTGGGCTTTCCTACTGCTGTCGCTCTAATGTTATTGGTGGACTGCACAACTGGCCATAGTAGCGTTTTAATTGCTGATTACAGATGATACTGCAGATAAAACTAAGATATCATTCTAATTTGACAAGGAATCAGTGCTTTTGCCTCTAAAATGCACATTCTGCAGGGGAGAGTGTTTTATATAACCTGCAGCAGTACTACATGCATCATATCATTAAACAAGTCAGACGTTATATCAGTATACGAATCAAACTCACTCAGAATGACGACAAGATTTTGCACACATCATTTTATTAGGTCATATCTATGTATGTGGTTACAGACAAATGATATAGAAAAGTGAAATCGCTCACAGAAACTTTTAACTTCTCCTCCGTCTTGCCTGCACTCGAGTCGACTCCAGTATCTCACACTCAACCTGCCTGGAGATGGATGACGTAAGCTCCTCTGTCTTCACTCTCATTGGTAGTCGCTCGCGATTGTAGCTTGTCATTTGCATAAAGTTGAAATTTTCTCAACTTGTCTTGTCGCTCCCCACGGCAATCTCTGTCGCCAACGGTCGCGACAGTTGGTGTCGCCGAAAGACGGTGTGCTCTCATTGAAAATTAATGGGATCGTGTCGCTTCCTCGTGCGATGGCACTGGCGGTGTGAACGGGGCTTTATATGTGTTTTTTCTCTAAACAACGTGATTTTGAACCAGTGCGACTTATAGTAAGGTGTGAATATATTTCTAAAAAATACGATACATTGTTGACTAGGTTTAAAGGGCCAAACTAAAAAGTTGCAATACTTTTGCCCAAAGTATTTAATTTCAAACACAATCCAGATTAACTAGGCACTAAATGTGCTTGCAATGAAACAGTGCTGTGCCATGAGAAAACAGGCTGTAAATGGAATTTTGTTTACATTTTCTACTGAACATGGCAGCAATTATTCATCAAATGATAGAAGCACTTTAACTTGGTATACTGTATATACGGAAGCATAGTGTATTCTTGGGCTGTCAACAGGGCTGAGAAACTAAATTCGAATTTTTCACTAAATTATTACCAAATATATTCTCATTTTAATGACATTATTTCAGTTAGAGGAAGAAATGCTACAAGATATCCGATCACCAGATTTTTAAAATTGACATTGTCTCCTAGTCCACAAGAGGATCCATTGAATCAATATAAACTAAGAGGCACAGTGTTATTTTGTTTTTGGAAAAGAACATGCTGTTAGCAAAAGTGCGTTCCATTCTAAATGAAAGTGCATACAATTCTAAAATCAAATGATGTAGCCAGTTCTTAATCTTAGTTAGAAAAGTAAAATGAGAAAAGGCTTCAATGGAAAATTCTATGTTAACAGTATCACCGTGGACTCAAGTGTCGAAATACCAGCGGTACCACAGTGTTTTTCCTTAATTACAGTTGTATGCAGAGTAGTACTATTCCCAGATAGTGCAAACAGCAAACATGTCCAGTATGAAAACCACCTTAAATCTGACAAATATTGGAATTTCTCATTTTAATTTGACAGCCTTTGTGTAGTCAGGGGCTTTTTCAGCATTTTAGGGTGTTTTCACACTGAGCCAATTCAGGTGCCTGGATCACATTAGAGGAGTGAAGCTGTGCAATACAAGTATGCCAGATCGCGGTGGTCTGATGCAACCTCCACAACTTAACACTAAGAACAGGCCAACCAGATGGGAAATTGCTTTAAGAGCTAATTTTATGATCATGTTTATATTGCACTATTACCTGACTTGCATAATTCTTTTAATGAATCGGGTGCATAAACAACACAAACTGTGCAATTCATTCTTAATGTATTTCCTCCACAGACTAACCCAGCAATAGCTGCTTAAATCAATTATTTCATTGCTTTCATTGGGGAAAAAGTACAACAATTGTGGTTGTAAAAAGTGGTTTAAATGCATTCCTATCCAATAAGAACCACCCACGGTCTTCAATCCATGGAAGTAAAAGTGTGTTTGCGGATAGCAGCACCAATTATAAAAAATACCACTCCAATGTAAACCTGAGCTGTGTGCTTAAGCTTGTGGGTTGCATACAGTAAGAGCTCTTTGTGACCACATATACCACACACATCCTCTTCTGACCTAAAAACAAGTCTCCGGTTGCCCACTACACATACAATGACTTGAGAGAGAGTTGTCCCAGATTATATCTGAGTGCTGCAATCACACAGGCATTCACTGCACTCCTCCCCCAGCACACACTGTCACTTGTTCATCTGGCACTATGGACAGTCATATGTCCAGCAGTTGTGGTGGCTGCTGCCATGATTATTCGGAATTTCAAGAAGACAAGCCAGTGCAGTCTCTATGGTCATTGTTTTAGACAGCTACAGCATGGCCAGGGGAGTCCATGGTAAAATTGTGTCCCTGTAGTGTCCTGCTCTGTATGTCTCTGAGCTGATTTGCCATATACTGTATGATTCCAACATATAAGTAAGACCTTTAAGAAAGAAAGTGAGTGCCAACCCTCAATAAATGTAAATGTTTTTTTAGCGTGGCTGTCAATTTAATCAGCAAAAGACAAGAAAAGTGGAGCTGAAGAGAAATGTCAACATCATTCTGTATCTCTTTAACGCACGTTCCTGGTCTTATTGAGCATGATTCATCTCCGTACGTCATTCCAGTTTGAAAAAAATGTTTGTCTAAGTAATCTTATAACTTGCTCTGCCTCTAAAATTACTTTTCTTCTCAGATGACATCATAAATCCCTCTTACTTTTCAACCTCTCAACTTCAACCTGGTTCCATTCTGGTTTGTAACACCCAATTTTCACAGTCCAATCAATTCCTGGCGGATAAACTGTCCCACAGTTTTCCGCATTTAATGTCCTATCTACAATATCTTAGCCTATTTTTAAGATTTATTCATTTCAATTTCATAACAAAATTCCATCAAATTGGACTGTGTAATGTTTACCAATATTAAATTAATAAATCTTAAAATATATTTTTCTATTCTATTAAAGAATACTCAATTCCATTTGATGGAATTTTACTGTGAAACTGAAATAGGTAAATCTTTTTTTTTTCTTTCTTTTTTTTATTTTACTGTATAGATCAGATTATGGAAGGTGAAGTGTTTCAGGTCGACTTTAAAGAAGAAGAAAAAACTGAGACAAACTCAGTCAACAATCTACTTGATTAGACTAAATCAAATCACATGTATTACTACTTTTATAAGCACTTCTGAGAAACACCTGGACTAGTATTTCTATCTATTTGTCTCTGTCTGTCTGTCTGTCCGTCCGTCCGTCTGTCAAACACTGTATTGCATAAGCATGTGAATATTTAATTCCTTTCATTTTCAGAGATTAAAATGAAATGCGGGGATTAAAATAGCCATACCAAGTGAATGAAAGCATGAATCAAATGCTCCATTGGCGAAAGAGATGCGCACATTGTGCAAGCTGTGACGAGTGGGCAGCGCAAATGCGCATGAGTACTGTCAGAGGGGAGCGCGTGAACTTAACACTGGACTAGAAATAGCCTCCACCTGCACACGATCTGGAAACACTTTTGCGCGCGGATGTTCCTCGTGCACCGAGGGGATTGCGCGCTATCTCCAAACAAACAGTTCACTAATGTCTTTTCACATGTTTTCAATGAGCGCCTTGGAAAATTGTCAGTTTTCACAGCGTGGGTCGAAACTTAATTAAATTGACTTTGCCGTTGTTTTTCCGAAGACTCTATATGACTCACATTTTCCACCACTTATCCGCTGGTATTAAAGGTTTTGGACAGGTTTCCTGTCCGCGTGCTGTTTTTCCAGTCCGTGATTGACATGACATGAAATGCAATCCCATGGCACTTCATACTGATGCGGACAGATGAATGCCAAAATAAACTGCTATATATCGGGCACGGCACCTCAATCAAATTTAACGAACGTGTTCATGTTCCCTAATAGCGCCAAACAGCCTCTCGGTTGCGTTCTGCGTTTAAAACTCAGATGTGTGCCTAGACAATCTCAAAAGATGAAACAGCAAACAAGAGGGAAGAGCCAAAGCACATCTGGTGACAGGTACACAGTGGTGGAGTCCCCAAAATAATCCAGAAACCACGATTTCTTTAAAGCAACATTTATGGAGTTTGTACTCTGGATTGTATGGTTAATGTGACACTTGCACCACAGAAGAATACCAATGAAACATGAATGAATAGTTATTAAGACAAAAAAAAAAAAAAAAAAAAAAAAAATTTTAAAAAAAGAGGAAAAAAAGGCGCATACAGTCTAGGTGGTGCGCGCGATGTTATTTGTATTTTATTTTTTTTAGCAAAAGTGTATTTACAATTTGCTCTATAATAACAAGTTATTAATATGAATTACTCAGTACTTACACATGTAAATACACTCTAACATGAACACTAAACTATAACCAACAAAACGATTTATTATGATTATGTACATTTTCGTTAAACACATTTCTAGTTTGAAGTGCATCGTTTGCATTTGAAATTGGACACCACAAAGAAACAAAATCTTTGTTATATCAAGGTTATGCATCGTAATTGTAAACCTGCGAGGCTATTTCAGGGAAGCATAAACCGGCGCGTGTACCAGGTCATGGCACGAGCGCTCGTCTCCTCTCTGAATCCTGCTTGTCATGTTTTTTTTTTTTTTTTTGGTGTATCCTCTCCCGTGTCCCTGGTTTAAACAGCATAATCTGAACAGTGTATATGACATAGCCTAAATGTGACCCACGTGTGAAACGTGAGTATACCTGTGCCTCGCGCGCGCAACTCACCTGCGTTCCGAAGTTTCTTGTTTCTGTAGACTGAGAAAATCACCAGCAGGTTTCCTAAAATATCCACCACTATAGTGAATATGAGGAAACACCCTAGAGTAGTAGTGACCCAGGGCGGCCGGTGAAGCGCTTGCTCGCTAGGGTCCGGTGCAGAGGTGTTCAGAAAACTTCCATTCATAAACATTGTATATCTTCATGAAGCTTTTCTCAATCAACAAAACAAACGCGCCTGGCGCTCCGAGCAGATCAGATGGCGCGCGTCTCTCCGGTGGCCTCTCATGTCTTCACGAGCTCTAGATAAGTTGTGCGCCCGGACAAGTTTCCTCTATGTTCTGGTCGGGGCTTTCGCCTGTCGCGGTCTGCACTTTTATGGCTATGCGTGTACCCATCACAGTGTTGGTAAACGACATACACAGACAACTTCAATGCTGCTGTGAACATGTAATAAACAGCAATATTGTGTGTGCTGCCACCCCGCGGTCGTGATTGGAAATGCGGTTTCTGCGCTTTGATTCACCATTTCCAGCTCTGTGAGCGATCTGTGATTCATGCCTACCTACATTCATTATTATGTATCCTCACTAAAAGAATCTTTATTCAGTTTTTCCTCTTTACATTCAGGAAAATGCACTTGATAGAGAAACAGCAATCTCTGTTTTTACTGATCTTCTCCTTTTTCTTCTTCCTCTTATTATTATTATTGCACTAATACAGTACACAAATATAATAGAAATTATATTAAATATATAAATATAAATTAATATTGATAAATCCTGTTTTGAATGCGTGTTGGTCAGTACAGCGTTCCAGCTGTGTTAAAGGGATTGTTCACCCAAAAATGAAAATTCTCTCATCATTTACTCACCCTCCTGTCATCCCAGATGTTTATGACTTTCTTTCTTCAGCATAACACAATTTAAGATTTTTAGAAGAATATCTCAGCTCTGTAGGTCCATTCAATGCAAGTGAATTATGGCCAGAACTTTGAATCTTCAAAAATCACATAAAAGTAATTCATACGACTTCTGGTCAAAGCTGTTCGAAGGTGGAGATTTATAGTAAAAAAGGAATTTAAATATTTATCTGTTTCTCACCCACACTTATTATATTACTTTAGAAGACATGGATTTCACCACTGGAGTATTATGTATTACTGTTATGCTGCCTTTATGCGATTTTTGAAGATTAAAAGTTCTGGCCATTATTCACTTGCATTGTAAGGACCTACAGAGCTGAAATATCCTTCTAAAAAAAATCTTCATTTGTGTTTTGCTGAAGAAAGAAAATTATACACATCTGGGATTGCATAAGGGTGAGTAAATGGTGAGAGAATTTTCATTTTTGGCTGAACTATCCCTTTAAGATCCACGATGCTCACCATAATTTGTGTCCTTATTTCATGTAATAACAATCTAATAGTCAAAGCAATAGAGCAATCCGATCCATATGTCATGCCCAGTGGCGGATTTAGGCATGGGCGACATGGGCAGTTGCCCAGGGCAGCATCTTGCAGGGGGCGGCACGAGGCACCCACACAGACAAGCCCCCCCCCCCCATCAACAACTTTGGGGGCGTGTTGAAGCGGGTTTTGCCCAGGTCACCATACAAGCTAGAACCGCTGGTCATGCCTAACTATACCCTTCAGTTCTGACTACTGTATTTACTACCTATTGTTTAACTAATAAAAATTGTGGGGGCCTGGGTAGCTCAGCAAGTAAAGACGCTGACTACCACACCTGGAGTCGCAAGTTCGAATCCAGGGTGTGCTGAGTGACTCCAGTCAGGCTTCCTAAGCGACCAATTGGCCCGGTTGCTAGGGTGGGAAGTCACGTTGGGTTGACCTCGTGGTCGCTATAATGTGGTTCTCGCTCTCAGTGGGGCGTGTGGTGAGTTGTGTGTGGATGCCACGGAGGACAGCATGAAGCTTCCACATGCAATAGGTCTCCGCAGTGATGCGCTCAACAAGCAACATGATAAGATGCGTGGATTGCCGCTCTCAGACGCGGAGGCAACTGAGATTCATCCTTCGATACCCGGAGTGAGGCGAGTCACTATGTCACCGCGAGGACTTAGAGTGCATTGGGAGTTGGGCATTCCAAATTGGGGAGAAAAGGGGAGAAAAAAAATTATAATAGAAATTGTATATAATAAAAAAATAATTTCATGGGAGCAAGAAAGGCAGAGGATTCTATAACAGCACTTTTGTGACTGTAACCTAAATACTTCAAAGGTCTCAAGGTGAGCTGGCTGTCTCTTTAACTTTAGTTCCAAAACTTGAATTTGTGATGTTCCATCAGCACTCTGCCCACAGCAGAACTCAGATGTATCCACTGCTCAAGCAGCCTGTCTGCCTCAAGCCATTACGATGCCATTTTAATGCACCGCTGTGCTTCTAATGGCTCC
The DNA here is from genome assembly GCF_019703515.2 of Myxocyprinus asiaticus. NCBI lineage: Eukaryota > Metazoa > Chordata > Actinopteri > Cypriniformes > Catostomidae > Myxocyprinus > Myxocyprinus asiaticus. The sequence continues at coordinate 6,398,483 of NC_059351.1, read as the reverse complement.
AGTCGTGAAAGCAGTTAATTACTGGCTCTCACTCTCTCTCCTTCTGTCTCTCACCCAACTGTCAGGTTGTCAGGTTGTCTCAAGGGAGTCTTAACTGTGACACATTTTTTTACATTTATAATGAATAGACTACACATGAAATAAATCAAAATGGAGAAATCTGTTCAAAATATTTGAAGCAGGAGACATTCCTGAGAGCGAAAAATGAAAATGTCATTGGACACTGTCATTGTATGGAGATAAATACTCTATTTGGAAAGGGCATTACTGTTTCACTTGTGACAAGCATCGGTCTAATTTTTGTTTTAGGTCTATATGATTGGAAAAACTTTTCAGAATACGGTACAGTTACAGTAGAGTCAAATCACCATTTTTGAACGATTGGATTATTTGAACTCAACTTTGTTCTGTAATTATATTTGTATGTATGTATGTATGTACTGTATGTATGTATTTATTTATTTTAAATGTTATAATTAATATTAATTTAAATTAATTCTTAATTAATTTATAATTTGGGCAAGTAAGAATATTTCCCATGTTGTATTGTACTTCAAAGCTGAAGTATGCCATTTTTCTTGTGTTAAAATGCTTTCTCCTATCCCAGCTGAAAGGGAATAGTTCACCCAAAAATGTCAGCACTCTCATGCCAACCCAGATGACTTTCTTTCTTCCGCAGAACACAGACAAAGATTTTTAGAAAATCAGCTCTGTAGGTCCACATCAAAAAGCACATCAAGGCAGCATAAAAGTGATCCATGCGACTCCAGTGTTTAAATCCATGTCTTCAAAAGAAATATATTAGGTTTGGGTGAGAAGCAGATCAAAATGTAAGTCTCTCTGTTTGTAAAATTTAAAAAAATAAAAAATAAATAAATCTCCACTTTTTTTTGCATGATGCCAATTTGCGTTCTTAGAGCATATCGCCACCTACTGAGCATGGAGGAGAATTTATTGTAAAAAAGGACTTACAATTGATCGTTTCTCACCCACATCTATCATATCGCTTCAGAAGACATGGATTAAACCACTGGAGTTGTATGGATTACTTTTATGCTGCCTTTATGTCCTTTTGGAGCTTCAAAGTTCTGGCCACCATTGGACCTATTTTTCTAAAAATAAACATTTGTGTTCAGCAGAAGAAAGAAAGTTACACACATCTGGGATAGCATGAGTGTGAGTAAATGATGAGAAAATTGTCTTTTTTGGATGAACTATCCATTTAATATGTAGAGTCAACTAATTAGACATATGTAGGTTCATTTCAGCAAAAAGTGTAATCACATTGCTCTCTTTCTTTTTGTTTTTGTTTTTTTGTTTGTTTTTTTGATAATCCCATTCATCTTTACACTGCAACAATGGCTCAACCAATGGCGTAATTTCTTGGCAGGACTATCAGTTTAATTGACTATTGGAAGACAGGGTGAGTGTTTAAAACTCTGTTTGACAACCCTCTTTATTTTTGCAATTCCATTTAGTGATGCTAGTTGCGCAGAAATTACACACTTCAGCTTTAAGTAAATTACCATGACATCATTCTTGATTGATTATGTGCTTTGCATTTTGATCTCAAATGTAGGCTATTGGATGCAATTTAAAGCCAACGTTTCAGGGAACACTGTTTGCTGTCACACAGATAACTGGAGTTTTCTGAGAGGTTCCCAACACAGAAAATAAGAAACACACACATTCATCTTCATGAATGCACATCTTCAAACAATGCACATGCACGTTAAAATCAACACACTCATACCTGCCAAAATGTATCTGTCACACTTACACAGAAGAGAATTTTGTGTCACAGTAGGGATGTACGGCATGCTTTGATGTTAAACTGCTCCACGGTGACAAATGTGGGTTCATGATTTGGCTGTTTCGATTTTAACACAGAGCAGACATATTTCTTTAACCACTTATTAAAACAGAACATTTTCCAGGTCTTGCTTAATTATCTCAGAAAGATAGAAAAGTGAGAATGAGAGGGGAAAGCTCTTTGTCCAATCAGACAATGAGTTTTGTAAATGACATTAAAAACCCAAATCAACGATACTGGAAAATTCTGTTTGGGGAACTGAAATACAACGTAACTTCATTTCTGATACCTGTCAATCCTGAATAAAATCAGTAAGATAATTCATCAATTATAAAACGCTTCTTACATACTGTATACTGTATAAAATTGGCCTATTAAAGGAATAATTCAGCCAAAAATGAAAATTCTGTCATCATTTACTCACACTCATGCCATCCCAGATGTGTATGACTTTCTTTCTTCTGTAGAACACAAATGAAGATTTTTAGAAGAACATCTCAGCTCTGTCCTTACAATGCAAGTGGATAGTGATCAGCACTAAAAAGCTCCAAAAAGCACAAACAGTCATAGTAAAAGTAATCCATACGACTCCAGTTGTTCTTTTAATGTCTTTTAAAGTGATATGATTGCTTTGGGTGAGAAACAGATCAATATTTAAGTACTTTTCACTATAATTGTTTATTTCAGGTCGCTCTCCAATGAGCATGGGGAATCACTTTACGCAGCCTCTCGCATGACATCAAAAATCAACAGAAGTTTTACAAATATTTTGTATTGAATTGAAGTGAAAAGATCTTAGATTGAGAGATCTCATGTTGTTTCTATGAATTTTTATTTTAATCTCAAAAACAGATCATGTGGGAGACAGCAAGACAGTACTGTGAACTCAAAGCCTTCATCTACCTGTCACAGGCAAAGAACACCATAACCCTTTCTCTATGTGTGTGTGTGTGTGTGTGTGGGCAGGTTTAAGTGGTTTACAAGGACTTTTCTTAGGTTACAAACTGGTAATTACAAGGGTATTATACTGTAAATGTGGTTTATGAGGACATTTCTAGTGTCCCCATAATTCAAATCGCTTAAAAAACATGCTAAATTATGTTTTTTTGAAAGTTTTTTGTGAGGGTTAGGTATAGGGGTAGGGTTAGGGTTAGGGGATAGAATCTATAGTTTGTACAGTATAAAAATCATTATGTCTATGGAGAGTCCTCATAATGATAGCTGCACCAACATGTGTGTATGTGTGCGTGTGTGTGTGTGTGTGTGTGTGTGTGTGTGTGTCCAGATACACGTGAGAGTAAATAAGAGCCACATTAATAAATAATTACATACCTTATGTTCCAAACCATGAGACAATAAAATAATCTAGTTTCGGCATCAGTCCAGATTAAATGTGAGCTTCAAATCACATACAGTATATGCAAACAGCCAGTGCCTTTATCATATTATTTCCTCAAAACAGCAATAAATACAGAACGACAAATTATATTGTTAGGATTAAAGATATTCGCACAGTTGCGTTTACACAAGAAATTAAAATAATCTAACGTATCTCTACAGCTGTTTCCAACAGCACTGATTTTAGTTACATATAGTCATGCTGCAATAATGCCCTCTGCTGTATTGCACATGATAGTACACCTGTCACCTTGAGCAGAAGTCTTTTTTTCAGGCAATGGACCTCTTGCTGGATAGAGAGTTAAAGCAGGGACCATCTGTTACATATTGTTTAAAACTAAGTGTTGCATTTTAAGCCTGGCCTATATTTCGGGGATAGTATGAAATTCAGATATTTTCATTCTTTGTAATGATGCTTACATTACAAAGGAAAGACTTTAAACATTATTGATTTTTCACTTGCAATATAATTTTATGTGGGCGGGACAATGAAATATTTAACTGAATTTTCTTACCTTGAGCTTTGGTTGAAATTAACCTGATATTGAAATTTTATTGAACATATTGTTTTTACAAAAATTAGTTTGAGATCAAATAATAATTGGCAAATCCCCTGCGGTACCACCCACTAGGGGTCAAGGACCCCCTGTTAAAAAAACCCTGACCTAAAGTACACATTTTACTGTCATGTTTGACTAGGACATGAGATAGGGTTTGTATGGAATTTTATTTATTCTTTGCTTCAACATTATTTTAAGATACATTTTATATTAACACTTTGCAATAAGGTTGTAATGGTTAACATTAGTTTACTACATTATTCAACATGAACTAACAATGAACAATTTACAGCTCCTATTAAAATTGATGATGTTCATATATTCATTTTTAACATATACTTACACATTAGTTAATGCATTACAATTGTATTTTTCATTCATTAACATTTTAATGTTTTACTAAGGACATAAGACATGAGGGTTTGTATTGAAAAATATTTTATTTATTTATATTTTAATTTAGCTTTAAAGGGGTCATGACATGCTTTTGTTTTTTCAATTATTTAATATATTCCTTGAAGTTCACTTATAAAATGAGTAAAGTTTTTAGCACAAAAAAAAAAAACAGTCATATATTTGTAAAACATGATCATTTTCCACCCTCCTTCTGACCCTCTGTCAGAAACACTCGGTTTTGGAGCTGCTTCTTCTTTAAGACTTGACAGTAAACGCCCACAGTTATGATTGGCTCTCTGCTTTGACTGACCTGCTCTCTCCTTGCCATCTCACTTTTAACCGCTGCTGGGCAGGGCTACGGAAGTGATAAGGTAAAGTTGGTGTTGATGTGTTTTCTTATTTTTTGATTTATGACTTTAGTGTGACATATTGACATTTTGCATTACCAAGCAACTGTTTGCAATCCCACTGAGTCGTGAGGGCGTGCTGACTTTGCTCCTGAGAGAGTTTGTGTGAGAGCGAAAGAGAGGGGGAGGGGGAGCTTATTGGAGGCTGATTAGGGCAAAATACATTGAAACACTTGCACATATTAAAAGTTATTTCAGATAATATAGAAACTGTTGTATTGATTAAGTAGCGAGGTGCGTCTCTATTTGTTGTTCGTGACTCCAGTCTCTATGTGTGTGTGTGTGTGTGTGTGTGTGTGTGTGTGTGCTTGCGTATGTATGTGTGTCAACGTGTCGGGGGTTGAACTGCTATGCATTGAACAAGCACTACACGGACACCTTTAATGATTGCGCACTGTCACCATGTCAACAACCACAGCCAGTGCGTTAATGCGCCCCTGACTGTGGGTGAAAAGAGAGAGAGAGAGAGAGAGAGAGCAAGGGTGCTTTTAAAATAAAATTGATATAAATTTAGGATATTATAGACATTGTTTGATGTTCTTAACAGATTTACTTTAACCCATGTCTTTGTTTTATATGGTTATTTTGCTAAGGTAACCTGTGCCGTATGTGTATGTGTGTGTGTGTGTGTGTGTGTGAGAGAGAGAGAGAGAGAGAGAGAGCGCGCATGAGTGCTTTTCAACCAAAATTGAATATTATTGACATTGTTTGTCATTCTCATCTGATGTACTTAGCCAATGTTTTGTTTAAGTTGATTATTTTGCTGTGGTAGCCTGTACAGCTCTTTGAAATGGTCAAGACCTGGAACTACTTCCTAGCCGTGCGTTTAATGAAAAATAATTGCACACCATAGAACATCTGTCAACCAATCAGAATCAAGCATTCAACAGACCCGTGGTATAAAAAGAATTTAATATACAGGTCTGTGGCCTTTTATTTTGTGGCTGTCTTAATCTCTTGTTAGTAATTCACCATTTGTAAATTGGTGTTCCCTGTACAGCTTTAAAAACATCTCTCCAAATAGTAGGTTAGCACCAAATTTCCAATTTCTGTAGAATCGATATTTATCAAATCGAATCAAGAATCGAATCGAGTACTTGTGAATCTGAATTGAATCAGGGCATCTGTGCTGATACCCAACTCTACTATACAGCCAGATGTTTTTAGCCATTTTTTACAAATGTAATACATTAAACATCACATTACCCACTAAGAGTATATGCCGATGCGAGTAGAAACACTCAGGAAAAATGTGGATCCCCGAATACACATATCATATTGGCATATTGTCCATATGTATAGATTATAAACTGTATTCATGGAATGTGAAGAGTATTGTGCTGGTGAGCTCTGAACAAAAGAGTGTGTGATGATGCCACGTCAGCAGTTCATCATCACAGCAGCACATTTAAAGATTTACTTTATTAAACAACCCTAAAACTCAATTGTTTTCACTCTTTTAGCAAATGTTGATTAGTATCTTTTTCCTCATAACTCCTCAACACCAAGCGAGCTTGGATTCCCCGTGCTATGGGAAATAGACATCACAGCCAAGATTATTATCTGAAGATCTATCTGAAAGCTCCTGTCTACTGAAATATGTTGCCCACTGGAATGTTTTATAAGACTCTGTATTTTCTTCAGCACTAGTGTAGAAACCCACGCAGGAATGAATAAACTCTTTTCTCAAGTCAGTGAAAGACTTTCTGATAAATAGCTGAGCACAGGCAGATCCGTCATTGTTGTAGAGCTTCAGACTGGCGTCAAAACTTCTTTTCACAAAGGGAGTTTTCTGTCAGCAACGTTATACTCTGACATAGTCCAGATCACTGATTCATGATGGAGTTTAGGGTCATAAAGTATTTGAACCTGAAGACCAGCCTTCAAGCGAATAGTGGTTTCAGTTGAGCCTGTGGTGCTACTGTTGAGAGTGTAACTTGCCAAAGCATCCACCCATTCAAATGTGCAGAAAAGACCAACACTGACATATTTGTGAGCAATACTCTTGGGTATACTAGTCGTGGATCTCACCTCAAGTCTCATGTTTCTTCCAGTGTCACACTCAGTAACACTAGTTTGGGGGTACTGGGAGAATTTTTGGGTGTTGTCCGAACATAAGATTTGTTTCTAATGCTTGGTATCTGCCCTTCGTGTGATAACAATGGAAGACATGGAACATTAAAGTTGCGTTCAGTTACACTAAGTGTAACGGCGATGATCTGCTTCAGGAAATGGCCTGTGATGAGGTACCTACAGTATGCTTTAGGTTGCTCCTGTGTTGTCCTCTTTTGCCAATCCCAACTGGGTTGGAGTTTCTCTGTACTTTGATGACAATTCTGTCACTGTTTGAGTTCTCATACTGACCTCTGCTATAAATGTCATGAGTGATGTAGGAATGAAAATTACGATGACTGTTGCGATAAACAAAATTACAGTAGTAAGTCAAGTTTGCACCACTGAGAAAATGAGAAAGAGATGTGCCACTCCACAGCAGATCTGAAAAAAAAAATAAAAAAGACAAAACACGTGGTTAAGATTCAGATCTTCTATTGCCAATGTCACTGAAAGTCTTGGTCAGGTCACTCAAGTGGATTTTTCTTCCCCTTAAAGGTTTTCCCTCAAAGCTTTTAAATTTTCTGTAATAAGCACTACAGATTCAAGAGTCAAGGTCTTGAAATATTGAACAGTTCACATATGCATGTGAATTTTAATAAAGGAGAAAAAAAAGGATACCTAAAGTGCTGTAGGTTTGCTCTATAGATTCTCTTTTAAACAGTATCCTTAAACACATACATGAAATTCCTCTCTTATCCACCAACACCTATTATCAAGCAGACAATCATCACATCTAACCATTTAAAAAGAAATATGAAGAAAAAATATAGTTCTGTTTTTTCTCAATCTCTTTAATTCTTTGCAAAGTAATTTTCAAACAAGCAGTGGCATTCAACTTTCCATACTAATGTTTAAGTTACTCAAAATAACTGTGATTTATAGTTCAATAGTCTTTGGTCTGTATTTCGGAATTGTATTTCCACCACCCTTATTTCAGGTAAGAGCTCCCTTTGTTTCTCTGATAACAATGTAGGCCATCAGTGGTGACTTGCCACAAAGATTTAATAATAATTTGCTGATATAATTTAGGTAAAACATCAAACACAGGAAGTTGAAAAGTGAGTTCAGCCAAAGGCAAGTCAGGTCACTCGGCAGCCGTGTTCATAACACTTTTATAGTGTTATTATAGACGTATAGTTCATAACACGTCTTTCTATTGGACACAAGAGGGACACAAGTACAGCTCCTATCTACTTGAATGGGGAAAGACTTCAATGACCAGAAAACTTGGTCAAGATTACAAGAAAGTAAACATTTTCAAATCAGCAATAAAATCTAACAAAAATCATATGTTATACTGACAGGGGATGTCTCTTATCATAAAGGTGATTGGCTCTTGATATTAAATGATTTAACGTGGTCATGTTCTCTGCAATTCTGAGGTGAAATATCCACTGTGTGGAGCTAGAAGCGGGTCAAATTTCTCCCAGATGAGGTTTTTAAGGTTTATGGCCTATTGAGTTTTAAATGGATAAAAGGTACCTCCCTATAAACTAACCAACAGTGTCATAAAAAGCTAATTTGACATGAAAAACACAATTGCTAAAGCAACCATGTTATTTTGTGGTACTTCTATGACACTTTTGGCTCATGTGTTGACGGGTCTCATTACGCAAGTGCAACACGCTATCAGCTGAGCTATGGCGCAATTTAATTGGGCTCAAACAAGTTTATAAATGTAGTTTATTATGTAATGCAAAGGTTAAAATGTATCGCCTGGTTCGCCTCACAAGTCATCTGCTATAGTAAGTGTTTAGATGGAATAAGATAGCATTGTGTGAGGAAAAGGACAAAAAAAGAAAGTGTATATGAACTGTTCTCCTGTTTACTCATGAATTTTTGAGAGAATTACAGTCATTGTTGTTGCAGCTCCTCTAGTGTTCATTTCATCAGGCAAGTGCTACAATACGTACAGTAAAATCATATTGCAAACCTTTTAATAGTTACATGATTCTATTAGACCAGATTGGTCATATTAGTTGCTAATGACCAGACTTTGGGCTAGATACATCATAATACCTACTGATTTATATAAAAATGTGTTATTTACATTGTCCATGAATAATAAACTATGTTACCAGAAACGTTTTACACTTTTTTGGAAGATGCAAATGAGGAAATGTTATCCTGAATATTAAGGCCGCAACATATTCTTTGCAAGTACATGAACGCAGATGCTTCTAGCTATGCAAGATTGGTTTTGTCATGGGTTGTTACATTCTAATATGTGTCAGATCGCAATTCATAACATATGCATGCAAGGGCCGATTTAGCTGTCTTTATTGTGAACTGTCCACTTCTACAGTAAGTTTTCTTTTTCAAGCCAACTACTGTGATGGCAGAGAATATATTTATAGTAACTTACTGTACCTGAATAACAACACATTCAGTTTAATGGATACAGACCACTGAACTCTATCACCCCCTTGAGTACTGAGGTTTGTTACTGCCACAGTAACGCAAGAGCACACGTTAAGCATGTTTAACCGGACCACACGTTTTCAATGCGTTGGCCAAGCATTCCCATCTATGCATACTTGCGTAAAGTATGTTTCTACCCTTAGACCCAGCATAACAGATATGATGTCAATCTGTACAAAGATTATAAAACCTCTTCACTTAACACTCCGCATTCCATGCTCATGCATTTCTGCTGGATAAGCTTTAGGCCTCCTGGAAGATTATTCACAACGAATTAACAAATTTCCTCAACACACTTTGAATGTGAACTCATAAGCAGGACAGCAGGACAATAATTGCATTGCTTGGATGACCTGGTATGATTGTGGAAGTCTTGAGAAGACAGTTTTATCCCTGTTTAAATGTGGATTTACTACTTGAAAAAAATCAATTGAAGGTACCATGAGCTGGTCTCACACTTTATTAACTGTTCAAAATGGACAGTTCCAGTTCTGGATTCTTATTAGTTAATACAGGGTTCCAGCTGACTTAAAATACACTATATAGTAACAGCTGATACAAAGCTCATGTTCACTTAGCTTCTGTGTATGTCATGGCACACTATATAATATTGCTTTATTAATATTGTAATCTACAGCAGTGGTTCTCAACCAGTGGGGCAGGGCCAACAGGGGGGCATTGCTAACTTCCAAGTGGACCTCAAGATGACTTCAAATAATTTAAAATGAGTTATACTAAAATACGATAACTGCATTTAATTAGCTAAAATTATGATGTAGGTCTATAACATATAATCTGACTGTTCCTGAAACATTAGGAATCACTAAATTAACTGTGATAGGATTTTAATCTTTTGACACTCCTAGTTTCTGGAGTATCGAATATTGTCTTGGACTTTGGAAGGGCCTTGGAATCAAAAAGTTTGAGAACCACTGTTCTATTACAGGAAGGATGGCAATGAAACTCCTGAAATGATCCTATTTCACCTCTCCTAATTGTGTGAAAACATTTCATTACATCCAATTGATTATGAATTGGTAAATTGATTCCTAATCATTATTACAAACATTTCTATATGCTCCGAAAGTGGTTTTCTCATTGCCATAATTGGAATATCGCAAAGTCACTGCTCTTGGAGTAGGAAATTGCTGACTGCTTCAGTCTTTTATATGCAAAGGCTTGAGCCCAGCAGGAAGTAATGGAAGCAATCAACGCTCCATCCTCACTGTTATTCTGAATCTCAGCATCTTACAGCCTACAGATTCTCTGCTCTGCATACTCAAACATAGGATAAAATGCGTTTCCATGAACATCCAAAAAATATTATGCAGGGACCACAAATCACACACTCTCACACATACCACATACACATTTATAGACATATATACTGTATGCCATAAAGAGATTTGAGGAAAGAGCCAATAAATTCAAGAAGAGTCACAGACACCTGTTTGAAGTCTTTTATATCCATCCGCCAGGGCTGATTTAATATTTCTGTAGAGATCTCTGAGTTTCTGCTGGGAGTGATAAAGATCAGTTAGTGAGAGTTGCTTGCTGAAGTCATTCATACTCACATAAACATCATATAAAGAAAAAAAAGCACGTGGAAGTACAATGTATCCACACTATAGACCTAAAGGCAGTGTAGTGACAGACATGTAAACCACAGGAAGAGTTCAGGCAGCAGAATGTGCTGAATGTGCACTATTTAACCAATATTAATATTTTATTCTGACAGAATGTACAATACAACTATTCTGTACTGAATGTTAGTGCATTCAAGCTCCATACTTACCAGACCATCTTATCAACATGAGAATTTCTATCTTTAGTGCAGGACCTAATATTGATGTTATTAATTTTCAGTCATGACAACCTTTGGAAAGATTTAGCATGTTAATGTGGGTGAGACAGTGGCAGGATATTGGTCTCAGTGAACCAGATCTGAAACGCTGCTGCTGCTGCTGCTGCTGCAGAGCAGGAATGAAGACTTGCTACTGCTAGAACATACACACACATGTTGAGTAAAGCATGCTGCTGCTGCTGCACAGTTAAGCAAAACACAAGACATGCTGCATAGAGCATGTAGGACATGCTGCTGCTCAATTAGTGATACATACAATCCCCATGTAGCAGATCTAGACAAGTGGAGCTGGGGAGGTGGAGGGTTTCAGAGAAAAAAACCTTGCAACACGTTGCAGTGAAACCAGCTTATCTGAAAAACTGAGCAATTTAAATTTTTGACAAAGAGAGAGTACCCAATTTGATAAGCTAATCAACCAATCAGCTAACACCATGAAAGCCTTAACATATCGCATGAGAGTGTGCCAACTGGCTAACAGATAACAAGTTTAAAGACAAAAGTTTGCACCATGTAGAAATTCATGTCTGAACTTCAGTTATTTATTTTGAAGCCACTGGAAGACCATGACAATTGAAACCTACTTTTGTATTGTATTGCAAGGTACACTGTTACTGCTGCTGCAAGGTTATGGGATTTTTCAAAAGCTAGGTTGATAGGTCTATTTATTTATGGCTTCTATTTATGCCATATTTGTGTGTATCTTTAGGACTGGACAGCAGGTGCTGTGTCAGACTGCAGCAAATGCTTTGTCCTCAGCCTCTGTTTCTTTTGCCTGCACTTCACCACCCTCTCTGCGTCCCCCTCCAACAAGCATCCTGCTGCTGTCACCTTCTGCAGACTGATATATTTATACCCTATTATAGCCCTGAGCATAACTAATATTTATGTAATTTTTATCATCAGTGTTCATTCTAGTGCATTAAATCATTCGTGTTAATTGAAATTGGATTGAGAAGAAGGCACCGCCTGTCAAAAAACGTATCTCCTCTCCACTGTCCTCTCTACACCTCCACCAATATTTTAGTGTTCATTAAGAGAATGTGCAAAAGCATTCATGTGATTCATTTATTCTGTTAATTTAATTATGACATTCTTAAAAGTGAAATATGTCGTTTCTGTGGTACAAAGAGATTAATACAGACAGTCCTGTCCAAACCTCATGCCAATTTTTGTAATTGCACTTGAATCAAAGTGTTTAGACTCTTGAGGGAAGTCAACCTATTAATGGCTTACTTACTGCAGATGTCTCTGCAGATTCATCTACGACAAAGTATTTTTTACATTGCATACTTCACCTCTAACATTTAGAACAGTTTGTGCTTATACATTTGTATTTGTGCATTTGTCTTCTGACATCTCCAAAACCAAAATAACTATAATATTTTCAAGTTTTAATCATTTTTGTCATGTTATTATTTAATTTATTAAATTATTAAAGTTAAATATTATTATTTTTTGTATAAAGTTTTAATAATTATAATGTATTAATAATTGTACTTTTTTTTCTTTAATAGTTGTTGTTCATTAAAATATATTTAAAGCATATTTTGATGCAAAGATAACACAAATTTTGATGAAACCTCTGTGTGACCATTTTGAATGATTATGAAAATAATTTTAAGTATTTTGAGAAATAAAATGTTATTTGAGGATTTAAGTTTGTGTTTTATATTACTCAGTACTAATTTGTTAAATCACAACTTTACATGCAGGTTTTTAATTATTCATTTAACTTTAAACATGGGTGGTCTAAATTTGATTTCACCTAATTAAGTGATATAGTAGTTAACAGTTACTATGATTTAATTATATATAGTAAGTAACTATATGAAAATAGACATTTGGGTAATGCTTTCTATGAAGCCCATATTTATAATGCATTGTATAGTCATTAAAATGCATTAGTAATGTCACATTATACACCTTATAATATTTTATAACTTCTCATAAATAATTGTAACCATAACTATAATACATTATAATACTTACCTATTCATAGTTATACCTAAGAGTGTAACGCATTATAACACCAGCAACATCCAATTTTATCTGCAGAAGTTATAATGTGTGTATATATATATGTGTGTGTGTGTGTGTGTGTGTGTGTGTGTGTGTGTGTGTGTGTGTGATATATACTGTACAATAGGTATGCTTTAATTAAAGTGACAAAAGCAATATCTTCTTTCACACCATGGTCTGTTCAAATACTCTATTCTGATTGGCTGAAATGTGTGCGGTTCAAACTGTTGAATGCACAGGTAGTTCCAGTCAGTTTTAATCACCGTTCGATATTAAAGCGTTGTTTGTAACCACTGCAACATAACATTACAGTGCAAACAGAGTGAACTATAGCAACTGAAAACATTTCCGAACCACTTTCATCAGCATAGCTAATATAATGCAATTCAGCTTGTTTTGCACAGAGGGCGAGAGAAGGAAATCAGGACCTATTAAATGCATCTTTCACTTTCCGGCAAGGCGATGCAAGATGATTTAAACTGTAATGTGTTGTGTATATTATGTTTCTGTGTTGAAGTGCTGCCTATAGCCACTATGTTACTGACATTACCAAATGTAGTTCAGCAACATTCAGCCATGAAGATTATTTTAGGCAGGGTGCAGCGACACTATATTGGTACAGCCGGCCTGCATTTGATTAGTGTGCAATACAATAAAATACACTTACAATTCAATATTATATAAATAGTTTTTGACTTGAATAAGTCCAGTTAGTTTAGAAGTTACAACAAAAGCACATGTATACGTAGGTTTCCTCACAACTGACAAAATGTATTTTACAGTGCAGCAGAGTTTCTGCAGTGCTGGCTGGTGTTGAGATGTGAAGATGACCGAATAACAGAAGACTGCATCCAACGCTATGGTCTGCTAACAGCTGGGTTTGGGCACAGTTGTCTTTACTAAATGATATAGGCAGCACAACAAAAAGAAAGGATTGATTATTTGACAGACCAGAGACTGCATTGCAGGAGTGCATAGTAGTTGTCCTCAACAATCAGCATAAATGCACCTGCAGTGATTTGCTCTGGTTGCCATTTATAAAATTACTTTGACACATGTGCAGTCTTTCCTGAATAACAATAGCACTCTCAATGGACCATCTAAAATGAATACAACATTAACATAATGAATATGATGTATGGCCACTGTCAGTGTGTGTATGTGTTCAATACAATGGCCCCCAAAAGAATGTGGACAATTACGCCACTCTAAGAAATGTATGAAATGCATTAGATTACAAAATAATTAAACAAGTGGTATTTATATTAAAGAAAGATAGCACAGCTCTCTATCTATCTATCTATCTATCTATCTATCTATCTATCTATCTATCTGTCTGTCTATCTATCTATCTATATATGTAAATGAAAAGTTTTTTAGTTTTCCTAATATGAAACAATAGATATAGGCTACTGTTCAAAATGAAGATGAAGTACAGTACTATTTAAATTCTGGTTGTCAAACTTATTGGAACCTGCCCACGATTATTGTGATGAACTACACATGTGGTTTCTTTGCCTGGGCAGAACGTCAATAGCTGATTCTGCTCAGGCGTAAAGCCGCCAATAGGATTTTCTTAATAGGATTTCACTTAAACATTTGTTGTATCAAGAACATTACAAACAATACACTTGCTTATCAACCAAATGTGTGAATCATGTATATTTAAAGTGCATTTTATAGACACAGTAGCCATTTTACATCAGCACAATGTTGCACCACTTCAGCCAATGTCCTTATAACAGCCAACATGAGTCACAATCTGTTATATATGCAAATTAGCAAAAACATTACTGCACATAGCTGCCCAACAAAGAAATATGACAAAAGGCACTATGACTGGATGTACAGTCATTTCATAAATAACTTCCATTTCTCCCAGCAGCTTCCATCTTTTTTCCTATCTTTAAAACAATAACGTGCAAAATAACGAATGAATGAATGAAAAATCTCCTCTTCTTCATCACATCTTTAACTCCTTTATAGAGAAACAAAAAAGTAACTAAAGAGAAGTTACAGTTAGGCTAGTCAAAGAGTGATACATGAGTGCATGACTTCTGGAGCTGCAAGGTCGGTCAGGTGTTTGTCAGGCACGATGGTGAGGCGGCCAACTTATCGCTGTTAGGCCTGATTCTTTGTACCTCAAAAACAGTGATAACTCATTGGCCACTTGGCCATTTTCCCAGCAGACCTGCCACCAGCTCACACAGTGTTTGCTTATTCACAATCAAGCGCACACACACAGTGCCGGTCCTTCCTATACACAATATTCGCAAGTTGCGTATAGGGCCCCCGATCCACCAGGGCCCCCCCACACTGCTGAAGACATTAAAAGCAGCCAGTACAGGTATTTGTTGCCATGCAAACACGAGAGCTCCCTGTTATAAACAATAACAGTAAAATATTAATAATAATAATAATAATAATAATTATATATATATATATATATATATATATATATATATATATATATATATATATATAAAATCTTTCTTTTTTTTCTTTTTTTTTTGCTATAGTAAAAGCATTCAACGGTGATCATTTTTAGACAGCTAGATGGTGCTAGAGCGTTATCTTGAGCGAGCATTTAGCTGTCAATCAAAAATTGATTTAATTTATTTCATTTGTCTTCCTCCTATTTTAAATTTTTTTATCTGTCTTTTAGTCTTCATTAATTTACTCTTGTTCATTGTTTTGTTGTTTCATTGTTTGGAAAACCTTTGACATTGCTTGTCTGTACACATAGCTGATGCAATTACATTGCACTGTTACTGTGTTAGGCCATTTTAAATGAAGTATAATTTTATTTATTTATTTATTTTAATCTGCCTTCAGGGACAATTCTCACGTTCATCAAAGCTAGTTAAAGCAGGCACAAGTGCAGACCCCAGTAATGTAGAGCCAGCAAGTGCCCTGCCAACTGACCCTTCAGAATGGCCTTATGTTCCTTTTCCTTTTATTCATTGAAAATTGGCACCTTATATAATGTTAGCTTATTGTCAGTATAAAAAAGAATAATGTTCCTTAGAATTAACTCAATGTATGTTTTTTGTTTACTACAAAATTGCTCTGTGAAACAGGCTTAAGGGATGGGGTTATTGTTCTGGGAATTAAGGACACACTGACGGGGGGCCCCCACACAAAGTATTGCTTAGGGCCCCCAAAAGGCTAGGACCGGCACTGCACACACACACATACACTATAATTTTTTTCTTCACATTTTAGAATAATAGTAAAGTCATCACAACTATGGAATAACATAAATGGAACTATGGGAATTATGTTGTGACTAAACAAAATCCAAAATAAATCAAAACTGTGTTATATTTTAGCATCTTCATAGTAGTCACCCTTTGCCTAGATTTTGCAGACATGTACTCTTGACATTTTCTCAAACAACTTCTTGAGGTATCACCCTGGGATGCTTTTTAAACAGTATTGAAGGAGTTCCCATCTATGTTGGGCACTTATTGGCTGCTTTTCTTTATTATTTGGTCCAAGTCATCGATTTCAAAACCTTTTTTTTATTTTGTATTAAATTTTAGTTTTATAATGAAATAAATTAATATGGTAGCACAAATATATTTTTGTCTACAAAACTAATTTCAAACATTTAATCATACGCCTTCAGATCAAAAGATTTTTAAGATCATGAGGAACATTTCAGTCAAGTGTTTCAAAACTTTTGACTGGTAGTGTACATAAACTCATTCTCACATGCACACTCACTCATGCACATGCATGCTCACTCACACAAAAATGTGTTTTTCTATCATAGTGGGGATTTCCATTGACTTCTAATAGATTTTGTCATGAGCTAATTATATTTTCTAGCCCCTTACCTTCACACAAACATTTCTGCATTTTACATTTTCATTAAGACATTATTTACCATAGCATTTATTAAGCCGTTTTGGCTGGTGCTCCCAAGGTAGGTGATTTCAAGTTTTCCTATCCTTGTGGGAATATTTGGTCCCTACAATGTTGGCAAAACCTGACACATGCACACGCACATGCACACACCCACACAAACTTGTTTAATGCAAAAGAGACATTTTGTTTTT
This sequence comes from Myxocyprinus asiaticus, assembly GCF_019703515.2. Classification (NCBI taxonomy): domain Eukaryota; kingdom Metazoa; phylum Chordata; class Actinopteri; order Cypriniformes; family Catostomidae; genus Myxocyprinus; species Myxocyprinus asiaticus. The sequence continues at coordinate 6,381,426 of NC_059351.1, read as the reverse complement.
TATAATTTTATAACCAAAAATACTCACAAATCAAACAATTCACTTCAGTTGTTTTTCTTATGCATTCCACACTTTGGGGACACCAATTCTTTATATATATATATATATATATATATATATATATATATATATATATATATATATATATATATATATAAAGAAAAATTTGCCTCCCATCATCATGCAGTATAGGTAGCAACCTCTGCTGAAAGCACAACACATAATATTCATAACATTTAAGTGAGATTTCCTCCTGTGGTCAATCACTCTTTTAACCGAGACATTTCACAGTATTTAAGATACAAAAGATGACATATAAAACAGTACTGTTTTCATTACTCAAGATGTCACATTTGTAACATTCAGATGTAATACAGCTTCATGATATACTGTATGTCTTATACTGTACATATACATTATATATATATATATATATATATAGTATGATATATCATGTAGTATATACTCACTTTAGTGTCAGTACAATGTGCCCCAAACAGTCTTAGTAGACGTCCGGTCTTATACATGCCTAATGCACAATGAAGTTAAACTGCTGTGTTACAATTTTTTACAAACTGTTTACATTTTCCACAAGATTCAACTTAACACTGTATAAAATAAAGGTGCTCTATACATTTTACACATCAATATGTGTTTGGTGTCTTTTTCGAAGCTGTTGTATTATCTTTTGATATGTTCTGCTTCTTCTACATTTACGATTGGCATAATGCATGGTGCCCAGTAGTAATGAAGTACATCAATGAACACAATTTTTAATGTAAAAGTGGTATAAGAGAATCATTAAATAATATTTATGTATTACACACATAATTTTCTTGTCTCAATGCATTGTGTATTTTTTCACATACTTGAGTTCACTGAAAGGGAGATGAATTTTGGGATGTACATCTAAATCTTGGTTTATCTGCTCTAAGCCTTTGTTCCCTTTTCCTGCTCTTGGGCAGAATGTATTTCCATTAAATGGACAGTGACCTAAAATATCCTCAGTTATTTTGAAGATGAATTGCTGTACGAAAAAAGAAATATGAATAGAACTTTGAGTAACATAAGGGGAAAAAACACAATAACCATTTACAATGAACGTTTTTGCTAAATCTGACAAAATACCTCTGAACTGCTACAGAAACAGCATTTCACTGCTGTGCTGTTAACTTCCTTCACTGCTGAGTACTGGGATGCTTTTCCAACTTCAGAAAATAGAAACAATGATTCAGAGGTTTTGAATATGCATTAGACCTTGTTATGCTGTTCTTTCTCTGAGCTTGAAGCGAGTTGGGGAATAATGAAAGATTGTGTTGCTCCCTTGTAGGTATAATTATCATATTCACATGCAATATTGCTGATGTGCTCTGACTGTCTTCGGGCAGATAAATTAAATATAAATCGAAGACATGCACGCTTATAATAGACTGATAACGCTAAAGTGAATTTCTACTCTCGGCATGCGGCCCAATTTCCATCTCTTGCATTTCTCTCCCAACTTTTTCCTTCCATCCATAGATTTTGCCCATGTTCCTTTTCTCTAAGCTCATCTTTATATTTATTTGTCCATTTACTGATCAGTTTTGCAACCTCTAGAAAAAGTTAATGTGATTTTGGTAGAAAAACTAATCAAGATGCTTCTTGATCAGTATTCAGTATTTTTGTCATTGTAAAATCTGACATCAAATGCATTGCATCAAATGTGAAGAATGTGAGTTGCTTTTTTTTAAGGCAATTTATTTAGAGGAAAACAGGTAAGAGAAACGCATTATATTCAAATAAATCTGACCGGGAGCATGCACTTTTTCCAAGCAGAATATGTTGATAGGGTATCTTAAGGTGCTTTCACAGTAGAGCTTTTAATGTGGACCTGAGTCCATTTGACAATCAGAATTTGGTTCAAACGAACCAAACGCAAACTAACAGAACCAGATGCTGATGTCAAACGGGTCGGATCCATCACATTACTAATTACTTTACTTTTACGTGACTTTTAAAAACAGTTTCCGCTCAGCGATTTGACAATTATGCCTATATTTCTTCCTTCATTGTCACACATTAATATATATCTTAAATAAATGTAATATACATAATTCATATTACTTTTGAAAAATGTGTAACCCAAGTAATGTACTTAAAAGTAACAACTTTAATCAAAAGTCAGTAACTGTAAACTGATTACAAGAGTTTAAAATGTAATGCTTTACACTACTTTAGACTAAAAAGTCTTTAGATTACAGTAACTAAAAACTTGTAATCAGGTTAAACCCAACACTGCTACCAACCATGGTTTCACTGCTAAAGCATTATTTAGAATGCTTGCTTTTAAATTGGGAGGAACCCACACACACACACACACTTTTTCCTGTTCTCTCTCTATCCTTCTTTCCCATGAGACACTAAACTGCACTCAGGCTATTCTTAGATGACAGATTATTTCTAGAGAGAGCATTTGGCTGCACACATTCCAGTTAGATTCTTTAATTGACTTAGAATTCATTATTTTTTTAGCATTTCCATTGCATCTCCAGAGAGCACAACACACTCTCATATTGGCACTAACACTCATTTATTAGCCGTTTTTCCACTATCGGGCCAGTGCGATAAAGGGCCATAAACTGGTCAGCCAGGGCCAATAGCCTCGGACCTTGAGTTTCAAGACCGAAATCACTCTGCATTCCCACCATCAGGTCAAAAGCCCCATAGCGTTGCCCTAAAACCTGCACTTAATACGATGCGCTGGTGCAAACGTCACACACCCTCCCATTTCACAAGCCAAACCAAATACGTATGTTATCTAGTTATCTAGAATATCAAGTTTATATTGTATGTAAACGTTAGCAAGCAAGATAAGTAACCGTTGATAACTCACCGACTTTAACTACCACGATGTCCTGAGTGGTCTCTCCACTAACAGCGGGACGATGTCCCAGCACACCGTCCATGATCTCAAACCATGGAAAGCTCTCCCTTTGTGCAACTTAACAGATTTGTAATGTGTCTGCAATTTTTTTCACTGAGATGCAGGTGCGTGACATCACACAAACATGTCGGCACCCAGAGATGTACAAATTTAGAGATAAACATTCACTTTTTTTAAATGATATCGATCAATGAGTCAAAGTTCCTAAATTACAAGATATTAAAGCTTGTTTTACAAATGTTTGCAGTGACAGGTGTACAAAACACAGTAAATTAAACTCTCTTTTGATGAGCGTACACCTGTAACACAAATGCTAGCATAGCAGCATTGTTTATCAGTTGGGTTGCTTAGAGAACTCTCTGGTGACAGTCAAACCCCTGGCTAAAGGGAGCGTTGCAGTTTGGTTGTTTAAACGTCATTTTCCGAGCATCTGGCAATGGAATTCCTTTATGGTCGGAGATCGGAGAATTCAAGTAGGAATATCCCACATCCGATCTGAATGAAACGCAGCATGAGTATCTGCTCCGCCTTTGAAATGGACTGCGCCTCAATCCCCAGCTGACCATCTTTGGCCCAAGGGTAATCAGTGGGCCAAAAGGCCATTGGCTCTTGTCTCTGAATAAGCCCAGAGGAGGCACAATTAAGCCCCAGAAATGACAGTGGGAATGCAACTGGCCCTGGCACGCACTACCACGCCCTCATTTGACTTTGTTCTCTTGTTGGCAGAGAAAATTACAGCAAAAGGCTACATTCACAGCAGAAGAATACAGTTGTCAGTCCTGTTTTTGAGTATGGTTCTGTATGTTAATCAGCAAGAGTGAAAACTACGCATAGGATCTATGCCTTGTTATGCATCGACAATCAGAAAGTTTTCCCGATGATTATCGATCTATACCACCATATATTGAGATAAAAATAGGGCTACTCGTAGCACAGTAGTCTTTGTCTCTTCATTCATATTTCTTGTCACAACTTTGGTAAAGTTAGAGCGGCAATTCGGAAAGCACATAAATTAGGCTTCTAATTTAAATGTCGGCTAATGTTAATATATTGAAGCCTCAAAAAACATATTGAGAAAATAACTTTCCGATCAATAATCGATATCTCGATATTTTATGTCATTCCTAGTGACAACCGTAAAGTGCAAAATGAATTAAAGTAATTGATAGGGCTAATGCACTATATTCCAAAACTTCTGAAGCAATATGATTACTTTGTGTGATGAAGAGAACAAAGTTTAAGTTTTTACTTGCTCTCAAATCAAGTAAAAAATGTGTTCCACAGAAGAAAGTCATATGAGTTTTGAGCAACATAAAAAAATTACTTCCAGTACACGTTCATAAAAACATATTCGAGCCACTCTTGTAGCTTGTTGTGTGTACAGGGCAATTTGAAAGTCACACCTGTTAGTAAACATCCCTGACTGTGTGATTGACTGTGTGAATGTAGCCAAAGATGTGAAAAAATGGAGGGATTACAGATGAATGATTAGACAGATGAATGGATGGCCATTTAAATTATTCAACCCAGTCAGCCACAGAAAAGGAGAAAGTCTAGTTCTTGATGTGCATAGCCATGAAATAAACTGCTTTTAATAGATACCTATAAACTAGAAGGCATAACAGGAGACCACAGTTGAATATTCTGCTGTGTGCCATAGTGTGTGACATTCTCTGCTCTGGTCAGGAGATGCTCAGATCTGTCCATATACACAACATCAAGAGCACTGTAGGTTTATTCCAGGACTGTCACCATGGAGATGACTGACAGCAGGAGGCAATTCAAAGCTTCACGACAACCACACAGGCTCCAGCTCGACCTAAACATAACGGCGCCACCTAGAACCAAAATACAAAATGCTATGAGATAAGATGCATTCTGCTTCACACACTGTCTCTCAGTCTCGGCAGTGCATTTATTGGATTGATGTTCTCAATGATGAGTCAATTTCTCTCTGTCAACACACACACTGCTTTATTGCTTTCTTTTCCTCACATACTCACACACCCTTATAGTATGCACAAAATTACATTGATGCACACACCCTGTGGCTTGTATTTTACAAGTGAAACAATATAAGCTCTCTGCATGCGTGAGAACAAATTTCGCCTAAAAACATAACGAGAAATTAAGCCTTTGAGAAATCAGGTGGTTGCCAGAGCAAGAGGTAATAACAGATGCTATGATGCAGAGGGTAGCTGTGCTCCTGTCAATATTATGGAGACCCTGTATTTACATAATGAGCAAACAGCACCATAAACAAACAGCGCCGGAGGAACGAGGCAGAATCACAACCATAACAGAAAACGGAGATGTTGTTTGCAAGTATGACTTGAATGGAGGAAGATATGATCAGTAAAGCAAGACAGATGATGTTTACCTGTGCCCACTCATTGTTTTGGGGGTCGTAGGCCTCCACAGTGTTCAGGTACACCTGGCCATCATAACCACCCACGGCATAGAGACGTTCCCCCAAAAGACAAACCCCTACCGCGTCCCTGCTGATGCTCATGGGAGCTACTGCTGTCCACATGTCCGTCTTTGGGTCGTACCTGAAAGAGAAGGTAGATTCAAGATAAACAGAGTAATTTTCATGCCTACAAACAATGCATGTTAGTGAATTAAAATAAATGCTTAAAGGCGAATTGTGTAATTCTAGCACCACTAGCGCAAATGGACAATGCATAAATGGAATTACAAAAATAATTATTTTTTTCAAACCGGTTTCTCCAATATTACATCCATATGCCATTAGTCGGCAAACAAAAAGCCACTCCCCAAACTCACTGCATTGGTTGAGCTAATACCATTGCCTTGTTGGCTTGTCAGGTTGCTCAAACAAACAGAGCAATGCTTTGATAACACCACAGTACAACAGTGTTAACTTTTCAGGGAAATAAAGCTACAAATGGCTTCTGTCAAAAAATAGTTTCTGTCAAATTTAACTGGGACAGGAGAAATTATTTTAACCAAAAACTTAAATACATAAACTTTGAAGGTGCACTCAGTAACTTTTTGTTCGTTGACACCTAGTGACACCTAGTGGTGTGGATGCAGCATCATGATTAATTAAATCCAAGAGTGAAAGTGTCCAATAACAAGGCAGTTACTGAGATTAAGCGAGTACTATTCATCTGGTTATATGATTCTAAAATAGCAACCCCCCTGAGGGTGTCCCTGCCCCATGTAGTATAAAACAGCTTTTATAAGGTTACTGATATGACTAAAGTCCTCATCTTATGTGAGAGGTCATGATTTTATACATGTTTCAAAATTACAAAAAATTTCGAAATATAATATCAAATGCTACAGAAAACACAGAGGGAAAATCAGACATGCTGATTTACAAATATTAATAAAATCTGCATTTTCTAAAGGAAATCCCAGTGCTTGCAAGGCAAAAGAAATGGTGTTGAAGTTTTACTTAAGGTTTAGGATTTAGGCTTTTTGGTTCTGTATGAGATGGAGTGTTAGAGCCACCCTAAATTTGCTGTTGTCATAAGTATAATAATAAACACACAGCATAGCATTTACTGTATGCCTTCTTTGTAAATGCAACTATATATAAACAATTTAAGTCAAGATTTTCACATTTTAAATTTTAAATGTCTTTAAAAGTATAAAGTTTATTCAAACCAAAATTGTCTACAAAAGGTTTAAAGGTGCAGTATGTAAGATTCAGAAACCCTTGTTATTAATGACACCTGTGGCCGTTAAGTGAACTGCAGCAGCGACCTGTTGCTCGTGCTCGCGCTCATGCACACACTCCATAGGGACGCGAGCATCGGCCAAAACAATGATGTAACGTACAAAGAGACAACATGATTCACCGGCATCATGCTGACAGATGAGGTAGCATAATTAAAATTACACAGTTATGATTGTTTTACTACAACTTTGAGACTGTATATTATATTTGACTCTCCAGTGCTGGAACAGGGCTAAAACAAAGTGTGGATATAGGTCTGACTATGCGAGACTGTAGATTGAAGTAATCACTTTTCTTTGCATGATACATTGACTGCAATTATATGATAGCCTATGTCGGCGTTAGCTAGCTAGCTAGCCAGCTTTATCAATAGCTGTTAGCTAAATTTGGTGGATGATGACAGTAGCTGTTTATAAAATAGACTGTACATTATAAATATGTTGACACAATTCAGTATTGATGTAATTCCATAACAACTGTCATTTTTGATATATCGACGCGCTATTGTTTTATAATAAAAGTATATATTTTCTGTATAACCAAGTTATGTTACACTAATGAATGGGTCTTTTTGCATTATATCTTGATCATTGTCTAGCATTCATTTCATGTGTTATTGTAGTTTACCTTGCTGAATAATTACAGATTATCACTGTTTATGACAGTTACTGTGCAGGCAAGACCAAGTTACACATTATTAATTTATTAAAATTACACAGATCAATCCTTATGGCACTATATTTCACATGCTTTGCAGTTCTATCAGGAAGACTCGCAGACTTGAGTGAAATTTAAGATGACATTTATTTGATAAATATATATTTGATGAAATGTAATGTCTCTCTTTGGCGTAAGCCTCGTCTGGTGGTCCGAAGAAGTTGTCCTCGGAACCGTCATATCCTGCTGGAGATAGAGTGCAGGACGGGACACAACTGGTGGTGGTGGGGTGGTGGAGGTTGCCGCGTTAGCGCACTGAAACAGTGATGTGATAGATTGTGAGCAGACTTATAAAGCAATGGCTTACATGTGATTGGCTAGGAGTTACCTAGCTAATGGTGTGATGATGTACAGCTGCTAGTCTTCCCGCTAGAACTACGCTGCACTTACATTTATATAAACTTACCTGTCCAATAAGAAGAACGCCAATTCAGGGTCGGTTTTGATCCCCAAAACCGAACGAAGGTCCCTCCAGGAATCAAATGTTCACTCTAGTTTTCACTCGACCACGATCACGTTTCCGCTTAGCCAGACGGGATTCAGTAGATAAATGTTTTGGTTTTTTTTGGCTTACTCTGAGTTTGTGTTGTGCTGGGAGCCGGACGTTTGCTGGATTCCATCTCTAAGATAAAGTTACCTAGCGTTGCAGTGTGTTGTCGCTGTTGAATAGCGGATGAGAAGCGATTACTGAGGCAAGGCTCTCGGGAGCGCACATAAACGTCACATCCTTTGGATTTTCCCGGCAAAAGCGACCCGCTCCCTTCGCATAAAAATCAGACTACAGGCTTTAATAGGGAACCTAGGAAGTCCGAGAAGGGCTCATTTTTTTAAGTTGTGTTACAAGCCATTCACACATTGGCAAAAAAAAGGTGAATATTACATGAAAATTGTTACATATTGCACCTTAAAGGTTAAAGGAATAGTACACCCAAAAGAAATGAAAATTCAGTCATCATTTACTCACCCTCATGTCATATCAAACCTGTATGACTTTCTTGCTTATACAGAATATAAAGGAGAAGTAGCGCTCAAGAATGCAAGTTTGGAAATGCAAGCCAAAGTAAATGAGCTTCTCTCATAGCACTCACAAATTCTTTTCACTGAAAAATGACTTTTTGGGCTGTTTCTCACCCAGCCCTATCGTATGCCTTGAGAAAATATGAAATATGACGCACAAGTCACAAGGACTACTTTGATTATACTTTTGGATTCCTTTTGAAGCTATAAAGTACACTTAAACTGCCATTTAAATTTAAAAGACAGACAGGAATTTCAATAAATTCCTCCTTTTTTGTCCGGCAGAAGAAACAATGTAAATTGGGTTTGGAACGACATCAGGGTGATTCAATGATAACAGAATTTTTATTTTGGGTGAACTATTCCTTTAAATGCTTTGGCCTTAATTAAAGGGATAGTTCATCCAAAAATGAAAATTCTCTCATCATTTACTCACCCTCATGCCATCCCAGACGTGTAAGACTTTCTTCACCAGAACACAAATAAAGGTTTTTAGATGAATATTTCAACTCTGTAGGTCCATACAATGCAAGTGAATGGGAACCAACATTTTTAAGCTCCAAAATCAAGTATAAAAGTAATCCATAAGACTCCAGTGGTTTAATAAATGTCTTCAGAAGCGATATGACAGGTGTGGGTAAGAAACTCAATATTCAATATAAATATTTCAAAAAATCAATATTTGAGTCATTTTTTACTATCAAACTCCACTTTTACTTTCACATTCTTCTTTTGTTTTTGGCTACTCAGATTCTTCGTACATATCGCCACCTACTAGGCAGGGAGGACTTAAATATTAATCTGTTTCTTACTCACATCTATCATATCACTTCTGAGACATAGATTTAACCACTGGAGTCTTATGGATTAATTTTGTGCTGCCTTTATATGCTTTTTTGAGCTTCAAAATTTTGGTAACCATTCACTTGCATTGTCTGGACCTATAGAGCTTCTAAACATTCTTCTAAAAATCTTCATCTGTGTTCAGCAGATGAAAGAAAGTCATACACATCCGGGATGGCATGAGGGTGAGTAAATGATGAGAGAACTTTCATTTTTGTGTGAACTATCCCTTTAACTGTGAAGGAGTAAAATTTGTGGAACAGTTTTACTTTGTACAGAACTGATTTCAGTCAGAAATGCTGACTGACAAGACAAAATGCAGAGACAGACTGAGGGCAGTCAGGATGCAGGAGATGTTAGACAGACAGGCAGTTCTTTTAAACAAAGATGCAACAGGGGCAGTGACAGACAGCATGAGAGACAACTCGTACATACAGCAGCAGAATATGGTTGTCAGTCCTGTTTGGAGTGCTAAATATAGTAATGTTCATACACAAGTCAGTTAGTTTTATGAATGACAACCATAGTACAACAAAAGTGAATTTTCAGGGCTTACAACTGAAGTTTGAGTGAGTTTGGATGATATGTGTTATACTGAAAGAACCAAACTCAACAACTAGTTCTTTGTTGTGTAAATGACATAAATATGGCATAAAGTCGGCAATAAATAGTCTGATGCTGATCTGGTTTCTTCCCATCACTAAAACCGCTACAAAACTGGGCAACAGTACATTGTCAATCATATCTTATTTAAACTTTGATCAAGCATTAATGACTGGATAATTTTGTTGAGTTCCTCTTGCCATGTGGATAAAGTCCATTCAAGCTGTGGCTGATCATTTTGATGATTATAATCTGATTGAATAGAACAGTTTGGAAAGTAACAGCCACAATTAGACATACACAATCTTTGATGGGTCACAAAATGCTGCAAGACAATGATAATATGCATTAAGTTTAAGGGGAAAAAGGTTAATTTGGGTTTTTTCATCTGGGTTTGAAATCAATAAGTGAACGCCACTGAATGTTATGTAGATACGGTATGTATGGTTTGTACCAGGAATGTAGATATGTATGGTCTTTACCAGAAATGTACATACAGTACTTACATCAGCAGTATTTTTCCATATTATTCATAAGGCGTGGCCAAATCCTTTGAGATCATTTTTTTCAGCCATTCAAAAATAATGGTTTAAAATGTGTATTTGCAAAGTGCAAAAAAGTAAGGGGTTGCATGTCTTCCCCCACAATGCTGATAAACTACAGTCTACTTCTGAATATATTTCTGAAAAATAATGGCATAAATGTATCAAAAATATATATACATTTGCTTTTGCGTTTGTGATAACTTTAGAACTGAGTACAAATGGTTCTGTATTTGTGCTTTAAATGTGTATAAGTGGATTGTATTGTGAGATTACAAAACAGTGCACCCATTGGTGCATTTGGAGCAATTGTGTATTGTTGTGTTCATTTGAAAGATTTTGATACTGTTTTAATGCCATAATTAGTGATACAGAAGTGGCTAGACCACAGACCTCCCTCCTCTCTGCAGCTTTCCACACATATTTTTGTGCATTTTTCAAAATTGTGGTGAGGATCTACCAGTAATGAAATGGGTGTTTTGGTGACACTAAAGACATATTTCAAGCCAAACGAAGAGAGGACTGTTCAAGGAAAAATGGCTCTAAATTGCCCAAAAACTTTCTCTGAGTATGCACATCATCTGACGTACTCTCAACTTATATGAAACGATACTGAAGGAGAAAAAAAAAAACAAGCCTCAACTAACCTTCACTACAAGTTTGTTAGCACTCATTGAGTCTGTAGGGACTTTAAGGATCTGTAGCACTTTGATGTAAACAGAGTTGTTCTGGGAGTTCTGTATTGTCTTCTTGATGTTCTTCTTGGGTTTTGAGGCCTACACTGTTTTCCAGTATAATTATCTCAAGATTTTATTTAAGAAGCTGATGCATTGGTAAAATATGTTTTTATTTTTATTTCTATGACTTATGGTAGATTCTTTATGTTATGAGACATATTCCTAATTTATAATCAGTTATGAGATCTTATTAATGTATCTGTATTTCTGTGATCATTTATCTATACATTCATGTTTTCAAGGTACTTGATCATATTCAAATGTATGCATAATTGTTGCTTCTAGAAACCTCTGAGGGATGTTTATGCCTCCTTTGTGTAAACAATGTGTAACAGAGATATGAAAACAGATGTATTTGCCAATTTGCCATGTTTTGCTCAGTGTCATGGTTTATGATCTGACACCATACAAACCTGCAGCTGGGTTTGAGGACCTCTTCTTTGACCTCTTCGACCTAATCACACATTTCTCACACTGTGGCACAATACACTGGCAGCCAAAAGTTTGTTATAATGTACAGATTTTGCTCTTATGGAAAGAAATTTGCATTCAACTGATCACAATATATAATCAGGACATTAATAACGTGAAAAATTACTATTACAGTTTGAAAAAAATGTTCAGAACTTCTTAAACTACTTCAAAGAGTTCTCATCAAAAAGTCCTCCACGTGCAGCAATGACAGCTTTACAGATCTTTGTCATTCTAGCAGTCAGTTTGTCCAGATACTCAGGTGACATTTCACCCCACACTTCCTGTAGCACTTGCCATAGATGTGGCTGTCTTGTCGTGCACTTCTCACGCACCTTACAGTCTAGCTGATCTCACAAAAGCTCAATGGGGTTAAGATCCATAACACTCTTTTCCAGTTATCTGTTGTGCAATGTCTGTGTTTCTTTGCCCACTCTAAACTTTTCTTTTTGTTTTACTGTTTCAAAAGTGGCTTTTTCTTTGCAATTCTTCCCATAAGGCCTGCACCCCTGAGTCTTCTCTTTACTGTTGTACATGAAACTGGTGTTGAGCGGGTAGAATTCAATGAAGCTGTCAGCTGAGGACATGTGAGGTGTCTATTTCTCAAACTAGAGACTCTGATGTACTTATCCTCTTGTTTAGTTGTACATCTGGCCTTCCACATCTCTTTCTGTCCTTGTTAGAGTCAGTTGTCCTTTGTCTTTGAAGACTGTAGTGTACACCTTTGTATGAAATCTTCAATTTTTTGGCAATTTCAAGCATTGTATAGTCTTCATTCCTCAAAACAATGATTGACTGATGAGTTTCTAGAGAAAGCTGTTTCTTTTTTGCCATTTTTGACATAATATTGACCTTAAGACATGCCAGTCTATTGCATACTGTGGCAACTCAAAAACAAACACAAAGACAATGTTAAGCTTCATTTAATGAACCAAACAGCTTTAAACTGTGTTTGTTATAATGGCATGTGATTTTCTAGTACCAAATTAGCAATTTATCATGATTACTCAAAGATAAGGTGTTGGAGTGATGGCTGCTGGAAATGGGGCCTGTCTAGATTTGATCAAAAATGACTTTTTTCAAATAGTGATGGTGCTGTTCTTTACATCAGTAATGTCCTGACTATACTTTCTGATCAGTTGAATGCCACTCTCGTGATTAAAAGTACCAATTTCTTTCCGAAACAGCAAAATCTGTACATTATTCCAAACTTTTGGCTGCCAAAAGAATCATGGGAACATCACAAAGCAAGCTTCACAGAGACTTTGTGTACTGTTAAGAAAGTGCTTACACATTATTATAAAGGTTCGGAAGAATGTCTTCTCCTTTTCTCTTCTTGCTCTCTGCATTGACTGCATTTCTGAGGCCTCAGTCTATCAAAACTTAAAGTTCACCCAAAAAGGAAAGTTCTCTCATCATTTACTCATCCTCATGATATCCCAGGTGTGTATGACTCTTTCTTCACCAGAACATATTTGAAGAAAAATAGAAAAATATCTTAGCTCAGTAGGTCCTTAAAATGTAAGTGGATTGTGATTTCTCTTTTTAAACTCCAAAAATCACAGACAGTCAGCATAAACATCATCGATACGACTCCAGCTGTTAAATTAATGTCTTCTAAAGCAACACGATCGCTTTTGGTGCAAAAAAGATTAAGTACTTTTAACTCTAAATCATGTGCTTCTGTTCTGCAGCAGAACACATGTGAGACGTAATCGCATTGGCATTTGAAAAAAGCGAGAACTGAGGCAAGAGCGTCACAGTCGGAAGAGCAGCACTGTTTACAAATGAGAAACAGGAACACTGTACAGTAGCTTGTTTAGTTTTAGTTTAAATCTGTATTGATCTGTTTCTTTATTTACAATGGTGCGTTTGTGTGCTCATCCTGGATGTCTCAACTGAGTGGAAAACGTGAGATTACATCAGTATCATGGCAAGGCGAAGACGTCACATGAGAGACCGCGTGATCTCCACCCTCTCGGAAAGCTTACCTGAAGCGATGATTTGGAGTTAAAAAGTACTTAAACACTTTGCACCAAAAGCGCTCATGTCGTTTTAGAAGACATTAATTTAACCGCTGGTGTCATATAGATAATGTTTATGCTGACTGTCTGGGATTTTTGGAGCTTCAAAAGAGAAATCACCATTCACTTGCATTTTAAGGACCTACTGAGCTGAAATATTTGTCACATTTTCTTCAAATGTGTTCTGTTGAAGAAAGAAAGACATACACACCTGGGATATCATGAGCTTGAGTAAATAATGAGAGAATTTTCATTTTTGGGTGAACTATCCCTTTAATCCTTTCATTTACATAGTTAGTTCATTAGATATAGACCTAGTTTATGAGTTAATTCTTTAAGACCTATTTACTCAATATATATTCAATATTTCTTTCTTTATTTGTATTGCATTTATTCAGTGTGCATTTCAATCGATTTTATTTCATTTATAATTATTAAAATTGTTATTCCTTCTACAAATCATCTGGTTGACTGGAATTATTTTCACCAGAAGCAAAATGACATATGATATTTTATTTTAAGAGAAATCTAACAAAATTTAGTAATGTTTATGTTTATTGCAAGAAAAAACAATTTGCCAATATGGTAGAACAATTTAGAACAAGTTGATTTTTCTTACCCCATTGGCAAATACAGGTAGTTTTCTTGTTTTAAGCATAACCCCCCACCAAACTTTATAACATTATCCTGAAAATTCTACTTAATATCTAATGTCAGTGTGCTTCTCAAGTAATTATTTTCTTGTTTTAGGGATGTTTATATATTTTACTGGAAAACAAGACAAAAATACTCAGTAGGAAAATTATTTTTTGCAGTATATCCTGTTATTTGCCATTTACACAACATGAGAAGTCTTTTTTTTTTTTTTTTTTTTTTTTTTTTGGGGAAAGAAACTGTCTGCTACAAACAAAGGTTAATTCAACATTTTTCTCTAGGAAAGTCCTTGCATTTATTTGTTGTGCTAAAACAAACTGACTTTTATTTAAGGATGCTCTCTCTTCACAAGGGAGGGATTACTTGATATTAGTGGTACATTATTTACAGGCTGAAAGGACTAATAATTTACAGTAAGTAGAGGGGGATTTAGCTTTAGACACAAACATACCAAATATTTTCAGCACGAGTCTGTCATTTGTAGTCCAGAGTAAGAAGAAACATTTACCTCTCCAGTATAAATGAGACAGATAAACTGAACTGATATAGGCTATGCCCTCTACACTGAAAATATTTAAAGGGCTAGTTAATATTATAAAAAACATTTATTTAACATTTTATTTTTCCCTGAGGTCTACTTATAATGTTAGTCAAGTTTTTTTTATGACAAAAGATCACAATTTAGTTTTAAATGCTCATAAACAGGCCTTTTTTGCTGCTGTGCCTTTAACACCCCTTTGTAAATGCCCTTTTGGCATGTCATGGTACATTTTTATTTCAAAATATCAAATGAAGAAAATCTCATTATATGACCCCTTTTAAACACAAATCAACTCTATCCCAATTGAGAAGTGATTTATTGAAAGCTTGTGCCTCCTGAACTCTCATTTTTTTGCCCACTTACCTTTCCACACAGTCTGAGAGTCGTGATGCCAAGCTTGAAGCTGGGGCATCATGGCCACCAATAGCATACAGGAAACCATTCCACGTTGCTACACCAACACCGCCTCTGCGTTTGGACATGGGTGCACAGCTACTCCATTTGTTGGTATGAGGGTCGAAACACTCCACTGATTTCAGACATGAACTGCCATCCCTGCCACCCAATGCATACAACCTTAAAAACAAATCCACAGTAAAAGAGAAGGGTAATGTTATTGATTACATAGGCAGATGGCTTTTTAAGGGCAAAGGTGGAGTAGTCTATTTAATTATAATAACACACAAACAGCCAGAATTTAACAGTCAAAACGTACTTGCTGTTTAAGACTGCAACTCCCACAGTGCTTCGAGGCGTTGCCATGGATGCAACAAAACTCCATTGGCGAGCTTGAGGGTCCCAGCGCTCTACCGTACTGAGATAACTCCACCCGTCATGACCTCCCACTGCATACATGGGGCCTTCTAACACTGCAACACCTACACACATAAATGGTCAGAGCCTTCAGGTAAACTTTCATAATGATATGTTTGAGAAAAATGACAGATGGCACAAGAAATTAAGGTTATTTGCACATATTTTAAAGTGCAGAAACAAGTAAAGATAAATTGCGCTTGAGTGTCTCAAGCAATCAATGAGTCTGTTTAATTTGAATGACCAAGAAAAGTCCCTAAGGTCAAAGGTCAGAGGATTCTATTACTCACCCAGGCCGTGTCTGTGTGTGGACATTGGGGGCATGACGCTCCAGCTCTTGCTGCGAGGATTGTAACACTCCACTGTGTTGAGAGTCTTCAGGCCATCTCGCCCCCCCACCACATACAAGCGGTCGTCCAGAACTGCTACGCCAAACTGCAGCCTCCTCCCGCTCATGACGGCCACCTGCCGCCATGTGTCTCTCCGTAAACAGTACTGCTCAATACTGGTGGCCCCTTTAAATTAGTGATTTGGTAGCCCATTAGTGACTGGCTAAAGGCCTATTCACACAGACAGCGAATATTTGCAACTTCAATCGAAACACTGAATTTCAATGAACCTACTCACACCAGAGATTAAATTCATCAAGTAACACATTTAAGCCATACTGTAACTGTTTAAACAAGTGCAGCAAAAATAAATTATATTAAAAGCAATTGTTGACAGAATGCGAATGTGTTCAGTATATATTTATAGTATAAATACTTTATTTAAATAGCACCAATTTAATATTTAACAGCTGTAAAATTAATATCAATACACTCTATTCTCTGTTATTGTCATTTTACCATGATATACATATTCCTGTATCACGCTATCACTATCATTGCATTAAAGGAGCCCGCTGCTGTCCAGTGCCATCGCCCGGCGTCGCGGAGAATCGCTGCAATTGTCTGAGGACCAAATGGCGGCGTGGTCAGGAACCAGAGTGTTTCGACTGGAATCGAGAATCGGGGATATGGGACGAGGAGGAGGGTGTGGCCGGGCCGTGAGGATGCACACCTGCCGCTGAGTTGCCCCAGTCAGCGTGAGAGAGAGATAAGGAGCCAGAGATGCCAGAAAGAGAGAGAGAGAGAGAGAGAGAGAGAGAGAGAGAGAGACACGCAGCCGCTGTGTGCGTGCGCGTCAGTGTTTTGTGTTCTGAAAAGCACTTTTACGCTGTGTCTAGTATACTTGGGCTTACGCAGTTTTTGCCTTCTAAAAATGTAATTGCTTGCAATTAATGAGTGTTTCAAAAGGGAATGTATACTAGCTCTTAACAAAAACTTGTAAACACAGTTCCACCCCCCATACAGTTTATTTCTCAGCCAATACACCACCTAAAATCTAAAGCCTACATGATTTACTTTTAATGCAGCACAGCTCTGTTTTAAGCCAATACAGTTCACCTTCAGGCAATTTCAAGGATGGATTAAAAACTGAGAGGCCCATGGGCCGGTACACCATGGAGGTCCCCCATGATGTGTCACGTGACTACGTTCAACTTTAAGTGCTACAGGACGTTTGCCAGATTTAGTTGAATTTTTCAAATTGACGGAGGAAAAGTTTGGAGCAATGTCTTACACGGGCAATTATATGTACTTTTTAATTATGAACCGATCCAAAATCATGCATTATTAATAGGTATGTGCATGGTATTCAAATACCAATATCACTATTCGGTTATTCTGCACGTGTTTAGAGGTCTACAGTCCGATCTGAGTCCGACGGAACCCGACAAACCTACAGGTTTTGGGCCAGGTTCGGGTCAGTTTTTCAAGTAGGCTATAGGGCGAGTTACGGGCTGTTCACATGTACTGGACGGATGTCTTTGATTGTTAAGCCAAAACTCACTTTTTTCAGTGTACCGCACAGGACAGTTGCATTTTTTTAGACACTGTTAACAAAAGAATTTCAATATTTATTAACGCATCTCGAGACACCTGTGTTCTGTTTCACCATTTGTTGCGCTGCATCAAGCTTTTTCAGCTCAGGTGCCACAAATCAACATTCTGATGAAGTTCAGGTTGGAAAGAGGACTTAATGTGACTGTTACACGTGATTCCAGATTGTTTTTCACCTGGCAAAGTTTCAGCGCTTGATAAATGGTGAGTCAATGTTTTTTCCCACTTTTGCTCTAGTGTGCAGACAATAATTACTCAAGTGAAATGCTGAATCATTTAAAAAGCATCCCGGAAAGTGAACCTGTCCAGGCAGAATCACTTTTCATTGATCATGAATAGGCCTACTATGTTGCAGGTAGTGACAGAGATTATTTTTGTTCGACTTGAATGTGATTTTATCATTTGAAGATCTATGTATTGTGTTGATTAGACTCATAGCTCACTGTGCACTTTATTCCGTGCTAATCTGAGATTGTGTTTGATGCATCCATGGTAATAAACGTCCTTTATTCCTGAGTCCCGTCTCCCGACAAATAACAATAACTGTTCATGAACTCTCATGGTTAACCAAATATTACAAAAGGTTACCGTGCACATACTGTATTTAGGGTATTAAGGCATCTTTCTCTTTATCATTAAACATTAATTGCATGCAGGACTTCAACATTTTAAAGTCCTCCATACTGTTGCACGAATTCTGTCGCTTATATTAATTTAAACCATCAGCAGCTTTGTACACAACCAGGGTAAACTGCACCGTATCTTTGTGTTTGAAAGCGTTTTGTAAACCAAAGGCTGTTTTCTGCAGTCCTTCAAATAAACGCACTGCACCTGTGAGACGCAGATTCCCTGAGCGTGCACTCGAGTGCATGTGCTCGCGCTGTTGAAGTCCAGCACGCATTCGTCAGAACAAATGGTATTTCACATAAGGCTGATATTTGCCGTGAATTTATAATAGATATCACAAAATAAAGAAATAATTGATTTAGAGCTTGGGCCCTTTGGGTTTAAAGGCCCCTGGGCAACGACCCAGTGGTTAATCTGTCCCTGGGCAATATACCGTCAGCCTCATTCAACATAATACATACTTCAGCTATTCCTGCCCAAAAAACTCCACCATGTGCTTTATCTCACTCAGCACATCTGCAGGTGGAGAACACATCAGAAGCTTTAACCATAGAGAGGACAACAATCACATTTAAACACAGAAAATAACTGTCTCCTTTTAGACCTTTAAACAGACTGGCAACAAAGTACCCAACATTTTTTAATTCACCCACTGTTTAAAGCAACATGAATTCAAATGACAAAAGATTATCCTGTGAAAATGGAAATGTTCTTACCCAGCATCCACTGCACTAATGAAAAGAGACACAGATTGACAGAAATAAAGAATGAAAAAAATTTAAAATGCAGAAAACGATATTTGATCAGATCACGTTTGACCTATGAAAGCAAAGGCAGACAGAACTACAAAATCAACATCAAAAGATAAATAAGACATGTACCTTTTGTGGCGTCCATGCCACCCACAGCGAAAAGAGCTCCTACAGTGGCCTTGCGAGGCCGTGTCCTCGGGCTCTGGAGGAGCGGCCGTCTCTCTGGCAACAAATGATACTTCATGGCCTCCATCACCAACCGCTGACACTCCACACTGTCCCGTAACAAGGGATTTGCCTCCATATCAGCCAAAAACTGCAGAAACAAAAGACATTAATGAACATGTACCCATACGCACTTGTACTACTACAAATGATCAGACCTGCATTATGGATGAATGGGGGAAAATTCCACTTGCTAAACTTAACAAACTTGTGTCTTCAGTGCCCAAATGCTTAAGAAGTGTATTAGAAAAAATGGTGACTGTCCCAACTTTTTTGGAGCGTGTTTCAATCGTCTGATTTAAAATGAGTGTATATTTAAAATTTTAAAAAATCACAAGGTAAAACATTAAATAATGTGTTGTTGTAGTGCTTTCAATATAACACAGGGTCTTTCATGTAATCCCAGACGGACTCGATGTTGAGTCTGTGGGGGCCTGTGGTGGCCATCCTATCTGTTGTAGGACTTCTTGTTCTTCTTCTATTATTTCTATTTGGAAAGGAAAGGCTGAAATCTAAAATTCATATTTCTTACTGATTCACTAAAAGCAGAATACGTGAAATAACCGTTTTAAGAAAACAATTTTTGTGAAAATATAATGCACCTAAGGCTTCTAATGTTCACTGCACGGTATGTTCAAAGGTTCTGAACAATTACTATATTCAAATAACATAGTATTAACATGGTACTCCAAGGTACTTCACAGAACACCATGGTATGGTACCCATGGCATGGTACAGATCCATAAAAAACATTAAAAAAAAAAAAAACTTTAAAAAAACAAAACATAGTATCGCCATGTAACATTGTAAACACAGCAAATGCCAAAAATGGCAAAGACTTTTTGAAAGCACTGCAAGTTAACGATGAGCAAATGCTCTGTACATTCTTAGATAAGCCTTCAATTTGCCTCAAAACCAAATTGAAATATGTTTTTAAACCTAGTTCTTGCACACAACAGCCTGAAAATAGATTTCCAGTAACATAAGTCAGTTTTTCTGGCAGGAGATCTTTAAGCTTCATAACCACAAAGAGCTACTGATGCAAGTGGCTAGAGTCCTTTCTATATTTTTTATACTTTTGCTTATTGATATTATATATGCATATTCATGTATCCACATTTATGTACTCAACTATAATCAGAAGCTATGCAATATATATTCACAGATTGACTTTTATGTACTCAGATTTGCGTTCATATTCTCTCTATACCATTATCACTGTATTAAGTACTCCATGTATTCCTTATATGCTCATCCTTGTATTCCTGTGTTTATACATGCACATTATCAGAAGAAAGCCTTATATGTTCAATATGTGTATTACGAGATTGCTTCATGCTTCTTGTATATGGTTTGTGTCTTGTGTATCCAACGTTTCCATTCTAAACTGGAGTGAGCCCAAGTATATACATTTTGGACTCTACATATAATGAATCTGTTCCCCTTTTGACCTGATGAGGTTTCAAACTGGGTGCAGAGAGAGCTTAGTTTATAGTTGTTATTGTTCAAAGCAATGTACAGACACAAGTCTGTACACACAGGATGCCTTCAAGACACCCGTGTGTGCACTTTGCTGAGACCATGAACTTTATGAGCACTTGAAAAAGATATGCACAAGCTATTCTGCAACCTCACTTGACTGCCTTTTTCGCACTTCTATAGGTCATAACAATATGACCTGACACTTTGAATTAGAACTTCAACTCGTGCAGAACTCGTTGTATCTAAAAATGAAGTCTTTTTGTCAGTCTCAAGAGGGTATAAAAAACCTTAACTAATTTTCGATTGTTAGACTAACATCTCAACCCTCCAGCTCTTCGCATCTGATCTCCAACTTTGAGGCCTCATCTTGACTCTCTGTACTTTAACTTTTTTCCATTTACTTACTTAGTTCATTAGACAAAGACAAGACTTTGTATATTAGCTTTATTCCAGGACTTAGTCCTTGGATATATCCTTAAGATATGTCTACTTAACATTTCATAATCAACCATTTATATTGCTGTATTATCACATTTATTTTCATTATTTCATATTTTATTCATTTATTAATTTCTACAAATTAAAATTTGTTATTCCTTCTACAAATCATCTGATTTATTGAAGTCATTTCCATCTGCTGGATCTCACTGCATCAATTTGGAGGTTCCACCGAGATAAAGTTGAAAACAGATCAACTTTGATTCTTCTCCTGCAAGGCTCAGAGAGTAGGAAGGTGAGTTATCTTCCATTCTTTTCCAAATTCTCTGTTTACTGGTTATTGGTAAAGCCTTTAGATATATTCCTGCTGCCAGTTCTCTCAGTTTCGGTTGCAGACGTGTAAACGAAGAGAGAACAGAAGGCGAAGAGCAATAATCTCCTAATCCGAGGACTGATTCCGAGTGTTCAGTCCCATAAATTTGACACAGTAGGATGAGAAAGTATGAAATCTTTGTGATCCTGAGCGACAGATAGGTAGATACGGGAGTAGCCGCTTTGTATGGTGCGCACCGCCTTTTGAGTTATCGATTAGTTCGCAATAGTTTTATATTGCGTGGTTGATAAATAGGGAAACCTGACTGATAGGTTTCATCAGGATGTATCTTCATTTATAAGACACCACCACAACCAAGTAACAGAGAACCTTGCAGTGTGAATTTATGTGTAAATGCAGAATTCATTTCTGATCCAGAAAAGCAGATGAGATAAATTGTGACTGTTGTCGAATTGTACAACTCTATTAACAATACCTGTGATTTAAGAACACAGTGAAAGTAATAATAATATTACTATATCAGAGAAGGAAACTATAATAAGGGATATAATTCTAAATCTAGAATTATAAACTGAAAGAATTATAAATCGAAATAAACATTGTCTTGTCTAGTGAACGAAGTATATTCTTTTGTTGGAATTATCACAACACAGAAAATGGCTTTCTTAATGGAAAAGGGAAAACCTACTCTCTTTGGAGTCTTTGACAGCACAAATTGTGTTGTGAGTAAACTGAGTTATTTTTAGAAGGTAAAAACAGAAAATTAAAAAGTTAAACAGAAAATGCTTAAAGATGGTTTTCAGGAAAAGTGGGGTCTGTGAAGGCAAAGTGAATGGATTAACGGAAACATACTTTGTGGTATGTGGATAGAACAGTCTAAGAGAGTTTTGACAGATCGTAGTGGTAGAGTTCTAAGACTTGATGAAGTCGCTAAAATGACTGCTGATATGTGGGAACTGCTAGATCTGGTTACCGATTACCCAAAATTGGCTCCGGGTAAAACTCCAATGGCTGAAGATATTTTAGATTGGCAAATGTATGCATCCAAATTAAAGCATGCCGTTACTAAATCTGGCCGGGATGTTACTCAACTTTCCGACAACGGAAAGATACAAATTGTCACCTTTTCAGGAACGAAACAAAAACAAATTCCTGAAAACGACGGAGCATGGTGAAAATGATGGATGTGGCGAATATGTGAAAGTATATCCGAGGTATAAACATACTCCGCTGCCTCCTTGCTATGAGGAGACTAAAATTTCTGATACTCCTCCTGCGCCGTCAGCACCAGCAGCTGCGCCACCATCTCCCGCATCTATGGCACCAGTGTTTGTCCCGGTGGCGGGGCAGCTGGTACCCAGCAACCCGGAGGCTACAGCCATGGGTGATGTGGGCGTTTACAGACCCATGTCCTTAAGAGATTTAAGCGGTATGATCTCATCTTTCCCCACAATGAAAGCCAATGACTCTAATTCTGACTTTTGGGACAGATTATGGGTAAATGCATGAGCATATCGCCTCACAATTACGGACCTGTATCACATTTGTGAGCAAATGTCTCCTCCGAATTATCCTGGACGCATGGCAAGTTTAGTTCATCCAGCTAATGCGCCCACTAATGGGAATGAATTTGCTGTACAATTTAATAACATGCATAATGATGTTCAACACATCATAGGAATGGGAATACAGACGTTTTCTAACGTTACTACCATTAAACAGGGACCAAATGAGACTTTTATCTCATATACAGAACGCTTCGCAAAAGCACTCAAAGAATTTGTGGCTGCACGCAGGGGTCCAGACTTGGATTCATCCGTAGTGCTACAAAATTTTAATGTGAAATTTTCTCAGTTGCTGCGCTCTTCAATCCCCATAATTGCAAATTGGGCTGCGTTCATTGAATGGGGATCGCGCACGCAAGATGTGGTTGATTCACAGAGGAAACCAGTGCTTGCTGTAGATGTTGCAGTTGCTCAACAGACTGACGAAAATTTAAACGCCTGCCACAGCTGTGGGAAGGAGGGGCACTGGGCCAACAAATGCCCTGAGCGTAAAAGAATGCTTCGCCCTTCATGCGTAATCCGAGATACTCAACTACCCAGCAGAAACAAAGACAAGCAACATGTACTCAGAGCAAATCTGCACCCGCAACGCCCTCTACTGAACACAACATGAATGAGTTAATCAAAAAGGTTGATGCCCTAACCAAAGTCCTAGAGGGACAGTCAGATTGACGGGTCATGGCCTCCATCGAAGGTGACCATACAGACTCTCGCCCATTTATATCAGCAAACCTTGGAGGCCAGGATAGCATTATTTTGATGGATACTGGTGCGACAGTCTCAGTTATGGACATCCCACTTCTAACAACAGAAAGCAAATTAACTCTTCATGGATTGGCTGGCTCTTGTACTGTGACTCTGTCACAGTCTGTCATGTTACAAATATACCCGCACAATCAACCATTTTCAATTCAGATTTGGGTTGGGGCAAACCAAGTCGGTACTATATTGGGCATGGACATCTTGAATCAAATTGAAGCAGACATCTTGCTAACTCAAGGCAAAATTACTGGACGCCTATTTGCCATGCCTATTGCTCTTTGTGACAAATATGGGACTTCAGATTTAACCATTGCTACTGTCTCATCAAAAGAAACCAACCAATCTGACTCCACAATAGTTCAATATCTTTCCGAGCTTTTTCCTAAATTGTGGTCGAAAACACAACTTGATGTGGGCTTATGCAAAATGTATTCTTTGAATGTTTCAGGCCCACACCATCCTCCTGTGTTCCAATATCCTCTCAAACGAGATGCTGAGAAAGCTGCACAGGAAATTGTCAGCCAACTGCACACGGATGGCATCATCAAAAGATGCTCATCACCGACAAATTCACCGATGTGGCCTGTGCGAAAACCTGATGGCAGTTATCGATTGACCATCGATTATACTGCACTAAATTCTGTAATGCAGAAAATGACTCCTACCGTCACAAACCCAATGACTATTTTGAATAACATTTCTCCCAATCATCAATATTTCAGTTCAATTGACATAACCAATGGTTTTTGGTCATGTCCAATTAGATCGGAAGATCAGTATCGATTTGCATTCACTTGCAACGGACAACAATACACCTGGACGAGACTGCCTCGAGGGTATCATGACAGCCCATCTCTGTTCCATGGTGTCGTTGCAAATGCTATCAAACCGATCGTCAAATCTTGCATGCCATCGGTAATTATTCAATATTGCGACGACATTCTCCTCGCCTCGCCCGACAGGGGACATAATTTGGTTGCTTTAACATCATTATTGAGGCTGCTCTATGAAGCAGGATTTCTGCTAAACAAAAAGAAAGCGCAGCTCTTTCTCAATGAGGTGACGTTTTTGGGACAGTGCGTTGGTTCTGATGGGAGGAAACCGCTTCCAGACAGGGTCGCTGCAATTGCAAATTTGACAAAACCCACAACCATTACGGGCCTCAGATCCATCATGGGTCTGTTCAATTTTAGCCGTATTTACATCTCTTCAGATTTGGCCAAACCTCTCACTGAGGCCCTAAAAGGTGGCCTTCCAGGCGTTGCCCCTCTCAAGTGGTCTTCGGAGATGAGCAAGTCCTTCTCCCTCCTCAAAACTGCTCTTGCCTCCTCTCCAGCCCTACACCACCCTGATATGTCCAAACTGTTCCACCTTTGGACTCATGTTGGACCTCATGCCTATAATTGTGTGTTGGGTCAAACCAAGGGCGACAACAACTTTGGTGTCACTGGGTATTACTCCACCTTGATTCCATCCTCGATGAAAGGCCAAATGCCTTGTTTGCTGGCCTTGGACTATGCTGAATGGGCCTTGAAGGCCACCGAACCAGTCGTGGGGTACAATCACGTCATTCTTCACAATACGGGATCTTCACATGACTGTGCTGATAGTGTCGTCGTTGACAAAGGACACTATGTGCTCGATGAGCCATTAAAAGACTCAAAATCGCTGTTTGTTGACGGAAGCAGTTTCTATGAGGACGGCACACGATACACCGGATGGGCAGTGATTGACGGGGAGTTGGGCAACGTTCTTTCATCCGGGTCGCTCAGGGGATGCAGCATGCAGGTGGAAGAGCTTTGTGCCCTAAAGTCAGCCTTAGACATCGCCTATAATGAAACCAATTTAACCATTATTTTCACAGATAGCGCATATTGCTATCACGTCATTCACAGCTATGGCCCTGTGTGGAGGCATCGTGGGTACTTAACCACGGCTGGTACATCAATCAGCCACCAACCAGTGATCAAAGAGATCCTCGAAACTTGTGGTAAAATCAAACCAAATTGTGTTGCAGTTTGCAAAGTTACAGGTCACAGCACGTTCACTGACTCACTCACAAAGGGAAATTCCCTCGCTGACAAGGCTGCTAGAGAGGCAGCAAAATTGCAGATCAAAGAACTTCAGAGTCACTGTCCAATTGACCACCATATTGTCTTACAAAGGATTGTGGACCTTGAACAACAAAGTCATCCCACCAATGGGATATCGAACCAAACTAATTGATTTATATCATGGCTTAGCTCACCAAGCAGTCAACAAAACACAGGCAATGCTCCAACAGACTTGGTTTTGGCCCGACATGTTGAATGATATAAAAGACAGGTTGTCCAGGTGCTTACACTGCTTAAGAACTAAACCTTAATTTGGAAGATACAAAATTCCAATTGGCCACAGCCCTCATCCGAGGGGGCCTTTCACACATTTGCAACTTGGTTTTATATCTTTACCCTCCGACCATGGCTATAAGTACGTGTTGGTAATTGTGTGCCGATTTTCTCAATGGGTAGAAGCATTTCCTCTGCGAACCACCACCGCTGAGAAAGTAGCAGAAATTTTGTTGAGAGAAATATTCCCAAGATTGGAATTTGTGAGTCACTCGATAGTGACCAAGGGACATACTTCACGGGAAAGGTACTTAAATCAAATTTTTTACGTAAAACAACAGTTCCACATTCCGTATCACCCCCAATCGAGCGGTGCGGTCGAATCGCAGAATAAATCCTTGAAAATGGCTCTCCGTGCGAAATTAAGTGAATATGATGGTGGATGGTTCAGATACCTCCCCTCCATTCTCATGGCTATGAGGGCAACCCCAAATTGGACGACAGGATTGTCGCCTTTCGAAATTTGCATGGGACGACCCATGCCCTTACCGTATGATGCTCCTTTGTTGAGAACAGGCCTGACAGGTCCATTAAAAGACTTTTTGCAGGAGTATCTAAAAAATTTCTCAAAAATACGCACTATACCGCACTTAGCACTCAAAACATGAAATATTTAATGTACAGAGTACAGTATATAACTTAAAGATGCAGAATACAGTACAGGAAGGAAATAGTAGAAAGTAGTAATTTTCTGACCAATGTCCTCAAGTTATGATGGCCCTGCCCTTGTCCAGTGTTGCTGACAACTCAAACATCCTTGCTTGTTGAAATCAAGCCAGGCTTGACTCGATGGATACATTTAATCCAAACTAGACTATTCTTGCTTGACCTACTAATCCTAAATCGCAGACCCCCCTGATGCTACAGCTTAATGCTGCTACAGTGATAACACTACTTTCCCCCTGACAGGTCAGCCGAGTGAAAGTGCCTTAGGGTGCTGATGTAATGCCTCTCCGATGAAAAGGAGATGATGTTGTGAAAGAAAAAAAAACAGTTACTAACTTATAGGGTCTTCCTTTCTGGGTGTTTTCTCTCCCCTTTTCTGTCATTCCTTTGTATGTGTGTGGTTCTCTATCTATACCTATCTGAAAAACTTTAGGTACCAATTGATGCTCTCAGGGAACGACAAGGAATTCCTTGGTCTAATTCGAATAGTCCAACGACTGACGTCCGAATCGTTGACCTGGAGAAACAACATGCATGACGTCCTCCTGAGCGATCCTGCAGTCCTAGCTGTATCAGTTGGCCGATCTATTCCGACACCATCACTGCCATCGTTTGAGAATAAATCTGTCACCGTGGGAGGCTGGTACTCCCATCACAGGTGCTTCTCTCCAGGTCCAGGACACCTCATCTACATCGACGGATGCTGTGTCACACCCCCAGCACCCAGATGAGACATCCCAGCTTGTTATTGGTTTTGTGAGAAATTTCCTGATTGTGCTTGTGAAAACTGAAACATTATCCGGTACACATTTTATTACTGTTTCCCCATTAATTAAGTATATCCACAAAATGAAGGTTCTCATCCTCCTCATCGTTCTCAGATTTGCCATGCTAGCACAACCTAATGAGAACAGTCTGAATCTTGTGGCTGAGAATATAGACTATTTTGATGCAAGTTATGCTGCCCACAAAGATAATTATTGGTAGAAATTGATTAATCATGTTGCCCGAATCATAACTGTTATGTTTGTGCTAATACTCCACACTCCACAGATAAGCCACTCCGACTCCAACCAAATCCACTGACAGAGACAGTGGCCATTCTCTTGCCAGAAGGAACTTGCACCGGACGGCTAATGTATATAGCCCATCGATTTGCTCTGTTGAATATTAATGTTGATGTTGAAACAGTATGTTCACCCATGTGTAATTTCTTGTATAAACATGATTCTCTTGACACTCTCATCCATGATAGGGTTAGAGAAGTTATTGACATGCCTACACCTCTAAGGAAAAGTGTGGTGCTTATGCACTTCCTGATAATAGAATTCCGGATGGCCAAGAGGGAATAATTTAATAGGAAGGAGATAAGATTGGTGAGTATTATTAAATACTCAATTGGGGGACTGATGCAAGTGGCTAGAGTCCTTCCTATATTTTTTATACTTTTGCTTATTGATATTATATATGCATATTCATGTATCCACATTTATGTACTCAACTATAATCAGAAGCTATGCAATATATATTCACAGATTGACTTTTATGTACTCAGATTTGCGTTCATATTCTCTCTATACCATTATCACTGTATTAAGTACTCCGTGTTTATACATGCACATTATCAGAAGAAAGCCTTATATGTTCAATATGTGTGTTAGGAGATTGCTTTATGCTTCTTGTATATGGTTTGTGTCTTGTGTATCCAACGTTCCCGTTCTAAACTGGAACGTGCGTGAGCCCAAGTATATCCATTTTGGACTCTACATATAATGAATTTGTTCCCCTTTTGACCTGATGAGGTTTCAAACTGGGTGTAGAGAGAGCTTAGTTTATAGTTGTTATTGTTCAAAGCAATGTACAGACACAAGTCTGTACACACAGGATGCCTCCAAGACACCCGTGTGTGCACTTTGCTGAGACCATGAACTTTACGAGCACTTGACAAAGATATGCACAAGCTATTCTGCAACCCCACTTGACCGCAGTTTTCGCACTTCTATAGGTCATAACAATATGACCTGACCCTTTGAATTAGAACTTCAAATTGTGCAGAACTCGTTGTACCTAAAAAGGAGGTCTTTTTGGCACAGTCTCAAGAGGGTATAAAAAACCTTAACTAATTTTCGATTGTTAGACTAACAACTCAACCCTCCTAATGGGTTTATTGAAGTCAATTCCATCTGCTGGATCTCACTGCATCAGCTACACAATACAGTGGGATCCAAACCAAACCATTCACCTGATGCACTTAAAAATAAATTTCACTTTGATAACCTGACAGTACTGAATCCTTCCCAGCTTCTCAGCCCCTCAGGAGAGGACTCAGGGGACAGAACAAAAAAGAGGAAACAAGCTTGCGGTGAAACATTTGACAAAAGGTCCAACCTACATTCATATTTTAAAGCAGGGAATCCCAGTGAGAAACATAGCTTGTGTCCCTCTGGGCACATATATACAATGCAAAGACTCTTATATGGGTTACAACTCCAGAGCAAACATGCTTTTAAGAATCTAAAACAGCCACATGCAAGCACAAACCCATTTCCTGCTACAAGTTCAATGAAAACCGAATCATTACAACCTCATACATAAACATCACTGGGACGTTCTTTATTCTCCTTCTTCTTTGTCTCTCTTTCTCTCGTAGTACTTTCCAAATTACACCATTTGTGCCACTGTTAACGAGCCTTCTTTTGACACACTCATTCTCTCATCTGACCTCTTTATCTCCTCTCTTGGCTGGCTGGTAAATGGAGAGCTTATTAATTAGAAGTTTGCATGGATAGTTATGGCTATAAGAGTGTAATGAATTCTGATGCAGTGCTACAGCCCCATGGAGATGCTCTGTATGATCACACACATCCACATGTGTCGACAGTACTGGTCATTTTTTGCTACACCAAGTTGGTACAAAAAATGAACGATCAAAATTCACTTCTTGTTAAGTCATTAATGTAAACACATTTAGTTCTGTCTCAAGTAATGATTTCAAAAGTACCGGTTCTACCAGTAAGTCGATACTAAAATAAAAAAGATGCCATGTTCCCATGTACACTACATATTTATATAATTAAAGGAATATTCCGGGTTCAATACAAGTAAAGCTCAATTGACAGCATTTATGGCATAATGTTGATTACCAAAAAACAATAATATTTAGACTCATCCCTCCTTTTCTTTAAAAAAGCAAAAATCTGGGTTACAGTGAGGCACTTACAATGGAAGAATGGGGGAAACATTTTGAATGGTAAAATACTCACTTTTTCAAAAGTATAGCCACAAGACATAAAGGTTATGCGTGTAAACATGATTTCTTGTGATAAAATCATTTACTAACCTTTTCTGTGTAAAGTTATATTCAATTTTACAACTTCATTACCATGACGATGTAATATAAACCAACCCTAAAACCCTAAAATGACTGTAAAAATGACAATTTAAACAACTTAACAGCTCAAATAATACACAAGTTTTAACAGAAGAATTAATGTAAGTGCTTTTATAAAATTATAAGCTTCACATTTCTGTGTTTCACCCCTACACAAACTGGCCCACATTCACTTCCACTGTAAGTGCCTCACTGTAACTTTTTATTTTATTTTTTTAAGAAAAGGAGGAACGAGTCCAAATAAATGTTTGTGGTAATCAACATTATGCCACAGATGCTGTTGACTGAGCTTAACTTGTATTGAACCCGGGATATTCCTTTAAATCACAGCATTTGTGCTTTAACAATCACACTGGGTCATGTAGTGAACTGTTTAACCAGACCTGTGAAACTTCCATCAAAAACACACGTAAAAATAAAAGCTCTTGTTAAATAAAAGCACAATTCAAAATAAAAGCTAGATGCCTGAAATTGAAGAAACTGCAACAGAAATACATTACAACTTTATAGTAAAATGTAATATTCACTGTAGGATTAGTAATAATAATAAATAATAATAATAATAAAATAATCAATACTGTACATCACAAGAAAGAGTGCGGTTGTACTGAATAATAATTTGTTAAAAAAGGGTATGCTGTATAGTAATTGTTCTATTTTCACTTGTTAAACGTTTTCAGAATTAATTTGATTAAACACCATTTTGATGATGAAATTAAATTAAACTTTAAAACATGGAATTCTGGGAGGGGAAAAAAAGGAAAACAGGATTTCCCTAGGGCCCAATTTAAAAGCACAAAGTAATGCATACTTAATTGAGAAACACAAAGGAAACATGCTTTTTTTTATTTATTTTTTTTTTATTTATTTTTTTTACATTGAAATGTAACTTTTTAAATAGGCTAAAGGAGTGTGCTCAATAGCACATTACCATATAAGCATAGTTTTGCTGTGGTATAAAAATTGGTATTGAGAACCGTAAAAATTTCACTGTTTTGGTATCATGATAACACTAGTCTCAAGTGAACGTAATCAGGTAGCAGAAAAACTAAAAGTTTGCAGTGAAAATGCAGCCAAACGGACCTGCTGCTGTCTATTATGTCCTTAATGTAAATCAAACAACAGTATTAACAAGAAAAAGAGAATACCACTCACTGATGTTAATTTATTTCTTAGTTCTTTATTATTGACTGCTTACTTGCATAATTGTTTGAAAAACTTGACTCAAGGTTTATTACATGAAACATACATTTTTTAAATATTTATATTAAAATGTTAATCTTTTTGTTTAAAAAAAGTGTCCATTTGCATATTTGTTGTTGCTGTGGTATCAAAATGTGACATCCACACATACACACCCACTCCACATAAACAACATGCATTCACATGCAAATCTGCAAAAACATGCACATACATGCATACAGACACTCACACAACATATTCTGTACATTCATCAAGATAACTACATTTCCAATCAGCATTTGTTTTATACAGTGCTGCTTGAGGTTTGAAACTGTGCATGTGCACCAGCATACAGTACCTTCTCACTGAATCCATAATTGCATCCATCACTGCGCTGGGGAAAAAAAATTCTAGTTAGAGCTCCAACATTCCCCTCTTACAACTGCACCTCCACCTCCTCCGTCTCAGCTTTCACCTCCCTCAGAGTATTCATTCATCACCCTATATCTCCTTTTCTCCACTCCTCCCCTTCTCCTTCTCTTCTTTGTGCTAAAAACAAAAGCTAATCATTTCCACCTCTCTCATAAAAGTGCCAATGTCACATACAGGGAACAAGTGCATCTGTCATTGACCGAGATCAATCATCTCTGCTGAATGTGAATACTGAGGAAATGTGTTGAGGAGAAATGAATGTGCCGGAGTTGAGACAGTCTGACCGTGGCTTAGAGTCTTTTTTTGCACTGGAGAGCACAGAACAACCTGCGATTTACATTTAGATGGAACTGAACAAACTCAGCTAGCCAGCCACGAGTGAGAGAGCGATTGTCTGGAATTATTTAAATAATTCTCTTTCTTTACTATATAAAAATATGGGGAAAAGAGAGATAGAAAGGTAGAGAGAGAGAAAGAAAGAGAGAGTTCAGTGAAATTCATCATGCATTAAAATGAAAAAAGAGCAAAGATTAAAGCTTAAAGGTTAAAGAGGCTCAATTAAACTTCACATCCATGAGAACATCATGCCTTGTGTCCAAAGACTGAGTGCATGACAAAAATATCAAACAGTGTAGCATTCAAAGGTGAAGAGTGTGACTTTTTCCATGTCTCCTAGATGCAGAGACATGCATGTTTAGAACAGATGAACATGGTCAGAGAGGTTTTTATGCATTTTTAAGATGCAGAAGCCAACAAAAACTTTCAGTGGGGTGTGTGTTTGTGTGTGTGTGTGGGCGGGTTTGGATGGTATACGATGACATTTTTTTAGGTTACAAACTTGTAATTACAAGGGTATTATGCTATAAATGTGGTTTATGAGGACATTTCTGGTGTCCCCATAATTCAAATCACTTAAAAAACAATCTAAACAATGTTTTTTTTTAATTTATTTATTTTTTATATAAATGCAGAAAGTTTTTTGTGAGGGTTAGGTTTAAGGGTAGGGTTAGGGGATAGAATTTCTTTGTACAGTATGAAAATCATTATGTCTGTGGAGAGTCCTCATAAGGATAGCCACACCAGCATGTTGCACACTTGCAACAATAGTTCAACAAATGTAGGAAAATAAGGCAATGAAAGGAAATAATTGAACCAAAAAAACTCTTCAAAAGGAGTAGTTCAGGTTTTGATGTTTGTATGTTGTGTTTTTGTGGTCTTTTTTTAAATGTAGGCCTATGGGAAATCAATGGAAGCTTTAAAAGCGTGGAAAATGGGGTGATTAAATCGCTCTTAATTTTCGGGTTTCAAAGTAGAGTGTTTGGGAGAATATTGCACACAGAAAATTTCAAAAAGGGAGTAGAATGAAAATCCCCAAACCCACTCTGCGTGTCACTGTATCTTCGGAAATCCACTCGTTCTTGCTTCAGCACCTTGCACAGAATATTCCCATTAAATCCAAACGCGATCGTTCTGGCAAATATCCACAAGGATGAAGTTTTAAGTTTTACCCCATGTGACTCTACCCTCCCTAGCAACCGGGCCAATTTGGTTGCTTAGGAGATCTGGCTGGAGGCACTCAGCACACCCTGGATTCGAACTCGTGACTCCAGGGGTGGCAGTCAGTGTCAGTACTCGCTGAGCTACCCAGGCCCCACCCAGACACGATCTTGAAATTTGTAAGACACTTCCCTTCGGTTTTTGTTATAGATTCTAAGTTGACGAAGGCGGGCTTTCATAGAACTGATTTCAGAATTTATTTGAAATTGTTTCAGTCGATGGACAGTCTCATAGGGGAGAGTATCTTCAAGAGAAGCCGCCTGAAGGATTTTGTCCTAAGACTCCGGTGTTTCCTCCCTAAGTGAAGTTCTGCTGGTGTCAGCCCAGTGGTTTATTGTACCGCAGAGTTCAAAGCAAATCTGAATTATGGAAGGTAAATGTCCCATTTTTTGTAGTTTTTCTCAACATAAGATGCAATCATACATATTAAGGTACAACTGACACGTTCTGTCATGTTAGTTTGGGAATGATAAGCAGTGGTAAGCTTTGGAGTAACTGTCCACTGCTCACAGAGTTCTTGAAAAACTGCAGAAACAAACTGGGAACCACAATCTGATGGTTTTTAGGTTGGAACTCCCCATCTTGTAAAGACTTCCGCTCTGAGGAGACCACATCCCAGGATAGAAATGCTGACAAAAAAAGAAGTCTCGAATTCCCCCCATGATGTAACTTTGGAGCGCGTTATCTCCCACCAATCTTGAGCAGTGCCATGAAGAACTGTTCTAAAGGTAGCAAGAATGTCACTGTCTGATAAGGGATGTACAGCAAGGAAATCTTGACACTTGGATAAATAGAGTAATGGGTAATAGGAAAGGTTAGTTTTATGTAATCAGTTTAGAGAACTGGAGTAAGACCAGAAGCAGTAGGCATTACTGTTGAAGTGACTTGTGAAAAGGGTGATGCTGGAAAAGTCAATTGCTTGATTCTTTTGTGTATTTCCTCTTTGTAAAGTAGGCCTATGGGAGATCAAAGGAAGCGTGGAAAATGGGGTGATTAAATCCCTCTTAATTTTCGGGTTTCAAATTAGAGTGTTTTGGGAGAATATTAAACGCAGTAAAGTTAAAAAAGGGAGTAGAATGACAATCCCCAAACCTGCTCTGCATGCCACTGTATCTTCGGAACTCCACTTGTTCTTGCTTCAGCTCCTTGCACAGAATATTCCCATTAAATCCAAACGTGATCGTTCTGGCAAATATCCACAAGGATGAAGTTTTAAATAGCCATGGATTAGTCCCAAAGAAGAGCATCCGAATATTCCCTCAAACAACTCAGTTTCCGACTTTCCCACCTGGCTCTCACTTCCGCATCTCATCTCTCACACCTCTTACCCATTTTTGTTTTATTAAGAAAACCACACCCCTTCTTTTCATCAGTATCTTTGGTTTTTCATTTGGATAAATGATGATGATAATTATGATGAAGATTTGGTTTAGAAATTTTATTGTCTGTGATTATTCGTTAGTTGAAAGTGACATTAAACGGAAAACTTAGAATCTGTGTCATAGTGTAGCGATCTGTTACAGTGTGTGTGTGTGTGTGTGTGTGTGTGTGTGTTAGTGTGTGTGTGTGTGTGTGTGTGTGTGTGTGTGTGTGTGTGTGTGTGTGTGTGCACGTGCATGTGTTTGTGTGTGTGAGAGAGAGAGACTGGAAGTGATAAGGGAAAGAGGGAGAAATAACAACATCCTTATCACACTCTCCAGGCTCCAAACACATCATTGAGTACACAGCCTCATAGCCTTGCAGAACAGCACTGACCTTCACACACACACACACACATACAAGAACCAGAGATGATACTAAGTCCAAAATATACGCAAGAACATGAGCACAAATGCTTTTAGCTGGGAAAATCTGACGAAAACATGCCCAGGTCAAATTTCACCGCATATTTTTTTATATTTTCCAGAAAATTAAGCCTGTTTTTGGACTATCAAGATTTTTTTCATGACAGTCAAGCACATTTCCCCCCAAATTCTCATTACCATAATGCATCCGGATGTTTTTCTTTTAAGCTTTTTTGTAATTCCCATTTTCTCTATGGTGATTCTCATTAGATTGTCGGGATGGGACGATATGGTAATCTCACGATTCGGTTCTATATACGATATGAGGTTTACGATTCGATATTATCTCAATTCGATACGTTAACATTTAAATGACAAAATATGGCAGAAAATTGTTTATATTTTATATGCGCAAAATGCACATTATAATTTCTCGTCAAAATAAAATGTAAATGATAAGAGTTTCTCATATACCTTTCAATAAAAAAAGATCACAAACAAATAAGCCTTCAAAAATAGTCGGCTACATTCAGGCTGATCAGGTGTAGAACAAGCAATAGAACTGAACAGAATCTGTCCTGAAAAAGTATGTTAAAGTGTGTGTGTATATATATATATATATATATATATATATATATATATATATATATATATATATATATATATATATTATTTTTTTTTTTTGTCTTGATTATTATAAATCAAATTTTTACTTTTTCAAAATATAAAAATTCTACTTTCTATCAATTAATATTATTTCTTGAAATTGTATATGAGTTGCCAATGTTTATAATAATGTGTACAATTTACAAGTAATAACATTAAGTTTAAATTCACATGTATAACAAGTGCTATAATGGTACTGTCAATTTAAGAGTTTAACGTGTAGGTATTTCTGTTCATTTATTAAAGTACTGTCACAGTATGTGCTGTATTTTATGAAGGACGCACTTATCTGCCGCTAAAACAGTACGTTCTTTTAGGTATGCATGGGAGAAGTATGAATAGATTTCAGACATACTTCATCTGGGGACGTGGGCATGTTTCCTAAAGCATGTTTGAGCACAGTGCTGCAACAGCTGGCTGATCAGATCACAGACATGGCACAACAATACCTGGACTCTTACCCGTGAACTGCCAAAATACAGACAGCACATTACATGCCCCACCAGAGACAAAAATACTTTGGATCATTGCTACACAACAATAAAGGGTGCGTATCTCTCTTTCCCTAGAACAGCTTTGGGACTCTGATCACTGTCTAGTTCATCTTCCAACCTACAGGCAGAAACTAAAATCAGCTAAACCTGTAGTAAAGACGGTAAAGTGATGGACTAATGAAGCAGAGCTGGAACTACAAGCCTGCTTTGACAGCACTGATTGGAGTGTATTTGAGGCTGCAGACACCAATCTGGACGAGTTCACAGATATTGTGACATCATATATCAGTTTCTGTGAGGATATGTGCATTCCTTCTAGAACTTATTTAACATACAACAATGACAATCCATGGTTTACAGCAAACTCAGGCAGCTTCGTCAGGCCAAAGAGGATGCTTACAGAAGTGGGTATAAAATTTTGTACAATCAGGCCAGGAACACACTGAATAAGGAAATCAGAGTGGCTAAAAGAAGCTACTCCGATAAGCTGAAAAACAAGTTTTCAGCTAACGACTCTGCATCAGTGTGGAAAGGCCTGAAAGACTTTACTAACTTCAAGACACCATCCCCCAACACTGTAGGGAACCAACAACTGGCTGATGACTTTAATGTGTTTTATTGTAGATTTGAAAGGCCCAGTCTCACACCCGACCCCCACTCTGACCTTCACTTCACACAAACATCAACACCTCCTGCAACCCAGCTCCTCCCCCCTCCTACTACTAAACCTGCACTTAAGATCTGTGAAGAGGAGGTGTACCATGTCTTCCAGAAACAAAAGACTGCTTCAAACACTCCACCATCATTCCTGTCCCAAAGAAACCCAAAATCACAGGACTTAATGTCTACAGACCCCTCGCTCTGACGTCTGTGGTCATGAAGTCATTTGAGAAACTGGTGTTGGCCCACCTGAAGGACATCACTGGACCCTTTCTAAATCCCCTTCAATTTGCTTAGAGCAAACAGGTCTGTGGATTTTGCAGTCAACATGGGATTGCATCATATCCTACAACATCTGGACAGACCAGGGACATATGCAAGGATCCTTTTTGTGGACTTCAGTTCGGCTTTCAACACCATCATCCCAGCTATTCTCCAGACTAAATTACACCAACTCTCTGTTCCCACATCTATCTGTCAGTGGATCACCAGCTTTCTGACGGACAGGCAGCAGCTAGTGAGACAGGGAAATTCACTTCCAGCACATGTACGATCAGCACTGGTGCCCCCCAGGGATGTGTGCTCTCTCCACTACTCTTCTCTTTGTATACCAATGACTGCACCGCCAAGGACCCCTTTGTCAAGCTCCTGAAGTTTGCAGACAACACTACTGTCATCGACCTCATCCAAGATTACGATGAGTCTGTATACAGAAGGGAGGTTGAACGGCTGGCTCACCGGTGCAGTCAAAACAACCTGGAGCTGAACATGCTCAAAACAGTGGAGATGATAGTGGACTTTGAGGAAAACCCCAGCACTGACCCCACTCACCATTCTGAACAGCACTGTGGCAGCAGTGGGGTCATTCAGGTTCCTGTGCACTACCATCTCACAGGACTTGAAGTGGGAGACCCACATTCAACCCCTTCGCCAGCTGAGGAAGTTCAACCTGCCACAGGTGCTGCTGATACAGTTCTACTCAGCAGTCACTGAGTCTGTCCTCTGCACTTTAATAACTGTCTGGTTTGGTTCAGCTATGAAATCGGACATCAGAAGACTATAAAGGACAGTTCGGACTGCTGAGAGAATTATTGGTGCCCCCTGCCCTCCCTTCAAGAACTGTACACTTCCAGAGTGTGGAAAAGGGCTGGAAAAATCACTCTGGACCCCACTCACCCAGCCCACTACCTTTTTGAACAGTTGCCTTCTGGACGGCACTACAGAGCACTGAGCACCAGAAAAGTCAGGCGCAGGACCATTTTTTTCACTCAGGCTATCCATCTCATGAACAGTTAAAACTGCCCCATTGAGCAATACTTATGTGCAATACACAGCTTAGTCTATTTATAATTATCCAGCATACCTTAAGTCTTCTGCCATACATTCCCTTGCACCTGTATGTAACAGATTTGTATATACGTGTGTGTGTGTGTGTGTGTGTGTGTGTGTGTGTGTGTGTGTGTGTGTGTATATATATATATATATATATATATATATATATATATATATATATATATATATATTTGTCTTATTGTGTATTTCTATATATACTTATATTTTCTATTCACTTTTTATTTTTATTCTATTTTTTTATTATTATCTCTGTCTTGTTGTTGTATTGTTTGTGCATTGGAAGCTTCTGTCACCAAGCCAAATTCCTTGTATGTGTAAGCATACTTGGAAATAAAGCTCATTCTGATTCTGATTCTAATTCCTGTCTGAGAGAAAATGCAACACTCAATATGTCCCATCCTGTCATTAGTCCCATATGTCAATTATAGTACAAGAGCCAACTGCCTTATTGTCAGAGATATTGCATTTTTTATTTTATTTTTTTACATCTTTTTGCTCTCGTCTTCACATATCACACAGCTGGACCATCCTATAAAACACAGTTTAATAGCTTCTTTTTTTTAGCATTTATTATCCTGTACCATTGTTGTCAGATTTATTGGTGATTTTACATGTTATTGAAACGTAATCTTGGCATTAGTTTTGGAGATGTCTGTCTTTCCCTATTCAGTTACACAAGAGCTGTACTCAGAGCCATAGCAAGGTAATCTGGGTGCCCTGACTGTATATTTCTCTGGGCCCCTTTCCTAATAAAAAATACAGTTTAGAATTTGTTGTGAGGCCCCCTGGACCTTTGGGCCCCTAGAATTGTTACCACCTTTCACCCCACTAGCTATGGCCCTGGCTGTACTTGCATGACTGAAAATAGCTACCTAGGGATTTTATTAAGATGGCTGCAAAAACTGAAAGGCTGTACAGCATTCTACTGCAGGACTTTAACCATGAAGCACAAGAGCATGAAGCACTGCGACTGACTGCCTTACTGACTGATCACTGAATGAACTGATTAGCTGATAGCAGGATTAATGCAGATGAATGACTTTCTGATGTTGATTTATGGGTAGACTGATCAAGCTGTCTTATCATGCAACTGCACAGCAGAAGACTGACTGACTGATGGATGGGGGAAGGATGGATTGTTGACTGACCTGTGGTTTAAGCAGGGGTAGGCGGATGTGAGCGAGGAGAGCAGGCAGCTGTGATTGACGGGTGGGCGCGTCATGATGGACCCAGCTGAGCAGGGCTGTTACCACGGTTTCCTCTTCAGGAACATTCATGTCATCAGAAGCTAACAGCTTCTCCACCTCACACGCAGGCAAGAGCAGAAATTCATGATGCCTCATGACCTCCATAAAGTGCTCCTAGAGAGAGAGGTTTAAAGGAATGTTCTGTGTTCAATACAAGTTAAGCTCAATCGAAAGCATTTTTTACAAAATGTTGATTCCCACAATCACTTTTCCCCTCCATTTCTTAAAAAATAGCAAAATTCTGGGTTACAGTGAGGCACTTACAATGGTAGTTAATGGGGCCAATCCATAAACCATAAAATACTCACTGTTTCAAAATTACAGACAAAACATGTAACCAATATGTGTGTGATAACATGCTTTTAGTGTTATAAAATCACTTACTAAACTTCTGTGTAAAGTTATATCCAATTTTACAACTACATTGCCATGAAAACGTAACAGCATAAATCCTAAAACGACCATATAAATGCATATTTAAACAACTCAAATTTAAGATTTAAACAGCTCAAATAATACATCAGTTTTAACACAAGAATTAATTTACAGTAAGGGTTTTCATAAATTATAAGTTTCACAATTTTGCCTTCAAACCCTCCAAAAATTGGCCCTATTTACTTCCATTGTAAGTGTCTCACTGTAAAGGCCCCTGCACACTTCATATGGAATCAAAGAATGAACTGGTGTGACATCATTTAGAACAAATTCTAGCCAAAATGAAGGTGTTTTTGAGTTTGTTTTGGTGGTTTGTAACAGCTTGCCAGTGTGAACTTGCAGGAAAACTTCTGTGAAACACCTTCTTACTGCCATTGGTCCACATCATCGGTAGGTGTGACCTGGAGCTCCACCTACTTCGAGGCCGGCAGCTAATTTCCCATTCAGTCAGTTAAGGTCAGTCAAAATGAATATACCGGCATCTAGAGTTATTAGCGTACTGGTGCAAATTTACCTACATCTGTACGATCATTTTTGATTAATCTACAAAAGGAATCAAATGTACTTAAATGCTCTGTAGTGCCCGTTCACTCATGTGCCATCTGCAGCCGAATGCCATTCACACATCTGCCCAAATAAGATATGCCTATCATCATTCATTTGTTTGTATTCTGCCCAATAACACTCTTTTATACGCCCATCTTTGCAGCTGTATCAGTGTCA
Organism: Myxocyprinus asiaticus; assembly: GCF_019703515.2. Taxonomy (NCBI): domain Eukaryota; kingdom Metazoa; phylum Chordata; class Actinopteri; order Cypriniformes; family Catostomidae; genus Myxocyprinus; species Myxocyprinus asiaticus. The sequence goes on along the minus strand of NC_059351.1, from coordinate 6,340,724 downwards.
TCTTAAATTACAATAACAGAGTGTAATCGGCAAATTTTTTTGGTCGCGCGTGTTAGCACATTAGCGCATTAGCACCATGAATGCCAAAGGTAAACTTGACAAATTACACATTATTTAATGCATATAGTACTTTAAATCATCATCGAGTGGTTAAAACAGCTTCTTTTACTGATTTTGTGTGAATTCTGTCCATAGAATGAGGCATGAAGGCATTGATAACACATTTTAAAGTTATATTAGTAGATGTTTTAGATGTAGTCTTGAGTGCCCTCATATTTAAATGTTCCTAAACTCCTCCCCCAGCACTGTGGCCAGTGTCTGTATGTTGGCAAACACTATGGATGTTGTTGCTCAGCTGTTTCGAACTTCTTTTTGGCTCTGAGAGAAGAATTTAATTCTTCAGCCTTTCTGCCACCAATCGCTTGAACATTATTTCAGGATCTGTATTTACAAATTGATAATTGTCTAAATTTTCTTATTTCCCACAAATGTTACATTCCCCACCCACTGCTGTATTCGGATGTGCCACGTCTGTCTGCTGCAATGGCCTCATGAATAATCCTCACCAGCTGTGCGTAAGGTCTCACTTAAGTTGAGACATAAAGTTCACACTAAGGGCTTAGTAACTACTAGTTAGTTTGTCAGTGCTTAATTTGGTTGCACCACCTGTTCTTAAGGCAAGACTTAACTAGTAGTTCATAAGCTCTCCGTAAAGTATTGCGTAGTCGCATAATATGACGTCTATTTGTATTGATCCAATAAGCAGCCTTCAAATTTGTACACAGAAGTGTTTAAAAGCCATGAATTTCAGATTGATCTTGTTACAGTTGATGTTCAAACCATGTTTGCTCACGTAAGTGTCAGCTGTAATAAATTATATTCCCACTGAACTACGATACGAAATAAAACAAGATTTCATTAATGGTGGGCCTATATTTAGCTTATGTAAATAACAATATTCAATAACTGTATCTAAAATGAATAAAGGGCAATAAATAAATAAATTACAACAGGCTGGAAAAATAGACATTTATTCATTTTAATATCTTATATATTTCGTATATGTTGAAATCTGACACTGGGCGACGTGCACAGGAAAATGCACCGTTAGATCAGTTTCATGCTGAAGAAGTATGTTTTTTTACATAATGTTTTCTCCCGTAAATGTAAACGAGTGTAAATGCCAACATCATCATATATGTCGAAAGGACTGAAGCCTGTCAACCAGAACATGAGCTCATTGATGTCATTAAATGAGTCTGCTTTTTTATTCCATCCATTACTCCTGGTCGGGGGCTTCCATAAATATTTAGTTTATACCAGAAGTGTATAGTAACGAATTAAAAATACTTGGTACAGTTTTTTAATATTTGTACTTTACTTGAGTATAATTATTTCTTTGGACTTTTACTTTCACTTCACTTCATTTTGAAGAGAAAATTGATACTTTTACTCTGATAAATTTCTCCAGACCCTTTCGTTACTTTTGCGACTGAACACCGCAAAAAAATCAAAGCTGTACGTGCAAAAATGCATGCAGATCGGCGATAGTGACGTGTGATTCGTTGAAAAATCATTTGAGTCGAATCTTTTCAGTTTGGTTCCTTTGAACTGAACAAAAAGATTCAAAAAGTGGTCTGAATGATTCGTTTTGCGAATCACGAATCTGAATCAAAATCACAAGGGAAGTGTGCGCCAGATTACGTGTTCCGTCATCTGTCTCCACTGGGGAAGACAAGAAACTGCTCATGTGAGTTTATTTATTTATTTATTTATGTTTGAATAATTCATTTGATAAGTTTCGGCTTAAACATTATGAAAGCTGTTAAGTAATGAAGTTATGTGCGATCAGTCTCCCATCTTTTCAGGAGACCTGTACATATAAAAGTCAATCACATGCATTTACATTTTACATTTAAACAAGGTTTGATGTGTATGAATAATTACCAGCGCTCATGAAAATGTCCAACAATATTTATAGTTATATTTTATGAAGATGTGAATGGTCTTTGCCTAAGCAAAATTAGCAAAACTAGTTTTCTGGTGGTTGTTAAAGTGTTATATTTGCTTTGTAGCACATTTATGCTACAGTATGTGGTAACTAGGGTTTTCTGGATGGTTGCTAGGGCATGCTATGCTGTTGTCAAGGTGATCTCTGCTGTGTGTTTTGGCACATTGCTACAGTATGTGGTTGCCAGGTTGTTACTATTCTGTTGCTAAGTTGTTTTCTGTGTTTTTTGCACATTGATCTGCAGTTGACAGGGTGTTCTAGGTGGTTGTCAGGTTGTTGCTATGCTGTTGTTAAGTTGTTTTAACTGTGTTTCAGCACATTGCTATGCAGTTGCCAGGGTGTTCTGGGTGGTTGCTTACCTGCCCAAATGAAAAGAGCCCACCCCCACAATTTTCGGTTCTGGTCACTAATATGACTCAACTCCCTTCTTCAATGATCCAATTTTTATGGACTGTGATGTACATTTACACTCATCCCATAAATATAATCATTCTGATGTGACTTAATACGCCATTAAAGGGATAGTTCGTTTAAAAATGAAAATTCTCTCATAATTTTCTCACCCCCATTCGATCCAAGATGTGTATGAATTTAATTTTTTTTTTTCTGCAGAACACTAACAAAAAAAGATTTTCAGAAGAATATCACTGTTATGTAGGTCAATTCAATGCAAGTGAATGGAAAGCTCCAAAAAGCACATAAATGCAACATAAGAGCAATCCATAAGACTCCAGTGGTTTTACCAATGTCTTCTGAACAGATCCAACTGGTTTTGGATGAAAATAGACCAAAATATAACTCCTTATACAACTAACCACTGTAGTAGTATGGATAACTTTATGCTCCCTTAATGTGCTTTTTGTAGCTTGAAATGTCTGGCCACCATTCACTTGCACTGAATTGACCAATAAAGCTGAAATATTCTTCTAAAAATCTTTATATGTGTTCTGCAGATGAAAGTCATACACATCTGGGATGGCATGAGGGTGAGTAAATGATGAGCACCACCAATCAAATAAGTTGCCATGGGTTTAATGAACTGTTCCGTAATTTATGCAATTTACAGTACTTGTACTTTTAAGTAAATTTAATATCAGTTACTTTAATACTTTTACTTAAGTCATTTTCTCATGAGCTACTTGAGTCAGTTTCCATGAAGGTATCTTTACTTTTATTGAAGTATAACAAATGGATACTTTATACAACACTGGTTTATATGTAGGGTTTCGTTCTGCCTAAGTTTAATGGTGCAATGCTCATATATTCAGTAGTGCATAAATTGTGACTTAGTGTCCATTATGTCACAACTAGGCTAAGTTGTAACTTACGTATAGCTGGTGCAACCGGCCCCTGGTCACATCTCCACAAGAAGTTTATACAAGTTCCTCCATCTGTCTGGACACAATAATCCTAGTTAACTCAAGGCTTTTGTTTTCCTGAATATGTTCTGATGTAAGACTTTAATTGTGGTAAAGTATATTGAAAGGGAGAGAGTGAGTATATTAAAGTTAAGGTTTCACTAATGGCCTTTCAGCATTGCAAGTGTTTACGGAATAAAAATCAGTTTGTGCACAGGCTTGGGCTTAAGATGGTTAGCCATGGTTAAAAAATGCATAGCAGTGCAGCTGTGTATAACAAATTCCAAATGCTACACACTATAGGAAATATTTCCAAATGAGGCCAAAGCAGGATCAACCTAGCATGTCACCAAAGTAACACAGCCTTTTTATACTATTTTTATTTATAGGGTGAATATGGGTAAATTGGGACAGTTAAGGTTGATCCCCATTTTATCCATATGTATTTCCTTAAATGGCTAAAAACTACTAATCTTAGTAAATCATTTTGGGAAGTAAACTACTTACTTTTATGAGATTTTAGGTTGATGATTGTAACAAAGGTTCGGGTTGGGCAGACAAAGGAGGAAGCGGGAAACGGTTTCCATAGTTCACGTGAGTCTGTTTTGTTCACAAATAACCAGCTATCGCTGTACAGCTTCACTCAAAACACAAGACGGCTTTTCAGTGTCACTCAAATAAACAGTCCGCTTTTCAGCTTCACACAACACAAGGCTCTTTCTCTCTCTCTCTCTCAGGGGACAGACACGAAGACTCTGGCCTGTCTGTCTCTCTCTTCTCTCTGTGAACTGGCCATCTTTTATCCCCCCCCCCCCCCGACTGTGAACATAGAGATGGTAATTAGTCACAATTCATCTCAGGTGGACATAGAATGATTTATAATATGAAAGTGGATTGGCTATAACTTTACACAGAAAAGTTTAGTAAGTGATTTTATCACACTAAAATCATGTTAACACACATTGTTTATGTCTTGTGGCTGTACTTTTGAAACAGTGAGTATTTTAACATTCAGAAATTGGCTCCCATTCACGTCCATTGTAAGTGCCTCACTGCAACAGATTTTTGCTTTTTTTTTAAAGAAAAGGAAGAGGGGCCTGGGTAGCTCAGCGAGTATTGACGCTGACTACCACCCTTGGAGTTGCGAGTTCGAATCCAGGGTGTGCTGAGTGACTCCAGCCAGGTCTCCTAAACAACCAAATTGGCCAGATTGCTAGGGAGGGTAGAGTCACATGGGGTAACCTCCTCGTGGTCATGATTAGTGGTTCTCGCTCTCAATGGGGCGTGTGGTAAGTTGTGCATAGATAGCAGAGAGTAGCATGAGCCTCCACATGCAGAGTCTCTGCGGTGTCATGTGCAGCGAGCCATGTGAAAAGACTGACTGTCGAAACAGAGGCAACTGAGACTTGTCCTCCGCCACCTGGATTGAGGTGAGTAACCGCACCACCACGAGGACCTACTAAGCAGTGGGAAGTGGGCATTCCAAATTGGGAGAAAAGGGGATAAAAAAAAGAAAAATTTATTTTTGTGGTAATTAATATTATGCCACAAATACAGCCAATTGAGCTTAACTTGTATTGAACCCAGAACATTCCTTTAATATTCAAGCCTATAAACTGTTGCAAGCAAAATTATCCTATATTCAAATACTGATCTGTGTTTATCTTTTTCAGATGATTTTCTTTCTCGTTTTAATTTTTTTTTACACTAGTATTTAAAAACTGGTTAATCTTAATGAATATTTTAAGGAGAATTAAAAAAGTATTTTTTTTTTTTTTAATTATTTGACTTGATTTAACAAGTAGATATTTAAATCTTTATGTAAGCCTGTTACAAACAAGACAAATACTTACAATAAACCCACAGTGTCCCACTTTGACAATACAAGTGTACTACTTTACCAGTACTGTCTGAAAAAATCTGGTCAAAAGAGGGTCTTCAAAGTTTCTTCATCTTACTGCTGTAAGTATTTCTTCATTTTTGCTTTTGACTAAGGTTGGAGACATCCTTAACTTTCAATCAAGCTATAATGTCAGGTTATATGGAATTTGGATTACAAGTGCCAGGAAAAGTAGAATTTTTTGAACTTTGCCCATATTTAGCCAACTAAATACCAGCACTCTTGGAATGCAGCTTGTCCAATCAGATTAGAGGACCGTCCGGAATGAAGTGTTGTATTAAAGAGAATTCCATTACAATAGAGTAACAGTTTTTTGAGCCAGAACTTTTAGCATCTTTTACACATTGACTGTAAGATACCATAAGACCAGCATATACAATTACTGATCACACAACATAACCACACATCACAGAAAGAGAGAAGGGAGGTGGAAATCATCGCATTGCTGAGGGAGGGGGAAATGAAAAAAAAAACAATGTCAGGAAATACATATAGGAAACAGAAGCACTGATGGAAAAGTTTTCAATGCAGTCTCCCTGACAACCCTCCTGTTGTGAACTGTGGGTGGGCTATTAGGGGTTATATTTTCTTGAATGAGTTTCCCTCAGGAGCAGTAGAACATCAAAAGCTGAGCGGAAAATTTGCGAAGAGGACCGGCAGCATGTCCAATTAAACACACTCGCCTCGTTCAGGGAGCTTTTCACCATCACTGCCTTCACAGCTATGCAAATGGTCCCATTCGCTCACTCACATCCACAGACACAAACACAGATAGCCAGATGGACACAGATGCCTATAGATGAGGCAGAAGGCCACATAGACACTTAGAATACCTGATTCATAAAAGTAATTATGCAAATCAGGTAAAGGTGCAAACATAAATATTTGCAAGGTGAAATTACAGTTTTTGCGCGCTTAGATCTGAGCAGACTACTGCGATTTGGCATACTATGCTGGGACTGTCCAGCCTCACTCCACCATTGCAGTTCAGACACCCTTAATCGGTGCTTTAAAATACTGGAAGTGCTTGACTACACTGTGCATCTAGATATATGCCTGGTTATGACACTCTTGTCGATCATTTGTTGAATTACTGCTGACATGATCAATAGAAAATGTACATAAACATCTCTTTTAAATGAAATTTCATTTACCACCTGTGCCTGCTTTACATGGCCGGTAATAGTGTGTTGTTAAATGCGGCAAGCAAATAGCAAGAACTTTTCTGCATAAGGCACAATCTAAAATAACCCTAATTTACATGGAAAGAATGTGTGTTTGTGCTAAAAAGAATGACAATTACTTGATTTAAAAACATATGGTGCAAGGTTAGCATCTGGTTAAACTGTTTTGAGGGTGATTACTGAATAAGACGGCAGTTTTTGCGCTGAATTACTGTTCGGAAATGTGGCAATGCTGTTTAGGGAATTCACCCCCTTTGGGTGTGCGTTTACTCTGAACTTTAAGCATATCATGTGAGGTTGTGTGCACAACACAAAAGTGGTCTCTAATTCACTTGCATGTCGAAAGTTTTGGCTCAGTGAACTGCTGAAGTTAAATCCTTCAGGATAAGACTATTTGGGAGAAAGACAAACAAAAAAGAATGAAAGAAAAGAGATAAAAGAAAAAAATTAGGCTAAAAGAGAGGGGTGTTCATTAAAGATAAAAAACAAAGGGGTTTAGTGTTCGCTATACTCTCGTGGTGGGGAGTTAAACTATTTCTGACTTTGCCAGCAAATCTTTTGTGCCAATTAAGGAATAGCTCACCCGAAAATAAAAATCCTGCCATTATTTACTGCACAATGAGGACTTTAAGACATCACAGCATCAATTCCTGCATAATTTTCTGCAAAGCTGCTTTGAAACAATGTGTGTTGTGAAAAGCGCTATACATAATAAAATGACTTGACTTGATTTACTCACTATAAAGTCGTTCCAAACAAACCTCTTTGGTTCTTGTGTGTCTCGTGATCAAACGTCATGCCGTCATGTCGCAACATCATTGGTTCTTGCAACATGACATCATGATTCATAAAGTTTGGTCACGAGATGCACAAGAACAAATGAGGTTTGATGTTATTGACCTAGCCGCCATAGTGGATTTCAGCACTGTTTATGGACTTTATTAACTATTGGTTAGTTTATGAACTATTTTCACAGTCCAATCAACAACCAATGGATAGGGGCCTGGGTAGCTCAGTGAGTACTGACGCTGACTACCACCCCTGGAGTCACAAGTTCGAAAGTTAGAGCCACATGGGGTAACCTCCTCGTGGTCGCAATGAGTGGTTCTCACTCTCAATGGGGCGCGTGGTAAGTTGTGCATGGATCGCGGAGAATAGCATGAGCCTCCACATGCTGGGAGTCTCTGCGGTGTCATGCACAACGAGCCACGTGATACGATGCGCAGATTGACTGTCTCAGAATCGGAGGCAACTGACACTTGTCGTCCACCACCCGGATTGAGGTGAGTAACCGCGCCACCAAGAGGACCTAGTAAGTAGTGGGAATTGGGCATGTCAACGTGGGGAGAAAAGGGGAGAAAATTCAAATAAAAAAAATAACAAAAAAACAACCAATGGATAAACACAAAACCCCACCCTACATTTTTCTTCTTGTTCGATAAGCTGTTTCACTCGGAAATACGTTACAATACGGAAGTAAAATCGGTCGCAACTACCGTTTCATGCCGACTTTAAATTAATGTCTGTTCCTCATAGAGTACAAAGAGATCGTATTCCTACAAAAGACTTGGTATATGACGCACAAGTCGCATGGACTACCTTTATGACACTTTAGTGTGCTTTATTATGTGCAAAAAGTCAGTCAATATGTACTGCCGTTGCATCAAATTCAGCCATCGGGATATTCTTTAAATGTTCCTTTTGTGTTCCACGAAAGAAAGAAAGTCATATCGGTTTGAAGTCACATTAGAGTCAGTAAATAACGTCTGATTTTTATTTGTGCATGAACTATTCCTTTAAGGGAGTGTATAACTACTAAGTGTGTGTGTGCTCACCATAGTGTAGTTATGTGCCACCTTATGGAGGTCCAGACAGCCCTGAGCATCTGCAAAGGACTGAATGCCCAGACAGTTGGAGGGATGAAGCTGTTTCATCAGGTAACTGCAGCAGGCCTGCACCACTGCAGATAGCTGCAGAAGACAGGAAGCTGACAACAAACTCTCTATAGTATCTTCTCTTAACTCCAAACGTCCTGCAGAGAGAAAGAGTGTGTCTAAGTGGACTCCAAAATTGTTCAACAAATTCAATATTACAGGTGCAGTTTGTTATTTTTGCACCACTAGTGGCAACAAGAGGAATTGCAAAAATAATGACTACTTTCAAACAGGTAACCCAAATACTCTTCCATTGGTCAGAAAACAGATAGTCCCACCCCAAAATTACATCAAATGTTGCTAAATTGGGCATGGAGGGATGCGCAAAGACAGAAACACAAAAAAATAAAAATAAAATAACAATAATAAGATTAACGCATTTCAATTTCATAACAAAATTCCATCAATTTGAACTGAATAAACAAAAAACAAAAAAGAAAAATAAATATTTTAAGTTAGTTATTATTAATATAGTTAAAAATGACACAATTCAATTAATGCAATTTTATTTATTTTTTTTATCAAATTGAAATACGTAATCTTAAAAATAGGCAAAAATATTTTTTTACATTTACAGTGGGTGTGGTGCCCAGCCTCGAAGATATGTTTATTTTAAATAAAAAGATCATAAAACAAAAAAAGGTGAAAAAGTGTCTGAGCATTACTTTATATAAAGGAAGAGGGCAAGGTGTTGAAATTTCAACATTGAAAAATGACAAACTTCACTTTTTAAATTTCAACACATTCATAAAAACCGATCAAAATCCATGAAACATTTATGGCATAAAAGGTCACGTTTATGTGTATGTCTCTCTAACAAATTCTTATTCGCAACTTCTGTCCCACAAAAACACATACCTGTGTAGGCATACTGAACTAAGACCCATAAAGCATCTGGGTCCACACCCTCCAGTTTGACCTCCTCTTGTTTTGCCTCTCGGACATCACTGGTAAACATGGCCGCAAAGTAATCAGACACTGATGAGAGAACCAGTCTAAAAGAGAGAGAGAGAGAGAGAGAGAGAGAGAGACTTAGATCATATGTTATCTTACTGAGTGCCCACGTTCACATTTTTTTTTCCAACTATATCTTCTGGATCACTGAATAGACACTGTTGTGTGCTAAAGGTAAAGCATGACGGAAAGCTGGAAAAACTGAAAAAAGAACAAATAGAGTGAGACACGCACAACACACACAGAGAAAGAAAGAGATTACAGTAAGAGACGGGATTTGTGGATCTGTGAACTGAAGCATGGTAAATTTGAGGATTTCCTATTTAAATCCAGCTTCAAAGATATTCACACACACACACACACACACACACACACACACACGTTCAAAGCTTTCGGTTTTAAATCTATTAGACTCATAGAAAAAAAAAGGTAATTGCTGTATCAAAGAATAAAGTTTGAGTGTGTGTGTCTGAGTTTTGCCAAACTGAAAGAAAGACAAACTCTGTGAGATTTGATTTGTTAGCTTTTTTAAGTTACCAAGTAATTTGTGGTGAAGTGTGTTGGTTGTGTTTGCAAAGAATAAAGTTTGATATGTCATGAGATTTAATTTATTTACATTAAATACCTCAGGTATACCCGATTAGCAACTGCAGGACACTAAACCTCATAAACCCAACAAGCATGTTGAAATGAATAAAAAAGGATAATTATGAAATGGCAACACTGCTATGATCCCTCAAAGAGATTTTTTATTTTGATAGTACTGGTGACTGGCAGAAACAAGATCTACCTGAATTCTACCCACATGCTACAATGATAAAAGTATTTTGTGGGCCCACACAAAATCTGCAATGTTTTTTTTTTTTCTCCCAATTTGGAATGCCCAGTTCCCAATGTGTTTTAAAGTCCTCGTGGTCACGTAGTGATTTGCCTCCGTCCAGCTGCCTCAGCGTCTGAGACCGTCAACCCATGCATCTTATCACGTGGCTTGTTGAGCGCATTGCCACGGAGACATAGCACGTGTGGAGGCTTCACGCCATCCACTGCAGCAACCATGCTCAACTCACCACGCGCCCCACCGAGAACGAACCACATTATAGTGACCATGAAGAGGTTACCCCATGTGACTCTACCCTCCCTAGCAACTGGGCCAATTTGGTTGCTTAGGAGACCTGGCTGGAGTCACTCAGCACGCCCTGGGATTCGAACTAGCGAACTCCAGGGGTGGTAGCCAGCATCTTTACCACTGAGCTACCCAGGCCCCCAATCTGCAATTTATCTGTAGTATACTGTGATACCACAGTATACTACAGATACTGTAGTGATACTACAGTATGCTTTTGTAAGGTATTACTGGTACCTAAAAGAAATGTATTTAAAAAAAAAAGAAAAGGGGTGGGGTATGTGTAGAATATTGTAAAGGATGAGTTCTTTTTTTTTTAATCCCCTTTTCTCCCAATCTGGAATGCCCAATTCCCAGTACTTAGTAGGTCCTCGTGGTGGCGCGGTTACTCACCTCAATCCAGGTGGCGGAGGACAAGTCTCAGTTGCCTCAGTTTCTGAGACCGTCAATCCACACATCTTATCACGTGGCTCATTGTGCATGACATCGCGGAGACTCACAGCATGTGGAGGCTCATGCTATTCTCCGCGATCCACGCACAACTTACCACACGCCCCATTGAGAGCGAGAACCACTAATCGCGACCACGAGGAGGTTACCTCATGTGACTCTACCCTCCCTAGTAACCGGGCCAATTTGGTTGATTAGGAGACCTGGCTGGAGTCACACAGCATGCCCTGGATTCGAATTGTGACTCCAGGGGTGGTAGTCAGCGTCAATACTCGCTGAGCCACCCAGTCCCCCGTAAAGGATGAGTTCTTGAAATTTTCTTTTTTTTTTTTTTAATCACAGAACAGATTGGATACACTTTATACATAAAATACACTTTTATACTGTGTACATAAATTCACACTCAAACACACCAATTTGTTTTTCTAACATGATGGTGTGGACTTTCCATTGACTTGCATTGTTTTCATACTGAGCTAATGATATGTTCTATCCCCTACCCACAAGCCTATCCTTCACACAAAACTTTTTGCATTTTTAGATTTTAATAAAAACATATTTAATATGTAGGGAACAACAGGGCTGAAGGCACACCTTAAGGAAAATGTGTGTGTGTGTGTTTTTTTTTCCTGGTCACACAATGTATCAAGATTGAACAAATGTATTTCTTTTGATTGAATATTAATGGAGCAACGTAATTTGTGTGACAAGAAATAATTCCGGAAGGTTGTTTTAAAAATCTTTTTTTTTTTTTTTAAAGGTGGTGAGGGTGCCTTTTATCCCACACTTGGTGTAAAAGGCCCCCACATTTGAAGTAAAAGATACCCAGGGGGTTATAGTGATATTGTGTAAATATAGGGACAATACTGTAGTTATAGTGCAAAATGTGTCAGTTCGTGCAAATACTTTTAAGGCAGCAAGATGCTTTTTTGAGTAACAATTTAAGATAATGCTTATTCAAAATAACCACTTCAGAAAAGTGTGCACCATTTATTTATTTATTTTTACCCAAAATACTATCCTTTCATGGATTGGATAGTTATTAAAAACTTTTGATTTAATCACCTTGAACAAAACTGAAAATGACAAATATTAGTATTATTAGTATTTTGTCTCAAAACAAATATGAGAACTTCAGGGATTTTCATTAGCTACATACATTTGCAACATTTAAGAAATTATTAAATATTAGATCAAATTACCTCAAAATCAAACTTTAGACATTACACGTGATGACCTCATGAGTCGTGAATATTTTGCAGTGCTTAGTGACAAACAGGTGTTTAGGAAAGTACTGGGGACGTTTTTGTTGCTATTTAGTGTTATGGGGAAATTAAAATCAAAAGTGCCTTTAGCCCTAACATAGTTGTACCCTATATTAAATCGTTTTTTTCCTTCTGGAAACCAATGGTTGGTCCTCACAATGTAGCTGATTTCAGGTTTTACTGTCCTATTTGGTCCCCACAATGTCAGCAAACCTAACTGGGTTTTGGGTTAGGTGATAGATCATCACAGAATTCATTAGCCCAAAACGAGTCGCCACCAAGACAGAAGTATGTCATGAGTCTCTCAGAGTCTCCATGTGTACTTGTGCATCATTATAAATTAAATAACAACAAAACCTTCCATCTCTGCAATCAGCAAAACTATGCCATCAACAAACACATGGGAAACAAAACAAAGAGGAGGGTAAAATAATGAAGGAGGTGAGAGAGGATGAATGGGCCAGAGAACAATAGGGGAATGCAAAGCTAAAGAAAACTAAAACTAAAAACTAAAGAAAACTTCTTCCACTTTCTTATGTGGGTGTGTATGATTTGTGTGTGTAAGCCTTAATTCTTGATATACTGAAATGATATAGTGAAAGATGAAAGACCAAACTCTGTGAGCTCGATTTTAAAGGGGACATCTAAAAACAGGATTTTCCTTTGAAATACAAGTGTTGGATGTGCTATGTAGACGTACTTTAACATTCACAACACAAGATTCCCCATTTCTTAGCCATTTTTGCAAATACTTTTAACCAACTGGTCTAAATGTGACTTTTAGTGGATATATTGAGTCAGTTCCCTTCAAGTTCACACAGATGCAATTCCTTACTTTAACTGTAGACAACCAGAAAGTGTAAAAAAATGTCAATGTATTATTTTATAATGAACCTAATAAACCTTATAGCCTTATACTATAATATAACTACATTTTACCTTTAATGCAAAAAACTGTATGTGAAGTTTCCAAATACTGTATAAGGCCCCATATTTAGTGGGGCCATTATACTGTATATTTGGTCAAACTATTTTTTTTTTTCTCTCATTTTTTATGTAGCACACAAAAATGTGTAGTGTGCAAAAACCTTTTTACAAGTGAATAGATACGCGGCAACCAAGAGCATGGGTCAAACTGCCTGTTAAAAAGACCTCACTCCCTGTTAAGTTAAGGCAGTTTGTTTTAAGTCCTGTTTGTGTGAACCTTCTGAAATGTGGGTGTACTGCTGCTTTCTTTACCTGTGTGCTGGTATTCTGCGTTCCCCGGCGAGAAGCACGACGTCACAGAGCTTCCTGGTTCTCAAGTAGGTCTCCATGCGTATGAAGGTGTGTTCAGCATGACTGTGTGCCTGGAAGTGTTCATCTGACACACACGGCTCCATCGACACACATGAGGACAACGTCACACTGCTGTTTGATGTCCTGAAAACACAAATTAACAAATCTGAATTGAACTGGGTCAATATGACTGAAATGAGAACCTGTGTGATTACAATAGAGTGCAAAAGTGACCACCCACTTTTTCAATTATTGCACTTTTTCTGATTTGCAAATATCAATATAAATACTTTGTAAATAGTACAAATTATGCATGTAAAAGACAAACATGTAACAATATATATGGACTATAATAAATGCAATTTCAAGACATCATATTTATTGATGGACTAGGCCTACGTGGAGGGTGTACATTTTTAAAAAGCTAAAATGTGCCCAAAATTATGAAAAACTAACACTTTACAATAAGGTTCCATTTGTTCAAATTAATTAATGCATTAGGTATCATGAACAAACAATTAACAATATATTATTTGAAGCATTAACTAATCTTTGTTAATGTTAGTATATAAATTCATTGTTAGTTCATGTTAGTTCATAGTGCATTAACTAATGTTAACAAATACAACTTTTGATTTAAAAAATGTATTAATTTATGTTGAGATTAACATTAACTAAGATTAATAAATGTTTATTAAGTATTGTTCATTGTTAGTTCATGTTAACTAATGATGTTTACTAATGTTAACAAATGGAACAATATTGTAATGTGTTACCCGTAACATTAACCAAGTTAGAAGATACGCTGTATACAATAATAACCGCATTAGCTGAGAATTTCTATCATATGTAAGAAAAATGGAACTGAAATATATCCAAATGAATTGGAATTTAATCAAATCGATTCTAACTGAGAGCTTGTGAGTAGGAATTGAAAAATCTGTATCAATACCCAGCCCTACTTTTGAGCCACAAATCAAACCAACCAGCTCCAAGATGAATTGCAACATTACTTTTTGTAATTGAAGCATGAAAATAGGCTATAAGTAAATCGAATTAAAATAACAAAGGTACAAGACTGTGTACATCAATTCTTATCCCATGAAGCCTTTTGTGAATAATTACAAGTATAAAAACAATATATTCAAAGTTTATTGCAAAATATTCAGATAAAAATATACAGTTTGAGAGTGAAGGGTGACCATTTCAATTACGTCACTCACAATGCTTCATAGGAGAGGGTGGTCGCTACTGAGCTCTCTTGCAGCAAATTCCATTGTCATGGTACTGTAACAGCGACTTCTCTGATTGGTGGATCCCACTTCAGGATTGCGGGGAGCATAGTTCACTGGTAATTAGGCTATTAAACAGACTCAGAGCTCATAGGTCTGTCTTGAAAGGTTTATACATCATTGTCAAAATTCATTTTGTCTATGGTAGAAATAAAAGGGATTTTTTCTTCTGGAACCTTACTCTTGTGTAAAGAAAAGAATGTTTAAAAAAATACAAACCCAGGTATAAGCTTTCCTTGCAAAATTAGGGCTACGCACACACAATTACACACACATGTGCACGATCAATGGATGGATAAATATAGAGGGCTTTAGAGAGCTGTTAGTAATTAGCTTTGATGATGAAGCTGGCCGTGAAATACACAAAGCAATTTAGGCTACTCCCAAACGGCTGTCTCTCTCTCTCTCTCTCTCATTTTATCACTCGCTTCCTGTCATTTCTGTCTCTCTTTCTCTCTTCCTCCACAGATTGCCTTTCCAGTGCCTATTTCCCATGTTCACACTTATCTTTTCTCTCGCTTTCTCTCTGCCTCTCCTAATGGTGCTTTTGTGAACACATCTCTATAGTCAAAATTCTGTCTACAATCACATTTGCCGAGCTTCTGACTCATCCAGGATCCTTGAAAATGAATAGTGCTTGCTGTAATTAATCACAATATCCAGCAAGTGAGGCTGTGGAGAAGGAGAACACTGTGGCACTATTAAAATAGATCAAATTAGATGAGCGCTTGACGGGAAGAAAACGCTGGATTATTGTGAGGTTCCTGAATTACATATGTTTAAACGAGTTATGTGCATATATGCAGATGATATATGATATTAGTTTTATTGATATTTGCCTTTTTATCATTAGACAAGACAGTTAACAATTACAGGGAACTGTTGAGGAGAGGCTGATAGAATACGCACTTCAGAGGAAGATATGAGCGCTCCACGGGATGCTGGATCTGCTGAAGTTGTGTGAGGTTGGTTTATTACATCTGTTTAAACAAGATATGCGCATATTTGCAAATAGTATATAATAGAAGTTTTATTGATAATTGCCTTTTATCATTAGAAAAGAAAGTTAAAAGTTACAGGGAACTGCTGAGGAGAGGCTGTTAGAATATGTGCTTTAGAGGTAAATTAATGAGTGCTCCACAGGATGCTGGATCTGCTGAAGTTGTGTGAGGCTGGTTTATTACATCTGCTTAAAAGAGATATGCACATATTTGCAGACGTATATGATACTAGTTTTATTTATATTTGCCTTTTATCATTAGACAAGACAGTTAAATGTTACAGGGAACTGTTGAGGAGAGAGAGGGAGAATGAAACAGGCAGGTACTTTAACATTATGAGCTCAAACACATCTGCCGTGGCTCTGATATGCGGACAGTTTAAATGAGACTGTGTTGCACACCGGTCTATTATTGTAGTAACACAATGGCATGTAACAACAAAATGAACCATGACTGGTCGCCTCAGTTGCTTCACATGCAAGCAGATGATTCTCAGCGCACTCAAGAAACAAATCGGCCAAACAGGAAAATGTATTGGCCGATGCAGATAATTAAACAATTCCGAATATTGGACGTTTTATCGGCCTGAGCGATATATCGGCCGACCACTAGTGGATATAACCTTTAGGCGATTATATTAGATATAATTGTATGTTTAAAATAGGACATGTTTTATAATTCCTGAGGTAATATTAGCACGATCGCTTCTCTCTTTCAGATAGTAGCAGAACACTGGTACTGCAGGATGTCGTCAGCAACATTTTGAAGATAAAAAAAGACATTTTTACATGGCTCCACTCTGCTGTTTGTGTTTGTGTGTGTGCTCGCGTACACGAGAGAAGGAGAGAGCGAGCTCTGTGACTGTGAGAACAGTAACAAGCACTTTTCAATGCAGAAAAAAATGCAAAAGCAACTAATGACGGATAAAAAGTCCATGGCGTAAATTTTACAACTCATATCATCCATGTCGGATAATGTTTATTTGCAGCACAAACTCTGATTGGATCGCGCATTCTGTACCATGCGGTGACACTTTCCGTAAGTATATCATAAACAATACTTGAAAATTTGCAACAGCTGACACATTTTTACAGGTATATACTGTATTTTTAACAGGTATTTCAATGTATGCACTAAATCCCAGAACAGTGCACAAACATTGTGACAAATAAGGGGACAGTTTGCTGACATGTGACTTTAATTACAGTTTTGTTTAGTTTTATTTTTTTTAGGGGGGGGGGGGGTCCCCTTTTTCACCCAATTTGGAATTCCCAATGTGCTTTTGTGGTCATGTAGTGATTCACCTCAATTCGGGTGGTGGAGGATGAATCTCAGTTGCCTCCGCATCTGAGACCGTGCAACCCGTGCATCTTATCGCGTGGCTTGTTGAGCACGTTGCCATGTAGACATAGTGCGAGCGGAGGCTTCATGCCATCCACAGTGGCATCCATGCTCAACTCACCATGCGCCCCATAATGAGGAAGTTACCCCATGTGACTCTACCCTCCCTAGCAACCAGGCCAATTTGGTTGCTTAGGAGACCTGGCTGGAGTCACTCAGCACTCGAACTAGCGAACTCCAGGGGTGGTAGCCAGAGTCTATTACCACTGAGCTACCCAGGCCCCCCAGTTTTGGTTTGTTTTGAAATGTTGCCTTGTAAAAGCGAACCAAACCAAGAAGAAAATGCAACATTGTTACAATTTTAGCCCCTGTTTCGGAACAAATCAAATGAGGTACAGGTCTGAAACAAAAAAGAGATGAGGATTTATAAAGACAGAGAGAAAAAGAGAAATTGCTTAATGTCAAAAGTTGTTTTGTAGAGTTTGGGTACTCAAGTTCGGACTTGACTTGACTCGAAATCGATTCTTTGGGACTCGGAAAATCATTAAGTCTTAAAGCCGTCATTTTATGTGGTGATCGGCTGCAATTTCTTTGCATGCCAGCTTTAAAAGTCTTAAAATATAATGTATCATTTTCCAGTAAGATAAAATGGCTGCTACGCCCATGCAGGTATGGAACAACACAGGGTGAGTAATGATGACAGAAGTTTTATTTTCGGGTGAACTATTTCACTATTGCATTCATTTGTTTTTTTAAGTAGTAGAGGAAGATAGGAGGACGAGTGCAGCTGCTGAGAGACACTATAGAGATTCCCTCTCTTAAACGTATTATTGTTAATTTGGGTAGCAGGTTTCCACCCTCTGGCTTTTTTTTTTTTTTTTCAGTGCCAAAATGATTTTGTTTCATATGAATACAGAGACAAGAGTCAACATTAAAGAGACACACTCACATACACTTGAGTTTCTCTCAAACACAGCATGCACACAAGCAAATTCACAATCCTCCAAACACAACCTGCTTAAGTAAACATCACACACACCTAAAGACATACACACACAGGAGAGAGGCAGCAAGTTATCTCCAAAAGCCAGATAAACACCTGCCAGTTCCTGAACATCCCCAGCAGACACTCGTCCCTTCATATTTGCACTCTTTTACTTACTCCTTCAGTTTGCTTTTCTCAGAATATCCTCATTTTCTGTCATATTTCTCTGTTCTTTCTGGCTACGTTCAAACAATTGCTATTTGGGATTGACAATCGCATTTACTAATGGGGTGTGACTTTCAAATTGCCCTGTTAATACAACAGCTTACAGTAGCAGCTCAAATACTGTCTGTTCGAACAAATAACTGCCAACTCCTTTTTCTCGTGATAGCCGTGAATAACGTCCGTTACTACAGAACAGGTAGACAGATATAACAGTTTTAGGTGCCGATAGTTGCTTTTTAATCCTCTGTGTTCCTCTGTGGCAGGTACTAGAGGATTTTATTGGTTTTATCTGTTTTAATCGGTTATCTGCCTTTTGCACCACCTGCTCAGGATTGGCAAAATTCACTATCAGTCGACCCCTATACCATAGTGACAATGATTAAAGTAAATACAAAAAATGGTGATTTGTATAACATCGGAAAGTCTCATCATGACTGACACAACGTAATTGAATAAAAGTTTAATCGAGTTTATCGGTCAAAAGTTAATTAACCAACTGCGCCTTTAAATGCTTTTTTATGTTTAACTAAGTGTAGAGCACAAAATGTAGTCACACCAAGTCCACAAATCCGATGGGGACAGCACAGACTAACCAAACTCACTCTCAAAATTCATCTGTGAGTCCTGAAAACTGAAAAAATGTATTTAGCATTCTAAAACAGGACTGACAGCTGTACTATTGCTCTCTCCATCTCTGTCCTTCTTTCCATCCTTTATGAGTATGCTCCCTTTTCTAAACCAGCTGTCAAAACACTGACATTCAGGTCTTCAAAATGAAAAGTTAAAATATGCATATTCATGTCTAATCACTTGAGTTACGGTTAAAGGGAAGAGAGGTGGTTTCCGGCTTTAATGAGCTCCTCTGAAATTCGCTGTCGTTTCAGAATGGATTTGAGCTGGGATTATGACACCATTCTGGTTCTGAGGCCTGGATCTGATTTAAGCCTCTGTAGGCCAATTCAGAAAGGGAAGGAGTGAATATATCAGATGAAGGGGGAGAGAGAACAATTTAGTGTTTTAGAAAAGTCTGGTGAACATTAATTATGCAAACGCACACACTTATATCAAACGGCATCTTACAAGACTCTGCATCTTATTCTACAAATGGATTTACATAACCTCACATACATATATTGACACATTTATGTAGAGGAGCTGCGCACAAAGAAAACCATAGAAATGGAGCAGAAAAAAGAAAGGAGAAAAAAAGAATGTGAAAAAAGAGGAGGAAGGATTGTCATGAGGGAAATTAAAGACAAGCTGTCCAAAATATCATTCCCTAACCAGCTAACCCAATCGAGAAGGCATCTTTTTCATTACAGATAAAGATTCTCATGATTTTTAGATTCCGTTTCTTGTGGGTGTGTTTGTGTGGTTATCTCTTTTGGTAAGAACTGTTCTGCACTGGGTGAGCAGAAGCATTAAGTTCAATCTACTGTCTCCAAGGTGACGAGTGACTAAGTGCCTTTAAGAGCTACACCACACTGACAGACCCACATCCTTGTCTCTTTTTATGAGCATACAAACACACACACCTTGTCTCTCTAAAACATACCCATACATAAGCTACTACCATTTCATTGATTCATTTCTTGTTGTGATTGATTCTGTAAAGCTTGTGATTTAGAAAGGCGCAATATAAATAAAACTTATTATTATTACCAGAGTATGAACTCCACACAACAATCAAATCACACACACACACAAACCAAGTGCAATGCATTAATGTTATTTTTTACTAAACCAAGGGGAAATTTACACTTGCTAGCAAGTAAATGCCCTCTAAGATGCATTCGAGATGGATAGAAATCTGAGATGCATACAATATATCAGACAAATGTAAATGCATCTCTTTGTTCTAGTCACATATGTAAACTTTACTCTTCCTAAAAGGAACTACATCAGCATATGGAAGTTTGGAAGCCCAATTTGGAAGTCTGTTTAGTTGTTAATGGCCACATCAAATGCTGCAATTATCACAGAAGTGAACTCGTTATATGTATATAGTACATTGGATTACCAACCATTTTGTGGAGACACATTTATGTTGCCACATGTGAATGGAAAACTGCATCAAGTAGGAAACAGAATGAATCATTAAACCTTGAATGGGTGTCAAATCAAGGAGACAGACACACTTGCACATGCACACACTTTTCTGTCTTTTCTGTCCTGTGGCAAACTAACACGCTACAATTACAAAAACACAGCTTATTAAATCTATTCAAATGTGACTTGATGTGCAGTAACTTTCTGCAATCCTGCGTAATACTGCAACACCTCACACAGAACCAAGGATTGTTTTTCTCTTCCTTTTCTCTCCTCTATTTCAAACTCTCTCATTTAAAATTCACAGCTCTTCCCATCTCTTCATCACGTTGAATTTATGTGAAGGACAATTACACACAATTTATGTATACATCACCACGAGACACCCGCATCTAGCGGACGTTACATTATAATCACTCTACTGTGCATAAGAGCGCTACTACATCAAAGGCAAGACAAATAACATCTTTACGTGCCATTATGATGCAACAAAAGGAACATGAATTTAAATCTTTCTGTCACACTTAAGTAAAGTCACTCCCCACGTGTCATAAAAGTGATTTAAAGCAGCTGAGAAAGAGCCATAATAAAATGTATGACCAGTTTTGGGTGTAATCAGATTACAAAGTAATTAGTTACTGAAATCTAATTACTTTTAAGTTGAAAGAATTGTAACACGTTACATTTTAAATTCTTGTAATCAGTTTACAGTTATTGACTTTCAATTAAAGTATAGTCAACATTACTTGGGTTACACAAATGTTTTAAATAATTTATGTTTAATACATTTAAATTCATACGTTCATATGTACAGTATGTCTGCTTGTGTTTCTGTGACAGCTAAAGGCTGTTCAACAATACATAAGGAGGAAATGTACACTTTTTACTTGATGAGCAGAAAAACAACTTTTCTATGAAAAGTAAAGTAATTAGTAATATGATTACTTTTCCCAAGTATATTTTACCATTTTAGAGAAGTAAATAGTAATTTGTAGTGGGTAACTAATTGATTTTGAGTAACCTACCCAACACTGTCTATGACTGCTGGTGTCAACTAAATAGTGAATTATGCATTATTTTTTTCATATATATATATATATATATATATATATATATATATATATATATATATATATATATATATATATCAGTATATATTGCAATTCTCTAAAACTGCTGTTAAAATGCTTTAAACTCTCACTTTAAGTAGGCTTAAATTACATGTAATCTGAGAGTCATGCACAAAAAAAAAACTTGATATTAGCCTAAAGGTGGAGAGAATCAATCTCCTAAATCTCCATTATCAATTAAAACATCACAAACGATATCAGGCACAGATTATATAGACTCTTTTATTAAGAAATTCCGCAAATACACGATATAAAACAACTCCTAAATAGCAGAAAATTGCATTTTAATACATTAGGTGTTAAGAAAAATACAGACACACAATAGGCTACTAAGGAACGCGTTCTAAAAAAGGTAGACGCACGCAGCGCAACGAATACAACATAAAGCAAGGGTCTCGTTTAAATAGCTCGTTATTTTTATTTTGTTTTCATCATAATGGAGAACAGCTGGCAATGCATCTGGTGTGAAGTGGCACCAGTTCAGTACAAGCGCCATGCTGAGCACCACTGTTGCCAGACCAGTAGTTATGCTTTCCCATACCTGCAGGAGCTCGAGTCAGACTCCACGTTGTGGTTGTTGTTCTCCTCGTCTCCAGGGCCAGGAGCGTCTGATACACGCGTGGACTGTTGCGGCTGCTGTTGTTGCTGTTGCTGCTGCTGTTGCTGGAGCGGCTCCAGGCTCTCGCTGGAGCGCGAGTGGGCAGGGAAGACCCAAGGCACAGGCGGGGGGCTCCGGCACTCCTGCTGGCTCATGGACCGAGGACACGCGGAGGCGCCCACTACCACCACCTCCGACTGTCCGCCGTTCGGACCCGAATCCCCAAACTTTCGGTTGTTGTATATGTTGGAGGAAGAGTTGCCGTTATTCGAGCTGGTACCGGCGGCGGCGTTTGAGCTGCTGCAGCCGCCAAGGGAGGGCTGATCCACGCCGGAGGATGAGGAGCCCCCGGTGCCACGGATGCTGCTGCTGAAAAGATCTCCCGAAGGCTGGTTAACGGGAGGAGGAGATGTGGGGTGGCCAAACCATCGCCAGCGGATGCGCAAGATCTGCTTAACGTCAAAGTCTTTCCTGGGATTCGACATTCCCGAGACTCCGGTAACGGGAGACGCGGGGACGGAACGACGAGCCTCGTGATCCGTGATTATCTTGGTAACGGAACACGGAGCACTTCTGGCGGAGACAACGAGTATAATAAAAGCACGGAGGGAGAAAGGGAATTACACCTCTCTCTCTCTCTCTCTCTCTCTCTCTCTCTCTGATGACATTCGTACATGAATAGAATTGAGAGATCTGAAAGAAAGAAAGAAAGAAAGAAAGAAAGAGAAATATTCAGGCTTACACCTACAGTATCAACCAAATAGCAATTTAATGAACGCTTGTCACATTCATAAACAATGTGTCTTAACACAAATCAGGATAATCAGAAAATTACACCGATCAGCCACAACATTAAAACCACCTGCCTAATATTGTATAGGTCCCCCTCCTGCCACCAAAACAGCGCCAACCCGCATCTCAGAATAGTATTCTGAGATTATATTCTTCTCACCACAATTGTACAGAGCAGTTATCTGAGTTACCATAGACTTTGTCAGTTCAAAATAGCCTGGCCATTCTCTGTTGACCTCTCTCATCAACAAGACGTTTCCATCCTCAGAACTGCCGCTCACTGGATGTTTTTTGTTTTTGGCACCATTTGGAGTACATTCTAGAGACTGTTGTGCGTGAAAATCCCAGGAGATCAGCAGTTACAGAAATACTCAAACCAGCCCATCTGGCACCAACAATCATGCCACGGTCCAAATCACTGAGATCACATTTTTTCCCCATTCTGATGGTTGATGTGAACATTAACTGAAGCTCCTGACCCATATCTGCATGATTTTATGCACTTCACTGCTGCCACACGATTGGCTGATTAGATAATCACATGGATGATTGTTGGTGCCAAACGGCTGGTTTGAGTAGTTCTGTAGCTGCTGATCTCCTGGGATTTTCACACACAACAGTCTCTGGAATTTACTCCAAATGGTGCCAAAAACAAAAAACATCCAGTGAGTGGCAGTTCTGCGGACGGAAACACCTTGTTGATGAGACAGGTCAACAGAGAATGGCCAGACTGGTTCGAACTGACAAAGTCTACAGTAACTCAGATAACCACTCTGTACAATTGTGGTGAGAAGAATATAATCTCAGAATGCTATTCTGAGATGTGGGTTGGCGTTGTTTTGGCGGCATGAGGGGGACCTACACAATATTAGACAGGTTGTTTTAATGTTGTGGCTAATCGGTGTATGTGTGTACCAAAAATGTTATGTAGAAACTATTATGATAATGGTGCAGACAATTGTTTATTCCTGTTATTCCTTGTCCATGACTCAATGCGGTTCAAATACAGCAATACCTTGTCATCTGTAGAAAGGGAGAGATTGTGCATAGTTTATTGGTCACTGAAAACAAATCTATAATGAGGTGCAGTTATTTATAGAAAAATAGTTCCAGAGGAAATAAACAGGAAATAAACATTTAAGCCTACATCCATCCACCCACCTACCCACCCACACATTTGTTGGTCAGGTAAACCCATAAAACTGAATAGCATTGCTTGACATCACCCATCGTCACCCCTCAGTGTACTGTAGATAGCCTTTATTTTCCACCTCCAGATTTTCCCTCTTTTTAAGCACATACCTCACATTTAGCAGTTGTTGATTCTGTGACCTTTCCACTTAGAGCTCACTTAGTCAATGGAAACACAAACCAGACAACCACTCTGCATAATCAATATCACACATTAAAGCTCAATACCCCTTGCACACACATTTGTCAATACCACAACAGTACACTTCCACGGGAAATACGGTAGAAATGCGATCTGAATGAGAGGGAAAACATAAAGGCAGTAGAATGTGAGAGAAAAAAAAATGAGAAAGAGAAACTGCAGTGTCAAGTGTGATATTGTGAGATTGAGAGGATTTTATAAAGACTTTAGTGTATCTTAAAAATGATCATGCAAAAGTAGACTTTAATCTGCCACAAAAACCAAAAAAAAAAAAAAAAAAAACTGTACTACTCCTCTATACACTGCCTTTTACACAATACTGGAAAGAGAGAAAGTAAACAGAGGAAGCAAGGGAGGGGTTTTGGTTCTATAGCCTAAGTGTTCCCCTGGCCATAAACCTGTCTTTAATTTACGTTCTGTCCAAGAATGAATGTGACGCCAGCCATCCATTGCAATCTGGTCAGTGTGTGTGTGTGTGAGAGAGAGAGAGAAAGGGAAAGTATGAGAGCCAAAGAAAGACAGAGAGGATAAATCATTCCCAGTAGGATCAGCCCAAATTTTGGGCTCAATTCAGGCCACGTAAACCACAACAGAGAGCTGAAATTTCTGACTGCTTTTGTAACACTATTCACAGATGTTGGCTTTAAGGGCACATAAAATAAACAAAGCCAGGCCCATGTGCCCAGAGTGCCACTAACAAGCAAAACATCAGTAAACTGGTGGAGCGGGGGCCAGGATTCTTTCATTTTATCATTCTGTCCCAGAAAATCACGGCTTCCGAGCTGAATAATTCTCATTGGGCTGACCAAATACAAACCATGTACTGCAAAGGAGGCAGATTTTAGTGCATCTTACACATATTGCTTCCCAAATATAGCTTTTGCCTGAAATAAACACTTTCTTTGAAAGATCTGCAGGGTAAAGGAATCATTCCCCCCATTATTTACTCACCCTCATATCATTCTAACCCGTATGTCTTTCTTATGTGGAACACAACAGGAGATGTTTTGAAAAATATTCATGCTGCTCTTTTCTATACATTGAAAACATATAGTGACAAGGGGCCTTCTAGCTCCAAAAAGGACCAAAAAGCACTATAAATGTAATCCATATCAGGGTTTCCTGGGTCAAAAATAGTCTTCGGGGGTGGCTGACGTACATGGTCATCTATGTGTGAAAAGTGGGTTTATTAATTGCAATTAATTCAAATGTAACATAATTACATAGTTTACGAGAACATTCATGAAATTACAAGCATTTCATGTTTACATTGGATATATGAGTTGTTTACTCAAGCTTAACTTTTTACTATTCTTACTAGTTTTAATTAAGTCACCGTTACTCTCTAAACCCTAAAGTTGTCATTAATAAAAAAAAATATTAAGTGTTCCTAATTAAACAGTACTTGAAATGTCACATTTTGGAATCATTACTCAAATATACACATTGTTTAAATTTTGGCTTCCAGTACTATGAACTGAAAATTATCAAGTACAAAACTGTGTGGAATACCCATAAGCCCTTGCACTTGAATAAATTATGTATGTATAATTGTTATTAAAAAATTAATTGTTTTAATTTTTGTTGATTTGTTGTAGCTGGTTGACGGTTGTGATTTTTGTGAAGTCACCATTAGAGTGATTAGTGTGCCCTCTATTGAACTTGGAGCCTGTGCAATTTAAGTTTTCTTTTCTTCTCAATTTTACTTTACAAAAGTACAGATTTATGTGCACTAAGAAGTATTGAGGAGAATCCAATGTGCAAGCTGGTCAGCCTAGATTCCAATCATAATTTTCCCTTACTGTATAAGATAAGCTATAGCTCAATTTAAATAATTAAATAAAAACAATGATACTTTGATCACAGATGAGTAAGTTTACTTTACTTAAATAATTAAGTTCACTTTACTTTAGCCGAATTAGTAGGTTTACTTGGAAAAAGCATGCAAACCATTTGCATTCAAAAAATCTAAGTAAGGTCAACTAATTTGATTTTACAGTGTAAGCATCTGGAAACTTCAAGGTGGTGTGGGAAATCAAACCAAACTAACTTAAATAAAACTTTATTTCTATAAGGCTTGTTTATAATATTCTGAATAAATACAGGAGCAATGTTTGAAATGTTTGCATTACCCCATAGCACTTTGAAGTGAAACATTCTCAGTCGAATTCAAATGAGCTGAATTCTACATTCTCTAAATTCTCAGTAGAATTAAAATGGGTCACATACGTTTTTAGGTCTGCGGTGTGACAGAGGAAAGCGGATTGACTTTCCCAAATGATGCGCTATGCTGTCTCTGGAGGGGGCATATCAAAGGAAGTCTGGTT
This sequence comes from Myxocyprinus asiaticus, assembly GCF_019703515.2. Taxonomy (NCBI): domain Eukaryota; kingdom Metazoa; phylum Chordata; class Actinopteri; order Cypriniformes; family Catostomidae; genus Myxocyprinus; species Myxocyprinus asiaticus. Next base: position 6,314,134 of record NC_059351.1, on the reverse strand, counting down.
GACTTGTACACATCAACGCATCACTCGCGACACACATGCGAAACTAGGCTTTAATCGCCCCACGAAGGAAAATTAAAGTCTTTATTCACTGATAGTCTTCCCCCTTTTCACACTTGCGAATATTCAAACTTGGAGTGTTTTTTACAACCACACGAGGGTGAGTAAATGTTGACAGAATTGTCATGTTTGTGTGAGCTATTCCTTTAAAGAAATACATTTGTGGCAATTGTGTAAGTGGGATGAGTTTAATACAAGGAGGAATTTAAAGTGGTCCCAGAGTGCTTGGTTCTCTGACAGCAACGGAGACTGCAGTGATAGAAAGCACAGGTCTGAGATCAGTAGTGATGCAGTAACCAGTGGTGACCCTGTGATGGTCAAAGCTTTATTTCACACTGATTCAGATCTGGAGGAAGCAAGTCTGACAGGGGTGCTAACCTCTATATGTGCTGTCTTATATACACACACCCACACCCATACAGACACCCCACTGTCACAAAGTTTTATGTGTAATGTGACTGCAGGTAGAATCATGGAATGATGGGAAGGATGATTAAGCAATTTATTCTTTATGGGCCCAACTTATTTTCTCAACGTTCCCTCTCTGTCCTTCCCTCAAATGTTAATTTCATCATTCATCTTTCCTGCATTTAAATCAAAACTGCTCAGCAAATACTATATATCACACAAGCGGGTACATGGAGGAGACTCTGAGCAGACTAATTAAAGTGTTGCATGACTCAGCATTTCTTAAAATAGGCGGTGTAAAAAGATGCATTACAGTAGTGAGGACAAACATGCATGCATGCAACATCCACAGGTGAGATGTGGGCAGTAAACACACACAAAAGCACTATATAAGAGTTTTTTCTGGATCCAGCTTTCCTTACTATGTTGGAAAGAAAATGGATAGCATAAGTCTGAAACGTACTCTACGCAAGCTTAATTTCATGCACTGCTGCATTCTGAAAAGTCTCTGACTGCAATTCAATACAAGTATGCACTGCATTCGCAACATTGCGTTATAACCGCCCTTTGTGTAAACTGTCCGCTTCTACAGTGAGTTTCACTTTTATGGAGCTTGAAATCATGATCGTGCCTAGAGACTGCAATAGCGAGATGTACAGTGAAAAAGGAGTTACATTTTTGTCTGTTCTCACCCAAAACCAACTGGATCACTTCAGAAGATTACTTTTATGCTGCCTTTATCTCCTTTTGGAGCTTTAAAGTTTTGGTCACCATTCACTTGCATTATGAGGATCAACAGAGCTGAAATATTCTTCTAAAAATCTGTTTTAGAATAGCTAAAGGAGTAGTTCACCCAACAAATTGAAACAGAAACAGATTTCCTCAATGTCTGGTAGGCTACATCCATCATTTCTACACATTTACTAACACACACACACACACACACACACACACACAAATAACACCTACTTACACTCTGACATACCATGTAATCTCATTCCAGAAACCAAAAGCGAAATTGGGCTGAGAGGTTAGATGTCTCATTGCTTTGATTTATGCCTGCAACTGAAGTGGGAGGAAATGTGTTTGCATTTCTAGACAAGAGAATTAAACTACACACACACATCTGACATCACACATTTACCCTAAATAATGGATTTTAATTGTCATAAAACACAATACATGCAGCATGACGATCAAGTGTGCTGTGTACACATTTTGCATTTCAAACAGCCACACAAACATCTTACTATTCAGAGTATGTCTGTTTCCAAAAAGCATTCTTACTGCTCTGCTGCATTCCTGTTTTCTCTACTGCCACTGGCTGAAATTATTAGACAGATCTGGCCTTACACACACGCACACACATACACACACAATCCATTCCCTCCAAACTCATCAGCCAAAATATCAGCAGGCTCATTTTGCACATAGCAATGACATATTCACCCTCTGCTCATCCATGCTTACACTGATTCTCATAAGTCTATCCACCCATTTCTCTCTCTTTGTCTCAGGCTGAACATGAACAGTGCGGGAATTGGATGCAGATAGAGGTGATACGGGGCAAGCCAGCAGGGTTTAGATATCAGTGGAGACGGACGGAATAGATGGAGTAATGGATTTAAAGAAAAAAAAAGAAGCAAGAATTTCCTCCTGAAATAAAAAACTGCAGGCTCAAGGTTAAAAGACTGGACATATCCGGCTGGCAGACCACCTCCGGAAAGAATATCCCACTCGTTTTCTTCATGCATAAAAGATCCTGAAATTCCTCAGGATGTGTGTTATACAGCAACTCAAGCACAAGACATATATTTAAGGAAAAACTAGAATTGTGCATGTGCATGTCTAATGGTGACCAGGAGGAGGGCGGGGCCAGGCCGTGAGGATACACGCCCGGCCCTGAATCGGGCTAATCAGCCGGGAGGGGGATACAGAGGAGCCTAAGACGCCAGTTCGAGAGAGAGAGAGCCACATGCAGCCACTGTGTGTGTGTGTGTGTGTGTCTATGTGTTTGTGTTTACAATGATTTAGGTTCATTTATGATATTAAAACTTACGCTGACTGTTCAGCCGGTTCTCGCCTCCTCCTTGGCCATCCCTTACCCCGTTACACTAATTAACACTAAAAAAAAAAATAAAAAAAATAAATAAATAAAAAACATGGAATTACCATGGTACCATGGTTTCTGGACTGGTACTTTGAATGTCTTTAGTATTCATAGTGTTCTACCTTGAAGTAAATACTATGGTACATAGAATATGGTAATTCAGACATAGTACCATGGTAATATATTGTTTTTGTGTGGACATGCACTATGGTAATACTATAGTTTTAGGACATGTACCATAACCCTTATTCACACTAGCGCCATCTTTGATTTTTAAATGGGAATGGCAACAAGGCTGTGAGGGATAGACTTACAGTCTCTTCAATGGGCTGTACTGCAGTTTAAAGTGTTTTTGGACAAGCATTGATAAAATATCTGTCCAAGAATATTCAGTATACAAAGAATTCCAGACAACATGAGTTGTGGAAAATCAGATATGATCTAGGAGCTTTGCCAGAGTACCAGATTACATGAATTTGGCAATTTTGAAATGGCATCATTGTAATATACCATGATTTTTGGACATGTACCATGATAATACCACGCCATTCTTGGTATTCTAATTTGTGTAAATACCATGGTTCAGGAAATATGGTAATTTATACATATGGTAATACCAGGTTTTTTGAACATGTACTACGGTAATACCATAAAATTCTTGGTATTTGTGGTGTTCTACATTGGAGTACATACCAACGGTATAAGGCATATGGTAATTCAGATATAATTCAGATAATATTTTTGTGTGTGTGTGTGTGGAGTTTAGTGATGGGACGTTCATGAATCTTTTATGTGAGTCAGAAGAACGAGTAGTCTCAGAGAGTGATTCATTCATTTTGTGTTGGCCGCGCATGTGCATTGTGCAACCTCCGTTCGTTTATTACGTGAAAACTGCATAGGCGCTTTACAGGACACAGAAATGATTAGTTCAACTCTTGAGTCTTTTGGTCCGAGTCGTTCGTTCTTTTGTCACGTGACAGCCGAATACGCTATGCAGTGACAAAAGAACGAACGACTCGGACAAGAAGATTCCAGAGGTGAACTAATCTTTCTGTTTCTCATAATTTGTGCTTGACTGCATTATCAATTTTTCCTTATTGGGACTATAATCAAAGTTTGCGTAAGTAGACGTGTTGGGGGGATTTGGCTATTGAAAATGTAACATTTTAATTTAATTCTGCTCAAATGAACGAAATGAACGAAATGACTTGAATAAAGATTCGTTCATTTTGCTGAACAAGACTCAAAGATTCAAGTCAGGAAAATGATCCGAACTCCCCATCACTAGTGGAGATGTACTATGGTAATTCTATAGTTTTTGGACATGTACCATAGTAATACCATGGTGTTCTTGATATTCATGGTATTTTATATTGGAGTAAATGCCATGGTACGTGGAATATGGTAATTCAGACATGACACCATGATAATATTTTGTTTTTTGGACATGAACTAATGTAATACCATGGTTTTTGGACACGTACCATAGTAATACCATGGTATTCTTGATATTCACGGGATTCTACCTTGAAATAAAAAACCGTGGTACATGGAATATGGTGATTCAGACATGGCACCATAGTAATGTCATGTTTTTGGACATGTGCCATGGTAACACCATGATATTCTTGGTATTCATGATTCTAGTCTGAGTAAATACTATGGTATGTGAAACTCTGTCTTAATTCAGTGCCATGGTATATATTAAAACAACATGGCATAATCATCTGATACCATTACTGTACCACAGTTTGTAAACATGAGTGTTTGAGTGTACAAGTAAGTGTGTGTGTGTGTGTGTGCGCGCGCGCATGCTTGCTAGCCATATATGTTTCCTAGAAGAGAGATTTGTACTTGATGAGAAACAAAGATTTCATTGATTATGTTTTATGGTATTGACAACAGGAGCAGAGTTGGACACGCACACATACACACTCAGACACCAGAGATAGATGTTGAAGATCAGAAGACGTCTGCACAGTTTACATTTCATCAGAGTGGAGATAAACTGAGAGGTCTTAAGAATGAAATAAATAAGCAAGTTCTAAACCACTCTAGACCTTAAAGACCTGGAGCGTCTGCAAGAGATCCTAAAATACATCCTGAATTATTGATTTCTCAAAATCACTCCCTTGAACAAAAACAAATAAATACATTTCCCTGTCCCTGGTCTGGCTGCACTTGAGTCAAGTCACACACACACACACACACTTTTCCTTTATGAGTCTCCTGAAGGCTTATTGTTTAAGGATCATAAATAGTGCTGCAGCTCCACACTGTAAATAAACATATCATCCAGGTTTCGCCTCTTCTACTGGCCATGAGGGAAACACACATGCACATGAGGTACAAAATGAGAGAGAAAGAGAACTGGTCTGGGTCTGACCTGCATACACACTGATGCACCACTACAACACTGAGCACAACTGACAACCTTTTGTGTGTGTGTGTGTGTGTGTGTGTGTGTGTGTGTGTGTGTGTGTGTGTGTGTGTAACAGTGAGCAAGAGAGAGAGAGAGAGACAGGTAAGTGCTGACTTAGTAGTTCAATTTCTCTGGCCCTTCAATGTCTCCAACCTCCTTTCTCTATCCATCTCTTTGATTTCCATTAGTTCATCTCTCTGTTGCTCTCTCTTTGTGTGTCAGCCTTTATAACTGCAGAATACTAAAAATCTAGCTATTTGCTCTGTTCTGAAACCTAGTGAGCAGTGTTTGCATACTGCAGAGCATGGCAGTTGCCATTCCCTAGCATGCAGACAAAATCGGGGAAATATATGCCTCATTAAGATGCTCATTAAAGATTATTATTAATCGAAAATACTTAAATCTGAACATGACATCGGCAGGAGGGGTCCATCAATAGCGATGATTTCTGGTAGCGGGAGGTGACTTATAAGCTCTGTTTTTTCTGCGACTTCTCTCATTGGATCTTGCTTCAGGATTGTGGGTAGTGCATTTCTTTACCTGGTTTTTGGAAATAATGTCCGTTTAATGGAATCGGGCGGCAGAAATTGCATACAGCTGCTTTCAAAAAGCGTATTTTAAATAGCCAAAGCATTCGTATTGCTGTAAGTCTGTGCATCCTTATAGTATGGTGACAGGTTTTTGAAAAAACAAAATTTATATATATATTTAATGCGCTTTAATTGTCACGTTACTATGATGTGTCAATGTGGTACGGCCAGGGGAAAAACGCCATACCCTAGGTTTTTTTTTTTTTAAATGATGACACTACTTTTTAGAATATCACAGTATTAACTTAGCAACATGCTAGCATCAAACTGTATTGGAGTCGAGATTTTTTTTATTTTTATTATTATAATAAATAAACTTCGATTTTATTCAATCCTTTAACAAATATTAAATTGTTACAAGTGTGGGTGACAAACAAATCAATGTTTAAATCCTTTTTTTCCTATAAATCTCCACTTTCACATTCTAAAAGTGAAAGTTGAGATTTTTAGTCAAAAAGGACTTAAATATTGATCTGTTTCTCACCCACACCTATCATATTGCTTCTGAAGACATGGATTTAACCACTGCAGAATAATGGATTACTTTTATGCTGCCTTTATGTCCTATTTGGAGCTTCAAAGTTCTGGTCATCATTCACTTACATTGTATGGACCTACAGAGCTGAGATATTCTTCTAAAAATCTTTGTTTGTGTTCTGCTGAAGAAAGAAAGTCATACACATCTGGGATGGCATGAGGGTAAAGAAATGATGAGAGAATTTTCATTTTTGGGTGAACTATCCCTTTAAGAAGACAGCTGCCTTAATAGGCAATAGGTAGTGAGGCAGCTCACTAGGTTTTTGAACAGATATATTCTCTTCCACTGTATGCATGTCTTTTAATGTACCTGCTTATAGTGTGTGTCCAAGACAAGAAGACAGCATGTGTATGTTGCCAATGCTCAGGATGAACTGATAGAGTAATGGATGGATGAAGACAGCTTAAGTGGGACCTCTCTAGTCTCTCTGGAGGGAAAAGAGGAAGGCAAAAATTTATACATTAAATATGGTACAGTGTGTAGTAAAAAAAAAAAAAACTGCCAACATACTGTCAAAGTGTCATCTCAAGACTAAGACAAGGCCTTCACAAGCTCACCCTGTGCATATTCATGCTCTGTTTATTCCCCATATGTTCACATGCAGCAAACTTTAGTGGCAGTGTCTGCACTTGTTCAAAATTTAATGGTGTGTAGTTGGCCTAAACGACAGTAAGAGGCTAATTTAGGCTAATAAACAACCCACACTTCTGCAATTCCCTACCTATGACAAGATTAGCTGACTAACATTTACTGGCAAAAAGATCTGCAAGAAAGGGTGGTGGAAGAGGAAAAGGAGGGGCAAAACCTCAACGGTGTACCAATAACTTCCTTTTTTGTGTGTGGATAGACCGAGCCTTAGACCATCTGTGTGTCTGAAAAGCCAGTTTTCCGCCCCTGGACCTTTGCAACTAGCACAGAGAGAGCTCTGCCAAGAAAAGAAAGATTTTAATGCCAAGAAAGTCCTTTTCTCTTTCAGTCTGCCATTCAGTCTCCATCTGCGCTGACAGGTGCCAGTGTGTGTAGACAGCTCCTTGCCATCTTTTATCATCTGTCCCTTATCTGCATTTCAGTCCACAATCTGCTGAAATATGCCAATTATCAAATTAACACACAAACCACTATATAATGATCTATAAAACTTGTAAAGATATATACAAGCAAAACATTCTGGTTACTTTCGTAACCTCCGTTCCCTGATGGAGGGAACGAGACGTTGTGTCGATGTAGTGACACTAGGGGTCACACTTGGGAGCCCGAAACACCTCTGGTCTTTGAAAAAAGGCCAATGGGAACTGGCGAGTGGTATTTGCATACCACTCCCCCGAACATACGGGTATAAAAGGAGCTGGTATGCAACCACTCATTCAGGTTTTGTGCTCGGCCATTTCAGCGGGTAGTCCAGCATTGTGGCAGGAGGGACACAACGTCTCGTTCCCTCCATCAGGGAACGGAGGTTACGAAAGTAACCAGGACATTCCCTATCTGTCACTCACTCAATGTTGTGTCGATTTAGTGACACTAGGGGTCCCTATATGAAACGCCACAACTAGCTGAACTGTGTTACATGAACTGGCGGTGCGAGACGGGCAGACCATTGTGTGCCTCGTAGCCAGTGCACCAGGCCGACACGTAACCTCCCCCAACGCTGTTATGAGCGTCGAACGGTCTTTCGGGGACAAGTCGACTGCCCAAAAGATAGGGACAGGCAAGCCCAGTCGTGGCCTCTTATCCTCTTTTTTTCTCTCCCCAAAAAAAGAGTGAAATTTGTTAAATGACTGGGGCCACCAGTGTCTACGTTGGGGGGATGTCACTCCCAAGGGGAAGACACCGCGGAGACCACACCCTGCCCGGGGGGGGGGGGGGGGGGTATTTTGAGTGGAAATACATCACATTGTCTTGCTGAGCCTTGTCGGAAGTATGTCATGTGGAGAAGTCCCATGGTAGGTCCTACCCAACGGGGGGAGGAGTTTCTACAAACTTGGTGACTGGGGCAGAGGGGCCTCTGCTCAAGGAAGATGCAGTTTACCAACAGGGAAACGAATTAGTGGAAGATATACGTTGCATGGGGTCACCTATGGGGAACCACCACATGCAGAACACCTACCCCAGTACAGGGCTTATTTAGCACATGTACTGAGCCGGCAGCGAGTTTCTCCGCAAACTTGTCTGCCACAGGGCTCGGAGGAAGTCATCCAGGGAACACACATTGTGAACACTACTGGGAGTCAACAGCGCACCTCTTCAGCTCAGGGGAGGTGAAAGGTGCTATTGTCAAGTGATACACCCGGCCAGCTGTCCCAGACTTACCTGCTTGTGCCTGCCACTATACGGGACTAAACTGGCTCAACCCGGAGATTGTAGAACCTCGCAAATGTGTTGGGTGTTGCCCAGCCCGCTGCTCTGCAAATGTCTATTAGAGAGGTGCCACTGGTCAAGGCCCAGGAGGCCGCCACATTCCTGGAAGAATGGGCTCATAGCCCTGCAGGAGGCGGCACGTCCTGAGCATGATATGCCATTGCTATGGCGTCAATGACCCAGTGGGCGATCCTCTGCTTGGAGACAACGCTTCCTTTCCGCTGTCCACCAAAGCAGACAAAGAGCTGCTCAGAGACACCGGACACAGCAACATCAGGGCTGGGTCTGCCTCCTCCTGGGGCAGTGCTTGCAGGTTCACCACCTAATCCCTAAATGGGGTCATGGGAACCTTGGGCACATAGCCCGGTCTGGGTCTCAGGATCATGTCCCAGACCGAACTCCAGGCACGTTTCGCTGACAGAGAATGCTTGCAGGTCTCCTACCCTCTTGATGGAAGTGAGCGCAGTCAGGAGGGCAATGTTTAAAGAGAGTGCCTTAAGCTCAGCTGATTCCAGGGGCTCAAAGGGGGTTCCCCATAGACCCTGAAGAACTACAGAGAGGTCCCATGAGGGAATGAGGCATGATCTGGAGGGATTCAACCTCCTGGCACCTCTCAGGAACCTGATGATCAGGTCATGCTTTCCTAAGGACTTATCGTCCACTGTGTCGTGGTGTGCCACTATGGCAGCTACATACACCTTCAAAGTGGAGGGGACAGCTGCCCCTCTAACCTCTCCTACAGGAAGGAAAGCACCGATCCGACTGTGCATCTCTGGGGGTCTTCGCATTGGGAAGAACACTACTTAGCGAACAGACGGCACTTCAAGGCATACAGGTGCCATGTAGAGGGAGCCCTAGCCTGAGTGATCGTGTCTACCATTCTTGGGAAGCAAACAGGTCTACCTGTGCCTGCCCGAATCGACTCCAAATCAGCTGGACCACCTGAAGGTGGAGTCTCCACTCTCCCCTGAGGGTAACCTATCGTGACAGCACGTCCGTTGCAGTGTTGAGGTCGCCCGGGATGTGAGTGGCTCGCAGCGACTTGAGGTACTGCTGACTCCAGAGGAGGAGACGGTGGGCGAGTTGTGACATACAACGGGAGCGTAAACCGCCTTGACAGTTGATGTATGCCACTGTTGCCATGTTGTCTGTCCAAACTAACACATGCTTGCCCTGGATCAACGGCCGAAACCTCCACAGGGTGAGCAGAATTGCCAACAACTCGAGGTAGTTGATGTACCAACGTAGCCGCGGGCCCGTCCAGGAACCGGCGGCTGCATACCCATTGCATACAGCACCCCAGCCCGTTTTGGAGGCATCTGTCATAACCACGATTCGCCTGGAGACCTGCTCTAGGGGAACGCCTGCCTGTAGAAATGTGAGGTCAGTCCAAGGGCTGAAGAGGCAGTGACAGACTGGCGTGATGGCCACACGATGTGTTCCACGGTGCCATGCCCATCTCGGGACTCGAGTCTGGAGCCAGTGCTGAAGCGGTCTCATATGCATCAACCTGAGTGGAGTGGCCACCACTGAGGATGCCATATGCCCCAGGAGCCTCTGAAACAGTTTCAGTAGAACCACTGTCTTCTGTCTGAACGCCTTCAAACAGGTCAGCACTGACTGTGCGCGCTCATTCTTGAGGTGCGCCGTCATCGAGACTGAGTCCAACTCCAAGCCGAGAAAAGAGATGCTCTGAACCGGGAGGAGCTTGCTCTTTTCCCAGTTGACCCGAAGCCCTAGTCGGCCGAGGTGCGAGAGTACCAGGTCCCTGTGTGCAAACAACACATCCCGAGAGTGAGCTAGGATTAGCCAGTCGTCGAGATAGTTGAGTATGCGAATGCCCACTTCCCTTAACGGGGCAAGGGCTGCCTCTGCGACCTTCGTGAAGACACGAGGGGACAAGGACAGGCCGAAAGGTAGGACCTTGTATTGATACACCCGACCCTCGAATGCAAACCGCAGGAAGGGTCTGTGTCAAGGTAGAATCGAGACATGGATGTACATGTCCTTCAGGTCTACCGCCGCGAACCAATCTTGATGCCGGACACTTGCTAGAATGCGTTTTTGCATCAGCATCTTGAACGGGAGTCTGTGTAAAGCCCGGTTCAGTACTTGCAGGTCCAAGATTGGCCGCAACCCACCACCTTTCTTCGGGGCAGAACTACCCTCGTGCAGTTCCTTTAGCGCCTTGGCTTGGTGGACTTGCAGGAGAGCCATGGCGTGCAGGGTGGAGGCGGCTTGTCCAGCGGCATTGTAGGCCTTGGCCATCAGTAAACCTACAGGCCCTGGACGGGAGCTTCGGGCGCCCGCGCCAGGTGGCGGCGCTCTGCGGGCATAGGTGCACCGCAAGCACCTTATCCACTGGGGGGATCACCGAATACCCCTTGGCCGCCCCACCATAGAGGGTAGTGAGGGCGGGGGAGCTGAAAGATCAGGACCGGGCAGTAAAATGTGCCTTCCACGACCTTGTCAGCTCCTCGTGAACTTCCGGGAAGAAAGAAACTAGGGCGGGGCGTGGCTGTGAGCAGTGCCGTGAGCCCAGGAACCAATCATCGAGCCACGAGGGTTCAGGGGGGAGCGGAGGGTTCCACTCTAGCCCGACGCTCACTGGGTGACTGTACCCAAGGGGGGAAGCCCAGCTGAGGCTTCCACGTCCAACTGGATGCTCCGATGCTGCGCTCAAGGGCTCATCACCTTTGCGGGCTCCGAACAAGAGGTCGAACTCACCGTGAGACGAGCCGGCGGCCTCATCCGGAAGCCCGATCAGGGCAGACGAGCATGCTGGGGAATGGGAGGTCCGTGGGGGGATTCCCGGCGGAGGTGGTCCCATTGAGGGCCCCAAATCGCCCCCAGTGCTAGCCACGCTGGCCTCATACCCATAGGTAGAAGGACCGAGGCGGGGAGCCGCTGGGGTGGCTTGCTTTCTTACGAAGGCAAGCCACGACCGCAACATTGCCATGGTCATGTTCTCACAATGAGTACATGACCCATCCACGAACGCTGCCTCCGCGTGGGTAGTGCCCAGACATGAAAGACAGTGATCATGACTGTCAGAAGGCGAGAGATAACGACCGCAACCAGGAATAACACACAAACGGAAGGGCATCTTTAAAAAGATGTTCCGTGTGTGCCGTTTTTTAGAGAAATATACCCTTTTTTAGAATATACTCTTTTATTTCTGCCGAAGCGCCCAGGGGCGTTCTCTGCAGTGCACCAGTGCAGAGGGGGAGAAGCCACTGAAATGCGCTGTCAGATCCAGCAGAGGTGAATGGACAGCCATGAGAATTCAGCTCAGTGAGCATCGACCGTTCGGCTCTGAAGAGATCTGAATGAGTGGTTGCATACCAGCTCCTTTTATACCCGTATGTTCGGGGGGAGTGGTATGCAAATACCACTCGCCAATTCCCATTGACCTTTTTTCGGGCTCCCAAGAGTGACCCCTAGTGTCACTACATCGACACAACATCGAGTGAGTGACAGATAGGGAACTGAGTTTTAGTCAAGCACCTCTCAAAACATCTTTTTTTGTTTGTTTGTTTTTTTGGGCCACATTAATTAAGAGGACAGTGGGGGATCAACATATAATTATGGGAATAAAAGGGGGATGGGATCTGGAAATGACCCGAGATGAATTCAAATCTGGGTCATACACTACCAACCAGGCTGATCCATTTTTGCCACCTTTTTATTGATATGGATATATCATATATTTATCATATATATATATATATATGAAATATTTCTTAGTTCAAGCAACAATGATGGCTGTGTTTCCAGACATGAATCTTAAAAGGAAGAAATCCATAACCTTATTTCATAAAGAAAGACTCTGGTTGTCCTTTGTAATACAGTCCATGCAATGCAAAGAGGGTCTATTGATCTATTCTCTGCCGTATTGACCCAGCTACAGTTTTTTATGACTGAAAAAATGCAGAAGGGGCAACACACCAACATTCCTTCACAAAGGTCACCTTTAAGCTCGCTGAATTGATCAGAGAGCGAGAGAGAGTGAGAAAGAGAGAGAATGAATATGACTCCAGAGGACAGAATACATCCACTGCTGCAGTGACCTACAGAATAAAACCACTCAGGCAAATGGTGTCTGCATGAGGTAAAAAAAAAAAAAAAAAAAGTGCATGAAATCCTCTTTCAAATACAAGGATTGGTTGACAGGGAGCAGGTAAACCTGGGCAAATAATGCCTTAGTAATGCAAAATATTGAAATAAATGCTATGTTTGAATGGCAAGCACTGAAATAGGCTGTTAGGTACCATTTCGTATGTAACACTGCAGAGCAGAGCCCGTTGGGACAGATTACTCATGAGCTGTCATGAAGGAAAACAAGAACCATTATGGCTGCACATCTGTCCAGTGTTAGTGGTAGTCATATTGGGGGAACGGATCAGCAGGAAACTGAGTGAGTTAGGACTGGAAGTTTTGAGTTATGAGCAGTACCTGCCACGTTTAGGCCTAATGGATGTTGACACTTTCCTCTTTTTATTGCAGTTTCATCTTTTTCTTTGAATCTCATGGTCAGAGCAGAATGGAGAAAGGTTTCAGAAGCTGTAACTGAGATGTTAAGAAATATATTTCTTAGAATTTAGGGTGACAAATTCAAGTAAATTTTCAAAGCATAAAGGCAGATTGGACTGCTTTATCACTACGGAATTGCACAGACTTTGGTGTTAATGATAAAGCATTCTGAGCTACTTAGTAACAATTTAATAAAATACTGTATATTGATAAAGCCATTTCAGTAGTAAGCTTATAACAATATACAGTATATTTTTAAATGTATGAAGACATTCAACCATGATGTAATAATCCATCAGTCCATCTTTGGATAGAACTTCCAAGGCTGAATTTGCATCAATCATTCATCTGCTATGACTTATTAATGTCTCTTTTCAAAGAGAGACAGAGAGAGAAATCAACACATCCTGAAGAGTTCAGAGGATTGGAGAAGGACATTTAATAAAAAAAAAAATAAAAAAAAACATGAGCCAAAAAGCATTGATCAGATTAACGAGTAGAACCATTAACGTAACGCATCTTGAATTATTAGGTTTTATTATGAAAATATCAATCAAGTTGCAACAACATAACAGCTAGTGCTCCGATGTAATGCAGCTGCAAAGAGATGGCGCTCTGAAGTGACACGTGAGTGAACAGGACATTCCATTTACCAATCCGTCTTGCTTCATTTCTTCTGTCCTAATTTCCTTTCCTTGCATCATTTCCTCGTTTCCTAAAAGGGAGGAACTAGGACGCGAGGAAAGAAAGCAAAGAAAAGAAATGAGGATGTGCAATTTCAGAAATGAGAAGCACCCGTGGTCTTTCACACTAAACTGTGTCTGGTAGTATTTAGCTGGTCATGTGATCTCAACATGGTGGCACCCTTGAGGGGACCCATCTTAATAATAAAACAGCCTGTTCTAGACCACTGGTATGACCGGAGAGTCTCAAGTGAGTGTACATTAGCGTTGATAGATCTTAAAAGAGAAACAAGCAACCTGGAATGGAAAAACAAGTCCAAAATAAGTGACTTGCCTCACCAAAACTTGCGAAAATTAGCGACGGTGGGGTGGATCGCAAATGCGGAATTCTGCCATCATGCGGGTCAGATGACTCTTCCAAAGGCAGTGTGTTTGACACCACTGATGTAGAGCATGGCTCGAACAGTAGATGGGATTATTTGGCAGCTGCTATTAGTGGTGGGTTGCAGTATATTATGCTCTGGGAGCCCAAACTTCAGCAAGTCCAAAAACGCTGTACTCTGGAAACAAGCCCGAAGAAACGTAACCCACAACTTCCTATATTTATAAGTGAAAAACAAGCCCAAAGTCGCTTATATTAAGTGGACATGGCAACACTGGTATACATCATATTTAACAGTTTTTTCAAATAATGTGGCGGAACGACCCGCCCCTCCCTCTCGTTATCGTCTCCCCACTTCTTAGGGCCGTCCTTCAGCCAGGCTCACAACAGGAGTGGGCAGGAGAGAGGAGAGGTGCAATTTAATAAGCCTTGTTTGGGCAGCGGATGATGAGGTGCACCTAATGTGAATATAGCCTCATTTCCGCTGCCATTAAAACGTAGAGTGTGCCTCTCCTAGGGGAGCTAGCTTCTGTCTCCTTGTGTGCACACACTGGCATCCTCGTAGGTCCAGAAACGGAGCAGGGAGGGTCCAGCATGAGTTAGATCCGGGTAACCCCGGGGCGAATTACAGTAGATGCGACGCCGGGGATTGGAGCACAGTTGCGGCCGACGGGCAAGGATGTCAGGCCACCATCCCCTTGCACGCTGCGGCCCCTGGGAAGCCGATCCTCTCCAAGGAAGCCTCTGCCCCTCGTGCCCCGGATTCAGGAGAGGAGCACATCACAGCCACCGGACCCCACCAGATCCCCCTTTATTTTGGACACTTTCCCCCATGGAAACTATTTTCCCCATTTTGGAAGATTTGATGTTATTTATTATTTAAAATAAATGCCTCTTCGAGGCCTGATGCCACACCTACTGTGTCTGTCTCTTGCTCAGTGCGGTAATGCACTTTTAAATATCTAATGTTACTATGCGTCTGTAGTAATATTCACTTGGTCAGCCTTAGCAAGAGAGATAGCAACTAAATAAACCACTCATTCCCTGCTTGAATGCCCATGAGTCTTTGCATGTGACTCAAGTATGATAATGTGCCTACCCAAATAACACCAAGACCTGTGGTGTGGGTTATTTCTCTGTCACTAAGCATGTTTGTGTATATGTGTCAAGGGTATAACCACATATTCAGAATTATTACATTTCACACCAAATGTACAGTAGCTAATTATATAAAAATCAACCATTAAAAAAAGCCCATATCAGTCAACCACTTACCGAAAAATTGGGGTGGACAGTGTCTACAGCATGGTGGTTATGGCCCTGTTGTGTGTATATTTGTTTCATTAGTTTGGCATTGTACAGTTTGGATTACACACAAGATGAGACTCGTTACTGACTAAATGAGAGGAGGTACAAAAAATAACAGAATAAACAAATAAATGCAAGGACATGCTGTACAGTTCTCCTTTCATGTACTTCTCTGTGATATATTTAGTGCTGGGTCATAGTCAGACACTAATTAAAAATACAAGAACAAGGCTCTGTAAACCTGGGCTTCTGTGGGAATATCTGTCATGGATTATGTGCATCTCTTTTATTTTTTCTCATCTCCAGCTTCAATCCATCCATCTGTCTTTACTGAAAAGCAACATCTGTGTCCACACATTTTCATATCAGTGATGCTGAATCTACCCATGACCTCTTATTGACAGATGCCCCTGTGACGTTTTGCCCCTTTAACATCTAATTATAAAATTTTATTCAAGAAAATATCTCCAATAAATCCACAGATTAAGAAAAAGCATAACAGAGATTTGTCTTGCAGCTTGATGAATCAAGGGATTTAGACTGAAGCCGACTGAAACAGATTGTACTTTTTTCCTGTATAAGAAACTTTTATATGAAACTCTAAAAATAGCTCAAATGCATTTAAGCTCTTGGCAGTTCAGTTTATCATTGACGTCTATGTCTATGAACGTATCCAGGTTCATCCGTGCTTCAAATTTGCTTTACGTCTGACACCTGCATGAGACACTGGAGTTTATGATCAATTTCTAATTAATACAGTTTCTAATTACCCACATTTGTAACATTATAAAACAATTATTTTTAATACTGATGGACATTTTAACAGATCAACCTCCAGTCTGCACTCTCTTTGCCATAACAGCTGGACAGAAAGGAAATAACTGTGCACGTGAAACAACATTTAGTTAATGAGTAGATCTACTTTATAACACAACCATTGATGCTCGCAGGCCAGTCTGAACCGCATGCTTTCCTGCTCAATGAGTCCGCACTTTTAAAGCGTTTATGGGCTGGTTCACTTCCCTTTTACCGTCTGAGAACTTGTAGCAGCATGTATTTCTCATGTTACAGCATCAACCAAAATAACCTTACAGCATAGCGTGTAAAATTAACTCTCGTACCTGTCGGTTTTATAGCTGCTGTTATCGCTTATTTCGGGTGTGAATTGTTAATTTAGCAGTTGAACAGAGATAGGCTCTTTAAACTCTGATTATAATTGCGTGATCAACTTTTGGGTGGAAAAGGCATTGATTAAGACATGAATGTGTGGCTTCAGTTTTTAAAGCAATCTATGCTAGAGGAGTTTTAGAGTCATTGATGCAACATGCAAAATAATAACAGGCTAACAATAATCATCTTAAATTGCATCTGGAATCATGCACTTAACACTTCACCACACCTCAGTCTTATGTTTGGTGAAGGAGATGTTGAAATATTTCTTGTACATTTATGATGTCCCTCATTTTATGAAAGTTGCACGTGCCATGGCCGGCCCCACAAAACAGTGTACTGTATATTTCCAGTGATCCTCTTGGGGGCTTTGATTTTAGACTGTATAATAACGTCAAAAATAAATTGTATAATCTCCAACACACTTTTGGGGGTTTAAAGTCAGTCATTCAGTCTTTACCTAGTGAGTATTAATTTTTATTTCCTTAAACATTTCTATGTTGTCAAATTTACCCCACATGCAGTGGTCCTTTTGCCCTAGCAGAAATCATACATGAGCCAACCTAAACCCCACTATATACTTACTGTGTGTTATGTATACTGTACTACTTTCTACTTTGCTAAATGTAGTGGAAGTATAAATGGGTCAGTGAAGTGAAGTGACAGTCATTGTTTTGTCTGGAACTATTAAATTGTTCAAAAAAATATATACATACAGTATATCATTTCTGAGTTTAGAGTCATTTTGATATTTTTGTCTGGGACCTAATGTCAATTATGTAACTGTCTGGAGACATAAAAAAATATATATATATATAAAGTCTAATTTAAAAGCTGAAGTTCTTGAAATGTTGGTATAACAAGTTTGGAATAATCTTTTATTATTATTATTAAACAAAGGGAAACTTTTTTGTTTTATTTATTTATTTAAATCATGGTGGAACCAACATGCAGGTAGCCATTCTGTTGTCATGTGACAAGAAAACCATAAAACAATATTTTGTTCTGGTCAAATGGAAGAACCCTAAGAAAACTGCTTGAAATTCATGATTTAAAAAACCTTTAAAGATATGTTTGAAATTTTTTTTTTTTAATTAATGATTTAGTTGTGTACACTATTTTAAAAACTTTTACTTGATAGTTACAGTACTTGACATTCTTGTCATTATTTTTTTTTTTTTTTTTTTTTTTGGTGAAAATGCTATAAATGTTTTTTGAAACCATCACGCATGCAAAAATTGCATTTCTATAAATTTGATACATGTGTTTTAAACTAGATTTTTTAAATATTTCTAATTTTTATCATCTCAGTCAACCTTTTTTGTCAACGGCCCACATACAAAAACTTTGTTATGTCTTATGGCTCAAGATGTACTAAAAAAGACTGAAATGGAGGAATGGATGACAATAGCACTGTACAATATAAGTCAAAATATTTTAGATAAAATATAGTATATTTTGTCTTATACAGTACTGTACAGTGCTACTGTTATCCATCCCTCCACCATTTTTAACTTCTAAAGTGAAAAGATGTTTTTTTCCATGAGCAGACAGCTTACCCTATTTCTTTGCAGCCAAAGTGTTGCATTGAAACAGTTACCAGTTAGGTCACAAATCATTTTTAACGAGAGCGAACGGGCGCAATACAGTGAAACTGGCGCGGATGAACTTTAGAGATGTAGAGTGCTGCTGGCCTATACAGTAGGTGACTATTTATATCGCCTATGCCATATTCCGCTACTGCCCGGCCCGTAAGTATACAAGTCACTCACCAAAAGAGACACTCCACTGGTGGGCACACAGATGAATAGCTGGATTGACACAATGCCAAGTCAAGACTATATTTATAGATTTAATATAGTTTAGATTTTTAGATTTGTTTTGTATAACTATTGGAAATGTAAAAACAGGCCTAAGCACACTTACCCTATCTTCACACTTATCTTACACTGGTAAACTGGAAACTGGTAACATTGTAACTTCTCAGAACACTTTCCCTCTGCTAAAATCCAAATCTTAGAGGTAGGCTCTATATTGTTTTGATGACACATCAGACACATGCATGAAAAAAAAGATAGATCTTTAGATTTTGAGATGAAACCCTATTAGAAATGTGATAGAGAGAGTAATATTGTCATACACCATGTGAAATGTGAATAAGTAAAAGTCAATGATCTCTTATGAATCTGTTGTGTGTGTGCACTTCATGAGTTTCTCTTATATACTGTAGGTCACAAGACTATAATTCAACTTAGCATAAGACCCACATATGACAGTAAGTATGACAGCAAGACATGTGCCAAGTCATATTTCATTGAGACTTAGTTCAGTTGTTCAGTAACAGCTTTGAGGTGGAACCAAGTGTTTAATCCTAGTCCTTTATTGCTTGTTGCTGTGCTTGGTTTTCTTTTTTTCTTTTGAAACTCCCATTCAGGACAAGATTTCCAGAAATACTTTATCCAAAAATGAATATTCATCATTATTTACTCAATCTCATTTCGTTCTTAACCCATATGATTTTCTTTCTTCCATTAAACACAAAAGGAGATGTTAGGCAGTATGTTAGTCTCAGTCACCATTCACTTGTATTGTATCTTTTTTCCATAAAATGAAAGGGAATGGTTACTGACACTGTCATTCTGCCAAACATCTTCTTTGTGTTCCAAATAAGAAAGAAAGTCATATACATTTGGAACTATCTCTTTGATTTAGGCATGTGAAAAAAGGTTTAAATGTTCTGTTATTATACTGTATATACACACCGATCAGCCACAACATTAAAACCACCTGCCTAATATTGTGTAGGTCCCCCTCGTGCCGCCAAAACAGCGCCAACCCGCATCTCAGATTAGCATTCTGAGATGCTATTTTTCTCACCACAATTGTACAGAGCGGTTATCTAAGTTACCATCGACTTTGTCAGTTCGAAGTAGTCTGGCCATTCTCTGTTGACCTCTCTCATCACTCACAACAGTCTATAGAATTTACTCAGAATGGTGCCAAAAACAAAAAACATCCAGTGATCGACAGTTCTGCGGACGGAAACACCTTGTTGATGAAAGAGGTCAACAGAGAATGGTCAGACTGGTTCAAACTGACTGAGTCTAAAGTAACTCAGATAACCGCTCTGTACAATTGTGGTGAGAAGAATATCATCTCATAATGCTATTCTGAGATGCGGGTTGGCACTGTTTTAGCAGCACGAGGGGGACCTACACAATATTAGGCAGGATGTTGAGGCTGATCGGTGTATATATAAATATATATAATATATATATATAATATACAGTACTGTGCAAAAGTCTTAGGCACATAAGATGTTTCACAAAAGCATTTGTCTTAAGATGGTTATTTATATCTTCAGCTTTAGTGTGTCAATAGGAAATATAAATGTTAGACTCACAAACATTACTTTTGTAAATAGAAAAGATTAGAATAGAAGAACAGGGAGCCCTGCAACAGATGTCATGGCCCCCACAAAGCCCCCCACTGAACATCGTGTCAGTCTGAGATTACATATAGAGACAGAAGCAATTGAGACAAAAAACAAAAGTCTAACAAATGCCAATTTGCTTTTGGATTTCAATATTGTTATATAAGTTATCTGATGTACATGTCAGAACAAAGAACATAATATACTGTAATGGATAGATAAATAGATAGATAGATAGATAGACAGACAGACAGACAGACAGACAGACAGACAGACAGATAGATAGATAGGCACCCTCATGTCAAGCCAGATGCATATGACTTTCTTTCTTCTGATAAACACAAAATACATTTTTTAGAAGAATATCTCAGCTCTGTTAGTCCTTGCTATGCAAGTGAATGGGTACCAACATTTTGAAGCTTCAAAAGGGCATAAATGCATCATAAATGTAATCCATTCAACTCCAGAAGTTAAATCAATGTCTTTAGAAGTGATATGATAGGTGTGCGTGAGAAACAGATCAATATTTAAGTCCTTTTTTACTATTAATCTCCACTTCCACTTTTACTTTCACGTTCTTCTTCTTATGTTTTTTGGCAATTTGCATTCTTCATGCATATCGCCACCTACTGGGGAGGGAGGAGAATTTATTGTTAAAAAGGACTTAAATATTGATCTGTTTTTACCCACACTTATTATATCGCTTCAGAAGACATTGATTTCACCATTGGAGTCTTATTGACTACTTTTATTCTGCCTTTCTGTGTTTTTTGGAGCTTCAAAGTTTTGGTAACCATTTACTTGCATTGTGAGGACCTACAGAGCTGAGATATTCTTATAAAAATCTTTGTCTGTGTTCAGCAGACAAATGAAAGTCATACACATCTGGGATGGTATGAGGCTGAGTAAATGATGAGAGAATTTTCCTTTTTGGCTAAACTATCCCTTTAACACTGAAATCTAGACAGGCCCACCAAAACCTTTACCACTGCCTGTGATCTTGGTAAAAATACAAATAAAATAAATAAATATATAAAAAAGTAGGAGAGATTCTTAATAGTGCACTGAAATACAGCAGCAGACAGCTCT
Source organism: Myxocyprinus asiaticus (assembly GCF_019703515.2). Lineage (NCBI taxonomy): Eukaryota > Metazoa > Chordata > Actinopteri > Cypriniformes > Catostomidae > Myxocyprinus > Myxocyprinus asiaticus. The sequence continues at coordinate 6,293,056 of NC_059351.1, read as the reverse complement.
ACATGTTTAAATACAGCAGCAGTTTGCTCAAGGGATGTTTAGCCTATTGGATGATGCTGATAAGGTGCTTGCTGTTGAGAGCTCTCCTTATCCCAGTGTGGGTCCTGATGAGAACATTCCTCCTGCCCTGCCCTGATAACTGGATGCTACTCTTCCTGTTGAAACCTGTTTTTATTGCAGCAGGAATGTCCTTCAGGTTCAATTTAGAAAAACGTTTGATCAAATCTTTGTATCAAGAGTTTTGGTGCATGACTTAACTAAACTGTAATTAAATAATTGAAAATGTATATCAATGGATATATTATTTATGAGCCGGGGTGCAGTTATTCTACACTGCTTGGCCAAAAAAAAAAAGTTGCATTCTCTAATATTTCATTGGATCGCTTTTAGCTTTGATTATGGTGCGCATTCATCATGGCATTGTTTCAACAGCCTTATGCAACATCGTAACATTTATTTCCATCCAGAGTTGCTTTCATTTTTTGCCAAGATTTTGTATGACGACGGGAGAGTCAAACCACTCCATAAAATCTTCTCCAGCACATCCCAAAACTTTCAATGGGGTTCAGGTCAGGACTTTGTGGTGGCCAATTCGTGTGTGAAAATGATTCCTCATGCTCCCTGGACCACTCTTTCACAATTTGAGCCCGATGAATCTTGGCATTGAAAAATCCATTGATTGGATAACCTGGTCATTCAGTACATTCAGGTACTCAGCTGACTTAATTTTATTGCCGCAAAACATTGCTGAGCCTAGACCTGACCAACTGAAGCAAATCCCAGATCATAACACTGCTTTAAATCCAAACGGTGACTTTTTTGTTTTTTTGGACAGGCAGTGTATTTCTGTGGTGTATAATTTATGTGTGTAGTTATATTCCATATGAAATAACCCCTGACTCTTATTCATTCATTCATTTTTACTAGTAGTCAACATACTGTATATGCCAGTGCCTAAAATTATTTGATCTCTCTACGGTACAAGCAAATGCATTATCGAAAGTATGTTTCTCTATTCTTTCTGTTTTCAAAATTACACAAAACAGGAAGGCAAGCAGGAAGTGAAGTGGTTACGCGGCTCATATCTCTATGTAATAATGACAGTTAGACGTGAAGGAGACACGCTAAAAAGTCTGTAAGCTAAGTATGTCGAATTTAACAAATTTAAACTAGAAATGGGACCGGGGATGCAAAGGGTGTTTACTAGTGAGATGTGAGATTGTATGATATTTTCAATGTATTGGCAACAAGTTCAGAGGTTGGGAGACCTTCCAATAGAGCTGCTATCATACTGTCTTTTACCATGACAAGAGCAGGTGCCATCAGACTCAGTATCATCTTCATCCTCACCTTCATCCTGTGTCTACCAGAGTTTTTCCCAAGTAAGTAAAAAATACCAAAGTAAGAGTGTTCGAGTTGCTCAGTGTCCTTGACCGAGCGTGAGTGAGGGAAATGTGGAAGCAGTGTGGGTTTGTGTGAGTATGTGTGTTTCAGTGAAGAGCATGTTCAGAGTCAAATGTTTGTATGTTTGACAGCATGAGACAATTTCAGTGATATTTTGAATGTTATTAAGAAGTAAACAACAAAAGTATCGGCATTGTTATGTTCTCTATGTCTCTTGCCTATCAAAATTCAAGTTAAACAGCTGTCAATAAGCAGTCTACCACAGGTGACCACACCATTGTGATCTGCACACGGTACAGTATGAGTTGAACAGGGTGTTAAAACCAAGAGTGTGTGAGTGTATTGGGAAACATTTCGATTCATGGTTTGTAAACATCTCTGAGAGAAGTATTAACCATCACATACTTAACATAATTTATGTTACTGTTTCATGCTATTAACCTTAACATGCATTGCATTATAGAAAATAAAATAATGTTTAGTAGCCTATAGTAAAAATGTTGCATTTTTAAATCAGTAGGAAATATCACTCTACCCCACCAATAGAAACAGAAAACCACTGCTTTTTTTGGAGACAACAGGAAGTCAAGAAATAGTACTTTACAAAATATTAAAAAGTGGTCAGATAAATGAGACAATAATTATAACTTTAAATGTTATAATATTTACCATAATTTGTCTTAACCTGTAAGTAGTGTTTAAGCAAATCTCTGTGGAGCTTCTAAGTGATGATGTATTCTGGCTAATGTTGCCATAAGAAATCAAAAGTTATTTTGATATACATCTATACTAAAATAAAATAAAAAAAATCGTCTAAAAATTTGCTTTATGTGGTGGTAAATTAGTTGGTTTTATTAAAGTCAAAAGTTTTATTTAATATCATTGAATCAGTCTGAATAAATTAGGTTACACCAACAAAATGTTCAAGGGTTGGATCATGTAGAAACATCCAATTTCAGGTTACCACTTTTTTACAACATCTAAGCAAGTTTTGCAATGTCACATTAATTATTAATAAATTAAAAAATAATAATTGAATACATACTGTAGATGTTTGCAGAAAAGCCAGTTTCACTACAGTGTGCTGTACAAGTTTTTTCTTTGAAATACTAATTGCTAATATACTAAATTGCTCAGGGTGTTGCTGGGGCTTTTATTCCATCAGCTTGAACGGTAAGGTCTGCTTTTGGCCCTGCCACATAAAAGTGTGTCTTTAACACAGCGATGGCAGAAATGAATCTTTCCAAAACTTTGAGTCAACTGAACCAATTGCTTTGGTAATGTATTCACTGTTTCGAAGCACTCAAAATATCCCACTGCTGGTCACAGGCATGTAAATGCAATGAGAAGACTCAAGTCAAAAGCCAGCTACAATGACACAATATATTGGAAATTATTTACTGCCCTCTATTTGTCATGTACTGTATTATTTTATTCTAAAACAACAATTTTTATTGTATAAACAAATAAAAAAAACTTTTACAGATTGTGCAATAAATATCTGAAAACAAAATTTGATGGTACAGTAACTGGTTACAGTCAGCATGGGGCTTGAACTCAAATACCAAGTGCTTTGAATTGTATGGCAAGAGTGTTAACCACTACACTTTGCAGCATTTCTACTGTTGTGAAATCGGGTGTACTAAATAAAAAAAAAAAGAAAGTGAAGGCACGTTAGTATGTACAATAGTCGAATCTCTATATATCACAAAGTATCTCTCTCAATGTCTCTCTCAAATGTATTTCTAGTAAACACAAAATTTCAACAACAAAAAATTCTTTGGGAACACAACTCAATGTGATCGGCTAGAAAATTAAAATGACTGAATTCAAATCAGCAACTCTTGTTTGAATCAATCTGATATTATACACCTACGTTATTGCTAAACAGACTCAGAATGGACTCAGGCTCGAGCCACTGATTCAAAGTTTCACTGTGAATGTGATCAACGGCCCCTTGGTAACTGTCAAACATTTAGAAACAGTATTACGTAACGAAGCTTCGTTTGCTGAAATCATGTGACTTGGACAGTTTGATAAACGCTCCGAAGCATCGGTTTGAAACAAATGATACCTACAGTAGCTAGTTTAAGTCACTAGGTAAATAAGCTCTGGGCTTTCTTGGTTCTTGTACACATTATGAGTTAGGTCACTAGCCGTTTAAGATATTCGGCCAAGCTGGCCAAGGCACACATAGAAATTTAGTTAATTAGCTTTATGCCAATTGACCAGTGGCCATAGGCAACCTAGCTTGTATACACTAGTTAGTGCACATGGGGTGTTAGTGCTTGTTTTAATAGTTTTGTGCAGCTTCCCTGCTTTGTTGGGGGATTGTTTGCATTTTGTCTAACTGTACAGCAGCAGCAGCATGCTTAACTCAGTATGCCTTTGTATTTTCTAGCAGTAGCAAGTCTCTGTACTTGCACTTCAGCAGCAGCAGCAGTGTAGCAGATCTAGTACACCAAGACCAATATACTATCTATCAATATGTAATCCTCACATTGACATACTAAATCTGAAATGTATGTTAAGCACAGTGACGATTAACATCTGTTTTAAACCATTTTCTCATTTTCTTTTTCAGACATCTCACAGATTCCGTTTCTCTGTGAGCCTTTTGATCCTTGTACGCCTGAAAATGGATCAGTTGATGCACAGGTATGTGGCCCTCCATGTACTAAGGTAATAACAAATGCCAGCAGTCAGGACAGACATGGGGAAGGCTGGTATCTGTGCCAGGTTGAGATGGACCTGCATGATCTGCTGAACAATACCTTGCAGTCAGGTAGGACAATTAATAAGTACATGCTTCAGTAACGCTTTAGATTACAGCCCGCAATTTACAGTGTAAGTACACCGAATTTACAGCGTACCTTTTTGGTAATAATAGTGTAACTACACAGTACGTACTTGTAGGTATAAGGGAACAATATGGAAAGTTTGGGGAATAAAGGGGTAACAACCTGGAAAATTACAAAAAATGTATACTGTAAGTATTTTATAACTAAGGGGTAACTATTCTAATATTACGTGGTATATGACCTTATACTATGCTAAACAACAATCTTACTTTGAGAGCAATTAAGCAAGAACATAAACAGCGTACCTTTTTGTAATAATAGTGTACCTACACATATAGGCTACTGTTGGTATTTTTTAACTACGGGGTACATATTCTATTATTACAGGATACATGATGGAGGTTTTTGCTATATGATTTTATTTAGAAATTTAAATCAAGGCTACTTACCTGATGAAAGTGTGTTACATACACCAAATAACTTGTTCTACTATTCTGTTTGAATGGCATTGCAGTCCATCAAGGTGTAATGCAGTGGAAAACAAGTTTACCTCTTTCCAGCTATTCCCAGGAAATAAAATACAACTATAACATGATACAACACAACACTTGCATCTTACTGCTTATATACAGTAACCTAAAATTTAAAGTGCATCTGACTTAGTTTGGGCTTCCATGTTTCAAGGCAAGTAAAACTAAATTAATTAATTAATTTAATTACTGGCAAATATACCCTCTTGTTTCACGTAGTTACAGAGTAAGTACAACATCTGTGGGCTGTAATTTAAAGTGGTACTTGTTACCACTTTATTCCCCAAACTTTGCATATTGTTCCCTTATACCTACACATAAGTAATTTATAGGTACACTATTATTACAAAAAGGTACGCTGTAAATTCGGTGTACTTATGCTGTAAATTGCGGGCTGTAATATAAAGCGTTACCCACGCTTCTTTGTGAATTAACTTAATTTCTGCTTGTTGTCCCTATAAAATAATAACCAATAGTAACCATGTGCGTGTTGTGCATTGCATTATGTATGAACACATTTCATAGGAGAGCATGTGATGATGGAACTGACACTAAAGGCAGGCAATCTCTCTGCATGGAGCGTCAGTGTGTTTGCATTTCTCAACCACACTGACCTGTACACTGGACCTCAAAAAGACCAGAGACTATTCTACTGCTACAATCCACCAGACAAAAGCATATGTCCAGATCTGAACATATCCACAGAAGAACCCACAAAAGAATACTCAAGCCCTCCAAGACCAAACACCTCCACTTTAATAACCATTACTTCTACAAAACCAGTCACCTCTTCACTCAAAAATACTACACTATCTTTGCAAGTAACCACTTCTACACATGAGCTCAACTGCCGACCATACAGTAGTGTTTACCTCTTTTACTACCAAGAACACAATCAGACAGCAAGATCTTCTGCATTTCCAGTAACGCACACAAAAAGAGGTGAGAAACCGTCAGACAATTCTGGCATTCAACAATGCCATGAGATACTATGCTCCGCAAGAGAGAAATTACAATAAACCCAAACTAAAAGGCATAAGTGTGTAATTTGTGACCAAAGAGAACTGTATAATTTTGGTTAAATAATACATTTCAAACACTCCCTCATGACATTGTTCAGACTAACAAGTAGTCTTGCCACAAACTCATGCCATTGATTGATCCAATGTTGTAATGCCGCTCAAACAGACAGATTGCAATTCTGTTTGGTGCCACTAGTCGCGCAGAAACTACTCACTTCACCTTAAAAATGCTGCGAGCGATTTTCTCTTTGAATACCATGCACAAAACATCCCCATTACCAGACAGATATCACAGAAAAATGTGTCCTAACACCTAAGAAATCACACTTGTCTCTGTGACAGCCCTTGCTAGGCTCTGTAAACAGCAAAAAGTCAGAGGAACAGCCCACACTTTTTTAGCCAATCAGAGAAAACTCTCTGCCAGGAGATGAAGGAGGATGAAGTTTCAGAGAGAAGGCATGTGGTTGAAGGAATGGGGATCTAATGTCTAAGTCTAATGGAAGTCATCAAAATGTCTGAAATCACTTACTTTATTTAGTCACTCTTGCAGTAAAAAAAATGAATGGGCCAAAATTATTTTACAGAGGTGAACATTTACTAACAAAGCATTTTGCTTGCCTACACATTGATCTTTTCTTTCTTTATATACTAGCTAGTGACAGTGAATATTAGGCTAGTGAGAAGCACTAATAAGTGCAGTTTGGTAACTATGCTATGGTTAGCATAGTCATTGGTAAATAAGGAGAAAAAAAAAAAACATGTACTATGGGTTCCTGTCCTCATCCTAAGCTTAAGCTCCACTTTTCACCATAATGGTAAAAACACCAATGTTACAGAAACTCTTATAAATCTTAACATTAAAAAAAAACATTAAGCACTAACAAGGATCCACTTTATAGTCATCTTGCACAAAAACATAAAGATTACTTAATTTTAACTTAATTTTAACATTTACTCTCCCTATGAAATCCCATGCAAAGCATGCCAGGAGCTAGAAATCCTCAGCTCAATTACCCAAGCAAAATATATGCATGTTGTCCCAACACAAATGGATAAAATTCAGCTTTTTTTAATTGAAACAACTCAGTTAAATTGAGCTCAATTGTTTACATGCATTTTTGAGAAGTATGAACAAGGGAATAATCAGTAAACCTTACAATAGTGATTTTTTCCCCTTTTTTTTTTCTTTTTTTTTCTTTTTTTCTTTTTTTTCTTTTTTTGCAGAACCTCAAAAGATTAGTTTTTTATTCATTTATTGTTGAGACAGCAGCTTATTTCATATATTTTTTATACATAAACAATCAGACACACTGAATGACAAAAGGAGGAAATAACTTTTGACCACGAGTGAAGCACAAATCAGGACTGATTCAAGGACAAATTAATTTTCTAACCCCTTTTCTAAATGTACAGGTTTTAACAGTTAAACAAGCCAGAATTGTACTTCTCGGGCAGTGATGCATTTTTAGCTGTGCCAAAAAAAAAAAAAAAAAAGATTTTCTTATTCCGTTTCGGGACAAATACAGACATAAATACAAGCATATATTTGATGTGAGTTATTTTAACATCTACTTCCTTTAAAGATGTCAAGGAACAGAAAGGAGCCATATAAAACACTGGCTGATAAAGTTAATAGGGATGCTTCTGAAAATCTGTGACACATCCTATTAGTGTTTTGTTTAAAACCAGAAATACTGTTCAGATCCTCATCCAGAGAGGCATTGTTTCCCTTTTCCTTGTATAAGGAAATGAGAAAATCTTGGCCTGTACTATACAATATTAAATTCAGTGACAAAGCAACAAACCCTGTTTGTGATGAAAAAACCCTCTACTCGGTATTCTTCTCTTTGCTGGAGTCACATTTATTCTCTCCATGTCTTCCTCCTCTCTCATAAATTCACTCTGAAATAGAGCTGAAACTGTCTTTTATCCTGTCTATTGATCCAGGCATGATGAAGACAGCAGGACTTTATAATTCAGCCTAACCTTTGATAAATATATTATAGCAATGTATCAACCCAGTCTGCTAAGAATTTGACAAATCCAAAACCACAAATCCCAACACGATCTCATGAAAATTCGTACATAATATACGAGGTGGCTTTTGGACAGCACACAGCCAGATTTATACAGGGTCATTTGAGTACAAAGTGAACTTTTGGAGTGAGTACAGAATTAATAAGTGTTTTAGGAGAGGGGAATAGTGTAAAAATTGCATTAAGATGCTCATAGCGTTAGTTCAGTCAAAAATGTAAATTCTGATATCATTTACTGGCTGTCATGTCATTCCAAATATATATATATATATATATATATATATATATCATTCATATATTATTCATCAATGTATTCTTTTTCTCTATATGTGTCTCTTTTTTCTCTCGTTTTCTTAGAGAGTTGGTGGTGTGTGATCACTGCAGTGTGGCTGATTCTGGTAGTGACTCTGGTAGTGCTGGCTCTACTGAGTGTGGGCTGCCTGATCTCCAAGAGCAGACATCTTTACCAAAGTGAGTATCACTTTTAACAAAACAAAGCCAATTAAGCCCTTAAAGGGGGCATAAGGAGGTTTTTAGTTTGGAATCCAAAATTGTAATATAATTGACAATGCATCATACATTAGGCAAATCCATCCATCTCTCTCATTATGGGCTTCTCTCTTTAGGAAGGTCCCCTTTGGTTTCAGTTCGTGACTATCAGCTCAAAGAGCTCAGCAAGAAAAGCGAAAATTGTGAGTGACACAAACAGCTTTACATGCTCTCAAAGTTTTTCTATAACCATGTACATTTTCATATTTTCTCTTTTAGCGATGAGCAACATTCCTGATGTGTCCATTGCGATGAGCAGTTTTGGTGGTAAGCAAGTGTATATGTGATTATCAGAAGTATAGGTCTCTGTGGAACAATAATGGCCGTTTCCCAATCTATCGCCATTTTCAAACCGGGATGGGCGTTTTTCAGCTATCCAATAAAAGTAGGATATCTAAATGTAGGAATCAGCGGGTGTTTCAAAACCATGGGCATTTCTGAACTATCCAATGAAAGTAGGGAATCTCAATGTAGTAGGCAAATAGTATGTAAAAAAATCTAATTAAATTAAAGCGGTTGAAAAACGCCCACTGATTGGGAAACGCCCATTTTTATTTTGCAGAGACACAAATTTCAATTATCAGGCAATTGTGTCCTTGTTAAGGCAATTGTTTTCATTTGTGCAACACAGAGACCTTATTTTTGTAACAGTAAATGAATACTTGACAAAAAGTACTGTGGCGATACCATGGAACAGGAAAGGTATTATATGATAATACCATGATTCACTGATGCAGGGTCCAGTATAATTTAGACACTGAATGATTGCCGTATTCATATAACATGGAATTTACATGGTTCTTCAAGTTACTTTTTCAAAATAAAATAATGTGGTATACCCATGGATCATTCATAAAAGCCTTGGTATTACTATGTATCATAGAACTATTGTCCTTTTTGATAATGGTATTTTGAGTTTCAAAGCTTCAAAGTAAATAAGAAAACTGGTCAAGGGTCTGAATAGTTTTGTGAGGCACTGCATGTATAGTGGATATTAAGAATGTATATTGTTATTTAAGGTTGGATTCATATCTTTCATTCCTATAGATGATGATTATGATGATGATGATGATGATGTATTCTCTGAGATCCCTTCAAAAGAGAACAGATCAGATGGTAAAAGAGCAAGCAATACTGTCATATCGCAATATTGAAGTATGATGTTTTAACCCCAAAATAGATCTGAAGTGTGCTGTATCACAGTGTTTATGTAATGTTTGTATAATAAGTAATCGCAATTACTTACTATACGAATCCTTATCAGTTCGCTAACCCTGAATCTTTGATTTTACAGAAAACCTGCTCAGGGTGGATGAAGTCCTGTACAAGAGAAGTAAGTGTTTATATATTGGGTAGTTTACATTAAATACTTTTGGAAAGTCCTGCAATGCAACATGCTAAACTCCATCTAAAAACATTTTAAACAACATATCTTCAGTTGTTTTATAATTACTGTGTATGCAGCTTTTATGATGTCATATTAATTGAGAGACTACATGGAATAGTATTTGTACTTTCATTAAATTAATTATATATATATATATATATATATATATATATATATATATATATATATATATATATATATATATATATATATATACATTTCTATCTTTTTTAGGATTGTCACCAATCTTTGAGATGACAGGTATGAATGGGATGCATGACATTAACACATTCTTTCAATAAACACATCAATATAACATTCAGATGACTAGCAGTGAACAGAAATATCACAATAGCACAGCTGGCCAATGTTAATTAAATATAATTTCACAAACAAATGACATTTTGCCAAAAATGTCCTAAATAAAGGTCAGCTTTTCAAAGGGAAGAGATGTGGTGGTGTCATGTGCTACCTGCATGTGTGTGCTTGTTTCCAGAGACCTCACTTGATGAAGAAGACCATGAGGAAGTCGGTCAGTGTAATGCCCTGGTAATAAAGCAAGGTAAATAGCTTTAGAGTACAAAGAAATCATGCATTTCATGAAAATGAAAAATATTTAATATTGGTTTTCTCTTTATAATACCAGTATTAGTGTGGCTATTTTGCCTTGGGGTTTAAAAGTCAAAAACATACAAGCATTGAGGGTCTTGCATGGTAGGAATATTAAACATGGTACTAATTTGCTTTAAATTCTTTGTATCAAATTGAAGCTTTACATGGCAGATTCATACTTCAAAAAGATTCCAACATTGATTTCCTCATCAGTCATCTGATGTAATAGTCTGATAATGATATGTTCTTTGAATTTTAGTGTCAGAACTGGTTACTATATAGTATAGCCTTGAACAGTCTTTGAATCTTGCATAATGTCCCTCATTGATGGTGACACAAGCTGATGAGATGTATGACTTTGATGCCAGTTTGATGCTTGGGGCAGAATGAACAACCTAAAGAGCCCCCCTGGCTAAACTGATTCATGTTGGCATGGTTGTAGTATTGTATGAGATAAATTATTAAGCAGGGTGAATAAAGGTAATCTGGGATATTAGGTAATGTGGGCAGGGTTGGGAAGTAATGGAATACATGTTACAGGATTACGTATTTAAAAAACAAAATATAAGTAACTGTATTCCACTACAGTTATAATTTAAATCATTGGTATTTAGAATACAGTTACATTCAAAAAGTATTTTGATTACTGAAGAGATTACTTTGCATTTTATTGTCATTTGTTTCATTTAATATTTAGTCCTTTCAGATGGAAAACATTTATACATATAAATGATGTGATCCAAAGTGCATTTGAACAGCAGTGAAACACTTTCTTATGATGTGTTACATTCATACGAGCAGACAGAGAAGTAAGTTTGAAGTAAGTTTGGAGCAGAAGGATTAGAAATAAACCTTGTGTATATTGTCAACTTTACGCTAAACTAAAATGCTATTTCTAGCTATTTTACATGCACATGTTACCAGGCACGATCATATTTTTTTATCAAGAAAATTCACGTTGGATCATAATTTCTTTTTTTCTAGTAAGATCTTTGATATTAGGGCAAAATCTTTAAACGAGATCAGTTTGATTGATCTTGTTTTAGAAACAACACTGCATAAGATATTTCGGTTTTTCAGAGAATGTATTTTTAACATGTGTATTTTGTCTTACTGTACTGGCAGAGTTTTTATAGTCAAAACAAGTGAAAAAATCTACCAGTGCAGAAGAAGTAATCCAAAGTATTTAGAATACATTACTGACCTTGAGTAATCTAACGGAATACGTTACAAATTACATTTTACAGCATGTATTCTGTAATCTGTAGTGAAATACATTTCAAAAGTAACCCTCCCAACCCTGAATGTGGGTCATCTCACCTCTGATTGCTCCATCAAATGTTGGTGATGATATTTTGAACCATCAAGTTACCACCCACACGTTCATTTTTTCATCTGAACTATCATGCAAAAGAATGAAAGAAAACTAGAATTCTTGGTTAAAGATCTGTAACAAGTTTCAATATGTATAATGTTTTTTATTTTATTTTAAAGCAGATCATATGGGTTTGCATTAAGATTTTGTATATTGTTACTTCCTGCCATTTCACACCCCTCTCCGTTTTCTTTTATTCCATCTCTAGCTCACCAGCAGACTCAGAGGGACTTGTATAGAAAAGAATCTTGATTTATTTTCACATGACCAGAATTTGCTCCTGCAACTTTCATGTGATGTCAACATGACAATACTATTTTAAAGGAACAGTTCACCCAAAATTTAAATTATGTCATCATTTATACACCCACATGTTGTTCCAAACCTGTATGACCTGGGAAAGGCAGAATGACAGCCTCAGTCACCTTTCACTTTCACTGTATGGGAAAATATGCAAAAAGGTAAATGGTGACTGAGACTATCATTCTGCCCAACATTTCATAATATGTTTCACAGCACAAAGAAAGTCAAAGGGGTTTTGAATGGCACAAGGGCGAGAAGATGATGACAGATGGCAGTGTAAAGAATATTAGATCACCCTGAGAACTTACAGGAAATACACCTTTTGCAATACAATGACTTTTGTTAAAGGAGGTGTTAGCAGATCACATCAAGTATATTGAATTTCACCTGCAGCTAGACGCTTCGTTTTGTTTCTAATTTTAGAATCTGGTTGGAAACATAAACTGCAGTGTGTGGTTTTCTAATTCCCATTTAGCAAGCAGTATGGATACACAAATGTGATTTTTTTTAAATGTGTGACACCAGTCTAAAGCTTGTGGGTATTGAAAATAAGATTTATGTTTTCATAAAGCACTTTCCATCTCCAAAAACAATACACTCCTAGATCATATAACAATTTTGAATAAAGCATTTGCAGATATTATATATTAAACTAGTATCAGTCACAAAATCTAACAGCAGTCAATTGGATAGTAAATGTTTAGTGAATTGTAAATATTGTGTAAGATTTATGTTCATTTAAATTCAGCAATTTTGAGTACATCTAATTTGCAATGGTTAAATTGCAATATATTTAAAGGGGTCAAGACATGCCTTTTTATTTTATTTTATATTATTATTTTTAATATGTTCCTTGAGTTTTACTTATAATATTAGTTATGTTTTTAGCACAAAAAACAGTCATATATTTGTAAAACATGATAATTTCCCACCCTCATTCTAACCCTCTGTCAGAAACGCTCTGTTTTGTTGCTGCTTCTCCTTTAAGACTTGACAGTAAACGACCACTGTTCTGATTGGCTCTCTGCTCTTGACTGACCTGCTCTCTCCTTGCCATCTCAGTGCTCACTGCTACTCGGCGGGGCTACTTAAGTGATAAGGTAAAATAGGAGTTGATGTGTTGTTGTGAAGGCGGTCAGATGCAAATATTTACCACAGTGTGACATCACAATGTGGAGGACGTAGAGAACGAGTCGTTTTGGCAGCTTGGTTTCAACAAATGCTGTTTTTGCTGTGAGGAGGAAGTTTTGAGTTCTGAAACTTACAGTATGTTTTTTTATAGTGCAATGACCTCTTATGCTGTATGTTAAAAGATCAAGGAAAGTTTGATTTCTCATGTCATGACCCCTTTAAAATGGCATTAAATCAGCCATCTAGATATCAGTATTGGCCATTAAATAATACATATCAGACCACTAGTTAATGCTTTCTCTAAAAATTTCAAATGACATGCTAAAGACATTTGTCCTTTAAAATATAATAATCATATTCTTCATTCCATTCAAATTGTACTGCAGTTCCTAGAAATGTGATGTAATGAGATGTACTGAGAACCGAATGCTTTGAATGTAAACCGTAACATTTTCACAACAGATGGTGAAAGAATTCACATTACTGAGAATATCAAGCTTTATATTTCATTTTATTCATATTACATATTAATGTCTTTGTTCATTTTATTCAAAATACAAAACAGATAATGGTTTAAGAGTGATTGATTTAATTTATATGTAATTTAGTTCCTCCAAACCTGCACAGACAATGCAACACATGATTAATAATCTTCCATTTTTGTAAAGTAACTTAAAAAAAGAACAAACAAAGTATCAAGAGGACTGACACATAAGACGCAACCTAAATAAGTTAGGAGTTTCAGTCTCATTTAAATTCTGAATTATCCCATTTTAAGAGTATATACATACTGTAGACCAGAATTGCACTTTTTTGGTGCTAGCTCTCATACTGAAGCAAACACAGTACACAAACAGACAGATGTGACAGAAGCATACAAAAACACATAAACAGGATGAGGACACTATTCTGTGGTTGTTGGTTCTGGGGTTGGCTTGACTGCGGTTCTGCTGGTCTGGATGTGTGAGACCTGTAGAACAGGCAACAGCAGCTGGAATGCATTGTGGATATAGGTAGTGCTATTAGAACCCTGAAGAAACAAAACATGCAAAGTGCACAGATGAAGAGTCGTGATTACCATAGTCATTATAATCATCATTAAATCGTTGTTCCTCATGTATAAGCTATGCATTGTGATCCTTGGACATAAATGATTACACAGAGTTTTACCTCAAGCATTACATTGTCCACTAGCGGATTGACTTGTTCTGCTTTTCTGTGACTCTACAGGGTAAAAAAAAAAAAAAAAAAAGAGAGAGAGAGAGAGAGGGACAGAAGGATGTAAATTCAATTCTTTAGGACGAACAAAAATGTGCATATACATTTCATTAAATTAGATTCATTTTTGGGACAATCCCCCTGCATTATAAATAATTTAAGGAACTTATAATTTAGTTCTTTAACCCTCCTATTGTCCTATCCAGCCACCCTTTGTCCTTCAGGTCACTTTTTGACCCATATTGAAAACCATTCAAAATGCATAAATTCTTGATTAGTGTACAATGGCATTAAAGAGTCCTCTTTAAGAAAATTAAAAAAAAAAAAAAATTAAAACAAAGTTTACAAACACTGGCAAATTATGTTTTGTGTTACATTTATTTCAATCTCTTTTAGCATTTTAAAATATATCAACTATATTAAAACAATTTCTGATTTATTCTGCTTGTAGAGAAGGAATGCTTGTACAGTACATTTTAGGGTAAACATTTTATTCACAAATTAATCTCTATTGCCTTTTGCAGCAGTTCAAATGGGCCCACTTTGCATGCCCATTGCAACAAATCCATTCCTTCCTACAAATGTCAAACAATTAGTTGCAGTGTTACAGGAAGGGGCTCCAATGTTTTTATTGTATTTTTTTCTGCCATCTAATGTTTGAGGAGAAATAAAATCCAATGGTCTTTTACCAGTGGGGGCGGTTCTTTAGCCCAGTTGTACTCTATCATCTAAAATCATGTTAGTAAACTTATTTACTAACATATTTCCTGTCCAAAACTGTAATAAATAAACTTTAATAAAATGTTTTTGCGGACATGTGCCTCGTTTGAGAGGAAAGTCTTCAGTTTGTGGGAAAGATGCAGTACCCAGAGCTAAAGAACAATATGAGGCTAAGCGGTAAATGTGATAAAAATGTAAATTATTTTTAGGTCAGATTTGATTCACAGATGTGCAAAAAACGATTTAAAGCTGTATAACATCTAGAAAGTTTGAAGGAAAAAGGCCACAACTGGTTCTTCCTATACTGGTCAATATTGACCCCTTTAGACAATGGAAGGAATAATTTGTTTGAAATTGTTATTTCTCCAACACAATTATATAAAAAATATATTATTTATTTACTTATTTTACATTCTTAGTTCCAGTTTGGTTCCAGTACCAAAAACGATGCTGTATTTAGAACGTAAAGAACGTTAGAACATTCTTTACCTGTCCCGGGTCAAAAATGACCCTAACAGAGTAAGAGGGTTAAACACAACATGAATCAGCATTTGCAACCCATTTTATGTCCGTAGTGTGCTATACTGTATTTCTAAATGAAACAGGACATTTACCAAGAAAAAAAAAATAAGATGGGACATGATTTTATCGATTGGGGAATTTGACTGGATTCTGAAAGTGGTTTCAGTATGAGTGGAGGGGTTGAAAAATAAGACAAGAAAATGGGATCATTACATTTTGATGAAAAATTATGAAGATGAAATTGTTTATCTTTGAAATAACATGCACAGATGAAGTGTTCACAATAAGACCAGTAACATGTACTGTATCTAGAAAGTAACAGCATTTCCACCCTTTTTGACCAATGAATTTCCATTATTTTTTCAGTCATTTGTGATATCTGGATATGACTTCAGACTGATTCACTAATTAATCATTCAACTAATTTGTGAATCACTTTGACCAACTACCTGAAAAGACTTAGAAGAATTTGCTAACATCAAGCACTAACTAAAAGCAATATTTAGCTGACAAAATATTTTAACAGAGTGCCAATTTGCACCCTGGTGTAAATAGCATCTGCCACTCAGTGCAGCTAATTGCACCCTAATAGCCTGGTGGAACCACAGAAATATACGACAAACTAGCCAAAAATGTTGCTGCAGTGGTGTGGGGTGTAAAGGCGGTGTGTGAATGTGTACTGTTGTCCTAGCAACCACGGTTTTAATCTGCGTTTTGTCCCACTCCAATTTCCCCCCCGATTTCCTGTTTCCACTCTTAATATTTCCTTTAATACTACTTAAAATAATAGAAAAAAATTTATATAAATTTTGATTTCATCGCAGTAATGTGGTCACCGTGAATGTTGGGGAATGCAGAGAAGGGTTTGATCCAGAGGCGGGGTCTGTCGATTGCACTCACTCCCATGTGAAACCATGGTTACTGTAGTAAAACCAAGGTTATTTTTCCTAAGGTAAGGTTAAGGTTAGGTTTAGGGGTAGGGGTTACAGTAGTGTGTCTGTGGGACTCTAAATAAACACAATAAACACACTGCAGTGATGCCATACTGTATGTTAGTATTTAAATATGGGTGCAATTAGTATCTACCATTATTTGCACCAGGGTTGGGGTGCAAATAATATTTGCCACTATATGTACTGGGTGTAAATAGCATATATTATTATTTGCACCAGGGTACAAATAGTATCTGACACAATGTGCACCAGGGTGCAATTAGTATCTACCATTATTTGCACCAGGGATGGGGTGCAAATAATATCTGCTAGTATTTGCACTGGGGTGTAAATAGCATATACCATTATTTGCACCAGGGTGAAAATAGCATCTGCCATATTTTAAAGCAGAACGTAAACTAGAAAAATTCAATTCAATTTCTATTGATCGTTAACTTTTTACTAATTACTAGTTCCTAATACCAGAAATGCCTGGAGTAATATTTGTGGAATTAACTCAGACTCACCCCCACAGCCAGAAGTGTGTCTGAGAACTTTCGGGCCAAGCAGCCGACCTCCTTACACATGGCACAGGTTAACCTGAACATACACAATAGTCACTAAACAGCTAGTAAAATGACTTGTCTAATGGTGTCTTACAGAAATGGCTGAAGAACTAGCTCACCTGACCAGTATTCCGGCCTGTTTGCAGGCTGGTTTCTCTAGATCTTGTCCATGTAAGATCAACTCTGCCACTTTGTGTAGCTGCTCTATACTACGAGCAGTCACCTCAGCAAGACTGCCCACCGATGACAGATACACCTTCTACAGACAGACACAAACACACATTTTTAGGAACGTTTACATCTTTATATAAAGTATGAGATGTATTCTCAAATGTATTTTCCTAAATGAAAAGTAATACAAGTAAGTTGTGCTCAATATTCACGTAATTGCATTGTACTTACTATGCAATGATATTGTTTCATTCTTATGTTTTGTTTCGAAATATTTCATACATTAGTGTTTCTATGCATTTTGTACATTTCTAATGTTTTATGTGTCAACACACTTTGTTTGTTTCAAACTAAACCTAATATACCCCCCAAAAAACTGCTCACCTCAACAATCTCAGAGTTTCCATCCTTTTTATTCCCCTCCTCTTTTTTTCCATCTTCTCCCTTCTCTTTCTTTTCCTCATCCTCTCTTTTGTCCTTTTCTAGAGCAGGGCAAGTGGTGGAGTTCTCTTCTTTTAACTCCTCCATTATGCTCTTGGCAGCGTCCCTGGACTGCTTCACCCAATCATGAGCTTTAAAACGAGCCTGCAGGGCAAAGTGTGCCACACCGTTTGATTAGTGTGTGTGTGTGCACGCGCATATATGAACAACATATTGTGTATTTGTGTGTGAAAAAATTAAAAGCAAGCGAGCATACATTTATGTTGTGTGCAAACTTATGCTTGTGGATATGCACAAGTGTATGTGTATGGCTGTACTTTGTTCAGTTTGTCTGGAGTTGCAGCAACATGGAGTTCAAAGAGAAGCTCAGTAAGAACACTGACAAACTCCTCTCCATCAGCAGCTGAAACACACATTTACATTTATGCATTTGGCAGACACTTTTATCCAAAGCAACTTACAGTGCCCTTATTACAGTGACAATCCCCCTGGAGCAGCCTGGAGTTAAGTGCCTTGCTCAAGGACACAATGGTGGTGGCTATGGGAATTAAACCAACAACCTTTTGCTTACCAGTTCAGTGCTTTAGTCCACTATGCCACCACCACCAACACACAGACCACATAATTTATAACCCAAGGATTGCAATATTTATAGTGCTCTGATTAAATCATATCAAATGAATCAAGTCATATCAAATTAAATGGTTGTACATTCAGGTTTGCTAATATTGGGTTTTGGAATACTTGAAAGTTTAAACAGTAGTGTGTTGATTTCAACCATGATTATACATTATATTTAATCATGTTTATTATATAATTAATCATTTTAAACCTAGGGAGAAAAAAAAAAATTAAGAATTAGATGACCATCTGGTGAACTTTACCAATTAACCTGATTAATCTTCATTAATCCACAAATAATTGCAAATTAAGCAATTTATCTAGCACAGGATCTTGATTGTGGTCCAGATTTGTTCACACAAGATTGTGCCCTGGATCTGTCTAATCAGGTTTGGTTTTGAAGACTCACAGAGAGGAGTGGAACACTGAATTTGTGAATAAAGATCACCGTTTTCCCCTGAGCTGGCATCAATTTCCTCCTTCTCACGAGTGATGAAGATCTCCTTAATCTCAATTAACTCCTTCTTAAGAACCTCTAACTCTTCCCCTTCCAAAAAAGACAAGAAGGACTGAACCTGAAACATAGAGAGAAACACAATGAAAAGAGGAAGAGAGGACAGAGCATATCATTCAAACGATGAACAAGAAAGGTCATTCATAATAATAGTAAATACAAATAATTAATAATTATGGTTCTCTGGAATAGAGGTAGACTGATATAGTGGTTTTACAGATTAATCGGTGCCATTTGCTTTTCAGAACTATCAGTTATCTTCACAAATCTAAGCCGATAGTTGCCGATAGTTTTTTTTTTAATCCTCAGTGTTCCTAGTCCAGAGGAATTAAGTTAAAATGATTTAGTTCTTCAGTATTACAGCAGCCTCTAGAGGTGAAATAAAAACAATCACTGACACCTCGTGTAGATTTGCTATCTCTAATGATTTCATCATTGACAATATTCATCCATATTTTTATTCTCACTTCAATGCATATTTTGTTATTTTGATTTAATAATCAAGTGTTCTAAATTGAAGCAAGGGCATGCAAAGAAAAATTCGACTATATGGAAACGTACACTGTCAGCACATACATTGTGCCTCCAACTTCATATCTTGTGAATAAAGCCCAAAGAATATTTCGATTTTGACGCGAACGCTCAGCGTATGCGTACAGATGATAGTGAGCCTGTCAAAGTCCATTTGACGGAGCGTGCATACACAGGCGGTTGGAGCATGCGTGCTATGACTGTTATAAGACACAGGACTATTTCTCATTAGAAGTTTAGACCCATAAAGATGTCTTTTATAGTCCTTCAGACATTACTAACCCTCCCCTCACTCTCATTGGAAAGTATCTCCAGCGCCTCCAGATGAGACAAGCCTTGGTAGTCATCAAACAAGATCCCATAGTGAGCAGTGGGCTCTGTGACCATCTGACTGCTCAGTCTCTCTCTCTCCTTTTCCTTTGCTTCTTTTAACATCTATGAACACACACAACATAAAAACAAAAATTAAAAAAAGTATCACACATACAGTACAAACTGAAATATATACGGCAACATCTACACAAACTCACGGTAAAACACCTAGACATTCAACCTCTCCTCTCATGTTAGTATCTTGGTAAATTCTTAACCAGTATCATCTTCTGCAGGTAGAATGACTTTGACTGAGTTTGATTATTGAAAGTCAGAGGTAAAAAGGGTGAAGAAGCATGGGAAAAGAACCATCCCCTTTGGAGCCCTCCTTCCAAAGTCTGCTCTCTAAACTTTTTCAAAGTGTAGAAAGCCAGAGCTACCAGTCGATAGTCATTGAGGACAGTGGAGCTTCTTTTGGTTGGTCTAATGCTTTCCAGAGTATAGGGACTCTCCCTAGAGATTTATCAAAGCATCAGAGCCTGATCAGAAAGACCTCAAGGCCTCATGACCTGGAGCAGATGACAACTGGTCCTGCAGCTTTACCCTGGTTCTTCACCTTGTTTAGTGCGGCTTGGGAGATGTCAGCACTCCTGGTGCTAATGGGGCATGTGCTGGAGAAAGTCAGCTGTGGAGGCAGATGGTGTGAGCAGCCACTGGGGGCTGTAGCTGCAGGCAGCCTTGGTGAAAGGACAGTTGTAGGGCAACTGTGAGGACTTACAAATTGGGAAGCTTAAGTAGAACCTATAAAAGACCTGTTCAGCTAAGCCCAGTCTGTTTTAAGCTGTTTACTCCTCTCATAGTGCTCCATACATCTCCATAGATCTTTATGTCATGGCAGTTTGTCTTCTACATTCCTCCTATAACAGTATTTGCTCTCTCTTAACCTCACAACAAGTTAAATGGAGCCCTTTTGTGAAAGCCACAAAAGTCTTGATAAGTTATTCTGGACACATGGCAACTATCTGTCATGGGTTAAAATACACTTGAAGGAAATCCTAAACAGACTGTGCTCATCTCAGCTCCCAACAGAAGTAGTTCCTCCTCTAGAGTGGGTTCTGACTTTTACCTAGTTACTACCATTTTAAAGCTTGAAAGTGGAGCCAATGTCCACTGCCACTGTGTTTAAAAAAAAAAAAGGCATTGGACCCCTAGTGAAAAAATAATATACTTAAGCACACTTTATTCATGGGTGCTTCATTATACTAAAGTGTATTGCTGGCAGGCTATAAATTGGTATACTTAAAGTATGCTAAATTGGAACAACTAATTTTGTACTTAATGCACTTTAGTTTGCTGAAAGCAGTACTGTGGTGCAACTAAAGATGTGTTAAGTACACTTGGTTGTGCTAAAATGGAACTAAAAGTATATTTTAGTACACTTTAAATATCTACACTTGTATTTAATTTTAGAAATACACAGAATTGGCTCAATGTGAACTTATAATGTATTTTGGTGATATTACAATTGCAACTCCATTACACTGTAAGAGTGCTGGACATACAGTACATTAATGTTACACTGATAATACACTGCTGGCCCACACCACAAGTGAATTTTGACTGGCATTAATATATACTTCTGGTGCTTGCAGTAAATGTATTACAGCGTGAGTATTACTGGGAAGAAATTTGAGGGACCAAGAATAGTGAGTCTTTAACCACTGTTAATCAACAATGAAAACATTGAAGAATTGTATTTAATATTTCACCAACTCACACAGTACATAAAACGATATATTTAACATTAAGCTTAACTCAAAACATAACTTTTAAATGTTAGTTAATAAAACCCCCAAACAGTCCCTAAAACCTACACAGACCTACTTCATTAATTACGCAAACACAACAGCCAATAGCAAGTCCCCAAGCAGAAACATCAACAGATGTTACAGTTTATTCCTGGAAAAGACTATAATCCTATGTAGTTTTAACACCTGACATTTTATTAAAATAGGTAAACATACCATTTTGCCCTTTGCACAAAGAAAAGTGAAAAAATACAGGCGTCTGATTGGTCCATCTAATCACAGATCTACAAAGGCCTCCAGCCAACAGTGGCTAACTAGCCAGAAATTAATAAAAGTGGATAAGGGCGCACTGGCTAGCTAGTTGTCACTGCAATTCTGTGTTGTTTGTAGATGCGTGTAAAACAATAATGAGATGCTCCGTTATACACTAATATATTATAAGTCCAGATATTTATGTAGATGGTTATAACTTACATGATATGACTTGCTAGTTGTAGAATGACCATATGCTGATAGCACAATGTTAACAAGCAAATTAACAGTTTTACATGCTCTGGTGGTTTTGTGTTTATTCTTCTTTCAAGAGAGAAGTTCATCTTAATTCAAAGTAAGACAAGATTGAGCAGACAAGCAGCATTAGACAAAGTAGGTTAATAGGAAAATATTGCTTTGTACCCTTTTATTGGGGATGAGCAAATTACTTTAACCCTTAGCTCTTCAAGTCACACAATATCAAATGCAATATGCTGCTTTATAAATTGAATAAAACACAGGGCGTACTGTACTTGTGTAACATTGTTGAATGCAGACACAAATAACAAAAGACTGTCTGAGATTTTAAAAGATACATAAAGAGGAGGAACCCATTCACAAGATCCCGCAGTTGAACCAATTCTGTGTTCCAGTAGTTTCATCATCGATGGCTTAACGGACAGCATTTCATTTGTTGAAAAAAAAAAAAAACGTTTGAGCAGCGGTTTGTGTGAACTGAAAATAATGACAAGCACATAGCCAGTCTCTCTCTGTGGAAGCAGATTTAATTAGTTTTAGTTTGATTGCGTCAACAATCGAACTGTGTAAGGGGACAGTTTTGGACTAATATTTATGTAGATAAATAACTAATCACCGTGGTTGTGACAGTTTTGGAAGTTGGTCTGGTAAATTGGGTGTACAACACACTCTGCATACTGACTAATTAATGTAGTTGTGATGATGTCACGACCAGCCTGTTTGAGGGCCCCCCACTTCAAAACTGGTTCTGGCGCGGTGACCTTTGTACACCCATCATCGGAGCAATTCAAATGTGACTTTGTGTTTTTACAAGCTACGTCGGTAGGGGGCAGTCAGCCAACCTCACAAGCATCAAAGCCAAAGAATGAGAGCTGGTCACACAGGATGTGTTCTTGTAAGTTGGACAAAGCCAAAGAATGTTTAGCTCAAGACGAACCGCTTGATATAAAATGAATGGGAGAATTTGGAAAGCCCAATATGGCTGATGAAGAAAAGGATGTCCCGCCATGATCAGGTAAATAAGCCAATCACCTTTTAGATGTAGACATCGAGAACTAGAGCAGGGGTTTTCAAACTGGGGTCCGGGGACCCCCAGGGGGGCACAAGAGGATGCTAGGGGGTCCGTGAAAATGTTCAGAGAAAAAAAGTTTCAAAATGTTGACATTATTTACTTTATTACCATTTCATTCTGAATTCATGAGATTAATTGTGATTATTTTCATCTATTTACAGCAATAATAGGAAATAAAAACAGTTAGAAATAAAATTAATCTGCACATAATTTCATGTATTATAAAACATATATCTTATTTGTAAGAAAAAAAAATGTTTTTTATTCACTATTCACAATATATGTATAATGAAAAGGGCTACACAAATAAATATGAATGGAATTGAAAATGTTTCTCTTTAGGTTTATACATCTGACATTACTCCAATAGAAGAAAGATGCACCATCAACTTAATAAAAAGCCAATATTTTCCAGATAATATTTAGATAATTTTCATTAACTTAAGTAAAATGACACTATAAAAGCAAAAATGTATATATATTTTGCATATAAGAAGTTGTTATAATATTATGCTTACTATTTTACTCACACCGGGGGTCCCTCGAAGGGGATCATCATATTTGGAGGTCCTTGGCATCAAAAAGTTTGAAAACTCCTGAACTAGATGTGCGAATGCGAATGTGCATTAGCTGGACCAGCCTAAATAATGTAGTTTTTTTAGCGTGATCTGAGCTTAAGAAGCACAATTTATGATACCATTGTAGTCAGATTTAACAGCTGATTTAAAATATGTTCTTTGATCGTAATCTTGACTAACCGTTTTAGAGATTTCGTTCTTTCCCCATTCAAGTAGACAGGAGTTGTACTTTAATGCTGCTTGTATCCATAGAAAATAGCTGCCCCCGGGCTTCCAAAAATGGCCGCCGATTGGACTGTTGACTTTCCTGTGTATATGTATAATTATTTTAAAGGGATAGTTCACCCAAATATGAAAATTGTATCATAATTTACTCACCCTCCTGGCATCCCAGATATGTATGACTTTCTTCAGCAGAACACAAATAATATTTGTAAAAGAATATTTCAGCTCTGTAGGTCCTCACAATGGAAGTTAATAGGTGCCAATATTTTGAAGATCCAAAATCCACATAAAGGGAGCATAAAAGTAATCCATTTAACTCCAGTGGTTAAATCAATGTGTTCGGACACGATATGATAGGTGTGGGTAAGAAACAGTTCAATATTTAAGTCATTTTTATCATAAATTCTCCTCAATGCCCAGTAGGGGGCGATATGCATTAAGACTGTTAATCACCAGAAACAGAAGAAGAAGAATGGGAAAGTGAAACTGAAAGTGGAGACTGACTGAGCAGGGAGGTGAATTTATCACCCACACTTATCATAACGCTTCAGATGACATTGATTTAATCACTTTTATGCTGCATTTATGTGGATTTTGGAGCTTCAAAATTTTGGCACCCATTCACTTGCATTGTGAGGACCTACAGAGCTGAGATATTCTTCTAAAAATCTTCGTCTGTGTTCTGCAGATGAAAAAAAGTCACACACATCTGGGATGGCATGAGGGTGAGTAAATGATGAGAGAATTTTCATTTATGGGTGAACTATCCCTTTAAATGTTTATGTAGTATTTATATTGAATTATTTTTATTATTAATTTTGATTATTAATTAATCAGCATGTCATATAATTAATTTGATTTTAAAAATGTCATTGATTGATAGCCCTAATAACCATACATCATGTGTGGTCATTATCAGAAATGTCTTTAGAGCAGTGGTTAACCTTACCTGAGACAAAGAGGCAGTTCTCTGCATCAGTATTTTGGTCTTTTTAAAGCCTGGGTCACTCTCTGCCAAGACATTCATGGTCTTCTTTCCAATGAACTCCAAAGCATCAAGACCTCCTGTTATTACTGACTTACCCTGAGAGAGAGAGAAGAAGAAGAAGAAGCAGAAAAGAAGTATGAACATGATTGATGTTAAGACATTCCAAAATATTCAGTACAGTCATGCATTCAGGTATGTACCATATGATTAATAAACACCTGTAGTTACTGAAAGAAGAATCATAATAAGACTACTGGAGTGGTCCGTTCACAGTTAGACTCACAGTGTTTTGAACAGCACTGGTGATGGTTGACAGTACTCCTTTATGAACCTCTTCTGTGTGATTGTCTTCTATTATCACTGTCCCAGAATGTTCATGGACCTCTTCTGCTTCCTCACATGAGGTCTGACGCATCTGTAACGTCACACCTGCTTTCTCTCTTACTGAACTCAACCCATGACCTAAGGACAGTCAAAAGATGGAGAAACATTACAAAATACAGTGTCTTACTGACATATCTTGATGTTTTCCTAAAGACCCTTTTTTAAGGGAACGGTTCTTAGTTATATTGTGTATGTGTGAGAGGAGAAAAAAACTATTCTTAAAATGTATGATCCTCAAAGACAGACAGACAGATAAACAGATACTGTAGATGGACGGATGGACAGACAGACAGAGAGCTAGACAGAAAGACATACAGACACACAGAGCGATATACAGATGGATGGATGGATGGATGGATGGACACAGACAAACAGATAGATAGACAGACAGACACAGAGCGATAGACAGACAGACAGATGGATAGATAGATAGATAGATAGATAGATAGATGGGCAGACAAACACACACACAGACAGACAGACAGACAGAAAGACACACATAGCGATATACAGATGGATGGATGGATGGATGGATGGACACAGACAAACAGATAGATAGACAGACAGACAGATATACAGAGCGATAGACAGACAGATGAATAGAATGATGGATGGATGGATGGATGGACAGACAGATAGATGGACAGACGGACGGATGAATGGATAGACAGAAAGACACACAGACAGACAGACAGATGGAAGGACGGACGGATGGACATACAAATATATAGACAGACAGACAGACAGATGATAGATAGATAGATAGATAGATAGATAGATAGATAGATGACAAGGAACAAAAGAGTCACTCTGAGGGTGTTATCTAACAGTTAACTGTGGACGGATCCACTGTGAGATTTACTATGGCAACCAATGCTGTAGTGACAGGTTGCTATGGTGACTTACCCACGGTGAATGTAGCAGTGGTCAAAAGTGACTTTCCCCAAGAGCCCCAACTACTCCATCCTTGAGATTTAGACTCATCCAGGGGCTGATCACATACATCCATATGTCCAAAACAAAAAAAACATGAACCCACACTCATGACATGTCATCAATACATCATGCAACATGACAAAATACAGAAAATCATCACCATTACACCCACCTCTATTCCCTCTGCCTCTCCCTGCGAAACATCTGCTTCCAAGCAAACTGATTCCACACATTCAGTCACTTGACCCTCAGTTTTTTCTTCTGATTGGTGTAACTGCTGCTCTTCAACGTCTCTGGCTGTACTATGCTTTTCTATAGCCTCACTGGTTGAGTCAGGGGCCGACTTGCCCAGTGAGAGTTGTGATAACGATTGAACCTCGTCTGTATTGACTGCAACTATCGGGGCAGATTCATAAGGGGAAGTCTGGGGGATTGAAGGGGGAGGTTGTGTATAGCGGTCTACTGTCTCATCTTGAGACATGGTGCTCTGATAAAAAAGGGGGTAAACAAAGTTTAATGATGGCCCTTGTAATCAGATGACCATGACTGACTCTGATTGGCTGCAAACTGCTCAGCTGCCAACAAGCCATCAAACTAACTGCCAACTAAACACTGGGCCAGCTGGGATCTGATTACAAGGCTAGCAAAATGAGTGGCAATTGCTCAATGACACAGACAATAACCAACTTTGCTCTTGTGACAGCTGAAGAAAACAATCCCCAAGAGCAAGATTAATACAGTCGCAGCATTATAAAATATGATGCTTAGAGACTCATTCCTCAAAAACAAAGAAATAAATTGGCTTGCTGCTGTGCATCCAGAACATAGTTTGAATCTAGGAGACTGAATTGTTTCCCTAGTATAAAAAATTGTAACTCAAACAAAGTGATCAAAAATTTGCAGGATCAACTGAAATAAAAATTAAAAAAAAATTCCCCCAGTTTATCCATTAGTGTGCGTGTGTTTACAGAAATACACCAACAGCGCTGTTACTGAATGATGCCGCACTGTCAAGCGCCTTTGTTTGGTGTGTATAATGGCGCCATCTAGCGGTCGTTATCTGCATGTACAAGCCAGATACAAACATGTGTTTGTAAATAGACGTGAAGTACAGTAAATGAATATAAACTGATACAGACGTTGTTTATGTTTAAACATACGGACAATTACAGTTTCTACACACCATGCATACATAATAATAAAATCTGCATTTCTTCCAGTTGAAATCAAAAGCCCTAACACAACTTATTTTAATAACGGATCTTCTTTTCAAATGAAAATGTTCAGTTTTGCGATTATACTTTATTCAAGTCCTTTTAAGTGTTTCAAGTATCCAATCTGAGCACTTCAATAAGAACCGTGGAAGAAAATTCAAAATAATTCAAAAGAAAGAATAATAATAAGCAGCGACATATGCAAGTACCTTGTAAAATGGAGCATAACGTTACAATGTAAAATTCACATATGCAAAATAAATATATCTATGATCTCTTCTGAACAAAGTTAATTCATGGGGTCGTCCCATCTTACCAGTTCTGCTGACAGCCGCGCTCGCGCCACGTCGGCAGCAGGGCCTCAGTGGCCCGGTGACGTCAACTGAACTTTTGCCACTCTCTTTAGACTTCCAGGGAAATAAACGAGTGACAAAATATCTCAGTCACATCCCACAGATATGTATGTAAATATTACACCCTAGTGTTACTCTGTAACTAACTTCAATACCTGTTTGGAGACAGCGCGAGGTTTCTTGAGCTCTTTTAAGGAGGCGTTTAAGAGTTGCAAATTGGGAGTCTGGGAAAACTGGGAATGCGAAGCATTGAAATGACCATATACCATAATTATTAAATAATTTGTATGAATATATAAAACAGAGAAAACACACGATAACTCAATGAACATTTATTCATAGTGATAAATTGTTGGAAATTTCTTACTTTAGACTTTCTACCTTAGATGTTTCTGACTTGTTCTGTAAAATAATCATTCGTTGTAGGCTCGTTGGTCTAGGGGTATGATTCTCGCTTAGGGTGCGAGAGGTCCCGGGTTCAAATCCCGGACGAGCCCAAGATTTTTAAGGACTTTACATAATAGGTGTTACACACGACACATTACGACTGAAGCCTTAATTGTGAAACAAAGTAACTCAAATAACCATTCAACGCTGAAATAAAAATCAAACACAATGCTAACACATTCGCAAAAAATCACCATAAAGTTTATTGTCTTATACATATTTAAATCTATATAATACAATAAGTGTCTGAACATTTTATATTTAAATTCACAGTTTGGTAAAAGGACAGCATAATATTCCCTTTTGAACTGTGAATATATAAGAAATTCAGAAAAGACAGAAGATTCACATCTTTATAAACATTTATAATATTTGTTGGGATTAAAAATATCTATCATAATCATATACATTGCCCATTCAGTCATATAATTCCTTAAATTATGCATTAGACCAGGGGTCCGTATAAGTCCCACGAGACCATTCGAAAATAATTTGAAAAGCAAAAAAATGGCCTTGATTCCAATAACTATAATAATAATCATTTCTAATAATAACAACGCACAATATTGTATAATAGAAAGGCCTTTTCCAATTTCTTGGTGTGTGAGCGTGTAACAGAATGCATACGTTAATTTCAACCCACAATGAGAAATTGCAAGCAATTGCATGGCCCGCTAATAATTTGTTAAATACTCAAAAGGTTCCCCACCCCTGCATTACACAAAGAAACAAATGCTTCATCCGTATTCTCTGTAATTCTTTCTTTGACTCATCTCAATCTTTTTATTAAGGACTCTTTTCTCTCCATTGGTCTTTTCCTCCTTCTGAATGAGTACAGCACAAAACTGTCCTTCAGTTGAGAAAAGACGAACAGAACATGGGAGAGACAAGGACAGGATTTTGGAAGCTCTATTGCAGACTGTTAACTACTATAGAAAGAGAAAAACATGGGGATATCGCCCAAAGCATAAAGCTATTAATGGCCCCCATTGAAATATATATTGGCTTTCAAATCCTTTTAAAGTGCACTGTTTCTGTTTACACATTGCTAATACAAACATTTGTTCACATAAAAATTATTTTCAAACAGAAAAACAAGAGTATACGCATCCCTGCATTTATCCATGATTTCCTTACATCTTAAAGATATATCTCACAAAACAAAGTGCTGTAAAAGCACTAAGACAATGTTTCCCATAACCTAGATGAACTCACTAAAATAATGCCCCTTATTGAATGGTTCACATTTAACACATTTCTCCACCTGAAAACCCCTCAATGAAATAAAGATTTTACCCTTTTGAGCCTCGGACACTGGATTTGATACAACAAAACGAAACAATACAAAATATTAAGGATTATATGACTATTCCATGATTACAGAAATGATTCAAATATGAATAATTGTAAAATTAAGCAAAATTAAGCTTTCTGTAAGTCCTTGCAACTAATATTTGTGGTGATAGAGCATGTAGTTTTGTTAAGCAAAAGGCACTGTTTAGACACTGTATGAATCCCTTGCCATTTATGGCCAGCCTATAATAGCATTTAAGACACCAATTTAAAAGGAACAGTTCACCCAAAATTAAAATTCTCTCATCATTTACTCACCCTCATGCCATCCCAGATGTGAATGACTTTCTTTCTTCAGCAGAACACAAACAAAGATTTTAAGAAAAGTGTCTCAGCTTCGTAGGTCCATACAATGCAAGTGAATGGTGATCAGACCTTTGTAGCTCCAAAAATCAACATATAAAGTCATCCATATGACTCCAGTGTTTAAATCCATATCTTCAGAAGCGATATAAGAGGTGGGTGAAAAACAGAACAATATTTAAGTCCGTTCTTACTCTAAATCTCCACTTTATGTTTCACTTTCAGATGTGAAAGTGAAAGTGGAGATTTAGAGTAAAAAACGACTTACATTTTGATTTGTTTCTCACTCACACCTCTTATATCGCTTCTAAATATATGGATTAAACCACTGGAGTCTTATGGATTACTTCTATGTCTCCTTTATCTGATTTTTGGAGCTACAAATGTCTGATCACCATTCACTTGCATCATATGGACCTACAGAGCTGAGATATTCTTTTAAAAATCTTTGTTTGTGTTCAGCAGAAGATAAAAAGTCATAGACATCTGGGATGGCATGAGGGTGAATAAATGATGACAGAATTGTCTTTTTGGGTGAACTATCCCTTTAACTTCTCATAAGAGAAGTCACCCATTTTTACCTTTGTTTTTAAAGAACTATGTAAGGAACCTCATTACTAAATCAACTGTGAATGTGCAGAGTTGCAAAGAACTTACACAGTACATAGTACTTACTTATGGTAAACTACAGTATTAATTCATGATTACAATTAATAAAACATGCCACTGTTTTACTGTTATGTAAGTAATAGGTCAGATGCTCAGTCCTACAACCCTTGAAACCAAAACCTTTGTCTTGTCCTTTTGGAAACTATACATACCATGTCTACCATGATTTTAGATGAAAAATATAAAAATTTGCAGACCGAATCCGACAATATCAGAAAAACAGATGAGGGCGTAAGCGTTGGTCCTTACACTGAAACATGAAACACATGTGCTGATTACATATACAAGATCTATGTATACACATTCATTTTTCATATTAATATAAAAAGAAACAAATTCACATTGTGCAGGTTTGACCCGAGTTGCATCAAAAACTACATTATAAATGTGTTTGTGTAGTGCTGTTAATGGCACAACATTCCTCTGACCTGCAGAGGGCAAAACAGAATGGATGAGAGATGGAAATAGAGAGATATAGCTAGGCATCAAGACAAAGACTGATGACTTAAAGATGCCTGCTGTTTTGACTTTGAATGGCATACAATATGGTCTTAATGTATATACGAGGGTCATATCCATAGCACTATCAGCATCTGTCCATATCCATAGTAATGGTTACAAAATCCATTTGGACAATTATTCTTTTCATGGAGTAAAGGCTAGCCATCATGTGTTCCATCAACTCCACTCTTGCTTCCTATTCGCTTCCAATGTTTCCTGAAAAGGAAGGGGGTGGGATATACAAAATGCCCCAGTAACATCATGGAAGATGAACTATCCCACTTAAGTAACGGCTTAATTGAAGGTGCAACTTCTGCCCTGTTCACATGTTTCAGTGTATGAGCTCAAACCAGAAGGTGGCGCTTCTTGTGCAGGGCGAGGTGATCTGAGCGAGAGAAGGTGCGATCACAGTCAGGGCACTGGAACGGCTTTACACCTGTGTGCTTCCGAAAGTGACGGGTCAGCTCATCAGAGCGGGCGAACTTCCATGTACAGCCTTCCCACATGCACTTATAGGGTTTCTCTCCTAAACAATCACACAGAGACAAAGAAAAACATTTAGAGAGCTCAACGGTATGACTTCATATCAGCACAAACTGAGAATTTTCATTTTTGTGTAGGTCTGTGCAGTTATATTTACCTGTATGTGTGCGTCTATGAGCTTTGAGGTGGGAGCTTTTGGTGTAGACTTTATTGCAGCCGTTGAAGTCACAGCAATGGATTCGACGCTTCTTTAACGGATCTGGTGATTCTACCTTTCGCCGTACAATTACAGAGTGAGTGTTCCCCCTGTTAAAGAGAGAAAGGAGACAGATTGTTGTCAGCATGTTGTTTGGAGTGCACTTCTCTTTTTAACCACCAGGGGTCAGAACAACACAGTCTAACTTAATGCAAAACCCTCAAAACAAAACCTACATGTGAAGGCCTGTGTTTTAGATTTTTATTAGAGTATTGTCTTTTTTAGACCACATAAATATTTACTATCCATATGAACTTATTTTGTTATTTATTGAGTATTATAAGAACTTTTGTTTTTGCCTTAGTGTTGTAAAGTTTTTCCTTACATGGTTATTATGAGCTTTATATTTCTGAGAGTGGCTTGTCAAGTATTAGATAGATTTAAATTACATTTGAATTTTATGACAGTTGGATTTTGAATTAACAAGTATTCCGTTGGCCCGTTTGAATGTATCTCTAAAGGATTTAAAAACAAATTTAATCATCCATTGTGTGAAAACATTTATTCCGATCAGTACAGAAAAGACATGGCACACTACTCCAGAACAATCTGAAGGCCTGTGCCAAGTGCGGTGGATGTAGCTTGACAGCTCTAGGAGGACAAAATTACAGTTACAATTGATGATTTGGTTCTTGGTATAAGAATTTTGGAAAAACTCAGTGTGTAAAATAACAGCATTCTGGCTTTAAGCCAACATAATTACAGTATGATCCTGTTTTATTCCCACTAAAACACAGCTGCACACAAACCAGAGAACAGAACTTACAAAACATGTCTGAAGAGTTTGTAGTTGAAGAATAGATGCATTTCAGCCTTAATTGTTTGAACCGGAGTTCTCAATCAAACTGAGATGGATAGAGGAGCTGGGAATGTCTGTCACCTCTTCTCCATTCTGAACCGGTGTGTGTGTGTGTTTGTGTGACAGACCTCCAACTGAAGAGAGTGAGACCTCAGTGAAAACAGTCGGTAGGTGTAACATTCTTGGCCAAAATCAAGTCGTTTTTATCCATGTGTGCTTCAATATATGGTACTGTTATGAGAAAGATTTTGGCATGACACTGCAAATAGAAAACAAGTGGTTGACGAAATGTCCTGTCACTCGTCATGGCTGCTTGGACAAAAAATCGAATTAACATAGAAAGATACCTTTTATTGTATATCATTTGGCGTCTGATTAGGACATGGTGTGACTGTGGCTGCCTTCAGCCTCCTCTGTCTATCTCTCTCTGTTTGATTGAGAACTCCGGTTCAAACAAATAAGGCTGGACATAGAAATGCATCTATTCTTCAACTACAAACTCATCAGACATGTTTAGTGACTTTAGTTCTTTGGTTTGTGTGCAGCTGTGTTGTGTTCTGATGTTAGTATCGCTGTGGCGGACCTGTTTTTAGATAAACAATATGAGTTTTCGCTTGAACGCCCCATCTCATGAGCGGGCAGCGTAACTGAACTCTCATGAACTTGCACAGGACAGCAACGGTCGGTCAACAGTTTCAATAAATAATGCATTCGATTTCAGTTTGATTCTCACCAAACCTTATCATATGCTTTCAGAACAATCATTAGACTGAATTATACTTTTGCGTGCTTTTGAAGCTTGAAGAGGTGGTCACCAAAAACTGCCACTGTATTACATCACTGAGCACAACATTTTTTCGCAATTTCTCCCTTTGAGTTTTGAAAAAGAAAGTCATATGGGTTATAACAACACAGGGGTGAGTAAACAATGACTGAATTTTTATTTCAGAGTGTCTATTTGCAGCCCGGTGTAAATAGCATCTGCCACACTGGGCAGCTATTTGCACCCCAATAGTCTGGTGGAACCAGAGAAATATATGACAAACCAATCAATAGATGTCGCTGCAGTGGCATGGGGTAAAGTTGGTGTGTGAATGCGTACTGCTGTCCTAGCAACCGTGGTTCGAATACGTGTTCTGTCCCACTCTTTTTCCCATCCGATTTCCTGTTTCCAATCTTTATGTTTCCTTTAATACTACTTCAAATAATAGATAAAAATTTATATACAGTAAATGTTGATTTAATCGCAGTGATTTGGTCACGGTGAATGTCTGGGAGTGCAGAGAAGGATTTGATCCGGAGGCGGGATTTGTCGATCGCACTTATTCCTGTGGCTCAGCATCGCTTGTGTATAGATTGCATCAAACCAAGGTTATTTTTTCTAAGGTAAGGTTAAGGTTAGGTTTAGGAGTAGGGGTTAATGTAAAGGGTCTGTGGGACTCTAAATAAACACAATAGACACACTGCAGTGATGCCCATACTGTATGTTACTATTTAAATATAGGTGCAAATAGTATCTGACACTAATTGCACCAGGGTTGGGCTGCAAATAATATCTGCCACTATTTGCACTGGGGTGTAAATAGCATATACCATTATTTGCACCAGGGTGCAAATAGCGTCTGCTTTTTTATTTTCGGGTGAACTATCACTTTAAGAAAGTCATACAGTTTTGGAGTGGCATGAGGGTGAGTAAATGATGACAGAATTTTCTTTAGTTTTTTTGGTGAACTTTCTCTTTAATTTGTCATTCAGTCTTCTGAGAGATTAAGTTTAAGGTACAAACATAGCAAATACATAACAAACACCTCTTACTTTAAATTCCTGTCTAAATACACCCTGTCATCAAATACTTCCTGGGCCCCTATCTCTTTCTCTGTCCTTGTCTATATACACCTTTCCCTTCCTGTCCATTTCAACTACTGTACATTCTCGCTATTTGTGGCATTTGTTCTTAAAAGTTGCTGTTTTTTGGCACCGCACCCAATGTAAAATAAATATCACTCTACCTTCCTCCTCCCTTCCTCTCTCCATTGAGCGCACTCTCCACCCTTCCTCGCAAACATCGCTGCTTTCTCTGTATTTCGCCACTTATTTTCCTATCTGTCATGTTACCCTTACTAATGACACCACACCCAATACACATACACAGTGTAACTAAATAAGAATGCAAAAACATAAAAACATCTACACAAAACTGCACATGTACTCTGTGATGCACTGATGTGTTCCTACCCCTTGAACATTTTACTGTAAGAATACTTGGAGACACACTGTCTCCGGCGTGCACACTGGGAGATTTTATCAGACCCACAGAAAGCAACATCAGATACAGAAATATGCACACATACCCTACTGTTCAAAAGTTTGGGGTCACTTGCCTGAAATTTTTCTCATGATCTTAAAAATCTTTTGATCTGAAGGCGTATGCTTACATGTATGAAATTAGTTTTCCAGACAAAAATATAATTGTGCCAACATATAAATTTATTTAATTACAAAATGAAAATTTTATTTAAAAAAAAAGTTTTTGAAATGGATGACTTGGACCGAATAATTAAGAAAAGCAGCCACTAAGTGCCCAGCATATAGATGGGAACTCCTTCAATACTGTTGGTTGAGAAAATGCCAAGAGTACATTTCTGCAAAATCTAGGCAAAGGGTGACCACTTTGAAGATTCTAAAATATAACATAGTTTTGATTTACTTTGGATTTTGTTAGTCACAACATAATTCCCATATTTCCATTTCTATTATTCCATAGTTGTGATGACTTTACTATTATTCTAAAATGTGACAAAAATAAGAATAAGTAAGTGACCCTAAACTTTTGAACGGTAGTGTACGTGATCCCTGCATGATCAGAAGGGAACTGTAGGCCAAACCCATTATAAATGAGATCTGGGTCAAGTAGTCTTCCTGTATTTAAATGTAGGGAAGTGTTCACTGGTTGGTTGGATGGATGGATTCTGTATGAGAGTATTTGTGTGCTGCATTTGCCTCTGTACATCTGCATGAGTGTGTGTGTAATTACAGGCTACTATATGTTGTTCAGTATGTTGTTTTTACGAGCAGATGTACTGTGTTGACTGTACATTGGTGCCACTGTAAGTGCTATACAGCCTAAAACATGTAACAAAAAAACAAAAAATGACAAGCTGTGACCTATCTCAGACCCAAAGACATACATGTTCCAATGTACATGCACACATCTTTTGACCATTCTCTTTGAAACCTTAGGTTGTGGGTTATGTTTGTAAGATGCAAATTTCCACTGGAATTCTCACAATATGCATGTAGTTTTAAAAAAAATTGCCCAGACCATAGAAAACATATGGTAACTGCATAAAGAACAAAGTAGCATTTATTTGTGTGTGCGTGCATCCCCAAAAGTTAGTTAAATCTGACAAAGCCTCCCTTTGGGGACATATGGGGTTGTCCTCATTTGGAAAAATGACTCATTTAAATACATTTTATTAATCCCAAATAAATTAATTGATGTTGTTGTTTTTATTATTCTAAAAATGCCAAAAATTTTCTTGGTAACATTTCACAATAAGGTTGTATTTGTTACAGTAATATTAGTTATCTACATTAGTTAACATTTATCAATATTTTTACAGCACTTATTACAGTAAACTTGGTTAATGTTAATTTCAACATAAACTACTACATTTAAAAAATACTTAATGCATTATGAGCTAACATTAACTAACAATGAATGATTCATTAATAGTTCATGATACCTAATGCATTTTCTAATGTCAACAAACAGAACCTTATTGTAAAGTTTTACAATGTGTGTGTGTGTGTGTGTGTGTGTGCGTGCAGGTTTGGCTGTACTTGTTAGGGCAAAATGTTCTCACTAATACAGTAAAAGAAAATGTCAAAAACTGACTTGGGAGGATATTTGAAATGGTCTTCCCTATTTGAAATGCTCATAATTGGGCCAAATCATGTTTTGATCTTTTGCTTTAAATCTACTGAAATCAGGATTCAGTGAGGGTGAGGGTGGGGTTTAGAAAATATCATCACCTTCATATAATAACCATTATTGCTATGAGATGTTCTCACAAATATAGCAAAACCAATGTGTTTGTGTGTTTGAGGGCTCAGCACTCACTCATTATGACTTGGTGGGGCAGTAATGACGGATGAGGTTATTTCCTGACTGTGAGGATCCTGAGCGTGTTCAGGGCGGGGCTCTGATTTAATTGGCTTGAGGAGCTCATGGTTGTCAGGGGAAATCTCTGACTTCATAAGTGGAACTGGAGACAAAGAAGTGAGAGACAAATCAATCAAGCACGCAAACATATTTACATTTACTGTACATTTAACATTTACATTTAGTCATTTAGCAGATGCTTTTATCCAAAACGACTTACAAATGTGGAACATAGCTAGCAATTTGTCATACAAAATTCAACAATATCTGCAGTATCGCACTGCCAAGTTCTCAAAGTGGCTGGAGTAGTCTACGGTAGAAGCTATTGTGCAGAAGAAGGAAACAGACAAGGAACAATTTTTTTATTATTTAAGGCTATCTTATTACAACTGTCAGGCACCAAAACGTATGAATAGAGACTGAGCGACTAAATGAGAGCTTGTTTATAAGTGTGTTGTTTGCTGAAGGATCAAATATTAATATCCCTACATCCTGTGTGTGTGATACAGTATGATTTGAGAATGTTGTTTCCTTACACTGTTTGTTGTTAGCAGGATTTTCAGGTGGGACGGATGATATCATGATGGAGGAGGACATGTGTAGGGGGGAGGGGTAGAGCACAGGTAACGTCTGCAACATAGAGATTACAGGGATGATGCCAGAACTCGATACAAAAGGAGTCAAAACCTGTGTCACCTGTAAGAAGGAAATACAGAGAGGCATAAGCAATGATATCCATCTATTCATTTTACAATACTTTATCTGTTGGCCTCTTAATCTTAAAGGAGAAATGTGTTATTTCTGCATCAAAAATGGCACCAAACATAACAGCAATTTCCAAAAAATTCTCCAAAACACTCCTCCTTCTGCCATCCATTGTCTGATCAAACAGGTAGTCCCTTCCCAAACTCACACCAAATCTATTGAGAAAATCTATTTCTGACCGCTGAAACAAACAGATTGCAATTCCGATTGGCAGTGGCACAGAAATTACAACTTGATTGTTGCTTTAAGCCTTCTTTGGTGATACATTCTAAAATTCAGTTCCTAATATGTAAATATTTGTATGTGTACAAGCTATACTAAAAATGTACTTATTACTGATAACAAGATATTTTCCATATATAAACCATATATAGAGTTTCTGGGGGACTATATTAGATCAAACACTAATAAAAACGTATTTCTTTAGTTTTTTTTAAACATGATACATGGTACAAATATAATGTTTGCTTTTGTTTTGTTTTGTTTTTTTTGGGGGGGGGGGGGACTTGTATCATGGTAATATCACGATAAGAGCCGTCCATTAAACACATTCATTTCATGCCATTAATTATATGAAAAATAAATTGTTAAAAAATTTACACAATTAAGCATGCCCCTGACTTGTACATAAATGCCGTTATAAGGAATATTCCCGTCGGATCAATTCAAGCTTGATGTACCACCTTGATGCAGTAGGGGGCAGTCAGCGCACCAGTTGTACAGGCAACACTCCTCGTCCAACCAATGAGCAGGCAGCAGACAGCCAACTACAGATGCGCTTTTGTGTTTGAATGCAGGGATTTTTTTTTTTTTTTTAAACTACGTTTAACTTGACATATCGTCCTAAAAATACAGCACTTAAGACTAGAGGCGCTGAAAACTATTGAGACATGACTAGGTTTGCCACTTTTGGAGCTGTAGAATAAAAGACACTCTCTCTAAAGTTGATGGCAGGGGGTCGGGGGGTTGTTGTTGTGATGGCAGTTGTCACTTGTGTGGACTTTTCAGATGGTCCCTTATCACACCCGTATTAAGACGTTTTAGCGCAATGTGTAGACTTTTTAGATTTTCCCTTACAAGCATTAGGCAACATTTACAACGAATATCAAGGTTAAATTAACGATCTTGAACGATTTCACCGTGACGGCATCTGACCAGCTTAAAATACGGGATGATATTAAACATAGAGTAGAGGGATGTCTGCAAATAATTGGGTTATGTTCAATGATATGTAAATAAAACAAACAATCTTTTGACTTTTGGCTTTAAAATCACTTATTGTATTGTCTAAATGCTTTACTTCTCTGTTGCCAGTTGCCACAATATATATATATATATATATATATATATATATGTAATGTATTTGAGTTATC
The DNA here is from genome assembly GCF_019703515.2 of Myxocyprinus asiaticus. Taxonomy (NCBI): domain Eukaryota; kingdom Metazoa; phylum Chordata; class Actinopteri; order Cypriniformes; family Catostomidae; genus Myxocyprinus; species Myxocyprinus asiaticus. Next base: position 6,254,176 of record NC_059351.1, on the reverse strand, counting down.
TGAATTATAATATTTATCATATATTTTATTTATAATTATCTGAATTACTATATTCTAAATAAACTTTATTTGGGGGCCTTTCTCAGTAAATATTGAAATAAAAGAAATTAAATATTAACTCATTAGTTAATCGGCACTTCATGTAATTAATTTGGTGGTTACACTATACAATAAGGTTCCATTCCTTAATATAAATTAATGCATTGGGTATCATTATGAAATAAGTCTTTGTTAATGTTAGTTAATAAACATACAATTGTCCATTGTTAGTTCATGTTAGTTCAAAGTGCATTAATTATTGTTAACAAATACAACTTTTGATTTTAAAAACGTATTAGTATATGTTGAAATAAATATTAACTAAGATTACTAAATGCTGTAAAGTAATCTTTAGTGTCAGTTCTGTTAACTAATGTTGTTACCTACTGTTAACAAATGGAATGTTATTGTAAAGTGTAACCGACTGCCCTAATCATGATTTGTTTTTTGTTTTTTTGTTTTTTTTGGACATGTACTATGGTAATATCAAGTTTTGTTTTTTTGGACTTGTACCATCCATAGCTATATCAAGGTTTTTGGGCATGTATCATATTAAAGCATGTTTTATTTTTTACTTGTATGTGCCATGGTAATATGTTTTTTATACTTGTACAATGGTATGCTCATGATTTTTGGACATGTATCATGGTAATATGGTATGGTATTCTTAGTTTGAAGTACTGTATCTTAGGGTACCATATAAACACCAAGTATTTAGTAATCATTCATTTTCATGGTAAAAATCAAAGTACTACAGTGTTACCGTCTGACACCATGGTACCACCATAGTACTTTTTTACTAACAGCACAATTCTTACTGCAGGAATGGGAAGGCCAATCGGTGGGGTCAACTGCCTTGTCTGGGATGACCCGGAAACACTTCCTGTTACAGAGCTGGAGCCAAGATAAGGACGTGTGACCGGACTGCTGCGCTCATAAGGGGATGGGGGCGTGGCTCTGGGTGATGAGGATGAGAGTGATGATGAAGGGGATGAAACAGAGGATCTTTTGCTGACAGACAAGTCGACAGGCTCATTTTGGGAGTGATGACCATCCTGGGACTGATGGTGTGTGTGAGAGGGGCTCCCGTAGGGGTAGTGTGTTTGATAGGCGGGGTGGTGGTAGTGAGGGTACAGGTGGGCCGTGGGAGTACTGCCCATGGGAGGTGACAGAACAACTCCAAATGCCTCAGATGGTGGTTTAATCAGTGTGGGGTAAGTCTGGTATAATGACTGAAAAAGAGAGAGAGAGAGAAAGGGAGACCATAAATATCCACTGAACTTGCTTGATTTACACATTCACATGTAATTACACAAGCACACAAACACACAAACGCACACATCATATGAAGCAGCTGTGTTGAGCAGCAGTTGACTCTGGGGAATACAAACTGACAAACTTTAAATGATTGAGTAAGAGCCAAATTCAACTTCCTACCCCATATGAACTCCTAACCAAATAACAAAGGATTGCTCATCCATTTGCAGTTAAATGGATGGAGAATATGTGAATGAAAAATGAGTGAATGAGACAGAGATAGCAAGTATGAAATTAGTAAAAAAAATTCATATCATAATAATATACTCATACAATTAAAAAAGTACTCTATTAGTCTCTATACATGGGTCTTGTGCTATTACCCGGAATTCAAGGACACTCTGACAAACCAACCACCCTTGAAAAACACATACTGGTGAGCCAATATCAGGGTTCAGACGGCTGTGTGCCATGTAACCAATTGTATGTAAGTTGGTAAGGCAAGTTTGTTATTGGAAACGGAAAGTGAAGCATTGTTTTCTTTAAGATTACGTAAACCAGATCCAAAGAACCAGACAAGCATCAGGAAAGAGAAGGAACATGGAAAATCAGACCAAAACAACTCACACTGAAAAACGTTAACCAAAAAAATTTGCCTCATGTGGTAACATCTAAATTAGCTGGCTTTACTCAAGTCAAAAATATTATTTAACGTCAATGTATCAACCTAAACACATTATGTTACACCTAAGTAACCTACTTAAAAGAATGTTCCGGGTTCAATACAAGTTTAGCTCAATCGATAGCATTTGTGGCATAATGTTGATTACCACAAAAATTTATTTTGACTCGTTCTTCCTTTTCTTTAAAAAAAGCAAAAATCTGGGTTACAGTGAGGCACATACAATGGAAGTGAATGGGGGCCAATTTTTGAACATTAAAATACTCACAGTTTCAAAAGTATAGCCACAAGACATAAAAGATATGTAAAGTTATAGCCATTTTACAACTTCATTACCATGACGATGTAATGTTATGTCAACTAAAACGACTGTAAAAATGACAATTTAATCAACTTTACAGCTCAAATATTACACAAGTTTTAACAGAAGAATTGCTATTAAAAAACAGAAGTGCTTTAATAAAATTATAAGCTTCACATTTCTGCCTTTAAACCCTCCAAAATTTGGCCACATTCACTTTCATTGTAAGTGCCTCACTGTAACCTCGATTTTTGCTTCTTTTTTTTTAAGAAAAGGAGAAAGGAGTCGAAATACATGTTTGTGGTAATCAGCATTGTCACAAATGCTGTCGATTGAGCTTAAAGAAATAGTTCACCCAAAAATGAAAATTCTCTCATCATGTACTCACCCTCTTGATATACCAGATGTGTATGACTTTTTTTTTTTTGAAGAATATCTCAACTCTGTAGGTCCTCACAATACAAGTGAATGGGTGCCAAAATTTTGACTCTCCAAAAAGCACATAAATCAGCATTAAAGTAATCCATATCTCCAGTGGTTAATTCCATAACTTCTGAAGTGATTGTATAGGTGTGGGATTGAAACAGATCAATAGTTAAGTACATTTTTGCTTGAAATTCTTCTTCCTGCCCACTAGGAGGTGATATGCATGAATAATGTAAATCACCAAAAACACAAGAAGAAGAATTTGAAAGTTAAAGTTAAAGTGCAGCCTGACTAAGCAGGGAGAGGATTTTATAGTAAAAATGACTTAAATGACTTAAATATTGATCTGTTTCTCACCTACACCTATCAAATCACTTCTGGGGCATTGGATTTAACCACTGGAGTTGTATGGATTACTTTTATGCTGACTTTTTGGAGCTTCAAAATTGTGGCACCCATTCACTTGCATTGTATGGACCAAAAGAGCTAAGAAATTCTTCTACAAATCTTCATTTGTGTACTGCTGAAGAAAGAAAGTCACACACATCTGGGATGGCATGAGGGTGAGTAAATGATGAGAGAATTTCCATTTTGGGGTGAACTATTCCTTTAACTTGTACTGAACCCGAGTTTAAGCATTAGATCAGGTAGAAATAGGTAACCATTGCAGGTTTTTTGCAGTGTACTTTGGCTAACAGACAGGAACTGACCCATTAAAAATCATTTGTGTGGTGTTACAATCATTTTTACTATATTATATAATTCTAACAATAATAATAAACACAGTTGTTATGAACAATCTGCATGCCCCGATTTATTTGATCTTTGGCCTTCAGAACTGTACTCACTGCCTCCATGTCTGTCTTTACTGGGTAATCACACATGAGCATGGCTGCCGCCACTGGAATTCTGGAAAATACAGAAAAGATCAGTTTTACATCAGTTAGCAGTGACAAAAATTTTGAACTTCAAAGATACCTGTATGTGTAAGCAAAATTGAAATAAATATATAAATGAATAGGGGATTATAATAAGGGTTAGTGTGTTTTCAAACAAATTACATGTTCAAGGTAGTACACATACATCTCTAAGATGTGTTTATGTGCAATCTGGAAAACGTTGCATTTTAATTTGTGTGTACAAACATCTAATAAACATCTTAAAAAGAGCAGATTTACAATATTCTTAATCATAAACACTCTAAGAAATATATGTATTCCAAATTAAAACAAGGCAGCCAGTAACCATTACAGACGTTGAAGGGGACGCAGACTAGTGGTCAATCATTATGGCTTTTGCAATAACAGTACAGCTATGAATGGTATTTTTATGTGGCTGTGCATGAGACTACAACACTATGAGAAAACATTTCTCGCCCACTCAATATGGTGTAAATCTGGGAACACAGAGAGTCCACATCATCATACTATTACTACTTTACTGCTATCATACTAGATGTTACTATTGTCTCCTTAGATAATGATTCATTCCGTGATCTTACAACATCTTACTGGTCGAGTCAGGTGTCTCTCATGTAATACAGATAACAGGTTTATTGCACAAAGAATAAGCTTAAGGTAAGGGATGAAAGCTCTACAGTAGCATCAGCTCTTTAGATAGATCTTGGATATGAGCATGTTCCAAAACAATTCCAAAAGGCATTTTTGTGCACTGCGGGAAAGTGGCGCTACTATTGGGATCATTCCAAACGAAAGTGCGCCAACTGAATCCCTTCCAAAAGGCCATTAGTGGCATGTACATACAATGGTCATTTAAAGGAAGTAGTTTTACAGTTTGCAATTCATTCTGAGTGGTAATTTATTTAAGATCTTACCTACAATTTAAAAAACCTTAAATCTCTTTATGTACAGATAACAGAGTTATAATGCACAAAAAAGTAAGCTTAAAATAAGGGATGAAAGGACTAAAGTGATAGTTTAGCCAAAAATGAAAATTCTCTCATCAATTACTGACCCTTATGCCATCCAAGAAATTTATAACTTTCTTTCATCTGCTGAACTTAAATGAAGATTTTTAGAAGAATATCTCTTTTGGTCCATACAGTGCAAGTGAATGGGTGCCAAAAGTCTGAAGCTCCAAAATCACATAAGTCAGAATTGAAGTAATCCATAAGACTCCAGTGGTTAAATCAATGTGTTCAGAAGCAATATGATAGGTGTGGATGAGAAACAGATCAATATTTAAGTCCTTTTCTCCTATCAGTTCTCCTCCTTGCTCAGTCAATCTCCACTTTAACTTTCCCTTTCCCATTCTTCTTCTTGTGTTTTTTGGTGATTCACATTCTTCATGCATATTGCCATTTACTGGACAGGGAGAAGAATCTCTAGCAAAAAAGAACGGAAATTTGTATCTGTTTCTCACCCAGACCTATTATTTCACTTCTGAAGATATGGATTTAACCACTGGAGTCATATGGATTACTTCTGTTCCCCTTATGTAATTTTTTGGAGCTACAAATGTCTGATCACCATTCACTTGCATTGTATGGACCTACAGAGCTGAAATATTTTTCTAAAAATCTTAATTTGTGTTCTGCAGAAGAAAGAAAGTCATACACATCTGGGACGGCATGAAGGTGAGTAAATGATGAGAGAATTTTCATTTTTGGGTAAACTATCCCATTAAGTGAACGGTGACTGAAGCATTCAGCCGAACATCTCCTTTTGTGTTCCACTGAAGATAGAAAGTCATGAGGGTTTGAAACAACATGATGGTGAATAAATGATGACACAATTTTCATTTCTGGGTGAACTATCCCTTTAATTGCTCTCATGCACCCAAGGGCTATCAGTGGAAAATATTCCTTATTTACAGATTTTTAGGTTCATTTGTTTTGTTTTGTTTTGTTTTACCAAACGACACACATTTAAATTAAAGAAAAGAAACCAAGAGGTAGTTTTTGAGTCTTAAGTCTTACTCGGCACAACAAAAGAACTACAAACGTGAATTTGGATGCTACTTAATCAAGATAACATTTCAATTATAAAATATGAAGTGCTAGTAATGTGTCTTCATGTAGGAAGTACCAGATGCACACATTTGAGTCAATGCCCTGCACCCTTCGGAGTACTCATGTCAAATGCACTGCCCTGCGGAGTGAGCATGATGCAATGATGCTCACTTTCGAGTGGAATTCGCCCAAAAATATGTTTTGCAATATGGACCGTCTGTGTGTTTTGGGTCAGTGTACAAAAGCTTTGGCCATAAAGTCTGTATTTGAAACATATTTATTATTAAATGCATTTATTATTATCATTATGGCAGAGGCTATTTTCACCCCTAATTAAATACTATCATACAGTATAGGGGTATCACTGCAGTTTGTTTATTGCATTTATTTAGAGTCCCACAGACACCCTAAACCTAAAAAATTAACCATGGTATTTTGTAGTAAAATCACAGTAACCACAAAATTAAACATGGGTACTATATTAAAACCATATTACTTTAGTTACACCATGGTTAACTGCATTAAAACTATGGCTTCTGTCAAAAACAAGGTCACTACAATATTGCTATATTAAAACAATGGTTAATTTTACACAGATCAAACCGTATTATTATTTACTGAGTAATACTCATTTTTACGCACTTCAGTAGAGTTCATGGACTCTCGTGGAACAAGATGTGGAACATTTCATCAGTGAGCCATGAGGCTGACTCATTGATATTTGAGTTCTTTTACTGTTCAAAGTCTGAGAGAGGGAGGTGAATGTAAAGTCTCATTTTCCAATCATTAACCTGGGGTGGTGCTGTTAGCACACATACACACAGAACAATCCATACTAAGTACACTGAGTCCAAATAGACTCCCACCAAATAGATCACTTACTCTTTTTGAGACCTCTTTCTCACACACATACTATAAACTATCGCAAGAGACAATGCCAGTCATACACAGGCTTGTAAATTGGCCTCAGGGTCAGGTGTGGGTTAACAACATAAAATACTGTAAAGTGCACACAAATACACATATACTCATCTAAACATGAAACTAACAGTATAGAGTTCCACACAATTAAAAATATATAAAAACACAGCACAGGTCACAACAGATCAATTAAACAAGACCTGAAAATGTTACCAAAGAGCAGATTGTCTGTACTGAATTAATGTCTTTAAAATTATAATAAAATTATAATGTAATTCAAAATTTGCATTTTTATCTTTAGGGTGGGCAAGAGTGAGTCTCTTCGTTGAACCTTGGTGGGGAGGGTGGCTTGATTCTTTCACCGTCCAATTGAAATGGGGGGGGGGGGGGGGCACAAGGAAAATCTAGAGGGCAATGCCCTAGCCCCCTTTTAGACCCAGCCATGATGAATACAGATGCAGCATTCCAAAAATTCCAAAAATACATAAATATGTATATGCCGTAAAAACGAATATCATTTGCACATTCACATATTCAGAAATGTTGCGTAGCAATCAGTTACAAGACATGTGTGAGAATACAGCTTTTTGCAAAACTGAGGCCAAACCTTGTGTAACGCATACATTCAACATATATGATATTTGAGGGACGCGGTGGATAAGAAGACTTTTCAAATACAGCGATTTTAATTTTGGTTTGTTCCTCAAAAACTCTATCATGTGGCTTTAGAAGATTTGAAATAGAGCATACAAGCTGTATGGACTACTTTTATGACACTTTTATCATTTTTGGAGTAATCCTTTTCTACAAATCCTTCGGTTAAAGTCCATTTGCCACATTTAGAAAACTTATATCACACCTTTAAGTCTTTGATGAAAATTTATTTAACAACTCTTCTAACAAAGGCTTTTATACACACTTATCAAAGTGAAGCTTTTTTTTTTTTTTTACATGTCTTCAGAGGCAACAAAGGCTGCTAAGCTTTCCTGCTTTCTGAAATCTTATTCATACACACAGTCATTTTCCAAATAAGAGATAGGAGACACACATACAGACCTAAAGAAATATGCAGACTTTTTCAGTATTAAGGCTCTTTAAATGGCAATATGGAGAGACGTGTTCTCAACTATCCTCCAGGCTGTAGAGTTAGCAGAGTTCGTGTGAACCTGTTACATTAAATATAAATCAATCTTTCACTGCTGCTAACAACAACAAAACTGTCATTTAAACTTAACAATCTCATTAAATAAAGAGGTTAGTATCCGCTCCGCTTAGTCTGCTAGATGTGGTTTTTAGGGAGAGATCGCAGTGCCAGTTAGCACTAGACTTCATAACACATCAAATACCAGTGATTATCATTCTATGACCAATTAAAGGATTTTCTAATATTTAATTTCACTTTACAGTAATTACAGTCTTTGGTAGTTTATATCTGAATCTGTTTCTTCAAAAACACCTCCCTATCTCCCTCCCTTCATTCTTAGTTCTCTCACATCTTATCCTGCACAAGTCAAATGAAGACATTGCCAGTATGTGTTCACATCTTTAGGGTTTAGTGTCATTATTAATTATTTTCCCCTTAAAGGTGCACTCAGTAATTCTAATCCAATACACTTTTTGTCAAATTCTGAAAATATCTCCTCACAGTCCAACACACTCTCACGGCGAAATGGTCAGGGTTCGTCCGACTTTTCTAAATTTGGCTAATTCGTATGTTATCGTGCGACTGCACTCGTTTGAATTCCTACGACTTTCACTACAGCCAATGAGATCGGTGGACATCGTTTCCATCTAATACATGACAGTTACTTGCTTTTTTCACACATAACAGCTTCCTTTCATGTTTACACACTCTACTGATTGGTTAAGTTTAGATTAGGGGTTTGGGTTAGGGCATAATATTAATAAGTATGTCCTTAACGCCTCGTGCGCGGAACTCACGCTTACTTCCGCATTAGACATCCGGGAATTTGCACGTGATGAAGTCGTACGAGTTCATGCGAACAACATCGTGCAAGACCATACGAAATAGCCAACTCGTAAATTATGTACGGCTTTTCATGAGATCGGGTTGCAGTCTGCTAGCTGTCCGTTCTGTGGGTGGGCTGAAAAAAAATGTAGTATTTGTACACAGCCCTGGTTCTGTAAATTGGACAAAAACAAAGTGGATCAGACCGATCCACACAACACTACTCCAGCCAATCAGCAACAGGGGGTGGTTCTTGCGTGTGCACAGGATGGGGGGTGGGGGCAGAGGGAGAGGGAAATTAATTAGAAGAGCGACGGCAAATCTGGCTGATGCGAACTTTCTAAACTCCAAGGAGGACAAACGGCTGAGAAACAGACCAAGAGAAAAAGGTCAGACGAATATAAACTAAAAAAGAAGGATTATGATAAGTCGAGGGCTTGGAGCCGCGTCAACATAGTCGAGGCTTTTCAGCAGTGGAGAGACCTCCGAGAGGTAAAAGGTTTGAAGGTGGATGCAGAAGTTGCTCTTTTTCTTCTCGATAGGTGGGTAACATAAATTTTGCTATGTTTCACAGAACCCATATTTGTTGTGATGTTAGATTTAGTAGCAGGAGAGATGTGAGTGTCTGGAGCTGGTGTGCGTAAAACCGTCTTGCGTGCATGAATTTGGGGGGTGGTGCTTCCAAAGGAGCACTGAAGGGAGGGGTGTGTTTGTTTTGGCAGTTGAGTTCGAATATCAACAGTGTTTCTCAGGAATCGCTGAGTGCACTTTTAATTCTGTGGTCAGTGTTTGACCTCAGCCAATTGAAGCTGTTCAAAGAACATTTTGAAACAAATTCTGTCAAATCTACCATGTGTGATACCTTAAATATTACACTTACTGTTCACTCTACATTGCAGACCAGTGAAGTAGGCAAATCTATTCATACACACACACACACTCACTCAGAGCCACAGAATGGCACTATTACGCTCTAGCGGAGTTTCCTAGTGTGAAATGGTCCAGCTTGCTAATATGGAAGAAAATGCAAAGACCAAAATTACAAAGTACAGGATCTAATAGCAAGTCTGTTTAAAACCCAAACCCAGCTTAACAGCACTGGCCAAATGAACATAACCAGTCAATGACCACTGTTTTCAGATAACACAGTTTTCTGCCAGGTGCCAGTGTCTGAGAGATACCATACACAGAGATAGCTCCAAGGTAGATTAACAGATCTAATCACTGTGTGGGTGCATTTGAAGGGAGCTTTACAGATAGGCTTCTATAGTACCAAAAAGATAGGCCAAAAAGTGCCTCTCACTGTGAGTCTGTTATTAATTCCATATAGTGAGAGTAAGGCATGCAGGGGAGCTCTACTACATGGGGGCCATTGTTTCCTATCTGGCCTTCCCTCAAACTAAAGAGAAAGAGAAAGAGAGACAGAGGGAAGAGAGGAAGAGGCCTAAAATGTTAACAATGGTATGTGACTATGAAAATGATCCTTTTTTGTGATGTGTTGCAAGAGAGGGTAGTTTGTGTGTGTATTCTGATAACATCATAGTACTGATCCAAGGAAAGAGTCATGTAAATGGGTGGAGGGTCTAGGCATGTGTGTTAGAGTGTGTGGTCATTCCCCCTAGGCAGGCTCCCTCAAATGCTGAAAACAGGAAAAGAGGCTCCATGTGCCAGATGGAATGTCTGACGCAAACCTCAGCCTTGAAACAAAAGCTCAGGGGGGGGTAATGGTAGAACAAGGAGTAAGAACAAGAGTTTTATTGTGTTTGATTATTGCACCTAAAATGCTGAAATGCTAAAACCATGCACATACGTACTGTATTTATGATACATTAATCTTCATTCTTTCAATTCTAAAATTAGAGGCATCCAGGATGCAGTGAACTGAACACACAGACACACTCACACATTTACAGCATAGACCAAGTTGATCATAAGCAAAACTAACCAGATGCTGCCAAAGCTAATCACAGCTTTACATAGTGGCAAGAGCATAGCCATGAAATTACTTTTGGGTGGGCCTCAAGAAAAATGGATGGGCCAAGTTTTGGCCCAAATTGTTTTACCAAGTTTTCCTTAACAACAGAGAAGCGGCGCATTCAAACAGTTCTTTCACACTTTCAGAAATAAAAGTTATGCATTTTGTTAAACTCTTTTATAAATATATATATTTGAAGTCAAAGAATAATCTCTAATATTCTGGGTGGGCCTGAGTCTAATTTGGGTGGGCCCAGCGCCCACCCCGGCCCACCCTTGGCTACGCCACTTTATAGTCGGGACCAACATTCAACCAGATTTGGTGAACAACCAAGAAACATTCTACAAAACCCTTTAATTTAACTGGTTATCGGATATGCCATGCGTAATCTTGTCAAAGCGAACAAAATGTTAATCTACAGTGTGAATAGTCCAGGTGACATTAAGTATTTTCAATCATTGAAATGTGGTGCAGGCAGCACACATCAGAAAAGCTTTATAACCCTAACCCTAACTTTCATCAACAAGTCTAACAAACATTAAATGATGCTCAACAGAGTTCAAAGTCGTTCATGAACAACAAATATAGGCCTAAATATAAAATATAAATATAAAAAATATGTCTATTTCTCGTGTCACATGTATACCAACTATTACCATTAAAACACCAAGTGCCCAAAGAGCGCAATATTAATAGGCTACATCTCAGAACAATTAAAATAAACATATGAAATGACTGCATAAACAGCTGTCAGAACTGATGTGCCCAGAAACTCGCGTGGAGCCTACATAACAAAATCTTTTGACTTTCTGAAAAACAACACCTCAGCCCAAAGGATTGCATTTGACTTCTATGACAAACTAAATGTGTACTAAAACTTTTGTATAGCCTATTTGAAGTAAGTGTGTTTCATAAAAATAATAACTTACTTTTCACCAGATGTTGTGTAAGTGTAAATATTCCTCAAATTAAAAACGCGCCGTTATGAAGCAAGAGCAACGCAGGCGACAGCACCAACAGCGTGAAACACATCCAAATGACACACTTACATTAAGGAGGGAAAACTTTTCTGACTTCCTTGTTTTACGAAACAAGTTCTTGTCCAAGTGTTTAAAGTCTCCTGGGTGAGATGGACGCGTATCACATGATGAGAGTGCAGCGCGAGCAGAGGGTTGGGCGCCCGTGGGAGGTGAGGGTGGGGCGCTCTCGTGGGCGCGCTCTTGGCTCCAGATACGCGCAACCGGAGACAGGAAGGGGCAGAAGAGAAGAGAAGAGAAGAGAAAGGGGTGAATGTGTGCAGCCCTTTCCTTCCTTCTATGCCTCTATCTTTATATATATATATATATATATATATATATATATATATATATATATATATATATATATATATATTAGGAGCTCTAAGCTCAATCTTGAATCTTGACAAAGTGTTGACCCCAAACCTCCAACATTACAGAAACTCTTCTAAATCTCAACATAACAGAACATTAAACACTAACAAATCTCCCCCTTCTATTCATCTTGCATAAAAGCACATAAAATAGCTCTTCATTTCAACGTTTACTCTCCCCATCAAGTCTCATGTAAAGCATGCTGAGGAAAACAATCTGTGGTAAAATGCCATAAATTTACAGTTCAATGTAGAGACAGTACAAACACAATCACACATGTGACACTAAAGTAATGCACTAAACATTAACTAAACCACATAAAATATAGAACACAGAACACCCCAGTGTACATAAATGATATAAAAAACAAACAAAAAAGAAACAACTATTTCTATAAAATACAATGAAGTGTGTTGGGTTACGCAGGGACTTCTGGGAATGCCCAATTTTTGTTTTCTGCCATAATTTTAACAATACTTTACCATAAAGGACATGTTTCTCTTGTTAAACATTTTTACTGTTAATTATACGGCAAAACCATACTTTTACATCTAAAAACATTTTTACAATATTTTACTGTAAAATTACATGTATTTTCTTATTAAATATATTATCTTTTTTATTACTATTATTTATATGTTAGTGTAACCACCTGTTGAGCAATTAGTGTTTTGTTTTTTGTTTTTTTACTGTAGAATTTTTTATTCTTATTCTGTTAAAATAACAAATATTTTTTACAGTTATAGAAATCCCCCACCCACTTTCAGTAATGCAAAATACAATATATATATATACATATATATATATATATATATATATATATATATATATATATACACAGGGTTGGGGAGTAACGGAATACGTTACGGATTACGTATTTAAAATACAAAATATAAGTAACTGTATTCCACTACAGTTACAGTTTAAATCATTGGTAATTAGAATACAGTTACATTCAAAAAGTATTTTGATTAATGAAGAGATTACTTTGCATTTTATTGTCATTTGTTTCATTTAATATTTAGTCCTTTCAGATGGAAAACATTTATACATATAAATGATGTGATCCAAAGTGCATTTGAACAGCGGTGAAACATTTTCTTATGATGTGTCACATTCATACTAGCAGACAGAGAAGTAAGTTTGAAGTAAGTTTGGAGCAGAAGAAATATAAATAAACCTTGTGTAAATTGTCAGCTTTACGCTAAGCTAAAATGCTATTTCTGGCTATTTTACATGCACATGTTACCAGGCACGATCATATTTTTTTATCAAGATCATTCATGTTGGATCATAATTTCTTTTTTTCTAGTAAGATCTTTGATATTAGGGCAAAAATTGTATTCTTGATAATAATTTTTTTAATTGTTTTCCTGTAAAAATATCTAAAAATCCTTTAAACAATATCAGTTTGATTTATCTTGTTTTAGAAACAACACTGCATAAGATATTTAGGTTTTTCAGAGAATGTATTTTTAACATGTGTATTTTGTCTTACTGTACTGGCAGAGTTTTTATAGTCAAAACAATTAAAAAAATCTACCAGTGCTGAAGAAGTAATCCAAAGTATTTAGAATACGTTACTGACCTTGAGTAATCTAACGGGATACATTACAAATTACATTTTACAGCATGTATTCTGTAATCTGTAGTGGAATACATTTCAAAAGTAACACTCCCAACCCTGTATATATATATATATGTGTGTGTGTGTGTGTGTGTGTGTGTGTGTGTGTTGTGTGTGTGTGTGTGTGTGTTGTCCCAGCACAAAAGGATTAAGTAAACTTACATTTAACAATACTAAAATAGTGAAATTGTGTTGCTTTCACTTTAATGAAAACAACTAAACTCCAGATTAATTTTGACATTCAAAATTATTTATTGAATTTCTTCATATAATGACTACAGCATAAACTCAGTATTTTGTGTTGCAAATGTAGCTTCAAACTAAGAAAAGTTCAAAATATAAATGTATAAAAAAATCTGTTTATTTCAATGAATAATATTTGCTGAAAAATTTTAATTTGGTGTGAATAAATGTATTTTTAGGGGAATTTAACACTTTTATTTAAATATGTGAAATTGTTGTTGAATTACACTTAATTTCCTCTGTAAAAAAATAAATAATAATAATTATATATATATATATATGTATGTATGTATGTATATGTATATATGAAAATATGTTTACCAACACCTTCATTTAAAGGAGAATGCATGTTTTATTTATTTTTTTTCAGTAACACATAATCAGTAAGATGTGAATAAATGTGTTTAAGGGGAATTTAACACTTATTGAAAAATGTGGAATGAATTTAAATTATACTGTATTTTCTCTGTAAAAATAATTTTATTTTTTACACTTTGTGCATACACTTGAACCAGCTTAAGTCTGGTCAAGCTAGTCTATTGGCTGGTTTTAGTGGGGCTTTGGGCACTTGTTTTAGCTGGTCAGGCTGGGAGGCCAATTTACAGTGGGATAAACCAGCTAAGACCAACAAACCAGTTTAGGCTGATTGAAAAGGTTTTCAGCAGGAGTAAAAGATGGTCTTATCTGATGGAATAACAATAAGGAAATAGTGCAAAAGTAATAATATAGTGAATTATTAAGCACATAACGCTCTAAAATTATGCATTAATGGCATGAGCCAAAATCATGTTTTGTCCTTACTTGTCAGTCACGCAGTGACGCAGAGGAGTGTGTAGGCTGTTTGCAGTAGTCATTGTATGGTGGAATTATGCCATGTCATCAGCAACAATAACATATCATGTACCTGATGACGACAGTGCACATAAACCCAACCTGTGTCTATTTACCCAGAATAAAGAAGCAAACTCTTTAAATTCAATCTAGCATTACCAAAGACCTTTACCAGATTTACGCTCGCCCCCAACTCTCTCACCCACCCACCTCTCTCTCTCTCTCTCTCTCTCTCTCTCTCTAATGCACACCTGCAGATTATAAAGCGCTCTGTGAATTTATTTTCCCTTTCTTTTGGCAATTAGGGGTGTGGAAGTTACTGGCAAGTTACTCTTCAAGCACACAAGTTTGTGTGTTAGAATGCATTCATGCACAATACTGTATGCCTTTTATGATTATTTGAGCATTTGTCTACTTTGTATTTAATTCTATATATACAGTATATGCCTGAATGGATCTCAGGGTGTGTTTTTATGTCATGATTATGATTGTCATATCAAGAGAGTACATGTGTATGTGTGTTATAAGTGTATATAGAGGCATGGGCAGGATTTTCAGGCCTAACCTCTGACATGCGTGTGACAGCCTGTATTTTAGTAATTAATGAGTTGAATGAGATAACAAACTGGATGGTGTCATTTCTTGTTGAAAACACCTTGCCCAAAATATTTTCAGGTAAGACAAGATGGGCAAAAATCTGCAAAGGAAAAGATGTTGACAACCCAGAAACTCTGTGATTTTATCTGATTACCTGATTACCTTCATTACAAGATAAATGTGACACAGAAAGCACCCCCAGGAATTAAAATGTTATCTTTAACAGATCAAAGATCATGAAGTACAGCGAAAAGTGTAATTATGTAAAAATAAATTTTACAGACTTACACATAATGTGATCCCAAAATAGAATAGTTAAATATGTTTACAATGTTGTAGGTGTGATAACTTGAAAAACATGATGTCATCATGTTATCTAATGGACTCAGATCAGCCGATCAGAATTCATATAATTATGTCATGGAGCGAATATCTGCACTTATCTTATCATACTGGCAACTCTCTGAACAATAAAACTGGGTATGTGAAGAATCAATAACAATACTTTAGAAATGCCTTCAACATCTATTCTTTCAGTAGAAAGACTATTATAATATTCAATATTTAGTGTGTTTTAAAAATAAATTTGTAGTCATACTGTTAGTCGTATTTAACTGGGGTTTTAAGTGGGTGGCTCTGATTAAATGTTAAAGGGATAGTTCACCCAAAAAGGAAAATTCTCTCATCATTTACTCACCCTCATGCCATCCCAAATGTGTATGACTTTCTTTCATCTGCTGAATTCAAAAGAAGATTTTTAGAAATATTTCTCAGCTCTTTTGGTCCATACAATGCAAGTGAATGGGTGCCAACATTTTGAAGCTCCAAAAATCACATAAGTCAGAATTGAAGTAATCCATAAGACTCCAGTGGTTAAATCAATGTGTTCAGAAGCGTTATGATAGGTGTGGATGAGAAACAGATCAATATTTAAGTCCTTTTCTCCTATCAGTTCTCCTCCTTGCTCAGTCAATCTCCACTTT
This sequence comes from Myxocyprinus asiaticus, assembly GCF_019703515.2. Taxonomy (NCBI): domain Eukaryota; kingdom Metazoa; phylum Chordata; class Actinopteri; order Cypriniformes; family Catostomidae; genus Myxocyprinus; species Myxocyprinus asiaticus. Next base: position 6,237,963 of record NC_059351.1, on the reverse strand, counting down.
AACTTTCACATTCTTCTTCCTGTGTTTTTGGTGATTCACATTGTTCATGCAAATGCCTCCTACTGGGCTGGAAGAAGAATTTCTAGACAAAAAGGAATTAAATGTTGATCTGTTTCTTACCCACACCTATCATATCACTTCTGAAGTCATGGATGAAAACACTGGAGTCGTATGGATTACTTTTATGCTGCCTTTATGTGCTTTTATGGGCGTCAACATTTTGGCACCTATTCACTTGCATTGTATGGAACTACAGAGCTGAGACATTCTTCTAAAAACCGTAATTTGTGTTCTGCAGAAGAAAGAAAGACATACACATCTGGGATGGCATGAGGGTGAGTAAATAATGAGAGAATTTTCATTTTTGGGTGAACTATCCCTTTAAATTCATTAATAAATTAGCGAACCTGTTTTATTGTATATAAAATTTAGTAAAAGTAAATGTTTTGTGTTCTTTTGAGTTTCAGTTTAATCTAGTGTGATGAGGCTAAATGTTATGGTCTGTTGTTTTCCCTTTTCCCTTTCCATTTTTTTTTTTTTTTTTAGATTTCATAGAAACCTAACAGGCTCAATGGCAATTAGTAATTTTAACCACTTGGACATGTTCCAAGAAACACACCTAAACACATGCACATATGTATCAACATGCACAGGTGAGCACACGTGTGAGCACATACACTACCGGTCAAAAGTTTTGAAACACTTACTCATTCTTTATTATAATTGTTTTTTCTTCACATTTTAGAATAATAGTAAAGTCATCAAAACTATGGAATAACATAAATGGAACTATGGGAATTACGTTGTGACTAAACAAAATCCAAAATAAATCAAAACTGTGTTATATTTTAGCATCTTCAAAGTAGTCACCCTTTGCCTAGAATTCGCAGACACGTACTCTTGACATTTTCTCAAACAACTTCTTGAGGTATCACCATTTTTTTATGCTTGTGGAAGCCAAAGCAAATGTGTCCCCTTATACGAATATCTCAATAACTATTTGGAAATTTCTCAAATTATATATAACAACATATGTACAGTATGTATTACTTATTTAAATGACTTAAGATTAAACAGACGAAACCTGTTCTAATTTACTGAATAAAATTGTTTTACAAGCATTGTATTAAACTGTTCTCAGAACAGAGAGTTCTGAGGATGGTATGTGGCATCTGCTATATATAATGTCTTGATGTCATAAATTATATTATTATTATTATTATATTATATTCTCTCTTAACAACTGACTATCAACCGACAGCCTGAATGTCAATACAGTACAATACTGTACATTCTATATATATATATATATATATATATATATATATATATATATATACTTTTTTTATATATATTTTAATTTTTAATTTTTATTGAATAATGTGTATCTATATAGTAAAAAAAAACAAAAAAAAACAGCGTATTGTATACTGTACAGTGTATGTTATTATTTGTATATTGTTGAGTGTAATTATGTGTATATCAGATGTTTAAATTGTGTTGTGTTAATTTGATGTTATTGTAAATTGGTATATGTCTCATCACTGTCACGACTGCTATGTTGCTCGGAACTGCACCCAAGAATTTCACACACCATTGCGCTTGTGTATATGGCTGTGTGACAATAAAGTGATTTGATTTGATTTGATTTGATTTGATTTGATTTGATTTGATAGTTGATCCAGTGCAACATGTGGTTTATTATAATGATGAATTGCATACACTTAATTGTGGCTATTATAGAATTGGGTGGCACAGCCCTGCCCTCCGGAGAGAACGATATGTCAAGGGTTTATTTACAAATTCTGCCATGATACTTCATAATACCTTTGCATTTTGAAAACACATTTTACTTTGCCAGGTGTGAGAATTTATGAGAAGCAATGATAATATCTGTCATACAAATGGAATCAGTCAGATATTGACTGGGGGTCAGTTGCTTCCAATTGACCCCAATTTGATTCAGAGATTTGGGTCATGGAAAAGGTATTTTAAAAAAGGAGTTGGGAATGAACCTTGTTTTGTTTTTGTTTTGTTTTGTTTTGCTTTTTATTTTTGTCTTGCTTTGTTGTTTTGTTTTGTTTTGTTTTGCTTTGCTGTTTTGTTTGTTTTGTTTTGTTTTGTTTTGCTCTGCTTTTTTGTTTTTGTTTTGTCTTTGCTTTGCTGTTTTTTGGTTTATTGTTTGTTTTTGTTTTGTTTGTTTGTTTTTTGTTTTGTTTTGCTTTGCTCTGCTTTGTTTTGCTTTGATCTGCTTTTTTGTTTTGTTTTGTTTTGTTTTGTTTTTCATATGTTGTTTTGGCTTTGTCCTAACATAGATGCTTTGCAGGTTCTTATTGGTTTAACATGTTTTACACATATTCTGTATGTTCTGCTTAACTTCTCAACTTTCTGTTACCAAGTTAGACAATAGGGATAGACAAAATTTCAGTGGGTCGCTCTTGGCAAAATACAGGTTAAAATGTTCTCTCTGTCACATGCAGGTATATAGTATATGTGTACGATAGGTTAAACAGGCAGTAATGATGCGAAGAGCGCTGGGAATGACAGCTGATATTTATTAGTTTCTAATGTTTCACAAAGACAGCTCTTATTTCACATATAATTTACACGTAGCCAAGACCTGACCAAAACCCATCCCTCAAGCAACACTCACCATTTAATGGGTTACTGAAGACAGAGCCTGGACCACACCCAATACCCTCTCTGAAAAATAAGAACCTTCTAGGAAGAGAGGTGGGGGGTCTCTGTCTCAGGTCTACTTGTGTAAATGTGAGCTGCTTGTTATCACATTTTAGGATTGACTGACAAACACATGTAAAATGAACTGGACCACTTGACTGAGATTTAAAAAAAAAAAAAAAAAAAAAAACAAACAGAAAGAGGAGACCACATTTATTGAAGGAAGAACGTTTTTCATTTTGGGCTATATTGCACCTTGGTTATTTTTTAGAGTGGGGTGTAGGATACTTTCTGAGAAGATAATAAAGCAAATTCCAAAGCTGGGAAGCTAGCATAACATTTATGGGATGACATTGTTTTGCAATGCAAAAATATATTTGCATACAGATACAAAATGCATGCATGGTCCAGTTCATTTTACATGTGTTTGTCAGTCAATGTGCGTGACACATACAAGACACGTGTGTCATGATGACATGCATGTTAGTGTATGCCATGAACAGTCCTCAGGCTGTATCGGTTGACACACAGTTAGCTGTGATATTTGAAGTTTTCACAATCATCTAGTCTGTGGATTTTTAGTTTTTCTTTCTACCATCCTTCCTCATTTCATTCAGTGCCCCCAAAATCACCCTATACATCTAGGAAAACACAGCAAATCAAATGTCAAAAAAGAGTACACTTAACAGTCATTTTATTAATCTTGTTTGCATTTGCACATATGCCTCTTTTGTTTTGCATCATATGGGTTTTATGTACTTATATTATGAGAGAATACACATAGATTTTATTTTTTATTCATTCGCCAACAGAAATATTGGACACATTCATGATTGATTAAATATTCTGCGAGTAAATGTTTCTCAGGTCAGTTGGAGCGCTCATGGAACGCACAGTGCGTACGGATGTACAGCTGCAGGCACCACTGATTGTACATACATTTAAAGTTCCTGCATTTAATTTAATTTGTAGTTACACTGTTAACCTGCAGGTTAATGGCAGGGTCTCTAATCCTAAACCTAACCCAACCCTTACCCTAAACCTAATTATTACCCCTTACCCCAACCCTAACCCTACCTCTACTCCTAAACCTACCCATACCTCAGTAGCAGCAAATGTGAATCTTGTGAGAATTTTGAGAACATGTAGTTATACAGTACATCCATTGTATTGTATGTATTTTAATGTTAGTACATAGTAGTTAAAGACACCTAATATAAAGTGTGACTTAAAAAAAAAAAAAAAAAGTTTTTGGCTCAATATCACCATTTCCTGATAATAGGCTCATGCAGTATTTTAAAACCATTGGTTTGAACATGCTCCAGGCCCCTAACAGGCAAAATCAGTTGTGTGAGGTTAACATTCCAGAGGTGTGATTGGCAACCAAGTGCAAATATTACACAAACAGAGACATATTCTTAATTTAGAACTGTATCTTTATTGTATGCATTCACTTAAGGTGTATTCATCACAGTATCCAGGCTACTGCAAAAAACTAATGAAGATGTGTTATACTGATGGTATGCCAGTATACACTGAGAAAGACAAGAGAACCTTATAACCCACACTTTGGTTGCTACGGCCAATGACAATAACAAAACAAAAACAATGAGGGTATAAGGGAAGCAGATTGCTTCAAACCCCAGAGCTACAACCACTGTGCCCTGGAGCGAGACACTTCCTGGTGCAGGGCACCCTGTAGTAAAAATTTACTATAAGTCGCCTAGAATAAGATAACTTGGGAAGAGTTCAGAAATCAATATTTGGTGGAATAACCTTGATTTTCAATCACAGCTTTCATGCGTCTTGGCATGTTCTCTACCAGTTATTCACATTGCTGTTGGATGACTTTATGCCACTCCTGGCACAAAAATTCAAGCAGCTGGGCTTTGTTTGATGGCTTGTGACTATCCAGCTTCCTTTTGATCACCGATCCTCCACCTGGTCGTCTAATGGTTAGACAGAGACCTGGAGAGCCCTTCAAGCTACAGTGTCTCACACCCACTGTGAAATTTGGTGGAAGTTCGTGATGATCTGGGGGTGCTTCTGCAAGGCTGGAATTGGGCAATTGAGATTCGTCTTTGTGAAGGATGCATGAATCAATCCACAAGGTTATCCTGGAAGAAAACTTCTGCTCTGACAATGTTCCCCAAATCTGAGAATTGTTTTTTTCAGCATGACAATGCTCCATGCCACACAGACAGGTCAATCAAGGTGTGGATGGAGGACCACCGGATCAAGACCCTGTCATGGCCAGCCCAATCGCCAGACCTGAACCCCTCTGAAAACCTCTGGAATGTGATCAAGAGGAAGATGGATGGTCACTAGTCACAAGCCATCAAACAAAGACGAGCTGCTTGAATTTTTGCACCAGGAGTGGCATAAAGTCACCTAACAGCAATGTAAAAGACTGGAAGAGAACATGCCAAGACGCATGAAAGCAGTGAAAATCAGGGTTATTCCACCAAATATTGATTTCTAAACTCTTCCTAAGTAAAACATTAGTATGGTGTTGTTTAAAAATTAATATGAACTTGTTTTCTTTGCATTATTTAAGGTCTGAAAACACTGTATCTTTTTTGTGATTTTGACCAATTGTCATTTTCTGCAAATAAATGCTCTTAATGACAATATTTTTATTTGGAATTTGGGAGAAATGTTGTCAGTACTTTATAGAATAAAACATTTTCATTTTACTCAAACACATACCTATAAATAGTAAATATAGAGAAACTGATCATTTGGAATGGTCTCTTAATTTTTTCCAGAGCTACATATATATATATATATATATATATATATATATATATATATATATATATAGACATACACACTGGCAGCCAAAAGTTTGGAATAATGTACAGATTTTGCTCTTATGGAAGGAAATCGATACTTTTAATCACCAATGTGGCATTCAACTGATCACAATGTATAGTCAGGACATTAATAACATGAAAAATTACTATTACAATTTGAAAAAAATGTTCAGAACTTATTAAACAACTTCAAAGAGTCCTCATCAAAAAATCCTCCACGTGCAGCAATGACAGCTTTGCAGATCTTTGTCATTCTAGCTGTCAGTTTGTCCAGATACTCAGGTGACATTTCACCCCACACTTCCTGTAGCACTTGCCATAGATGTGGCTGTCCTGTCGGGCACTTCTCACGCACCTTACAGTCTAGCTGATCCCACAAAAGCTCAATGGGGTTAAGATCCAGAACACTCTTTTCCAATTATCTGTTGTGCAATGTCTGTGTTTCTTTGCCCACTCTAAACTTTTCTTTTTGTTTTTCTGTTTCAAAAGTGGCTTTTTCTTTGCAATTCTTCCCATAAGGCCTGCACCCCTGAGTCTTCTCTTTACTGTTGTACATGAAACTGGTGTTGAACGGGTAGAATTCAATGAAGCTGTCAGCTGAGGACATGTGAGGCGTCTATTTCTCAAACTAGAGTCTCTGATGTACTTATCCTCTTGTTTAGTTGTACATCTGGCCTTCCACATCTCTTTCTGTCCTTGTTAGAGTCAGTTGTCCTTTGTCTTTGAAGACTGTAGTGTACACCTTTGTATGAAATCTACAGTTCTTTGGCAATTTCAAGCATTGTATAGCATTCCTTAAAACAATGATTGACTGATGAGTTTCTAGAGAAAGCTGTTTCTTTTTTTTTTTTTTTTTTTTTTTTGCCATTTTTGATCTAATATTGACCTTAAGACATGCCAGTCTATTGCATACTGTGGCATCTCAAAAACAAACACAAAGACAATGTTAAGCTTCATTTAATGAACCAAATAGCTTTCAGCAGTGTTTGATATAATGGCAAGTGATTTTCTAGTACTAAATGATCAATTTATCATGATTACTCAAGGATAAGGTGTTGGAGTGATGGCTGCTGGAAATGGGGCCTGTCTAGATTTGATCAAAAATTACTTTTTTCAAATAGTGATGGTGCTGTTCTTTACATCAGTAATGTCCTGACTATACTTTGTGATCAGTTGAATGCCACTTTGGTGAATTAAAGTATTAAAAAATCCTTCTGAAACAACCTGTGTGTGTGTGTGAATATATATATATATATATATATATATATATATATATATATATATATATATATATATATATATATATATATATATATATATATATATATTTATATACACACACACACTACCGGTCAAAAGTTTTAAAACACTTAATACATTTTCTCAAACAACTTCTTGAGGTATCACCCTGGGATGCTTTTTAAACAGTATTGAAGGAGTTCCCATCTATGTTGGGCACTTATTGGCTGCTTTTCTTTATTATTTGGTCCAAGTCATCAATTTCAAAACTTTTTTTTTATTATTAAATTTTAGTTTTATAATGAAATAAATTAATATAGTAGCACAATTATATTTTTGTCTACAAAACTCATTTCAAACATTTAATCATACGCCTTCAGATCAAAAGATTTTTAAGATCATGAGAAACATTTCAGTCAAGTGTTTCAAAACTTTTGACTGGTAGTGTATATATATATATACTGTATATGGTATACAGTATGGCTTGCAAACTTTAAAAAAACTTCTGTGGGCATTTTAAACAATAACATTGTTATTCTGTAAATTTTTTATTTGACAGAATAACAATAATATGGTGAGTTGTAATATAACTCATATTTATTGGTTTAATGTTGCCATTCTTGTAAAACTGACTGTGAAACAATACAAAAGCACAATGAAATTCAAAATGTAGACATGTTTACACCTTGGTGCAGGGCCGGCCCAGACTCTGTTGGCACCCTAGCCGAGATTTTAGACAAATACTCTTTTGGCGTTTTGTGCTTGTTAAAAATAGAGTAGTATTTTCTGATTATTATTTTTCAATTGACACACAAGTGCCAGCTTTACAGGTCTCACAGAGGTTGCACTACAATTATCTGACCCAGTTGTCAAATTTCCATTGTGGTCTATTTTTTTATTCAGTCATATTAGTTACAATTTCCCTGGTATGTAGTATATTTGATGCTTTCTCTGATAGAGTACTTTGTAAGAGTGCGCACTCTGCCATAGCCACTCTCAGCCATAATAATCACATAAGGAATGTATGATAGTGGTAACTGTAGAGCTCCTTAATATGAAGACAAAGCCAAATCCAGGACATTTAAAGTCAATTTTTAAATCTTGGCCGGACATGCTTTTCCAGGGCTTAAATAGAGTAAAAAAGGGACGTCTGACCCCGCCCCCACCCCCGTCATTTTGCGCCCTAGGCAACCACCTATGTATGTCACCTTTGTCATCGGCCAGCTCTGCCTTGGTGTCTATTCCTTAAGCCGGCAATGACAGAAAAGAACATTGCATAGCATATGTCTACAAATGTTTTCTTGTGTATTTGTAAGCTTCTCGAGAAAGATGTAATGGTGACTTACCCAAAATTAGATACAGTAAAATACAATAAATCATGCTTTTTTTCTACCATTTTAACATGTAAATATTACATTACAACCAACTCTGAATGGCTAATGTGTAGTAAAAATAAACAAATCACAAAACCATTGAATTTATTTAGCAAAATAAAAGTCTGATAAAAGAGCTTTTGTTTATTGTTTTTGTTTGAAGTCTAAGCGTAAAGTAGCAACGATTATCATAATCAGCATCAGCAATTGCAATAATAATAAAACAAATACATAATTACAAAACAGACATCTGAAAGATTCATTTTGTGTCCGGAGGCACTGAGAACAGTGCAATTCAATGTTAATTCATTTAGAATCAGATCTTCATGCATGGTTTGTTCATAAATAAGTTTCACAGTATATGGATGTTTTTGTAAGTATTGAGGACTGAGAGAGAACATGCCTTCAAGGTCTTCATAAGTTCCAGCCTCTACAGCACAAACCACACCCATTTGCCTAATTTGCATATTACAGAAAAATGCATGCTGTCTTGCCGAAACCTCAAATATACCAGTTGCTGTACATAAGCACATGGCACCTGTACAAGAAGCATGTTAAAACATGTGTGCGTATGTTAGTCATATATCTTATGTGTGCTTTACTGTGTACACTTAGTGCATTAACACAAAGGCTTATTCAGTTCTTCAGTTAACGATTACATATAACAAGAGGGTTTAATCTTAATTGATGTATGATCTCATTATTTTAAATGATGAACTGCTGAAAGGGTTGATTCCTTTTATAACATGCCAGATAACACCAAATCCCAGCCAAATATAGTAAAAGATAATTGTTCTGGTTCCAGGGATTTTTTTGGTTGTGACAAGAAATACTACATTCCAAATGCGAAATGTGTCCATTTCCTCTGAAACTTTTAGAAATGTTCATAAAAATTTCCAACTGACTTCAAGAGAATTTTTCTCTGAGATGGTTAGTTTCAGATTCAGTATTACAGTCACACAGCTTAACTGACACTAAATAACCAGTAACCAGGCAGAAAATATGTCATTTTTATTGGCAAAAAGAGGGATTTATTCGTTCTCTGTACTGTATATTTAATCATCACTCTCTAATTTAAAAAAAAAAAAAAACACAAATGACACAAGCATCAAATATTTTTCATTAAAACAGACTTAAAAAAAATTATGAAACGTATACTTGCTCAAAACAAACAAGTGTGTTATTAAAGGTGTCAACCTGTAACCCTGCAAACACTCATGTTTGCAAACAAATTGTAAAAAAAAAAAAAAAAAAAAAAAAAGAAATGGCTGGCTTAGTGTTTCACTGTAGTTTGATATTGGTTGCATGTCCTAAACTGTTTCCCCAAATTGTGGTTTTAAGTTCAGTAATTGCTCGTCAGAGAATTTCATTTGAAAATGTCACTCTCTACCTTATCTCTGAATGTTAGTCAATGTCAATCCATACTAGAAAACACTATTATGGCCCAAATGGCCTTCTTTTTAAACTTTTAATCATTTAATAAAGATAAAAGGATCTCATTGTGATAAATCTATTCAAATAACTCTACTGAACCTTGCGACTTTTTGCTAGATAGCAACAAACACATTTGCATATTGTATATATCTTTTTGTACTGTATGACAAGTATGGTGCTGCTGAGGGTTCATAGATCCTCAGGGTTTATAGAGTCTTTCTACTGATGACCCCACAGTATGTGCTTCATGAGGGCAGCAAAACACACTAATATTTCATAATTTACCCATCCTCGATCTAACCATTAACTCCACTGTTCTCCATAATGGTAAACTCAAAAAACTCAAAAAACCTGCCCGGTTTCAGCAATACATTGATGCAACAAATATTATTATTTATTTTTTTCCCCTTTAAACCTCCCAATTTGGAATGCCCAATTCCCAATGTGCTTTTCTTGGTCGTGTAGTGATTTGCCTAGCAGAGGATGAATCCCAGCTGCCTCTGTGTCTGAGACCATCAATCCATGCATCTTATCATGTGGCTTGTTGATTACGTTGCCACGGAGACATAGCGTGTGTGGAGCCATGCCATCCACCACGGCATCTGCTCAACTCACCACGCGCCCCACCGAGAACCCCATGTGACTCTAATGTGACTCTCATGTGACAGGCCAATTTGGTTGCTTAGGAGACCTGGATGGAGTCACTCAGCACACCCTGGGATTCGAACTAGCGAGCTAGTGAACTCCAGGGGTGGTAGCCAGAGTATTTTACCACTGAGCTACCCAGGCCCCTGATGCAACAAATATTATACGTAGTCCAGACACAACTGGATTAGGTAAACCTAGATGAATTGTGCACAATGAAATTGAGACCAAATGCAAAAGAATTGTGTTGCATTAGCTCATTTTAATTAAGTTAATTGATCAAGCATTAAAAATCACATTTAGTGAACACCCAGAAGTCTGAACACATTTAAAAATTTCACAGCAATGTGATCATATTACTTTTTGATGACTGTTTAATTACACGTATACTTTACGCAACATAATTATGTTCTCATCACAAACATAAACATATTATTTTGTTTTTAAGAGTACTGGTTTAGTATTTTCAATAGAGCTGCTTTCCTTTTTTTCAGAATAGGGTAGATCGGTGCTTGTTATTTCACCTTTAAAGTTGCAGTATGTAAGATTCAGAAACCCTTGTTATTAATGACACCTGTAGGCTGTTAAGTGAACTGCAGCCAGCTATCTGTTGCTTGTGCGCACACTCCATAGGGACGTGAGCATCGGACAAAACAATGACGTAACGTACAAAGAGACTGAACGTGATTCAACGGCATCATGCTGACAGATGAGGTAGCATAATTAAAATTACACAGTTATGATTGTTTTACTACAACTTTGAGACTGTATATTATATTTGACTCTCCAGTGCTGGAACAGGGCTAAAACAAAGTGTGGATATAGGTCTGACTATGCAAGACTGTAGTTTGAAGTAATACTTTTCTTTGCATGATACATTGACTGCATTTATACGATAGCGTATGTCGGCGTTAGCTAGCTAGCCAGCTTTATCAATAGCTGTTAGCTAAATTTGGTGGATGATGACAGTAGCTGTTTATAAAACAGACTGTACACTGTATGTTGACACAATTCAATATTGATGTGATTCCATCACAACTGTCATTTTGATATATCGACGCGCTATTGTTTTATAATAAAAGTATATATTTTCTGTATAACCAAGTTACGTTACACTAAAGAATGGGTCTTTTTGCATTATCTTGAACATTGTCTAGCATTCATTTCATGTGTTATTGTAGTTTACCTTGCTGAATAATTACAGATTAGCATTGTTTATGTCAGTCACTGTGAATCAGCATACCTGACTTTTAGTATAAAGAGAAGATCGTTGAAATTATTTGAAAGTTACGAAGCAAGGTAGCTTGCAATTTGTCAGCGTTAGCAGGTAAGATCATGTTAGCTAAAATTACACAGATCAATCCTTATGGCACTATATTTCACATGCTTTGCAGTTATGTAAGCTTACTTGTCCAATAAGAAGAACGCCAATTCAGGGTCGGTTTTGATCCCCAAAACCGAACGAAGGTCCCTCCAGGAATCAAATGCCCTGCCGATGTTCACTCTAGTTTTCGCTCGACCACGATCACGTTCCCGCTTAGCCAGATGGGATTCAGTAGATAAATGTTTTGGGTTTTTTTTGGGCTTACTCGGTTTGTGTAGGAGTCGGTGTTGTGCTGGGAGCCGGACGTTTGCTGGATTCCATCTCTAAGATAAAGTTACCTAGTGTTGCAGTTTGTTGTCGCTGTTGAATAGCGGATGAGAAGCGATTACTGAGGCAAGGCTCTCGGGAGCGCACATAAACGTCACATCCTTTGGATTTTCCCGGCAAAAGCGACCCGCTCCCTTCGCATAAAAATCAGACTACAGGCTTTAATAGGCAACCTAGGAAGTCCGGGAAGGGCTCATTTTTTAAGTTGCGTTACAAACCGTTCACACATTGGCAAAAAAAAAAAAAAAAAAAAAAGCGAATATTACATGAAAATTTAACATTTAAAATATATAAGTAATTTCATTCCGACTGATGTGCAAATGAATAATTTAGAAAGAGTTTTGAAACTTTTTTACCAATTAACTGAAAAGAAAGGACTTTAAAGAGGGATTTACCCACAAATCAAACATCACTATGGCTTGCGAATAAGTACACAATCTCTAACCTAAAGCAATATTTAGGTGATGCAATATTATAAAGCAGAACATAACTAGAAAAACGTAGATTCACTTTGGAAATTCACTTTTCATGTGTATTTGAAGTCAAAGAATAAACTCTAAAATTGTGGGTGGGCCTGGGTCTAATTTGGGTGGGTGCGGGCCCACCCTTGGCTACACCACTGCTGCCCAATAGAATGGTTTAGGATAGAATTCAAAATAAATAACCTAATTTCAGTGTTGGGGAGTAGCTAACTACAAGTAGTGACTCTACTAACATAACAAAATTTTCAGTAGCTTGACAGTAGCTCAGCTTCTTTAAAAACAGTGTAGCTTTTCAAGTAGAGAACTACTTTTTTCAGCAAGTAGCGGTGTAGCGTGACCAAATGCTACATCATGTTTTGGTCAGATTATATCTAATAGCCTTCTTTATTGCGTAGAAGCCAACCTTCTACCTGCAAAACATCTAACGAATTTGAAGTGTATTCTGGATGCTGCTCACAATTAGGCAGCGTCTGTCTTCTTCTTTTGTAACGTTCTTTTTGTAAGATCATGAACTAAAATAGTGCATTATGTATCTACTGACAGCTTATTACACATCACAATAAGAAGAGATTGTGATGATGTGAAGCGAGCAACCACATTTTGTTTACTTTTACAAGATGTACAGGGGCGGGTAAATCTGAAAATGATAAAAGAACACAATTCTATTCTATGAAACAAACAATGTTTTAGACACTTTGTTGTTAATAGACAACATAAAAGCATATTTACCTATACTTTCTTTTATAAAATAATTCAAAATGTTATTATTACCAGTTGAGGGATTTTATTTCTGTTCTGAATATGTTTATTTCGCTTCTCATTATCTGTGCATTATTGGGAGCAGTGAGAGAAATTATTCCTATCATTTCTCAATTTCTTAGCATTTAATCAACTATTATTTTAATGTAAAATGAACAAAATTATTGGTGAAAAAAAGAATGTATTATGGCATGTATTATTATGCAACAGTCTATCAGAGGGTGACCAAACGTCCTCTTTTTTTGGACCTGAACAAAGCGTCCGGCCTATTTCAAAATTGCCTCTAAATGTCCAGGAGATTTTTATAGAGCAACCTATGTATGTGACCTGTAAAGCTGAAACTTGCATGTCAATGGCAAAAAAAAGTCCAAAAATACAATGAACAAGAACACAGGTCATGGGAAAAACAAGCCCTGTGAAAAGTTTTTTAATGGCATCTGATTTTATGTTGTATTTTATGGCCATTATTAACTGTATTAATTATTAACTACTGTATATACCAGTGTTGGGGAAGGTACTTTGAAACTGTAGACTGTAGTCAAATTACTCTTTTGAAAACATAGTTAGCTACACTACAAGCTACTGACAAAAAGAGGCTAACTACATCGAAGCTATTTAAGGTGATATCAGATGATAATTCTGCAATCAGAGGTTATAAATAAAGTTTTATAGTTTAGTCCATAGAAATGTAGCAATATGAACATAAATATACAGGTAGTTATATTTATAATATTATCTTAACCCTTGTGTGGTGTTCATTTTTGGACCCTTTGGTACTGTTCGGGTCAAATTATTGGGGATTTTAAAGCAATACAGAAATAAAAATGTACATAAAAAACTCCTTAACATATATTGTCTTTATCTCAATTCCAAACAATATAGATAACATATATGATTAATGTTTGCAATTAGTCTCTGCTAGATCACATTTAACAATGGAAGTGCCATTCGTTTTTTTGTTATAAAGTTATAATTTATGTAAAAATAAAATCCACTATAATAAAGAATTGGATATCTTCAGAACAGAATGTCTTAGAGACTTGCGCTTTAGCGCCTTTGAATCAGGTTAGTAGCCAATAAGAATCACTCTGTTTAATGGTTAACCACACCCTAGCAACCATTTAGTGATCCAATTCAAAAAGGCTGAGAGGGATATTTTCAGATCAGAATATCCTAGAGACATGAGAGTTGGCTTGTTTAACTTGGGTGAGCAATCAGTCTCCAAGTATCATCATGGAAACTATTTAGCCATGCCCTAGCAACCAAACCCCATTGACTTCCATTCCAAATCGCTTAGATGTTTATCTCAGGATCAGAATGTCGTAGAAACTTCATTGTTGGCTTGTATGACTCAAGACAGAAAGCAGCCTTCTTAGTATCACCCTGGCAACTGCTTAGCAACAACATTGGCTTACCCTAGCAACCAAATATCAAAACACATATCTCTGCACCAGAAAATCGTAGAAACTTCCGGGTTGACTTATTTCACTCAGGATAGCAAGAAGCCTTGATAAGTATCACCCTGGTAACTGCCTAGCAACCAGATGCGGTTACCCTAGCAACCATGGAACAACACCAATATCTCTGGACCAGAACATCCTACTGTCATGTGGGTGGCCTTTTTCAACTTGGGGCAGTTGGTGGGACATCGTGGTGAGAAATTTTGCCACGGCAAGCACCACTCATATTTTCTTCAGGAAATTTACCTATCTAGTGAGTGAGTAAGTGTGTGTGTGTGCATGTTTCTGTGTGTCTGTCTGTGTGTCTCTGTAGGTTCCCATACTACAGAGGGTAAAGAGAGCAGGAAAGTGGGAGCAGACGGCTTCTCGTGCTTGGATTGTAAAAATGTAGCAGGTATATGTGTGTGTGTGTCTGTCTGTATGTTTCTGTGTGTATGCGGGTCAAATTGACCCGAACATCGTATAAAAGGACATGAATGTGTGGGGGCATTGTAGCATGTATACTCAATGACTTGTTTTTCTTTTACATGTTCTTCACAGAAAATAAGCCAAGACCATGGAGTTTCAGGCTGAAAAATTGTAACCTTGTATCATTTTTCTTTTGGTAAAAATTTGAAATGGGTCAATTTGACCCGAACACCACATAAGGGTTAAATAGTTGTATATGTAAAAGAGCATTATTGCATTTGTACCAAATAAATACTGTGCAAGTATATCTTAGTTAGGGTGAAACACTTTAAAGAAATAGCTCACCGAAAAATTAAAATTCTCTCATCATTTACTCATACCCTATGCCATCCCAGATGTGTATGATGTTCTTTCATCTGGAAGAGGTGTTAGAGAGGCCAGCAGGGGGTGCTCACCTATGGCTGCCGTCGCATCATCCAGGTGGATGCTGCACACTGGTGGTGGTTGAGGAGAGTCCCCTATTCACTGTGTAAAGCGCTTTGAGTGTAGTGTCAGAAAAGCACTATATAAATTTAATGTTCATTCATTTATCTGCTGAACTCAAATTAAGATTTGTAGAAGAATTTCTCCGCTCTTTTGGTCCATACAATGCAACTGAATTGGTGCCAAAATGTTGAAGCTCCAAAAATCACATAAGTCAGAATGAAAGTAATCCATAAGACTCTAGTGGTTAAATCTATATCTTCTGAAGCGATATGATAAGTGTGGTTGAGAAACAAATCAATATTTAAGTCCTTTTTTAATATAAATTCTCATCCCTGCTCAGTCAATCTCCACTTTAACCTTCACATTCTTCATTTATATCACCCTCTATGGGATGGAAGAGAATTTCTAACAAAAAAGGACTTAAATATTGATCTTTTTCTCACCCACACCTATCATATCACTTCGGAAGATATGGGTTAAAACACTTGAGTTGTATGGATTACTTATATGCTGCTTTTTTGTGTTTTTTGAAGCATCGAAAATATGGCACCCATTCACTTGCATTGTGAGAACCAAAAGAGCTGAAATATTCTTCTAAAAATCATAATTTGTGTTCTGCAAAAGAAAGAAAGACATACACATCTGGGATGGCATGAGGGTGAGTAAATGAGAGAATTTTCATTTTTGGGTGAAATATTCCCTTAAGTTTAATATATACACTTATTCTAAATACAGATAGAAAAGACACTATTTTATATAAGAGCAAAAACATAGCGATAAACAGCAGCAATTAACTAAATATTTAGCTTGAATCAAAAAAGATGGGCTCAAGTAAATCGGTGAATCATTTACAGCAGGGGTGGGGAACGTCAGGCCTCAGGGCCGTATAAGGCCCGCGAGACCATTTTACCCAGCCCGCGAGGCTATTTGAAAAATAATTTGAAAAGCAAACAAATGGCCTTGATTCAGTAACTTGAAAAATTCTATTAAAATAATGTTTAAAAACTATTTTAAATGATTACGCAAAATATTGTAAAATAGATAGATCTTTTAGTGTTTTTTCTTGGTGCGTGAGCACGTAACGGAATGCGTATTTTGATTTCAACCCACAATCATAAATTGCAAGAAACTGTATGACCCGTGAATAATTTCGTAAATACTTGAATGGCCCTTAATGGAAAAAAGGTTCCCCTCCTCTGATTTACAGTATTTTAAATAGTTTGTTTACAGTGACCACCCAAACGAATCCATTCATTAAAATGAAATGTAAAATTTTTTAAACATTTCTTACCCACTCATTAACATGAACTGTCCGAACAAAGTAATTCATTAAAATGACTTGGACTTCCTAACGTTACGAGAGCGAACTGTTTAAGTAAGTGTGTGTTTGATTACTCCCTCAACATCGCTGCGTATGAGAACTGTAACGTTGGAAAATGTAGCTTCTTACAGGAAAAGCTATAATATTATGAAAAAGCAAAGTCACGGTCAATTAACGGTTTCGGTTTTGGTGCCAAAAGCGAGTTGTATTTGAAGTTGTAAATTATGTAATACAGTCCTCAGGAATGCAAATCTTATTAACCATAACCCAAACCCCAACCCTAAACCTAACTGTCAGTGGAGTAAAAAGCAACCTTTGAATCGCACTGTCATTGTTTATACAGTATGAATGTGATTAGAGTGTGAGACCAGAACCTTTGTGAATCGATGCTTAAATGTCTGATGGGCAGTTCTTGCATGCATCATAAGCACAGGAGATTTGAATACACTAGTTTTGAAAGCTATCGTACGGCATCAGAGGACATGGAATATATATAGTATGGATAACTTTTATTGTACTTTTTTTCTTTTTTGGAGCATGACAGCCCAGTTTCTATTCACTTGTATGGAAAAAAGCTGAAATTAAGTGGTCTTTTTTTCTTTTTGTTTCTCTTTTTTTTTTTACATCAATATCATGTTTAAATTTGGGGTTGAGGTTTGGGTAAGGGGTTAGACCAGGGGTGTCAAACTCGGTTCCTGGAGGGCCACAGTTCAGCAGAGTTTAGCTCCAACCCTAATTAAACACACCTGAAGCAGCTAATCAAGGTCTTCAGGAGTGCTTGAAGATTACAAGGAGGCATTCTGGAGCAGGGCTGGAACTAAACTCTGCAGGGCTGCGGCCCTCCAGAAACTGAGTTTGACACTCCTGGGTTAGACTTTATGGTTAGTTTTAGGATTAAGGATTCGGTTAGGAGTAAGACGTAGTAAAAATCATTACTAATGCTGAATTTTATTGATTTGAAATTCATTGTTTGTTTGATTTTTCTCTATGGGAATAAAAATGTCATGCTTTTGGACAAGCCAACTCCTCCAACATGGGACCAGGTTGGCTACAGGAAAAATTATGAAAATTGCATTTAAATACACGCAGACACTTTTGTTGATATTGGGTGATGTTCTAAATAGGTTACAGACAGTGTTGCACAAGTAGGATCGGCATGGCAAAACCACAAGCTGGCAAATATTTCAAAATAATAAATGCTGCCAAGCGAGAAAAACAAGGTGTGAAAAGTGTCATTGAAAAAAAAAGAGGTGATGAGAAAGCAGAACAACTGAACAATGGCTTTGCCAACAACTGCTCTGAAAAGATGTGCAGATAAAGAAGCATGTCTGCTTTTACACATAACAATCCAGAAAGATTTAAGAGTGGGAGAATGTGAGTTTGTGTGTGCTAGCTTTGTGTATGCTTTGTTCTGAATGTATTGTCGATGGTAAACCTGAGCTTAATTGGCTCTTACCAGGCAAGCAAACTCACTCACACGGTTCCTCATGGAAGCTATTTTAAAACATGACAGCTGATGAACAAGCTCTAAAGGAGTGCATTTGATCAAGTCTGTGTTCTAAGTTGACACGATTGTTAACAACAACAAAAAAGGAAAACACATTTATAATGCTACACACAAACTACACACAATAGAGGTGCTTGATCATAAATCACTTCCTTAGCTTAAAAACAACAGCAAGCACGCTTTGGGCAAGCATCTAAAAGATCCACCTATTATTAAGTAATGTGTGCATCTGTTGTCTTGTGACTTAGATCAAAGTTAAAGAATTTGAATGTTTTGGGCTATTACTCTGAACTCAGAACTGCTTGCAAGGCTTAAGATATAACACATTGTGTGTACTCAGGGTTTTAGAAATGTTTGATAAGCACTGATGAATGTTGTGCAGCCGTTGAACAAATGTCTCATTAATCAATGTTTCACAGTAGTGTGGCTCAGTGTTACAACATCACATAAGAATGGAATCATATCACTTTGAACACCTGTTTCCTCTTAAAACTCATCAGAATAAAACATCCCAATACTTTATGTTGTGTACAGATTTTTAAAGAATGAATAAAAAGATTACCAAATCGGTGTCAAGCTGACCATAATGCATTATTCATTTGATCTACCAAAATAATAATGTATTAAATAAATTATTAATTCTAATATCTATTACAGGTATACCAACCACTTCAGGAGCAAGTCAGACATATGGGTACATTGTGTATATATAGTAAGACAATATTTGCAATTTTCAAAAAATCGGCATCAGCTGATAACCATGGATAACAATGAACGAATGCCGATTAAGTGGCAGTTTAAACTTTCAGTTCCAAAATTGAACAACTACCATGTCAACATTAGAAACATTTAATAACAATACTTTATCTCTTTTTACACATAATTTAGTGAATTTTAATAAAATATCTTGAATTGTTTTTGTTAAAGGGACTGTTCACCCAAAGATGAAAATTCTCTCATCATTTACTCACCCTCATGACATCCCATATGTGTATGACTTTTTTCATCTGTTGAACATAAATGAAGATTTTTAGAAGAATATTTCAGCTCTGTAGGTCCATACAATGCAAGTGAATGGGTGCCAAAATTTTGAAACTGCAAAATCCACATAAAGGGAGCATAAAAGTAATAACACAACACATGACTTGACTTGGCTATATGACTCCAGTGGTTAAATCTGTGTTCAGACATGATATCACAGGTGTGGGTGAGAAACTGATCAATATTCAAGTCATTTTTTTTATAATAAATTCTCCTCCCTGCCCAGTCAGTGGCGATATGCAAGAAGAATGTGAATCACCAAAAATACAAGAAGAATGTGAAAGTGAATGAAAAAGGAATTAAAATTGATCTGTTTCTCACCCACACCTATCATATCACTTCTGAAGACATGGATTTAATCACCAGATTCGTCTGGATTACTTTTATATTGCCCTTATGTGGATTTTGTAGCTTCAAAGTTCTGGTCACCATTCACTTGCATTGTATGGACCTACAGAGCTGAAATATTCTTCTAAAAATCTTCATTTGTGTCCAACAGAAGAAAGTCATACACATCTGGGATGGCATGAGTAACTGATGAGAGAATTTACATTTTTGGGTGAACTATCCTTTTAATTTGAGCAGTTTTGTACAAGTCTCATTTAATGTCATTAAAGTTCAATATGTTAAGTTCAATCAACAGTGTAAGCCACATGGGGATTTAAAGAAAGTGCAGTGAGACAAAGAACATGGAAGATTGTGACCTTGACTTTTGCAATACTGCTCTGTACAAGTACTTTTGCAAGTTGCTTATCGAAACAGAATTAAAGCGTCTGATTCAACAGAACTTCATGAGTATTACGTTTTCTTTGTAACTACAAACATATGCACACACACCCACACAAAACTGAAGAGAAAGGACACGTCAAACTTGTGTACAACAGTTTAAAATTAAATTTTAATGCATAAAATAATAATACTCTCCAATAATAAAAAAAAACAAAAAAAAAAAACACTTGAGAACTATGTTTTTACAGTGCCCCGGTCTTTCCACATTAATGAAATTCTAAAAAAAAAAAGCACAAGAGGTAAAAAGGTAAGGACATAATGTCAAGCAAAAGGTGTAAGACTATCTATAATCTTTCCTCGTTTAACACACATTAAAATACCCAACACATGCGGTTTGTCACAGAGAAAACCCTAAAAGTAAAATTGTTTAAGGAATTGTTTAAAAAAAAAAAAAAGAGACAAAAATGAAAATTGCCATCATTTACTCACCCTCATGTTGTTCCATCCAAACCCCTATGATTTCCTCTCTTCTGTGGAACACAAAAGGAGAAATCTTGAGGAATGTTCCGGTGGCTTATTTCCATGCAATTACAATCAATGGGGACTGAAACTTTCAAGCTTCAAAAAGGATATGAAAGCACCATAAAACTTTCAAACAAGTGGCCCATAAGACTTGTGTGCAATATTTCAAGTCTTCTGAAGCCAAACAATAGCTTTGCGTGAAAAAATTTGAAAATGAATCAGACCGCTTTTGACACTGATTCATTTAATCAGTTGACGTGTCCAATGATTCAATTAAAAGCTCTGACTCAAAGGAACAATTCATTCACAAATTGGACATCGCTACTTCACTCATAAACTCTCATGAACACACCAAATAATGCTACCGTATGGCTTCAGATGACTTGGAATATAGTGCACAAGTGGATGGCATCCATCGGTTTCGAGAGACCATGGAATGTGCACACTGAAGTCAGCTGGTGAAACAGCGTCTGCTGTGGCTGTACAGCCCAACGCGAGAGTGGCAGACTCTGCCGCAGTTGTCACAGGTGAAGTTCATGTACGAGGGTTGTTTATTCTGCCTCCAGGAGTGCTTTTCTTCTACTGCCTGACTCATCTACCTTTCTCCCCTTTGGAGCCCTTTAGTCAATTCGTGGTGCCATTGACGGCGGTCACTGGCGTACTCCTCCCACTTCTCAGTGTCCAGCTCCCTCATGGCGCGCTTGCACACATCTTTGAAGCGAAGATGGGGGCGTACCTTTGCTCATTTACTGGTGGCCAGCTCCCCATACAGGAGATCTTTTGGAATCCTTCCATCCTACATGCGATAAATGTGGGCCAGCCAGCATAGACGGCGTTGGTGCAGGAGTGTGAGGAGGCTTGGAATCTGGGCGTAGTTGAGGACTTCATTGTTGGTAATATGGTCGGTCCACTTGATGCCCAGGATGCGCCTTAGGCTGCGCAGGTGGAAGGTGTTGAGCCTATTTTCTTGCCTTGGTAGAAGGTCCAGGACTCGCTCCCATACAGCAAGGTGCTCAGAACACAGGTTCTGTACACTGCCACCTTTGTTCGGGCGGTCAGCTTCCTGTTTTCCCAGGCTTGCTTTGTCAGCCTGGCGAGAGTTGTTGTAGCGCACCCAGTATGCCTGTTGATCATGGTGTCCATGCTGAGGTTGTCTGTTATGGTAGAGCCGAGGTAGGTGAATTCGTGGATCACCTTGTGTACGTAGTTGTTTGACTGTGGTCTCAGGGAGGTGGTCCACCTCTTGGCCCATTACATGCGTTTTCTTTAGGCTGATGGTCATGCTGAAGTCCTGGCAGGCGTGGGAGAACATGTCCATGAGGCACTGCAGCTGCTCTTCCTTGTGAGATGCCAGGGCAGCATCATTCACAAAAAGCATGTCTCTAATGATGACCTTGCGGACTTTGGTCTTCGCCTTTAGATGGGACAGACTGTAGAGTTTTCCGTCTGATCTTGTGTGGAGGTAAACTCCTTCTGTGGCTGTGCCGAATGCATGTTTCAGCATGACTGCAAAGAAGATGCCGAACAATGTTGGTGCTAGTACGCAGCCATGTTTGACACTGCTCTTGATGTTGAAGGCATCTGATGATGAGCCTACAAAAAATCGTATAGACTTGAAACAACATGAGGTTAAGTAAATAATGAGTATATACAATTTTGGGTGAACTATTACTTTGAGGTCTTTGTTTTAGTTGGTACCAAAACAACAGCAGTGCATGCCACAAAGTAAATGCAGACTTGTAGATACTCTGTGATAAAGTTTGGCATTACAGATCATTATGAGTAATAATGAAAAGGACAGAATAGTGTTTAAATGGTTTTAATATTATGTTGGAAGATGTGTGTGTCTGTTGACAGCAAGCAATTTCTGAGTGATTTTAAACAGTAAATCAGCAGCATTTGAGTCTGAGCCTCCAGTGAATAAACTTTAATAAACAGATGTCTCTCTGTTAATGAACATGCACTCAGGATGTTGGAGCTCCTCTTTGGTATCTGCTAGAATAGCAAATGTTTACAGTATTTTGGAGGGTTGTCATTTTTTTTAAATCAAGTTATATTGCACTAGGATACAATAGTGGATTTATTGGCCACATTGAAATCCACACATACATACAAAAATACGCACAAAGTGTCACACACGATAACAATGGGGTGCAAACATTATACAGCGCAACATGAGTACAATCATCTGTAGCCTCTCTGCAGGCTGGTCAGTGCTTACTAGGGAACTGTCAATCTGATATGTCAGTAACAATACAAACAGACTTAAATCAACCTCAAATCAACCTTAGAGAGGCTTGATTGGGGACAGAGCTATCTTAACAGCTGCAAAAGGAGTGAAAAAAGGAGTATCAATTAAAAAAGTTGTCCAAGTCACGGAAGCTCCAAGAACCAGAAAAGAACGGCATCATAGAAATTCTTTTCAGTTTTGTGTTGTTTTGATCGTTTAAGCTGTATGTTCAGTTCTGCCCAGACACTTTAAAAGCCTGTTAGCTCTCTAAATGAGCACTGAGGTGAAGGAACTTCCCACACTGAAAACCCCACACTGTCCTCCTCCTCTAAGATGGCTAGTCTAGAGGATGGCAGGACCAATAGGGTGGGAGGATTAACAGAGACAGAGCCGATGTCTACGTTACTCCAAGACGAGGAGCTTAATGACAGCCTTCCCAGGCCCTCGTGATGACAGTTGACTGTTTATGAAGACTAGACTCCATATCCCCACTGGCACAGTTACTGGATGGTACTTGTGTTAGTAAGGTTTTCCAGAGCAGGACAGGGGCTGTTACTGTCTAGACTGCTGTAGAGTGCCCTCAGGTTAGATACAGTCTGCTGTAGCTCTGCCCGTTCCTGCTGCAGAGTCTTTACTTCCAAATGCAGCTCAGCCTCTCGACTCACCAGGCCCTCCACACGAGTCTCCAGCCATCGGACCTTAGCATTGGCAGCCTGATGAAAAACAATATTGAAGTTCAGGTTTGTTTCCATTTCCATTTAAGTCTGCAATTTAATTATGCAAAAATAAACAAAATTTACACTAAGAACAATTCTTAATTTCCATCTGTCTCTGGAATAAAGTTCAGACACCTGAACTGAATTGTCTAGATGCTGAAAAAAGAAAGAAAAAAAAAAAAAGACAAAACTAGGGCTGTCACGATTATGAAATTTGGCTGACGATTAATTGTAAAACAAATAATTGCGATTATGACGATTAATTGTCTGTTTTAGGGCTATGACAATTAACTGTCTCTTTAAGGGCTTTCATGATTAATTGTCTTTTTTCAGCATGTGCGCTTCATACACATTAAGAAGCCATTTTTATTTAACTTGAAATATACAAAACAAATAATAAAATAGGGACATGTGATTTCTTGTTAAGGCTTTAAAAACTTATGACATGAAAAATGATGTTTTAAATATCAAAACTGTCTTTTTGGTCAACTTTCGTTTTGGCCAATTTTACATTTACAATGTTGTTTTTTTGAACAATCTTTCGCACATTATTTTAATGCTCCGTTTAAACCCACGAGCCCTTATTTGTCATGAAGCAAAACCTTAGAGATTTTGTTTCATCATTTCATCACTCCACAGTAATTAAGTGTGCGTCTCCTTTTCTGTCACTGCGTGTATGAACCAGGAATATTTGCCATTACACGATCTTTTAAAATTAAACCATAGTGCTTTGCGTTCACTATCACAGTTTATACTTGTTCGTTTATATTTTCTAGTTTGGCGTGAGCCTCTGCTTACAGCGCATGCATTAGATCGCTTCACATGCTCCTCTGGACAGGAGCTGGTTGAGATCTGCGGACGGTGCGGCTCAGTGACGCTTGGACTCCGAGTTTAACTGAATGACACACAAACGCACATTTGTGCATGGCATTTATAGAGTATATTCACTTAAAATTCCCCTTTTTGGGCATCAAAATGTGATTTGAATTAGAATGGCCAATAATCACGGTTATCTCAAATAACCGCGATCAGACGGTTATTTATTAATCGCCACAGGCCTACACAAAACAAAACAGAACAAAAATCAAAACATGAAGCAAAACACAGAACAAAGCACAAAACAAAAACTAAATCAACAAACAACAAAAATCCATAAATATATATATATATATATATATATAAAAAAAAAAAAAAAATTTCATTATGATATTTCAGACTCGGTGTGAACTTTGGACACCTGAACTGAATTGTCTGGATGCTGAGCAAAAACAAAACATAAAAAAAACCACAAAAAAAAAAACACACAAAACAAAACACAGAACGAAATAAAGCAAAACACATGAAACGAAATAAAACAAAACATGAAAAAAAAAACTACAACAGCAAAACAAGCCTCTGGAACCTCTGATAAAAACAAAACAAAAAAATGGATCATCGCAGTGTGAAAATTCGAACTTGAATGTGAAGGAGTTCAAATCGATGCATTGCTTCACTTTTAAATCTTGAATAAATTTTCTCCAAAAAGTCTGATGCATTGTGAAGCCTTTAGAATTTTTTTTTTGTATAAATGCAAATATATATAGGGATTCTGCTTGTGTTAGTATGAGCCACCTGTAGCTCCTCTAGTAGGTCCAAGTTTTGCTGCCGGAGACTTCCATTGGTCTTCTCCAACTGGGCGACCCGCTGTGATTGGCTGAGGGTAGATGGACCATCTAAGAGCTCGTCCTGAAGAACGTGATATTCCACCTCATAGGCCTGCAGCTGCTTACTGATATCCATCTCAAACACCTACAGGTACACAGACATGTACAAATGTATGAGATGACAAACAGCAAGTCAAAGCATGTTTCTTTGTGCGTGTATATGCAACACACTAAGAAAACGTCCTTTGTACGTGTGTAGATGTGAGCTCTCCACATCTTTTGTCTTGTTTTATGGTCTCATAAATCCTCAAAAATGCCATGCAAATCATATCAAAGCAACTACATTGCAGGTCTAAGGGAGGCTAGTAAACTTGTAATGACGAGTTTTAGTGCAAAGGTGTCTCACGCTTAAACTCATCAACAACATATCTGGTAGGATGAGATACACTGACTGACACTATTAATTTCATAGTAGGGTTGCACCAGCCGTTTGTAAGGTCTTACTTAAATGGGACATATTGTTCACACTAGGGCCATCATAAATACTAGTTTGTTTGTAACTCTATACTTAAGGCAAGACATAGCAAGTAGGACTTAAGCACTTGGTAAAGTAATCTATAGTCACACAATATGATCTTTACCTTTATTGATCAATAGCAGCATTCAAAATTGTGAACAGAAAAAAAGTGATGAAAAGTCATATATTTTTACACATATAGTTTTATTATGCTACAGTTGTCACGTAACTGTCAAAAGTAATATATGAAACTTCCAATGTTTATAAGACAAAGAACAGGAAATAGAATTATCATGAAATATAACAAATTACATATTTATATCTGTAAATAGTAGGCTAAATACTCAGGAACTTTAGCTAAAATTAATCTGTCAATCAATAAATACTAGTAACACAAACTTAATTTTCTTTGAGTTGCAACCAGCACCAAGAGAGGAACATATGACTCTGAAATCTAACAGTAATACTATTTGGATTTTACTGCAATTTAATAAATAATAAAAAATAATAGTAACATACACAACATATTCTCTATTCTAGAGACAGTTGTGTGTGAAAATCCCAGGAGATCAGCAGTTACAGAAATACTTAAACCCTCAGCCCGTCTGGCACCAACAAGCATCCATGCAATTATCTAATCAGCCAATCATGTGGCAGCAGTGCAGTGCATAAAATCATTCTGATACGGGTCAGGAGCTTCAGTTAATGTTCACATCAACCATCAGAATGGAGAAAAAATTTGATCTCAGTGATTTTGGCAATGGCATGATTGTTGGTGCCAGATGGGCTGGTTTGAGTATTTCTGCAACTGCTGATCTCCTGGGATTTTCACACAAAACAGTCTGTAGAATTTACTCTGAATGGTGCCAAAACATCCAGTGAGCGCAGTTCTGTGGACGGAAACACCTTGTTGATGAGAGAGGTCAACAGAGAATGGCCAGACTGGTTCGAACTGACAAAGTCTATGGTAACTCAGATAACCACTCTGTACAATTGTGGTGAGAATATCATCTCAAAATGCTGTTCTGAGATGCGGGTTGGCGCTGTTTTGGCGGCACGAGGGGGACCTACACAATATTAGGTGGTTTTAATGTTGTGGCTGATATGCGTATTATACAAATTTGTATTATATAAACTAGGTACAGTATGCTTCAAGTAAAGTCACTAAAGCAATGTCTTATCATATATATCCACAAGACATTTTTAAGAGGTTCAATGGTAGAGCATATTTTCTGGGCATCATATTTTCATTTGGCCTATGACCTACAGTATGTTCCACTTAAATGACACCATCTTGGAAAAAATTACATGGGAAATTTCTTCTCTCAAAATGCAATGTATTGCATTTTTATATCTTCCATTATTTAAGTTTGACTTGTAATGTATTGTAAGTTACAACTTTATGTTACGACTGTTTATAAGACCTTGTTTTTGTAACTTTGCTTAAAGCAGGCCAAGGACACTTATAATGGTATATGATCACATCATAATGCCTTATGCCTGTTCACACTATGCACTTAAACAATACCTGATATATTAAGTATCTTGTAAGTGCTGTCATGCAAAATCAGCATAGTGTATACAGTCATAAGTCATAACAACTAAAACTGGATTCTGTGTTGTAATATATTGCGCATTATACTCTTTAAGCTTACTCTTAAGCATTTTATTGTAATATAACTGTCCTTAAGTTGTAACATATTATATGGTGAATTATGAGAAATTATAAATGCATTATTATTGCATTATGTATTGGGTGTAGCTGTTTCATGCCCATGTGTACTTCTCTCATTAAGTACTTGCTTACTGACTTATGCGCTATACAGGGTTTACACTTGATTGCATTTCACTCCCATTTATGTTGTTACTTGTACTTTCCACACTTTTTTACTTTGCTTGTACACTTTCTAAATTAAATATCTAAGTGTATTTATAGTTTGAAAGTGGTTGTGCACTATTTGTACTATTCAGAAGACTTGACACCCCTCTTTGTATACTTCTTGTAATGTACCGTTTAATATATTCAAATGCACATACATGCACGGACACACCGAGCAACACCCATACTTTACTAACTCCATCTATTATTTGTACCGAGTTCATGATGAAACAAGCATTTAGGCAAAATCACACATGAAGACCAACGCGGGACACACCCAAGTTTGTGCACAAGTGCGTGTTGATTGTGTAGAGAATGACACACGTATATTGGTGTTACCACAAATAGAATCCACACCCAAATGTGCCACAGACTTGTCTCTTAATGCAAGTAAAGGTATGTTTGTATGTGTATATGCATATGTGAATCATACAGCTGTTAAGAATGCAGGTATGGTGAAGGCATGTGTGCTAACACTGACACACATATTACCTGGTTGCATGGTTGTCACAAAACCAATACTAGTGAAAATTGTAATACTGATTCACAAAACTAATTTCAATACCACAGCCAAAAATTAAACACATTTGAATGCAATTCTTTATTTAAAAACTTAAAAAATATAAAAATAAACAAATTAAAGGCATTAAGACAAGTTATTCGATATTTTGATGCAAGTTTTGTACTTTTTTTTCCCCATTCACTTAAAACATAACTGACTAAGTTTACATTAATACCGGCATTTGACTAAAAAGCGAATTTGAGTGTTCACACGCACAGCTGTATAATCACAAGGCACAAGTGCTCTTCACAGAGCATACATGCAATTACGCATGTGAGCACTTAGGTATTGAACTGAGCCAGTACAACGGATATTGTAGAAAGATGTTTTTTACCTGTATTTTATCTGCATGTTTTTTGTTTTTTTTTACTATCGAATTCCTTTTCACATCCCTACCTGATTGATGGTCTTTTCCATTTGCACAAGGCCGAGATTGGGTAATGTTGTTTTGATGAACTCAACTATAGACTCCAGATTGTCATGTTGAAGAATCAGAGGCTTGTGGCTGCCAAGAAGACTCAAGGCCACCTTGAAGATCACCTCTGATCCCTGGAGAAAAAGCATGTCTGAAAGATAGAAGTCAATAATAATAATAAAAAAATGTCTATAATAAATCAATGCAAAAGTTTTCAGTGTACACTAATGGATCCATTTGAAGGAGTCCAGAAAACGCAATCATGACAACATAAAGGGTCATTCTAAAAGACTGTGCTGCCTTTACATAAAAAGGATAAATTAATATATTTTTTTAAGAAAAAACAAACAAACAACAAAACATATTCAGTGAAGTGTATTCATACTTTTGACTGAAAGTGTACGGTACATATATACGGAATTAAACTAAATAAATGTTTACATGACATTTCAATATTTATTTCATTTATTGCCCTGAATGTGATCTAGTTTATCCAACTTTGTTTTTCATTTTTCAACTTTTGTGAAGCATTTAGAATAGGACTGATACCACACATCCTCGCCTTCACATGATAGACTAAAATGACAAATCTTCACTCATTTGTGATTGGTCATACTCTTGGGTTACCATAATATCACAAACCTGAATAAAATTAATAACAAAGAAACCCTGCTACTGTTATACACCCACTTGCATAGAGTTCCAATTTACTTTATTTCTTTTATATATATATATATATATATAAAATCGAGATCAAAATAAAAAAATTTAGTTTTGTATTTGAACCTACTGTATTTGAATGTTCTGTATGGGGAGTGAAAAAAATACTTCACAGACCACTTGACAGTTTTGATGGCACACAAGAACCAAAAAGAGGACTGGTAATTAAATCTAAGGGAAAAAGTGGTGTACACCCTTCTTAAATAATATTTGTTGAGCAGGGAATTGTGTACATGGAAAATCAGTATTATGTAGTAATTCAGTTATTTCATTCCCCTTACCTACAGAATGATGAGGCTACACTAGTTTACCACTTGTCTCTATTTATAATTATTATTACTTATAACATTTTCGTAAACAGAAGTAACAATTTAAGGCACGGTTACAGTACACTTAATTTACTCCCATTCATACGCACACGAACGGCGGAGGCCGGAAATGCAAGATCATGCAAAGAAATTCCGTACAATGCTGCGTAACAAAGTTCAAGCTTGGTGAACTCTGAACTGCGAATCTGGATGACCAGAGGACGCGTGACCAATAGAAGATAAGAGAAGATAATAGAAGATTTCAAAGCTGTGTTTTATTGTTGCTGGAAAGAGAGAAGACACTATATTTTTAATTGAATATTATTTGTGAAGTGTTATTAATTAAAACCATAAGTGCTCCTGCATGACATCATATCCTTGTCTGTTGTACAGAAAATATCCACGTGCTCAAAGCCTGGTGTGATCGCCCCTTTAGGCAGACCATTTCTGGTCTTTGATTGTTATCAATTTTCCCTGACAGGGTGAAGTCAGGCTTAATCTGTGTGAAGGAAACCATCTATGTTAAGAGCAAGAATGTATCTTTTACACCCAACTGCACACACATTTAGATAGACAGCAAACTGACCAGCAGATGGGAAACTGAAAATCTCCATTAGGGGTTTGATGAGGCTTGGTGTTTGTCTATATATCTATGTGTCTGTAAAGATTATGAAAAACTGTGAATGGAATATAGTGTGTATGTGTGAGTTTAAAGGCAGTGTGTGTAAAAAAAGATAGTACAACTGATTATCTTTGGATAGAAATCTGTGTGTTTGTGTGTCACACACAAGGTCAGTGATATTCAACCTTATAATCACAACACACACACTGTCATGGGTTTGTGATTAAGCAAAACAAAGTTAGCGCCAGTCGCTAGGCATCAGTGATTGTGATTCTCATGCATAATTAACTTCAGCGTACCCATAAGGAGATAGAGAGAGGGAGACGCTGATAAAGATAAAGAGAGGAAGAGGTAGAGAATTGTGCCCTTTGAAATGATACATGGTGAAGAAGAGATTGCCAAAAATAAATGAAACAGAGGGTCCCTTCTTCAATAAAAGACTGTATTTTTTATCATCTGCCAACCAAAGAAAAACAGCTTGCATTGTGGCAACGACAAAAAGAGAATGCGCTTTTGTGTATGTGTGTGTATGTGTTCTACAATATCACTCCAGATAACAAAAGAATTCCAAACATGTAGGCCATCTTCATGAACACTTCTGTGGAAACTGAGAGAGTGGCAATCCAAAAATCAGCATTTGGCAAACATTCAAACAACTACAGCACCTCATGCTTTCGTTTTAACCATTTAGCTCATTAAAAGATGCCTTTGATCTGTTGCAAGTGTGGCTTAGTGGTTGAAAATCTGAGCTGGAGACCAAAACCAAACGTTTGTAGGTTTAAATCCCTGAGGTGGCAATTCATGAACTCCGTACTACCACTGTGCCCTTAAAGGGATAGTTCACCCAAAAATGAAAATGATCACATTATTTACTCACCCTCATGCGATGTGTATGATCCCAGATGTGTGTGACTTTCTTTCTTCTGCAGAACACAAATTATGATTTTTAGAAGAATATCTAAGCTCTGTAGGTCCATACAATGCAAGTGAATGTGTGCCAAAATTTTGACGACCCAAAAAGCACATAAAGGCAGCATAAAAGTAATCCATATGACTCCAGTGTTTTAATCCATATTTTCAGAAGTGATATGATAGGTGAAGGTGAGAAACAGACCAATATTTAAGTCATTTTTTGCTTGAAATTCTTCTCTCTGACCAGTAGAAGGCAGTATGTTTTAAGAATATGAATCACAAACAACACAAGAAGAAGAATGAGAAAGTGATCCGTTTCTCACCCACACCTTACAGAATATTACTTCTGAAGATATTGATTTAACCACTGGAGTCGTATGGATTACTTGTGCGATTTTTGGAGCTTCAACATTTTGGCACCCATTCACTTGCATTGTATGGACCTAAAGAGCGGAGAAATTCTTCTACAAATCTTAATTTGTGTTCAGCAGATTAAAGAAAGTCACACACATTTGGGGTAGCATGAGGGTGAGTAAATGATGAGAGAATTTTCATTTGTTTTGGGTGAACTAACATTTTCCTCCGGAATGGCCACTTGATCCATTTATTTGGACTGGTAAAGTGTGCATCATGAGTGTGTGTGTACTGAAGTGTGCTTGAGGCTGTGCGCATTCACCGAACACTCGGGCCACGAATCCCAGTGGGAAGTGTGAGGCGAAGGCGGTGAGGAACCAGGGAGCAGCGTAGAGACTGGGGCCGATTTCGTACAGCTCAAGATGAGTGTAAAGCTCCCTGTGATAGTCATGCAACAGACGGGACAGCTGATACATCTGAATCTGAGAGGGAGAGAAAGGTAAAAATTGACAGTTAAAACACAACATCAGCCATTAGAATAAAAAAGGTGTAAAGGAAGGTAGACGCTATTTACACTTAGTGGCAGATATTTATATGGGGTACTTTTTGTACCTTGGTTTTAATACTAACAAGTACTATTTGCATGTTGTCTAGAATATGTTACTAGACAAAACGCAAATAGTGTGTATATAACAAGAATATAATATTTAACAACAATAATAGTGTATATAGTATAATTACATATCCTGAATATTACACACACACAGTGTACATACAACATTATACACAGGTGATCTTTCAACTTCAGGCACTTTTAGCACTGTGGACTTTTAAAAAATAAAGCCTAGTAAAAAAAAAATTCACACTCTTTAATATTTTTATTCTGGCTACAACAAATGTCCAACAGTGTACAATGTACATGCATCACAGGAGATTTATGTCATACATCTCAAATTCTGTATTGTGTTTATTAGAACTCTGTGATGGAACTGACATTATCCAAAGTTTTAAAAAAAAATAAAATAGCAGAACCCTTTTTCTTACTGAGGCTAATTTTAAAGCTAACATTTTACATATCCTAAATACATAAATAATATTTTAACATTATTTGTATAATTTGGCAAAATTACAGCTTGATTGGGAATGTCGCTCAATAAAAATATTCTGCTCACAAGTGCTATTTCCCTTTATTTTTCTTGGTTTCCTTCAATAAACACTTCTCAAGTTTCATCTCGAGCATCCTCTTCACTGACACATTTGTTGACTTGTTATATAGTATTAGTATAGTAACTTTTGCAACAACAACAACAAAAAATATATTAGGGTTAAAATAAAAAATTGTTTGTTTATTTAACTCTTTGTTTAAATTAAATAGTTTTAAACATCTTATAATTTTTTATGATGGATGTTCATAGTTTAATATTGAAATGAGTATGGGTCTGCGACAAGGCTAAAACGATATATATATATATATGTCATATGCCGAACTTAAACACAGGTTGCCCAAGATAGAAAAAATACAATACACATGCACTACCCTACAGACCATCAAAATCTATGATATCAAGATCACATTATGGTTCAACCAGAATAGTGGGGTGCAAAAAGCCACACTGCATAGCGGGGAAGCGGGAAGTGGGGGTGCTGGGGTTGTTGCAGCACCCTTTGTTTTTACAGGATTGTAAATACAATGCATATGTTTTTTTATAAAAAAAATTTGTAAAATGCAAGCTTATTTATTAAAACGTTGGTTAGTTATATGGCAGTTATATTGGTCCTTTATTTAACCATAACTTGCACCTTTAAATTTAAGGTGTGCATTTATTCAAGTGTCTTTTCAAAAGAACACTTTCAGTAAGGCATTTAAATGTAACTTTTAAGTGGGCTATAAACTTATGCTCTTATTAAATAGTTTTCATTTTACATTTTTTGTTT
This sequence comes from Myxocyprinus asiaticus, assembly GCF_019703515.2. Taxonomy (NCBI): domain Eukaryota; kingdom Metazoa; phylum Chordata; class Actinopteri; order Cypriniformes; family Catostomidae; genus Myxocyprinus; species Myxocyprinus asiaticus. Next base: position 6,204,598 of record NC_059351.1, on the reverse strand, counting down.
TCTTTCTCAAAATGCTGCAGCAGGAGCTAAACTGTAGCTAACTAGAACTAAAACAGTCAGAAGTTTGACGATGGCGCAAAAGCGTCAAAAAGTGTCCATCCAAATCAAAATTTCGCTAACAGAATAAACATTCAGAACCTAATGAACCGAATGTTATTTATTTATGTTTGTTTATTTCCTGTCACCGTGTAGGCTTGCTTATTTTACATGACAGTGTAAAATAGTCCAATAGTCATATTTAAATTGACTAATTTGTGTTAACCTGACTTCCTATGTTAAGATGGACCATTACATTACGAGTGCTAGCGCAAAAAGTAGCTAAAACAGATAAAAGAAAAGAAAAGAAAAAAACACCCATTTATTATGGATAAACATATAAGAAGAATATCCTCTTATGATCACTGCCAAGCATTTAATTCAAATTTATATACTCTCTCCCACCATCATTTTCTAAGAACCTTACGCATGCTTGCTTTTGCAGAGGTCATGAACCATATTAGTTACTGGCAGTCAACTCATCATTGAGAATTGCTTACAATTACAGTACTGTGCAAAAGGTTAAGGCACTTGTGAAAAATGTTGCATAAAGAGGATGTCTTCAAAAATAATGACAAATAGTTTTCATTTCTCACTTAATGTCATACAAAGTCCAGTAAACATAAAAACAGCACCAATTCTCCTAGGTACACCTGGACACAGTTCAGAATCATTTCTTGATTGTTGGCAGATAGGATGTTTTTGACATATCATACTTTTCAGTACGTACATTGCAAAGTCAACATTACCTGCAGTATGATCATATCAGGCCTGTACTGTTTCCGAAGGCCCATGTCGTACATGAGGAACTTAAGCATGTGGAAGGCGTCTTCTTCACTCATATGGAGCAACAGCACACCAGCCACAAAACTCAGACCCTGGCAGTAGCCCACCTCTGGGTCCAGCAGAGAATACGCCTTCAGCAGATTATACAGGGACAGCTGACCAGCCCCCAACTGAGCGCTGAAATATGGATGAGTGGGAAATGTACGTCCTGAGAGAGGAAGGGGAATAATCAGTCAGTATGGTTTTTATTCAGTGCAGTATGAATGAAACAATGCTACTGCTGTTGTTGTTGATGATGTTGGCAGAGAGATATGACCCCCCTCCCCTGACACCCCTGGCTCCATCTCCTCCTCCTGCCTCTGGACTACGACTGTTCAGACACGTTTAAAAGTTACTCTCATGAGTGTGTGGCACTTCAGCCACTTGTGGAACAAAATAAATGACAGAAAGAACAAAGGGCAGAACAGCCCACAGTTCAAAGTTATTATATGTTGCATCATCAGCCAAAGGCAGGTTCTGGTTTTTCAGTAAGCCGTTGAGGAGCAAATCTATGTGGTTATATTCCAGTAATGCTGTTCTCATACAGTGGCCCTAAAGTACATTTCAGCCACACTTAAAAATGAATAAATGGCCTTGCATTAGAAAGGAATATACAGTACAGTATGAAATCAAGTGGCATCTACAAACAAATTATGCTAGACCCTTTCTCAGAACGAATTTAAATTTTCTTGCCATTATTGCAATTACTTTTAACCAACTGGCCCCAAGGTCATTCTTAGTGGATGTATGAAGTCAGTTCTACTTTTAAGTTCACAAAGTTCAACCCAGAAACCTAATAAACTTCTTATTTATGAAATGCTTTGCTTGAAAATTGTTCATGTCCACATTTTAATGTGGCTTAAGAGAAAAAAAGAAAAAGGGGGGCCACTGTATGTGCAATAAAGTGAGTGTCAATGGCAGCTGATATGGCATTTGGATATGGTCCTGTATAAGTGCGACATAATGACATAATCCATCCATCCATTTTCTTTACCGCTTCATCCATTAGGGTCATGGTGGCAATAGGGAGAGCAGAGAGGCCCAGACATCCCTGTCCCCTGCAACTTCCTCCAGCTAAACCTGGGGGATCCCCAGCCGCTCCCAGGCCAACTGGGAGATATAATCTCTCCAGCGGGTCCTGGGCTGACCTCGGGGTCTCGTCCTAGTTGGCCATGCCTTAAACACCTCCAATGGGAGGCGCCCAGGGGGCATCCTTGCCAGATGCCCGAACCACCTCAACTGGTTCCTCTCAATAAGGAGTTCCTCGTGGATGGCTGAACTCCTCACACTGTCACGGAGAGTGAGTCCCGCCACCCTGCGGAGAAAACTCATTTCAGCCGCTTGTATCTGTGATCTTATTCTTTCAGTCACTGCCCAGAGTTTATGACTATAGGTGAATGTAGGGATATAGACCGACCGGTAAATAGAGAGCTTTGCCTTATGGCTCAGCTCCCCCTTCACCACTACAGTCCAGTACAGCGACCGCATTACTGCTGCCGCTGTTCCCAGTCTGCAGCCAATCTCATGCTCCCTTCTCCCCTCACTCGTGAATAAGACCCCAAGGTACTTAAACTCCTCCACCTGGAGGTAAATTTTCTCCCCTTAAATTAAGGGGGCATGCCATCCTTTTCTGTGAGAGAACCATGAACTCAGACATAGAGGGGCTGATCCTCATACCAACCACTTCACTCTCGGCTGCAAACCGTTCCAGTGCGTGCTGGAGGCATCCATGTGATATGCCAAAAGGACAACATCATCTGCAAAAAGCAGAGACATCACCTTCCGGCCCCCACATAGAATGCCCTCCTGACCTCGGCTGCGCCTCGATATCCTGTCCATGAAAATCACAAAAAGGAGAGGAGACAAGGCACAACCTTGGCAGAGTCCAACACCCACATTGAACGAGCTTGACTTCATGCCGAGTATGTGGACACAGCTCTCGTTCCGCGTGTATAGAGACCGAATGTCCCACAGTAGTGGCCCCGGCACCCCATACTCTCGAAGCACCTCCCACAGAATTTCTTGGGGAACACGGTCGTAGGCCTTCTCCAAGTCCACAAAACACATGTAGATTGGATTGGCAAACTCCCATGCCCCCTCAATTATCTGTGAGAGGGTGAAAAGCTGGTCCACTGTTCCATGGCCAGGACAGAATCTGGATTGTTCCTCCTCAATCTGAGGTTCAACTATCGGCTGGAGTCTTCTTTCCAGCACCCTGGCATAGACTTTCCCAGTGAGGTTGCCTTCAACCGGTCCCCTTTCTTAAATATAGGGACCACCACCCCGGTTTGCCAATCCAAAGGCACTGTCCCCAAGGTTCATCTAATATGGCAGAGTCAGCCATGACAGCCCCACAACATCCAGGGCTTTGCCGCTGAGGAGCTTCCCAACAACCTCAGTGACTTCCACCAGGGAAATTTACTCTGATACCCCGGAAGCGTCTGGCCCTGCCTCCTGAAAAGGAGGCATATCTCTCGGGTTTATCTCTCTAAGTGTTCCTTCCACCTCCTGACAATGTCCTCATTTGACATAATGATGAATTATTGTTCCCTAAAGTGTCATTCCACAACTGCAGTGACAAATGCTCACTTTAATAAAGCAAGAAATCTTGCTTATATATGGAAATGTATTTTTATTTTTTAAGTCATTAAAACATATTGGTAAATGTACTTTTTAATGTACATACAGCTTCATATTATCAACATTTTAAATACTTTTTTGTTGGTAAATGTTAAGAGTAGAGGTCGATCGGGGCCTGGGTAGCTCAGTGAGTATTGACACTGACTACCAACCCGAGTCGCGAGTTCGAATCCAGGGTGTGCTGAGTGACTCTAGCCAGGTCTCCTAAGCAACCAAATTGGCCCGCTTGCTAGGGAGGGTAGAGTCACATGGGGTAACCTCCTTGTGGTCACGATTAATGGATCTCGTTCACAATGGGGCATGTGGTAAATTGTGCGTGGATTGCGGACAGTAGCATGAGCCTCCACATACGGATTCTCCGTGGTGTCATGCACAACATGCCACGTGATAAGATGCGTGGATTGACGGTCTCAGAAGTGGAGGCAACTGAGACTTGTCCTCTGCCACCCGGATTGAGGTGAGTAACTGCACCACCACGAGGACCTACTAAGTAGTGGGAATTGGGCATTCCAAACTGGGAGAAAAGGGGCTTAAAAAATAAATAAATAAATACAAAATAAAAAAGTAGAGGTCGACCGATTGTGGATTTTGCCGGAAATTATAACAAAGGCGGTGGAAAAGACAGAAAATCGATTAATTGGCCGATAGTTTTAAAAATGGATTTATTGAATGTTTATAAATGTCTTAGTCTTTCCTTAGATTATCCAAATTTGTTGCAAAACGCGGGACTTTTAATTATTAACAAGCCTGAAATACACTGGGGACACTTATTTTGAAATGTATGTGCTTCAATCTCACACAAACACACAAGGAAAACAAAACAGGCACTCATCTACAAAGTATAACAATATAAACATTATAAAATAAACATTGTCACATGGGCTGATAAATAGTGATAGACCGATATATCAGCCAGGCAGATTTAATTTTGCGATTATTGTATCAGCCGATAACCGTGTTTGGTTGGCCAATTAACAGAGGTGTTACCTTTCCCTAGTGTCAATTCCAAAATCTGACAATACATTTGACAATGGAAATCAACACTTTCTGTTTTTAAGGTTTTTTCATTTCAAGCTTATGCAAATTTGAGTAAATACTGCATAAAATAAGTGTTTGTTTCACTTTAGAAATTTTGTGTACATCTAATTTACTGTTGTTAAACTGTATTACGTTTATCAGCATATTTATTGGCCATTGGCCAACGTGCTCTCTAAATATCAGTATCGGCTTTGACCACTAAAAAAAACAATGTCAGTCGACCACTACTGATAAATACTATATGAGCAGTACATCAACATTAGATTACCATTTATCAATATAAACAATTGCTTGTCATAATTGTCCAGTATTCCAGTAAACCGGTATTCTATAAAAACAATGTCACTCTCAGTCAAAATCAACGTTAACTCAACAATCAATGAAGGTTATAAAAAATAAACATTCAATAATGTCTATGCTTCATGTGTCTATTAAAAAAAAATCTTATATTAATAATCGTGCATTAGTACAGAAACAGTGAAGGAGACTTGATTCTGTAACAATTCTCTAAAAGTATTTACCAAATGAAGCCTTTTATAGCCTATATATTCACCAGATATTGGGGTTTGTATGTGTGTATATATAGAGAGGCACATGGAAGAATAATAAAATAAACAAATATTGGCAACTACTTGCGTTGACTTTCCTCGATAACCGATAGCGACTATAGGCACCGATATATATCTCGGTATAACCGATCTGTTGGTCGACCTCTAGTTTAGAGCATGAAAATATGCAAGGATTATGCATGGACTTGCTCTTTAGGAATACACAGCATTGCATAGAATAAAAGAGTGTTCATGTAACTGTCTGAGTGGGCGTCTTCCAGGAGACCATTCACATTCCTGTACGATTAGATGTCTTCCTGTGTTGTAAAGCCATCCATCTCCATTTCTCTACCCTGTCACTGAGCTGAGAGCATGCAAAAACTCCCTTTCTTTGTCTGTGCTTCCCCGTTAATCTCTCTGTCTTCATATCTGTCCATCTCAGCTAGCATCTCTCCAATTCATTCAGCCTCAGCTTCAGTAGTCTATTCTCTATATAGCTGAGGTTATGATGATTTTGTTAAGAATGGAGACTTTTGTGAACACCTCCGGTGACAATTTTTTTGAATTTTTTGGAGTAGGGGCATGTGTGAACATGTACAAATTAGAGTAGTGTATGATTTTAAGATGCTGGTAAAAGGACAAAGAAGCGGTTTTGTGGCACACTACAATTTGGGCCTATTTACACTTGATCACTTCATGCGTTTTTACTGATCTGATTGCTATCCGATTGAAAAAGCACACTCCATTTACACTTGGCCACATCAATGTGTCTCCACAAAATAGTTATGAATCCGATCTTCAATTCCCGTGCAATATGCAAACAACACAGAGTTCACTTCTGTGATTATGCTTATGTCGGACAGAAAATGTAAAATATGTGAATTATTATTTGATTCCAACTGACTTTGAACAGTGTGTGTGTCTCTGTGTGTGCGCAGTATCCCCACCCAGGCTTCTAGTAGGCTAGATGCATCATGCATGCCTCATGCACCAATATCAGCTGCGCTCATTGCCAGTGTTTAGATTCAGTTTCTTCAGCAATCTGCATCAAATAAATGAAAAAAGTCTTCTCTTTCCCACAACATGCATCTATGTTTTAATTTGTTGTTATTTATTGCATGAAGCGAGCCCTATGCAAATACTCGGTAGCAGCTGTTATTTTTTGTGTTTTCCCTATGCTGACGTTGCGCTGTTTGGGCGGAGTAAAGCTTACATATGCATCTTGAACAGCCAGATGCATTTACACATGACCAGTTTCCTCTGGAATGCATTTCAAACCACCTCCTGAAGTGGTTTGAGCGATCGGATTGCAATGCGTCTCGAATGCGTTTCAGAAGGCATTTACACCTGGACTTTTCATGATCGGTTAGCTATCCGATCTGTGAAAACGTGTGAAGTGGCCAAGTGTAAATACAGTTGAAGTCAAACGTTTACATTCACTTAGGCTGAAGTCATTAAAACTCATTTTTTAACCAATCCACAGATTTCATATTAGCAAACTAGTTCTGGCAAGTTGTTTCGGACATCTACTTTGTTCATGACACAAGAAATTTTCCAAACAATTATTTACAGACAGATTGTTTAACTTGTAATTCACTATATCACAATTCCAGTAGGTCAGAAGTTTACATACACTTACACAAGTTAACTGTGCCTTTAAGCAGCTTGGAAAATTCCAGAAAATGATGTCAAGCCTTTAGACAATTAGCCAATTAGCTTCTGATAGGAGGTGTACTGAATTGGAGGTGTACCTGTCAATGTATTTTAAGGCCTACTTTCAAACTCAGTTCCTCTTTGCTTAACATCATAGGAAAATCAAAAGAAATCAACTAACACCTCAGAAAAAAATTGTGGACATAGACATAGCAGCAAGACATAGATAATAATAAAAAATAAATCTAATTATACACATACGTACAGACACACACATACATACATACACACATACACATGGGTAGTGCAAATCTAATACAATCTTTTATGTACAGTGCAAATACAAATCTGTTATGTACAGTGCAAATGTTTTTTTTGTTTTGTTTTTTTTTTCAGAGGAATGAAATGGCAGAAGAGGTTGGATGTGTTGGATATATATAAAAAAGACAACTGTGTATTGCACATAGTTATTGCTCAATGGGGCAATTTAACTGTTCATGAGATGGATAGCCTGAGGGAAAAAACTGTTCCTGTAAACGGCCGGTTCTGGTGCTCAGAGCTCTGAAGCGTCGGCCAGAAGGCAACAGTTCAAAAAGGTAGTGGGAAGGGTGAGTGGGGTCCAGAGTCTTTTTTCCTCACTCTAGAAGTGTATAGTTCTTGAAGGGGGGGCAGGGGGCAACCAATAATACTCTCAGCAGTCCGAACTGTCCTTTTTAGTCTTCCGATGTCTGATTTTGTAGCTGAACCAAACCAGACAGTTATTGAAGTGCAGAGGACAGACTCAATAACTGCTAAGTAAAACTGTATCAGCAGCGCCTGTGGCAGGTTGAATTTCCTCAGCTGGTGAAGGACGTACAACCTCTGCTGGGCCTTTTTCACAATGGAGTCAATGTGTGTCTCCCACTTCAGGTTCTGTGAGATGGTAGTGCCCAGGAACCTGAATGACTCCACTGCTGCCACAGTGCTGTTTAGAATGGTGGGAGGGAGGGGGGGGGTCAGTGTTGGGGTGTTTCTCCTAAAGTCCACAATGATCTCCACCATTTTGAGCATGTTCAGCTCAAGGTTGTTTTGACTGCACCACACAGCCAGCTGTTCAACCTCCCTTCTGTATGCAGACTCATCATCATCTCGGATGAGGCTGATGACAGTGGTGTCATCTGCAAACTTCAGGAGCTTGACAGAGGGGTCCTTGGCGATGCAGTCATTGGTGTAGAGGGAGAAGAGTAGTGGGGAGAGCACACATCCCTGGGGGGCACCAGTGCTGATTGTACAGGTGCTAGACGTGAGTTTCCCCTGTCTCACAAGCTGCTGCCTGTCCGTCAGAAAGCTGGTAATCCACTGACAGATAGACATTGGAACATAGAGTTGGTGTAATTTATTCTGGAGTATAGCTGGGATAATGGTGTTGAAAGCTGAACTGAAGTCCACAAAAAGGATCCTTGCATATGTCCCTGGTCTGTCCAGATGTTGCAGGATATGATGCAATCCAATTTTGACTGCATCATCCACAGACCTGTTTGCTCGATAAGCAAATTGAAGGGGATCTAGAAAGGGCCCAGTGATGTTCTTCAGGTGGGCCAACACCAGTCTCTCAAATGATTTCATGACCACAGACATCAGGGCAACAGGTCTGTAGTCATTAAGTCCTGTGATTTTTGGTTTCTTTGGGACGGGAATAATGATTGAGCGTTTGAAGCAGCATGGGACTTCACACTGCTCCAGTGATCTATTGAAGATCTGTGTGAAGATGGGGGCCAGCTGGTTAGCACAGGATCGAAGACACGCTGTTGAGACGCCAACTGGGCCTGAAGCCTTCCTCGTCTTTTGTTTCCGAAAGACACGGCTCACATCATCTTCACAGATCTTAACTGCAGGTTGAGTAGCAGGAGGGGGGAGAAGGGTGTTGCAGGAAGTGTTGGTGTTTGTGGGAATTGAAGGTCAGAGTGGGTGTGGGGTGTGAGATTGGGCCTTTCAAATCTGCAGTAGAACACATTCAGGTCGTCAGCAAGTTGTTGGTCCACCACAGGGTTGGAGGTAGGAGTCCTGTAATTTGTGAGTTGTTTCAAGCCACTCCACACTGATGCAGGTTCATTAGCTGAAAACTTGTTTTTCAGCTTCTCAGAGTATCTCCTGTTAGCCACTCTGATTTCCCTGTTCAGTGTGTTCCTGGCCTGATTGTACAAGACTTTATCCCCACCCCTGTAAGCATCCTCTGTGGCCTGACGAAGCTGCCTGAGCTCTGCTGTAAACCACGGTTTGTCATTGTTGAACTTTAAATAAGTCCTAGTAGGAATGCACATATCCTCACAGAAACTGATATATGATGCAACAGTATATGTGAGCTCGTCCAGGTCTGTGGCTGCAGCCTCAAAAACGCTCCAATCAGTGCAGTCAAAGCAGGCTTGTAGTTCCCGCTCTGCTTCATTGGTCCATCTCTTTACAGTCCTTAATACAGGCTTAGCAGATTTTAATTTCTGCCTGTAGGTTGGAAGAAGATGAACCAGACAGTGATCAGAGAGTCCCAAAGCTGCTCTAGGGACAGAGCGATATGCATCCTTTATTGTTGTGTAACAATGATCCAGTATGTTCCTGTCTCTGGTGGGGCATGTAATGTACTGTTTGCATTTGGGCAGTTCACGTGTGAGATTTGCTTTGTTAAAATCCCCAAGAATAATAATAACTGAGTCCGGGTATTGTTGTTCTGTGTCTGTGATTTGATCAGCCAGCTGTTGCAGCGCTGTGTTCAAACACACATTTGGCGCGATATACACACTCACCAGAATAAACAAGGAAAACTCCCGCGGCGAGTAGAAAGGCTTACTTTTAATAAAGAGCGCTTCCAAATTAGGACAGTGCATCTTCTTTAATGTTGTTACATCTGTACACCAATTTTCATTTATATAAAAGCATGTTCCACCACCTCTCGTTTTCCCCGTTAACTCTGTGATGCGATCCGCTCTGAACAGCTGGAAGCCCGGCAGATGTAACGTGCTGTCTGGAATGGCTTCACTCAGCCAGGTTTCTGTGAAGCACAAGGCAGCAGAGGTTGAAAAGTCCTTGTTTGTGTGGGTGAGGAGATGTAGTTCGTCCATTTTGTTAGGAAAAGAGTGGAGATTCGCTAAGTGAATACTCGGCTGCGCTGTTTGAAATCCGTGCTGACGGAGTGTGACCAGCGCACTTGCTCGTCTCCCTCGCCTGCGTCTCCTGAACAACAAAGCTGCGCCTCCAACTAAAATGTCTAGCAAAACGTCTGAATATTCAAAAACCGGGAAACGATTGTCTGGTACATGCTGTCGAATGTTCAGCAGTTCGTCTCTATTATAACTGACTGGAAAAAGATTACTAAACACAGGACAAACAAACAAAAACAACAAAAGAACTGAGGAGCTCCACACCGAGGCGGCCATCCGCGGCTCCATCATGATGATATAATTGGAGTCCTATATTGTAGACAGTCCTATATAAAACGAGTCCTATACTGACATAACCTGAAAGGCTGCTCAGCAAGGAAGAAGCCACTGCTCCAAAACCATTTGTAAGTGCACATGGGGACAAAGATCTTACTTTTTGTAGAAAAGTCCTCTGGTCTAATGAAACAAAAATTGAACTGTTTGGCCATAATGACCATCGTTATGTTTGGAAGAAAAAGGGTGAGGCTTGCAAGCTGAAGAAAACCATCCCAACCGTGAAGCATGGGGGTGGCAGCATTATGTTGTGGGGGTGCTTTGCTGCAGGAGGGACTGGTGCACTTCACAAAATAGATGGCATCATGAGGAAGGAAATTTATGTGGACATATTGAAGCAACACCTCAAGACATCAGCCAGGAAGTTAAAGCTCGATCACAAATGGGTCTTCCAAATGGACAATTACCCTAAGCATACCTCCAAAGTTGTGGCAAAATGGCATAAGGACAGCAAAGTCAAGGTATTGGAGTGGCCACCACAAAGCCCTGACCTCAATCAGGACTGAAAAAGCATATACAAGCAAGGAGGCCTACAAACCTGACACAGTTACACCAGTTCTGTCTGGAGGAATAGGCCAAAATTCCAGCATTTTGTGAGAAGCTTGTGGAAGGCTACCCAAAACATTTGACCCAAGTTAAACAATTTAAAGGCAATGCTACCACAAACTAACAAAATGTATGTAAACTTCTGACCCACTGGGAATGTGATGAAAGAAATAAAAGCTGAAATATATCATTCTCTCCACTATTATTCTGACATTTCACATTCTTAAAATTAAGTTGTGATCCTAACTGACCTAAGACAGGGAATGTTTTCTATGATTAAATGTCAGGAATGAGTTTAAATGTATTTGGATAAGGTGTGTGTAAACTTCTGTCTCCTTTGATATGAGGGTGAGTAAATTATGACAGAATTTGAATTTTTGGGTGAACTATTCCTTTGAGATTTCTCAGTGGCATCTGGTTACCTAAAAAAACTCCACTAGACATTCAACAAAGACCTGGGTAACTGAGAACTCTTTAAAGACAAAAACATGAACTGCTCTGTTTGCTCTGTTCGAAGACCTAGTGAGCTGCCTACCTAGACAGCATTTTAAGGCATCATACGCACGCTCCTGATGCAAAGCCTGTTCCAAAATCAAACGTTCCAAAACGTATCTTTTGGCAAAAGGTAGGCAGAAAACTTTATGCTGCCTTCTAAGAGACCTTGTTCATGCCAAAATGGCTGCCAAAAGGCAGCATCGTATGTATATTTTACAGAGAAGGCACTGTGATTTTAATAAATTAATCCAATATGGCAGACAAAGGTGAGCGAAATGTCAATAATAGATATATTTGCAGAGGTTGGTAGAGTAGCCAAAAACTGTACTCAAGAAAAAGTACAATTACTTAATTGAATAATTAAAAAAATAATTACTCAATTAGAAGTAAAAGTAATGATGCTAATAATTACTTGAGTAAGAGTAAAATAGTATCCAATTAAGAGAATACACAAGTAGCGAGTAACTAGTTACTTTCATATGTACAGTAACGATGTGCATTTAATCTCCAATATTCCATTACATAATACACATTTAACATGTATTACATAATAATAATAATAATAATAATAACTAGATTGAAATATTTGTGGACAAACTTCAGGTTGGCTTGAAAAAGCATAGTCAGAAAGTTTATTAATAGATAGAACGCTTATCTAAGCACTGCTAACATGTTTTAGCATGTTGCTAGCATGTTTTAACATGTAGCTAGCATGTATTAGCACTTAGCTAGGCATTGCTAACATCTTTTAGCATGTTGCTAGCATGTTGCTTTGCTAGGCTAGGCTTTGCATTTGGTTGCTAGGCAGTTACCAGGGTGATACTAACAAGGCTCCTTGCTAACCTGAGTCAAATGACCCAACCCGCAATCTCTACGATGATCTGGTGCAAAGATATGTGTTTTGCTACTCGGTTGCTAGGGTGATCCCATCTGGTTGCTAGGCAGTTACCAGAGTGATCCTCAAAAGACTCCTTGCTAATCTGAGTCAAATAAGCCAACCCGGAAGTGTCTACGATGTTCTGGTGCAGAGATATGTGTTTTGCAACTTGGTTATAAGGGTGATCCCATCTGGTTGCTAGGCAGATACCAGGGTGATACTAACATGGCTCCTTGTTATCCTGAGTCAAATGAGCCAACCCGGTAGTCTCTATGATGTTCTGGTGCAGAGATATGTGTTTTGCTACTTGGTTGCTAGGGTGAGCCCATCTGGTTGCTAGGCAGTTACCAGGGTGATACTCAAAAGGCTCCTTGCTAGCCTGAGTCAAATGAGCCAACCCGGTAGTCTCTACGATGTTCTGGTGCTGAGATAAATCTTTTTATACTCGGTTGCTAGGGTGATCCCATTTGGTTGCTAGGCAGTTACCAGGGTGATAATAACAAGGCTCCTTCCTAGCCTGAGTCAGGCCTGTTCAGAAGTCCGCTATGGGAATACCATAATTCCGATCAGTTAGAAAAGATATAAAGTCACATGGGTTTAGAACAACATGAGGGTGGGGAAATGATTACAAAATATTAATTTATGGCTGAACTATCACTTCAAGGATGCTTGTCAGATTTGGATGAATCTGTCAAATAGAAGAGAAGTTTGGAAACCAGTTTCTAGTAATTATTACGGTGAAAAATGTGAACAATATTCCACAGGCCCAATTATATATAATGCTGAATAAAAAGAAGCAAGATCACGCTTTTATTAATGGCTACCTTCACTATTTCACAATGTTTTAAATTCCTGAATGGATTCATAGTTTAGTTACAGTGTTTACAGTGTACAAAGAATTTAGATAATTAGTTCTGTACAGTAAGAGTAAACTGCACCTTATCTGCCTTCTCTGCTGGCGTAACATGCCTAATAAATAAATCTTTTTTCATCATTTCATTCACCTCATTCATGTATTTTCAATCGCCTTCCACTCCTAATTCATCTACAAATGAATAGCAAAAAAACGAAAAGTTTATCCAATCAGAAATAATCCCTCGATGCTTATAAGCAAAGCGTGTCAGCTGTTTCACAAACTGCATGCTCCTTAGCCGAAGCAACGCGTGAGTCTGAGCTCCACCCCGTTGGGCCTTCAAAATTTCTGCAGAATCCCTCAACATTGCAAATGAATGAGCATCTAAAGTCAGATTGTCAGATTCATCAGCCAGTCAGATTTATTTATTTATTCTTGGTGGATGTGGTCTTTAGAATATGTCCCAGTCCAGGCCTTATAGCTGGCCATGAGTGATGCAATCATGCTTTAAGTGATGTACGTCATTTGAAAGTGAAGAGTGCGAGATCTTGCTGACGAGACGGCTGTCATCACTGCCTCATCACCATTGAGAAAGAGATCCTTATGGATTTAAAAACCTGAGATGTTCTGCATGATCGTGCGATTGATTAAACAGGAAAGGAGGGCTGATTTTCACTTCAAGCAAAGTGCTTTTTGCATTGTTATAGCAACATCAGGAGTTTTCTAAGTGTAAATTAGACTGCTTGAGCATTCAGTGTCGGATCAAGTTTTGAAAAGTAAAACCGTGCAACCTTACAAAACAAAATTTATTTCAAGCAACATTTAAATCGCAAATATTATTAGAGAGCTTTTTCTTTGTATTAGACCTCCTTGGTTCTGGCTTTCGTGCGTGGACGCGTTTTTAAAATGTCAACTGTTATTATTAGTTGACTGCCATGTAATATATGATAGGCATATGGTGTGTTATTCATTGTGAAACTGTGTTTTCTTAATGGCATGAATCGCAGTGCAGGCCTAGACTTAAAATGCACGGGCCGCCACTGGTCAAATGCAGAGTTGCTGTGCAGTGTGCACGCGCAGAGATGTGCTCCAGTAAACACGCACACATGCGATAGGCAGAGCAAAAGGCATTTACACTTAACACGGATGTTTACATGGATTTATACAGTATGCACTGATATTTCAACACTGATATAAAATGTATACTTATCATAAGAGGTCATAAGAGTCCATAGTTACAGAATCACCCTGAAAATGACCATCACCACAACACAGTAGGGTTGCCATGGTGTACGGTGTTACCGGTTTTACTCTGTACAAGGGACAACACCAGTGTGAAATTTTATACCAGTTTAAAGGGGGAAACATTATGAATGGAACTTCCAATATCAATACAATAGCCTTATGAATAGAACAGCCTTAAATAAAGAATAGTGGCCTAATGAAGAGTTTGCGACCAATGATAAATTAACCTAAATAACGCACTGAAAGCCAGATGTTCTTTACCAACATATCAAATTACACAGGCAGTAATGTACACGCACTGACAGAAGACGTTTAATTGCAGGTAGCGAATATAATGTGCATGGTGGGTAACTGTAAGATGTCTCGGGCTTGGAATGACAGAAGAAATGCTGTTAGACACACGGACATGCGCTTGAAGAAACACACTTTATTATATATTTAAGAACAGATGACAGAAAAGCCGTCTATGTGCAAACTCTTTCTTTATTTCTTTTTTTTGCAAGAATAGTATTGTCTATGAGAATGCTGCAAATGACCTCAGACCATCTCAGCTCAGCAGGTGCTCTTAGTTCAGTTCGCTTTATTTCCACAGAACAGTTCGTTGCGAGCGCCACCCTGCAGGGTCACTTTATATAGAGCCTATACATCTGTGATTAAATCATAAAATAATACAAAAACACGTTCACCTCGAACCATGATTTATATTGCAATGATTATTATCATTGTTATAACTATCATGTTTACATTTATAATTGTTTTTAGATCTTAATTTGTATTAGTAATTTTCCGCCTGTTGTCATAGACGGATACTTGCGTGACGGTAAATGGAAAGGTGGTTATATATGATTTTTTTTTTTGACCACTTCGTTATTTTAATTGCTTTTTCATTTTGTTTGAAGTGCAATTTGAATTTAGAAATCTCTTTGGTTTAAGTTTTTCGTTTTTTAAATAAAAAAAAAATTTGCATTTTCAATGCAAAATCACTCAAGCAAGAATATTCACCAATCACTCAGCTGGGGGGTTGACAATGTAATTGGATATTGTGATTTTTATTTTTTATAAAAATATTGTGAACATATTTCCTGCATATCGCCCAGCCCTAGGAGGAAACAAAATGAATTTATTCACTAACATCCTTATCCTTCTGAAGTAGCTAAACTGGGTCCTGTAATGAAAGGTAATAAAACACCAACATTAAACCTGCAACAACCCACAATAAGTGATTGTGGTGAGCAGGGTGGGGCCGAGCGGTGTCTGGGCAGAGCAAGGCCGGGAAGATAAGTGGTGAATGAGGTCCACCTGTGTGCCACACCGGTCTCGCGTTCCAGTGAGGGGCGGTGGGAGTATTTAAGGAGAGGTGACAGTGGCAGACGAGAGAGAGAGAGACACACAGAGCTGACTGTGTGTGTGTCGACGTGTCACACATAACACACTGCTTTTCAGCAATGCGAAACCATATACACAGAAGGCTTGCTTTTCAGCAGTTGCTTCACACTGACACGTCGACGATGATAAGTCTACAACAATGATAAGCTCACAATAAGCTCATGATTATCACAATCGCCAAAACTCACCGCAACAAGTTTTCTTAAATTGGAGCTGCAAGTCTAATCTTGAAATATCCAAAATTTTTGGGATATTTTATGGTCTAAAATGAAGGCACTGCATGATGAAAGAAAGTGTTTGAGTGCATGCTGCTGCTGCTGCAGTGATGAACTGGAGTGACAAAGTGCAACTGTAAAGTTCCGCTGTCGTAAAAGTCCCATTAAAAAAATCTCTCATTAATGTAACAGAAGGAACGTTGCCCATTGTAAAGAAGTAAAGGTAAAAAAATGTCATTAGAAATTTACTTGAGAAAGAGTAAAAAGTACCCACTATTAAACCTACTCTTAAAAGTAAATAAAAAATAAAAAAATGTACTCAAGTTAATGTAATGGAGTAAATGTAGTGCCTTACTACCCACCTCTGTATATTTCATTCAATACAGAAAAAAACTGGATAAAAATGCATTCAATCAAATTAAAAATGGGCTATTTTCCTCAATATATGTGTGTGCTGTGTATTGCTTTGCTTATTAGAGGTCTGTAACCCAACTAGAACCCGACGTGTTACGGGCCTGGTTCGGGTCAGTTTTTCAAGTAGGACTTCGGGTTCGGGTTTGTAATTAATTAAAAAATAATCAGGCCTACCGAACTTGTGTCAGCATGCGCTCTCACTCAGATACACGCGTTAGGGGACGTTCACACCGAATGTGTTTTCACATGCGTTCTGTTTTCCCATTGTTTTCCTATGTAAACACATGCTGGACGAATGTCTTTGACAGTTGCATCGCGATTCTTCAGCGTCTCGAGCAGGACCGGCACTTTTTAAACACCGTGTCAAGTTAAAAAGAACTTCACATTTTAAAAATGCATGTCGAGACACCTGCGCTCTGTTTCATTCTTTGTGCTGTGTTTTTAGTGCAGGTGTCACAAAGATTCAACGTTCTGAACCAGTTCAGGCTGCATAGAGGGGACTGTTGCTTTGATTCATATTATTCTAGATTGTTCCGAACCAAGCAAAGTTTCAGCGCATAAATGGTAAGGCAATGCTTTTTCCCTATTTTGCTCTAGTGTACTGAGGGGCTGCTGTGCCTTGTTAAAATTGTGTATGTTAACTGTTTCAATACTGTTACGAATGTTGCCTATATGCTAACATAAAATACAGCCTATTGCAACAGTACTTGCTAGTAGAAGAAATTATAAAGATAGTGAGCGATTTCGGGTTCGGGTCGTGTTCGAGCAGATAATCTGACTGTATCGTTTGGGCCGGGTAGGGTTGGGCCACACGGTCTTGGGAACGGGTCGGGTTCAGGTTTCATTTTAAGGCCCGTGCAGACCTCTAATGCTTATTAGGCTACTGCATCACTAGCTTCACAACATGCTAAGATTAAACTCTAGTGGAATCAATGTGAGATTCGAGTCTCTTGTGTGCTTTATGTGAGATGCGCTATTTGTGCAGAGCACAGAGTTGTTGTCTAAGAAGGGTGTCCCAAATCATCCCTTATGAGGTTACATTTCAGTAAGGATGCTGCCTAAGAAGGCTGCAGGTAGTAGACAGCAAGGCAGTTCACTAGGTATTGGAGCAGAGCTGTTGTGTTTGTATTACTAACCCAAGTCGATGAGGATGGCATGTTGTTGGGTTGTGAGCTGTTTCAGAAGCTCTTTGTAAGGAGTGTCATTATTAGGAGGTTTGGAAGTGGGCACCTCCTGCCTCAGCAAATACTGCTCTGAAAGAAACTTCCAGATTTCTCCGCGATGCTGACGAGGAACACCTGAAAAGACAGAGAAAAAAAAAACAGAGCGAAGGTGAGAAAGGGACTGTCGCACTGACGGATCTTTGCTGGAGCACTGAATGTTTACATGCCATGAGCAGAACAGCTTAGTGTGTGAGCGTGTTTCAGTGCTTTTTCAGTGAAAGCATGTGATCTCATCTGACATGTAGATGGATGTCTATAAAATCACTTCAAGAGGACAAAGTCAACACTGGCGACGACTGACGTAAAACAATAACACGCATCCCTGCAAACCTCTCCCCTCGCACACACATACAATATACAAAAATTTCATATACACACACCCCAAATTCATTTTAACATCACTGGTTTTGTGCGTACACACACACACACACACACACACACAAAAACACAAACACAAACACAAACAAACACTATCTCCGAGTGATATCTTGGTGAGCTGTTTGCTCATTGCGTCCTGGTATACTGTGTGAGCGATTTTGGGTTTGTTGTTAAAATTTAACTTCAGGTCAGGTTAGATCAGGTCACACGATCTTGTTTACAGACCAGGTTTAGAATTTAACTTAATGCATATGCAGACCTCTAGTGTGTGTCTACACATTTTAGTATGACTAAATGACTTGAGTGTTTCCTACCACTGAAGCACCGACACTGACTGGATATTTATAAGACGATGTGTAGGTAAAGATACAAAGATACAAAGAAGAGTTTTGAAAGAGCAACAAATTATCCCAGATCCATCACAACAACGGCTGTGAACGTGACTCTGTGCATAGAGTTGTTTATGTATGGTACATGCAAGTTCACAGGTCAGTGAGTGTAAATGAAAGTTTCATGTAAATAGCACTGCTGCGCTGAACTCGAACAGGTGTGTGTGTGTGTTCTTACCTGTCATTTAGAAAAATGTTGTGCAGAACTACCACTATGAAAAACTAATTATCATAGAGAAAGCACCTCAACCTATGAATATCAAACATGCACACATATATTCTACATAGACAATAACAACATAAAACACGAATTTTCTCGGGAAAGCAAATAAAAGGCTACTACATATCAAACACACACACTATACCACCCTAAATACACTCAGTGATGTGTTAACTATCTAAAATAACATATTACATACTCCTCTCTCTACATGTTGTTTTAGTTCAGTTAATCCTGGTGTTAAAACATTCAGTGAAAAGGCTACAGGAACACCTACACAATCATGCAGCTCATACATTCTTGCGTAACTACGTGTGTGTGTGTGTGTGTGTGTGTGTGTGTGTGTGTGTGTGTGTGTGTGTGTGAGCTACCTTGTCCTACCGCTCTATGAATCTCCTCCGTCTCAAATTTGACCTTTGACCTCCCAGTTGTGCTGAGCATTCTTTCCCAAACCAGAGTGACGTCTTTTAGACACAGAGTGATCTCGTCATAGTCCAGCTTTAGTCTCCTGCACTGCAGATCGCTCTCCGATGCTACACACAAACACACACATCGAAAGGTTAAAGTGTCATTTAGTCCATTTAGTCTAACTTTCAGGAAAGCAGACCAAAATTACTGATCTTGCACTACAAAGAATTTCGTCCAATCAAATGCTCTCTCGAATGTGAATACCCTCCCGCTAATACCACCTGCAACCAACAAGCAAGTACAGTAGCAAACCATGCTTCATTGTTGTGAAGTACCTAAATCCTATCCTTTATCCAATAGGAAAGAAAACTGTGCATGTCAAGCATTTACATGGGGGTCTTTAATGCGCATAGCACAGACATATAAACAGCATTATTAAATGTCAATTTTAAAAGTCATGCAATATTCCTGCTACATAGAGCAATTTAATGTCTTAAATGATCAGTTTTCATTATGTTATTGTGAGATATAAAACACTGAAATGGGTCATATTAACTCATTTATACAGTACTAAGCAGTGAAGATCAAGCTTTTATTAGTCACATACACATTAGAACAATAGCAGTGAAATTATATATCTGCAGCTCCCTTTTATGCTTAAAAGAAAGATACAGTAACAAATAGACTTATACATTTTTGGAAAAAAGGCCCCGCCACAATGTTAGGGTGTTCAGGGTGGTTCTTACTGACCCAAGCTTAAAGAGTACCCAAACTTTCTATGACAGTGTCTCTCAACTGGTCGATGTCACAGCATAGATCACAAAACTGATGTGACCCATTTGAATTCTAGTGAGAATTTTCTAGATCAAAGCGCTATGGAGGAAGTAAAATATCTCAAACAGTAGACAACCACCTGTGGTTGTGGCAGTTGTAGTTTAAGTTTCTAAATGTATTTAGGCTACTATTTTTTCATAACAAACACTATAATTTATTATTATTATTTCTTTTATTCTTTTTTAGAAAGTCTGGCGCCATCCAAGGTGCTTATATGGCATTGAACTGTAAATAAAGGGCTTTAAAGTCTGGACCTCTAAGAATAATATCAAAAATAATATCATTTTATAGATAAGAGGCCTGGGTAGCTCAGTGGTAAAATACACTGGCGACCACCCCTGGAGTTCGCTAGTTCGAATCCCAGGGCGTGCTGAGTGACTCCAGCCAGGTCTCCTAAGCAACCAAATTGGCCCGGTTGCTAGGGAGGGTAGAGTCACATGGGGTAACCTCCTCGTGATCGCTATAATGTGGTTTGTTCTCAGTGGGGCGCGTGGTGAGTTGGGTGTGGTTGCCGCGGTGGATGGCGTGAAGCCTCCACACGCGCTATGTCTCCGTGGCAAAGCGCTCAACAAGCCACGTGATAAGATGCGCGGGTTGACGGTCTCAGACCGCAACTGGGATTCATCCTCCACCACCCGGACTGAGGCAAATCACTACGCGACCACGAGGACTTAAAAGTACATTGGGAATTGGGCATTCCAAATTGGGAGAAAAAAAATAAATAAAATAATAATAAAAAATAAAAACAATTTATAGATAAAAGAAAATACGTTTTATGCTAGGTTACTTTTTTTTTTTTTTTACCAGGGTCTTGAAGCAAATATATGATATTATGGTCTCCAGGTACAGTTTAGGCCCCTCTTTCAAATTAAGTCTATGGGAATTTTTCACACATTTTATCGCCCAGCTGATGAAAACTGTAAATCTGATTTCTTAGAAAAATAATAACACACCTCCCCTCAACAAGTCACACAATAGGAGTTATTATTCATGTCTGTAGCAGAAACAGCGCCAAACTATAAAGGTGCACTCAGCAACAGCCCTTCTTACAGAATACATCAGTAATATAAAGGCAGATAAGTGCAAATAGTGATGACCTAAAATACTTTCTATTACTCTAGTATTATATACTACAGCTTTAATATACAATACTATTACTACATACTACAACTTTATGCTGTAGTAGTAAGACTTAACAAATTAATTGCACCTCTTGCAGCATTGAGAACTCTAGTTCACACACACACACACACAAACACATGCACAGGAAGAGATACAAGCAAGATGGAAATTTCAGGAACAAAAGAATAAAACACTCCACCCATCCTTAGCCAACCTACAAAAATAAATAAATAAATGAGACAGACATAGAAGGCTCCAATAAACTAAGTACAATTTGTGGTAAATTTTAAATGTTTTATGATTAAAACGGAAATTGGTTATATAAAACCACTGAACCACTAGTTATATAAAGGTTAGATGTAGGGCAGACAGTCTTCCCTGCACATCAACAATGAACCACTTCTGTAGGTCCACACCCTATTCAATAGGTCTGGATGCTTTCTTTCCAGGCTTCTCTTCTTTCTTTTCATGTGTTGTGATTGTGAAGCATGACTGGGCATGGCGGGACAGGGCTTTACATTGCCAATCATGAGCACGCCCAAATCAGAGTGCATTTGTGTCAGCGATCCTTTTCAACTTGTCCTGATAATCTTATAACCTGCAGCAGGGACTTCCAGCTAAAGCAGGGCAGGGATACGCCTGGGTGTGTAGAACTGTCTGTGTGACAGCAAATGTTAATGTACTTTTGTGTATGGCCGCTGAAAGTATGCCAGGCAGATCATCCATCTGACAGAAGCAGATGACCTAATAACAACTCTGAATTCGCAAGAACTGCCAAATGTTAAACGTCTTATACTGAACTTTTGATTAGGGGAAACGGAGGCAAGCTGTGCCACTATTAACTTAAGCTGCAAGAAAACAGAGGTATAATGAGAATTTTTTCCCCCATTTTTAAAAACATCTACAACTTCTTGATAGAAAATTAAAAGAAAGACCAATGTAAGAATATTTACTGCATTCAAATACAAAGTTTACTACCACTAATAGTTGAGTTACTGGCACAGCTTACCCCAGAGTAAAATACGCTGGCTACCACCCCTGGAGTTCGCTAGTTCGAATCCCAGGGCGTGCTGAGTAACTCCAGCCAGGTCTCGTAAGCAACCAAATTGGCCCGGTTGCTAGGGAGGGTAGAGTCACATGGGGTAACCTCCTTGTGGTCGCTATAATGTGGTTCGTTCTTGGTGGGGCGCGTGGTGAATTGAGCGTGGTTGCCGCGGTGGATGACGTGAAGCCTCCACACGGGCTATGTCTCCATGGCAACACGCTCAACAAGCCACGTGATAAGATGCGCGGGTTGACTGTCTCAGACGCGGAGGCAACTGGGATTCGTCCTCCGCCACCCGGACTGAGGCGAATCACTATGCGACCACGAGGACTTAAGAGCGCACTGGGAATTGGGCATTCCAAATTTTCCCAAAAAAATAAAAAATAAATAAATAAAATAAATAAATAATGCATTTCACTTTTCTCAGGAGCATATCTCAGGTAGCTGTGCTATATGACGGGAAGTGTAACATTCATTCATAAAAACAAATAGTGCAAAAGGGTTTCTGCTCTAGCTTAATGCTTCATAAAAACTAGAGCTAACTGGGAAAATGGGGGGAAAAGTGTGTGCAGCTGGGAAAAACACTAATTTTCTAAGTGTTGTCCAGAAGGCAAACCAACATCAGTCTCAGAACTGTTAAATTCTGTTCATTGACTCAGGTATAATCTTCAGAATTTGTCTCATTGGTTAATTGTATGTTCAAATGAGTGTTCACAGTGACAATATTTACTACATTGTTTGAGTCTCACCCTGTAGTTTCTGATTCTCTCTTTCCATCCGCAGCAGTAAGATCTGTTGAAGAATGGCTTTCTGCCATAACTCTCTTAGCTCCGCCCCACTCCTCTTTCTCCTCTCCTCTGGCACCACCCCCAGAGAACTGTCCCCGCCCCCTACTCCACCACCAAGCGCCATTCTGCTGCCAACTTCCAAGGTGGATTCTGAGAATAAGAGAGAAATATAGGCCAAATAGCATTACAGAATGGAGACCAGAATCACCAACAGGAACTACCAACAACATGAATTACCAATATTAACTACCAACTTCACCTATATCATTTACCATCATCACCCTACATCAACTAATCATTTGCCCACATCACCTATGTCTTGGGTTGTCATGCTACCAAATTTCAGTTGTTGATACCAACACCAGAAAAATTCCTTGATTCTTAATACTAATTTCAATACTATGGAGAAAACAAATGCTATTGAACACACTACATTTAAAAAGTGGTTTAATATAAATATTAACAAATGAAAATAAAACAATGGCATGAAGCTTTCAGATATTTCTCCATAAAGTCATTATTACTTCAAGTTTTCAGTCTGTAATAAAATAAAGGAAAAAATTACAGGCAATAAAACAAATAAAAAACAATAGAACAAAGATACAAATTAAGCGTCTTCCACAAATTAAGTGCTTGAAGTATATTAGGTTATCTAACAGAAGTATTAAGCATTTAAGTAAACATTCAGACATTGGGAAAAAGCAAACATAAAAAAATTTATTAAAAAAAAACTTAAACAGGCATAGTCCCTTCATAATTATTTGATATAACACATTATCATTAATTCAATCTTGTTGGAGATTGAATGAGAAGCAGGTCTGTAATTAAAATTAGATGTCATTTTTTTTCTTTAGGCCTAACTTTGTATTCATTGTCAATTGTAGAGAACATATTAAAGCTACTAAAGTTATCCTGCCTGGAGCAGTGAGTGGTTCTCTCTTTATCTTGTCTTTATTATTTTTTTATTAATATTAATGACATAAAAGATGTGACCATTCACACATGCCGTCGTATTATAATTAAGTACGAACACTTCAGTACACATCAACTACCAAAATCACTCTACATCAACTACCAACATCACCCTACATCAACTACCAACATCACCCTGCATCAACAATCAGCATCACCCAACGTCAACAATCAGCATCACCCTATAACAACTACCAAAATCATCCAATATCAACTACCAAAATCACCCTACATATACTACCAAAATCACCCTAAACTACCAACAAAATCCAACATCAACTATCAAAATCACCCTACATCAACTACCAACATCAACCTACATCAACTACCAACATCACCCTACATCAACTACCAACATCACCCTACATCAACTACCAACATCACCCTGCATCAACAATCAGCATCACCCTATAACTACCAAAATCATCCAATATCAACTACCAAAATCACCCTACATATACTACCAAAATCACCCTAAACTACCAACAAAATCCAACATCAACTATCAAAATCACCCTACATCAACTACCAACATCACCCTGCATCAACAATCAGCATCACCCAATGTCAACAATCAGCATCACCCTATAACAACTACCAAAATCATCCAATATCAACTACCAAAATCACCCTACATATACTACCAAAATCACCCTAAACTACCAACAAAATCCAACATCAACTATCAAAATCACCCTACATCAACTATCAAAATCACCCTACATCAACTACCAACATCAACCTACATCAACTACCAACATCACCCTGCATCAACAATCAGCATCACCCTGCATCAACAATCAGCATCACCCTATAACTACCAAAATCATCCAATATCAACTACCAAAATCACCCTACATATACTACCAAAATCACCCTAAACTACCAACAAAATCCAACATCAACTATCAAAATCACCCTACATCAACTACCAACATCAACCTACATCAACTACCAACATCACCCTACATCAACTACCAACATCACCCTGCAAAAACAATCAGCATCACCCAACGTCAACAATCAGCATCACCCTATAACAACTACCAAAATCATCCAATATCAACTACCAAAATCACCCTACATATACTACCAAAATCACTCTAAACTACTAACAAAATCCAACATCAACTATCAAAATCACCCTACATCAACTACCAACATCACCCTGCAAAAACAATCAGCATCACCCAACGTCAACAATCAGCATCACCCTATAACAACTACCAAAATCATCCAATATCAACTACCAAAATCACCCTACATATACTACCAAAATCACCCTGAACTACCAACAAAATCCAACATCAACTATCAAAATCACCCTACATCAACCACCAACATCACCCTACATCAACTACCAACATCACCCTACATCTACTATCAACATCACCCAACTTTAACTACCAACATCACCCTACATCAACTACCAACATCACCCTACATCAACTACCAACATCACCCTACATCAGCTACCAGCATACCCCAACATCAACTACCAAAATCACCCAACATTAACTACCAACATCACCCAACATCAGTGGTTCTCACCCTGTTCCTGAAGGCCAACATCAACCTACATCAACTACATCACCCTACATCAACGATCAACATTACACAACATCAACTACCAAAATCATACTACATCAAGTACCAAAAAAATCACCCTACATCAACTATCAGCACCACCCAACATCAACTACCAAAAATCACCCTACATCAGCTACTAACATCACTCAACATTAGCTATCAGCATCACCCTACATCAACGTCATCCACATAAATTACATCAACTACATTACCCTACAGTACATAAACTACCAACATCACCCTACATCAACCACCAACATAATCCTATATCAACTACCAACATCACCCTATATCAACCACCAACATCACCCTACATCAACTACCAACATCACTAACCATAATCACCATACATCAACTACCAACATTACCCTACAACAGCTACTAACATCACCCTACATCAGCCTTCAACATTACCTACATCAATTACTAGCATCACCCTACATGAATTACCGATTGCCAACATCAACTATCAACATCCCCTATATCAAGTACCAACATCCCTTATGTAAATAAACATCACCTACTACGTAAGCTTCCAACATCACCCTTGAGATCCACTACTAAGACCTACAAATATCTATTTTCTATACAAGTTTTTTAGCATTTATATGTGTTTATTTAGAAAGTATGTATGGTTATTTATTCAAGTCTTTGTTAATATGCTTACACTAAACAAATGTTTCAATACATACGGTGTGTGTGTTTGTATGGGATAACTGTCTTCTCCACAGGTCAGTTTAGCTGAGACATTAAGACTTTATAGTGTTTCCCTTTAAGTTTACAAAAACTAACAGTTAACAAAAAAGCAAACCACAAAACACACGCAGAAAGACAAACACATGTAAAACACACATATACACACGTCTGGTGTGCACACAGGCAGAAGCGTTAAAAATAAAACGAACACCACCCAAACTATAGGGTGGATCCTAGACCTCAAAATATCCTTTTTGTTACAAAGAGAGAAAACTTACAAAAAGAAAAAAGAATGTACAGTTATTAATGGAATGAACATAAAGGGAGATCACCTGATGTATTGCTGCATTTCACAGGGAGAAGAAAAATAAATGTAAAAAAATTATAGTGTTGAAATAAAACCACTTTCAACCACACACTGCATTTGTTTTCAATCTCACTTTTGTAACTTACAAAACCAGATCTCACCTCAACCAGCTTGTGTAGTTTAGTCCTGACTCCCGTTATCGGCTGCAGTAAAAAACGGGACAATTTCCTTCGTAACACCTAAATTATATTTTACATTTAATCGCATAGACTGATTTGAATGACGCTTGCTTAAGTTACGGTTAGAGATTTTTCAAACTTTTAAAGCTGAGAGTGTACTTTTTTCGATGTACTTAACCCCATAATGCCGTGTGTATCAAATATGATACACAGCGTTTGACGGCTCCTGTTTCAGTCCCTGTTCAAGCTGAAAAGCCAAAAAAAAAAAAAAAAAACGCCTTGTATGTAAGTTTCACGTTTATGGCACCATCTAGTGGTTATTTGTGAAAAAAGTTGTTTCAATGTTTATATCGATCCATTTAAAATGGCGGCGGAAAAATGGGATAAATGACAGCTTATTTTAATAAAGTAAAAGTGACATTAATGATTATATTGTTAATTATATTTTTATATATAGTATTTGCTGAATATAGGCAACTTGTGCTTGATTAAAAGTTTGTATATTATTTTATTGAAAAAGCCAGTTGAAATGACATGTATCAAATATGATACAACAGGCTTTTGAGGTATATCTCTCAATCACCATTACATTCATGCCCACTATAAAGATTTTTTTTTTTTATCATAGAGCTTTGAAAATTCTGACATATACTTTTAATAGATATATTTAAAGTGTGATCTAATATTTATGCATATTTTTATATACTGTATGCAGCCTGCTTTGTCATTATAAAGGTTATTTTACATTACAAGCTATGATGATGTCTTGTTACCATAAGTTCCTGAGACCCAGCAAAAAAAGTTTTACAATTTCCCATTTTTTAAAAGTCAATATAGTGTTTGGTGCATAAAATACATATGATAAAAATTGTTTATGGAAATAAATATTTTATTCATATTGTATTTGATGTGCTGAATTGAACAGTGATACATTGCAATCCATATTTATAGACCATAGTTATTATGGCCAAACTCACAAACATTTGGTGTCTCTGAAAAACCCAAGGAGTCCTCTGATAATACCCCAAGATTTACCACTGTAGCACGTATGGGCTAAAAAATGTCCTACACAAAAATGAATTGCTGGACCTCAGGAGGATAGTGACCTTTAAATTCTAATGCATCAAACATGATACATAAAACACGTGCAAAAAAATTTTGATTTCTTTTTATAGTTTGTCTAGCGGTACTAAAACCCATGTAATGTCAAAAAAAAAAAAAAAAAAAGAAAAAAGTGTATTTTCTGACTATTCTTTCATGTCAAGCTTAACAGGGTTAATACTCTGTTCAACTCCAGTTTAATATGCAGAGACAGCTACTGTATAAATAAGTCATAAGCAGGTTGATTTCTTGATGCTATCAAAACATTGCTCTTTTTTAGCATCCCATTTGCTTAACCGATGATATGAGTTAGGACTGGGACTACCTGTTAGACTGACAAATGGCAGATGGGGGACAAATATATAATGACAGTATCCGAATACTAGTGATGGACCATTATATACTGTATATTGACCAGGACAATTCACTGAACAATTTGAGTTTATCAGCATGGGCCGATAACCGTGACTGCTTAACTGATTAAGCGTTAGTTCCACTTTGTATAACTTTTAAAATTTACAGACAGCTTTGTCAATGTATGATAAATATTTTGTCTTTGTACAAAATTTTGAGTATATATATGTAAGAAAAAAAAAATGGCAATTTACATCTCATTTGTCATCAAAAAGTTACATTACACATTAATCAGAATTAGACTGGCCACCCTCCCCGTTCTCTAGATATCAGTATCGGCCATTAAAAAGCCTATATTGGTCGACCAATATTGAATACAATTTCCAAATAGAGGATACATTGACAAATTTTCACGATGCTAAAAGACCTGAACTGTGTCCACACATGATCAAAAGTACTTGCAACTTTTCTGCATCACGTAATTCAAGGTTTCCAGCAGAACGGCCATAAAACTTCTCTGAAAACAATCATTTCTTATGTAAGGAATCATTCACGTACACACAACTGACCCAGTTCCAGTGGGGTGGAGAAGCACGTTGCTTGAGTATAAGTGTGGAGATTGCTACAGTGGACACTGACGCACTCTGACATTTGGGCGCCAGTCACTCCCTCTGCAACACACACACACACACACACACACACACACACACACACACACACACACATGCCACTCCCTCTGTAAATAAGTGGCATTTTTGCCAAGACCAACGCTTTGCTAATGTGCAAACACACACATGGAAGTGGGTCAATAAGGCCGATACTTTCCTGTAGCAGTCTGTCAACATAACCTCCTGCACAACACCACACCCAACACACACACACACAAACACACACACGCACACACACACATATTACCTCATTAACACAAACATTACTTCATTCAGCACAGACACATTTATCAAGACACACCCAAATATACTGAGAAAACACAGACACACAGACACACACAAACACACACACACACACACACACACACACACACACACACATACACATACACACACACAGCAGAACTGACAGATTAATGATGAACTGATCATTCATATTTAACCAGTGAAAATGATCCAATGCAGGAAAAAGTGTTCAGGTGAATGTTGGAAGTTATTTACAAGGTGGAGCGTGTCATTTTTCTGATGTTAAAATACTTTCTCATAACCCAGTTTAATATACAGAGACAACTACACTGCCATGGAAATGCAAAACACAGTAACTACACATTGTGTTAATATCAAGTTATAACCTAAATTGGGTCTCTTAGACTATGAACCGTCCTGTGACAGAAGTGGTTTGTCTCAACTATGCTTAGATTCAGAGGAAACAGAGAGAGACTATTTTATCATTCACATTTGGCTGGACAGTCACCATAACTTGTAGGTACTTGATGTTTTGGGCCTATAGAAGTTAGACAACAGCATGGATAATTAATGATCACCTATCTCTCGCTCTCTCTCTCTCTCTCTACACACACACACACACACACACACACACACACACACACACACACACACACACACACACACACACACAGAGAGAGAAACACACTCGCACACACTTGACCTGAGGGCCGTTTTGACATCCTGATCAACATTTACTCTGAGGTCCTGCCAATTCTGATGAGCTACTAATATGAAAATAGACCTGATTTGCTGTTTTGGCAGTTAGACAAAAAGAAAGATATAAAACAGGTCAAGTAAGAAAGAAAAAACAAGAGAACACTGACAGACTCATGTCTGAGTGTGAGGGAAATGAAGAGAGTGATAATGATGCCAAAAGAAATATTAAACCTGTGCAAGTAGACTGTTGACTGTCAAAATCATCCACAAGTTCATTAACCTATCATTAGATAAGAGCTCCACCCAGAGGACACCAACAGTAACTGCGGCCTTTAGTAAGTGAGCAGATGATATACTGTAGGTGCTGCTGGTGGTTGATATAGGGTGTTGTTGGTAGAAGTTGATATTGACAGGGGATGTCGGTCGGTGCAGGTGATATTGTTAGTTTATATAGGATGATGTTGGTAGCTGACATAAAAATTATGTTGGAACTGTATTATCTACTGTATGGTGATGTTGAAAGTTGATGTAGGTTTTATTATTACAGTAATTGATGCAGGTTGGTGATTTTGGTAGGTGATGTTTCAATTAATGTAGGTGATGTTGGAGGTTGATGAAGAGGAGATCTTTTACAGTCTAAAAGCAAGCCACGTTTAATAAAGCTGGGAGATGCTCCAGAGAATAAATATGTAGCTCTCATTTGCAGGGTAAAGAAGCAATTAACAAGATAAACCAAAATACATATATACATTTCTTAACTGCTGAGATTTTCATATGTTGGTTGGCAGATAGGTTGTTGAACCCAAACTGAACAACAGAACAGCAGGACACAATGATGGAATGACTAAATACTGAAGTAAAAAAAGCAGGATCTGAGAGTGTAAAAACAGTTAAGCATTATAAACTCCATTAAAATGTCTCTACTTCACTAATGCACACATTACACAATGTACAGTAGATTAGGAAAAAACATAACCCAGTTTTGAACTTGGGTCACCTACAGAAATGCCAATGCAACTTGCTTTGTTTTTAATGCAAAGTTGACTGTTTAGGCACATCTTGGTTAAAACAGCAATGATCATTCAACACAGTTCTCAAATATTTTGGATAAAGGGTGTACAAAAATGATATGGCATAAAGTTACCCCTCACAAAATATTATTAAGCTTATTATAAGACTACAATATCAAGGTAGATATTGAACAATTCAGTAATAATATATGTGCATCCCTACAACATACTCCTAACTTTGTGGTGCTTCTTAAAAATTGTATTTTATATACACAGTAAATATTACACTTACCAAAAATGATAATAAAAAAAAACATGCATTTATCAAAGGTGATCTGATAATTATGTTCTCTCTACCACACCCCTGAGGAAAGAGGATTTATTTCACTACATGCAATTCTAAGAACTTTGTTTTGTGCCTGTTGACAATTTTTTAGACATTTTCCTGGTAATTCAAAACAGTTTAAAAGAGGTGTGATTTGATTTAACCAAAGTAATCACACAGAAATAGCCCTGTATATACAAAACTAGCAAAGCACCGATTTAAAATATTTGGCCAATATCAACAGCCAATAATAATTTTTATGTTCAGTCAGATAAAAGATATGATGGCCGATTATACAGTTTGTCTGTTTATTTATATCGGCATTCACATTTCACCTTAAAGTGATAGTTCACCCAAAACTGAAAATTATCTTATCATTTCTTCACCCTAATGCCATCCCAAATGTCTATGACTTCTTCTGCTGAACACAAATAAAGATATTTAGAAAAGGCAGCATAAAAGTAATCCATATGACCCCAGTGGTTTAGTCTATGTCTTCAGAACCGATATGATAGGTGTGGGTGAGAAACAGATAATTATTTAAGCACTTTTTTTTCTATAAATTTTTCTCCCTGCCCAGTAGGTGGCGATATGCACGAAGAGTGCAAATCACCAAAAACAAAAGAAGGATGTGAAGGGGGCTTGGGTAGCTCAGTGGTAAAGATGGTGGCTACCACCCCTGGAGTTTGCTAGTTCGAAACCCAGGGCGTGCTGAGTGACTCCAGTCAGGTCTCCTTAGCAACCAAATTGGCCCGGTTGCTAGGGAGGGTAGAGTCACATGGGGTAACCTCCTCGTGGTCGCTATAATGTGGTTCGTTCTCGGTGGGGCGCGTGGTGAGTTGAGCATGGATGTCGCGGTGGGTGGCGTGAAGCCTCCACACGCGCTATGTCTCCGTGGTAACGCGCTCAACAAGTCACGTGATAAGATGCGCGGGTTGACGATCTCAGACGCGGAGGCAACTGGGATTCGTCCTCTGCCACCCAGACTGAGGCGAATCACTACGTGACCACGAGGACTAAAAAGCACATTGGGAATTGGCCATTCCAAATTGGGAGTAAAAAAAAAAAAAAAAAAAAAAAAAAAAAAAAAAGAAGAAGAAGGATGTGAAAGTGAAAGTGGAGATTTATGGTAAAAAAGGACCTAAATGTTGATCTGTTTTTTTTTGTTTTTTTTTTACCCACACCTATCATATTGCTTTTGAAGACATGGATTTAATCACTTGAGTCGTATGGATTACTTTTATGCTACCTTTATGTGCATTTTGGAGCTTCAAATTTCTGTCCACCATTCAAAATGACAGAAAGAAAGTCATATACATCTAGGATGGCATGAGGGTGAGTAAATGATGAGAGAATTTACATTTTTGGGTGAACTATCCCTTTAAATCTGCAGATAGATATTTAGTGAAAATATTATAATGTACTGTACAAAAAGCAAAGAGTATCTGTTTAGTACTTCTGAAATCTGGCACAGAAAATGAATATACTCCTAGAATTAGACCTAAAAAATTACATCTTACACAAAAACGAGATAAAATCCTCTGAACTTGTAGATACAGTATGTGTTCCAGTCTATGAGTACTAATGCAACATTCTGAGATCATATTTGTGCACGCCCGTGTGTGTTTGTGGCTATGTGTTACCTTTGGTGTCTGAGCCCTTCTGAGGTGTGGCTACTCTTAAGAAGATCTGTTGTCTCCAGGAGTGTCTTCGGCTAAGTAACGGACTGTCATCCCCAATGACACACACTACTCCAGGACTGGACAGGGCTGCCACATCACTAAACACACAGATATACATAGGTAAGCATTAATACCCCTCCACACAGACACAAAATGCACCCCAAATACAATTTTAAATGTTCAAACTTCACTTATAATAACCAAATATCAACATTATTCACCCTAAGATATCAACCTCGACCACCATGAGAGGTGTAGAAAAAGAACAGAGGTGAAGGACAGAAAAATGGAAAGATGGAATGAGACAAAAGAAAAGAAGAGAGTACCTCTTCATCTGAAAATCACAGGTATCATCACTCTCCACAACAGGGGCCAAAAATTTGAGGAAATTTGGAACAGAGGAAGAGGAGTGTAATCTCGCTCTGAACACACT
Source organism: Myxocyprinus asiaticus (assembly GCF_019703515.2). Taxonomy (NCBI): domain Eukaryota; kingdom Metazoa; phylum Chordata; class Actinopteri; order Cypriniformes; family Catostomidae; genus Myxocyprinus; species Myxocyprinus asiaticus. The sequence goes on along the minus strand of NC_059351.1, from coordinate 6,171,694 downwards.
CAGCCCTGATGGACTGTGAGAAAAAGTGTGAGAGAGACAGAGAGAGAGGCCAGAAAGTAAAGGAGAGAGTGACTGTAATGAACGGTCACATTAGAAATGTACAAACACAAAAAAACGAAATCTATGTGGCTAATTTTATAGCAGAATTGAGAATACATTGGGATGAATTCACTAAACAGTTGCACCATTTGTTATTTCAGACCAAAACCCTGTGTCATATTCATAGGATTTTCAACAAGTTGATTGGATGGTGAAAAGTGGGAGTTACCTACCAGAATGGAATAAATCATGTCCAATAAAACCAGGAAAGTGCATTGCATTTTGTGCTAAAACAATGCAGACAACGTGTGCAAATAAGTTAATTTAGTGAATTTTTCCCATTGAGAACTGTCCCCATTTGTGAATGACAGTAGAGAAGAGAGAGGACACACACACACACACACACACACACACACACACACACAAACTCACCTCCTCCTGAGGGGCCGTGCGGAATGATCGAGAGCAAAAGCATGATGTCTCATCGGCCGATGACACACAGAAGAGGAAGAGACCGGAAAGGAGGAAGGACTGATGAAAAACAGGAAAAAGAAAGGACGGGGCATATAGAAAAATAGGAGGAAGCAAAGGGATAGAAACATAGAGATGCAGAGAATGAGGGAAAAAACTCAAAAGTGGTCATAGAAAAGTGAACTGAATTCACATGACAGAATACAGAATAAGAAAGGTGATATGACAGAACAGGAGACAGATTTCCACCCTAACACCTTTTCAGACCCACCCACACTGACTGACAGGAGTACACTGCTGTCATTGACAGTCCACATGCAAATAGACTTTAAATTTGCGTTTAGCAAATTCCTGTACACTTCAAATGCAAATATGCAGTTTGCAACTGCATTGGAATTATGTCACAGATTGTGCATGCACAACAACAAAATACAATTGCAAACTGCAATTGCGTTTGAATGTTGCCCACAATATGCTTCCTTAGATAGCAATAACAAAGAAACTAAACTTCCAGTAGCTGTGGCTATTAAAGCTTATAGATGGTTTGGACTCACATACTCATTCCTTAATATTACTATTTCCCACATTTTAGAATAATAGTAAAATCATCAAAACTACGAAACAACACCAAAAATGGTTACCAATTTTTTTTTTAAACAAATGAAAACTTGCCCGTCAAAATAACTATAATCTTATGTTTTTGCTTCTTAAAAGTAGACACATTTTGCCTAGCTCTGGACCCTCATTCTTATGACCAGCTTTAGGAGGTATAAACTTGGGATGCTTTTCAAACAGTATTGAAAGAATAAAATTAGTTCAAACATAATAATAATAATAATAAAGAAATTCAAACATAGGCACAATTTATACTTGTCTACAATTTTTTTTTTTTTACATTTTACACTATGTAAGATTTTTTTGTTAGAAATTAACAAAATGTCATTAATGAGCAAGTACACCAATAACCCGTCTTCCAAACCATGTTTTTGCCTTACCCCGATTAACTACGGTAAGTCCACAATAGAGATTTTTATTTAGAACTGCCAGGATGAATTTGGCGTGAAATCGCACGCATACGTCATTCGTCCTTGCGTGTTTACGTCATGTCCGTAAGCTCAGAAAGAAGGGCCAGCTGTGGCGCGACTCACGCGAGTGTCGGAGAAGCGGGAAGGGAGTGCAACAGCTGTTCAGCGGCGGTGTGAAATCACTCTCCTCGTGGTTTTTTTAACTGTTTGGTGAAGTTGTTTACCTGCTGTAATGCGTGGGTATGTTTTCTGATAAGGTTGTTATGCTTTAAAGGTGCAGTATGTAAGATTCAGAAACCCTTGTTATTAATGACACCTGTGGCCGTTAAGTGAACTGCAGCAGCGACCTGTTGCTCGTGCTCGCACTCGTGCGCACACTCCATAGGGACGCGAGCATCGGACAAAACAATGACGTAACGTACAAAAAGACTGAACGTGATTCACCGGCATCATGCTGACAGATGAGGTAGCATAATTAAAATTACACAGTTATGATTGTTTTACTACAAACTTTGAGACTGTATATTATATTTGACTCTCCAGTGCTGGAACAGGGCTAAAACAAAGTGTGGATATAGGTCTGACTATGCGAGACTGTAGTTTGAAGTAATCACTTTTCTTTGCATGATACACTGACTGCGTTTATATGATAGCCTATGTCGGCGTTAGCTAGCTAGCCAGCTTTATCAATAGCTGTTAGCTAAATTTGGTGGATGATGACAGTAGCTGTTTATAAAACAGACTGTACATTATAAATATGTTGACACAATTCAGTATTGATGTGATTCCATCACAACTGTCATTTTGATATATCGATGCGCTATTGTTTTATAATAATAGAACGTATATATTTTCTGTATAACCAAGTTACGTTACACTAATGAATGGGTCATTTTGCATTATCTTGAACATTGTACTGCATTCATTTCATGTGTTATTGTAGTTTACCTTACTGAATAATTACAGATGTTTTACTATTGTAATAATACGGTTCCCTCGCATTCTCCACTGAGGCTGTAGATTGTAATATGAAAATATAGTGTCTTCAACTGAACTCATATCAGCCATTTTTCAGCCAGAGCTTCACCTCTTAAATTTATATGTGTAGTACAATACAAACACTAATGTGTATTGTGTAGTGGATAAAACACTTTTAATAATCATATTAAAATACAGTTAAGAGTGTTGTTTATCTTCCACAAATTAAGTAATATCGGTTATAAATGTTTAAGTGAATAACATTATATCAACATGAAAATAGCTCGTCATGACTCTGCTCTGCAGGTAATCTCAGAGTCTTCAAACCATGAGATTCATCCGCCACAAGAGCAGTGCCGAATACCCACTGACGTAAACTGTTCCTCTGCAAATAACTTGCAGTTTTCTGCTTCAACCGCAAGAGGGCCAAAAGATACATAGTGTAGCATCAAGCATAAGCCTTTAGATTAAAAGGTTTTTTAGATCATGAAAAACAAAGTGTACTGTATGTTGATGATGCATATGCATGGACACACACACACACGCTCACTTGCTCTGGTGTGGGGAGTCTGTGCTGACAGAGTAGTGTCGGACCAGTTTGGGTTTGTTGGCAGCAGTGGGCTGTAGAGGGGGGAGACTTGGTTCAGAGGATGACAGCGTGGGAGAGTGACTAATTGTGCTTGCGCGTCTCCTGAAACCCTGAGGCGGACTCTCAGGACCCTCGTGACCTCCGAGAGAGCCTTCTAGACGCTTCAGGTCCCCCGTTGAATTATGGGAGCGGAGTGGACTGGAGGGGGGAAGGAGAGAACAGAGGGGCTCCTCCAATGACGTTTCCTTAAAAAACAAACAAGACAAAAAGAATGTCAAAGACTGAGCGGTATATTCACTATGAATAAATTGTGGCGGGTAAAGCGTGTTTTTTTTTGCACGCGCACTCTGCTCTGAAATTATGCAGATCAGGTAACGGTGCAAACGCACCCACAAAATTGCTGCTAAAAGCAATTTGCACACGCAATTCTGATCTTGCTAGCAAATTCTGAGCGCAAACATTTTTAAAAACTGTATAACATCCAGAAAGTCTGAAGCTGAAAGGTCATAACTGGTTCTTCCCACATAGGTCAAAATTGCTCATTAAGACAATGCAAGGAACAATTACCATAGTTTTAAATGGTTATTTTTCTTAAACAATTAAATACAAAAATACATTTTTTTTTTATTTGATTTGTTTTGATAGTCTTGACAATATCCAAATATTAACACAATCTTCACAGAAAATGGAATAAAAAAAACAGGAGAGGTGCCATCTGCAATGTTTACTGATGCAAGGGTTTACAACTGTCCCGTTTTTGCCAAATGTCCCATGTTTTATTTCATACAGGACACCTATTGTTCAGGCTTTGTGTGCCACATTGGCGCATAAGAAGGGTCGGACAGCGAGACTCTTGAAGAGGACCCCCGTCCTGTATTGAAGCACTCAAAATGCTCAACGTCCCAAATTCGCATGAGACATTCAATAACTTATCGCGTTGTGGTGGCTCGAAGCCCGTGTGCGTTACCGCACCTTAGCGCATCTCTTTGGGTGGGTAAAGCCAATGTCTGTAATATTTTAAAAGAGGTTTGCAATGCTTTGGCTGCCATGTAACATAAGCATGACACATAGGTGCGTTCCATTCAGAAGAGATCATGTTCCCCTCATAGACTTTACCTTTCACTTTCAGAGGGCTGAAATGTGTGATATAATTGTCATTCAGAACTCACTTTTTAAGTAATTTTTATTGAAAATTCTCTTGAAACGATCCAACAGTGTGGCCACCATTCAAAGTGCCCTATGAAGACACCATTTATGTAGTTTGGAATGCATTAAACAGTGCTGTGAAAAAGTATTTCTTCTATTTTTGTGTATTTTTATACTAAACTGTTTTAGATCTTCAAACGAGATATAACATAAAACAAAAGCAACCTGAGTAAACACAATTAGTGCAGTTATCAAATATATATATATTTTTTTTTTGAAGCAAAAAAGTTATCCAACACCTATATCACCCATGTGAAAAACTAACTGCCCCCTTAAACTTAATAGCTGGTTGTACCAACTTTAGCAGCAACAACTGCAACCAAACACTTCTGATGACTGGAGATCAGTCTTTCAGAACGCTGTGGTGAAATTTTGGCCCAATCTTCTTTGCAGAACTGCTTTAGTTCAGCCACATTGGAGGGTTTTTGAGAATAAACTGCCCGTTTAAGGTCCTGCCACAGCATCTCAATCAGGTTCAAGTCAGGAATTTGACTAGCCCACTCCAAAATTTCAATTTTGCTTCTTTTGAGCCATTCAGAGGCGGACTTACTCCTATGCTTTGGATCACTGTCTTGCTGCATAATCCAGTTGCGCTTGAGCTTCAACTCACGGACTGATGACTGGATGTTCTCCTTTAGGATTTTCTGCTAGAGAGCAGAATTAATGTTTCGCTCAATTATTGCAAGTCACCCTGGCCCTGAAGCAGCAATGCATCCCCACACCAGCACACTACCACCACCATGCTTGGCCGTAGGTATGATGTTCTTTTTGTGGAATTCTGCATTTGATTTACGCCAGATGTAACGGGACCCATGTTTGTTTATTTGCTTGTTTATTTATTTGGATCCCCATTAGCTATGCCCAAGAGCACCGCTAGTCTTCCTGGGGTCCACACAACACTTAAAAACACACATTATTTATTAACATATACACAAAAACATTAATAATACTCTCAATAACAAATCATGATCCAAAAACAACACACTTAGCATATATTCAACATTACAACCATCTGTGAATTTACAAAAAAAAAAAACTAACTTCTATGCATAACCTCCTATAAATATGATAATCCAAGGTGTGCCTTTATCTGCCTTTTAAAATTGAATTTGTGTTATTTTAATTAATGACAATGGTAAAGAATTCCATGTTTTCATTGCCCTATATACTACTGTATGTTTAAGGAAATTAGCTTTTGCTTTAGGGAGTGAAAATCTGCCTTCTGTTGCCTGTCTAGTGGCATATGTATATGACTCTAAATTGCCTTTTAATTGATTGTACTGATCCAATGGAATTTTAAACTGTAAAACCTTCCATGTTGCTAATAAAATTGCCTCAGTCATCTGGTCTTCCACTCTCAACCAATTAAGATAAAGATGCATGCTGTTAATATTTGTGTGATACGGTCACTGGAGAGCAAGTCGTGCCACCTTGTTCTGTACTAGCTGGAGTTTACTTAAATCTTTTTTTGGCATTAGCCCAAATTATCTGGCAATAGTCTAGCTGTGAAAAGAAAAGAGTACCTAAGACTGTTTTCATTATATCAGATGTAAAATATCTTCTGCATCGCCTTATTACAGCTAACACCTTACCCATTTTATTTACCGTATTGTCAATGTGTTTTGACCAAGACAATTTATTATCAAGGGTGATACCCAATAACTTGGTTTCTTTTACTTGCTGAATAAGTGTTTTATTTATGTATAGTCTAAGCTCTGGTTCAGAATGATTTGAACCAAATACTATACTCTTAGTTTTTAGATGAATTAAGTATCAGTTTGTTTTCTAAAATCCACTTTCCTATAATATCAATCTCCTCTTTCATAATGGTAGTCAATTCAGCAGATGTTGGTGCAGACGCATATACTGTAATATCGTCTGCATACATTGTTAATTTAGCACTTTTTAGAACGAGAGGTAAATCGTTTGTAAAAATGGAATGCATGAGTGGTCCTAGACAGATCCCTCTGGAACTCCACATTCCACTGACATTCTATCTGAATAGCTTCCATTAAAAAATACTCTCTGCGATCTGTTTACTAAATAACTTTCCATCCAAGCAACTGCTGAAGGTCTCAATCCATAACACTCCAACTTTTCCAGTAGAAGCTTGTGATCAATAAGATCAAATGCTGCCGTAAAATCTACTAAGACCGCTCCACATATCATTTTATTATCCAAATCTCTATACCAGTCATCTGTCATTTGTACTGGAGCTGTGCATGTAGAGTGTCCCTTTCTGTAAGCATGCTGAAGATTTGTTATCAGATTGTTTTCTGAGAAGTAATCTTGTATTTGATCAAATACTGCCTTCTCAAGGATCTTAATGCTGGTAACAAACTTACTGGACGACTATTAGGGCCACCAAATGGTTTTTTCCTATCTTTGGGCAATGGAATAATTTTTGCCTCTTTCCAAGCCTGTGGAAATGTTAATCGTTTAAGGCTTGCATTTAATATATGACAGATTGGAGCCGCAACATAATCTATGGCAATTCGAATCAATTTATCATCTATATTATCTATGCCTGGTTGTATATCCTTATACACAGTTGTGCTCAAAAGTATGCATACCCTGGCAGAAATTGTGAAATTTTGTTGATGGCTCGATCACGTATTAAGAAGTGTAAAATTCGGGGATCTCTTGATACCAAGCTAAGGTCAGGTAGACCAAGAAAGATTTCAGCCACAACTGCCAGAAGAATTGTTCGGGATACAAAGAAAAACCCACAGGTAACCTCAGGAGAAATACAGGCTACTCTGGAAAAAGACGGTGTGGTTGTTTCAAGGAGCACAATACTTGTTGACCCCTCTCCAAACATAGCGCTTATGGTTGTGACCATAAAACTCTATTTTGGTCTCGTCACTCCAAATTACAGTGTGCAAGAAGCTGTGAGGCGTGTCAAGGTGTTGTCGGGCATATTGTAACTAGGCTTTTTTGTGGCATTGGCTTCTTTCTGGCAACTCGACCATGCAACTAATTTTTGTTCAAGTATCGTCGTATTGTGCTCCTTGAAACAACCACACCGTCTTTTTCCAGAGCAGCCTGTATTTCTCCTGAGATTACCTGTTGGTTTTTCTTTGTATCCTGAACGATTCTTATGGCAGTTGTGGCTGAAATCTTTCTTGGTCTATCTGACCTTGGCTTGGTATCAAGAGATCCCTGAATATTACACTTCTTAATAAGTGATTGAACAGTACTGACTGGCATTTTCAAGGCTTTGGATATCTTTTTATATCCTTTTCCATCTTTATAAAGTTCCATTACCTTGTTACGCAGGTGTTTTGACAGTTCTTTTCTGCTCCCCATGGCTCAGTATCTAGCCTGCTCAGTGCATCCATGTGAGAGCTAACAAACTCATTGACTATTTATACACAGACACTAACTGCAATTTAAAAAGCCACAGGTGTGGGAAATTAACCTTTAATTGCCATTTAAACCTGTGTGTGTCACCTTGTGTGTCTGTAACAAGGCCAAACATTCAAGGGTATGTAAACTTTTGATCAGGGCCATTTGGGTGATTTCTGTTATCATTATGATTTAAAAAGGAGCCAAACAACTATGTGATGATAAATGGCTTCATATGATCACTATCCTTAAATAAAAGGCAGTTTTTTTGCATGACCAGTCATATTTTCAAAATCAATGCCAAAATTTCACAATTTCTGCCAGGGTATGCAAACTTTTGAGCACAACTGTATAGACTTTATTAACTTGTTAACAGTTTCTACTTCTAATTCACTAAACTCAAAATGACAATGCTTACCTCTCATATAATTGTTTATGTTAGAAATGGTCAAGATATTGTCTGTCCCATATGATAATTCTTTCCTCAAATTATATACCTTGCTACTAAAATAAATATTCAAATAATTAGCAATTTTTTTTGGTTTTGTAATAAAAATACCTTCACACTCCATCGAAGTAGGCTGTGGAGAAGAATGTCTTCCCATTATACTATTTAATGTGCGCCAAAGCTTTTTCCCATCCTTCATCTTTCTATTTAACTGTAGTGCATAATCTTGTTTCTTCTTCTTTTGATTAAGTTTGTAACAAGATTCCTCAGTTTACAATATTTCTGTCTATCAGTTATACTACCAGTTTTTTGTGCTGTTCTCTTAGCCTCATCTCTCTGAGTCATATAATCTTTTAATTCATTATCAACCCAGGATGCTCTACAATACCTCGTCAACAATTTCTTAATGGGTGCATGATTATCAATACTGGTTGGAATTTTTTAAGAAATAATTCAAGCACATGATCTGGTTCTTCTTCATCATAAATATCTGACCACCCTATATTACCCACATCCCTCAGAAAAGCATCCTGGGAAAACCTCCTATATGACCTTTTATACACAATTCTTTGCTTGGCTTTGGGTATTTTATTTTTCCTTGCAATCACTACTATATTGTGATCACTACAACCTCTTTGGACTGATACAGCTTTAGTATAAAATTATCATCACTCAAGTAAATATGATCTATACAAGATGATGTGGTCTTACCCTTATTATTAGTACTTATGCTTGTTGGTTGTCTCACCATTTGTTTTAAACCACATGCCTCTGTTATAGTGACCAGCTGATGTTTCAAAGAACAACTATTTAATAGCCAGTCAATATCAAAATCTCCTGTAAAAATAACTTCTATATTCAATTCACATATCTGATTCAACATCTCGCCCATAGCTTCTAAATACTTATTATTTGAACTTGGTGGCCTATAACAGCAGCCCATTAAAATTGATTTAACATAAGGTAGATTGACTTGAAGCCATAATACCTCAACTTCATTACACATGATATCATCTCTTACTTTTACTGAAATATGGTTTTGAACATAAAAAGCTACACCTCCCCCATACTTATTTCTTTCCTTTCTATAAAGATTATATCCTCTTATGGACACAGCTTCATCATCAAATGTTTCATCCAGATGGGTTTAAGACATCGCAAAAATGTCAATTGTGTTTGACAACAATAAATCAGAAATTTCATGCACTTTGTTCCTCAAGCTACAAATATTCAAATGAGCAATCTTAAAACGTTTTATTTTTTGGAAATAAAACACCAATAGACATCAGTTATAAAGTATCTCACCTTAGTTTCACATCTTATTCTGGTCAGTGCTTAAAATCTTCCCTTTCATTCTCAATGCCATTTATGAACAATAAGCTTGTCATACCTTAAAAAAGCAATGTCCCCTCTTTCTCTCGCAGCTTTCATTTTAGGAATCAGTTCCTTCCTTCTCTGTTGAACAGAATCAGGATAGTCCTCATTTATAAATTTATTTTAAACTTTCAACTTCTTCGCATTAGCCAAAACTCTGTCTCTATCCTTGAGCCTTGAAAACTTCACCATTATTGGTCAAGGTCAAGGTCTACTTGAGGTTTCATCTCCTGCTTTAGAAACTTTTCCAACTCGTTGAAGTCTCTCTATCCCAATGGTATGGGGATCCAGGTCCAATTTATCCTTAAAGAAAGTCAGCACCTTCTCCTCTGATTCTGACCACCTTTCATTCTCAGTCTCAGGAATACCATCAGTAAATCACATTTTGACGCCTGGTCTGGGCATCAAGAAAGTCTGCTTTGGCATCAATTACTATCAATGATTCTGCCAATTTGTGTATGTCATCTTCAATTATTGCAAGTCACACTCAATCAGGTTCAAGTCAGGACTTTGACTAGGCCACTCCAAAACTTTTGATCCATTCAGAGGTGGACTTACTCCTATGCTTTGGATCATTGTCTTGCTGCATAATCCAGTTGCACTTGAGCTTCAAATCATGGACTGATGACCGGATGTTCTCCTTTAGGATTTTCTGGTAGAGAGCAGAATTCATGTTTCGCTCAATTATTGCAAGTCACCCTGGCCCTGAAGCAGAAAAGCATCCCCACACCAGCACACTACCACCACCATGCTTGGCCGTAGGTATGATGTTCTTTTTGTGGAATTCTGTGTTTGATTTACGCCAGATGTAAGGGGACTCCTGTCTTCCAAACAGTTCTGATTTCGACTCATCAGTCCACAGAACATTCTCCCAAAAGGTTTGAGGATCATCAAGGTGTGTTTTGGTAAAATTCAGACGAGCTTAATGTTCTTCTGGGTTAGCAGTGGTTTTCGCCTCGCCACTCTTCCATGGATGGCATTTTTGGCCAGTGTCTTTCTGATAGTGGAGTCATGAACAGTGACATTTATTGATGCAAGAGAGGCCTGCAGTTCCTTGGATGTTGTTCTTGGCTTTTTTGTGACTACCTGGATGAGTCGTCGCTGTGCTCTTGGAGGAATTTTGGAAGGTCGGCCACTTTTGGGAAGGTTCACTACTGTACCAAGTTTTCGCCATTTGGAGATAATGGCTCTCACTGCGGTCATTTGGAGTCCCAGAGCCTTTGAAATAGCTTTGTAACCCTTCTCAGACTGATGTAGTTCAATCACCTTTTTCCTCATCATTTCTGGAATTTCCTTCGACCTTGGCATAGTGTGCTACTGGGTGAGACCTTTTAGCCAACTTCATGCTGCTGAAAAAGTTCTATTTAGGTGTTGATTTGATTGAACAGGTCTGGCAGTAATCAGGCATTGGTGTGTCTAGTCCAGCTGAACCCCATTATGAATGCAGTTTCATAGATTTGGGGATTTAGTAACTAATGGCAAATACTTTTTCACACATGCCCAGTTGGTATTGGATAACTTTTTTGCTTCAATAAATAACATTATCATTTAAAAACTGTATTTTGTGTTGTCTTTGTTTTATGTTAGATTTTGTTTGAATTTTTGAAACAATTTAGTTTGAGATATACACAAAAACAGAAGAAATCAGGATGGAGGCAAATACTTTATCACAGCACTGTATGTCTTCTCGTCGCAACACCTGACAAAACAACCTGTTGCGCAAATGACGGAAAAACACTTAAAAATCCGATCTGACCTTTCAGACTAAGACGCATTTTAATCGGATTCCAAACCACCTACGAATGTTCAGACTACAAAAACCTAAACGTACAGCATTTCTGAGTCAAATCTGATTTTTTTTCTGCCAGTGTGACTGTGAACATAGCATAAGACAATAGAAGAGTTATAATTTCTTCTATGGAACACAAGTCAAATTTTTTGAAGTATCTTTGCAAAACTCTTGCCATACAATGACAGTTCAAAGTGACCACAGCTGTCAAGCTCCAAAAAGGAAGAGAAAAACACCTAAAAATCACCATGAAAGTAGATGATAATTACATTTACTACTATGGTGCATCTACGTTTTTTGTCTTTTTTTATTTTTTTTAAGCTTGACCGCTCCTCGTTCACATTCATGCGAGAACTTGCCTTTTTTACACCTTTGTGAGGTTTAGGCGCAAGCCATTGTGCATGAACCTCTCTCATGCAACAAGCAAAAGGAGAGCTATTGCATAAGTCCAGATTTTCACATTTCGAGTATATTTCTCACCAAAACCCTTCATGTGCCTTCAGATGACTTGGAATCTGATCCATAAATTGCATGGACTAACTTTTGGGTACTTTTGTGAGCTTTAAAGTGAGTCACTATCAACTGCCATCATATTAAAATTAGCAAAAGGGATGTCCATTAAAATTCCTCTTTTTGTGTTCCACAGATGACAGAAAGTCATACAGGTTTGTATCAACATAAGGATGAGTAAATGATGATAGAATTTTCCTTTTGAGTGACCTGTTCCTTTAAGCTTAAAGACTTTAGTCCTTGGCCCATAATGACAGAACTCTTTGATTATGAAGTGAAAACGCATTGTTTCGATTTCTGTGAAGATGTGAATGTTCTGCTGACCTGGTTTGTGCTGTTTACTGTGGTGGAGCTGGAAGAGTTGCTCTCTCCTTCACCGTTGTCCCTCTGAGATTTGGACTTACTGCTGCCCTGTTATATGGACACATTCATTCAAAAATGTTTTCCATAAATGCTACTCATAAAGTACAATATACAGACATAGAAAGCATTATGACAAAGCATTATGGTAAGTTTGTACAGTTGAACCTGCAGCAGGCTGTCAAGTTGATCGGACAGTTCCCCTCAAATTTATTTCAAACACGTTAGACTTTCTTTCTTTTGTGTTCCATAAAAGAAAATGTCAGGCAGAATGTTAGTCTCAGTCACCATTTACTTTCATTGCATCTTTTTCCACACAATGAAAGTGAATGGTTACTGAGGCTAACATTCTAATATCTACTTTTGTGGTAAACGGAAGAAAGCCATATGTGTTTGGAACAATGATGACAGAATTTGAATTTTTAGGTGAACTACCCCTTTATTGCACATCTCTTCATAATGCCTTGTGTTCTTGTAAGTCACATACACTGCTCAAGGCCTCCGTTCTTCAAATGCTAGATACATGTAAACATTACATTTGGCAAAATGTTTGCAATGCTTAAAATGTGTATGTACCTTCCAGATCCCCTCCAGTGATTCAGTTAATGATCTCTTTGCCCTAGTCTTGAACTCCTCCAGACGCACACGACTGGAATTCACACTGCCTTCTGCATTCACACAAACGTCCTGAGCAGCCTAATACACACAAACAGACACATCTCGCATATGTACATACTACCAAATATACATACTAAATACAAATGCTGCGTTCCATTCAGGGTTTGATATGAGATATTCCTACTTGATATCTCAGATCTCAAAGATGTACCATTACTGGTAATGCTGGGGATATTACGTATAAAGAAACAAATTGCAATGCTAGCTTTGTACATGTTCAATTGATGCTATACGGTAGAGGGAGACTGATTTTGACGATTAATTGGTGCCGATAGTTGCATTTTGGATCTATCGGTTTCCGATGTCTTTTAAATAATAATAATAAACCTTATTCCTCATTAAACCTCATCTGGCGATATATATAGAATATACATCAATCAGCCACAACATTAAAACCACCTGCCTAATATTATGTACACAACAGCGCCAACCAGCATCTCAGAATAGCATTCTGAGATGATATTCTCCTCACCACAATTGTACAGAGCGGTTATCTGAGTTACCGTAGACTTTGTCAGTTCGAACCAGTCTGGCCATTCTCTGTAGACCTCTCTCATCATCAAGGTATTTCCGTCCACAGAACTGCCGCTCACTGGAAGTTTTTTGTTTTTGGCACCAATAAATAAATAAATCATTTAGTTTTCAATGGCAGCAAACTTAGGTGCTTCACTTTCGCCATGTGGCCCCGTTTATTTTGTTTGGCCAAACAATTTATTTATTTATTTGTAGCAAGTTGTTGCTCACGATGACGTCACAGTAACGTAATTTTGTTGTTAACAAAAAGTCGTAGAAGTACGCTGCATTTTTAAGATATGAGCAGCCAAACTTAGCGATATTTTTGGGCCACACTGTACATCCAGTATAGAGCATTGTAACGGCCAAATCTCCATAATTTTTCTTTTTTTCTCCAATTTGGAATGGCCAATTCCCAATGCGCACTAAGTCCTCGTGGTGGCATAGTGACTTGCCTCAATCCGGGTGGCGGAGGACGAATCTCAGTTGCCTCCGCGTCTGAGACCATCAGTCCGTGCATCTTATCACGTGGCTTGTTGAGCACGTTACCGCGGAGACATAGCGCGTGTGGAGGCTTCAAGATATTCTCCGCGGCATCCACGCACAACTCACCACGCGCCCCACCGAGAGCAAACCACACTGACCACGAGGAGGTTACCCCATGTGACTCTACCCTCCCTAGCAACCGGACCAATTTGCTTAGGAGACCTGGCTGGAGTCACTCAGCACCCTGGATTCGAACTTGCGACTCCAGGGGTGGTAGTCAGTGTCTTTACTCGCTGAGCCCCCCAAAATCTCTGTAATTTAAAAATAAGAGTCCCCTGTGTATTTCAGGCTTGTTTATATTTATTTCATTAACATTCTATAAATCGATTTTAAAAAATGATAGACTGATTAATCAGTTTTCAGCCTTTTCCACCACCTTATATCAGTTATCAGTAGCAGCAAAATCCACTATTGGTTGACCTCTACTTTACGCTGCTAGCATTTGTTTTGCAGGTGTAATATTATCAAGAAAAAAGCTGATTTACATTGTTTTTCACACCTGCAAACAGGCTTTATCATTTTGTAATGTAGGAACATTGACTCATAGATGCATGTTATATGCTTAAAAGCGAATGTTTACACTGAACTGTGTGTATCTCACTGGGTGCTGCTATGTTCCCTTATGTCATACCCCAGCATCTCAATAAAATCTGGAGTTGTGGATTTCCGTACGAGTTTCCGAGTTCCGAAATCTTACTTCAAGTGGAGTTCTATTGCACTTTCCCATGTGGAAAGCTGGAAATTCCAGCTTTCAGAGTTGAAGGGAACGCAGCATCAGTTCCAAATTTATACTTTAGTAAGAAGAATATGGCTTTTATAACATTCTGGACAAAGCAGGAGTGTTCATCGGTGCGTAAGGCATTTAAGTTTACCTTTTTTGTTTGTCCGTTGTGTGTGTGAGTGTGTGTCTTTTGTCTCTCCTCATACAGTCTTCTTAGACATGACACAATCAACTCGTTCTCTTCCTGATCCGACTTAGGCCTGGCTTTCTGCACATGCACAGACACAGACAGAAGGGTTTCATGACAGGTTTCACTTCTCTAAATTTCCAAAAGATGGCATCAGTGTTAAGAGAACACATTTGGCTCCGAGCTGACCGTCAAAGAGAAATGTGTCCAGCAGAGAGCAGAAGAAATCTACCCTGCCAAATTACTTATTACATCCTTTAGAAAAAAATGCCAGTTTCGCTTGTCCGAGCGTTTTAAAAGTCTAACAAAAGCCCCATTTGTAACAAATGTCCATGATGCAGGGTAAAACAGCTCAGAAGAAATCTACCTTGCCAAATTTCTCATTTATTTCACTATTTAGACAAAACATAACAGTCTGAGCATTTTAATGTGACCAAAAAGTAGCAAAACCCTAAGATAAGTTGTCACAATATTATAATCAATACTGCATAGACAATGTCCTGTTTGTACCAACAAAGCTAAAATGAGATCTACACTTCTGTCTGAACGTAAAGAAACTGGGCAGGATATCTGTGTGTTCATCAGGCTGCTAATGGTGGATCAGTTTGAACATTGTTTCAGGATGCTATGCTAGCATGCTGAGGCTGAAGTGGACTAACTGGTTTAATTTATACTACCGTCACACCCTCAGAATGGAGAAACACACATTCCTCTCATGCCACCCTTAAAGGATTTGACACACACACTGCTAATCCAGAGAACGTAATTGTATAGAGTGTTATAGTGGTTTTAAGGTTGGAATAACTGAACTCACCATGATGCTCTCAAACACAGCTGCCTGCTCCTGATTGTCCAGACCTGCCAAATGTCTCTGGAGTTCCAGCTTAGCGTTGGATGGATGAAGACCTGCACATAAAACCACAGTCACACAATGCACACACAGACAAATACATGTATACACTGTAGCAGCCTGCTGTATTCTGAATTGAAATCTGGGGACTGAAAATCTGTTCTAACATTAACAGTTTCTCAGTTCTGCCATCATTAAGGTTGTTTAAATCATTGTTGTGTTTAAAGGAATAGTTCACCCAAAAAGGAAAATTCTTCTATATGAAAGTTATTTTTAAGGCGGGGGGGGGGGGTAGAGAAATTCTGAAGGATGTTGTGCTGCTCTCTTCCATATAATGAAAACATATAGTGACCAGGGGCTGTCAAACTCCAAAAAGCACAATAAAAGCATCAAACTGCGCTCTATATTCCAAGCCTTCTGAAGCAATATGATAGCATTGTGTGAAAAACAGATCGAAAAACACAGTAATCACAAAAAAATAATAATAATACAGAAATCAATATTATTGCAATTCCCTGTTCCAAATAGAGAGAGAGAGAGAGAGAGAGAGAGAGAGAGAGAGAGAGAGAGATTGTGTATGTGTGTGTGTATTAAAGTTGAACAAAAGTGTACAGGTTTTATCTGACAGGTGCAAAACATGATTGAGTACAAAAAAGGAGTAAAAAGTAATAAAATGGTAATGATAAAAGTGTGATAGACTGACGAAATTAAATGACTAAGGAGTAGATGTCTGACCCTCTATTCTGTCACATAGTTTGTGCAGCTGCTGAAGGGGACAGCTGTCACAGTGCTGACTCTGGGTCCTACTGTTCTGCTGGAGGGCGGCCACAGAGAACGCCTGTTTCAAAGTCAACATGATCTCATCCACCTAAACACAGAGACATTCACACAGAGCAGTTCTGTGCTTCTGACTTGCCAACTTGGAAATAAAGAAATGTTCTGACAATTTACCACAAAAAACACCAACCACAAACTTAAAGTGCACCTATTATAATTTTTAAACATGCCTAATTTTGTTTTAAAGGTCTATGGATCCAAGGTCAAAAAACACTTTAATTTGCTCATAATTTAAATTGCAGCATTACCTTTTTTTCCCCAGTGTCAAAAACGACTCCTTCAATGATCCGTTCTAAAGGATTCATTCTAAACTCCTCCTTTCAGAGAGCCTAATCTGCTCTGATTGGTCAGATGTCCCAGTCTGTTGTGATTGGTCTACTGCTTACAGCGCGTGTCAGAAAGGAAACGCCCACTACCATATCCGAGTTTCAGCTCCGTCTGAAAAAATTTCTGTTTTACCTTACCAATTTGAGCCCGAGTCCGATAGTGATACATCGGAAGATCAACCCGAACCACCATCGCAAGCACGACGAGAACAGGACGTTTCTCAGTGGTAAGTTTATATGTAGTTTGACAATAATGTGAGTTAGCCGGTTAGCAGAGGCTAACAGCTAACAGGCTAACAGCCTGCACTGGCTGTACATGTAAACAGACCAAAGGCAGGTTTTTTGTTACCAAATTACGTAGGTTATTACAGGAAGTAAGTCTGGAATTACTAACGACTCGTTTCAGGTGTTCAGAATCGGTTCTTTCTTTTGGGTGTCAATAACTCCATATTACGTGCACTTTGATTTTTGAAACTTTGCAGGCTTTTTTACATTCAAAAATAGCTATATAACACACTACATGAAAGGTAATATTTGAAAAACCATAATAGGTGCTCTTTAAAATCCTTGCATTAAAACCTCCATGAATATTAAAACATGTACTGTATATACATGTTAATATCTACAGTGCTGTGAAAAAGTATTTGATTCCTGATTTCTTCTGTTTTTGTGTATATCTCATACTAAATGGTTTCAAAAATTCAAACAAAATCTAACATAAAACAAAGGCAATCTGAGGAAACACAAAATACAGTTTTTAAATGATAATGTTATTTATTGAAGCAAAAAAGTTGTCCAATACCAACTGGGCCTGTGTGAAAAAGTATTAGTTACTAATGCTGCCTTCATGTGCTATCGGAATTATCGTGGCAGAGAGTATAGTTTCTGTAGTCAATGACAGGTTTTGTTCATTTTTCTAAATACAGCTAATAGTTAGCATTTGCTATTTTGGTCATATTTATTTATGTATATCAGCAACCATTCTATGCATGTTGTAAATTTTTTACACTGTGAAAATAGCTTGTATTTGACCAAAATTCCATTACCGTCAGCAAGCTAACTGACTAATATGTATTATGGTGTCAAAATAAAACTTCCTCATGAAATTTGTATGAATGAACCTGGCGTCGTCCATGTTTCCTGTTCTTTCCGACAACAAAGCACGTGAACACGACGTACTCGTAATTACTTCAGAAGTGGGAAGTAGGATAATTCCAATAGCACATAAAGGCAGCATAAATCCCCAAATCTATGAAACTGCATTCATAATGGGGTTCAGCTGGACTAGACACACCCAGGCCTGATTACTGCCTGCCCTGTTCAATCAAATCAACACCTAAATAGAACTTTTTCAGCAGCATGAAGTTGGCTAAAAGGTCTCATTAGCACACAATGCCAAGGTCGAAAGAAATTCCAGAAATGATGAGAAAAAAGGTGACTGAAATACATCAGTCTGAGAAGTGTTACAAAGCTATTTCAAAGTCTCTGGGACTCCAAAGAACCACAGTGAGAGCCATTATCTCCAAATGGAGAGAACTTGGCGCAGTAGTGAACCTTCCTAGAAGTGGCCGACCTTCCAAAATTCCTCCAAGAGCACAGCGACGACTCATCCAGGAAGTCACAAAAAAGCCAAGGAGAACATCCAAGGAACTGCAGGCCTCTCTCGCATCAACAAAGGTCACTGTTCATGACTCCACTATCAGAAAGACACTGGCCAAAAATGCCATTCATTGAAGAGAGGCGAGGCGAAAACCACTGCTAACCCAGAAGAACTTTAAGGCTCGTCTGACTTTTGCCAAAACACACCTTGATGATCCTCAAACCTTTTGGGAGAATGTTCTGTGGACTGAAGAGTCGAAAGTAGAACTGTTTGGAAGACAGGAGTCCCCTTACATCTGGCGTAAATCAAACACAGAATTCCACAAAAAGAACAGCATACCTACGGTCAAGCATGGTGGTGGTAGTGTGCTGGCGTGAATGAATTCTGCTCTCTACCAGAAAATCCTAAAGGAGAACATCCGGTCATCAGTCTATGATTTGAAGCTCAAGCACAACTGGATTATGCAGCAAGACAATGATCCAAAGCATAGGAGTAAGTCCACCTCTGAATGGATCAAAAGAAGCAAAATTATAGTTTTGGAGTGGCCTAGTCAAAGTCCTGACTTGAACCTGATTGCGATGCTGTGGCAGGACCTTAAACAGGCAGTTCATGCTCGAAAACTCTCCAATGTGGCTGAACCAAAGCAGTTCTGCAAAGAAGAGTGGGCCAAAATTCTACCACAGCATTTTGAAACACTGATCTCCAGTTATTGGAAGCGTTTGGTTGCAGTTGTTGCTGCTAAAGGTGGCACTATTAAGTTTTAAGTTTTAAGCTATTAAGTTTAGTTTAGTTAGTTTTTCACATGGGTGATTTATGTGTTGGATAACTTTTTTGCTTCAGTAAAAATATATATATAAAATATAAAAATATATTTGAAAACTGTATTTTGTGTTTACTCAGGTTGCCTTTGTTTGATGTTATATCTCATTTGAAAATCTAAAACCATTTAGTATAAAAAAAAACAGAAATCAGGAAGGGGGCAAATACTTTTTCATAGCACTGTATTTATTTTTCCATTTAAAAGATTAGCACTGAATGAAAACCTCTTTGGATTTGTTGTATTGGTTTTTATCTTGTATTTGTTCAAAAACTGATAAGCCTTAGTATTTTAACTTGGCTTGAGCAGAACGTGACATATTTTTCTGTCCTGTTACAGGAGACTATTTTGAACGTGTTCCTCATAGAGAAACATTGTTTTCATCTCTCCAAGATTCTCACCAGAGCTTCGTTTGTGCACTGGAAAACATAGCAGACAAACTG
Source organism: Myxocyprinus asiaticus (assembly GCF_019703515.2). Lineage (NCBI taxonomy): Eukaryota > Metazoa > Chordata > Actinopteri > Cypriniformes > Catostomidae > Myxocyprinus > Myxocyprinus asiaticus. The sequence continues at coordinate 6,152,039 of NC_059351.1, read as the reverse complement.
GCAGCCTCCACACTCCACCGACTCCCTGCATATGAAGCCAAAGTGGTCAACGTGCCGAATACCCTAAAGAAGGACAGTCAGAAAGACAATGACAGAGAGAGGAAAGAGAGAAAAAGAGCCAAATGGTCACATGTAATGCGTCACCACAACTATATAAACTCTGACTGTGGTATATGGGCTTCCTTAAGACATAAGAGAATATACCAGCCATTTATTTTATTTTTTTTACAATTCAGAAAAAACATGTTGAGTTTGGAAAATGTCAACATTCCATAAAATATACACTTGTTTAATATGAGATTACTTTTCTGAATGTTGCAGATGTTTTCATAACATTATCACAACAGAAACCATTCAGTAAACCAGAGAAAAATATTCCAAATGATATTCAACCTAATGAAAATGTAAGACTGAAAAGGCTTTTGTAGAGGTCAACGCAAATGCATTGTAGGCCTCTTAGTACGGTATGCATTTTGAGGCATTTCAAGAAAGTCAAAGCATATATACTCATATTTAATTACAACAGTGATTGCATTTTGCAACCCTGAATGCCGGTGTTCCAAGGAGATTGTGAGAATTAAGGTATGTTCAATAGTTAGTCATTTTTTGAAAATCAGAGCATCATTGTTTTCCACTACGAGCAGTGTAGTGGATGAATAATAATTCATCATTTGTTAAGCAGTGTTAAACACTATTGTCATAAATGAGGAACAATATATTAGAAATATTAGGTGGCTGCCATAACCAAAGGTTTGTTGTGTCCAGAAATCACAATAATGTGGCCAGCAGCCATATCACCCTGCAGCTCTCACCTGGTTGCCCACTAAAGCTAAGCAGGGTTGAGCCTGGCCAGTACCTGGATGGGAGACCTTGCTGCCGGAAGTGGGATTAGGGAGGCCAGCAGGGGGTGCTCACCCTACAGTCTGTATGGGTCCTAACGCCCCAATATAGTGACAGTGACACTATATCGTAAAAAAAGCACTGTCTTTCTGATGAGATGTTAAACCGAGGTCCTGACACTCTGTGGTCATTAAAAATCCCAAGGCACTTCTCGTAAAGTGTAGGGGTATAACCCTGGTGTCCTGGCCAAATTCCCCCCATTGGCCCTAACTTATCATGTCCTCCTAATAATCTCCATCCCTGAATTGGCTACATCACTCTACTCTACTCTCCTCTCCACCAATAGCTAGTGTGTGGTGGCTGTTCTGGTGCACTGTGGATGCTGCATTCTAGTGGTGGTTGCAGAGATTCCCCCTAAACTATGTAAAGTGCTTTGAGTGCCTAGAAAAGCGCTATATAAATGAAAGGAATTATTATTATTATCAATATTCATTCACATGCTGATAATGTCTCTCCTATTAAATATTTTGAATAATTATTTTATTTTAATAAATGACTAATAATGCATCGCCATCTGTATTATGTCTCGCATTAAACAGAACTGATTTTTAAACGACCTAAAACACCAACTGAATTTATCAATTTGTTAATATTGCATAATTTGATTTTAATTGATTTAAGTGCCGTAATTTATACAATTTACATTTGCAGATGAAGAAGCTCAAACGCGATCTGAGGTAGACAGAGGTATATTATAAATATAAAAGATTCAAAAGCTAGTATTGCTGAAAGTGAACTTAGTATTGGACACATAGGTTTGATAGTCTTATCTAGTCTAAGTAAAAAAGTGTAGAACATTTTCAGAATGTCACTCAACCAGCTTTTTTTTTTTCCCGTTAAATATATAAATCAAATAAATAAAGGGCAATAATAGAAAGGGCAGTAAAACATAGGCCTAATAATATATATATGTATATTTTTTGTTAGTTAATTTATGTGATATAATTTTCTTTTTATTTAATTTTTTTTTTATTTTTTAAATGGTTTTATTTTTCCTTTGGTAATTTATTTAATCCAGCGAATGTTGCTGATATTTTTCAAAAGTAAGCTAAAATAAAAAAAATTATAAAAACTTGGGCTAATGTTGTTCCTATAAAGCATATTAAAGCTTTTCTCCTAGTATTGTGCATTTATTTTTCATTTAATACAGTACATCTTCTGCACACAGGTTTGTGACATTTAGGGACCTATTTTAAGAGCGCTATGACATAAATGCAAAGTCAATGGGCATGGCTATGAAGTTTTGGTATTTTCATGCAAGCATGCGCTAAGTCTAGGTGCAAATGCATTTGGTGAAATCGTGTGCAAAACAACGCTAATGGGCTGGGTCAACTGCAATTTATTTCTGAGGCTCTTTTCCGGTTATTGCAGTGTCTGCAAAAATGTTTTAACTAAAAATATTTCTAGATTCAAATTACACTTCAAACGAAACTAAAATATAATCAAAATAATGAAATGGTCAAAAAAATAAAATAAAAAAAATATCCCAAATCTAAACGTTTAATCCTCTCCAACTTCTTCCACCGGCTTAAAAATCACTCTATTACAACAGGTATAAAAATACCAATACAAATTATATTATAAATACAACTGTAAACATATAATTAAAATAACTGAATAATAAAGATAGTTTAACACAAATCTCAAACATTTTTGTTGCATAAAACGGCTAATGTCAGGGACATATTTTGATGTTCCACTATACTGAATATTCAGAGTAAGGACATGAACTGTATTACCACCTGCTGGTGCAATCTCCAAACTGCAAATGTAGGAACTGAGTTTAAACTTTGTGCTGAAAATAGATCTGCTTTTGAAACATCTTAGCGCAATGAACTACTTCTCAAGTAAATAGCAAACTGCCTTTGCACCACTTCATTAACATACAGTGCACATACAGTTTGAGTGCATACACCCACAGATAGCGCAAACACTCCCAGGCGACTCACAGCCACTTGTGCTTTGCGCTGGCACAAAAATTGCGTTTAGATTTACCGCTTTCACGGAAATTGCATAACGAGCGCTGCAATTTGCACACTCACAAAAATAGAGCCCTTAAAAGCATACTGAAATAACTTTACAGTGGAGCGGTAGTTAGGCGCAAATTTTGCCATGGAGCAATCGTGGCGCGTGGAAGCGTAGAGGGAGCATGGAGCTGGAAATGGACAACCTGGAGTAGAGATGAAGCAGAGTGATCATAGAATGCTTTGAGGGGAAATTGTTACCGCTCTACTCCACTCACATTCTCTGCTCCTGATACAGTTGAATAAGGCAGTCAAGAAGCAACACCTTCAAGTGACAAACAGTACAGCAACTTGGCAACCTTCAGTGATTTAATTGTTGTCAATGTGAACATGCATTAACATCGAGAGAGAAACAGACCTGTGAACAGAAGGAAATCTCTCTGAAGCTCTTCTCTATAGCCACTTTCTTAGTGTCAGGACTCACAAGAAAGATCTGTGAGCGTCCAATCTGCAACACAAAGAGATATGCATGTCTAAGTGAAAAAGCGATGGAAATTTTGCTTTATGAAGAAAGAGCATGTGTAAATATATGGGTGCATGCATTAAAGCCATTAATGACAGCTCTTTCTGGGGATACTGACCATATGATATCAGAGCAATAGCAGGTTTCCGTGTAAACATCATCTTCAAATCAGTATGTGTTTGATGACCATGCACATATTTGCTCAGTGAGATTAAACCTCAGTGTAACCACTATGATTGACCCAGCTCCAGTTTTCCTCTATGAGACTATAGAGCTAAGATCATAACTTACCAGACCAGGGTTAGAGCGCCTACACACAAGGGAAAGCTCTGACCGAGTGTTTGACATATGGCAAAAGGAATGCAAAAGGTCTGTTTGGAAGGCGTGTACCACAGAGGAAAAAGGTAGTTCAGTTTGAAAACAAGCAGCAATCCAGGGTGATCACGAATCAAGATTATTTTTTTTTCGACAATGTACCAGAAAACACTGAAACACTTCTCCAGGCTTTCTCTCTACAATTACTATCTTTTTAGCCTGGCAGAGAGTCTAAATCAGTGTTTGACCACTGGATGTACAAAGATAATTTTACTTTTAAGGGGACACACTGTGCCATGTAAACTCTGCCTTCCAAAGGTTAATATCCTGTCAACTGCAAAGGATTCAACGTCAAATTTAAAAAAGCATCTGAAGAGTATGTTTGCATGTTTTGTCAACTTTCTTAACTCATGACAAACACATTTTAAGTATTATATGAATTATCACTCTGTGTGTATAAACATGAGTCACTATGTGTTTGGAAGGGTTTTGTCCATCAAACACAACAAAATGCCCAAATACACATCATTTCATATTCACAATGTAATTAAATTGCATAAGTGGCATAAAAATAGTTTGTTTCGTGAATTGCTGTTGTACTCGGCTTCAAAAATGCACTTTTGATTTCGCGATAACTTTGTGGCTGTTTTTGTGACACTGACTGCCAAATATAACTGGTCTAATCTCTTACCACCACACAAGAATGGCGTTTGTAAAATGGCGAAATTGCATGACCACGTTTGTGTAACGTGCCCTGGGGAACCTGTCCATATTTCTTGAAACTTACATGAGAAATTCAAGTGACATCAAATAAAAGAGCTAGGTTGGAAGTAATCCAAAAGTAATCGGATTAGATTACCCAAAAATGTAATCTACAAGTTTATGTTACTGATTGCAATTTTTGCCATGTAATTTGTAATCAGTACCCAATTACAATTCAGAAGTAATCTGCCCAGCGCTGCCTATGTCAGAGTGTACTGCAGCAAGAGTTGAAATGCTCTCAACGTCCTTATCAAGTACAGGCCAAACACTTAAAACTGGAATTGTGATGATCGCACTGTCATTTCATAACACTTATAATGCTGCAGGCAATTCCAGAATTATTTTAAAATGGCTGTTTAAAACTGTGAGCTCACTATAATTGCTAGGTCATTTCCTGCTGAGTAGCTGACAGCTTCCTATCTGTCTGAGAAACAGGAAGTGCAGAACAGGTTTATCCAGCACTGTGAAGCATTATATGCCTCATTCCACATTCTAACTCTGTGCTTTTGTAACAAACTTTAAGAAAGTGCAACCCTCGTTACTGGCCATATCAATGCAAACATACTCACACGCACCCACGAAGCAGTTAAAACAACCTAATCAATCGAATCATTAATTAATGGGACATTTTCACATGTCATTATCACATTTGAAGTGTGACTTGAAACAGCATGGGGATTTTACAAATGAGACCAACCATGTACTCTGTCAGTGAGCTGCACTATACAGAGTGAGTGGATGTTCACAATATGCAGTAGCTCCAAAACAGTATTAGAACAATAAAGCTATTTATACAAGTATGAATCTCACTGCATTAGATAGCATTTTTAACAACTTCACTTCTCAATCATTTTGCCATTACTTCTAACCAATTGGACCCAAAGTCATCTAGTGGATGTGAATCCCCCCTTAAAGGAATAGTTCACCCAAAAATGAAAATTCTCTCATCATTTACTCACACTCATTCCATGTCAGATGTGTATGACTTTCTTTCTTCAGCAGAACACAAATGAATATCTCAGCTCTGTAGGTCCATACAATGCAAGTGAATGGTGACCAGATCTTTGCAGCTCCAAACATCACATAAAGGAAACATAAAATGAATCCCAATGAATAGACTCAGGTGGTTAAATCCATATCTTCAGAAGCAATATAAGAGGTGTGGGTAAGAAACAGAACACTATTTAAGTCCTAAAATCTGAAAGTGAAACTTAAAGTGGAGATTTAAAGTGTAACTAAACATGTGACTTTCAGATGTAAAAGTGAAAGTGGAGATTTAGGGTAAAAAAAGGACATAAATTTTGACCTGTTTCTCACCAACACCTATTATATTGCTTCTGAGGATATGGATTTAACCACTGGAGTCCTATGGATAACTTTTATTCTGCCTTTATGTGATTTTTGGATCTGCAAAAGGTCTGATCACTATTCACTTGCATTGTGAGGACCTACAGAGCTGAGCTATTCTTTTAAAAATGTTTGTTTGTGTTCTGCCGAAGAGAGAAAGTCATACACATCTGGGATGGCATGAGGGTGAGTAAATGATGAGAGAATTTTCATTTTTGGGTGAACAATCCCTTTCAGTTCATACAGATGAACCATATATCTATTGCTTTATCATTTAAAACCTAACAAACTTGTTTTTGTTAAATGTTTTGCTTCAAAAGTGTGCTTGTGCTCTCCGTCTTTAAAGTGAAAGCCACTTGGTTTGATATTATGTCATCTCATGCAATGACTTTGCAATGTTTTTTTTTTTAAGTGTGGCTTTTTCTGTCCAAATACTTTTGGGGCCACTATAGGTATACAGATGTGTCTGAATAGAAGCAGTGATGGATTTAGCACAGACTTGTTTAATAAGAATCTACATGTCCTTCAGGCTAAAACACTCACATAACATCACACACTCTACTTGGGAGGAGGAACTGTATGACTACAAAATATGACCATAAGCGAGGAGCCAACTTCAAGACAGAAACATACCTTCACAAAATGTATATGCATATATGCACATACAGGCATAAGCCATGCTGACCTCTCACACAAGTGCGTATAACCCACAATAGTACTGTCATACAAATACCACAAGTAAATTGATGACACCACAGAGCGCAGACATTAAAATGTTTAGATGAAAGCCTGTGTGCAGTATCTCTTCTGTGAAATATCAAGACAAAGACAGCTTCTTTAGATGTCTTCGAAAGAAGTCCAAAAGCCAAATGATATTCTGTAAAGTTTTAGAGATAATGATGTGTTGAAATGTTGTACATGTTCATGTGGCATATCAATGCAACATTTGGGAGAGTCACCATTTAAGTTTCTCAGAAACCAAATCAATGGACTCATGTGGTGCTGGTGTTTCAATCCGTTTTGTGGATTATGTGGCTAATGTTTCAGTGTAGGGTTTCATTGGGATTCATATAGAGTATGGTAAGTAAAGACATAATGGACTTGAGCTAAAACAGACATGTAGTAGTAGTAGCAGTGTTTAGTGACATCAGTGCCGTTTATGGTTCTGGTGTTTATACAGAAGCATGTGTGAGAATGTGTGTGTGTCACTCACAGTAAACAACATGGTTCTGTTCTCCTGTAGGCTGGTGGGTTGGACTCCAGTAGCTCCATCTGCAGCCCGTTGCTGAAGCTCCGGTGAGAGGCCATTCTCATCCAGCCCCTGGAGTAATGGAAAACTCAGATCTCTTTTAAAAAAAAGAGGTCGCTTTCCTCCTCCATCCGCTCCCTCGTTTGCTCCATTTGTCACCTGGATGTGAAGCAGAATAAGGACCAAACCCATTCAAAAATGTTTACCATTCAAAAATAACTTGGAACAAGTTACAACAAAAATGGGCATAATGAACAGATAACTAGAACAGGGGTTCTTAACCTGGGGCCACAATGTCTATAAAATAATTGTTACTGAGAACATCTATAATATGGTCAATTTGCAGGATAAGCAATGTCTTTATAAATTGCTGAAATGGGTCTGGCTAATACACTTAAAGGAATAGTTAATTTAAAAAGGAACATTCTCTCATCATTTACCCATCCTCATGCCATCCCAGATGTTTGATTTTCTTTCTTCATCAGAACACAAACAAAGATTTTTAGAAGAATATCTCAGTTCTGTAGGTCCATACAATGCAAGTGAAGCGCTCTGGGCATGCGTCAAGCACTAGAAAATGTAATCGAGCTTGAAATTATGATCGTGCCCAGAGACTGCAATGTCAAGATGTACTGTAAAAGGAGTTATATTTTGGTCTGTTCTCACACAAAGCAGATTAGAACACTTCAGATGACGGATTAAAACACTTGAGTCTTATGGATTACCTTTATGCTGCTTTCATGGGCTTTTTGGAGCTTCAGTTTTGGTCACTATTTACTTGCATTTTATGGACATACAGAGATGAAATATTCTTATAAAGTTATTCGTTTGTCATACACATCTGGGATGGCATGAGGGTGAGTAAATAATGAGAGAATTTAAATTTTTGGATGAACTATTCCTTTAAGCATGGTTGTTACGTCCAATTGACCAATCAGAAAATGTTTTCGGATGCCAATTAATTATGCAGGAAAAATAAAACATGAGCATACACTCACCAAGCACTTTATTAGGAACACATCTACAACTACTTATTCATGCAATTATCTAATCAGCCAATCATGTGGCAGCAGTACAATGCATAAAATCATGCAGATATGGGTCAAGAGCTTTAGTTTATGTTCACATCAACCATCAAAATGGGGAAAAAAATGCAATCTCAGTTATTTCGACTGTGGCATGATTGTTGGTGCCAGATGGGCTGGTTTGAGTATTTCTGTAACTGCTGATCTCCTGGGATTTTCATGCACAACAGTCTCTAGAATTTACTCTGAATGGTGCCAAAACCCCAAAAACATCCAGTGAGCGGCAGTTCTGCGGACAGAAACTCCTTGTTGATGAGAGAGGTCAATGGAGAATGACCAGACTGGTTCGAACTGACAAAGTATACAATTTTAGTGAGAAGAATAGCATCTCAGAATGCACAACAAGTCAAACCTTGAGGCGAATGGATTACAACAGCAGAAGACCACGTCGTGCACTTTATTAAGACCATAGTGTTCCTAATAAAGTGCTCGGTGAGTGTACACCAATCAGCCACAACATTAAAACCACCTGCCTAATATTGTATAGGTCCCCCTCCTGCCACCAAAACAGCGCCAACCCGCATCTCAGAATAGTATTCTGAGATTATATTCTTCTCACCACAGTTGTACAGAGCGGTTATCTGTGTTACCATAGACTTTGTCAGTTTGAACCTGGTCATTTTCTGTTGATCTCTCTCATCAACAAGGCATTTCCATCCACAGACGTGCTGCTCACTGGATGATTTTGTTTTTGGCACCATTCTAGAGTAAATTCTAGAGACTGTTGTGCTTGAAAATCCCAGGAGATCAGCAGTTACAGAAATACTCAAACCAGCCCATCTGGCACCAACAATCATGACTTTTGTTGGCATTTAAACCCCCTTAATTTCTAAACCTGCAGGGCAGGCAGCGATGTTTGAAAAACATTTACACCTAAGTGCAATTTCACTCCATTACTCTTATTCAATTACAAAATGCTTGTACATTTTAATTTTCCTAACTAAAAGAAAACACAATCCTTTTGCTCTCTTTTACATGGGTATCATTCAATGTCATTCAATAAAGAACAATATAAATATTATTTACAGGTCTAATGTCATATAACCACATCATCTTTTAAATAAAGCGTGCATCATTCCATTTGGAACACTCAGCATTATCTAAATAAGTTATGAAACGTATCTTTTCATTTTCTGGTGTCTTTACACTGGTAAAAAGGTTAAGATATGCTGATCTAGAAAGTGATGTGTTCAAAATATAGAAACATAGATGTTAAGTGTAACCTGTGTGAGCGAGAATGCCCGTCTGATGCCTGCTGCAAGTGAGCCTGTGACGCTGACACGTCCAAACTTCTCGATACACTCATCTATTAATGCGGGTGGAGCTTTCTTATGGGCCACCACCACTCGCCCACAGAACAACACTTCAAACTTCTTAGCAAAAGCTGTTGCTGCATCAGCCGTCATTGCCGAGGAGGCATCTGTCTGATTGTTGCTAGGCAGTGATGAGGGAGTGTCTTCTTGTCGGGCAGAACTTTTGCCAGCTTGCCTGAGAGTGCTGATGATCTCTGGAACCTGCAGGAAAGACGCAAGAGCGTGGAGAAATAGAGGGAAAGATTGAGGTAAAGTAAGCAATGTGAGTGTAAACTAACCCCTTCAGCAATCTTCATCTGGATTAAATCTAGATTTTATAAATATCTATGAATGCTTGGGCAGCGTAAGTACACTTTTATAATGCTTTCAAACCGCACTGAAAGGCAGAAGAGAGAGAGGGGAAAATAATTAGTTAAAGTAGGCAATGTGAGGTTAAACTAACCCTTTTCGAAATCTTAATATGTATTTAACAAACATCTACACATACCTTGACAGCACAAGTACACTTTTTGAAATCTGTATCAAAGTTCAGTACAAGTTCAAACTCCATCGATGGTAATTTCTTGTAATTTCTCATCACAAAACAAAAAAGTGTGTGCAAATCCATGTGTACAGAAATACAGTTAGAGTAAGAAAAGAGAGAATAAATAAACTGCCACACATTTCAGTGCAACTAGTGCGTAAGCAGACAACTGTGAGTGTGAAGTACTGAATGCAGTAGCTCTGGTTTTGATTATCAAAGGAAAATGACTTCATGAGCGTTGCAGATCCAAGAGGAAAATCTAAGTGCTGTAAATGTCAATCCAGTGGAGAGTATACTCTAAACATCAATCACCGTGATGACATGACAGACTCTGGCAGACCTGCCCAAAACCACGACTTGCTAAATTTTTACCACTAAGATTATACTTTGTTGAACATAGATTCACACAGATCATGTTAAGGTGGCGTCCCACTAGCCCAATTTTTCCACTGATTTTCAGGTGTTAGCTTCATAATCATAATCAGTGGCCAGGCAGAGGGAGACAGAGCACGCATTAGCATCTTTCAGCGGGAGGTGTTAATCACTTGACTGGCGGGACTCCCTGCTGAGTTAATGGCTTTAAAGACTGAAAAAACACATCCATTTTGTTTGAAAAAATCATTCCGTCATTGAGGCGAGGTCTTGTGTTCTCGTCCGTTTTTATTGGATGCATTTCTTTCCTCACTGAAAGCTGCATGTTGACATGCGTTCTACAACAAGCCTCCATTGGATACATAAACAATCACGCACTTTCACAAGAAAAAGTTACTCCATCTTCACAATCACTTCTTTTGTATTGCGGCAGAAAAGACAGGAAGAGAGAGAGAGTTCTCTGTGACGGTGAGAACAGGTCCTTAAATGCAGAAATATTGCAAAAGCAACTAATGATGGATACCAATAGCCACAACATACATTTTCCAGTTTGAATCCATTTGAAAATATAACATTGCGAAAGCTGAAAGAACCTGCATTTAGATGAGAAACTTATTGCTCTTTGGAGTCAACAAGTATGTATGACATATCTAATATGTCATATCATGACAGACTATTAAAGGAAAAAAAATTCTGCTGCCCAGATCTTTGCACAACGTGACTTTAAATGTGTAAAACCATTTACATTTAATACTTAGGACTTATATTATTTTATAAAGCGTAAACATAAGTTTATATTTGTATACAGTTTTACATTATATAAATATATTGTAGTCTACATTTATATAGCATTATGCATACCTTTCAAGTTTGTCCTTTTGTTTTATTTTAGTTCATGGTGCTTTAATATACTTTTGAATAGTTCAATTTCTACCAAATTACACGTTTGTTGCCTAGCTCTTTGCAAAATGTGACAATTCATGTGTGAAAGAAAAATGCAATTTCTTTTTGCTATGCGATTATCAGTAGGACATGTCTTTAACAAACAGCCAAACATAGCAGATGCTGCAGGAGTAATATTGAAAAATACCTGTGTATTCAAAAGCTTCAGGTTGATTAGCTGGGAAAATGAAGCATTGAGAAAAGTCAAAGGCAGTCATTAAGTGTGACACCTTCCCTCCATTTTTAATCAGTATGTGGGACAGGCTCACCGACTAGGAGGGAAATATCAGCAAAAACAATCAGTAAGTGTGACCCTCTTGGAGTAAATTCTAGAGACTATTGTGTGTGAAAATCCCAGGAGATCAGCAGTTACAGAAATACTCAAACCAGCCTGTCTGGCACCAACAATCATCCATGCAATTATCTGACCAGCCAATCGTGTAGCAGCAGCGCAGTGCATAAAATCATGCAGATTCGGGTCAAGAGCTTCAGTTAATGTTCACATCAATCATCAAAATTGGGGGAAAATGCGATCTCAGTGATTTGGAGTGTGGCATGATTGTTGGTGCCAGATGTGCTGGTTTGAGTATGTCTGGAACTGCTGATCTCCTGGGATTTTCACACACAACAGTCTCTAAAATGTACTCCAAATGGTGCCAAATACAAAAAACTTCCAGTGAGCGGCAGTTCTGTGGATAGAAACACCTTGTTGATGAGAGAGATCAACAGAGAATGGCCAGACTGGTTCGAACTGAAAAAGTCTATGGTAACTCAGATAACTGCTCTGTACAACTGTGGTTAGAAGAATATAATCTCAGAATGGTATTCTGAGATGCGGGTTGGCGCTGTTTTGGCAGAACGATGGGGACCTATACAATATTAGGCAGGTGGTTTTAATGTTGTGGCTGATCGGTGTAAACAAAACCTTATTTTTTAGTCTCCCTTCAGCATAAACCTGATCTAAACAGTGCACTTTCCTGTATGTATCGCCCAGTATCATGGCTTGCAAGATTACAAATATTTACAAAATATTTAAAATACTACAAAATAACACATAAAAATACTGTATATAGGATATTAAAATTAATAAATGTCAATTTTTGTCTGTTGCTTTAGTATTTGTTTATTGCCCCTTTATTGATTTTAGATACAGACTCTGAATATTATTATTTACATATTTAAATATACAATTCATTACATTTCTTTTTTACGTATTGTATTTCAATCAAAATTTAATTTGTAAAAATGCAAAATGTAACAAAAAGGTTTGAACATTAACCGTAACAAGGTAAAACTGTAATGCACGGCTTCTGTTCAGACATTTGAATGGTGCTTATTGGATCAATTAAGGTAAAAGTCATATTATGTGATTAAACATTGCTTTACGGAAAGCTTATAACCTACTAGCCAAGTCTTGCGTTAAGAACCAGTGGTTCAAACAAAGTGAGCACTGACTTTAAGCCCTTACTAAGCCCTTAATTTTAAAATTACATCAAACTTAAGTGAAACCTTCACCTTATGCACAGATGGTGCAACACTACCCTGGTGTTAAATCCCTTACTGAAGGGTCAAAGATTACTTTGGTCAAAAATTTTGCTGCAAAAGAGTGACTAATGTATTTTAACTACGATCTAGACTGGAATATTTCTGAAGAAAATTTAAATGGTGGCCTGCACAAAAAGATGCATGTGTGTTACTATGTGGTTGCTAGGTTTTTAGCATGTTGCTATGCGGTTGCAAGGATGTTCTCATTGGTTGCTGAATGGCCTAGGTCAAAAGAGCCATCTCCCATGTCTCTATGATATTCCGGTGCCAAGATATGGCTCAGGTCGCTCCTTCAATGTTAAGTCTACAGTATTTAATTTTTCACATGCTTTATTGTTTGCCAGATGAAAATCTAAGTCTGATCATTTAAGTAGAAGAGTAATAGCCCAAGTAATAAATCTGAGCAAGCACCACAATCAAATATAAAAAGTATTTAGAGAGAAAGAAAAAAAAAATATTCCACACTAATACAGCAATTCAAGTCTATGTTGGTAAAGGGTGAAACGACTGCAGTGATTTTCAACAACCCATTCAATTTTCCACAGTTGGCATTTTAAAAAAGAGCACTGCAGATATTTTTCTAAAATTCTCTCTTAACCAGGCCAAAAACAGGATGGATGAAATTGTAAAGGCTGAGCATTCTGTCATTCTCAGCCAGTTGGGATTTTGTTTTTCTGCTGCTGAGGCTGGACAGCAATTCAGTGTCAGTCAAGTGTGTAAAGTGTGTATTTATTTGACAGAATGTGTACACTATATTAACTATTCTTGCCAAGTACTTACATTAATCAAGACAAACCCAGACTTTGAAACATTTGCAAACAACTACTTCAGATCAATTTCACTGACCATTTTTGGCAAAAATAGACACTTTTCTATACTGGGCAAAAGAGGGTTTGATCATATCTAAACAGTTTGCACCAGACAGCTGCAGCATGTAGGCCAGTTATTTTCTGCTAATCAAATCTTTAATTTGCTGGTATGCAGAGCTCAGTCCAAGTCTGTTTCAGCAAAGTTCATATAAAAAACAAAACGGCAAACAGCCTGGCCCAGGAGAGAAAAGCTAACATGGAAAATACCACAGGCAATAGTACAAGATCATTTTAAGAGCTGTTTCATAAGCATCGAGTTGCATTACAGGCATGTGACCGGGAAGTCAATGGAGTTCCACCACAATCTACTCTTTCTTGTATTGCCAACTTAGTAACTATGAAAACAATCTTTCCACTTCTTGGCTGCCATTTCACCAGCCACAAACATTATTATGGGAGGCCCCCCGGATGCTGATTGTAAGCACAGTGACCAGCAAAACGTATCTGGACACTTAAGCCACACTTAAAATTATACAAATGTTACTGTATAACATTACAACATATCAAACCAAGCAGGATTTATTTTAAAGATGGCACAAAAGCACACTTTTTCAGCAAAACATTTCACATTTTGTAGGTTTTAAACTGGAGCTGTGAAAATCATAGTAACCACAATATAAACATGGTTACTGTCATGGTTACAAAATACAGTACAATCATGGTTATTATATAGAAACTACAGTATTACTGTTATAAAACCATGGTTAATTGTATCAAAACCATGGTTTCTGCTCAGAAAACCATGGTGACAGCAGTCATGGCTACTACAATATTACTTAAAAAACCATGGATAATTTTTGTCAGGGTCCTTAACTAAAAATAAAACCACTTTCTCTAATTACTAAATCAACATTTTAACTTAATACCTGCACTAATACGCTACATGCATCAACATAAAAATGCACTTCAAACTCATCTCAACATATATTCAATATTCGGAAGATGTACATCACTATAAAAGGAATAACCTTGCTATTAGAATGCATATGAGAAGGGATGTTGTGATAATGCTGCTAAATTATTTTAATCATACATGGAAATCCCACATGAACACCCCAAGCGCATTTAGTTACTGTTTCATGTCTGTCCGAATTAGCACTGAGTGCCTGCTTAAAAATGGAAGGGAGTGTGTGCAGTTTCGGCTCACCTGCGGCTCTTTCCCTGGGTGATCTCAGTGTAAAACATTAATCACGTATCAATGTATTACTATAACGGCATCTTAATCAAACCACATTATTGATGCTCGCGTTAGATTACAGCCACGCAAGGAAACAGAAAGAGCTTGCATTCACATTTTAAATAAACCCTCACACACATTATTGACATATACTACCAGTATACAGCACTCATGTTGAGCGATGTCTGCAAACAGTGCCTGTTTTTTTAAACGTCTTTTGACCATCGCTGTTATAATTGACTGCAAAAAGAAAATGCTCCAATAAAGGAGAAACACGGGGCTCCTCTATCAGCATTTCGTTTTCTCCACTTGCCGTTTTCAACTATACACAACGCTTGCAGACTAGTGATGTCATCAAGTTGACCCATGTGAAACACAGGTGGAGTGTATCCATTTACAGATTCATTCAGGTGCATTACCGGAGATCGTAATTGTGCCTGTCTGTTTGACGCTTTGTTTTCTTGACCAAAACTTGTGCTCCAGATGCTCCAGATGCATCATTAAACGTGAGGTGAACCGACCGCAGTGCCAATGCTTCCCGAACCGTGGGTGGCGAACCGTACGGTTCGGTTTTTTACCGAGAACCGTTACACCCCTAACAGGGGCACCAGTTCGAATCCATCCTGGGATATGTTCCACTTCTAAATGGACATATGCTTTCAATGGCAATCCACAAATGGATAAATACACAATAGCACACGTTCACAGGGTAACTTTTTTCACAGTTACTTTATGAATCGCATCCCAAATCAGCAATTGTTTACGTTCATATTGATCTCTTGTTGCTTCCCATGACATTGGAATTGGGGAGAAAGTCAGAGGAAGTGTGAGAGACCCTGAATGAAGAGAGTACGATTTCAGCAAAAAAGTTGATAGCTGTGAAACCCTCAGCCAAAACAGAGCCGTTTGGAACCAGCTAGTGTCACACCGGCTTAACGCACTCTTCAAAAGGCCACTATGGGGAAAGTCCAGTGCAAACCCTCTTGCTAATCAAAGCTCACACAGCTGAATGTTTCTGAATGAGTGCTTTTCATTAGAGAACTGGTCAGAAACCAAACCAGTGCACATGGCATCCTTTGTGTAGATATCAAAGCATTTGCCTTTTAGTGTGCATGGGTCTGATTAAGCATGTGCTAGTGTGTGAGTCAGAGTGTATGAATGTACATGTTTATGTGAAGACGGTTGGGCCTGATCATCAAAATTTCAAGCTATAATGACTAAATCTTTTTTTCCTATATGTGAATAATACTGACTCACCATGCGTAACTTAAAACATGCTCTCTGTGTCTTGGATAAAGGTGTTGATTGTCCTATTATGAGCCTACTGGTACACTCATCCATTGACCAATCTGTTACTCATGAGCAGCTCCAAATCTCAGGCATGTGCACATACACACACAGATGCGCATGCACACACAAACACACAGCTTGCAAACTAGGGCTGGGTGATATGTAAAAAATATTTTTGCGATAATTATCTTAAAAAATATTGTGATATCCGATTACATTGTCAACCCCCCTGCCGAGGGTCGGTGATTTTTTTTGCTTTATTGATTCTGCTTTAAACATGTATTCATTTATTAAAACATGAAAAACACACTTTAAACTGCACTTTAAAGTAAACTAAAAAAAAAAAAAAAGCAATAAAATAATGAAATGATAAAAAAACCTATATAACCACCTCCCCCAAATCCAAACACTTACAGTCTCCAACGGTTCCATCTGCCATCATGCAAGCATCCATCAACACAAATGGAAAATTACTAATAGCCTACAGATTAAGAACTAAAACTTATTATAAATGTAAAGACAATAATAATCAAAATAAATTAGCCTAATAAATTCCTTTGTGTTCCCAAAATAATGCTGACAAATGTGTGTTCTTATCGAATTTGTGTTTGTATTGCGTTTTGGTAATACAGTTAATGCTGCCTAAAGAAAAGAATATAAAACTACATTTTAGGTTCAAGGTGAAGGTGTCTTGCATTACTTTATCTATTTAATATCAAAGATATATATTATTGAACCTGCAGAGTTGCATTCACAATGCAAGCCAACCAGTGGAAATAACGCAAACTAAACTAACAGCACCTCCTGAGATGATCGGAGATAATTTGCAGCATTCTTATAGATGACATTATACTTTCAAACAGTTTTCAGACGAATGAAACAGAGGAAAAAAAGAGTGAACTCTTTACAAGCGCTTGTTCCACATGACAGGCTCGCGCTGCACGTCTCTGAACAAACAACGAATCAGACACAAGCATTGACGGCTTTTCTTTTGTCTGTTCTTAAAATATAATAAAGTGTGTTTCTTCAAGTGCGACTTTGTGACTAACAGCATTTTTTGTCATGTCTCACTCCGAGACAGGTCACCCGCCTGTTGCGGGTAGATGGGCAAAATTACCTGCGCATGAAATACATATGGACGAGGAACTTGCGAACTGGATTCAACCTTGTCGCATTTGGCGGGTGGCGGGAGCTAGTTTCACACCCTGGCCACTCTTTAATATATTTGCCGACTTCCCAGATCCATGGTTTTGCCATTATTGTAGATCATCGTCTGTTCGCAATCGGCACCGGGATCTTAAGACATCGTCGATATCCAATTACATCGTCCTATCGCCCAGCCGTACAAACATAAAGGCCTCGGCTCTGTGCGCACTAACACACACTCACACACACACACACACACATGCAAGCACACATGAACACAGAAATACTCAAGTACACGCACAAACTCTTTTGAGTATTACGTGCTTTCTTTTGTCACAGAGATGAACTTTATCCTACCTGAACTGCATCCAACATCCATTCATCCATCCAACATTACCACACACACAAACACACACTCACACCAGAACTGTCTTTGCCCCACAGTGACCCCTCTCCAATAGAATCAATAGAATTGTGGTGTTCCTGGTCAAAGATGACCGGTCATTAAAAATTAATGGGGAAGATAAAAAAAAAAACAGGACTTTTATTTTGAAATGCTGTTATTTTCTGAAAAGGGGAACAAAGTAACACTTATGGTGTTCCCTGTGAACTCTGACCATTGTGACAAAGAAAACTGGCCTAAGCCTATTTACACATTAACACTGTCATATAAAGAACATTTCAAGGAACAAAAATACCAACACTGTTCTTATTTCCGTTTTATTTTCTAATCAACAACAAAACCAAATCAACGAACACCTGGTGGTTTTGTGTCCTCATGCACATAACTGGCAATAGCTTTTTGCATGTGCCTTGCAAATGTGTGCTCTGCATTTTAAACACACAATGCTTGATGAAAGATAGATCATCAAAGAAAGATTCTATTGGAGAGGTGTCACTGTGGGGCAAAGACAGTTCTGGTGTGTGTGTGTGCGCGCGCACGCGTGCATGTGTGTGTGTGTGGTAATGTTGGATGGATGAATGGATGTTGGTTGCAGTTCAGGGTAGGATAAAGTTCATCTCTGTGAAAAAGAAAGCATGTAATACTCAAGAGTTTGGCAAAAAGTTGGCAAAAAGATCTAATCTAATATTTAGTGATAATATAGCATAATGAGAGATTTACAAGCAATTTTTATAGGCTGGTCATTTTTGACTGGGAACACCACAAGTGTGACTTTGTGCCATTTTGTACAAAATAAAATAATTTAAAAACAAACTTCCTGGTTAAACATTAAAGCACACTAGTGTGATAAATAGTACAGAATGTTTTCATATTTTATTTAATATTGCCAAAATTATCCACAAATAATATTTTGGAGGTGCATAAGCTCTGGTCAATGAGGCCTACGATCAATAAGCTCAAAAAACAAATACAAAACCTGTGCTAATTGAAAGAAAACAGAAAAGATTTTTCTAAAAAAGATTTAATCCAATATTTGGTGATAATACAGCATAATGAGAGACTTCTAAGCAATTTTTAATAGGCTGGTCATTTTTGACCGGGAACACCAAATTGGGTAAAACAAATTCAACACAGCACAAGGGTTAAATAAAGAATAGTTGCCTAATGAAGAGTTTGTGACCCATGATAACTGAACCTAAATAACGCACTGAAAAACCAACGTATCAAATTACACAGGCAGCAATGTACACGCACTGACAGAAGACGTTTATTTGCAGGTAACATCTCGGATTTGGAATGACACAGGAAATACTGTTAGACACACAGACACGTGCTTGAAGAAACACACTTTATTATATTTTGAAGAACAGATGAAAAAAAACTGTCTATGCGCAAGTCTGACGCGCTGTTTGTTCAGAGGCGTGCAGTCTCGTGTAACATGCGTATGTAAAGGGCTCTCACTCTTTATTTCAATCTTCTGAAAATGTTTTGCAAGAATATTATCATCTATGAGAATGTCAGCTCAGTAGGTGCTCTGAGATCATTGCGAGCGCAACTCTGCAGGGTCACTTTACATAGGGCCTATACATCTGTGATTAAATCATACAATAATACAAAAACACGTTCACCTCGAACCATGATTTATATTTCAGTGATTATTATCATTGTTATAACTATCATGTTTACATTTATAATTGTTTTTAGATCTTAATTTGTATTAGTAATTTTCGGCCTGTTGTCATAGACGGATACTTGTGTGATGGTAAATCGAATGATGGTTATATGATTTATTATTTTATTTTTTTTGACCACTTTGTTATTTTAATTGATTTTTCATTTCGTTTGAAGCGCAATTTGAATTTAGAAATGTCTTTGGTTTAAATTTTTTGCTTTTAAATAAATGAATTTAAATCCCTCAGCTGGGGGGTTGACGATGTAATTGGATATTGTGATATATATATATATATATATATATATATATATATATATATATATATATATATATATATATATATATATATATATATATATTTTTTTTTATATAAAAATATCATGAGCATATTTCTTGCATATCACACAGCCCTAGGAGGGAACAAAATAATTTATTCACACACATTCAAAGTCATTACCCTTCCGAAGCAGCTAAACTGGGTCCTGGGATGAAAGGTAATAAAATACCAAAATAAACACACAACGGCCCACATAGTGATGTATTTGGCCGAACAACGAAATACCTGACCAGTAGCCCATGATGGAGAGAATGCACGGATGAAGTAGGTTCATTGCCAAAGACATGTTGCCCTTCAGAACTGTTGAAAAATCTTTCAAAAAGTTGAACAACACACATTTTAATTGCACTTTATCTTTTTCAGTTTCATTTGAATTTTTATTTAAAATAAATAAAAAATAAAGTTCAAAGTTTAAAATCAAGCTGCCTTGCATTATTGTGTAGGCTATTGCTTAACGAAAATTACCCCATAGTACCGCTTAGCATCCAACCAGCGGTAATACTGGTGTTAGTCGGTTTGAACGTGAACACCACACCGGTGTGGAAATTATGATATCGTGGCAAGTCTACACCCATGTTTGCCTTCAGAAATTCATATATTCTCTATACAGATGACTTAAATCATTAAGAGCCATATGAAGTGTTTATTTTCTTTGGATATTTTTACTTTTTTCTTTTACCTATTTAGTTTGTTGCATTGCTGATGAGATGATGTCGAGTTTCTTGAGGAAAATGTATACAAATAATAATAATGATAATATTAAACTACTTCTACTACTACTAATAATAATACTATAGTATTATATATACTACTATCATACTAAATATTATTAGATACTACAATAATAATATACAACATTAGACTGAAATGTGGCATAATGTGAAATTTAGCATTATGGAAGGTTGATTTAAGACCAACCTGAGTGTTTTTTTTATTTTTTTACTTTGACTATGTTTGCCAAGTTCCAAATCAAAAGAAAAAATATAGATGAGAAAGCAATTGTTATTCACAAAGTATTTCATTCACTGACTGGACTATTTAAAAATAGGCATTACAATATTTATTTAATTTATAAACCAATATTGATTGATTTTTCAGAAAAAAATTAACTATACTGTGATATAATATTAGTCAAATCATTAGGGCTGAAATGATTATCTTTTTCAAAAGCACTGAAACGACATTATCAACATCGTCGACAATAAAAAAGGCTGTGAATACTTATGTACATGTGATTTTTTTTCGTTTTTTTATTTTTAATAAATTTGCAAAGATTTCAAACAAACTTCTTTCACGTTGTCATTATGGGGTATTGTTTGTAGAATTTGAGGAAAATAATGAATTTAATCCATTTTGGAATAAGGCTGTAACATAATAAAATGTGGAAAAAGTGAAGCGCTGTGAATACTTTCTGGATGCACAGTAAGTTGGGCACAAGCTGAATAGTTGGTTAAGAGCTAATAATTAACCGCTGCAATAATCGCCGAACAGTCGAATAATCGTTCTAATAATTGATTAGTCAATTATCAAAATAATCGTTAGTTGCAACCCTACATATCATGATATAAGATGTTGGTCATATTGCCCACCACTAATAAGAAAATAAACAGGGTCAATTTTGACTTCATGTTGACTTCAGCAAAGCATCATGGATCCAGTCTGGAACCAAAGCAAGCCTACAAATGAACACAGCTCTGCCTGCACACCCATGTACTTAACCCTCTGGGGTCGATGGACACGCCGGCGCGTCCTGCTGGATATTTTCCTCATAACAGCGGAAACAACTTAAAATTCTCCGCCATTTTTGGGCATACAGATAAGTGTAAGACATCATCAGAAACTATAAAGGGTCTATTTTTATTTGTGTACATTCACAATAACAACAAAACCTTGTGCTTTTGTAAAATAAAGAAAATAAACAGGGTGCGCTTTCAGCCGTCTCTGTCTCCGCGAGCGTTTTTCTGAAACACGTCACAAAAATTAACTGAAACTCCGCGAATACTTATCAGACAAACATGAAACATATGTCTAAAGAAAGCTTAAAATGTCTACTTTTAAATAAAACAATTCAAATTTAAAACAAATATCCTCCTGCAATGTAATCTGTATGAAACTAAGCGATGTACAATTTCTCCCGGCTCAGCTCATTATTGCTAATGTGATCCCACCCACCAACAGAGCGTGCTATTCATACGGTAATGTGCTGAGGCGATCAATGCAAATGGTAAACGCCCCCAACAATGCCTTAAAAAGCATCAAGTTCATTCACTTCTCTGCACGTTTGGAAGATGGCAGGCTACACAGGTGAGGAAGCTTCTGGATAGTGACGAAAAGTTCACATTTTCCACAGAAGAAGAGCGGGAATCCGACGAGGAACGTTTGCATTTTGAAGAGCGACTTGATCCAGCTGAAGATACAATTTCGGAAGAGCAAGTCATTTAGTTTTACTTAGATATTAGTTGACATGCTATTTTATATAAACATGGACATATTTTACTAGTTGGACTATTTCCAGACTTGCCAGCCAGGATTCAGAGTATTGAAATTTGAAATATGTCCTAATAGGCAAGTTTTAGTTACATTTAAATGTTGTTTCGGCTAAAGCAGGTATTTAAATTGTATGCTGCATGATATCAATATGATATGTAATATGATATAAAAATAATATGAATGTTTAGATTATATTTTAACTAGTGTTTATGCTGCCTCATTATCATCAACGAAGCTTGTGCTTGCAAATATCTGTTCGGGTGTAA
The DNA here is from genome assembly GCF_019703515.2 of Myxocyprinus asiaticus. Lineage (NCBI taxonomy): Eukaryota > Metazoa > Chordata > Actinopteri > Cypriniformes > Catostomidae > Myxocyprinus > Myxocyprinus asiaticus. The sequence continues at coordinate 6,129,549 of NC_059351.1, read as the reverse complement.
ATGTGTAAAATGTGCTGTAAATATGCCCATATTAGAAAATCAGCATATTAGAATGATTTCTGAAGGATCATGTGACACTGAAGACTGCAGTAATGGTGCTGAAAATTCAGCTTTGATCACAGGAATAAATTGCATTTTACAATATATTCAAATAGAAAAGTTATTTTAAATTGTAAAAATATTTCACAATATCAATATTGCTGTATTTTGGATCAAATAAATGCAACCTTGGTGAGCAGAAGAGACTTCTTTTAAAAACATTAAAACTTTTAAATGGTAGTGTAGGTCTAAAGTTTTTAAGTAAAGTCTTTATGTAAAGAAATGTATAGTCAGATTACTTCTTTTAACTTAAACTTGATTTTGTGAATAAGCTACAAACAATACATTCAGTAATTAAGTCTCCTCACATTCATTCTCTCTCAGGGGAAGGGTCTTTGTCTCTTCAGGTGTGAATCACATCAATATTCATGATCATCCACGCCTCCTCGCATATGGCCTTTCTAACACTAAAAGTGTCTTACAAAAGTTAAATGACTATATTGTTTTTGTATGAATGGGTGATCAGGATGGTTTTCACATCATTTTTGTAGCAAAAACTCTAGGCTACAAGATCCAGTTCTCAAAAGTCTTTTGAACAAATGTTTAGTATGTGTTATATGGCCTTATTTCAGTGACTTTTTTCAAAAACCACGGATAAAAGTTATTTCAAAAATACAAACATGTACATACATGTTGTTCACATATTATTGTAGCCCAGTTTGTGCTGAATACAGTGTTATCAGACTTTAGCCATTAATATGTTTTTAAGCGACTGAAAAAAGCACAAATGTCAAGGCATGTCAAAACTTCTCCAGGGCCCAAAACACCCTCAGACCCCAGAGGGTTAAACTAAACTTGATTTTATAAGCTTTTACCAATGACAGCTATGGCAAATCACAAGCTTTGAGAGCAAGCTGAACAGACATGTGTAACTAAATTTCACAAAGTTGCTGTTACTGCTCATCTAATTTTAAGATCTACTTCTACCTAACTTCATCTATTTAGCACAGAGTTATAAAGACACAATTTGATTGGCTACCACTGAGTAGGAGAATAATTTCATAGGCCACCTTTTCCGAGAAGAGGATGACAAAAAAACAAAAAAATCATCCGAAACAGACGAAATTTAACCAGCGACCTTAAAAGCTGTCATAGCAGATAGTCTGTATGCAAGACTTTGTGAAAATTAGTGTTAATCATGATCTGTGATGGAAAAATCACACTAAAGTAGATCATTAATGATGAAAGTACCTTCAATGGGCCTAAAAATGCCAGACATTCAATTTGTATCAAGGAAGTATTCTTATTGTTAATCATCTCACCAGTTCAGGGTTATAAGCTTTCGTTACAAAGATGATGAGCTTGTAGATTCAAGTATCAACAAGACTTCTCTTGCATAACAGCTTGTTGCAAACAGGAATATCAGAGAATAATTGCCTGTTGTGCACAAGAAAACTTTAATGTCTTTCTTCTGGCCAACCTAACTTATTGATGTTAGTACAATACCAGGTTTAGCCTCTCAAAGCTGATTACTATTTTGCCAGGTAAATGACAACAAAGAGCAAAGCTGTGAAGTATCTTGATCAAGACTCACAAGGAAAGCTAAGTTTAACCTATTTACTATATAATTTACAGAGAAAATATCATAAATAACAACTGTGGGCAGCAAAGAGAATGGACTTGACGCTCATTTTACTCACCTGACTCAGCCATCTACGCAGAAAAGGCATGTCCAAACCTGATCTTTACCTTCCTGCAGACTCTCTCATCTCTCCATCTTATTCCACTCTTTTCTACGTCATTAACTTTCCTTTCCTGCACCTTCAGATGGTAAGTGTGAGCCCCTCAAAGCTTGCTCTGTTCTCCCTCTGTCCCTTCCTGTCTTAGCTCTGTTTTTTTGGACCTGGGGCTGACTCTGGCTCCGCCTCCCCTGCTGATTCAGAACAATATGCTTCAGTCAGAGCACCGCACTGGTGACATCTTCCTGGCAAAATCACCTCCAGAAATACAGCAACGTTACAATCTCTCATATCCTCCTCTTCTCTCTCTGGGATGACTTGATCTCTTTTAATAGTATTTGATTTTACGGAGGTACAGCTTGAAGCCTGCCAAAGACTGGCTGTGGCATGTCTGAATCTCACAAAAACATGTCCAGGTCATATTTCACCACAGATTCAGAATTTACACTATGAATATTTTGCATGAAGAAAATGAAGTCCATTTTGGGACCATTAAAGGAATAGTTCAACCAAAAATGATCATTCTCATCACTTAGGCTGCTCACCCTTATGCCGTCTCAAACGTGCATGACTTTGTTTCTTCCACGGAACACAAATTAAGACTTTTTGATGGCGATATGATGAGAATACTGTACATCCTTTTAATGCAAGTCAAGGAGTGCAACATTTCCAAGTTCCAAAAAGGACACAAAGGCAGCATAAAGGCAATTCAAACAACTCGAGTGTTTTAATCCATGTCCTACGAAGCGATACGATCGGTTTTGGGGGAGAACAGACCAAAATGTAACTCCTTTTTCCCTAAAAATCTTGACATTACAGTCATTATGACTGGTTCTTGACGTATTTCGTGAGATTCACCTTTCACCCTCACAAAGCTACCTTTCATATATTTTTACTGAGTGATGCAGCACATACTGTATGAGACCTGACAGGGCTGTCAAGATTATAAAATTTGGCCTACGATTATTTATCAAACACATAATTGCGATTAAGATGATTCATTGTCAAACAAATAATTTAGATTATGGTGTTTAATTATCTGTTTTAGGGCTTTCACAATTATGACAACTATTGTCATACAAATGATCATACTTCTTAAGGTGTATGTGTGCTTCATTCAGCTTAAGAAGACATTTATTCATATTTAACTTGGAATCATATAATAAAATAGGGATATATTATATATGTTATATTATTAAAATATGTCTCTCTTTTTGGTCAACTTTATTCTTGGATCATGTTTACATATACACTGTTGTTTTTGAACCAAGCCAACCTAAATAGCTGTTATATTATATTATGCAATACTAAAATATTGCTGTCCTAAATTCTCCACTAAATTCTTCTGAAATCATCTGTCACTGCGTGTCATTAGCTCTGTGCATACAAACCCGCAATGGTCAAGAACACTGGCCATTCCTCCAACTTTACATTTTTAACAGAGCTTTGCATCAAAGTCCCTTTCAAGGCAAATTAGTCCGCGCGGCAGCCATCTTTGGAACGCTCTTGGGCAGCTATTTACTATACATGCGGCATAAAAGCAAAGCTCCTATCTACAGGAATAGGGAAAGACAAAATCTTTCCTTGTCTACATCCGTCATATTGGGCGTTCCAATTTCTCTCATTCATTTTAATATAAAAAAGTGGTCCGTCTTGGGCTAAACAGTCTTTGTTTGCGTTCACGATCAAATTCCTTGTTTAGATTTTTGTGGGAGTTTTGCACGAGCCTCCGCAGTTGGTGCGTGCATCAGAGCGCTTCAGAAGCGGTTAATCTTGAGGAGCGGCTCTCATTTGGAGCGCTCACAAAATGCATAACACCGGAAAATGAGGCATTTATGTTAAAGTGGATATCACGGCAGTTAAAATTCCCTTATTTAGACAGTAAAATGTTGATTTTAGAATTGGAAATGCACAATAATCATGATTATCTTAAATAACCACAGTTAGATCAAATAACCACGATCAGACAATTACTTAATAGCTAACTGCACAGGCATACTTTCTGAAGTTTAAAAATACTTTGTGCTAGGCTACAAAGTTATGTTTCTCTCTCTGTCGTCACTGTGAACAACAAGCCACATTTTTATGTGCCAAAGAACACTTAAGTAAGACAAACACACGGTCTGTTTCTACTCAGTAACACACACTCACACAGAGAGGAAATCAGGAGGGCTGGAACAGGGAGTAATCCAAAAATAAAGAGAAGTCAATGCCCTTCAGCTTGGCATGAACACACAAGAGCAGAAACCCCCTAAAAAAACAGCTCTTTCCCATAAAATGAAAAAGTGAAAGTTGAGAGCAGCCTCAGTTAAAATCAGATTACCATGAGCACACAAAACACCAAAATCTGGACTATTCAATGATTTATAGACTTGACTTGAATCAAAATTAGAGTTTTGTGGCTTTTAGTCCATGTCTGGGAACACAAACCACGAATACTGATGACTCATCTTACACTAAGGAGTTTTTTGTCTAATCAAATGCTCCCTAGATTGAGAATGGCCATCTCCCTAACATCAACTGCAACCGACTAGCAAAACGTGGTCCATTGCTGTGACATAACTAAAGCCTATTGGCTTTAAAGAAAAGGGACAAGGCTGAGCCCAAACTTCCTGTTTCAACAGGAAGTAGGTCAACACAGAAAAGCCATTTCATCAGGTCTTTAATGCAGTCAAAGTGAACTGATGTTGAGCTGATTTAGAACTGCCTTGGGCACTTTTAACTAGAAATACCCCACACAGTCAGTGAAGTTGATGAACAACTTGGATGAGTCACAAACAGCTAAACTGTCTTTACTGTGAACATAATCATTAAAAAAACAAAAAAAACAGCTTGCCTTAGTATGTTGATGAGCCATCAGGCCCATAAACATATAAATAAGAGCGGGAGGGAACGAAAGAGAGACCGAACAAGAAAGAGGGAATCAGAGGAGTGCCACACAGTTTGACTTAATCCAGACATGAAACACAAACACGCTTGAAAATGGCACAGGATAAAGAATCCAGACAAATGTCAAAGATGATTACTTGAACATACTTTTTAAAAACACTGTGTGAAATTGTACAAATATTTAGCCATTACATCAATGAGTCTGTGATTTTTAACTGTGTGAAGGCACTAGTCTAGAGAATATTCCACACACATTTCCCAAGAGTTTACAGTGCACACCCACCCACAAGATCGCTATCTCAAAGTCAGGGCTCTACAGTGCAACCGAAAATTACTGTGTGTGACTAGGAAAAAATATTTAGGCGCACCGGTGCGAGTGACCCGATTGAAGTAGAGGTGGGAGAAAAAAATCTATTCTCCGATAAATCGATTCTGAGAACGCGACAGCGCAGTGGAACTCATGCACACGCCAGAGACAGATGTTAGAAACGTACATATCCTAAAGCCAAGCACATCCTACAAAACTGAATGCAGACTGGATGTATCGACCACACACCATTTGTCTCCTAATGAAAATATGATCCTGAAATCTATTCACAAACTCGCTCACATGGCAACGGGAGAGTTGATTTCGTGATTACATGTCAACAAAGAACATGAAATACGAGCTTGCGCCATTATTGCACAAATTGCACAACAAGGGGAAAAAAACACCTGAAAATAATGATACGACAGAGGTTGGGGAGACGTGGGTGTTGTTTTTGTTTTCTAATATCGTTTTGTCTGCTGCTTCCCAATGTTTTTCACTCCTCTTGCGCTCTTTCATTTGCTGTTGCACATTGCCGGTCTCTCGCTCTTTGGGAAGAGAGTTCACACCTGACGGCGTGAGGTCAGTGTTTATCACTTTTTATGATGCCAATATCACCATACAAAGGCTGTAAATACACTGTACACCAACAAAACAGATTTGGGTGTGGATTTTGTAGTTACTGCAATTGTCTCAAACCCTGGTTATAGTTGAGTGAGACCTGTCCGTCACAGGGCAACTTACAGTCGAAGAACCCCAATTCTGGTCAAAATGTGAAGTTACTGTGTTTTGTTTTTGCACAGCAGAATAACCAATAAGATTAAAAAAATGTAGATGTATCAGGAATCATTTTAAATTGGATTGTGACTCCCAGAATCGGAATCTAATAGAATCATGAGGTTCCTAAAGATTCCCGACCCTAGATTGAAGCTCATGAAGTGTTGTATAGTACAATCGGAATAAAAATTACAATAGTTATGTTTCACAATGCGATTGACTGCTTTTCATCCCTTCAGTCAACCGAGCAAGTGCAAAAAAGTTGTGAGACATTTTAGTCAGCTTGAATGAAATGAAAAGCATCAAATTTGATCAAGTGCAACTAAAAAAAATGTAAGCGTAGAGCCCTGCAAGTTCAGGTTTTTGAGGTCAAATCACAGGAAGAGAGAGGCGATGCTAAACTATGATGTCATCTTACCACCACAACCACCACTCGACAACCACTCGATGACAGCAGGTTGAATTTTCTTTAGCTAAAATCACTCTGTGCTCACCGAAATTCAAAACACTGCCCCCAGTGGCCAAAGCGGTAACTGTTGTTGGGTGTATGGGCAAGTCTGAGTTCCATTTCCCAGGTGTCCACAGAGGGGTGCCAAAAGCAATTTGTGAAGCAAGTTGTTTTCAACTACAGGCAGTAATACGTGAAGAGGAATGCATGTTTTCTAAACTGTGCCTCCCAATCCAAATCCCATATCAAACCATAAGTGATGCTCAATTTTTTGTCCAGATCTTTTAAATTAAATTCAGTGTTTCCAATTAATTAACTAGACTGTGGCGGCCCACCACAGTCCAATTTGTCCTGCCACAGTTTCATAATGAATCAAAAATATTTTTACACTTCTCATAATAACATAAAAGATCCCTAACGTTGTGTTTTGCGTCATTGCTTTGGCAAAGCATCTCTCACTCTCAGTCAGTAAACCCCCCCGTACGACAGCAAACAGATACAATTACTGCAGAAGTTATCATTGATAATTAACATTAATCTAACGTTAGCTAAGTTAGGTAACAATAATGTTAGCTGTCAGTCTCTTCGCTTATGTCGACTGACATACCCGGCTGCTTGTCATGAAAAACAATGTATAGCGTATGTAGCGTTATATCTAGCTAGCTAAAGTTAGCTAATTATCTAACGTTAACGCTATTACCAGTGGCTCTGACAATGTAACTATTTTTCAGCATCTGAGGAGCAAGCAAGTTCAACACAAGTAACCACTTTAGCTTCATTTTTTTTGATTGCTCACAGGGCTCGACATTAACGCTTGTCCGCTTGTCCATGACAAGTGGATTTTTTGAAGGGGCAAGTGAAAGGGAATTTTACTTGCCCGACCGGACAATATTTGTGATAGCCTAGGCCTGTGTCACTTATTAGAAAGTTCATATTCTTATTCTGCTGTTGAAAGTAATCCAGAACATGTAATTTTATAATTTGCTATCGATCTAGTAACAGCTGCACCCTGTTTGATTGACAGGCGGCGTATGTGTGTGTGCTGAACATGCACGTGTTTTGAAAATGCTTGCGCTAATGCGCGCCTGAGCGGACAAATACATTTCAAAATTCCGCCAAAATACCCGTCTTGGTGAGGTATTCATGTAAACACAGAGAGTGATGTCTAAAGTGAACGTAAACAGCGGAGAAAAAAGCGGATTTGTATTAAAATGTCGGACTTCTAAGTATAAATGTAAGCTAATAGACCTGCTGCTGTCTAGTGTGTCATCATAATAATCAACAACCATAACAAGAAAATGAGAAAACACTCTTAACTGCTCTTGACTGATTAAATTTAGTAGCTTTAAAAAGTATTAATGTATATAATCATACAGTAAAGACCAGTAGTAGTTTTATGTTGCATTTCATTCTGAATGTTTAGTTGAATGCTTGATAACCAACTGCTGTTAAAAACTTTTAAAGCTCTTAAAAAAAGCACTGACATTTCTCAATTTGCATTTTTTTTGTTCTATTATTTTTAATCTATTTCTATTCATTGCTGTTTTTTATTGTTATTTTATTACTGACTGTTTACTAGTCTTGAATAATTACTTAAGCACCTGAAACCATTCTTCCATAATTAACAAATTAGTTATTATTTGTTGTGGTTTTGAAGCTGGTTTTGGGACTACTGAACTTTTGGTATTGTGATAATGTATTGTATAGCCTTTATTGTACATGGTAGATCTTGCTGCAATAACATGATGAAAAAGTATCTCTCATTCCATAGAAGTGAAGCACCCCTGCTGAAATGATAGCGATGGAGGCTTTCCTTGATTTAACTACCATACGTAACATAATATATCATATGACAATAACCTCCTCCCCTACCATGTGCAGTTTACATTTCTGTCGCAGAGAACTGAGTTGATTGCATAAGTACACTATTAGGTTGGGCATCTGTCATAATTTTAGAAAAGCATACAACATAAACTTTGACATGTTATTTGATCATGTAACATAAATGTCCTTTTTTCTCTCCAGACAAGTAACATTTTTACTCAGACAAGTGAATGACCAATTTACTTGTCTGGAGGACAAGCACATGACAATGCTTAATGCTGAGCCCTGGCTCAAATGTATGCTCTAGTCGATTTTGTGTTGTGACCATTTGTGAACTGCGTTAAACTTCATCTCGTTTACCATGCTTTGTGGGTGTGACTTTTTTGCCATGTCATCAACATTTATGATGAAATTACTACTAGAGCACAAAATTGTTTACAAGAGCACAAAGTTCTTCATAGATCTAGCCTCTTAATTTTGCTCTCAAATTGCACCAGATTGATGCATTTTACTTTAAAATGTAAACATTTTCTTACGGGGGAGCATAAGAGAGTCCAAGGTCCACCCACCACAGTCTCACAAAATCTTGTGGGATTAAATTAATTTAATTTAATTTAATTTAATACTGAAATTCTTGAGATTTTTTTTTTTTTGGCATGACTACAGCAGAATAATCTTTTATTGCTATTTCTTTAAAAAAATTAGGCAGTGAAACAGTTGTTTTACACCGGTCAATCGAGCGCAACTCATTGGGACGCCTTGTTTTTATTTTTTATTTTGATGTGCTGCCGAGTTATTCCAGCCACTTTATTTGACCCGTCCATCAAAAACAAAATCTATGTTATATGTACAAATATAACGTGTAATTTTTTTAGCTCAGAATTGTATTAGTGATGTAAGAAACTTCCATCTCAGTCCTTTCTGAATGATACACAATGGTTGTTGAGAGTGTATTCTCCCCATTGTAGCCAAGTTACATGATATGAACTGATTTTTGTATTTTGTTCTCTGGGTCTGGACAGGCAAAGATTCGGAGAGTGTTCTTTCTGTCATTTGGACATCTGGTGAACTTAATATTGAAGTTTATGAATGGTTTTGTATGTGTGTAGTCATTATTTACCTTTATGAGTAACATTTATGTGATATTTGAGTTGTCATTGTGTAATAAATGTTCTGTTTGCAAAAAGGCCTTAATTGTATTATTCTTTTTTTAACTTATCTTTAACAGATAGAAGTTAGTTACTCTAATTCTTTAGACTAAAACTCTGCTTACTGTGGTTAGTTCTACGGTATGGACACTGCGATTTAATATACAACATACAAACAATTACCGTAGTTAATTTTACTGTAGAGCAAATATACTGTATTTTTTTATTATTATTATTTTCTCCCCTTTTCTCCCAATTTTTTGGAATGCCCAATTCCCACTATTTAGTAGGTCCTCGTGGTGGCGCGTTTACTCACCTCAATCCGGGTGGTGGAGGACAAGTCTCGGTTGCCTCCGCTTCTGAGACAGTCAATCCACGCATCTTATCACGTGGCTCGCTGTGCATGACACCACAGAGACTCACAGCGCGTGGAGGCTCATGCTACTCTCTGCGATCCGTGCACAACTCACCACGCGCCATACTGCGAGCGAGAACCACTTAATCGTGACCACGAGGAGGTTACCTCATGTGACTCTACACTCCCTAGCAACCGGGCCAATTTGGTTGCTTAGGAGACCTGGCTGGAGTCACTAAGCATGCCCTGGATTTGAACTCGCAACTCCAGGGGTGGTAGTCAGTGTCAAAATATACTGTATTTTAATATACATCATACAAACAACTACCTTAATTAATTTTACAGTATAGCACATACTGTAAATCAAAATACAGTACGCTGTAAACTACTGTAGATAGTTTTACAGTAATTTACAGAAAATTTTGTGTGGACAATAGTGTAGACTATAACAAATATTTATTGTGAAACTACATAGACTATATCATTTGTCACACTAAAGGACTATATATGTGAACTGCAAAAAAATACTAAAAAGGTGTTTAAAAATGGTGACCCATTATATCACCTAAAATATTTGTACACTTTCTATAATACAATATATGCATATATAAATTTTAACCCAAATGTTCACGTCCATGTTATTTGACCACTACCCATCATCAGGTGGGTGTGAACACATAACACAGTACACAACATAATGGAAGTTCAGTGGAACAAATTAAAACCTTATGAAGTACACAAACACATAGGTTGAAGAACAGTTTGAAAGGAGGAGGGAGCACCAGTCACATGAGATGGGACATGTGACAATGACACGTACCTAGAAATAAGGTTGCTACCAACAGCACAGGTGCAGTTGCAAACCCACATACTAAACAACAGAAAACGGCACTAAGCACAACACATTTGTTATAGATGCTGGACAATCAAATGGCCACTATTCACTATGGATACCAGAGAGAATGAGACAGACTAGAGGGAGAAGTTACAGTCTATTCATTTCCTTCTTTTTACTCATGAGCAAATCCACAGCTGTAATAGTCTATTCAAAGAACTGCCGTCTCTCATGCATATTTCCTCATCTTGTTTTTGATGGCTTTTCCCCTTTATCTCTCTCTCTCTCTCACATACACACACACACACACAACACGATATGACACCATCAATCTTATTCTACACTCCCATGAGTTTCATGAGTCTATGGACTGACTGTTGCTTTACTGATCACAGTTACTGAACTGAATAAAGTACAGTGCACCACCCATCTGCTCTCAACAGGAACGTTGCCTGTTTTAATATATTCTTTTGAATTTATTGTATTTAATACAAAGTACTACTTTAAACAGCCTCTAAACCATCAACTCCAAAAGTTATATTAAAATCCTTGTCTCCATACAGCCAAATGCATACCAAACAGCTACTTTTGTTACAGCTGACCAACTATAAAATAAACCGCCACTACTGTATCTATTACTTCTTGCCTGGGTGTATAAGGACCATTTTAATCGCACAAAAAGATGGCTAAGACACTTTCTGAGTGCAGCATGTGAACTATTAAATATATTCATTTTATTTACAACAAACTGACACAATGGTTTAGCGAGCTACCTAGCTAGACACTATTTTTGAGCTAACCAAGATTCGTATCTATGCCAAAAAATGCTGTCTAGGTAGGCAGCTCACAAAATATTTGAGACACAGCCACTAAGAGAACATTCCAAGGAAAGAGTTCAGCATCTCCAAACACTTCAAGGTTTACACAAACACTGTGAAACTCATTCGGGAGAGTAAAAATAGAACTAGCTGAATAAAAGACAAACATATTGTTTGTTTGTTTTTTGTTTTTTTCAGTGAAACTAAAGTTTGGCTAATGTTCACTTAACTTACTTTAGTGGCTAACCGACTAGCATGCTAACACGTACACTTTCATACGAAACGAACTCCAAACACACACTTTATGAAGATACTCACTGCCTCCTGTTCGCTTTTCACATCCCTCCGTAGTAAATTAAAGATGTGAAAGCGCGCTTTCATCGCTTCGGCCATCCACACCTCCTGAATAAAGTGAAAGCAGTAATGTGTGTGTGTGTGTGTGTGTGTGTGTGTGTGTGTGTGTGTGTGTGTGTGTGTGTGTGTGTGTGTGTGTGAGACGGTCCAACATTCACATGATGAGAGATAATTACAGTCAAATACAACATCAGATCACATCCGCAGGGATGCGTTGTTTACGCACTAGTTCCAGTCTGTCTGGTCACTCTCTCGTCTCATTAAATATTAAATTATAAGTGCAGAATAAAAATACTAACTATCATCGCGCTTAGATCATATGGGAAGGGAGATAAAACGTTGAGTTGCAAGATAAACAAAACTTAATTTTATGTTTGAGTTTTAAGATTATTTATAATGTTTAATTGTTTACAGAGATTGTTACTTGCAGGGTGATGGCTATTCATTCTTCATCCATTTGACATTTTCAAGTTCAGGGTTTGAACACCACCTGGTGGCACAGGATTTACAGTCACTGTGAGTGGTGTATGGACAGACAGTGACCTTCAAATTGCTTTTGTTTGTGTGATTTATAATGAGCTTCTGTCTTAATGACTAAAAAAAAAAAAAAAGCTTGAAATTGTTTTGGTATTAAATATTTTATATAAAGTATGGTCCAAAAGTCTGAGACCACATTGCACATCTGTGAACACCTGTGCTGCCTGCCAGTTGTACAAGTTCTTGTTATTTGGAAATATTATATATATACACTACCGGTCAAAATTTGTGAAACACTTACTCGTTCTTTATTATATATTTTTTTTCACATTTTACAATAATATTAAAGTCATCAAAACTATGGAATAACATAAATGGAACTATGGGAATTATGTTGTGTAGGGCTGAAATGATTAGTTATCGACAACGTCGACAATAAAAAATTGTCGACAAAAATGTTCGTTGTCGAATAGTCGTTTGATCTTAACGTAACATAAGATCATATGAAACTCTAATGATTGCACACAAGAGCAGCACTGCAGCTCGCGCCTGACTGAGGAGAGGAAGAATTACACAGCTCACAGTCCAGACACACTCTAAACTTTCCAAACAGCTTCAGGTCATGTAGATCGCAAAGTATGAGGGAATTATAATGCAGAAATACATAATAAGTAAATACAGAAGCACTCTTGTTGTGGAATAAGCAGAGCCAGAGCTGACGCTCAGCTCAAGCAAAACTTGCGTGTCGAGCGTCTTTAAAGGGAACACCCTGGCGTTACATCTTTAATGCAGTTCTATTTAATGCGTTATAGCTTTATTAAAGTTCAAATAATAAGGAAACTGGCATTTCTCTGTGCGGTCAGCGCCTCTTCTATGAGTTGTGCGAAGTGTCCCGATCTAAGGGGGAGAGATTGAAACCGCACCCGACTGATGCACACACTGTTGCGGGGACGCTCGTCCCTCGAGTGCGTGTGCTTAATGCAGCTAGATTATAACGTGATTGCTCGCGACTTATTGAATCATACTATATGTTTCACTGTGCATTTCTAATCGTGAAGAAAATTGGCAAAATGCAGCTTTATTAATAAGAGAGAGTTTGTTTTTTTGTGAGTTAATGATGGATTGAAGTGAACAAAAAGGTGAGACAGGGTAGTCTTCGCCCCATTATACACTGCAAAAAAAAAAAAAAAGAAAAAAAAAACATTGATTGTTTTTGTTTTGCTTGTTTTCTACAGTTCTGCAGTTATCTAAAACTCCTTTAAAACAACATACATTTACTTTTGGTTTTTTTTAATCTGAGAATGTTGAATATAATATTAAAAATACAAATATTTTAAAATATATAAAAAATCCTTTAAAAAAAGATGCATTCTCCTGAGAAGCAGCATATAAGATATTTAGACTTGCTTTTAGAGAACAGATCTTGAATATAAGTATATTTTGTCTTTACTGCACTCGCAGAAGTATAACCAAGTGAAAAAATACACTTATATACAAAATACACTTATATTTAAGATACATTCTCTTAAAGCAAGTTTAAATATCTTATATGTTGCTTCTCAAGTAAATGTATCATGTTTTAAGGATTTTTAGAAAGTTTTAAATGGAAAAAAAGACTAATACACTTGATAACAATAGGATTTTTATGCAGTGAAATTTTTATTGGATTAAACTTAATAAAAAGTATTTTTTTCCCTTTAATTCAGTGAATATCATTTAGAGGTATTTTTAAAAGATGATTTTGTCCTCTTTATTGATAGCAGGCACGTTTAATACAACCTTTTAAGTCAGGGCACAAGCTGAATAGTCGGTTTAGAGCTAATGATTAATCGTTGCAATAATCGCCCGAATAGTCAAATAATCGTTCGAATAATCGTTAGATTAGTCAATTATCAAAATAATCGTTAGTTGCAGCCCTAATGTTGTGACTAAACAAAATCCCAAATAAATCAAAACTGTGTTATATTTTAGCATCTTCAAAGTAGTCACCCTGTGCCTAGAAATTGCAGACATGTACTCTTGACATTTTCTCAACCAACTTGAGAAAGTTCCCATCTATGTTGGGCACTTATTGGCTGCTTTTCTTTATTATTTGGTCCAAGTCATCAATTTCAAATAGCCCATTCCAAGTCAAAAAAAATTTTTTAATTAAAGTTGTGTTTTATAATGAAATAAATGAATATGGTAGCACAATTATATTTTTGTCTACAAAACTAATTTCAAACATTTAAGCATACGCCTTCAGATCAAAAGATTTTTAAGATCATGGGAAACATTTCAGTCAAGTGTTTCAAAACTTTTGACTGGTAGTGTGTATATATATATGTAATAAGTAATATGTGCGTGTGTGTGTGTGTGTGTGTGTGTACACAGTATAAGTTATTTTAGATTTATGATTAAAGTAATTTCGATTTTATATTTTTTATTTTTAAAAATTTATTTTACCCTAGATAAAGAAAACCGACATATTAACAACTGTACAACTTCAGTAATTGTTTGAGCTAAATCTGATAAAATTGTGAAGTTCTTCCACATTATATTCTACATTCATCTCTCTCTCTCTCTCTCTCTCTCTCTCTCAAACACACACACACACACACACAAACTTGTTTGCTCAGCTATCTGAATGAGAATACACCACAGACTTCTATTGTTTTTTTTTTTATAAAGTTAACTATAATTAATATAAACTAGCCATAACCCACACCCTAAACCTAACAGATTTTATTTTATTTTATTTTTTTATTTTTTGCATACTAGAATTTTAAAAATCCTTATTTAATTTATGTATTTATTGTTTTTTCCAAATGAGGACTTCCCAGAATTTCCTCAAAGGAAGGTTTTGTCCAAATTAGCTCACTTATGGGTACAATTTTTCCCTAAACTACAGCTAAGTACACACACACACACACACACACACACACACACAAACACACATCGTATCGCTCTGTCCCACTTGATGGATCAAGTCCCTTGACACTGTAATGTAGATCTATCTCTTTTTCCTTTATTTCATACAGTAAACACTTAAAACCTTCCTTCTTATTCAAAAAGTACTACAGCTGCATAAGCCACAGAGGCTGTTTAATAGAAATTCATACTATTATATGGGAATATAACCTTAAATCAAATCAAAATCAAAGAATAAAGAATAAATGGCATAAAAGGGATTAAGAAAAAAAATCTGATTTCCTGATATGTCTTTGTGAGGAAATAACACAAAAATATTTTGAAATATAAATAGAGAATAGAAATAGCTTGAACAGCTTCGCTGAAAGCAGATTATGCTATGGGTTTATGATAGATGATAGAATGAAGAGTTTGAAATAACAAACATACTCACACAGCATTTCGTTTTAAAGGTATTGTTTACACAAAAATGAAAATTCTCACATCATTTACTCACCCTCATGCTACACCAGATGCGTACTACTTTCTTTCTTCTGCAGAACAGAAATTAAGATTTTTTAGAACAATATCTCAGCTCTATAAATCCATACAATGCAACTAAATGGTGACCAGAACTTTGAAGCTCCAAAAAGGACATAAAGGCATCTTAAAAGTAATCCATATGACATGGTGGTTTAATCCATGTCTTCTGAAGCGATATGATAGGTGTGGGTGTGAAAAAGATCAATAAGTCCCTTTTTTCTATAAATTTTCCTACCTGCCCAGTAGGTGGCAATATGCACAAAGAATGTGGAAGTGAAAGTGGAGATCTATAGTAAAAAAAAAAGGACTTAAATGTAAATCTGTTTCTCACCCACACCTGTCATATTGCTTCTGTAGACATTAATTAAACCACTGTAGTCGTGTGGATTACTTTTATGCTGCCTTTATGTGCTTTTTGGACCTTCAAAGTTCTAGCCACTATTCATTTGCATTGTATGGCCCTACAGAGCTGAGATATTCTTTTAAAAATCTTTGTTTGTGCTCACCAAAAGAAAAGTCATAATATCTGGGATGGCATGAGGGTGAGTAAATGATGAGGGAATTTGAATTTTTGGGTGAACTATCTTTTTCAAGGAAGTGGCATTTCCACAGAACATAAATTCAACCCGTCCATAAGTTTGTAAAGAAAAACTAAATTTGTGTCCACAGCAATGCAATGAAAGTTTATGGGGAAAGGCATTGCACCACAAAAGATGCCCACAAAGCCTAAGACTTAAATGTGTTAACATTACATAACTTGCCACGTTAGCAGCAATAGTTCTTTGTAAAAAAATATATACGTATATATATTCCTAAACAGTCAAAATAGTCTCTTAAAAACTGGGCAGGGATGAGGACACTGGGGGCCCAGAGACAGCCAAAGTAGTGGGGTCTTAGAGATCTTTTCTCCCAGAAGATTAAACTATTTCATCAAGACTTCATCAGTCATTGGCACTTGGATATGAATATTAAAAGATAAGAGCAACAGTTCATTTTGAAGCTGAATGACAGCAGTACAGTTTTTGTGTTTAAATATTTATATACAGTATATGTATGGGACACAGGAGGCCTTTTGACAGATAAAAAACACTGTATGGGGGTTCAGGGATATCCCCTGAGAGAAGTACAGTATAGACTCAACTTTAACAAATCACAACCAAGTGTGCTGATAAAGATGAAGTGCACGTGACTGCCCGCTGTTGTCCTTGAAGCAGCAATAACCTCAGCTTATTATGACCTTATTAAAGCAACAATATGGCGTAGGATCCCATAGATAACTTTATTTTCTGCACAGAGGCGCTGCTGTTTCTCGCGCAAGAAACTCGACCGCTCACACCACACTCACGGAGGTTGTGGGAACCCTGGCATGAACCTGGCGTTATGTTGTTTCCACAACTGTCAGCCTATTATTACAGAGATATTATGAACTATATGAAAGAATGAAGGTGGCTGGTATATGCTAAGCTGTTAAGCACTAGTACAGAGTATGTGGAATTATGTTAGCCCAAATTGGCTGGTGAAAAGCAGGAGGAAAACATGTCAAGATAATTTATGGGTTAGGTGAGTACAGCACAGAGGAGGTCATTCAATTGTTGTTTTTGCAGTCTAAAAGAAGAACACAGGGCTGAGTGCAGTTGAGGGAACACTGCTATGATCTGAATCTCAGTAATTCAGACACATGCACGTGTGTGAGCGCGCACACACACAGGTTTTGGAATGTGTGTGTGAGAGCACATGGGTAACAGGTGGTCAGAAGAGAGCAACAAAAGAAGACAAAGAAAGAGAAAGAGAAAGGATGTGTATGCTGTGTGATGTTACTTTTTAGCATCCTTCCCTCATCTATCTCTCTTTCTATCTTTTGGTCTATTTACAATGACAATAAACAGAGAGTTCACAGCCACATTGTGGCTGACTCACTGAAACAGGAAATGGTTACTATGACAACTTAGATCTACATCCTGCCTGAATGCAAGCTGATGAAGGAAGCTTCACGATCTGTCTTAACCTCCATCAATAAAACTCAATATTCATGAATATGCAGGTTGACCGTTACGGTAAAGACATCCTTTTGCCCCGTTATTTCACCATGCAATAAATCACATCAATACCATTCATTTTGATTTTAGTTTCAGATAATTAGTCTGTACAGGGTTTGAGCTCAACAATGGTAGCTAAATGAATATGCGCAAATGCCTGTGATACTGTACCTACTAAAGAAATTGCCACAGATATGATGTCAGGATGGAGTCAAATATGCTTGTGTCAAAACCATGGCTCAGAGTCTCTTTCTCATAAGCACACACACAATACTGTATACTGAATAAATGCAGGCGCTGATTTATGACTCTTTGGCAAATACAGCCATATGTGCTAATCTTTTTTTCTTTTCTTTTCTTTTGAAGAAGGGAGGGGTAGGGTGTTGCTTTCCTGTTCTTCTATTCATTTAGTCCCAACTCGTTTAGCTCAAACAGCCTCTGTATTTTGCCTTTCTTCATTTACCTTCATTAGTAGTGATTTCTAAGGCATTAAACTTTTAGGCCTTACTGTAAAGGAATAGTTGATGATAATTCTCTCATCATTTACTCATTCTTATGCCACCTCAAACTGTCATGAATGTCTGCAGAACACAAACAAAGATATATTTAATACATAATACAGTATATGCACAGTATATGAGGTGTTTTTGTCCATACAATGCAAGTCAATGGGGTCCGTGCTCTGCGCATGTGTCAAGCCTGAAGTAGTGTTATCAAGCTTTAAATAATGATCACGCCAAGGAGAAAGCAGATGTCATGATTTATAGTGAAAAAAAGAGTTACATTTGTGTCTGTTTCTCACCGAAAATCAATTAGATCACTTCAAAAGACATGGATTAAACCACCCGAGTTGTGTGGATTACCTTTATGCTCCATTCACGTCCTATCTGGAGCTTAAAAGTGTTGAACCCCCTTGACTTGCAACGTTTGAATATACACACAATATAATATCTTATCCAAATATCTTTGTGTTCTGCCGAACATAAGTCATACAAGCTTGAGACGTCGTTAATGATGAGAGAGTTAAAGAGATAGTTCACCTAAAAATGAAAATTCTCTCATTATTTACTCACCCAGTTCTCGTGTGTTTCAAATGCCAATGTGATTACGTCACACGCGCATACTGCTCCTGACCAAAGTACTTAAATATTGATCTTTTTCACACCAAAAGCAATCGTGTCGCTTTAAAAGACATTAATTTAACAGCTGGAGGCGTATGGATGAAGTTTATGCTGACTGTCTGTGATTTTTGGAACTTCAAAAATCGGATCACTATCCACATGCATTTTAAGGACCTACTGAGCTAAGATGTTTTTCTATTTTACTTCAAACGAGATCTGGTGAAGAAAGAAAGTCATACACACCTGGGGTGGGTACATGAGGGTGAGTAAATAATGAAAGAATTTAAATTTTTGGGTGAACTATCCCTTTAAAATTTTCATTTAACATTTTTGCTAAGGACATGAATGATACCTCAAATCATGCAGCTTGATGAGAAAAGGTGAGCTTTTGCTTTTCTAAGATATCAGACTTAACATTTTTGCCTGTCAGACAACAAAATGGGTGAAAAAGTCCCATAGACTTGCACTGAAGAAGGAACCCAAGTAGGGTTGCCCCAAAAGTGAGGATCGTCTCGCAAACAATGGGATTGTCCTGTATTTCGAGATAAAATTATGCGTCCCATATCAAAGCAATACGGGGCACGATTTTAAGCCGAGCCCATGAAATCATTCAAGGGTTAGGGTTAATTCTCTTATTGCCATTATGCTGTTATGGAATTTTGTTTACACAAAACTCTTTCACACATGCATAGAGGCACACTTGCACTAGAGGCAGAGTTGACATTTAGACCACAGAGCTTTCCCTCATCAAAAGACATAAACTTCAAAGTGACGTGTACTTTGAGAATAAAACCTAACAACCTACAGTAAACCCTCTCAGTGAACCAATCTCCTGTTTTTATCAGATAACCATAAATGCAACAACAATCTCACAGCTGCAAACACGGATTTTGTCATAATTCAAATGAAGTTTGTTCAATAAAGCATGGAGTCCATTCCAATTTAGTTTGTATACTAAAAAGCACTTCAACTGAATTAGCAGATTTTATTAATTAATTAAAGGAACAGTTCACTCAAAAATGAAAATCCTGTCATTATTTACTCATCCTCATGTTATTCCAAACCCATATGATTGTTTTGTAGAACATATAGGATATCCTGGTCACCCATTTCAGTGTCCGGGGGGGGGAGGATGGGGGGGTGGGTAAGTCAGTCCGGAGCATTCCCCGGCCTGAATCGGGTGGTGGGGGTATGTGACGAGGAGGAGGGCGTGGCCAGGCCATGAGGGTGCACGCCTGGCGATGAGTGGCTCAGTCAGCGGGAGAGAGATAAGAGGAGTCGGGGATGCCAGAGAGAGAGAGAGACACACACGGCGCTGTGTGTGTGTCATCGAAGTTTGTTATTATGTTTCAGTTCAGTTTGATGTTAAGTTATAATTAAAGTCTTGTTGAATGTTGATCCGGTTCCCGCCTCCTCCTTTCCCGAACCCCGTTACAATCACTCTTTTGAGAATTCAATGAATCAGTTGATCCAGTTTACAAAATGAGTCTGAATGATTTGTTCATGCATCAAACTGATCTGATCGTAGTGGTTTTGACTCAAATTCAGTCTGTTAAGCTCACAAAGCTATTGTATGGCTCAAGGAGACCCCTTTTATGATACTTTGGTACATTTATTTTTTTCTTTTTTTCTTTTTGGAGCTTGATGGCCCCAAAAGAGTGGCCAGGATATTGTTCAAAAATTCACTTTTTGTGTTTCACTGAAGAGATAAAGTCATACAACTTTGGAACGACATGAAGGTGACTAAATAATTATATAATTTTCCATTTTTGGGTGGACTTTTCCATTAAATTCAACTACTCTGGAGAACAAATGCAGCCAAATCTCCCCTTACCTGCAGCTGGTCCTGACAGTGGAACACATAGCAGGCTGCTGTCTTCTCTCTGAGCAGACAGCAGAAATAGCTGGGTTCCTGGCTGTTGTGAATGAGTTTGGTGATAAGATGAGGCCTGTGATCAAACAGAACCATATGTTGCAGTGGGTCCCATGGCTTTCCTGGGCCTGCAGTGTCCAGAATGCAGCGCACTGAGTTGGCTGAAATCTGCAGCACCACAGGCTGATCTCGAACCTTGAGAGAGTGAGGAACAGACACATATGAACATAGTTATTCCAGATTAGTTTCAGACTTTAGCAACTAAACTTTGTAGCTGCAGCAATCTATATTAGATGTGCCATCAAAGGAATAGTTCACCCAAAAATTAAATGTTGTAATCATGTACTTATACTCACGCTGTTCCAAACCTGTTTGACGTTCTTTCTTCCGTGGAACATAAAAGGAGATGTAAGGCAGAACGGCAGTCTCAGTCACCATTCACTTTCTTTGTATGGAAAAACAACGCAATGAGAGTAAATGGTGACTGAGGCTGTGATTGTGCCTAACATTTTCTTTTGTGTTCCACAGAAGAAAGAAAGTCTTACAGGTTTGAAACGACTTGATGGTGTGTAAATTATGACAGAATTTTACTTTTGGGTGAAATATCCATTTTATACATGGTTACCCTTTATGGCTGCCATCAGCTGCCATTGTCACTAACAAAAAAGTGCCAAAAAGTACCATGGTACTACTACCATAGTTTTTGGACATGTTCCATCTTTGAGGTACCTTGGAGTTCCTTTTAAATACTATGGTACATGAATGTGGCAATAAATCAATACCATGGTATATATTAAAGTACTATTGTATTATTATCTGATACCATTACTGTACCATGGTATGACCACAGTACTTTTTGTAAGGCACATATCACCTCTTCTTTATTCTACACTCCTCTACAATAATTTTTTTTTCACATGTATTGTATTTACACAATAAGGCTTAATAATACTGTGTTTTTTGTCATAAAATTCCATTTTTATTATTACATCTAATTACAATAGTATCAAATTAACTGACCTCTAGAGAGTGAGCTCCACTGAATTCAGGGCTTTTTTTCTTCTCTGCCAGTCGGGGTCTCCGTATCTCAGCCACTATCCAGGGGAGCATGGCCATGGTAGTCAGCGGATGGATGGCCAATGAGCCAACCAGAGTAAGGCTGTACTGAACCTTTTCTTCCTCTTGTTCCCTCTGTCTCTTATCCTCCAATCCATGAAGTGATTGTGTGAGAGCACAGAGAGGGTGAGCTTTGATTGGGTCATCTTTGGGTTTGACCTCGAAACAAATGCCCTCCATGTCCCTAGGTAGTCAAAGACTGAGCAACTCGGAGCAACCTCAAAAAAAAAAATAAAAAAAAATGGAAAAGGAAAAAAGATAAAAAAATAAAAAAGTTAATTTGTAGTAGGGCTGCCCCCTGATAATCGACCAAAGGTTAGTAGATGAGAAGGGTCTTGGTCGACCAAGTTTTGATTGGTCGGTTGGTTGCAGAAAAAACTCCACACAAAAACGACGAACACCGGTATTACCGATGGTTGGACGCTAGGTGATACTATGGCGTAATTTTCATTAAGCAGGGTTAGGGTTAAGCCTACACAATAAAGCAAGACACCTTGATTTCAAACTTAGAACTTTAGTTTTTATTTATTTGAACTAAAAATTCAAATGAAACTGGAAAAAAATAAGTGCAATTAAAATGTGTGTTGTTCAACTTTTTGAAAGATGGTTTTACAACAGTTGTCAACATCTCTCTGGCAAAGAACCTACTTCATCTGTGCATTCTCTACCGGTCGGGTATTTCGTTATCCGGGAAAATGCATCATGTGTGTGAATAAATTTGTTTTGTTCCCTCCTTAACAATATATATCGGTGAAACGGTGAATATTCTTGCTTAGTGATTTTGCATTGAAAATTAAATTCATTTATTTAAAAAATGAAAAACTTAAATCAAATACATTTCTAAATTCAAACTGCACTCCAATTGAAATAAAAAAGCAATTAAAATAATGAAGTGATAAAAGAATATACATATATATATATATATATATAAAATATCTCTCTGTGTGAGAGAAAACACAATGTTTTTGACAAAACAATGCAATTCAATGGGGTCCAAAACTTTCAAGCTCCAAAAGAACATAAAAAATGCTTTTTTAAAAAAAATTTATTTTGGTTTTTCTCCCCTTTATATCACCAATTTGGAATGCCCAATTCCCAATGCGCTCTAAGTCCTCGTGGTGGTGTAGTAACTAGCCTCAATCCGGGTGGCGGAGGACGAATCTCAGTTGCCTCCGCGTCTAAGACAGTCAATCCACACATCTTATCACGTGGCTTGTTGAGCGCGTTACCGCGGAGACATAGCGTGTGTGGAGGCTCACGCTATTCTCCACGGCATCCATGCAAAACTCACCACGCGCCCCACCGAGAGCGAGAGCCACATTATAGCGACCACGAGGAGGTTAACCCAACGTGACTCCACCCTCCCTAGCAACCGGGCCAATTGGTTGCTTAGGAAGACTGACTGGAGTCACATGTAACTTCTTTTTAACTGTAAGGGCTATATTTCGTGAGCACGCAAAGAGCGGCGCTATGAACAGCGACCATGCGCAACGTCTTATCCAATTTTCATGAGAGCACTAATTCTAATCGCAATTTTTGTGCCAGCGCAAAGCGTAACTGGCCGTGGGACATGGGTGGAAGTGTTTGCGCTATTGTGGGTGTATGCACGCAAACTGTGGGTGTATTGTATGTTATTGAAGTAACTTATAATAAATATAATAACAAGCAATTATTATATTTATTATAAGCGCACTATTTTCCAGAGAAATGGGTCACTGAGCTAAGATGTTTGAAAACCACGTCTTAACTCAGTGCAAAGTTTCAACTTATTGCTGTCTGGAGATTCCACCTGCAGGTGGTAATAAAGTTAATGTTTAAACTCTGAAAATATAGTGGAGCATGAAATTATGTCTCTGATGATCTGAGTTGTGGAAGCCGTTTTATATGAAACAAAAATGTATGAGATTTGTGTTACACTACCTATAGGTCAATTTTTCAATTATTATTATTATGTTTACATTTACAATTGTATTTATGGTCTAATTTGTAAGTCTAAAGGTATTTTTCCATCTGTTATAGTAGAGGGATTTTTAAGTCACTGCAAAACGGGCTATATAATAGGATGCAGACAGTAGAATAATAACCGGAGAAAACCTAAGAATTAAATTGCACTTAATCCAGCCCATCTTCGCGTTGCGTGTGCAATCTCGCCAAACCTACTTGCATCTAGATTTAGCGCATGATTACACAAAAAATAACAAAATTTTATGGCCATGCCCACTGACTTTGCACTTATGACTTAAGGCATAGCGCTGCGCTTCACGCTAACCCTCTTAAAATAGGGTCCTAAAGCTTTGACATCTGCACTCTCCTTGGCGTAATCATTAGAGAAGTCTGATTGCACTTCCTCGCACTTGATGCATGCGCAGAGCACTGTGCATGCTCTATTTCTCAATAAAAACCGATCGTTTCACTTCAGAAGATATGGATTAAACCACTCGAGATTACGTTTCTGCTAACTTCATGCGCTTTTGGATGTTTTGGAACCTACTGACTTACACTGCATGGACAAAATCACTTAATTCATCCTTCAAAAGCTCTTTGTTTTTGTTCCACAGAAGAAAAACTATCCCTTTAATGTAACAACTACATATTTTCACTTTTGTGTAGGATGTAGGATGTACGAATGCACCCTTCTGAATGGACTTTATACGTTTTGAAAAAATCACAAGAAAGCTTCAGAAGCATCATCCTGTGGAAGTTGCAGTTTTGTAAGATAAATCCAAGGTCAAGTGAAGGTCACTTTTTTAGCCTGAACAAAACTATCTGTATAGGTGAGATTGTCCTATTACACTCATCTGAGACCGGTTCCTCATTTAGTGCACGTACATTCTGTGTGCAAACAAACTTAAGCCAACACAACATAAATAGCAAAGCAAGTCTATAGGGACAGGTCACAAGTTCTATTTAGAGAAGGGTCAGCACACAGTTTCTCTGATGACAACAAGAGGCACATAGCCATTAAGTCATGGATCCAGAGCACAGCTTAACCAGCTCATCATTAATAACTGTGTAATGTACTGTATGAATGCTTCAGTAAGCCATTTTAAGAGAGAATCAGATTACAAGTCACCCCAATAAACCTCACCAAATATCAGCAGTTGTCTCAGCGATATCTTTGCATAAACGTCTAGCAATACATTGCTTTTAGGTATTCGTCTTATATAGGCTAACCAACCCTTGATCTAAATCACTGGTAAAAGTTTTAACTTTCACTTACCCTTACACACAATAAGGAAGTGCTTGAATAACGGTCCCGTTTGTTTTTGATTAAAGGTATAATATCCCATCGAACTGCCCTGCAGGCTGCTGTTTCACTAAAAGTAATCGATTAATCACAAAATAGTCGCTCACAATGGCAATAACGACACAGAGTGGAAGTAGCGATGTGTGAAGTTAAATTAGTCCTCTCATGTGACGTTTGAATGGTCTGATGGTGTGAGAACATCATTCGGAGAGAGAAGATCTTGGACGACCTGTGAAAAGAAAACAAATGAATACATTTTTGGAAATCCATTTTGCTTTAGTAGAGCTAAAAGGTAAACTGTGTCATAGTTTAAGTTTGGTTTAGTGAAAGAGTAAAGCATATGTAAGGTTTAGTCGCAGTTTAGTGTAATTGTGTAGTAGCTGTTTGTATTTGGGTACTTGACATGAAATACAGTACTTTTGGAAAGTTGTCATAGGTCCCAGTAACTTTTAAAATAAACACCGCGCTGTTTTCTTGTGTAAACATGCACTAGACGGACGTCTTTGACCTTTGCGGTGACCCGCCTTAACCTACTTAATATGCAATTATGCTGTGGAATAGTCTGGTATTGTTGTTACAGTTGTAATGAAATGATATAACATGCAATATATGTGCACTTGAAACTGTAAAGTGTACCTTGATTCAGCGCTGCACCTGCCGCCTCCAGTGGCCTGTTATTGATTTGTTCCAGCGCGCGCGGCCGAATGCGTGCGCGTGACCGTAGGCAGCTCTTCATTTACGACAATGTGCTCTGATCTCTGTTCATAAATCGAAAGTAAACTTCAGACCACTGTGAGCTCCACACACAGAGTCACTGGCCGCACTGCCAACTGTGCAGGTCTGTAAGTGGAGCAGTGTTGAATAACAGAGCCCCGTTTAATTACTGAATATAAAGTAAGCCTGTATCAGTTATACCATTGCAGGCAACTTGTGGGTTTAAAATAATAAATATTACAAACACACAATTATAAACCAATTATAAACTATAACTACAAAATATAGACCAAATATAGACGTTCCCTGGACAAAGAAAAAAAAAAAAATCAGTCGGTCTAAACCAATAGGCACAATACATTTTTATAGAGGACTGTTCAATTATATAAAATATACAACCCCAATTCCGAAAAAGTTGGGACAGTGTTAAAATTGCTAATAAAAACAAAAAGGACTGATTTGTAAATTATGTTCACCTTTTGCTATACTGAAAGCACCACAACCACACATAATATGTTTTACCTTGTGAATTTTATAGTTTTTTTTTATTTTATTTTATTTTTTTAAATGTACAATAATTTCAAACCAGATGATTGCAACACGGTCCAAAAAGTTTGGACAGTCGAGTGTTTACCACTGTGAAACATCACCATTTCTTCTAATAACACTTATTAAGTATTTGTGCACTGAAGACACAAGTTTGTTAAGTTTAGAAAGTGGAATTTCCCCCAATCATCCATTATGTAGGTCTTTAGCTGCACAGTTGTACAGGGTCTCCGTTTCTGGATGGTGTGCTTAATAATGTGCCTCACATTCTCAATTGGAGATGGTCAGGACTGCAGGCAGGCCAATCTAGCATCCACACTCTCTGCTTACACAGCCATGCACTTGTAATCCGGGCAGTATGTGGTTTGAAGTTGTCCTGCTGGAAAATGCAGGGATGTCCCTGGAAATTATGGTGCTGGATGGCAATATGTGTTGCTCCAAAATTTGTACATATCTGTCTGCATTCATGGTGTTCTCACAGATGTGCAAGTTACCCATGCCATGGGCACTGACACACCCCTGGCCCATACAGACACTGGCTTTTGGACCTGACGCTGATAACAGCTTGGATGGTCCTTTTCCTCTTTGGCTGAGAGAACATGACGGATGTGTTTTTCAAAAACGATTTGAAATGTAGACTCTTCAGACCAAAAAACACAGTTCCACTGTTCTGCTTTCTATCTAAGATGAGACCGAGCCCAGAGAAGTCAGCAGCGCTTCTGGACAGTGTTGATGTAGGGCTTCTGCTTTGCATAATAAAGTCTTAACTTGCATCTGTGAATTCAGCGGCGAGTTGTTTTGACTAACAAAGGTTTACTAAAGTTATCCCAAGCCCATGTTCATGATATCCATTACAGATCAATTATATTTTTTAAGACAGTGACATCTGATGGATCACAGATCACGCACATTCAGAAATGGTTTTTCGTCTTGCCCTTTACGCACCAAGATTTCATCGGATTCCTTGAATCTTTTAACTATATTGTGCACTGTAGAGGGTTAAATGCCCAAAATTCTTCCAATTTGTCTTTGAGGAACATTATTCTCAAAGTGCTGGATTATTTGCTGAAGAATCTGATGGCAAATTCACAAGTCTCGAATGATCTTGCTCTTGAAGGACTAGGCTGTTTTTGGAAGTTCCTTATATACTATGACATGATTGCCTCACCTGTTTAACATCTCCTGTTTCACATCACCTTGTTATTTCAACTTGTCAAATTGTTATTAGTCTTAAACTGCCCCTGTCTCGATTTTTTTGGAGCATGTTGCAATCATCTGATTTGAAATGACTGTACATTTTCAAAAAAACAATACAATTCACAAGGTTAAACATCATATTATGTGTAGTTGTGGTGCTTTCAATATAGCAAAGGGTGAATATAATTTACAAATCACTCTTTTTTGTTTTTATTAGCATTTTTCATACTGTCCCAACTTTTTCGGAATTGGGGTTGTACTATATATATATATATATATATATACACAGTACTGTGCAAAAGCTTTAGGCACTTGTGAAAAATTTTGCATAGTGAGGATGTCTTCAAAAATAATGACATAAATATTTTTCTTTTATCACTTAATGTCATACAAAGTCCAGTAAACATAAAAAGCTAAATCAATATTTGGTGTGACCACCTTTGCCTTTAAAACAGCACTAGTTCTCCTAGGTACACCTGGACACAGTTTTCTTGGTTGTTGGCAGATAGGATGTCCCAATCTTCTTGGAGAATTCACCACAGTTCTTCTATCTCTTTAAGCTGTCTCAGTTGCTTCTGTCTCATTATGTAATCTCAGACTGACATGTTTAGTGGGGGACTCTGTGGGGGCCATGACATCTGTTGCAGGGCTCCCTGTTCTTCTATTCTAATCATTTATATTTGCAAAAGTAATGTTTGGGAGTCTAACATTTTATATTTGCTATTGACATACTAAAGCTGAAGATATAAATAACCATCTTAAGACAAATGCTATTGTGAAACATCTTATGTGCCTAAGACTTTTGCACAGTACTGTATATATATATATATATATATATATATATATATATATATATATATATATATATATATAAAATCCCAGCAACATTTTCTATATACAATTAGTCCACAATAATCAACTTCTTTTCAGTTTTTACAAAGATTTTACAATCCTTATAGTTCCTGAAAGGGTGTGCAACTTTCTGTGACAAAAAATAAATAAATAAATAAATATATATATATATATATATAAAATAAATATCAATCAATGCAATAAATATAAAGATTTCACAAAAACAGGAATTTAACAAATGTTATGAAGCAACATCCACACTAGATCTACTATTCCCTCTGCTGGCCCTGACAGACATCACAGGCAACATCTTATTTTCATTGTCCATTTTCATAGAACATTTTACTTAGTATTCTGCGTAATTCATTGGTTTTTGATCATTTCTGATAGCCTACCTCTACAGGAAAGTAAAACTCAATCTAGAACTCA
Organism: Myxocyprinus asiaticus; assembly: GCF_019703515.2. NCBI lineage: Eukaryota > Metazoa > Chordata > Actinopteri > Cypriniformes > Catostomidae > Myxocyprinus > Myxocyprinus asiaticus. The sequence continues at coordinate 6,100,976 of NC_059351.1, read as the reverse complement.
TGAAACCTGTGACTGTTTTAAGTACTAAACATGTTATAACCATTGTTCATTTACTGCAATGTGCAAAATTTCAATAGAACAAAAACATCACTGATATATTTGGGTCTTAAAAAGCTACAAAATTCAGTACCATGGTATATGACATATACCATGTAAATAATGTGTTGGATCAATGTATTAAATAAAGGCGTGATGGCATGAAGGGCTTTATGATTGTCCAAATGATGTGGTGTAGATTGAGAAGAGAAGGGGTCCAAGCACTGATCCCTGAGGAACACCAATGGTTAGAAATGAACACTTGGAAATGAACAGGCTTGTTCATGTATTGAGTGGTTTGGCAAATGGGCCAACAGTATATTTGAAGACATTAAGTACATTAACACTGCACCACCTCTTGTGTTGCTGTGTTGATAATAAGGCGTTTCTGTCAAATCTCAACCCATTATCGTTTGCCTGAATGAGCTGTTTAAAAAACAAAATTAGTGGCTTAACACACAAATCTATTTGTTTATACAATCTCGGTTCAGAGGATTTACATTTTAAAAGCAAACATTACAAATATGCTAATCCTGCTCCATAATCCCACAAAGTTCACCGTGCTTACTGTATTCTTGAACTAATTGCTCAGGTTTGGCATTCAATGTGCTGATAAACATTTATTGACAAACAAATCAAACAATTACAGGTGAATAAACAGATGAAATGGGAATGTTTTCACTGGAATCATGTTCACCTGCGACTAGAATTTAGATATCACTTTCTTCCGCAGTAAGGCTGTTATGGTACTCTGACAATCTGCCAGATCAATCCTTCTGGCACTAAAACAGCCTATAATAATCCTTTCAAATTTGCTCGATATGCTGATATTTAGTATGTTTTTGATGCCAATTTAGGTTCTGCTTTTCTTTTAAAATATTTATGGTAAAACCATTCTGGAACTGGTGTATTAATGATATGGAATGACATACATTAGCTGGCATTGTCCCCTGCTCCAGCAACATAAAAATCATTTTTATAAATCAACTCAACTAATCTGTCTGCAGACTTAAATGTCAGCAGAGATAAATCACTTGTACATTTATTCAAACATACATCCTTTGCAACGCCATTAAATTCACAGATTACGGAGTCAAAAAAGGCAAATATATTTTTTTCTTTTAATATTTCAAATGGTTGCATTGAAGATTAGGAAACTGAGAGGTGGAAGAAAGTTCTCTCCACAGTGTAATAGGTACAAAAAAAGGCAATGATAATGTTTATGTGGTTCCAGCTCTGATCTACATTTCTAGTGTCAAAAACAAGTCAAAAGTTCATTAAAAGCTTCCCTCAGATTAAGACTTAAAATATCTAAGCATGAATAAGAGAGGTTAAGTTTGGTTTGTTAAGACTTAAGAGCAGAATTAGAATGTTAACAGTCTTTCAATTTCTTTGTATGTGGTACTTTCTGTCACTCTGGTCGTGGAATCAGGCCGTTTTTCTCGGGTTGGAAGAAGTGTTCCACGATTGCATCAACCAAGTTATCCAATTCACTCGTCAACTGGTTAAGATCACTAAGAGAAAGAAAAAGAGCTTGTTTATGCATGATAAGAGTTATTTAGCAAGCAATATTATTAAGTTATTTACTAAAAGCCAAGGCTATGATTCTTTGTCTTTTTTTTTTTTTTTGTAATAAAAACTTCTGCACAACATACATAATCTTATTGGTGAAGTATGTAATTTCTGCGCCACTAGTGGCACCAAATGGAATTTCAAAAATAACGTTTGTTTCCAAACATTGGGAAACGCACCAAAGCCATATAAAAGTGATCTCAAGGAAACAAGACAAAAAAATAAAAGCGTCTGCCAAATGCGTTAAGTATAATAATGCACTGCAATTCCATTTGGTGCTACTAGTGGCACAGAAATGACATACCTCACCTTTCATTTCTATAAACAGGCCTATAGTGATAGTGTGAAATAAACAAGCTCTAAAACCTGTTTCCTGGTGCAGCACAGAGCTCGGTGTAATATTTGATTTTGGGCTCTGTGCCGCTGGTCCTCATTGTAGCCACGCCCCCATTTGCAAAGGTAAAGGTGATCATTTGACTGCTCTTACTGGTGGGCAGATCCTATGAGCCACAGTGAAAGACAGATAAATGGTAAAAATATAAGAAAACGTACTCAAATCCACTATCACAACACTCCTAATCAATACGGTGCTACTCACAGCCTTGTTGTTGGGCCGGTTGCTGTCATAGCCGGTGGTCAGGTCTCTCACTGCTGTGACAGCAAAGCCTCCACACACTTTAGGGTAGGAATTTTCCCCAGTGTAGTTTCGAAGTCGCTCAAACAACTGCTTAATGGTGTCTTGGTTGTGACAGATAAAATAGGAATTCTTGGTAATGTGGTAGCCGTACCTAACAAACAGAGCGATAACGTGAAACACTTTCTAATTTAGTGTTTATGCTATAGATTATCAACAAGCTACAGTAGAGGATTTATTTAAGGCGGCAACTACAAATTAGTATTGTCTAGAAAATGTTTGATGACATACTCCTCATAAATGGATGTGAGTTGCTGGGACAGGGTTACATTTTTAGCAGCCAGGTAGGAGATGAACTCTCCAGAAATGGCAGCTGCACTCACACCATCTTTGTCCAAAACTGCAGGACAACACATGTAACCTAAAACAAGAAATGCAACCAAAGACAAATGTAAACAATTCTGAAGCGTAACTTTTTGTAGCTGAATCCTCTCTTTAACATGCCGAAAGGGAGCTTGACGACACTGTGTATCTGGATATTTGCCAGGTTATAGCACTTTTCTCCATTAATTAATTTTTATAATTTATAATTGTATTTATTTATCACACATTATACATTTGCACATATACAGTGAAATTCTTTTTTTCACATATCCCATCCAAGCTGGGGTCAGAGTGCAGGGTCAGCCATGATACAGCGCCCCTGGAGCAGATAGGGTCAAGGGCCTTGCTCAAGGGCCCAACAGTGGCATCTTGGCGGTGCTGAGGCTTGAACCCCTGACCTTCTGATCAGTAACCCAGAGCCTTAACCGCTGAGCCACCACTGCTCAATCTATAGCCATGTTTGACAGAAAATTTACAGAAACACTTTGAATAAAATTAAGTTTACTGCCTACTTTCCATGGTAATAGCGCAAAGTTAATAATGTATTTAAATTAATTTAAATACTCTGTGCTATTTCACCGCTGATTGCTCCTGCTTAAACTAGATTGTGGGTGGTTAGTGAATAAGATGAAGATTTTTGCACTGAAATACGGTTTAGTGAATTTTCTGCTGTGTGTTAACACATTATGACTAAGTGTGATGGAGAACCATCTAAATCAAACAGCAACTAATTAGTGCTATATATAGCTTTTATAGATATGTCACTGTGGTCAGATCACTGAGAGCACAGAGAAACAAAATGCCCTTCAAGTGGGCTCTGTTTCCCTTTATGCAACTGTTGCCACATGACTGAAAGGTACATGACTGAAATTATGCCCTTGCAGTCATCAGTTAAGAGCAGAATGTACGGATCTTGCAGGAAACTTCAGCATGTACATAATTAAACTTAAAGGCATAGTTCACCCAAAAATGCAAACTCTGTCATCATTTACTCAGCCTCATGTTGTGTCAAACCCGTAAGATTTTCTTTCTTCCGTGGAACACAAAAGGAGACGTTAGGCATAATGTTACTCTTAGTCACCATTCACTTTCATTGTATGGAAAAAAGAGCAGGGTTCTTTCTCTTCCACAGCAGAAAGAAAGTCATTTAGGTATGGAACGACATAATGTTGAAGATATGATGACAGAACAGTAATTTTTGGGTGATCTTTCCCTTTTATGAGAAATCATATGACAGTGATGATTTTAACCTGCATTTGCCTTGGTGAAGTACAAAAAACTGTTCCTTAGATACTGTATGTTATCCAATCCTTCAATCAGACAAGGAAGTCTAGCTGCTGACAGTATGCACTGGTGCGATAATTGTAAAGTGACAGAGATGACTAAGATTAGTTGTTATTTAGCATAATCCTTTTACCCATATACTATAGCGCAAATGCACATACATTTGTATGTATGTTTAGAGCTTTGTGGTGTGTGAATGTAAGTATACCAATGGCTTCTTCAAAGGCAAACAGAACAGTCTTTCCCTGATCCATCAGTTCTCTGGCTCTGTTCCCCATCCATTTAAAGCCTGTTAGTGTCTCCTGGATACAACGAGAGAAAGACAAACAGACAACCAATTAGAGCAAGAGAGAGATCAAAGTGTGTCTTAATTTGGGAAACACACTGAATATAGTATAATCTATGCTAAGATGAGGCTTATAAAAAGGTTTCCTCCTTTTTTGACCAATGGATTTACATGACTTTTCTAATTGTTTGTTACTTGATAAGGATTTTTAACATTACTATAGAGAGATTGCACTCAAATAGAGCAATTTCTCCTGAATTAAATATTTTAGAGCTTAGCAATGCAAGGAAAATGTCTATGTTAACGTCTATGTCACCCCCAGCGCGAATTAGATGCAAGGCCGAGGACTGGAGCACGCATTTTGGCCAATGGAAAGGATACCGGGCCACTATTCCCCTCATGCACCGAGGCCCAGGGAAGCCAGGCCACACAAGAGCCACTGCCTGACCCTGCCCACTAGCACCTGGACCTTACCCTCTCTGCACTACCCTTCCTGCACATATCCCCATGCACCGCAAGGACGTCAGATTCCCCTTTGTTTTGGGCACTTTCTCCTTTGGACACTTTATTCCCCTTTTTCTGTTGGTATTATTTTAAATAAACGCCTCTCCGAGGCCTGACGCCACACCCACTGTGTCTGTGTCTTGCTCACCCCGCCACAAACCTGCACTGGGTAACGAGCTGGTTCCTCGCCTTGAAAGAAACACCATCAACGAAAAGGCCCCACTTCAAAACGTAGAGCCGCCTCGTCGAAGATGGTATCGAGCACAGGCTGCGACAACCCCTGAGTGTCTGATGAGCCCTGTTCAAGGGCCGAGATGGAGTCTCCACAGCTCCGGCTGGGGATACTAGATTGTGCCTCAAGCTTGCGAGAGCAGATCTCTCCTCAAGTGAATTTTCCACAGAGGAGCATCCAGCAACTCTACCAGCTTACCCAGCTATTAATTGCAGTTGGGCTACTCCGGCGCAATCAACAGCACAGTTTTCCTTTCATCCCGAACCTTGCACAACACTTGGTGTAGCAAGCAGACAGGAGGGAATGCATACGTGTGTATCACTGGCCATGTATGAACTAGGGCATTCATGCCCATTGGAGCTTGATTCATAGAGAACCAAAGGCTACAATGCTTAGTCTCCCAGGAGGCATACAGGTCCACCTCGGCTTTCCCAAATACCTCCCAAATCCTCTGAACTGTCTGAGGAAGTTTCCATTCCCTTGGTCTGACTCCCTGAGGCGAGAGAAAGTCTGCCCTGCAGTTCAGGTGACCGGAGATGTGCACTGCACGTAAAGACAGTTGATGATTCTCTATACAAAGAAGAACACAAATATCTAGAGCCAGCCTCAGATGTGAATGTATTGCCCATTGGCGTTTTTTGCACGCTACAACCTCTGCACTATCCAAACAGACCAGAAGGTGAAAACCTTGCATGTCTGCCTGAAGGCATCCAGAGCCATGATGACTGCAAGCAGCTCTAGGCAATTTATATGCCACGAGGCTCGCACACCTGTCCAGGTGCCTAAAGCTGGACAACCATCGCACAGGGCACCCAGCCCAAGCTGGATGCATCCGTTGTGATAATTTTGCATCTGACCACTTGGCACAGCGCAACAACCTTCTGATAAATCAAAAGTGTTCTCAAAGTAGCCATAAGCGACTCCGTTGACCCATATGATATGACACCCACGAGCTGACCCAGCACTGGCGAGGTCTCATGTGCAGTATTCCCGGAGGGGTGACGGCGACCAACATGGCCATTAATACCAACAACCACTGGAACTTTCCCAGCAGCAAAGCTACTCTCAGCTTGAACATTGTCAAGCACTGAAGAATAAACTGAATGCTAGCGTCGGACAGACGTGCTGACATGTTCAAAGAGTCGAGTTTTATTCCTAAGAAGGAAACCTGCCGACTGGCACCAGGATACTCTTAGCCCAGTTGACTGTGAGACCCAAATGCTCCAAGTGCGTAAGCAACAGATGCCTGTGCTTGCATGCCAACTCCTCCGATTGGGCTAACAGCAGCCAGTCATCCAGGTGGTAAAATACATGGACACCACTCAGCTTTGGCTGAGTCAGTGCCATATCAACACATTTGGTAAATGTGCGAGGAGCTAGGGACAGGTAGAAGGGAAGGACCTTGCTAACTGAAATGCTGCACCCTTGAAGACAAATCTCAAGAATGGCCTGTGGTGAGGGTCTATTTCTACAGGAAAGTACGGCTTTAAGACTTAAGACAAAATCTGTCTCTGAGTAACCAATCTGAATGTAGACTTTTGGAGTGTCCGATTCAAACACATCAGTCCAGTATGGGTCACAGCCTTCCATCTTCCTTTGCGACAAGAAAATAACAACTGAAAAAGCCTTCCTGCATGTTGCATGCCGGCACGTTCTTGTCAAGTACAGACTGCACCTCTTGGTGTAAAATCGCTGCTTCCCCAAATGATGCAGTTGAGGACAGGACACCGTTGCAGCAAGGTGACCGATCCACAAACTGAAGCACGCAGCCAGATGCGACCATGCTCAGTACCGAGCAGGAGACCCCAGGCAGACTGCATCATGCAACCACGTACCAAGCCAGCGGGCACAGGGGCCCTTTCTGACTGCTAACGTAAACACATCACCCACCCTCAGGGGCGGCTGTTTAATGTGACTGAGCCGTTCAAGTTAGCAAGCCTCGTGCAAATGCAATGAGGTCTTTTGTGTGCAGTAAAAATAGCCATGAGATGTTGAGTCATTCCTGGCCCACATAGATAGGGAAAGAGAGACCGCTGTCCTGGGAACGTGGAAGAAACTGCTCCAAAAGGCTTAACCAGCATGCATGCCTGCATACGCAATTATTTTTGTTGAACTTGAACACGGAAAACTTGTTCTCGGCTTGCAGTGGTGGGGAAAGCGAGAGGGATGCATTAGGGACACAAAAGTGTTTTTCACCTGGGCCCTCTCGAGGGCCAGAAGAAAACACTGTTTACGCCTTAAATCACTGTGTTGCGACATGGCAGTCTTCTGGCTCATTGTTAACAACAGCGAAGACGTGCTATTAAGTGACCAGTGTCAAGGCATTCACGGCCCGCAACAGCAGGGAAAGCGAGAGGTCTGCTAGGCGACATGAAGGCACCTTAAATCTTTGTGATGTGACATGGTGGTTTTCTGGCATTGTGCCCACAACAGTAAAAACAGGCAGAAACCATCCTGTGTTACAGCGGAGGTGTTGCACTCCTGTTCCCCACTCACAACAGCGGGGAAAACAGAAAGCGACAAATTCAGCTAGGTGTGTCACTCCACGGACACGTGCATGTCAAGCGCCATCTGCCAGTAAAATTGCCGTGATTTAATACGGGCTTCAGATATTGTCACTCCTGGGAGGAGTTCCCATAGTGTCAGTTACTGATTCAGTGTCAGAGAGACCGATTTGGAAGGAACTATTCACTTTACAGGACTCAATAATAAGGATGGCCTGCTGGCCTGAGGACAGTGCGAAAGTTTGGGGCCAGTTGATGGAACTGTCACTTGCCCTATCAGGCCAGTACTGCATTAACATATGTTAGATGTAGTGACAATCACGTTAATGTGTTTTTAGGCTTTGCAAATGAGAACATTTGTTTTTCTCTGATATTAAACATTGTTGTAGCAAATTCCATTAAATTCTCACCAATTCTAGCTAGCTAACACACACAAGGTTTTGACAAATTAATGACAATGACTTAAGTGATAGTGATAATCTTGGAAGCAATAAACAAATCAGTAATGTTCAACACCATATGCCATTAGTAAAAATCTGAAGTAGTGGCCTGACTGGGCAAGCAGAAAATAATCCATATTAACCCCTGCTTTTAACAATTTCCATGACTTTTTCCATGTGTTTAAAAGTTTTAATTAACTTTCTCGACTTTTCCAGGACTAAAAAACACAACTTAACATTTTCTGATATTTCCAAGGTTTTCCATTACTGTGGGAACCCTGAAAAAAGAAAACCAGACATATAGAGGTGAGCCCTCATAGCAGACTCAGATAGACTTATAATGAAAGCCAATCTTACAATCAAATCAATATGAAAGTAACAAAGCTGGCAATCAATTGAAAAATGTCTAATTACTGTACATTATGGGGGTGAAAACTAGAGGTACCTCAAAGTGGAAGCCCTCTTTAACAGCAATGGCACGGAGGATTTTGGAGGAGACGGTGCTGGCAAGCATGTAGACATCCTTAATGGAGGCTTTTTCCTCTCCTTTTTGCTGCTTCCAACACTGGAAAATCCACCAGCCAAGCAAAGCACCCAACTCATTACCAGAGAATACCTTCCACTGCCCACTAAAGGAAGACAGAGGAAAAAAAATATTAACTTTAAAATACCAGACCAAATTTCTATTCACAATGATACACTGAATGCAAACACAGTGACAGGACAAAACCAAAGATAATAGCAATTCAAAATCTCCACACACTGACCTCTTTTGTTTCTCTGCAATAGCCAGTCGGTCAGCGTCAGGGTCATTTGCCAGAATCACATTTGCCCCCTCTTTTTCTGCGAGCACAAAGGACAGCGTCTACACACACATACATACATTCACAAACACACAAACAGATTGAATTTGCATGACTGTTCTTTAAGCATGACATGAGAAAAGCAAAAATATCACTGTGAAAATGTGGTAAAATTACTGCATTTCAAGATTTCATTTCAACAATATACGGGGTAAATGCGGGTAAATTGGGGCATTTTTGAAAGTCTCTCAATGTCAAAAATTGGCCCAATTTACCTGAATTTAGTTTATGTCTGTGTGTGAGTTGTGCTGTACCAGGACTCCCTCTCCTTCTTCGGGGTTGGGATATTTGACAGTGGGGAACTCCGGGTCAGGATCTTTCTGCTCTTCCACAGCATACGGAGGTCGAAGGTCAAAGGCTTTAAAAGCAGCCTGTACAAAAATATGGCCCACTCCATGAACTGACGTATGGACGATCTTCACCTCTGAACTCTTATTCAGGTCCCTATGAGAAGAAAAGAGAGTAAATTTTGCCTGGATATGAAAGAAATTCTCTGTGGACTAACGTTGTATCTCCCTCTATCTCTGTACATGCTAAACTTTTAAACAGAAAGAAACTGTATTTTTGAAAAATATGTTGTAAACATGTATATCAAACTTAGAAAAAAAGCTTCTTTCTTCTACACTTAGTGCTGGATGTACATTCACGGCACATCAACATGTTGAGCTCGTATGAGCAACCAAACAAGGCTAAGAACTTCTGATTTTACGTGATGGTGCATCCAAGAAGCTAGGTAGCAGCGCAACACAAACAAAACATTTTACTGAGTGCACCTTCAAAATATTAATGTTTAATATTAACTATAGGACGTAAACATATGGCAACAACTGCAGGACGGTGGGTGCACTACAAATCAAGTTTAGGAAAAAAATGTAAACCTCCATTGACAATGAGCAAAGATTAAAGGGTCAATCTTGGAATATTACATATTAAGAAACAATATTACATTGTTCAAATGAAGATTTTAACCCAGCCATAGCATGCATGCAGAAATTTCTTTGCGAATGTACCTGTGAAAGCAGTGCTGTTGTATGGTTTGATGGTATTCTCTATGTATGTCCTGGTATGGGTCTTTGAGGAGGGAACTCTGAAGAGCTCCATCTGTGTCCCATGATTCTGGCCACGGCTCAATGTTCTCTTCAATAGCAGCAGCAATGCCCTTATCATGAGGCGGAATGATCTGAGCTCCATTTGCCCAGTATACCTAAAACACACATACACACATTGTTAAATTAATCAGATCAATAAGATCTGAGTCAAAAAAAAATAAAATAATAATAATAATAATAATAATAATATATTTTATATATATATATATATATATATATGCTCGTAATTCAAATTATTTAGTTGGAGGGACAGATGATACCTTGTATCCATTGTCTTGTTTGGGGTTATGGGAGGCTGTTACCATGATCCCAGCACACAGTCCTAGATGTGATACAGTAAAAGGCTAAAAGAGGAGATACGAGAAAATAAGTTATTTCTGAACCTCAATTACGCTTTCAAAGAAGTCATTTCTATTTCATTAATTTATTTACTGACAGATTGCATATTTTGCCACTAAAGGTGTCTTCACAATGGCTAGTTAAGGCAGCTCTGAGGAACCTCCAGATTCACGGTTGAGTTGCAGAATAAAATCCTTATTTAAATGCTTAAATTAATCTTATGTATCCTTTGCAGAGAAAGCAATCACATGACACATTGCAATAAGCCAAAGTATTTCTAGCAAGTCAGTCCACTGTCGGCCATCTTTGGAACGCTCCCGGGAGGCTATTTCCAGTCATGACAGTGCAGCTCCTATCTACTTGAACGGAAGAACACTGAAATCTCAAAAACTGCTTGCCAAGCTTATGCTTAAACAACATATTTCAAATCAGCAGTAAAATCTGACAACACTGGTATCATAAATTGTGCTGCTTTACCTCACATTACGGCAAAAAGCGCAATTTTACGGCTTGTATAGCTAATGCGCATGTGCGTTCTCGAGTTGATTTACAGACGATGTCTGTATCTAACAGTACATGTAAGGCGGGACTTCCTTTCTACATCCGTTGACCATTGGCGCTTGAGCTCCTTGGTTGGGCGTTCCAATTTCTCCCATTCATTTTAACAGAAGTGGCCCCCTCTCTCAAAAATAAAGTCTCTGAACAAGCTCAGGGAAAAAAAATCATCATGATTTTTAATACTGAAAAGTATCGATAAAAACTGATAAATATAATAAAAAGTACTATTTTATCGAATGTTTGTGTATTTTTATCTTTTTTTTTTTTTTTTTAGAGTATTGCACTGTTAGCTTAGCAACGTGCTAACGCTAAACAAATGCTAAACTTTTAAATCAGTTGCTTACGAGATTCCATTTTAAGCTGATGTGTGAAATTTTTTCGATGTTAAAATACTTTCTCCTATCCCACCTTAATATGTAGAGATTTATTTATTTATTTATTTGGATTTTTCCCCTTTTTCTCCCAATTTGAAATGCCCAATTCCCAATGTGCTGTTAAGTCCTCGTGGTGGCGTAGTGATTCGCCTCAATCCGGGTGGCAGAGGACGAATCCCAGTTGCCTCCGCGTCTGAGATCATCAACCCGCGCATCTTATCATGTGGCTTGTTGAGTGTGTTGCCACGGAGACATAGCGCATGTGGAGGCTTCACGCCACCCACCGCGGCAACCACGCCCAACTCACCACGCTCTCCACTGAGAACGAACCACATTATAGCAATCACCAGGAGGTTACCCCATGTGACTCTACCCTCCCTAGCAACCGGGCCAATTTGGTTGCTTAGGAGACCTGGCTGGAGTCATTCAGTTCGTCCTGGGATTCGAACAAGCGAACTAGCGAGCCTTACCACTGAGCTACCCAGGCCCCCAATATGTAGCGATAACTATAAGCATGACATTAGCAGTTTGATTTCCATGAAAAGTCTAAACACTGTGGCTCTGCAGCGCTTTCCAAGATTGCTGTTTATTAAGCTACCCATCAAGCCTGACCAAAGTTTTTCGAGCAAGTCAGTCCACTGTCAGCCATCTTTGGAACACTCCTGGGAGGCTATTTCCCATCATGACATTCAGCTCCTATCTACTTGAATGGGGGGAACACCAAAATCTCAAAAACTGCTTGCCATGCTTATGTTTAAAGGGCATATTTCAAATCAGCAGTAAAATCTGACAACACTGCTTTCATAAATTGTGCTTCTGTACCTCATATAATGCTAAAATGTTCCTGGCTTGTATAGCTAATGCGCGAGCCCGTTCTCGAGTTGACTGACAGGCGATGTCTGTATCTAAAACATGATTGGCTCTTTTACTTGTAAGGCTGGACTTCCTTTCTACGTCTGTTGACCGTTGGCCACTAGAGTTCCTTGGTTGGGCGTTCCAATTTCCCCCATTCATTTTAATAGAAGTGGCCCATCTCTGTTAAATAGTCTCTGGCCTGACACTGCAACATCAGCTCAACTAATAACATGAGATTGGAGTCTGACTATCTGTTTTTTTTTCAACCAATGGCAGACAGGGTGTATTTGGAATTCTGCAATTCCGTTTGGTGACCGCATTGGCGCATAAATTACACAATTTCAACTTTAAATTAGAATGCTGCCTTAGGGGACGTTCAGACAGAACGTGATCATGTGCGACAAAAAAGCTAGACGCAACGCAATAAATAGGACAGAAGGCAGTTGTCTCGAGATGGTGACACATTTTTAAAAAGTTATTTTTAAGTTGACACAGCATCTAAAAAACATGGTGCTCCTGCACCAGACGTTGAAAAAACTGTGAGATGTTGCAAAATTCTCAAATAGGTTTATCCAGCACATGTTTAAAAAAATTACTTTAAATTATTATGAAAAACTATTAAAAAGAACAGCACAGAAGGATGCAAAAACGTGTTTGGTGTAAAGCCTATGTAACATTTACATTTATTCATTTGGCAGACACTTTTATCCAAAGCAACTTACAAAAGAGGAACACATAAGTGAATCATTTTAAGGAGACAGTGGTATGAAAAATGCCATTTTACAAAGTTTCACTAGCCTCAGAATAGCATTCAAAACAGATTAAAGTGCAACAAGGACATTTATTTTTTTATTTTTTTTGTGACTGGTTAAGTGCTCATGGAAAAGATGTGTTTTTAGCCATTTTTTGAAGACAGAAAGTGAGTCAGTTTCACGGCTGGAGTTGGGAAGGTCATTCCACCAACGTGGTATGATGAAGCCGAAAGTCCAGGAAACTGTTTTGGTGCCTCAGTGTTGGTACAACAAGACGACGTTCCTTAGCCGACCGCAGGCTTCTAGTGGGTGCGTAGCTCTGCAGAAATGATTTTAGGTATGCTGGAGCAGACCCAGTGACTGTTTTGTATGCCAGCATCAGAGCCTTGAACTTGATGCGTGCATCAACCGGCAGCCAGTGAAGAGAGACAAGGAGTGGTGTAACATGTGTAAGCAGTAGACAGCAAGACAGTTTACCAGGTTTTGGGAAAGAGACGCTATCTCAGGCGATTGTGAACCACTCAGTACCTTTTTAAGTTATATGCCACTTCAGATGTGACTTCTGTGCCACCTTTGTGGAATCATGATAGATCTAGGGAATCATCCTACCCATACAATTTTTAGTGCATTTAGAGCTAAATGCATGCTCAGTGTTTCAACTAGAGTCCACATGAATGTTCATTTTTTTCCAGTATGAAATCTTGTGTGTAAACAAGGTGGAAATACACATTATTGAGTCATAAAACAACACGTACACACACCGCATTTACCGTGAGGTGCGAGCTCTATTGGTGAATATGGCAATGTGGCTGCTCTCCTGAACGGTTAAAAGTGCTTCATGTTCAATGCCCATCCCACATCTGATTAACATAAACAGTCGCTTGCCTTACATGAATGCAAACATGTGCAACAAATCAGAATCTGTGCATTAGACTTTTGTCTTTGTCTAGGATTTGCTCAGCAAGAACAAAATATTAGAGGGAACAACATTGCATTGGACCTCATTGACTTTCATTGTATTGGCAAAAAACACTGAGACATTTTTCAAAATATCTTCTTTTTGTTCCAGAGAAGATTTAAATGCATACAGGTTTGGAGCAACATGAGGCTGTGTAAATGATAACAGAATTTTCATTTTTGGGTGAACTATCCCTTTCAGTTAGCCTATTGAAACTACCAGTTACATTTTTTAAATCAGCGTCTTGTGGATTAATAATCTATTTTACATTGTGTTTATAGGACATATAGCATAGTAAAGTCAATGTATTGGGGTACCAAGCAAATACCATGGTATATGAATAAGGTAATCATTGAGTATCATGGTATACTGTATATCGAAGTACAACAGCATTACCACATGTACCATCACTGTACCATGGTACTGCCATGTAAAAGAAACAAATAATTTTTTTAGGCTTTTTGCCTCTTTATTGAATAGCTTAGTGACAAGAAAAAAGGAAAGAGTAGGGGAATGGTCCAGACTCAAACCTGCATCCCCACGAGTACAAAGGTTTGAGTCTGGATCTGTCAGAAGCTAATATGCTAACACTGTGCCATGACTAGAGTAGAGTATGAGTAGAATTTAAGCAATATTCTCTCCGTCAGTACAGCAGATTCATACATACCACGTATGGAGTGGGCGTGATGTCACTGAACAGGTAGACTGGAACTCCTCGGCTGATCAATACAGAAGCAGCGAGGGAGGCAAATCTTTTACTGCTGCCACCACTTGGTGGGTGAGCACGAGCATCGAACCCTATCACCACTCCTTTCTGCTTGAGATCTGTAAAACACTGCTCAAGGTACTGACAGAAACCCTACCAGAAAAAAGTGGAACAGAGAGAGGAAGAGAGACAGTTAAATATCATTGTGTGCTGGTTTCATATCAGATGTACCTACTTTGAAAAGACAATGCCAGCTTACTTAAAAAAAAAAGATGGCTGGCAGACAGGCAGACAGGCAGACAGGCAGATAGACAGGCAGACAGACAGGCAGGCAGGCAGACAGACAGGCAGGCAGACAGACAGACAGGACCATGTATATAGGACAAAAGTTGCATAGGGAGGAAACAGAGTGTTCCAGAACAGTGATACATTTCACATTCTTGTTTTAACAAACCATCACCATCACACAGCACTGTTTTGACCAGCTGGGTATTATGTGCCCGGATACAGCTTGGCTTTTAGTCACCAAATCTCCAGTCTGGATATCCTGAGTCACTTCTTATTCAGGCCTCCTGAACACTTTTAATGATTCAGAATCTTCAAATTTTGACCAGTGAGATGATGTTCCAGCTAATGTGTGATTGATACAGTTTAGTAAGTCACCTGTGTTGTCTGTATGATGGTGAGGTCATTCATGCAGGACACTCCAGGTCCCATGGCGGCCCTTAGTCCCGCCGTGCCAAACTCCATACGGGCCCCAAAACACTTCTGCAGCTCTGACACGGCTCCCTCCTTAACCATGGCCCGCACGGCCGCAGATGTCTTTGGATTCTGTAAACAGAGAAAAGAGAAAAATAATCACAATAGTATGCATATGAAACCCCACAAGAATATTTCTACATGAACACAGCCTCTGTCTGTGTGCCCTGATTCATTTGATTAGTGATGAGTGATGTGTGTGTGTGTGTGTGTGTTCTACATGACTCTTGTTCATGATGTCACAACATGCTTTCACTCTCCTTATAACTGAGACTATGTGAGGCATCAGGGCTAAGGACTGCCTCTAGGCCCTTCATTACTGAAAAGACATGCATGACACCTGTGACCAGCACACTGTTCATCGCTACTCCAATATCTCCAATACAATAATATGTAATTCAGTCTGGGGCAAATTAATTAAGTAGTGATATCCATTCTAATTACATCAACTTATTTGCAATAAAAATAGGTCATAGGTCAAAGTCATTTCATTTCCAGCTTTACCTAATCAACTGCCTTCCACTTCTGCTTAAAAACAATAAATGTGTTTCATGCGCCCTAAGTATCGAATGCCAGTAAAGCACGGCACTCCACTTACTGTAATGACATTATACTGTAATGTATTGTAAGTGCATTTCTGGAACTGTCCATAGATATCATTGATTTACCATTTGTAACTATTTTTTTGACATTTTGAGATTATTAGTCAAATGTAGAGGATATTAGTACATAAGAGTGTCCTCTATCTGGAATATAGTGTCAATATGGCAGTCCAGAAACCCTGCGTGCCTTTCTGTCTGTTTTTTTATTGATTTTGAAGCATAGTGGTCATTTGCTTTGAGTTTACAGAGGTCATGCGCTTGTTCAGTCAAATCTGCCCATCCAAAACTTTGGCAATATTTAAACCTTCCCTCTCGCCACCACGTGATGATAAAAAAATAAAATGTAATAAAATAAATAAATAAATAAATCACAAATGACATCTATTTTAAACTCCACATTATTTCGGCTAGACAGCGATGAGAGACGTCACAGAGATTTTTACATTAGCTCAAACATTTATCCTCAAATTCTTCCTTGGTCTTTTATAGCTCTACACTATTACCGTATGCCTACAATGTTCTCATGTTGTTTCTATTATAGGTAGACGATATAAATGGAAAAATCTTTGCTGGTAGTTTTTATTAAATAAAACATATTATTCCGTCGTGTTCCTCTGTGTGTCAGCGCTAAATTATCCATATTTTTGTCCTTACTTCAATGCCTTTTTTTAATTTCTTTTTATTAGATATTCAGATGTTCTAAACTGAAGCAAGGGCAATGAAAAGAAAAATTTGACTATATGGAAACGTGCCCCATCAGCACATACACTGGTGGCCAAACGTTTGGAATAATTTACAGATTTTGCTGTTTCGGAAGGAAATTGGTACTTTAATTCACCAAAGTGGCATTCAACTGATCACAAAGTATAGTCAGGACATTACTGATGTAAAAAACAGCACCATCACTATTTGAAAAAAGTCATTTTTGATCAAATCTAGACAGCAGCCATCACTCCAACACCTTATCCTTGAGAAATCATGATAAATTGATCATTTGGTACTAGAAAATCACTTGCCATTATATCAAACACTGCTGAAATCTATTTGGTTCATTAAATGAAGCATAACATTGTCTTTGTGTTTGTTTTTGAGTTGCCACAGTATGCAATAGACTGGCATGTCTTAAGGTCAATATTAGGTCAAAAATGGCAAAAAAGAAACAGCTTTCTCTAGAAACTCATCAGTCAATCATTGTTTTGAGGAATGAAGGCTATACAATGCTTGAAATTGCCAAAAAATTGAAGATTTCATACAAAGGTGTACACTACAGTCTTCAAAGACAAAGAACAACTGACTCTAACAAGGACAGAAAGAGATGTGGAAGGCCAGATGTACAACTAAACAAGAGGATAAGTACATCAGAGTCTCTAGTTTGAGAAATAGATGCCTCACATGTCCTCAGCTGACAGCTTCATTGAATTCTACCCGCTCAACACCAGTTTCATGTACAACAGTAAAGAGAAGACTCAGGGGTGCAGGCCTTATGGGAAGAATTGCAAAGAAAAAGCCACTTTTGAAACAGAAAAACAAAAAGAAAAGGTTAGAGTGGGCAAAGAAACACAGACATTGCACAACAGATAACTGGAAAAGAGTGTTCTGGATCTTAACCCCATTGAGCTTTTGTGGGATCAGCTAGACTGTAAGGTGTGTGAGAAGTGCCCGACAGGACAGCCACATCTATGGCAAGTGCTACAGGAAGTGTGGGGTGAAGTCATCTAAGTATCTAGACAAACTGACAGCTAGAATGACAAAGATCTGCAAAGCTGTCATCGCTGCACGTGGAGGATTTTTTGATGAGAACTCTTTGAAGTTTTTTAAGAAGTTCTGAACATTTTTTTTCAAATTGTAATAGTAATATTTCACGTTAATAATGTCCTGACTATACATTGTGATAAGTTGAATGCCAGAAAAGTACCAATTTCTTTCCATAAGAGCTTTTGTCCACCGTGTCTCTAACTTCATATCTTGTGAATAATAATAAACATTCAACCTCATCTGGTAATATGCATATACTGTATATATATATATATATATAATTCTTAATGTGATGAATATATAAGCTATAAAAGTTTCATTTGGTAAATAGCCTACTTAACTATAAAACACTGTAACAGAGACAAGTCTCTGTCATTTCAAAATAAGAGGCCCTTGTGCGTTTCAGGGATGAGGGCCCATATGTGACACGCAATAATCAATTGATAAATAAATCAATCAATTGAGAAATAGATAAATTGAGCAATCAATTATAAACATCATATGATAAATCAATATATCAATTGAGAAATCAATAAATCAATTGAGCAATCAATAATATACATGTGGATACATAGATAAAAAGAATCAACAATTTGATCATCAAAAAATAACCAATTAATAAGAACACAAATACATAAAAAAAAAATCAAAAATGCAATATTCAATTTAGCAATTTATAATTTATGATGAAATAGATTTTTTATTATTAATATGTGATTAAGGAGTGGTTGATAATTGCATTTTTAATTTGCCTATTGCCCTTTTATCGATTTCCCGCTGAGATGGGAGGGGGCGGAGTCTAATCTGATCTGAAGCTAATCTGAAGCTGTCATTGGTCAATGCTCGTTGATTGCACTGTTTTATGCCGTTTTCACATTATTAAAGTTTCAGCCGTCGAAGATGTCTGGTTTGTCTCGGCTTCTAAGAGAAACAGAGCGTCTGCAGCTCTACTACTACCTCATGTCACGGGGCCGCGGCAGGGCATAAATGAAGTGTGTTCGGTGCTAAGTGCTATCTACGCCCCGGAGCGCTTGCGATGTATGCAGCTCCATTGTGTTTTTCACGCTGCCTAAAGACAAGAAACAGTGAGATGGGGCAACCATTGTCATGATGTCTCGCTAATTGATGACCGCTGATACAGGAGTTCGTGCTGCATGTTCAGTCAGTACGGAGGGCCTAGAATCCGGACTCTCCAGTTGGTCAGCTGCTTCTCTTCAAAGCCGAGGCAACACCAGACATCTTCGACGGCTTAAACCCCGTTCACACTGTCAGCGATTTTGTCGCTGCGAGCGACAGGAGACCATTCATTTTCAATGAGAGCTTCTGTAACATCTGGGCAATGACAGCAGATTAGGCTCCGCCCCCTCCCATCTCAGCAGGAAATCGATGAAAGGGCAACAGATAATAGATAAAGCAATAGGCAAATTAAAAATGCAATTATCAATCGCGCCGTAATCACATATTAATCATACAAAAATCAATTTCATCATAATTTCTATAGTATAAATGGCTAAATTGAATATTGCATTTTTAATTTGTTTATGTATCTGTTTTTTATTAATTGCTTCTTTTTTGATGATCAATTTGTTGATTCTTTTTATCTATGTATCCACATGCATATAACTGATTGCTCAATTGATTTATTGATTTCTCAATTAATATATTGATTTATCAAATTATGTTTATAATTGATTGCTCAATTGATTTATCGATTTCTCAATTGATTGATTGATTTTTCAATTGATTACTGTGTGTCACATATCGGTATCGGCAAAATCCACTATCCAACGTTTCCTTTCATAACTCAACTGCTCCAGGTTACCAGCTGTTGTTTTTTATTTACAGCACTAAACATGTCACATCTTATATATTTAATAAGACAGGAGATTTCGCAACATATGTTTGATCTTACCTTGTCATACTTTAGCCACTGTTGCACAGCTTGGTCAAGATTACTGTCCCCTGTGCTTTCCAGGCCGTTCTCCATGACGATTTATCAATGAACTAAACGGCAATTTAATCGCTATACAAATAAGCGATCTCTTTCTGTTCCCTTAAACAAGCTTAAGAACGTTGAGAGTCGATTCTGGGTGAGTTTAGCGATTGTGTTTAATGACAGATGGTTTTAGACTGACTGAACGACGCTTCGTACATCCGGATTGTCAAACAGTGAATGGAATCAAGAGTGGGCGGGGTTTACTGTTCAGGGGGCGGGGTACGTCATTCGCTCACGCTATTGCGTAACAGGTAGCCCACTAGTTTTTGTCAACTTATTATATTATATTATATTAAATATATTATATTATATTATATTATATTATATTAAATATATTCTATGATATTATATTAAATATATGATATGATATTATATTAAATGTATTATATTATATTATATTATATTATATTATATTAAATAGATTATATGATATGATATTATATTAAATGTATTATATTATATTATATTATATTATATTATATTATATAGATCAGTCCTGTCAACCTTTACAAAACTGGTCAGAAGAAGACTCTGACAATTGATAAGAAAAAATAAAAACAAGCTATGCTGTAAGGTTATAGATTGCCGATTCATTGGATTGTATGAGATAACTTTATACACACATGTACGTGCTTATATGGGCCTGTAATATTTTCTTGGAGCTTGAAAATTAATATTAATGTCCCTCTGTATTATGTCTTTCCCAAAACAAACACTGTAAAATTCAAAGCTAAATTAAATGTTAGCAAACAGCAAACATGTAAAACAAGAATGTGTTGTGGGTGAACATAAAGAAGGCTCACTCTTGAACAAAAATAAGAACTAACTTCACTAGAATGCTGAATTGTTCTGTTCTGAATCTTGCCTGTTATGCCCCTTTTTGGAGTTCGCCCAACCCCTTCTAAAGTAGCCCCGCCCCTTATTGATTTACCCCGCCCACTTTTGGGGCTCTCCGGCCTGCAACTTTTATTCTATACAGCAGAGGGCGCCAAACTCCTGCTCTCTGTGACAAGCACTGTAGCAGTACCAAAGTGATTAGTGTGTGTCTGAAAGACTTTACATGTCGCATTACAGATTCTAAGTACACTGTATGTTGCAGATCTTCACTTAAAAAGAACTTGACTTTGTGAGTTGCTGCAAAGATCACAATCAGCACTATTTAATATGTAAAATATGCACGTTTATAGTTCATTGTATCTATAAAATACATACAATACACACAAAAATGCAAGATATAGAATTCCAAGTGGACATTGTAATATTATTTAAGGAAATCATATTTTGCAAGCTCTAGTGCAGCAAATGCTACATGTAGTGTGAGTAGAACAGAGTATAAACATTGTATATTTTAAATATTAAAAATATGTGTGGGAAAGGGTACATGGGGAAACAGTTGATAATAATCATTAGCCCTGCAGCAGATACTAATTTGCATATAATAATGAAACATATGTACATTTAGAAATTAGAACCTCACCTTATATGGTTTTCCCTCATCTTACACCTGAGCAAACACATCCTCCACATCTCTGTTTCCCCAGCTAAATCAGCATTGTCAAGACCAGAGTGGTGCCTGCTACTTTCCTGTCCTTCATCGACATCAACAATTCTTTTATACTACCAAGAGTGTGTGAGCCATTTATTTTCAATGTCATACATGCAGATGCTTCTAGAGAACTACAAGGTACAAAAGGTACAGTGCAGGAGCTGAACTGCAGTGTACAATTCAAGAGACCAAGTTCAAGAGTAAAATAAATGTGAATGTAGAACCTTGAGTAGAGGAGAGTGGGGTAAGATGAGCCAGATGGGCCTTTTCCAACCTTTTAAACAGTACATATGTTGTCTCCAGGGTTACGGAATACATGTAACGGGATTATATATTTAAAATACAAAATATAAGTAACTGTATTCCATTACAGTTACAATTTAAATCATTGGTAATTAGAATACAGTTACATTCAAAAAGTATTTTGATTACTGAAGAGATTACTTTGCATTTTATTGTCATTTGTTTAGTTTAATATTTAGTCCTTTCAGATGGAAAACATTTATACATATAAATGATGTGATCCAAAGTGCATTTGAACAGCGGTGAAACACTTTCTTATGATGTGTTACATTCATACGAGCAGACAGAGAAGTAAGTTTGGAGTAAGTTTGGAGCAGAAGAAATAGAAATAAACCTTGTGTAAATTGTCAGCTTTACGCTAAGCTAAAATGCTATTTCTAGCCATTTTACATGCACACATTACCAGGCACGATCATATTTTTTATCAAGTAAATTCACGTTGGATCATAATTTCTTTTTTTCTAGTAAGACCTTTGATATTAGGGCAAAAATTGTATTCTTGATAATAATTTTTGTATTGTTTTCCTGTAAAAATATCTAAAAATCCTTAAAACAAGATCAGTTAGATTGATCTTGTTTTAGAAACAACACTGCATAAGATATTTCGGTTTTTCAGAGAATGTATTTTTAACATGTGTATTTTGTCTTACTGCACTGGCAGAGTTTTTATAGTCAAAACAAGTGAAAAAATCTACCAGTGCTGAAGAAGTAATCCAAAGTATTTAGAATACGTTACTGACCTTGAGTAATCTAACAGAATACATTACAAATTACATTTTACAGCATGTATTCTATAATCTGTAGTGGAATACATTTCAAAAGTAACCCTCCCAACCCTGCTTGTCTCCTAGACTGAGGTCAAATGAAAAGAACTAGCTTTAATTCAAAGTGTCAGTTATCACTTGATATTATAAAAATGAGTCTGTGACAGAAAGCCACAAGAGCAAAAAATACAAACATGCTCTTGGAAGGGCATGTTCTGGTGGTTGTGTGTCCACTTCATGTGTGCTAGAGAGCACATATTGGCAACCACCTCATGTTTACATCTGAACAGAGACTGGGTCAGATATGTGGCACAGTGGGGACAACTGGGACACAAGTCACCACCTTTGACCTCTCTGAGCTCTCACTGGATGTCACCCAAGCTTACAACTAGTCTTCAGTCATTTTAAGCTTTGCAAGCCTTATGTAGAGAGTACACCATAATAGTTTCTGTTTTATAGTGAAACCAGAAGGTTTATACTATGCAGGGAGACTACTAGATAACTGGATAATCCAGACTACTGAACACTGAGGACAACCTTTGACATAATCTACATGAGCTGGTAATCATTGACTACATATACATCCTATAATGCTTTAAATGAGTATAGGATGGATTGGTAGCATTACTGTGGCACTGAATATCTCAGTGGTGTTACATAGAGACAATATGGAAGTGTGGTATTCTGGGACTCTATTAGGAATTCTGGTATTGAGGGATATTAATTGGTTTTTTACAAAAGGTACGTTTGTACATTTGTGTTTGTGATTTTAGTCTTTTCACAGATATACAAGTTAGTTCTGTAGGCCCATCTATGGTCAGATTTATAAAATGTCATAAACAATGCTCCAGTGCAAAGAAAATGTCAGGCCCCCTCCTTGGGGGACCTTGGTCATTTTTCGTCACCCCTTGGGCCCGCGGT
Source organism: Myxocyprinus asiaticus (assembly GCF_019703515.2). NCBI lineage: Eukaryota > Metazoa > Chordata > Actinopteri > Cypriniformes > Catostomidae > Myxocyprinus > Myxocyprinus asiaticus. The sequence goes on along the minus strand of NC_059351.1, from coordinate 6,077,940 downwards.
CATTTTTATGGTTTCCTTTGGTCGACCGTTGCGGGCCCCTTCTCACCCCTGGCCCTAAGGTGGCTGCCCACCCTGCCCTCCCTCTAGTTACGTCAAAAGTTATAAATGGTTAACATGATGGTACTATTTGAGGCTTAATACTGACACTAAGAGTGATCTACAGGTGCTATTGGTAAACATAAATATTTAGCCTATATGCATCTTTGGGACCTCTCTTGGTTGAAGTGTGTGTGGGTAGCCTACTCAAGTTATGGCCACCTTGGCTCCTGGTAAATTCAGTCATGGATATAAAACTATTAAACCCTTTCTAGAACATGGCAGGAAGACAATTGGCCTAAATAATTTTTACACAAATTGTAACATTGATTACATTCGTCAAGCTCAAACTTCAACTCTTTCAGAAGTTATTGTAAGACAAAAAGTGATCAAACAAATATTTTTTCTTTAATATATGGGAAACATAGGTTTATTAATAACCTCAAACCAGCATTTAAAGATTAAGTGTATAATTCCTTCACCACTAGCACCACCAAATGAAATTGCAAAAATAATCCATGTTTTTAAACAGATTTATAAGCCCCCTCAGCTGTTGGTTGAACAAACAGATAGTCCCACCTCCAAATCACACCATTGGTTTAGTCAGTGTTGTTGTGTTTGCCTGGACAGGCTGTCAAACCAACAGCAATATTTATAATGCCACAGAGACACAGTGTTTACAGTTTTCAAGAAAATTAACCTATGGTTCACGAGTTGTCTCTGCATATTAAGTTGGGATAGGATCAAGTATTTTAACAGTGAAAATGTTACACACTTTAGCTTTAATGTGTACATTTTGTCTATTTAATTTTGATGGCTTTTTATGGTTTATTATTAAAAATATATTTTGATCAAAGACTTGCAAAAATCACAAACCTCATGGAAAATTAATAGAGAATAAAACTCAAATGCTCACATAAGGAAAATGACAATTTTGGAAACATTTAAGGAATTGTTCACCAAAAAATGAAAATTCTCTCATAATTTACTCATGCCATACCAGAAGTGTATGCCCTTCTTTCTTCAGCTGAACACAATCGAAGATTTTTAGAAATATTTCTCAGCTCTTTAGGTCCACACAATGTAAGTAAATGGGTGCCAAAAGTTTGACGCTCCACAATCCACATAATGACAAAATATAAAGTACTCCAGATGATGCTGGTGGTTGAATCTTCAGAAGTGATATGATAGGTGTGGTTGAGAAAAAGATCAATACTGAAGTCCTTTTTTTATTATAGATTCTCTTCCTTGCTCAGTCAATTTCCACTTTAAATTCTTCTTCTGTTTTTGGTGACACATCCTTCATGCATACCACTCCCTAATGGGCAGGGAGAAATTATGACAAAAATAACTTAAATATTGAACTGTTTCTTGCCCACACCTATCATATTGTGTCTGAACACATGGATTTAACCACTGAGTCATACTGTTATGTTCCCTTTATGTGGATTTAGGAGTTTCAAAATTTTGGCACCCATTCACTTGCATTGTATGGACCTACAGAGCTGAGATATTCTTCTAAAAATCTTTGTTTGTGTTCAGCAGAAGAAAGAAAGTCATACACATCTGGGATGGCATGAGATTGAGAAAATTATGAGATAATTTTCAGTTTTGGGTGAACTATCCCTTTTAGCAGCTCCTTTCACTAACTATTTGATGACAAAAATCTGAGTATCAGTGTTTTCATCATGGTTGCATCAGCTTGCATTAGCATTAGTTTAATTAAATCAGTTCCTGTTCCTGATGCTTAGAACTGCAGTATAGTGACCACCAGCACAATCATATTGACAAATTATTTGAAAGCCCATCCTTTATTTTTTTATTTCAATATATTTGAATATATAGGTCTACTGAAGGTTATCCACGGATGCCTGAGAATTAGACATATGATTTTATGCATGGTTACAAGGCAAAAAGTTAATGGAGAAACTTTAATGCAAACACTTTTACCTGCTGTCACCTGTATGTCTCTGCTTGGCATACAGTAGCTGACATTTTAGTGGAAACCTGTATGTGTGAGAGAGTGTGAGTGAGTGTGTGAATGAGTAATGCAAACTGATTTAGACTGACCTTAGATTTAGATTTGTATTTTGCTTGATTATTATTATTTTTTTTTTTTGTCTTGTCAATCACAGGTAATTTTCCTATTTGTGAAAAGACCATATAAATCACTACATATGGTGCATTTGCTAAATATTGGTAAATGTTTGCTCTCCAACTGGAATTCAGTTAAATGTTTTATGTGAAAAATGTTTTTGTTCTGTCTGTATAAGTGACATTGCCCCATCACTGTCACCCACTAAAGCTGTGAATGTCTGTCACATCTCTGTTGGCCTGGCAAGCAGTAAAAACACACAATCCTTAAATTATGCAAACAGCTACTGCAGTCCAGCAACTGACACATGTGTCAGCATCACTTAAAACTGTAGCATGACTCAGCCAGTGAATAAATCCCTGCTTTTGCCTTTATTGCAGGCAGGGTAAAACAGTTATATAAAATGGAAATGCAGTGAGGAACGTATGGAGATTACACTGCTCACCAGACAAATCATAAACTTCCTTGTGAGTTTTCAGCCTCACAGGTAGGGATACCAATCACCAACATTTACAAAACAGCCAAATTTAAATAGTTAAGTTTATTGTTTACTGTGTAGACACATTAGATGTAAGTTTTCCAAATATAAGTGCCATCCAAATATAAATACATTTTCTAATTATTTAGCTACAATTACAAAATATGATAATAATAGATCAGATATATGGACCTTTTTTCTGTCAGCTTACCACTGTATACTCTTTTCTAACAGGAACCTAAATTGTGTCCTGTCTCTGCATCCATGTGGGTAGGTGGAGGCTTTGTCCTTGGTATTGCAGAAGTGACATACAACCCAAAAACTGGACCCCTTTGGGCCCTAATGCCAGTTTCTTTCACCCTTCTTTTTTTGGTGAGCACAAGAGAGGCACATCTGTAGGCATCGAAAGTTTCTTTTAATGAGTCATTGTGGTGATAGTGGTTGACTTTGTGTAAGATATTACTTTATTATTCATGCTTGGCATTTAGTCATACAGCTTTAAACTGTAGATTTGTAGTCCAAACAGTTTTTGCTCTCTTTTTTGTTGCTGCTGGTTTCCTTTGATTTTCTAGTTTATTCTCCAATATAGGTTATACAGTATAAATGCATAACACAGATTTTGTGATGTTTTGCTAAATATTTAGCAGTTTTGGTTTATGAGAAAATCTCTATAGGCTATGCTTTTGTTTGAAACAAATAAAATTAACAAGTAAACTTTGGCAATAATGGACTAGCAATGCTCAGTCTCTACAACCTCTTCCCCAAATTTGCCTTATTTCTTTCTTTGATATTTCTGTAGGTGGGCTTTTCTTTACTAAACCCATGATGGCTAACAAGTACAAAACCATAATGGACCCTTTCCACTTGAAGTATGGAAATTGGAGCAGTTTACTACTATTCTGATCTGAGAAATCTTGCTGATAACAAGAACATTTGTCCGCTTAGGTGAACTCACACATTAGCACACATTAGAATTTAGTACTGTAATTATTCAAATCCATATTACTATTTAATCAAACCAGTATAAAACTTTGTTGTTCCTCAGTCATAACCTTCCTGAAGAGAGCAGCTTAACCAGCATGCTAGTGTAGGTCAGTGTGTGCTAGTTTGAGCTGGTCTAGCTGGTGGACAAGTAAAGCCAATAGCCATGCTGGTTAACCAAGTATGTTGGTGTATCTTGAGAGATAGCACATCCCTCTGTTCCCTCAGAGAGCGAACGTGGCTGTGCATGTGTTTGAGTCATTGTCATTAGCATAGCAGTAATAAGATAATTTGTGTGATTGGATGGCTATTCTGAGCAAGCTGCTAAAGAGAAAGTGTAGTGGTCCACATACTGATCCCTGTGGTACCCCATTGGTGAGGTTGCAGGGGAGGAGAGTAAGCTTTTTCAGCTGACTTGATAGGACATGTTATCCATATATAGGACATTAGCCTGTGCTGGATGACCGGAGTGCTTGGATTACAGTAAAGAAATGCAGTTTCATTAAAGTAACCAGGTTTATCATCAGATTAATAGGTGTCGGATGGGTTGCTGTTGTTTAGCATTGACAGGTTGCCTTAACCAGAAATGTTCTGTCATTTACAGAATTTCAAAACATTAATGGATAATTTGAAATTGCTTTCTGTCATTTTGATAGATAGAAAATAAGGTATTTGGTCAATTGATTCACTACTTTAGAAACATTACAACAATATAGGATTCTATTAGGTATTGGAAGTTTTCATTAAATCGGCTGACCAGATTGCTAGACCATTATGTCTTTTTCAAAATAAAAAGGAAAAGTAGAGAACACAGTACTTGGTAAGTCTATGAGAGCACTTGCCAAAGAAGTTCTTGTGATATCAATGTCACAATAAAAATACCAAGCATTTAAACACTTTCCAGACAGATAGAAATAGAGCATGACAAAAAATGTACAACCCAGTCCATCAAAGTAACGGATGATGATTATTTGTAGCATAACCTCTGGTAGTAATGGTAGTAACTGATGATTTAAGGCACAAGATTTCCTGTAAACAACATCAGCACCCCAGAGACAATGCACAATGCAGATGCATAGCACATGTGCGTTCACGTAAGCATGCGTTAGCATGTTTAACTATGTGATGTATCATTCCAGGTTGGATTATGAGTGTAATCCTGAACATTTCATACAAGATGGCGCCGCAGATGGCTGCTTCGGTGTGGAGCTCTCCAGAGTTTTTGTTACTTTTGTTTGTTTGTCATGTTTTTTGTCACATTTTCCCAATCAGTTTCATCAGGGATGAACTGCTGAATATTTGGCAGAGCATACCTGATAATTTTTGTTAAATATTCTGTGAGATTTTAATAAAGCTAACCTCACCTGTGAACTGCCAAAATACAAACATCACATCACATGCCCCACCAGAGACAGAAATATACTGGACCACCGCTACATGACTGTAAAGGATGCATATCGCTCTATCCCACATGCAGCTTTAGGACTCTCTGATCACTGTCTCTTTCATCTTCTCCCGACCTTCAAGCAGAAACTAAAAGCAGCTAAGCCTGTAGTAAGGACTGTAAAGAGATGGACTAATGAAGCAGAGCTGGAACTACAAGCCTGCTTTGCACTGATTGGAGTGTTTTTGAAGCTACAGCCACAGACCTGGATGAGCTCACAGATGCTGTGCATCATATATCAGTTTCTGTGAGGATATATGCATCCCTACTAGGACATTTTTATCATTCAATAATGATAAACCATGGTTTACAGGAAAGCTCAGACAGCTTCGTCATGTCAAAGAGGATGCTTACAGAAGTTACAGTTTTCAGCCAACGATACTGCGTCTGTGTGGAAAGGCCTGAAAAGCATCACCAAGTACAAGACACCTCCCCCTTGCTCTGTAGAGTGTCAACTAATGGCTAATCAACTGAATGTGTTTTACTGCAGGTTTGAAAAGCCCAGTTTACAACCCTCCCCTGCTCTGATCTTCAACCCCTTGCTACTCAATTTGCACTTATGATCTGTGAGGAGGATGTGTGTCGGGTCTTTCAGAAACAAAAGTCTAGGAAAGCTTCAGGACCAAACAGTGTTTCACCTGCCTGTCTGAAAGTCTGCACTGACCAACTGGCCCCCATCTTCACACAGATCTTCTATAGATCACTGGAGCAGTGTGAAGTTTCCTGCTGCTTCAAACGCTCCACCATCATTACGGTCCCCAAAAACCCCAAAATCACAGGTCTTAATGACTACAGACCATTTGCTCTCACATCTGTGGTCATGAAGTCATTTGAGAGACTGATTTTGGCCTATCGGGAGGACATCACTGGACCCTAACAGAGCAAACAGATCTGTGGATGATGCTGTCAATATGGGACTGCATTATATCCTGCAACAACTCGACAGACCTGGGACTTATGCAAGGATCCTATTTGTGGCCCTCATTTCAGCCTTCAATACCATCATATTTGATCTTCTCTCAACCAAACTGACCCAGCTCTCCGTGCCCACCCCATTCTGTCGATGGATCACCATCTTTCCGACAGATAGGCAGCAGCTAGTGAGACTGGGTAAACTCACATCTGGGACCCTCACTGTTAGCACTGGTGCTCCTCAGGGATGCGTTCTCTCTCCACTGCTTGTCTCCCTGTACACAAATGACTGCACTGCAAAGGACCCCACTGTCAAGCTCCTGAAGTTTGCAGATGACACCATGGTCATCGGCCTCATACGTGACGGTGACGAGTCTGCATACAGACAGGAGGCTGATCAGCTGGATGTCTGGTGTGGTCACAACCACCTTGAGCTGAACACGCTTGAAACAGTGGAGATGTTAGTGGACTTCAGGAGAAATCCTTTGAGATTATTTGCATTGGCCGATAACCCTGCCTGCTAAATAGACTTTTTGACCCCTTTTGTCAGTTCAAAAATCTTCCAACAACCTTGCCAGTGGATACAAAACATTATGTGTACATCTCATTTGCCCATATTACACTATATTCTGAATATATCAATATGATATTGACCATGTTGGATTGCAAAGTGGCAATCCTCAAACAGTGTTGAGATGAGGAGGAGGGTGTGGCCGGGCTGTGAGGATGCACGCCCGGCGCTGAATTGTCCTAATCAGCCGGGAGGAGAATAAAGACAAGCCGGAGGCGCCAGTTCGAGAGAGAGAGAGAGAGACAGAGAGAGACACGCGGCCGCTGTGTGTATGAGCATGTCTGTGTGTTTTATGTTAGGTTTCAGTTTCTTTATGTCATTAAAGTTATGTTGACTGTTCTGCCATTTCCCACGTCCTCCTTGCCCATCATAAGAACCCTGTTACAAGTGTTTTCATTGATCCTCAGTAAAGAATTTTATTCTGGATTGAATTGCCTAAAACACAAAATAAACTGAAGATGTACTTCCACCACCAATGTTCTGCTGAACTCTAACTGTTGAATATTACATGATAAAAGACACTGGGAGGTCTGGCTTACATCCATTCTATGAGAGGATCCTGTGTTCTGCATCATACACTCAGGCTCAGGTCACTGGTCTCATTTCCTCTGCACTTTGTCTGGTGCTTGCAATTCCTTCTGTATTGGTTGGTGCTGTGGCAGCCTCTACAGGTACGACATTCATATACTCAGTTGTATATGACATACCGTCAATAGTTTACTGAGTTATCAACCCTTGTCTTTCGATATTACACAAAGCATAGCCTTTAGCTAAATCTACCCGTATTAAACAGAATAGTCTTGTATGTCAGACAAAATGCCACACTTTCAAACAAATGTCTTTCCACAATATCTCTTTATGAGAATCAAGGCTTCTACTGAGAGTTCACATGTATTGTGTTGGTGTTTATATCTAGATTTTCTAGATTGGAACCTGACACGTTAAGTTCTCCCCTCTCCGTTTGAGCGTGGAGAGGCTGGAGCAGTGTTTCCCATCACTCTACAGTACCTTTCTTCCCCCTACATCTCTGTCATCGGGATTGGAGCAGTGGCCACTTCTGTCTTCATCTCTATGGACTTTGCTATAACATCTTCTGCTTCCCACTTTCCAACAGCATCTACAAGAACATCATCCATAGACAGGTGAGAAGACTGCAGCGTGAGTTTAAACTGCCACTGAGTTTTAATGACATAATTGACATAATCTCATTTATTTTAGCACTAAACAATATACATAAGTAAGCATTTAATACTGCTTTTTTCTTACAGGCATCAGACAGAGAGATGAAGTGGGTGATCAAGACCACTGTGGTGGTGGTTGGTTTGATAGGAACAGCTTTGACCTGCCTGGACAGTAGCATTCTTGTCTTCTGGATGGTGGCTGTTGACCTGTCCTACACCTTGATCTTCTCCCAGATTTTATGTGTTCTCTTCTTAAAAAGCTCAAACAGCTATGGTGCCATAGCCTGGATTATCCTAGCAACGCTGCTCCGCTGCCTTAGCAATGAGTCTGACTTCTAAACAAAGTGTTGTCAGGCTGTTTCTCAAGTTTTGCTTGAAAAGTTTTCAGTTTTTATGAACATCATTTACACCAGAGCCTAAAACATGACCTATCCAAAACAATATATCTGACACTATAAACTTTGATCAGTACATAGTTGGCTGCAAAGGATACAGGTAGGCTATATATCAGAGTCAAGCAAGTCAGTCCACTTGGCTCATCTTTGAAACGCTCCCATGCAGGCTGGGCTGCTATTTTCTATGTAAACAAGCAGCATAAAATTCAACTCCTATCTACTTACGAAGACCGGATGTGGAGAAAGACCAAAATCTCCAAAACAGTTGATCAAGATTACTATCAAAGGTCATCTGACAACAAAAGGCCCTTTCCCACCTACAGCCCTTTTAATGTTCCTTTAGTAACTTTCTAGATGAGAACTTTTAAGAGGAACGGGACAGCCGTGGAGACTTTTACTCTACTGCATTCCGACTCACAAAAGTAACCCTCGTAGTGACGTCATTTAGTATCGACAATTTTTCTTTTGATGTTATTTGCATGTGCGATTCAATAGCAACAACAACAGAATCAACAACACCGACGGAGGATGCCGGGATCGGAGCTACACTTGTTTGTTTAGGGGTTTTTTTAACGAAATTTGGCTGCATTGGAAAATGTAGGCAGCTGCCTAATTAGTTTAGGTTTAAACGACAGTGGTTTTTGGATAAATGGAACTCTTTGGACAGTTTAAAAAGCATCTTATTTCATCCTACCTTCATCCATCCCTTTACTGCCTCTGAAGGCAGCATTTTCCAGTTTTCGGACACAGTTGGTGTCTTCAGGTTACAGTTTAAACTGGGTGCGTGAGGCATGCGTGCGGTGCTCCGTGATGCAGCCGGAGTGAGAGATGACACGAGGTGGCGAACACGCTCTTTAACCACGCAGCACATGCTGAACTTAGCGGACAACATGTTGCACTATAAACCTATTTATCAACACAGTCTTTTACAATAAAGGTTTTTAGGACTCAGCATAAATTACTGTACTGAAATACTAAACTAGCCACAAACATGCCAGAAGTTTGCAGCTCTTTACAAGTGGTGAACCTCCAGCAAACCTTTGGCAACAATGGATAATTTGCCACAAGTTTGCCGCAAAGCTCCTTTGCATGTGAAAATTATCTGTGGTGAATCTGAGGCAAGTTTGTGGTAAATTTGCAGTGAAATCTAAATTTTTATAAGGGCTTACTCACTGAATTTGATGCAAGTTGACCACGCAGTAACAGGCTCGTAATACTTCCCAGAAATCACTTTATTTTCCGTATTGTCACGCACTACAGTTGCAATGAAAACTCAAAGCATGTCTTCAGATGATGTCACACAAACACACAAAATGGGTGATTCTCTTTGGATACTGTGTTGATTTTATGTTATTTCTGTTAAGAGAATTGTAAAATTAGTGCAATCCTCTGAGTAGCAGGCTAGCAGCTAGTTTGTTCACTAATGGCGGCTGTGGACTACTCTCCTTTCTCACTGCTTTTTGCGTCATAGGTTTTTGACAAGTCACAGGCTGCAGCACCTCACACAGTCTGCCACAGTCCCTATATGCCCCAAAAGTATCTACGCCAGAGTAGGAGCTAAAAATATACCCTAAAATGGCTTCAAGGAACTATTGTTCCTCAGGTGCGAAAGCGACGAAAAGCACTATTCCCTGGGAAAAGTACCTAAAACAGGCTTTAGCGCAAGTGGGAAAGGACTTAATGGTTGTCCTTCTTTAGCTCAAATCATTCTAAAAAAAAAAAAAACTCTTTTTTTTTCAGGCTGGTCCAGCTAATGTGCATACGTGTCCTCAAGCTGACTGAGAGGTGATGTCTGTATCTAAACGGTGATTGTCTCTTTTATTCAGGTAAAAGGCGAGACTTCCTAGTCTACATCCGTTGGCCGTTCCAGTTTCTCCTATTCATTTTATTAGCAGTGGTCTGCCTCCACTAAACTGTCTCTGGTTTATATTTCGATCTTGAGAGTTTGCGGATTAGTTTATGCTTACTAGGTACAGCTACAGATGTCATTGGACAAAAACTGTCATCATAAGACTCTTCGCACTATGCTGAACCCTGAGATAGGTAATGTTTCACACCAGTTATTTTAATGGGTTCTAAAGCTCTCTTGGGAGGAGTGTTAGCATCACCATTTGCAGTTCCAAAGCTTGAAACAATACGGTAGTAGAATGTTATCAAAAGATAACTAATAAAAATGCCTCATTCAATATGAATGTGCTTTGGGATAGTCGCAGAAACTTGAACTGTTTGGTTTGTGTCTAACGGGAAATTAGTTTTAAACAATTAATGCAAATTTGCTAAATGAACAACACATTAAGAACAGATGGACAAGAATCTAGCTTTTGATACTCATCACATGCTCATTTGTTCAATGGTAACCTCAGTAAATAATCTATAAAAAGGTTAATCCAAAATTTAGAAAATGTACGTTGCAAAATCTCAAAATCAGACTACCCAGGATAATATTAAAGGGATAGTTCACCCAAAAATTTAAATTCTCTCATTTACTCACCCTCATGCCATCCCAGATGTGTATGATTTTCTTCTGAACACAAATTAGGATTTTTAGAAGATCATCTCCACTCCGTTGGTCCCAACAATGCAAGTGAATGGTGGCCAGAACTCAGCATGAAAGTAATCCATACAAATCCAGAAGTAATATGATAGGTATGAGAAACCAAACAAATCAATATGAGTGCTTTTTTGCAATAAATTTCCACCTTAGACCATCCCCAAGTAGTTGGTGGATAAAAATGAGTGACTGCCACACCAGAACTAGATAATATATACATTTAAAAAATAAATAGGGTTTTCACCCACACCTATAATCATACCACTTTCAGAAAGACATGAATTTAACCACTAGAGCCATAAGGATTACTTTTATGCTGCCTTTATGGACCTTCAAAAATCTGGTCACTATTCACTTGCATTGGATGACATATAGAGCTGAAAAACCCTTAAAAAAAAAAAAAAAAAAACCACCTTTGCATTTTGCAAAGTCAGTCATACACATCTGGAATGGCATGAGAGTGAGTAAATAAGAAGTTTCAATTTGGGGTGAACAATTCCTTAAACTCTTTGGTTAATATTTAAAAAAAAAAAAAAAGAAAGCATGAGAGGGCAGAAGGGGGAAAGCTGATGATCCACAGGGAGTAAATGCTTTGGGATTACATTTACAGTGCTATTGGAAGTCTTTCCTGGCAAAAGAGGAGACTTTACCCAGTACAACTAGTCATTATAAATAAAGCAAAACACCAAGACCGACCTTCAAGAAAACGAATGCAACCACACACATAAGGGGATTCATTTGCAAGGTTTATTTCACCAAGTTCAAAATGAGGGCAGATAATTTCACCTTTGATCAGATGGTGAATGTACATAGAACATTCTAAGAGTTAGACATGAGCCTCTGTGCAACTAAATCAATGAAAAGTAGATGGTCTCTGCACTGACACACAATTGTGACTGCCATGAAAAGACAGCATCAGCTTCCACAAGGCCATGTGGTCATTATCAAATAAAAACACTGAGGGCCAGTAATATGCCACTCCATTCCTCGGCCATAGTATCTTGGTGGTTGGCAGAAACAGTCTTTCACCTAAAGTGAAGCAACTTGAAGCTCACTGCAACCTCATCTTGCCCTTGGTGAAGATCAGACGGTGAGTTCATGCCTCACATTGCTTCTCCTGTTCAATGGCTTGAAGGAAAAAGAAAAAAAAAAAAAAAAGGAAAGTCATTCATTTGAAAACAGATCAGCTTAACTCAAGACTTAAGGTGGAGAGAAAATATAAACTGCAAAAAGTACCACTTTATGTAATACCAAAAAGGCAAAAATTAATGGTTCAGAAGGTTGCATAAAACCTCACACTCACTTTCTTTGGTTGGAAGAGTATTCTTCTCTTGCGTCTCAGTTTTCTTCAGCTTAGCTTTGTCAAACTGAGAGATCTCGCTGATATCAGGCTTGTCTGCCATTGCTTTGGTTTTCTGAAGGGGAAAAAAAAAAAAAAAAAAAAAAAAAAAAAAAAAGTGACAAGTCAAGTTAAACAGATGAAATTCAGATCACTGACTGTATTAAAGCCATATAAAAGCACCAAACAGATTAGTGCAGATATTCAAAGAACACCATAATACAATAACTACCCCCAGAAAAACCTCACTCTACAGCTATAACACACCACACAAGATGTAGGAGACACAGCAAAGGATTGCTAATTTTACACTTATATACTTGGACAACTCTAAGCAACATTTGCCCCTCTTTAGGGGGCAGACTGGGACCAATAGGCATCTGACTGCTTGGTAACTGACGCTGCATTTAATTAATACTGCAGGTGCAACTTGTTGGCCATTTGTTCTTTTAATTTTAATTGGACAGTTAATTAATTGATTGACAAGTTTATGTCTATCCATAATGGCAACCTCGTGTTGTAAAAAATGAAGAGACAGATCATCTTAAGGTCTAGTCTAGAATTAACATTTAAGCTTTGTTTTGTTGTCCATTTTCTTTATTCACAAATCACAGATATGCTTGTCAACTCCTAACTTTCCCTCTTATAAATTACAAATATATATTCAGTCATCTTGAAAGAAAAAAGAAAAATGTAAAACTGTATCAATGCACTATGATGACATGTTTTCAAATCCCACATGATGCATGTTCTCGTTTGATCTCTGTTGTGATCTAGACCACTATTATGCCTGGAATAAGGTTCTCTAAAAAAGCAGATCTCAGATCAGTAAATTATCAATGCCATCGTCCAGCACAGCAGACCTCAGATTAGTAAATCAAGCGTTGGCATATTCAAGCCAATCAGAGCTCGAGCGTGTTGTGATACAAGTGCGCGACGGAAACGCGTGTAACTGCGCGATTGAATGGCATGAGGTTTATTATTTCGTTTTTATGAACAGCACGTAGTCATCAAATCGTCTATGCCTCGGAATATTTTATCATCTATCGACTCGGAGATCATTCATTGAGGGTAAAACAATAAAAGTACCAATGCAATTCGTGCAATTCAAATGTGAACTGTTAATTTGGATGGTAGTATGTTCTTATAATAACGAACAAAAATGCATCATAATTTTTTATTCTCTCAATATGACATTCAGTCCTACCTGACTGTGTGAAATACATTTCTCTCGCATATAGCGATTGTTTTGCATTGCTGAGATGAGCGGGCGCGGTCGATTGTGTTAATATATGAGTTGTCATTGTCATGAACATCACTTGGTCAGGCCTTTACTAAATATTTTCTCTTGTTATTGGCAATCACCATCATCATCAAAAAAAAAAAAAAAAAATGACAGATTGTGAAAGCCTGTTACACTATTTGAAGATGGTCTGTTATTAAAATTATTATGGTTAACATTATTATATGGTTTTATAACTGTATGAACTATGGTATTTTGGTTGGTTGTATGATAAACCTTGGTCAATTTTAGTAAGAAACCATGTCTGCCCCTATTCTACCAATGTCTAGCAATAATGCATGGATTCCAATATGATATTGTGAGGATTTGACTTTTTTTTTTTTTTCATTTAGACCATGGTGTTTGGAATTGGGCCTGCAATACGCTTGGAGAAAAAACAAATCTAGGGGCGTCTGTTGTCTGTGTTAGATCTGCATACTAAATTGTGAGCTAGTCTGTGATGTATCTGACGACTGGCGTGTCCCTGTCCCTGTTCCCAATAGGTTTACAACCCTCAGGCCCTAGAAAATGTGCTGATCTGCTTAAATTGAAGGCTTCATCAGGGCCTTTTCATTTTTGTGTGGTTCTTCAGTAACCAGACCAATAACACAGGCTTCTTTAAAGCATGAGAAACATACCAAGATTTTTTCAAGCCTAGGTTTGGCAATCAGTAGTTATTATATACTAGCAGATTCTCATTTGAGACAGTTTGGTTCATGCTGCTTGTCATTAGACAGTTTAGACACCTCACTTCTTGCAGCTGTTGCAATATTTAATTTACAGAGGGATTGATATTATTTCTCTGAGATTAGCATTCAGTCATGAAAGGTATATAGTGTAAACAATATGTGCAAAATATGTTGCAATTATTTATGTAATGCATAAATGTAAACTAGCGTAGGATGAAAAGCAAAAGGGTTAGAGATTATATAACAACAACAGAAAAAAGCAAACATAATGGCGTTTATCTTTTAAAACACATAGATAAAAAGTGTTTTTTTTAGGTATGCATGGACATTCACAGACCTGCAGCTGAGAGCACATCATTTTGGAATCAAAATTTCAGTAATAAAGTTTGTGAAATATTTTTTTTCTTTAAAGGTTCATTTTTAATGAATTCATATACATACCATCGCTCATGCAATGCAGCAGGGTTTTCAAACTGGGGTCCGGGGACACCCAGGGGGCGCAAGGTGGTGCTAGGTGGGCCACAATATACTTTCAGAGAAAAAAATGGCAAATACGTTGATATTATTTCCATTTCATTCTTAAATCACCATTAATCATGATTATCTCTATTATATTGACAGCCATAAGAAAAAAATAAAAACTGAGATAAAAAAAATAAATTGCCATAGAATTTCATATATTATGAGAACAAAAATCTTTTTTGTAATAAATAAGGTTTGCAATTCACTATTCTCTGTAAAGCTGCTTTGAAAAAATAGCACTTTTCACAATAAATATAAGTATATAAAATAAAATATTGTGATTATTATATATTTTTTCTTGCATTGAAAATGTTTCCCTTTGGAATTATACATCTAACATTACTCCAGCATAAGAAAGATACAATGTCAACTTAATTAGAAGCAAATATATTCCAGATAATTCTGGAATGCCCAATTCTCACTACTTAGTAGGTCCTCGTGGTGGCGCAGTTACTCGCCTCAATCCGGGTGGTGGAGGACAAGTCTCAGTTGCCTCCACTTCTGAAACCGTCAGTCCACTTATCTTATCACGTGGCTCATTGTGCGTGACACCGCGGAGACTCGCAGCACGTGGAGGATCATGCTACTCTCCGCGATCCACGCGCAATATACCACGCGCCCCATTGAGAGCGAGAACCCCCAATTGTGACCACAAGGAGGTTACCCCATGTGACTCTACCCTCCCTAGCAACCAGGCCAATTTGGTTGCTTAGGAGACCTGGCTGGAGTCACGCAGGATGCCCTGGATTCGAACTCGCAACTCCAGGGGTGGTAGTCAGCATCAATACTCGCTGAGCTACCCAGGCCCCCTTCCAGATAACATTTAAATAATTTCTTTTGGTCTTAGGACAATGACAGTATAAAAGCCAATTATTTAATTTTGCAAACAAGAATACTTTATAATATCATGTTTACTACTTTTCTCACACAGGGGTCCCTTGCAAGGTGATCGTCTAATTTGGGGGTCCTTGGCATCAAAAAGTTTGAAAACCACTGTGGTGTACTATTTAAATTGTGACATTTATGTAGAAAGAATGGTGGTTTGGTCAACTGTTGCTGATCATTTAAATTTTCCCTTTTCCTTATAAAGACATTTTAGTTGATGCACCATCATGATGTCACTTCTGGCCCATATCATGAATCTTTGATTGGCTGTCAACGAGTACAATGCCCTCCATCGACCATTTGAAACAGGGGTCAGCAGACCAAGATGAGGCAGAAGTCAATAGCCAACATCAAGGGTCACTGCAGAATCAGAATCATTACTTGTGTGGCTCTGTAGCAGCGTTCGCCAACATAGCCATCACATTTCCCATGCACAAGGTGTTGTTCCGCCAGCAGCTGTTTGGTTTGCGGGCTTTGGAAGCTGTGCGGCAACTCCAGAAGGACGGCTTACGTACTCTATACCGTGGCATCCTCCCTCCCCTGCTCCAGAAAAGCAGCACCATTGCAGTTATGTTCGGACTCTATGAGGACTTCTCCCGGTTGTTACGGCTACATGCTCCTCTAGCCCCCGAACTGATGACACAGAGTGTTGCAGCAATTCTGGCGGGAACAGCTGAAGCTATCTTCACTCCGTTTGAGAGAATACAAACTCTTCTCCAGGACCCGCGTCATCATGGAAACTTACAAAACACTGCGCATATTTTCCGGATGCTGCTACAGCAACATGGTATTCAAGAGCTTTACCGTGGCCTTGTCCCAATCCTACTGAGAAACGGCCCTAGCAATGCTTTATTCTTTGGCTTGCGTGGACCGCTTAAGGAGCTGCTTCCTGAGGTGGAGACTAAGGCTGGGCATTTGGTTAATGACTTCTTATGTGGAGGGATTCTGGGAGCAGGGCTTGGTGTGTTGTTTTACCCTCTAAATGTAGTAAAGTCTCACGCACAGGCGCAGATTGGTGGGGAGTTTCAGTCCAGCAGGGTGATATTGGCGACTATTTTGAAAGAGAGGGATGGGAAGGTGAACCGCCTCTTTCGGGGTGTACATTTAAACTACCAGAGATCAATTATCTCATGGGGAATTATAAATGCTACATATGAACTTTTACTGAAAATGTTCTGATTTAGATGTTTTAAAAGATGGAAATGCACACAAATGGCTTCCTTTATTGTTTAAAGGGGTTGTTTATTTTATAATTATAATTATCTCTTATTAGATCCACTTATAATGTTATAAAGTGATGTTTGGGCACAGTTTAAATGGTAATTACATTTTCCAATCTATCTCCTTTTTTTTTGTCTTTTTTTTTTTTTTTGCTGTAACTTTAACACTTCTGTATGTAAACGTCCTCTTTGCATTTGAAATGAGTAACAGCTATTTGCTCCGTTTTTGCAGTGTTAAAGGGATAGTTCACCCAAAAATGAAAATTCTCTCATCATTTACTCACCCTCATACCATCGCAGATGTGTATGACTTTCTTCAGCAGAACACAAATGAAGATTTTTAGAAGAATATTTAAGCTCTGTTGGTCCATACAATGCAAGTGAATGGTGATCAGACATTTGTAGCTCTGAAAATCACATAAAGGAAACATAAAAGTAATCCATGTGACTCCAGTGTTTAAATCCATGTCTTCAGAAGCAATATGACAGGTGTGTGTGAGAAACAAAACAATATTTAAGTACTTTGTTTTCTCTAAATCTCCACTTTAACTTTTGGATGTGAAAGTGAAACTAAACAGGCACCACGTGTGACTTTCAGATGTAAAAGTGAAAGTGGAGAATCTGGAAACCAATAAACACAGGAGTCAGTTTGGTGTTTGTGGTCTCTGTTGCTTTTGTGTGTTAAAAGAAGCACCCCATCTAAGCCAGAGTCCTTCATGCTTTTAGTACCCGCTAAAGCTATAACACATTTTTTCAGGGCCATAAGGAATGATTTGACCATGTTTGCTTCCTGCTTCTCATGCACTAAGAGCTTTGCTATATCACTAACAAAAACAATGATTTTATGAAGGTGAGACCACAGACCTTAGTTGAAAGTGACAAAGTGCCACTTTGGATGATATTGGTTGTCTCCTTAGATGCAATTCTGTGCACTTTTGTGGAATTAGCACTCATTTTTTTCATGCTGTGAAATGTGGCTTCCAGTAAGTTTTTCGGCTGCAGACAGCAATGTGAATGCTTTAGTTTTGTAAAGGGACAGTCACGTGTTTCCTGTTTCATTCATTTCCATTCATACACATGCATTCAAGTAAGTTCAAGTTCGGTGAACTCTTACAGGCAAAAAGATGTTTGACCAATAGAGGATCTAAATGTCACAGATTGACCACTTAGCTAAAATGACACTCTCATTTTAGCAGTTTCGCTTCATCTGTAGGCCTATCTACTACAAATTTAAAAGAATGTACGAGTATGAGATTAGTAAAAATATTGTAAACAATTACTGGTTTTATACTTTTTTCCGGTAGGAGTTTTTGCAGAAAACATTGTGAATAAAAGCTTTTAATGAGTGCATCACAATATTCATTAAAACAAAAATAAAGGCTTCTGTATGACAGTGTATACTTAACCACAGCCTTTATTTGTGTTAATGGTCCACTGAATGCTAGCAACGATTTCTTTCCCTCAAATCACACTTTGCAAGAAACAGACGTTGTGATAATACTGTATCACCACTGTCATTGCTTGAACAGATATTATGCACATGACAATCTTAGTTAGTTCTGTATCTTTGGTGTAATGCAACCTCTTAGACTGTTTCAGTGTGTATGTGTGATATGAGGTGTTGTTTAACTGCGTAGTTGCTGTTTTTTTTTTAATGGTCTTTCTGTGAATACAATCAGACATTTGTAAGCCATATAACTTTGCATGGATTTGTGATTTGTTATTTTAAAGAACTGTCTTGATATAATTATAGGCAAAATTATCTTAATAAAATATAGCTAAAACAACTTAATCAATGAAATGTGAAGGCCTGCTGATTATTCTGATTCAGACATTTTTTACATTTATTTTACGTGCAGTGTTTTGAGATAATGTTCGTGCTGCATTCCCATGCACTCCCAACTAGGAAACAAGACCAATGTAACAAGACATCTATTATAAATTAACTAATAGTGCATAAATGAGTGAACTTACAGTATGTTCTACAGTATTTATTATTATTATTATTATTATTATTGCAGTCATAGGTTTAAATAAGACCATTTGAAATCTCTGTGGCCTAAAGAATATAATGTAAATTGCAGATGATTGGAAATTTGTATATTTAGAAAACTGAGGTTGCTAAATATAGTTTCTTTTCTATCTTTCTTTTAATATAATCAATTCAATTATTTATTTATTTATTTATTTATTTTGATGGAGAGCGCGCTAAAGCACGTTCTCCAACAGGGTGCGATGATAGCATGTCTGAAGCAGCCCATGCACAATGGCTTTGAAGGCAAGTTATTTCTCAAATCAGTGCTATATATTTATCACACAGCTAGCATCTTTGCAGCTGTACTGCCATTACTGCTTATTATTGATATTCAACACTGTCAGGAGAATAAATACATTTTTCTTTTGTTTTTACATAAAAATGTAACGTAATGCATTTAAATTATTTTTTCATCAGTATTTAATTGTAGTCTCAAGACAAAGTCACTGTAATGTTATCTTCCTTACACATAAACTACACTCATTTCATCACAGTATCTAATACATATCAATGAGATTTTCATATTAAACAAAACCATCAGCATATTAACACTGTGGGGCTGAAAATACCCACACGCCTTTGTGTTTGATGATCCTACATTGTTTGAAGTGCACAGTTCTCTCATGTACTCTGGTCTGCAGAGCTGCTCTGTAAAGATGAATGGACAGCTTCATCACTCTTTGATAGCATTAGCTATTAGCCCAGGCTTTGATTAGTACAATGACATTAGCCTCCTACATCCACATTGTTACAGATACGGGTGCATTTTCTCCACCAGAGAAAAGCAAGCCAACGGTACATACATTATGTGCCTTATTAAGTGCCTCAGGGTGCTTATTAATATATACATATTTGAAAGCAAGACATAAAAGTCAATAAGACAATAATTAAGCACAATGATCAAATCTATTAATACTGAACAAAAGCAATGCAGTTTAGTGTGTTCACAATGAAGAATAAAATGAATAACCAAAATTATTCATTTATGCATATTATGAATACATTTGCATTATTTGGCCCCCACAATTCAAATGCTTTCAATGCATATGTGGGACAGTGACTGTATCCTTTGCATTCATTAACATGCTCAGTGCTCAGGGAAAGATTTGGAACACCATCATGTTGTTTCTAAACAATATGACTTTCTTTCTTCCATGGAACACAAAAGATGTTAGGCAGAATGTTCAGTCTTCATTGTATGGAGAAAAGATGCAATGAAAGTGAATGGTGACTGAGGCTGTCAGTCCCTATAACATCTAATTTTGTGTTCTACGGACGAAAGAAAATCATACAGGTCTGGAACATCATAAGGTTGAACTATCCCTTTAACTTTGTGTGTGTGAGAGATGGGCGATTCCTCCTCTTCAGCATGTTCATACCAAATGAGCCTTCAGAGGGTGCATCTATAGAGAACGAGGTAGGACAGCCAAACAACACCTCTGTAGGCCAATTGGAACGAAGGGATCTGTCTCTTTCTTCATCAATCAGTTCTTCCCGTGTGTCTGCAGCCCCTTTTTTGTGTCTCTTTTTCTCATTCTCTCTTGCTTTCTCTCCCTATTGATGGATATGCAGTGTAGTTAAAACACATGCAAATGAGACAGCTGGCATCACACAAACCATGTGACCTGTCAAGGTGGGGGTGGGTTCAAAGACACGCTGCAGCAGGGATCCCTCTACATACACATGCACATACAGACATGCACACACCCTCCCTCACTGGCTCCCAGCAATAATCTTTCCACCCGTTTCATGCTACCTTTTTCTTCTTTTTGGTTTTATTCCTCCTTTTTTATTCTCTGTCTTAAACTTATATAAACTTAAAAGTAGTAATCAAGGCAATGATAACCAGTTATGTCTTTCCCTAATATGTTTGCCCATGCATTAAGCTAATCAACCATACACACCTATGTGCACTGGAACATGTATGTTCACACTTGTACATATTGCACAAATAGGCTCTGCTCTTCTGGTGTGTGTGTGTGTGTGTGTGTGCATTTGAGAGTTTGACAGGACCAACAGCAGGTATCCAGCAGTAGGTCTGGTAGAGAAAAGCTGGCAGCTTACAAACACACACATGCGCACGGATACGTTCCAGCAGACTGCCCTGGCCTTGTGATGAGACCCTTTTGCCAGGTTTGCTCTCTCTCTCTAACTGCGTCACGCTCTCTGTTGCTCCAGATGATGGGTGTTTCTCTAAATCAGGCTAGCCAAATCATATTTTGTGTCATCTTAAATGTGAATAGGCGTGACATGTGTGCACACTTAAAAAGATGCAATGTAAAAAGTGGTAACCTGCAACTGTTACCTTAAGGAGCTTTTTCTACTTTCTCTAACGCTTAAATTTAGTTTTATTGATGTAATCTAGTCAGGCTGATTCAGTAGTGTTAAAGGAATAGTTCGTCGAAAAATGAAAATTCTCTCATCATTTACTCACCCTCATGCAATCCCAGATGTGCATGACTTTCTTTCTTCTGCAGAACACAAACGTAGATTTTTGGAAAAATATCTCAGCTCTGTCGGCCCATAAAATGCAAGTGAATGGTGATCAGAACTTTGAAGCTCCAAAAATAATTTAAAGGCAGCTTAAAAGTACATACAACAGTGGTTAAATCCATGTCTTCAGAAGCGATATAATAGGTGTGGGTGAGAAAAAAATCAATATTCAAGTCCTTTTTTTTAACTATACATTCTCCACCCTGCCCAGTAGGTGGCTACATGCACGAAGAATACAAATTGTCAAAAACTAAAAAAGAAGAATGTGAAAGCAAAAGTGAAAGTAGACATTTTTATAGTATAAAAGGACTTAAAGGGATAGTTCAATCAAAAATGAAAATGCTGTCATTATTTACTCACCCTCATGATTTCCCAGGTGTGTATGACTTTCTTTCTTCTGCAGAACATATTTGAAGAAAAATCATTCAACTCATTAACGATTATTCTGATATATCTGACTACTCTATAAACTGGACCAAATCTACAACACTTCCATTATATAGAAATTTTGCAAACGCTAGAATACACAACACCCCATTTAAAATAGGTAACATTACATATTTAGGAATACACATCTCCCCCAACATCTCAGACTTGTTTAATCTCAACTTCACCCGAGCATTAAAAACAACAGAAGATGACCTCCAACGTTGGGTGAACTTACCACTCTCAGTGATAGGACGAATAGCCTCTATCAAAAAGTCCATATTGCCAAAAATCAGTTACCTCTTCACAATGATCCCGATACAACTTTCAAAAAAAAAAAAAAAAAAAAAAAAAATGCATAATATGAAACTTTACCTGGAAAAATACAAAATCTAGAATTAAACTCCATGCATTACAAAACGGTAAAGACCAAGGAGGCCTTTCAGCATCCAATTTCAAATATTATTATTTAGCAGCTCAATTACAATATCTTAGCAAATGGACAAAATATAACCACTTTCACAACCCCATATTTCTGATATGCAAAGAAATAGTAATGTCTGACCTACCCCACAATCAGACACCACAGTTTATTTCAAACTGCTGTTCAGACAACATTGACAGCATGGTGGAAAATTAATAAAATAACTAGTCACTCTTTATCACCACATACCTACTCACCAATATGGCATAACCCCGATTTTACTATGAATAAATCTCCACTAGATAACAAAAATTGGATTGAAAAAGGTATCACACCATCTCTACACGGACAATAACTTTATTACATTCTCAGAACTGACAAAGAAATACAACATAAATAAAAATCAATATTTCTACTATCTACAAATAAAACGTTCCATCAAAGAAAAAATAGCAAACACACAATTAATAACACTGCCACTTATTGAAATTATTAATAAGATTAATAACTCCACAAAATAATTATCTAAGTTATACAATTTACTGTTATCTTTTGACACATCATGCTCAGTACCAGTCACACAATGGGGACAGGACCTCAATATCACCACTGAAAATAACTTCTGGAAACAAATCTGTAAACATATATTCAGTTTTAGTAGAAATACAAACATACAATTAATTCTATACAAAATCAGAACACACTTAACGCAACTGAAAGTGTGTAAAATGGGGATAGTAGATTCGGACTAATGCACACATTGTACTCTCAACACAACAGACAACTATCTTCATGCACTATGGTCATGCCCATCTGTAGCCTTATTCTGGAAAGAAGTTATCACTAAAATATCAACCTTCTTCAAATGCAATATTCCTGCAAATCCATCCTTACGCCTCTTAGGAGACCTTTCAACAATAACCCCTACAGTTGAATACACAGCTCCACTTCTTTTGTCTCTAGCTATCGCAAAGAAAGCCATTCTCATTAACTGGAAAAATAAAAGCCATGTGTCCATCACACAGTGGCTACAATTACTAAAAGATCTAATAACCAATGAAAGACAAACAGCTTCATTTAAAAATCAACTTCAGAAATTCACTCTGCTATTTACTCCACTCATTGTAGGTTTAGATATTAATACCACAGTGAATTCCCTCAATTGAATCGACGCCCCACACCATATAACTTTATATATTCTATCACAAAAAACAAAAACAAACAAAAAAACACATTATATATATTTAATACGACCACTGTGAATTGATGCCCCACTCTACATGATTGTGAATAATATATTCTATGTTATGGTTTGCTGTTGTGTTATATTCTATTCTAGTCTACCACGTTATATTATATATTTTATAATATATTATATTACATTATACTTTTTTATTATACTATATCAAATTATTTAATTCTGTTATATATAATATTATAATAAAACTGCACCTTTCACCCTTTAATCTGTACTGAAGAACAATTAACATCCTAATTCTCTAAAGCAGTTTGCACACCCCTAAATATAATATGATGTTTTACCTTGTGAATTTCATAGTTTTTTTATTTTTATGTACAGTCATTTCAAATCAGATGATTGCAACACGCTCCAAAAAAGTTGAGACAGGGGCAATTTAAGACTAATAACAATTTGACGAGTTAAAATAACAAGGCAATGTGAAACAGATGTTAAACAGGTGAGGCAATCGTGTCATAGTATATAAGGAGCCTCCAAATACAGCATTTAAGAGCAAGATCATTCGAGACTTGTCAATTTGCCAACAGATGCTTCAGCAAATAATCCAGCACTTTGAGAACAGTGTTCCCCAAAGACAAATTGGAAGGATTTGGGGCATTTCACCCTCTACAGTGCACAATATAGTTAAAAGATTCAAGGAATCCGGTCAAATCTCGGTGCGTTAAGGGCAAGACAAAAAACCATTTCTGAATGTGTGTGATCTCTGATCCCTCAGACATCACTGTCTTAAAAAAACATCATTCATCTGTAATGGATATCATGAACAAGGGCTTGGGATTACTTTTGTAAACATTTGTTAGTCAAAACAACTCGCCGCTGAATTCACAGATGCAAGTTAAGACTTTACTATGCAAAGCAGAAGCCCTACATCAACACTGTCCAGAAACGCTGCTGACTTCTCTGGGCTCGGTCTCATCTTAGATGGAAAGTAGAACAGTGGAACCGTGTTTTTTGGTCCGATGAGTCCACATTTCAAATAGTTTTTGAAAAACGCATCCGTCGTGTTCTCCGGACCAAAGAGGAAAAGGACCATCCAAGCTGTTATCAGCGTCAGGTCCAAAAGCCAGTGTCTGTATGTGCCAGTGGTGTGTCAGTGCCCATGGCATGGATAACTCGCACATCTGTGAAGGCACCATTAATGCCAACAGATATGTACAAATTTTGGAGCAGCATATACTGCCATCCAGCACCGTCTTTTCCAGGGACGTCCTGGAATTTTCAGCAGGACAACTTCAAACCACATACTGGCCGAATAAGCAGAGAGTGAGGGTGCTAGATTGGCCTGCCTGCAGTCCTGACCATCTCCAATTGAGAATGTGTGGTGCATTATGAAGCACACAATACGGCAACAAAGACCCCGAACACTTGTGCAGCTGAAGACCTGCATAATGGGTGAATGGGGGAACATTTTTAAACTTAACAAACTTGTGTCTTCAGTGCACAAAGGCTTAATAAGTGATATAAGAAGAAATGGTGATGTTTCACAGTGGTAAACGCTCGACTGTCCCAACTTTTTTGGAGTGCATTGCAATAATCTGATTTGAAGTTAATGTACATTAAAAAAAAAAAAAATGAAATTCACAAGGTAAAACATCATATAATGTTTAGTTGTAGTGCTTTCAATATAGCAAAGGGTGAATATAATTTTCATATTGTCCCAACGTTTTCAGAATTCGGGTTGTATAATAATATACTGTATTATATTATAAAGTTTGCATATCACGAAAAAGCATATGTATATTTACAGTGCCGCCTTTAAAAACTTAAAGGCCTGCACTGGGCATCTTACTCTGGGGTTTGCATGCCCTTGGCTCTTGGCGTGGTGTATTGCCCTCATGGGAGTCGATGAGAACTGCCTTTTTTTCTCTCTCTCTCTGGGTCTCAACTCTGGATGTCAACATCCGAGAGTCACTATTGGGAAGTACTTTAATAGTCCCTCAATTTTCCATGATGTCAAGACAGGATCTTAACATTGGGTAACCACTGGTGCGTGGCATGCTGATGTGCAGAGAATGCATGAATTGCAATGCTCTTGGGAGCAGAGGGCAGTCCTTGACCGGTCGGGCGAAGCGGGAATTCTGGATAGCTATTATGGAGGGTGTAGGTGGTTGACGATCTCTGTGGAGGCGGCACACCAGGCTGGGAGCCAGGGGTGTGTGGGCTTCTGAGCGGGATTGGTTGTGTAGATTTAGGTGCTGTCTCTCACCTATGGAATCTAGGTCTATCTCATCAGATATCATATATATATATATATATATATATATATATATATATATATATATATATATATATATATATATATAAATTCTATAACAAATAGTGAACATCTTCTCGAACTATCAATAGGTGTGTAAACTTACGATTTAATCATCTGAATTTGCATTCCTAACTACTGCATAGTACTACATAATGTGAAATTGGCCTACCTAAAAACAGGTTAATGTGTAGTTACATACTTTTATATTATATTATACTATATTATATTATGTATACATATTATACATAGATTTTATTTTCCTCTTCTTTCCATTCCTTCTTCTTTTTTTTTCTTTTTTTTATGATATTGACCCATATACCCAGTTAATATGTACATTTCAACATATTTAAAACCACAATTCGCTTTGCTGTCATCTGTCTTCTATATGTCTGTTTTCTTTGTTTCATGCTCTGTATTGCATGTT
Organism: Myxocyprinus asiaticus; assembly: GCF_019703515.2. Taxonomy (NCBI): domain Eukaryota; kingdom Metazoa; phylum Chordata; class Actinopteri; order Cypriniformes; family Catostomidae; genus Myxocyprinus; species Myxocyprinus asiaticus. The sequence continues at coordinate 6,052,042 of NC_059351.1, read as the reverse complement.
TAATGTTATGTATTTTATTAATGCTTATATCTCCTGTTATGTTATTGAGCAGTCTTTTTTATAGTTGATTTCAACACTATATTGTATTATCTAAGTACCTACAGTATGTGTGTATCACTCTTGTTATACCTTTTTTAATATTTTGTTAAACCCCTTTTTTTCATGTATACCCTGCTATATATTCCTTTTGTATGTTTTGTTGCATTAATAAAACAAATATTAAAAAAGAAGAAAATTATAAAAATATCTTAGCTCAGTAGGTCCTTAAAATGTAAGTGGATGGCGATTTCACTTTAAAGCTCCAACAATCACAGACAGTCAGCATAAACATAATCGATACGACACCAGCTGTTAAATTAATGTCTTCTAAAGCGACACGACTGCTTTTGGTGCGAAAAAGATAAATATTTAAGTACTTTTTTAAACTCTAAATCATGCTTCCGGTCAGTAGCGGTATGCACGTGTGACATAATCGCATCGGCACTTGAGACACGTGAGAACTGAGGCATGTGTGTCACAGCCGGAAGAGCAGCACTGTTTACAAGTGAGAAAGAGGAATGCTATACAGAAGCTTCATTGGTTTTTGTTTAGATCTGTATTTGTATCTGATTGTTAACTCACAATGAGGCATTTGTGTGCTTATCCTGGATGTCTCAACTGAGTGGAGGATAATGTGAGATTATATCTGTATCATGGCAACGCGAATACATCACACGAGAGACCGCGTGATATCCACCCTATCGTGAAGCTTACCGGAAGTGTTGGATTATAGTTAAAAAGTTCTCAAATATTGATATTTTTTGCACCAAAAGTGATCGTATCTCTTTAGAAGACATTAATTCAACCGCTGGAGTCATATCGATGATGTTTATGCTGACTGTCTGTGATTTTTAGAGCTTCAAAAGTGAAATCACCATCCACTTGCATTTTAAGGACCTACTGAGCTATGATATTTTTCTTAAAATGTGTTCTGCAGAAGAAAGTCAAACACACCTGGGGTATCATAAGGGTGAGTAAATAATGAGATCAATTTCATTTTTGGGTGAACTGTTCCTTTAAATATTGATCTTTTTATCACCCACACCTATCATATCTCTTCAGAAGACATGGATTAAACCAATAGAGTTCTATTATGCTGCCTATCTGGCATGGCATGATGGTGAGTAAATGATGAGAGAAATTTCATTTTAGGGTGAACTATCCCTCTAATTTATATTCTACCACATGATGCAAATTTTTTAGGTTAATTTTTTTTTTTATGTGAGCAGTCAATAAATTTAAAACTTTTGTTATTTTTAAAACGCATCCGAACACATTCTAATGCAACAACTTTGGTGATGAATTTTTACAAAAGCAATTGTAGCCAATTATACAGTTACATTTCCAGATAAAAATAATCAATTATTCCAAATTTAAAAGCAATAGGCTATGAAAAAAATGTGACAAAAATAAAATAGAAAAGCGCATTAATTTTAAAATGCATTTTAATTTTACAACGTTTTCTTTATGGTCTTGAGGATAAAATACATGGTATTTTAGTTTTTTATTTGAACGATTTGACAGTATGCTAGCTGGCAGCTCTCTGAATTAAATGAGCGACGCTGTATAATGAACTAATGGAAAAATAAAAAAGATAAAATCTTAAAATTAAATACACATTATTCCTGAACATACAGAAATGATACAGCCATCGCTTATGCAGTAAGAGGTTTGGGAAGCAAGCGTCTGCTCCTAATTAAAAAGACACAATGATTAATTATTGTCATTTTTCCTTTGTAGATACATTTGCTTCCTTTTTAAAAGTAACCCTTTGTTGTACAGTGTCTGATCCCCAAAATCCCCCCCAAAAAACAATGATAGAGCACAAAAATTACATTGTGTTTCAAGTAAATCAATACATTTTTGGTAAACATTTTCTTCACAATGCATTTATAAATAAAAAATATATGTTTGTATCTAAGAGCCACCTGCTTGTATGTTCATAGCAAAATTAGTTTTAATCTATGATCTGTCATTTTTACATCTCCCATTCTAAAGGCCAGGAAAAGGATACTACGGGGAAGATACAATTGGATTAAACATTAATGTACAACAACTAATTAAGTGGCATAACTCTAAATGCATCACAAAAGTAGAAAAGATTAAACCACAGGCGTAAACAAATACTCAAGAGGGGGACCAACTGTAATAGTTTAGAATTATTCATTGAAAAACCGATATTGATTGACCATTATTGTGGATATTTTGGAGGGACATTTCCCCAATGTGGTTACAGCTTTGGAATGAACACATAAAAATAGCTCAGTTTCCTGAGAGAATGTCACTGTGGATGTCTTTGGTAGAAAGGTTTTGGCAAATTCCACTAGTTTATGATGAATGGAAAATTAGGGGGGTGAGTTCAATCTGTGGCAAGTAGAGATTAACTAGGCAGTATAGAATTATTTGCCTTGTGTGGCAATGAAAAACAGATGCTGTAGGTATGTTGTTGGTAAATCTAGATGGCCTAGCTGAGTTCTTGTTTGTAGCTCTAGATGGTCTGGTGTGTTTTTTCAAGATGACACTTCATCTCTTATTAAGCAGGTGTGTTAAACGTCCTAACAGGTATTCGGTTACCTGCACAGAAAGAGGTGATTAGTATACCACAGAATCAACATAAAACTCCAAGCCCAGCAGAGTAAATCAAATCACTCTAATCAAGTTTAATAGCATTTGTTACAAAACTGTGAACAAAATATGCATTTTATATGCACAAATGCACATACAGTACATGTGTATTTACGTACATGTATATACATATATATTTGTATTTAATAAAAATCGCATTCATTATTTTTAATAAATTGTATTGCGATCTGCTCTCACCTCTAGGTCCAAAATCTCTCATGTAGCAGTTAGTACAGTATGGTTTCTCATCGTGCTGCACAGAAAAATTAGAGACAATGAGAAAATGAATCTATTGCATTTTGCATATTAGTAGTATAAAGCTCCAAAACATGTTGGCCAGTTTTAGATTATAGTGCTTATTATTTTTGTAGAAAAAGAACATACATGATAGCATACATGATGACGTTACATATGTGTACCTCTGCATGCTGGCCAGCTGTTAGCAGTCTTTTACATTTGTGACATTTTAAACACAACGGATGATAATCCCGTCCCAATGACCTCTTCTTCTCACCTGCATGGATCAAAAGTCAAATGTTAAGCAGTCAGCCAGATGTGTTGACTGAGGCTGGAATTAGCTCAGTAAGAAATGAGGCTAGTAGAAGTTAAAATATGTGCTAGTGTGTGTTTGAGTTAGTAGGCAAAACAAAGCATCCTTCAGAACATACAAAATGATAAAATGTATGTCAAATGCACTGTAAGTTGCTTTGGATGAAAGCATCAGCCAAATGCATGAATATAAACGTAAGATACTGTCGACAGAGCTATTTAAATTTAAAAAGTTGCTTTAATTTTACCCTAAAACTCTCCGTTAACGAAGAAGAGATGATGTTATGATTTGATCTTGAATGATTCCACTTTTCTCTTTGATTAAATCCTCCATCTTGGATCAGATCTCAGTTCTGTGTACATACAGTATTATCCTTTCATGTTGGCCTAGCACAGGCCCTTCCACTGAAACCCTGCCTGACCATAACCACTGGAGATGAAACCACTGGGCCGAACTAGCATCAGAGTGAACCTCCGAACCTCCAAACAACACCTTAAAGAGATAGTTCACCCAAAAATGACAATTCACTCATTTTTTACTCACCCTCAGGCCATCCCAGATGTGTATGACTTTCTTTCTTCTGCAGAACACAAATGAAGATACAATGCAAGTGAATAGTGGTCAGAACATTGAATCTCCAAAACTAACAAAAAGTCAGCATAAAAGTAATCCATATGACTCCAGTGGTTAAATCCATGTCTTCAAGAGTGATATGATAGGTGTGGGTGAAAAAACGGATCAATATTTAAGTCATGTTTTACAATAGATCTCCACTTTCACTTTCACATTCTTATTCTTTTGTTTTTGGCGATTTGCATTCTTTGTGCATATTGCCACCTACTGGTCTGAGCTGGTAAAATTTGGAGATTTATAGTAAAAAAAAAAAAAAAGGACTAAAATATTGATCTGTTTCTCACCCACACCTATCATATCACTTCTGAATACATGGATTAAACCACTGTAGTCGTATGGATTACCTTTAAGCTGCCTTTATGTGCATTTTTGAGCTTTTCATTTTTGGGGCGAACTATTCCTTTAAATTCTCTGTTCTGGGTCAACTTTTCCCTTCCTGCCTGAATCAACAGCTGCCTGCATTACAGCTCAATACTGAGTTCAATGACAGTTACACAGATTTTTCAGTAACTGGCAGCCACAGAGCTTTTCTAGCAGGGTTTGGCTTCATGTACTGCTATTTCTTTAAGTGTCCAAAGCTTTTTGCATTGCTATCTGCTGATTTAAACAGTCAAATCTCTCTCTCTCTCTCTCTCTCTCTCTCTCTCTCTCTCTTCTGTCTCTCTTTCTGGCCTATACCACTTCCTGCCTGAGGCAGACACTTCCTGTGCTAGTGTGACTCAAGTAATGAGGTGCTGATGGCGGTTAGGATTGCACAGAAATGTGCTGACTGACTAACTCTACACAAGCAGATCCATACAGTACACACACTTCAGACAATGGCCTACACACACTTAATTAGTTACACAACTACTGCCTTATTGGCTCAGGGTTGCAAATCTTGATGGAATTGGCCCAACAGCAGACCCTAAAGCCTGGTGCAGGCTTCATGGGCTTGCTCTGCGACGTCCTTTCTACACTTCAATGCTTTGTTCTTAACATCACAAAACTACATATGCGACACACAACTACAGGCCAATATAATCAATATAATCCACATATCTCAACAGCAAGCCAAAAGAATGACTATGTTCAAGTCGAAGAGAGCCTGGTCTGAAAATTACACGCCACTCAGCAGAGAAACATTGCATGCAGCAGCAGCACAAAGCTAGATAGAGTGCTTTGCACATGCTTTTTAATGTTGAGCTCTACATAGGGTAAATATCATCTTAAACAGTATGGTCTAAAGATGGATCCATCGTAGCCCAGAGGCCACTCACCAAAATAAACAGGCTTCCCGCAGACAGGACAGAAGCTCACCATGGCTGAAGCAGATCGCTAATAGTTTTTGATGCGTGAGATGTTGAGAGATGCAGGAAATGTGAGTGTCTCAAAAGTGACAGCCTCTCAGTACAGCAAAGGATGTGGCAAGAGGTGAACAGTGACAGGAAGCAAGAAATAATTTCAAACGTAAATACTCTCAACAGTTCAAACGATTGCAAGAGAGATGGGAGGAAAATATTGCTCAGAAGTGTATGTGGGAGATGTGATATGATGAGTACATCATAGCTGGGCTAGACAGGGTTAGACTCAGTCTTGCTGTTTTGATTGGATTTCACACTACTGCTGTGGTCAGTCAATGCGGTTATAAATCAAAAGATGATTTTGAGGGGTTTGTGAGGTCATTGGACCTGTCTGTTATGAAATAAAAGCTTGTGGGTTGTTTGCTGGAAGAGAATCAAAGAAACAACAGAGAGAGAGAGAGAGAGAGAGAGAGAGAGAGAGAGAGAGAGAGATGTCAGCCGCTCAGATGTCATGGGTTGTCATGGTTGCTGCTTCTCAACCCCTCGATCTGTCCACTCGCCCTTTTCCATTCTCTTTCTCTCTCCAGCAGATTAAAAAGCTCCAGTGCGGGAGAAAAGGAGTTTAGGAGAAACCCAAAAACTGCTGCCACACACACACACACACACACACACACATTCTGAGCAATGACATCACCGAAAACCACTTGATTGGATCAGCAAAGAAAGCAGTGAAAAGGAGAATCATTATGAAGCTGAAACGGAGAGGTTTTTTTTTTTTATTGTATGTGTGTTCAGATGAATAAAAGCAACATCACACAAGTGTTTAATTAATGAACAAATCAGTTATTTAATGAATCTTAAGTAAACAAATCATTCACTTCTGTTGCTCGGTTGTGAATGACTGGTAATGAGACAGTTGAGTCAATGAAATTGAAAAGACACTCATTGTCGCCACCCATGGGCGTAAAGATGTAATCTGCAGAAATGGTCAGTGAATTTATCGGTCACACTTCTATTTGTTAACATGTTAATGCTTTAAGTGTCATGAACTAGCAATGAACAATATATTTTTACAGCATTTATTAATCTTTGTTAATGTTAATTTATGAAATCACACTTATTGTTAGTTCATGTTTGTTCATAATGCATTAGCTATTGTTAATTTAACTTTTAGTTAAAAATGTATTAGTATGTAAAAATGAACATTAACCAAGATTCATAATTGCTGTAAAGATATTGATCATTGTTAATATATATATATATATATATATATATATATATATATATATATATATATATATATATATATAATGTTGACATTATTTGTAAACCTAGATTACATTTTCAGAAGAAAATGTGAGTAGTGCTTGCCCATGCAAAACTGGATGCTGTGATGCTAGGGTGTTGCTATGCAGTTGCTAAGGTATCCTGGGTAGTTGTTTGGTGGTTGCATGCCGACCCAAGTATGCAAGTATAGAACCCACCCCCAAGTTTCTATCTTATTCTGGTCCCTATGATTAGGTCCCTCCTTCAATGTAAGTCTATGGGACTTTTTTCACCCCAACTTATTTTAGCGCACCTCTCCTCAACAAACCACATCATTTGAGGTATCATTCATGTCCACAACACATATGGTGTGAGACGAGATATGCGCCCAAGTTTAATACTTAGGGTTAGAGGTTTTTTCAAATCCCTAATCCTAAATATGAGCATTAGTAAAAGTGGTCCTTACTTTATCAAACACCACTAATAAACAAGTTCATGTTCAAACTTTATTAATCACTGTCTGTGAATGGATTACTATGTTAGATACAGTGCATTTCATAATGTTGTAAATATTCATATGACTTTTAATATAAGATATTCAACAAGATTATTTTAATGTGCCACGTTTAATCTAGGATTTGAATAGATTTACACCCCAACATTTTTTGGGACTTTTCATCAGTGATGTGGAGCTATTGTACCTGTGTCGCCCACCTAACACAACAGTTGGGCAGGTAAGAGTTTCACACATGAGATGAGAGACTTCAAAGGATTTGGTCCAGTTGTTGTTCAACAGTCTTCTCAATGCCACACCAACTTCATTTACACAGGAATACATTTTTTTTTTTTTTTTTTTTTAATCCCATCAAGCTTTACTGGGAATTTCAGTCAGAGCCCTGCCCACATGAACGCTTGTTCACACAGTCTGCACACACACACACACACACACACACACACACACACACACACTAGCATCTACTGCCAAATTACACAGAGAAGAGCAAAACAAGGTTAGAGGAAGGGAGGGCTTTTCTTTCTGTGCTTTTATCATGCCGGTTTGGCTTGGCTCTTAAAAACTAGCCTAAATCCTCCTCTTTCTGGCTGAAGAGATGGTTGAGAGGGTAAATGAAGTAGAGTGTATATCAGGTAGTACTTATGAATCATGTTGTCTGTTTTTTATTTTCAAATTGAGGCAATGTCTATGTGAGAGAGTTCATGATAATGGAGGACTGGCTTTTGCAGAGCTTCAGTTATCTTCAGTTAGCTTTTTTATGTATAGTATGTGTCATGTTAAGGATTGGTACATTCATGCACTCAAAAAAAAAAGGTTCCAATTAGAATCAAAAAAGGCTTTTACAGCCTGATGTCATGAGAATTTTTAGTCTGTATATTTCTTATGAAAACATCCATGAACTGGTGCTTTAAAGAACCAAGAAGAACCCAAACCTGAAGAGCCTATGTCCAAAGAACCCTCGTACCAACTTAACAACCCTTTAGTGAAAAAAATGTTTTTGATAAAAGGATGGTTTTTAGTTGAACTAAAGGTGCCGCAAAGAACCTTGGAAGAACCTTATTTTTTAGATGTACTGTACACAAGTCTAAAGTTTCAGTCAAAAGTTTGGACACACCTGAGTGAATTTGTTTCCCATGATCTTAAAAACTTTTGATCTAAAGGCTGATTATATGCTTGAAATTAGTTATATAGACAAATATATATTGTGCCTATATCTGAATTTCTTTACAGTATTAATGAAAAAAAAAAAACACATTATGAATGTGTTGGACTGGATAGTGAAGGAAAATCGAAATAAAAAGTGCCCAGCGTGCATGGGAACTCCTTCAATACTGCTTAAAGGAATAGTTCACCCTCAAATGAAAATTTTCTCATAATTTACTCACCCTCATGCCATCCCAAATGTGTATGACTTCCTTTCTTCTGCTGAACATAAACAAAGATTTTAGAAAAATATCTAACCTCTTTTGTTCCATTCAATGCAAGTTCAAAAAAAGCACATAAAGGTGGCATAAAAGTAATCCATATGACTTCTTGTTTTCATAAGCGATATGATTGGTATGGGTGAGAAAAAGATAAATCTGTAAATCCATTTTAACCAGAAATTCTACCCCCTGCCCAGTAGGTGGCAATATACATAAAGAATGTGAATCACCAAAAACAAAAGAAGAAAAATGTTAACGTGAAGGTGGACATTTATAGTAAAAAAAGGACTTAAACGTTGATCTGTTTCTCACTCCCACCTCACATCACATCGCCTCTGAAGATATAGATTTAACCACTGGAGTGGTTAAAAATCTTCGTTTGTGTTCAACAGAAGAGAGAAAGTAATATGCATCTGGAGTAAATGATAAAGAGAATGTTCATTTTTGGGTGAACTATCCCTTTAAAAAGCATCCCTGGATTAACCTCATAAAGTTGGTTGAGAAAATGCCTAGAGTGTGCAGAGCTGTATCTAGACAAAAAGTCTATTTTGTCTAGTCTGTTTTAAAAAAAAGCTAAATATACTCTTTACACAATTCCCATACTTCAATTGTGCTACTGTTCTAAAATGTGAAAAATTGCAATAACAAAGAATGAGTGGATGTGTCCAGACTTTTGACTGGTAGAGTATGCATGACTTTGTGTGTGTGTTAAAATGTTTATAATTCTCAGTAAACCTTGGCATGACATCCATGGGCCAAGAGACATGAAAGCAAACATCATATCCATGCCAGCTGATGCAGAAACTTGGCGAACACATTCGATTTCTGATGTTAACAGGGAAGGCACTGCACGGGATGCCAGGATCCTACTGTTTCTGTTCTGGTTTATAAGACACCACACAGACCCCATATCAGTAAACTCATCTGTCCCAGCCAACTGGTGATGTCTAACTAGTCAAACACAGCTTAAAGACACTACAGCTGCGATACCAGCTTGCAGATTTTTCGAAGAACATTAATAAAACTTCCTTTTAGCTTTTGTAGACATGTGTAACAGATCTATTCTTGTTCAGGAAAGGAGGAAGCAGGAACCAGATGCACATTCAACAAGACTTTAATTTGACGCAAATGCTGAACTGAAACATAACAACACACGTTGACACACACACAGCTCCTTGTCTCTCTCTCTCTCTCTCTCTCTCTGGTGTCCCCATCTCTTTCCCCGCCTCTCTCCCGCTGATTGGGCAACTCAGCGCCGGGCATGCATCCTCACGGTCCGGCCACGCCCTCCTCCTCATCACATACCCCCACCGTTGATTCAAGGCCGGGGAAACCTCCAGCCTGACTTATTCCCCCTCCCCCTCTTCCTGGAGGGTAGGAGTGGCCCCTTCGGTCGTTCCACCATGGCTGGTCTTCCTCGCCTCCTGGGAACCTGGGGAGAGAGAAAGAGCGAGCGAGCGAGAGAGACAGAGAGAGAGAGAGAGAGGAAAGAAAAGGAAAAAAGAACTCCGGTTCCCGACCATGCCGCCATTCGGTCCTCAGCCAGCTGTCCAGCGATCCTCCGTGACAGCGGGTGATGGCACTGGATTTCACCTTCTGGCAGATGGCAGTGGCTCTTCCATCCCCTGGCGGATGGCAACGGCTCCTCCGCCCCCTGGCGGATGGCAGCGACTCTTTGTCCCCTGGCAGACGGCAGCATCTCCTCCATCTCCTGATGGACTGCTCCAGTACCATCGAACCAATCCTCACCTCGGCATCACAATCCTTCGTCAGTGGCGAGGGCTCTCTGACAGAGCGTCTTCCTCCAATCCCGGGTTTCGGCACCAGTGTAACAGATCTCTACTTGTTTGGGAAAGGAGGAAGCGGGAACCAAATGCACATTCAACAAGACTTTAATTTGACACAAACACTGAACTGAAACATAACAAGACACGTCGACACACACACACAGCTCCGTGTCTCTCTCTCTCTCTCTGGCATCTCTGGCTCCTCCTTTATCTCTCTCCCGCTGATCGGGTAACTCAGCGCCGGGTGTGCATCCTCATGGCCCGGCCACGCCATCCTCCTTGTCACAACATGTTTTAAGTTTACAGGCCTATAACGTGATTAAACCCAGGTCTATTACTAATTAATGCTGACTACAAAAACATCTTTCAGCTTACAGTGTGAAAATGTGGACGTTTATAATTGCATTCGGAAGAGAGCGAGAAAGAGAGAGAGAGAGAGAGAGAGCCAACAGAACGAAAGACTCCAAATGTGTTTATTCTTGCATTCTTTGCATTTCTTTTCAACCTTTTTCTGTCTTTTAGTTTTTTCCTCTTGGTTCTCAAGCTAAGCAGCCAGTGCCAATTCCCTCAGATTTGGTTTGGCTTAAACACAAGGAGGCCGACTCTCTCCTCCCTTCTCCCTTTCTCATTTCCTGTGTTTTTTTCTCCTTTCACTCACACATTCTCACCCGATCTTCTCTCCCTCTCTTTTTTCAGACTAGTCACACTGGTTTTAGAGGATTTCAGTATTTCTTTTGTCCTTTAAATAAATAATGGAAAGCACAACTTCCTCTGGCTTATGTGAGTATATGCATTTCACTGCATTACAAAGATCTCTTGGTGGATAAAATCTGCCTGGTCAAGGTTAAGAGAGTTCTGGGAAAGGTCGCTGGATAAAACACCACCTGGTCCCGATTTAAGAGAAATATCAAGTATTAACAAAAGTGTTATACACTTGAAATGGAGTTATACAAATCTATTTCACCCATTTTTTTGTGTGTGTGTGTGTTTAATATTGTAGCAGATTAGGATCGCATCTCATGTTAATTTTTAATTTGAGCATATCAGCATTTTAAATCATCTGCTTTGCCTGAATTTTAATTATCCCTGAATATAAGTGTGGAGGAAGGAAACACACACTACATGCCCCCCTCTTCCCCTATTTCCCTTTGTTTCTCCACTCTCTCTCTTCATACAGCTGGTGTGTGCTGGGTGCCCCTCCCCCACCGTTTGAACAAACCAATAAGAGTGCATATAAGCAAAGCCCCCCCCTCACACACACACACCTCCCTACCCCCATCCTTGCTCTCCCCATCCCCCTGTGGCTCTCTCTCTCACTCCCCCATATTTCCTTTCATTGCAGCCCCTCTTGCTGCCATCTCTCGCCCAGTATTTAAACTATCACTTCTAAACACGCCTACTATATAAGTGTATCTTTCAGTGTGGAACATATGATTCGCATATGAGTGTGTATGTGATTTCAAAGAAAAGTGAGTTAAAAACAGTGTGTCAAGGCTGGATTATCAGATGGGACTCACACACACACCCACACACTCAGCATCACAGCTCATATGTGCAATTGGACCTCAACCACAGATAACTCTTTTTTTGTAATTAGACATGTATCAACATAAAAAGATAAAGAATCTGTCCCCTAGTAACTGTATCTCAGGTCAGAGCACATTGTAACTACTAAATAATCACTGATCCAGAAATTTGTCACTTGAACTAAAACATCTGAATGCAAGATTAAGGGAAGCTAAGGGAAACCAACAACATACTATTTTGAAAATTCAATTAAATCTTTGTTTTGCCTTGATCGATCTCCACCATGTCCACACTATTGATACTGGCCAACTAGAGGCGCGTGATCATGTTTTAATGTCCAACAGCCCATAGGGAATGGCCAATGTTAACTACCTCCAACTTGAATCGTCGAAACAAATGAAATATTTTTTTTTTTTTTTTTTTTAGTAATGCTGATATGGAGTGAATGAAGGCCGTTTACACGTGTAGTAAGGATAAATTGGAGAAGCTTCTAACATTTGTAAATTATTCATGTGTTTCCCCTTCAGCAGCGCAGCGCATCACTCTAGTTTGCATTCCCTTCACTGATCCAACTAGACCAGACCAATAGAAACACGATTGATTCGATTCTCGATTCCGTTAGCATCACCTTGAAGTGAGGATAATTGTTTAATAATAGCTCAAATAACTCACATAGAGACGTCGTAAGAATGTCGTTTCTTAAAGGGATAGTTCACCCAAAATAAAAATGTCTTCCCATTTATTCACCCTCAAGCCATCCCAGATGTTCTGCTGAACACAAACAAAGATTTTTAGAAGAATATCTCAGCTCTGTAGGTCCATACAATGCAAGTGAATGGTGGACAGAACTTTGAAGCTGAAAAAGCACATAAAGGCAGCGTATAAGTAACCCATACAACCCCAGTGGTTTAATCAATGTCTAAAGAAGCAATATGATAGGTGTGGGTGAGAAAAAGATCCTCATTCATGTCCTTTTAACTATAAATTCTCTTTCCTTCCCAGTAGGTGGTGATATGCATGAAGAATGTGAAATAAATAAATCTGGGATGGCATGAGGGTGAGTAAATGATGAGAGAATTTTCATTTTTAGGCAAACTATCACTTTAAATTTGTTTATAGAATGAAATGTAAAAATAAATAGAAAACCCAGAGAAATATTTATAAATAAATAAAAATAACATGATGAGAATATGAAGAATACAGAAGAGCTTAGTGAAAGCTCTTCTAAAGATAAAAGATTTTTAGTCTGAATTCAAAGGAATTTGTCCTTTAAAGATGCACTCAGTAAATGTTGGTTTATGTTGTGCTGGTCCATATGGCAGTCATCTCAGACTTACATGGACACCTAGGGGCATGTGTGAAAAACTGTTTATGCTTTTACATTTATTCATTCATCAAATGCTTTTAAAGTGACTATGTTATAATGTTATATATGTGATTGTTTTGTAGTGTTTTACAATTTCATACATACAATATGTAAAAGTACTGGTTTACAACTGCTATGTTTGTTAATTAGGTCTCCAGAGCACATCCAGGGCACATATTTCTCTGTTATGTTCAAATATTGCTAAAACATTTCTTTTTTTCTTCTGTTAAACAAGCCATCAAACATTTACATGCCTCTTTAAGCAATAGCACATTATGCCCGGCTGTGCGAATTCCGTGCTTTTTAGTTGAAACTGGATCTGAGTGACACAACTCAACACAACTCTTAAAGTTTGTTCGAGTTGCTTTTGGCAATTATGACAACATGGAGAGATACAAGGAAAAATATTACAGGTAAAATTCATTGTTCTTTAGTTGTTTCCACTGAATGATTATTAGATATGAATCATAATACTGATTTGATGTAACCGGACTTAAAATTACAAAATTAGCTATTTCTAATCCTAATTTTGTGTTCCGTATTAAAGGGCTTATAATGGCTTATAAGAACAATAAGTGTTTTTGTCTATTTCATTATTATTGTTTGATTAATATTGCAATTTAATATATAGATAATGTGCTCCCTTTGTTTTGTTTTTATTGGGCTTTTGCATTTTTTATTTATAGGAAAATAGATTGTACAGGAAAGTAGGGTTGAAAGAGTGGGAAGCAGTATCAGGAGATGACTCAAACCTGAGTCCTCATGAGCAAAGAGCTCTTTTATGTCCTGGCATCTGCGCAGCCCACTGCATCACAGCTCTGACACATTCACTTTGTTTACCCTGATATTGTTAAAGCAGCATAAAGTGAATATGCACTTAAAGATCATGTTTTGTGCATGCACTCTGCATGGGTACAACAGAGATTAACCATGGGTTTAAAATAAATAAATGTGAAGTGACAGTCACACTGATAGATTTTGGTTCTTTAATAATGTGATTTCAAAGGTAGGAATGGACAGCTGGAAAAATTGTTTTTTTAAAGGGGGTGTGGGTTGCCCCTTTTCTTGGTTTGGGTCACTGCCTCTCAAAATGTCTGTGCTTGTCCCTAGCAGTGTTGGGTAAGTTACTCTAAAAAAAAAAAAAAAATGAATTACTTACTACTAATTACATCTTCTACAGTATAATTAGATTACTGCACTAATTACTGTACTAGTCTGAAAAGTAATTGCATTACTTATTAATAATGACTTTCTAAAACCCTTATCAACCTCGACCAGATGAACAATACATGGATAGACATGAAACTGTTCTTTTAATTATTTCAAATAAATCATATAAAATCAAATAATTTATTCATGAACTGGTCAAAGAATTTAAGGGGGCAGCGTTAAATTAGAAAACATACATTTTCACATTAGACGTTAAATTTCGAGTTTAAATTCAGTATTGTTTTATTTTGAATTGTTCTATAGTCTATACAGTATTGACAGGGTTTTGAAATGTATTCCACTACAGATTACAGAATACATGCTGTAAAATGTCATTTTTAACGTATTCCGTTGGATTACTCAAGGTCAGTAATGTATTCTAAATACTTTGGATTACTTCTTCAGCACTGGTAGATTTTTCACTTGTTTTGACTATAAAAACTCTGCCAGTACAGTAAGACAAAATACACATGTTAAAAATACATTCTCTGAAAAACCGAAATATCTCATGCAGTGTTGTTTCTAAAACAAGATCAATCAAATCTTGTTTTATGATTTTTGGATATTTTTACAGGAAAACAATACAAAAATTATTATCAAGAATAAAAAATTTTGTCCTAATATCAAAGGTCTTACTAGGAAAAAAATTAATTATAATCCAACGTGAATTTTCTTGACAAAAAAATATGATCGTGCCTGGTAACATGTGCATGTAAAATGGCTAGAAATAGCATTTTAGCTTAGCGTAAAGCTGACAATTTACACAAGGTTTATTTCTATTTCTTCTGCTCCAAACTTACTTCAAACTTACTTCTCTGTCTGCTCGTATGAATGTAACACATCATAAGAAAATGTTTCACCGCTGTTCAAATGCACTTTGTATCACATCATTTATATGTATAAATGTTTTCCATCTGAAAGGACTAAATATTAAATGAAACAAATGACAATAAAATGCAAAGTAATCTCTTCAGTAATCAAAATACTATTTGAATATAACTGTATACTAACTACCAATGATACAGCTGTGGGTCCCCAGGAGCAGGATTGAAAACCCCTGGTCTAAAGTGGTTGTTTTAAGACAATAAAATGAAAAGGCATCTGATTAAGCTTTATGGAAGAGAAAAACCACCTAAATGAAAAATTAATAAATACATTTCCAAATAAATGTAAAAAAAAGAAAAAACAAGTGTGTACATATAAATAAATGTATATATATATATTTTTTTTTTTTGTTTCTTTTTTCTCCCAATTTGGAATGCCCAATTCCCAATGTGCTTTTAAGTCCTTGTGGTCGTAGTGATTCATCATGGCTTTCACACAGAGACAGTGCATGTGGAGGCTTCACGCCATCCACCGTTCAAGCTCACCACATGCCCCACTGAGAACGATATTATAGCGACCATGAGGAGGTTACCCCATGTGACTCTACCCTCCCTAGCAACCAGGCCAATTTGGTTGCTTAGGAGACCTGGCTGGAGTCACTCAGCATGCCCTGGGATTCGAACTAGCGAGCTAGTGAACTCTAGGGGTGGTAGCATCTTTACCACTAAGCTACCTAGGCCCCCTTTGCAACACATCAAATGCTTGTGTGTTTGTGTTCTATAGTGCTCTAATACAGATGTTCAACAAGATCTCATGCAGCACTTAATGAAAATTACTGTCAGCACAAGGGGTGAGCAGGAGGACTTCAGCATCATCTTGGAGGGGGTCCAAGTCATGACTGAGTTGGGGAAATGGCTAAAGCCTGTGCGATTCTTCTGGGACTCACATATGCCCCAAGCCTCAGCTATCCCAAACAACTGAGGTATACATTTGAGGCCTTTCAGAAGATCTTTTTAGAACTGGATGTATGCAAGTTATCCACCAAAGTGCAAGCACTTAAAAACAAACTTATTTTATAGAGTTTTGCAA
Source organism: Myxocyprinus asiaticus (assembly GCF_019703515.2). Lineage (NCBI taxonomy): Eukaryota > Metazoa > Chordata > Actinopteri > Cypriniformes > Catostomidae > Myxocyprinus > Myxocyprinus asiaticus. The sequence goes on along the minus strand of NC_059351.1, from coordinate 6,035,905 downwards.
GCAAAGCCTTTTCTTTGTTTTTCTGGACCAGGTTTTGGTCCAGAATGCACTGAATAGAGGGATTTGTTCTTAAAGTTCAACATTAATACAAGCTTAGAGCAAGCATAACTGTCATTGGGTTTGCAAGACAAGTTGTTTACCAAGTTTTATTCCAGAATAGTTTTTTTTCCCCACAAAAACAACTCTGTTTAGAGACATGTTCTTGGAGAATGTTATAAGTTTAACAGCAAGTGTGGGTATAGTCCAGTCCAGTTAGCCAAGTGTCATGTATGGCATTTTCAAAAAACTCTCACGACGAAATCGTCAGGATTCATCGAACTTTTCTGAATTTGGCTAATTCGTATGATATCGTGCGACTGCACTCGTTTTAATTCCTACGACTTTCGCTACAACCAATGACATCGCTGGACATCGTTTCCATCTAATGCGTGACAGTTACTTGCTTCTGTCACACACAACAGCTTCCTATCATGTTTAGACACTCTACTGATTGGTTAAGTTTAGATAAGGGGTTTGTGTAAGGGCATAATATTAATAAGTATGTCCTTAACGCCTCGTGTGCGGAACTCGCGCTTCTGCATTAGACATCCGGGAATTTGCACGTGATGAAGTTGTACGAGTTTATGCGAACAACATCGTTCGAGACCATACGAAATAGCCAACTCGTAAATTACGCACAAATTTTCATGAGATCGGGTTTTTTGTTTTTGGAAAACATTTGCAGCTTTGAGATTTTACCTTGTCTTTAATGTCTAGCAGCTTTATATCATGGTTGTGTTCTTTTTGAAAAGTTCTTTTAGGATATGTTTTATAGCCTAAAGGAATAGTTCCCCCAAAAATGAAAATTCTCTCAAAATTTACTCACACTTGTGCCTTTCCAGATGTGTATGACTTTCTTTCTTCTGCAGAACACATACAAACCTCAGATCTCACCTCTGTAGGTCCATACAATGCAAGTAAATCATGCAAGGCTCAAAGCACAAAACCATCATAAAAGTAATCCATAAGACTCTGGTGGTTTAATCCATTAAAACATTTGAAAATTACACTCTAGTGTTTTAATACCTTTTAAATATGATAAATTCATAAAAAAAAAATACTTCTGAAGCTATCTAATCGGTTTTGGGTTAAGAACAGACTAAAATAAAACTCCTTGATCGTGATCGCCAAGGAGACTGCTGATGTCATAATTCGTATAAAAAGGAGTTATATTTTGGTATTTTCTCACCCCAGACTGATTGGATTACTTAAGATGTGAATTAAACTTCTAGAGTTATATGGATTCATTTTAGGCTGTCTTTGTGCTTTTAGAATCCTCTAAAGTTTTGGTCACCTATCACTTGCATTGTAAGGACCTACAGAGCTAAGATTGTCTTAAAATCTTTTTTTGTATTCTGCAGAAGAAAGTCAGTCATACACATCTGATTTCAATGGTGAGAGATTTTTCATTTTTGGCCAAACTATTCCTTTTAGAGGAGGCTTGTTATAATAAAACTTTGACTGCAGCACAAATTTGACAGTAAGTTGACCGTTGTAAACTTTACCTTAATTTTTTTTTCATTAAATGGTGCATTTATTTGTGTATTTTAATTAAACTATGTATTTCTTTTTTTATTAAACAGTTTTAGTGTAATGTACACTGCTTGCTGTTTGATAGAATAAATTCAGCACTTAACCGGAAGGTTGTGTGTGTGTTTGGGTTTTATATCTTGTTGGGTGTTCGTACAAGTTATTGATCTGCCTATATATATTTATATATGTATATATATATATATATATATATATATATATATATATATATATATATATATATATATATATATATAAATGCTTTGAGTGGGGAATAATATTTAAAATATAAATGGATAAAGCGTTAAAAAAATGCATCATGTAAAATTGTAAAGTGTTTTAAGGTGATAAAATGGCACTTTTATAATTTAAGCTTATAAAAATTACTAAATTAGCTTAAAATCATTAGAAGAATAAAGCATGTTAGATTTAATTAATGTGATTTCATTAAAAAAACAAGGCTTAATTACTAACTAATTTGGATGACTTCACATGATTTAAGGAAATTTTATTGGAAAAAAAACAAGGACTAATTACTAACTAATTTGGATGACTTCACATGATTTATTTAAGGAAATTTCATTTAAAAATAACAAGGATTAATTACTAACTAATTTGGATGACTTCACATGATTTATTTATGGAAATTTTATTGAAAAAAACAAGGATTAATTACTAACTAATTTGGGTGACGTCACATGATTTCATTAAGGAGATTTTATTAAAAAAAAACAAGGATTGAAAAGTTCTTAAAAATATTAAGTGTAATTTTGTTACCATACTTTAAGTAGTTATCACATAATACTTTTTACAGTGTATAAATTGGAACTGTAGTGGAATACATTTACTTATATTTTGTATTTTAAATACGTAATCCCGTTACATGTATTCCGTTACTCCCCAACACTGAGTATTGAACACAATTACATCAGAAGTAACTGTAATTAAATTACTGAAAATGTAAGAGTAATCCCTTTACTTTTTTTTCAATAGTAAATGCATTAGTAATGCATTACACCCAACACAGGTCCCTGGTTACTGATATGACTAGAGTCGACTTCATGTGAGTGGTCATGATTGTATACATACTGTATGTTTCATGTCTTTGGGATTCAAACTTTTTTTAATGAGGAAAACATACTGAGTGCGACTTTAACTGAAAAGAATTGAGGCTGAATGTAGGCCTGCCTATTATGAATTGAGAACATCGTGTCTTCCTGGATCGTGAAGATGTCCCTAATTCATGAATAATTAGGTAATGAGCGCAAGAAGACAGCAATTCTGTTTCCTTTTGATTCTTAATCGGAGCGCGAGACGCTCTGTGATCGACTGTTTTGTTCTGCTGGAGCTGTGAAATCGCGCTGATGGTCTGTCACATTATTTCTCACTGACACCGTCTGAGCGCAGGAGCACCACGGCAAAAGATCAGCTCAAAAACACTTCATAACACACAGCTGCGGGTGAGTTCTTCTTTTTATTTCATAGCTTATGTGTGTGTATATTTGTTTGAGTGGTAGGAGTGGAAAAGGAAGCTGTATTCGTCCGTTTTTCCACTGATGTAAATATAATTATGCACTTTAGAAAGCTTCAGCTTTTTCTTGCCAGCGTTTACTGATCACAACAAAACACCGTATATAAATATGTTTTATAACCTAAGCAGATTATTCAGCGATGAGCGGCCTATTCAGGACACGTGGCCCTGAGGTTTTAAAGCACGAGCCGGGTTTTATTTTTGATAGTTTTGTGAGACCAAAGGCAGATGGTGGACTAAAGCCAGCCGCGCGACATTTACTGCTAACACGAGCTAATACATCTACAGTATTTCACTCTAAATGTGGTTAAAATCAATAAAACACAGTGTGACTGAATAAAGTGGCTTGTGATTGGCTTTGTGTTTGTTAGGGGCATTATGGGAGCATTAGCGAGATAATACTATATGTATTTGTGTGTATTTCTGTGTTTTTGTGTAGAGGTGAGCTAACGCTAGCGCTTCACGGAAGTGTCTGATCACCAGCTAATCCCTCTTATTTATTTATTTACTTTATTTACTTTTCACTCATCATAAACATCACACACGTGCGTCATGTGTCGTGTAGCGCGTCGCGACTAGCTTTCGTGTTGTTTTGATGTCGTATGTCGTTTAATAGGACAATGTTTTGAGTTTTGGAAGTTTTCGTTTGGGACGAAATGACATTTTAAATGCTTTAAAATGATTTAAAAGTCACTACAGAGTTTTATTATTATTATTTATTTTTGATAGTTTGTAATTTGAATGCAGTAACTAGGATCAGACTCAAACAGTGTTTCGTTTTTTTTTGAGTGACCCAAACGTTGTTAGTTGTAATGTGTTTATTGTCTGTAAGCGTTTTTAATGACCGAAACTGTTTTTAAACAGTGTTTTCATCTGCAAGTGTTTTTCCGGCTTGGAATCGGAGAGGAGGAAGACAGAGAGGCGGGATAACATAAGCCGGAAGGAAATGCCAATCGCCGCTACTGGTCATTCAGCGTCTCGAGAGCCCCGCGTCTGTTCCCCGGATCCCGTCCCTAAGCGCGCTGATTTATGCGAGGACGCAGGGGCGCGGGAAGCGGAATACGTGGGTCCGGAGGGGGGCCACAGCCTGGGCGGCGCTAGACTCTCCGGAGCGCTTGAGAATTCTTCCGCGGCTTCTCATTCCCCTCCCGCGTCCTCTTTCCACCACCACCATCATACGGTGACTATGGAGCCCCCCAGGACTCGATCGCGCTCACGGTCTGGATTTTACCATGCTGGATTATCGAACGCGAACGCCAGCGGGGGTGGCGCTCTGAGTCCCGCTGGAGGAGTAAGCCACCATCATTACCACCAACAGCAGCAGCAGCAGCTCGGAGCTGCTTACGGACACACAGAAAACCTGCGGCCACCCGGGAGTGTGCTCTCCCCAGGAAGCCACAGACATGCAGGGCCTGGAACGCACAGAAACTCTGGAGCAGGTAAGACAGTGCTCTATTAAAAGATCAGTAGATCAGGGGTGTTGATATCTTTGCATCTTAGGGGTGGACACTGGACAGTAATTTCTTTACACATAATGTCATGTTGTCGCATATTTGGGTGGGACATGTTTCCCCGTACCCTCAGGATCAAACTGATCTCACAGTGAAATCGGAAACAGTAGGTTGCCTTTTCTTAAGCTTAAGTCAGTCTGCACTTACCGAAATTCAAAACACTGCCCCAGTGGCCAAAGCGGTAACTGTTGTTGTGCAAACGAGCATGTGTGAGCTCCATTTTCCTGGTGTAATGTCCACAGAGGGCCACAGAAAGCAAGTTGTGAAGCGAGTTGTTTTCAGCTGTACAGGCTGTAATACAACGAAGAGGAATGCATGTTTTATAAACTGTACCCCCAACCCAAATCCCATACCTAAACCTAAGCAGAAACGGAGTACAAATGCAACCTCCAAATCGCGCTCGTCACTGATTATGCGAATGCGACGTCGACTTGGTTTCAATGTGGTATCTGAACCGGGGTCTCCAACACTGCTGATGCAACTTGCTTCCGGTTGCGCCACAGGGAAAGGTAAACATGCTGAAGAGATATAGCTATAGCATGCATTAGAGCGGCCCCCCCGGAGGAACTTGTCCATATATGGGGCTTTTCCACTGCGCGGTACGGCTCGACTCGCTTTTTGGGGGTTTTCCACTGTGGATAGTACCAGGTACTTTTTTTTTAGTACCACTTCGGTCGAAGTTCCAAGCGAGCCAAACTGATACTAAATGTGACGTCTCAACCCTGCAGATCACTGATTGGTCAGAGAGAATGGTCACTACCAGAATCACTGGATTTGCGACACGGGACATCAACCCGCTAGTTTTAAAGTTAGCAACAGCGATAGAAGTATCATTTGTTCACGCGATTTTCGAAATTGTAAAAATAAATGGCTGTGCGCAAAACCACGCCTTGGTCAATAAACGAGGTGCAGACGTTCCTCTCGGTAGTAGTCGAGGAGAGGGTTCAACAAGAGCTGGATGGGGTGACATAACTATGACAGTCTGCTTATAATCCCACCCACGTTGAGGCAGCACTAAACTGCAGTGGAAAAGCAAGCTCAGAAAAGTAAAGCGAGCAGAGTCGAGTCGAACCGTAACATGCAGTGGAAAAGTGCCAATAGAGACACTTACATGACTTCCTGGAATGTTCCGACTGTCAAAATAAAAGCCAGAGGGTTTTAAAGTTAAAGGTGCAAGACTGAAGTATTCTACTCTTGTATTATACAATTCTAAAATTCAATAATAATAATAATAATAATTTAGTATTATTACCATTATTTTTTGTTTACAAATCACAACAATATTTAAATTGACTGGGTTCAAAAAAATAACTGTGAATGAAAAGTAGACAGATGAAAAAGAAATCTGAATCCTAAAGTTGAAAAAATCGTGCAAAGAAAGCTGGCTTCATTTCTATTTAAGACTTTAACTGGAATTATTGGTAATTTTGCTGCTACATTATCCAATAGACTAGTTAAAGTTTTTCTTAAAAGGCTATATGATTATATTGAAATAATGTGTAGTTAGAGGATTGTGTTTCTTTACATATAAAAGAGTCCCCAGTTAGTATCACACAGTAGAGTATAGATATTCTAAACCGATTATGAAAACAAACAACCCTGGTATCGGCTGATACTGGGATTTCACGTTACGGAATCGGATCAGGATAGAAATTGGTATCGGTGCATCCCTATCTCAAACTAGAGCTGTTATGCCACAGCTCTTCTGATCCAGTCTAAAGATGGTTCTTTAAAAATAGACATAAAAAACTCAGTTCCTTAATGGGCATTTGTGCTTTTAAGGCTTCTTTGCTGTAGAAGGGCAATATTGTACATTTCTCTGATGAATGCCACACTGATCTAAGCATGCTTATTGGCCCTTCATCTTGGTTTATCTTAAGCACTCGATTTGACATGATGCCAAGGCATAAACTGATACATGCTTGCAGACAAACTCGCACTTATTAAATTACACAAGCTGTGACTGTTCTCCTCGGTTTTGGACACTTAATGTTGTTATCCACTGGGTGAAAATAGTACATCGTTTTCCCCCACAGTATGAGACAGTTGTTCCCCCTGACTTTGGGGTTTAAGTTAATAATTGACCTGCATTGACATGCGTGTCTAACAGCGTCGTGGTGCTTTACGGTTTCTTTAGCTGGTCATGTCGGAGGAATGGAAATTCCAAAATATTCCCCCAAAAAAGTGTTCAAGCCTCTGGCATCCTTATTTCCTGCCACGCGATGGGTTTAATCAGCCACAGCTTTTCCTTTTAGCCCCACACAATAAGCTGACGAGACTAAATACATGCACGCACATGTGTTCACACACCTAAGTTAATGTAGCCATGGCTCGTGAACTGTTATGAGACAGGAGCTGTGCTTTGATGACATAAGTGTAAAAAAAACAAAAAAAAAAAACAGCACAGGGCATGTATGACAACTGTGCATGCATGTGAGGAGGGGGTAGGCATTGTGGGTAGTATCTCAGGTGTTGCGTGTTAAGATCAGGTGTATTTGCCTACTGGCAGTTGCTCTTTGTAGCCAATCTGCACCACACACTCACTTTACTAAAAGACCCAGACTGGAAATACCTGTCTGATAGAGTAAGCGTCAAGCAACCTGCCTTGCCTGCCTGCTGCTGCCACTGCACTAACAAGAGTTGTGTTGGGGCCTTTTGTCATTAAGCAAGTCTTTGTATTGTATTGTATTGTAATCTCTCTTTCTGTCTCGTGATTTGTCCCGATATGTGAATGCATCTCAGTGTGATATTGACTGGATGGATAATCAGAGGTACTTTACCTGAGAGTGTATATGTGATATTGACTGGTGGGATATACAGTAGCAGGGTGTGTGTTCAAGAGTGTATGGGTGTGATATTGACTGAGATCAGAATGGCTGCTTTGATAATGAGAGAAGCTCGGCACACTGAAATCCCCCGAGTTCAACACCATCTGCTCTCAATACAGAACCGCTCTCATTCCTCATTCTATCTCTTTTGTCCACCCGATCCGCCTTTCATTTTCTCACAGTGACTTTCCCCTGTCTGTTTACCCTATTGCATATTTCACCTTCTCATCGAGCTGATATTTGCCTGCAAATGCACATGTATTCATAGAGGGAGGGGCAGTGTTAAGTCTCCTGTGGCTTATTTTGCTGAAGGTGTATGGTCTTATTATCTTCAATACTGTGCAGAGCCAGGGAGAGAGGGGGAAAAAGGGCTATCAGGTCCCATAAAATCAATAGAGAAACGGATTTCTGGTGGGCTCGGGCACATGCACTCCCCCTCCGCCTATGTGGCTGTGTGCGCGCGAGCATGCATGTGGGCAGTTCAAGATCATTTGAAGGGTTCAGAATCCCCTCTAGGGCTGGTCTAGACCAAACACATGGAGCTCAGTTCTGCTGACTCTTAACAGAAATGCAGAGAATATGTTAGAGGTGACCAAACGGATTAAGGAGCTGTAGCCGTGCTTTACCCATTATGATTAAAGTTTGTAGTGTCTCACCTCCTCTTTTCTACTGACGATGAGTGGGAGATGATAGGTCTACACCACATGCTGATGTTTGTACATTACCTTTGTAGTTTTTTCTTATGTCTGATGAGGGAGTTACATCTGATTCCTAAATGAATCATTCTTTTGAGTCAGTTCTTTTTAAAAGTTTGGTCAAATCTTTTCAGTAAGGTAGGAAAATGTATCTGCATCAAACTGTACTCATTCCGTTTACATACAAACAATATAAAAAAGCAACCTTATTAATATGATTGAAACCAGGGTGATGGCAGCAGTATTTAACAACAATAAAGCAACTAAAAAAGATGCCAGGCACTTTTGAGTGATGACTCAAACGAATCGAATTTTTTAAATGTATTTGAGTCTGAAGGAGCCAAGTTATTACAATGAAACAGTTGACCCAATTTGTATCGATGAGTATAGAGGGTGTGAATGTATTCTGACATTATCAGTTTATGAGAATCATAAGCATTTTTGTTCTGGTTTTGAAATCTTCATGGCTGTGATTATTTTAAGTATTGATCCGAGTAGTGTTGTCAAAAGTACTGGTACTTCGGTACCAAGGCGATACTAAAATAAAGATTTAATGATACCAGTGTTTCTGCAGTAACGGCAGTACCGAGCACCAACTCTATCCGGTACCAGTTCACAGTATGACTGACACACGACAGCTTTAAAATGCTCACAGGCTTATTTTGAACACGTGCTCTGTTAAGCCTGATTTATACTATGAAAGAAGCAGAATTTCTTTTTTCTCCTGGCCGAACTAAAGCACCCTAGGTGTACAAAGCTGGCGTTTATACTACGCCTGACGTTGTTTTAAAATTAGTTAGTTTAGGGTGATGTCACGGTGTTTAACATGCAGCTCCAGCCACAAGTAAAGCCAGTAATGCAGGATTTTTCTTCATGGATCGCCGCTTTTAGCGCTGTGTCGCTTCTTTGCTTTATTAAACTTGTCACTGCCACTTTCACTTTTAAAAGCTAAAATCTCTCTTTACTTATTTGTCATGGCCGCGCTGTCTTTGCAGAGTATACTTCTGCACAATCTCTGAGAGACAGGCTTCAAATTTATCCATTTTAGTGACCGTAACTTAGGTAACTATTCCTCAGCTGGCATGTGTGATTGTAAATAAAAAAAAAGTAATGTCCAAGCCACACCCACAGTTAGTTTTAACCAATCATTTACACACTTTTTTTCTTTTCTTTTTTCTCCCAATTTGGAATGCACAATTCCCAATGTGCTTTTAAAGTCCTCGTGGTCGCGTAGTGATTCGCCTCAGTCCGGGTGGTGGAGGACGAATCTCAGTTGCCTCTGCAAATAAATATATATTTATATAACCAAATGAACACGTTGGCAGAACATGAACGTCACTGCATTTTGTCGTCATTTGTAGGCGAACTAAGCGTAGCCTGTTCGCCCAGTACGTATAAATTAGCCTTTACTAGTTTGACATTGAAATGAACAATTTATCAAATTAAAATCGTCACATATCCTAGTGTGATTTATCAAACCGCTAAAGGTTGCAATCTTAGTCTGCATTGGAGCTGCGTACTTTAAATGAATGTATAAATCTAGCACTCAAACACTGGAAACTCCTCAGACATTGAGAATCATTTGAGATGACAAAGCAGACCACTAATCCACTGTAAAGCGGATATGTAGACCATATATTTATATAATTCACAGCATTTGTGCTTTAATCTCTACTTGATTTACAGTGCTGTGAAATAGTATTTGCTTTCCTGATTTCTTCTGTTTTTTTTTGTATATCTCATATTGTTTAAAAAATGCAAGCTAATTCTAACATAAAACAAAGGTAATCTGAGTAAACACAAAATACAGTTTTTAAATTAATGTTATTTATTGAAGCAAAAAGTTATCCAATACCAGCTGGGCCTGTGTGAAAGTATTTGCCCCCTTAGTTCCTAAATCCCCAAGAAATCTATGAAACTGCATTCATAATGGGGTTCAGCTGGACTAGACACACCCAGGCCTGATTACTGCCAGACCTGTTCAATCAAATCAAAACCAAAATAGAAATTTTTCAGCAGCATGACGTTTACTAAAAGGTCTCACCCAGTAGCACACAATGCCAAGGGTGAAAGAAATTCCAGAAATGATGAGAAAAAAGGTGACTGAAATACATCAGTCTGAGAAGGGTTACAAAGCTATTTCAAAGTCTCTGGGACTCCAAAGAACCACAGTGAGAGCCATTATCTCCTAATGGATAAAACTTGCCACAGTAGTGAATCTTCCTAGAAGTGGCTGACTTTCCAAAATTCCTCCAATAGCACAGCCACAACTCATCCAGGAAGTCACAAAAAAGCCAAAGACATCATCCAAGGAGCTGCAGGCCTCTCTCGCATCAATAAAGGTCACTGTTCATGACTCCACTATCAGAAAGACACTGGCCAAAAATGCCATTCATGGAAGAGAGGCGAGGCGAAAACCACTGCTAACCCAGAAGAACATTAAGGCTCATCTGAATTATACCAAAACACACCTTGATGATCCTCAAACCTTTTGGGAGAATGTTCTGTGGACTGAAGAGTCGAAATCAGAACTGTTTGGAAGACAGGGGTCCCCTTACATCTGATGTAAATCAAACACAGAATTCCACAAAAAGAACATCATACCTATGGTCAAGCATGGTGGTGGTAGTGTGATGTGTGGGGATACTTTGCTGCTTCAGGGCCAGGGCGACTTGCAACAATTGAGGGAAACATGAATTCTGCTCTCTACCAGAAAATCCTAAAGGAGAACATCCAGTCATCAGTCTGTGATTTGAAGCTCTAGCGAAACTGGATTATGCAGCAAGACAATAATCCAAAGCATAGGAGTAAGTCCACCTCTGAATGGCTCAAAAGAAGCAAAATTATAGTTTTGGAGTGGCCTAGTCAAAGTCCTGACTTGAACCCGATTGAGATGCTGTGGCAGGACCTTAAATGGGCAGTTCATGCTTGAAAACCCTCCAATGTGGCTGAACCAAAGCAGTTCTGCAAAGAAAAGTTGGCCAAAATTCCACCACAGCGTTCTGAATGACTGATCTCCAGTCATCAGAAGCGTTTGGTTGCAGTTGTTGCTGCTAAAGGTGGCACAACAAGCTATTAAGTTTAAGGGGGCAGTTAGTTTTTCACATTGGTGATATGTGATGGATTTTTTTGCTTCAATTAAAAAAATAGATATATTTGATAACTGCATTTTGTGTTTACTCAGGTTGCTTTTGTTTTATGTTATATCTCGTTTGAAGATTTAAAATAATTTAGTATAAAAAATAAACAAAAATAGAAGAAAAAATACTTTCACAGCACTGTATATAGCATTTAAAATGAGGGAGCTGACCAAAATGCTTCACAGTAATACAATTTAAAACATAATAACATTTCAAAATTACAACATTCACAAACACCATTCATCTAAAATACAAACACTTCAAAACTGTGTCTTACAATTCATTTGTCAGACTCAAAGGACAGTGTAAATAGATGAGATTTCGGACATGACTTAAGTCTTCGGTGATCACACTGGGCCGTGTCGCGAATTTTCATAATAAAAGCACGATTCAAAATAAAAGCTAGATGCCTGAAATTAAGAGATTATGACCGAAATATATTTCATCTTTATAGTAAAATTTAATATTCACTGTAATAATAACAACAATAATATTGAAGCAATATACTACAAGCAAGACTGCTGTTGAATAAAAGTTTGACAAAAAAAAGTGCAATTACATGTTAAGTTCTGTTTTCACTATTTTGATGATGAAATTAAATTGAAACATGGAGTTCTGGAAAATAATAATTATTAAACTATAATTATTAAAATAAATTATTAAAAAGAACTAAACTGGTGTGTTGAATAGCATATTATCTTATTTTTGTAGTGGTAAAAATTATAGTCATTCCTTGTTTATCTGGCTTCATAACTCTTTAAGGATTGTAGGGATGGGGAAGCTTGTATTATGAGGGCCCAGCTGGTCCCCAGAGCTGGTGTGGGTTGTTTTGTGAGTCCACTCCCAGTCTTAGTCTTCTGGTCTGTACCAGAACAACAGCATCTATTTTAGCACACTCGGCTCTATGAAACACTTGGGCCCAAATCAGAACGTTTCTAAACTCCACTTAGCATGAAGACAACTGTTGCTCCGTGCTCAAAATCAAGCCGTTGTCCCTGAAGGGCTCTTCAGTTTTCACCTTGAGTAGGTCTGCATCTCACACACACACACACCCCCACCCAGTGGGCTGTTCAGCAGGCAAGGTGCAGCACGGGAGATGAGCACTGGGCTTTGTAGTGACGGTAAGCTGTTTTAATTGGACTACGCTCCTGATCATTATTTAAACCATTAGAGACTATCGCAGTTTGAGCATTACACAAGCCCTCATCCCTACCTCTCAATAAGCCATTCAGAAAGCATGGCCGTTTCCTTTCAGCCCAGGAACAGAGGAACAGGGACGAGGTTTAAAAGGAGGGCTGGAGGTTTTCATTGCTCCTGCACTGACCTGGCACTGTCTTCAGAGAGAAGTAAGAACAGACAAAAAAACAGAACAGATGCTCAGAAGTGCTTACAGGTGCCAGGTGTGTTGAAAGAGAAAAGGATGAAGGTGAAGAGAGAGAGAGGATGGATTGTGGTTGTGGATTTGAATAAATCCCTTTTAGATTATAAATTATGATGTAATCCTTTATATGAAGCAGTGTAAGAATATACACATAGACACACATACACACACTTTATCCTCATTACAGCAGTGAGACGCATGTTTCATCACTACTATGAAACATGGGTGTTAATTTAACTGGAATATGGCTGCATTTATGTTGTACCAACAGCCATCTGTCAAAAAGCCATGCAGTTCTTATGTGGTTAAGTTAGGGCTGGGCGATATGGCTTCAGAAATTATATCTCGATAATTATATTTTTGCTCTGAAATGGCTTAAGTTTTTTTTTTAAATTATTATTATTTTTATTTTTTTTCTTCTATCGGAGGAACCAACGTTTCACAGAAGCTACTTGTAGCCAAGTAGAATTAATATTTTAAAGGTATTAAATAAAAATCTATTTAAAAATGGTGAAGGCATATTTCTCACAGTTTTTCAATAAATGAAAACAAGGGAGAGTAAAATGTAATAATTTTCGTTGATTTGCACTTTATACTTATATTTAACATACAATCATACATGGAAGCTTAATAAAAATCTTATTTACCTTCATATATTTTTACTAAAACATTTTTCTTTGTGAATGAACAAGGTGTGCAAAAACTAATTTTTGACTATTAATGACTATTTAAATAAAGAATAAATTCAAATAAAACAAATGACTAAATAAACATCAGTAGTACTGTTTAGTATCAGTCAAATGCTGACTCTTAATACTGCCAGTCAATTGTTGCATGTTGTAAAACAAGAAGCATTTACACGCGCCGAATCAAGTGGTGTTACACCGTATTCTGCAATACAAGTTATGGGGAAACTTTTAACGGTGGAAAACCAGACTTTTACATTTTATAAATGCAACGACTGGAATTATTCGGTTGAAGGGGGTACCAAACTGTGAATCCTAAACAAAACAGTTTGGTGAATACATGTTTACACATTAGCTTCCACTCATCTGACAAGCAGTGAAAGTAGCTACGTGGTTAGCTATAAGCTTGTTGTCATGGAGAATAAAAGATGGACTTTATTTACTTACCAGCATTTCGTCTCACCAACTAGGTAACAACATAGCGTGAAATCAACACTCAACAGACGCAATCCACCACTGCACCGTTGTCTGCTGAGCTGCAAAAATATGCTCTGATGTTTACCTTTCAATCTGCTACATTACTTACTGCACTGACAAACTATAGCTGGCGAACAGCAAACAGATGTGATAAACATGAGTTACATGGTTGTCAGGGACAGGGTTAACGTTATATTAGTTATATTGAAAAGGGAAAATGATAGAGTCATTGTTTAACTTTCCAGTATGTAAACTATTGTACTATTGTTCAACAGTTAGTTCTGGCCATCAAATCTGATTGTCCAAGTGGTGTTAAAAAAAAAGTGCAGATATTCAGTATAATAGCACTGGGATGCTTCACTGTTATTATATTTAGAACATCACTTTTGCCCTTGTGATATTGCTTAATTGTCTGGGACTATATCTTCAAGTGGAAGAATGGAGCTTAATGAATTTGCCTGAAAACATTTTACTGATGACACTGTAGAGAGAATGGATATGGGCTACAGAAAGATGAATGACGGAACCAACCATTCCAGGTTCCAGTATTTATTTAAATGGAACTGGTTCTGAAAAAGAGCAATTCCCAACCCACCTGTTTGCTGACTTTATAGTGGACAACAGGATTTTCCTTGTTCTTTTAAAATGAAAGATTGGTTTACTGTGTAGACATGTTCATAGTAACGTTCACAACATAAAGCTCCCTCTGTAGTCCACCCAGACCATTTATGGAAACGAAATTACAAAAATATGTAATTCAGAAATAGTCATGGTATTGACGTGACAACCTTGAGTACATTGACATATGGTGCAAATAAAGGCTTGTTCAGTAACTTGGCCAATCTTTGAGTGAGATGAGTGTGAACTACGCTGGAATGCAGCAGAAGTAGCAAAACCTAGCAGAGGGCATTTACATGTTAAGGTCTTAAAGCTACAGTAGCAAAAACGGCCTATTTAATTATAAGGGTCTAAGAAAGGGTGGAAATGTGTAAATCTGGATTATGAAAAATGTGGGCCCTTTAAAAAATAAGCCTGACCAACGTGACCCAGACTAACTTGACTGGACTTCACTGAAGTCTGGCAATGATAAACAAATTGTTCCTCATATGCAGCAAATTCTTGTAGTCAGTAAATCAGATGGTCATTAAATGCATAACATTTTTGTAAGTCTTTGGTTTTGGTGGAGGTTTCAGTGTGGCGCTTCAATTTTTTCAAAAAGGAAGACCATTAGAAACCCTTGTGCCATGAAGATTCTGCATCAATGCTCTGTAAATAGCACAATCACATGGGAAATTGGAATGTTGCTTCCAAATGTTCCAGTACCATGACATCAGAAGCACGTTGTGTCTGCCGTGTAGGAGATCTGGGTTTCTAATCCTGCATTGAAACCAGGCAGTGATTGCGTTCGCACAATCATTGATGAGCATCATCTGAAGGTCACATTTTCCCTCAAAAGGTTACATTTTTACTCCACAGCTGCTAGGCTTGGGCTTGTTTGAGCTTGGGGGGTGTAGAGTTAATAAAATATGCATTTCCTCTTTGCTGTATTACATCCTTTACAGCTAAAAACAACTCGCTTTAAAACTCTCTTTTGGCGTCCCTCTATGAGCATTTCACTCATAAACTGAAGCTCACATGTGCCCTTGTGTTCAAAAACACTTCCTGCTTCGGCCACTGGGGGCAGTGCACAGGCCAAGTTTAGCTCAAGTAAAGTTGACCTACTGTTTCCAAATTCACTGTGAGATCAGTAGAGTCTGCTGTAAATAAGGTCAAACCTGACACTTAATCCATTTTCATTATTGAATAGGTGCCAATCAAGACTTCTATATCATCAGACTACATTCTCAACTATATTTACCCAGTATGTATCAAGGCAAAATTCACTCTGGAGCCGTTTGGAATTGTGGTGTACTCCATTCAAAGAGCGTGTCTTTATGAGAACACCGTTTTTTGCTCCAGTCTTTGTTGGCAACCAAAGCATAAGTGTGGCTTTCCTCAAACCACATTGACCTCGTCTTCATGCAGATCTCACGTCTGACGTCAGTCTTTACTAATTTCAAATTTAGTCCCAGCCCAGAGTCACACAATAGAGCCTATTACTGTAAATGGGATTTGACCCAGCAGGACAAGCTTGCCATAGTTACATTTGCTAGACAGAATTATTTCCTTGGCTAACTGAGAGGCTCAATGCAGGGGAACAGATTGGGCTGTTTATCATTATAATACAGATTTTGTCACCAACAGACAAGTTTCAAACGATACTCTGCCTGTGTCTTTGAAAAAGTGAAAGACTTGGAGGAGACGGGCCAAACTAAAGCATGTTTGACGGGCCTGTGGAAGATTTGGTGAGGGGTACAGTGAGACTACGCATTAAGAGAAAGAAAAAGAGTGGGAGTGTATGCGCCTTTATGGCGTCCCTGCCTTTGTGTGTTGGAGAACTGACAGGGGTGAGAGGGAAAGCTGAACCAAGCTGAGAAACATTAGCCAAATCTCTCTCTCGCTCACTCTTGCTCATGTTCTGTCACACTCTTGAACTCGCTCTTTTAAACTCCTCTCACTTCCTCTCTTGCTCTCTCTCTCTCTCTCTTGCTCTGTTGGCTCAACTTTTACAACTTTGACCTTCCTTCCTATAGTTTTTTTTGTTGTTGTTGCTGCTGTTGGTTTTTAAAAGGCAGATACAGTGCATTCATAAAGTATTCAGTAGGGCTGGGAAATTTTGTTGTTGAGCCAAACAATTTTAAAATTATCTTCCTGATGAAAAGAATGGTACAATGATTAATACATAAATATATGAAACTTGTGCAGAGTTTCATATTAACAGGTTTTCTCTCTGAGAAGTTTTGTCTCTTTAATTCTTTACGTTTAGTCCTATGCACCGCTGCTACAGCCATCAAAGTGCTGTTTGTTCACTGTCGGACATCAGAATCCTCTGCTGTGATCAATATTCTTGTTATTTTTAATCCAGAAGTTTATTTGAGAGGTGTTGTGGAGAGTATTTGTCAGAAGTAATCCTGCAGATTCTGTCTGACACTGCTTTAATAAATATTTTAGTTGTAAAAAGGCTTGTAAATTGTTAAATGCCGTAAACTACATGTCGTGGCCCAGCAACATTTATAATCTTAACAGCCAGAGTATTCATGTTCAGTGGTGGGTAATTTTGCACGTTTACCCACCACAATCGACAAGAAATGCCACTAGACACAAAGATGTGGGACTAAAGGTGATTTGTGTCATAATTCAGTACAGCCCCAGAAATGGTTCTTGAACAGTTTTACTATTTGTATGTTGAAATATTATCATTATGATAATAGTAACAGCCTATGGTAATATACATCGATCAGCCACATTAAAACCACCTGCCTAATATCATGTAGGTCCCCCTCGTGCTGCCAAAACAGCTCTGACCCATGGAGGCATGGACTCCACAAGACCTCTGAAGGTGTCCTGTGGTATCTGGCACCAAGACGTTAGCAGCAGATCCTTTAAGTCCTGTAAGTTGCGAGGTGGGGCCTCCAAGGATCGGACTTGTTTGTCCAGCACATCTCATAGATGCTCAATCGGATTGAGATCTGGGGAATTTGGAGGCCAAGTCAACACCTTGAACTCTTCGTCATGTTCCTCAAACCATTCCTGAACAATTTTTGCAGTGTGGCAGGGCGCATTATCCTGCTGAAAGAGGCCAGTGCCATCAGGGAATACCGTTGCCATTTAAGGGGTGTACGTGGTCTGCAACAATCTTTAGGTAGGTGGTACGTGTCAAAGTAACATCCCATGAATGCTAGGACCCAAGGTTTCCCAGCAGAACATTGCCTAGAGCATCACACTGCCTCCACCGGCCTGTCTTCTTCCCATGGTGCATCCTGTTTCCATCTCTTCCCCAGGTAAATGACGCACACGCACCCAGCCGTCCACATGATCTTACAGAAAACGTGATTCATCAGACCAGGCCACCTTCTTTCATTGCTCCATGGTCCAGTCCTGATGCTCACGTGCCCATTGTAGGCACTTTCGGTGGTGGACAGGGGTCAGCCTGGGCTACGCAGCAAGCTGTGATGCACTGTGTGTTCGGACACCTTTCTATCATGGTCAGCATTAAGTTTTTCAGCAATTTATGCTACAGTAGCTCTTTTGTGGGATTGGAGTAGACAGGCTAGCCTTCGTTCCCCACGTGCATCATGAGCCTTAGGTGCTGTGACGAGGAGGGGGGCGTGGCTGGGCCGTGACGATGGACGCCTGCCGCTGAGTTGCCCCAATCAGCGTGAGAGAGATAATGAGGAGCCGGGGACGCCATTTCGAGAGAGAGAGAGACACGAGGTTGTGTTTGCGTGTGCGCAAATGTTTTGTTATGCTGAAAAGCAGTTTTATGTTTGTGTTAAAAGTCTTTTTGATTGATAATCCGGTTCCCACTTCCTCCTTTCTGATGAACGAGGCTTGTCTGCCACAGTCGCCCATGACCCTGTCACCAGTTCACGGGTTGTTCTTCCTTGGACCATTTTTAATTACTAGCCACTGCATACCGGGAACACCCCCACAAGACCTGCCGTTTTGGAGATGCACTGACCCAGTCGTCTAGCCATCACAATTTGTCCCTTGTCAGAGTCGCTCAGATCCTTACACTTGCCCATTTTTCCTGCTTCCAACACATGAACTGACTGTTCACTTGCTGCCAAATATATCCAACCCCTTGACAGGTGCCATTGTAACGATATAATTAATGTTATTCACTTCACCTGTTGGTGGTTTTAATGTTGTGGCTGATCAGTGTATTTCATATTTTATATTCTAAAAAAATTTAATTAGTTTAAGTTAAAATGACATATACAATGTTTATTTTTTGAGTACCAATGGACATAATGCAGCCTTATACATGGGTTCCTTATATTCGCCTAGCTCAGACAATGCACTGACTAGTCGATTGGAAGTTTTAAATTGGTAGTTTTGCACATCCCTACCTTTTTATTACAGAGTGAAACAATGGTCAGACACAACAATTCTTCAATAGACATTTCTTTCTGAGAAAAAGGAGTTAAAGTTTTTATATATATATATATATATATATATATCTTTTTGGAAAGTTTTTAGGCTATATCAAAACATCAAATTGCAGTGCTTACAGAATCACAATTTCGCAATGCATATCGAATCGGCTAGGAAATATCACTGTAATATCGAATTGGGAGGTCTGTGACTAGTCCCAGCCCTAGCATTTAGATACCTTCATTTTTTCACATTTTGTTATGTTGCAACCTTATGCTAAAATGATTTAAATTATTTTTTTCACATCAATCTACACTCCATACCCCATAATGTCAAAGCAAAATCAGATTTTTGATAGCAAATTTATTCAAAAGAAAAACTGAAATATCACTTTGACATAAGTATTCAAACCCTTAACTCAGTACTTAGTTGAAGCACCTTTGGCAGCGATTGCAGCCTTAAGTCTTTTTGGGTATGATGCAATAAGCTTTGCACACCTGGATTTGGGGATTTTCTGCCATTTCTTCTCTGCAGATCCTCTCAAGCTCTGTCAGGTTGAATGGGGACTGTCAGTGGACAACCATTTTCAGGTCTCTCCAGAGATGTTTGATTGGGTTTAAGTTTGGGCTCTGGCTGAGCCACTCAAGGACATTCACAGAGTTGTCCCTAAGCAACTCTTGCGTTGTCTTGGCTGTGTGCTTAGGATCATTGTCCTGTTGGAAGGTGAACATTCGGCCCAGGTCCTGAGCTCTCTGCACCTGGTTTTCATTAAGGATATCGCTGTGTTCAGCTTTCCTTCAACACTGACCAGTCCCACAGTCCCTGCTGCTGAAAAACACCCCCAAAGCATGATGCTGCCACCACCATGCTTCACCGTTGGGATGATAATGTGCAGGTGATGAGCGGTGCCTGGTTTCCTCCAGACATGACGCATGGAATTGAGACCAAACCGTTTAATCTTCGTTTCATCAGACTAGAGAATCTTTTTTTTTTTTTCTCTCAATCTGAGAGTCATTTTAGGTGCTTTTTTGCTAATTCCAAGCAGGCTTTCATGTGTCTTGCACTGAGGAGAGGCTTCCGTATGGCGATTCTGCCATAAAGCCCAGATTGGTAGAGTGTTGCAGTGATGGTTGTCCATCTGCAAGTTTCTCCCGTCAACACATGATCACTGGAGCTCAACCAAAGTGACCATCGGGTTCTTGATCACCTCTCTTACCAAGGCCCTTCTCCCCCGATTGCTCAATTTTGCTGGGCGGCCAACTTCTTCCATTTAAGAATTATGGAGGCCACTGTGCTCTTGGGAACCTTCAATGCAGCTGATTTTTTAAAAAAAAAAATTTTTTTTTTTTTTTTTTTTTTTTTTAAGCCTTCCCCAGATCTATGCTTTAACACAATCCTGTCTCTTAGCTTTGCAGGCAGTTCCTTTGACCTCATTGCTTGGTTTTTGCTCTGATATGCGTTTTCAACTTTGAGACCTTATATAGACAGGTGTTTGCCTTTCCAAATCATGTCTAATCAATTTAATTTACTACAGCTGGACTCCAATCAAAGTGTAGAAACATCCCACAGATGATCCAGATAAATGGTATGCACCTGAGCTAAATTTCAAGTGGCATAGCAAAGGGTCTGAGTACTAATGTCGGTGATTTTTCAAAATTCTTTTTATTTTTTTATTTTTTTATAAATTTGCAATGCTATCAAAAATCTGTTTTTTGCTTTGACAGTATGGGGTATGGAGTGTAGATTGATGTGAAATGTGATGTGAAAAATTATTTTTATTTTTTATTTTTTTATTTATTTTTTTTTTTATAATTTAAAGCATTTTTGCATAAAGCTGCAACAGCAAAATGTGAAAAAAAATGAAGGGGTCTGAATACTTAAAGATTGCACTATATGTAGCTCTCCATTTGTCTTTCATCTCTTCGGTAAACCGTTTTAAAAGGTGCTATATAATTGTAATTTTTTGTTTACTCTTCTTATCAATTTAATATTCTTATTGGCATTGCCACATCACAATATAGACAGTTTTGAGCACAACAGTGTAAAGTTGGGGGTATCAACTAGGGCTGGGTATTGCCAGCCACCTCACAATATGATGCGTATTGCGATACATACATACATTAAAACCACCTGCCTAATGTTGTATATTACCCCCTCGTGCCGCCAAAACAGTGCCAACACGATATTCTTCTCGCCACAGTTGTACAGAGTGGTTATCTGAGTTACCGTAGACTTTGTCAGTTCGAACCAGTCTGGCCGTTCTCTGTTGACCTCTCTCGTTAACAAGGCATTTCTGTCCACAGAACTGCCGCTCACTGGATGTTTTTTGTTTTTGGCACCATTCGGAGTAAATTCTAGAGACTGTTGTGCGTGAAAATCCCTGGAGATCAGCAGTTACAGAAATACTCAAACCAGCCCATCTGGCACCAATAATCATGCCACACTCCAAATCACTGAGATCACATTTTTTTCCCCATTCTGATGGTTGATGTGAACATTAACTGAAGCTCCTGAAACTGAACCTCCGTATCTGCATGATTTTATGCACTGCACTGCTGCCACATGATTGGCTGATTAGATAATCGCATGGATGATTGTTGGTGCCAGACGGGCTGGTTTGAGTATTTCTGCAACGCTGTGATGATGAGAGAGATCAACAGAGAATAACCAGACTAGTTCGAACTGACAAAGTCTACGGTAACTCAGATGACCGCTCCGTACAATTGTGTTGAGAAGAATAGCATCTCAGAATGCTATTCTGAGATGCGGGTTGGCACTGTTTCGGTGGCACTAGGGGGACCTACACAATATTAGGCAGGTGGTTTTAATGTTGTGGCTGATTGGTGTATGTCACGATCCAATATATCACAATTCATCACGATACATATTTCACGATGCGATATGCAGATTTGATTCCAATTCACAAGTTTCAATTCCAATATATTTGGACATATTTCAGTTATAGCCTAATGTCCATTTTGCTTATTAAATACTCTTTCAGCTAATGCTGTTATTAATACAGGGGGCCTTATAACTTGGTAAATTACAGTAATATTAATTTACATTTATTTTTTGTTTTTCATAATTTTGGTCTTATTTTAGCATCAATAAATATGATGCCTTGAAATTGCACATTTATATTGCATATTTTTTGTTGCATGTTTGTTTATATGTCAAATTTGTACTTTTTATAAGTTTTTACAAAGATATGTAAAACAAGTGCTAAAATGGTACTGTCTCTAAGGCCAGAAGCATGGACTTTGACAGAATGGCTTCTTGACTCGCATCCGTGAAATCTGAAAAATAATCAGCAAGTGGCTAATCATCACTGAAAAAAAAGCAGCAAAAAAGTTATTTAATACCAACTGGGCCTGTGTGAAAGTATTTGCCCCCTTAGATACTAAATCCCCAATTCTATGTAACCGCATTGATAATGGGGTTCAGCTGGACTAGACACACCAGGCTTGATTACTGCCAGCCCTGTTCAATCAAATCAACACCTAAATACAACTTTTTCAGCAGCATGAAGTTGGCTAAAAGGTCTCACCCAGTAGCACACTATGCCAGGGTCGAAAGAAATTCCAGAAATGATGAGGAAAATTGAAGGTGATTGAACTACATCAGTCTGAGAAGGGTTACAAAGCTATTTCAAAGGCTCTGGGACTCCAAAGGACCACAGTGAGAGCCATTATCTCCAAATGGAGAAAACTTGGCACAGTAGTGAACCTTCCCAGAAGTGGCTGACCTTCCAACATTCCTCCAAGAGCACAGCAACGACTCATCCTGGAAGTCACAAAAAACCAAGGACAACATCCAAGGAGCTGCAGGCCTCTCTCGCATCAATAAAGGTCACTGTTCATGACTCCACTATCAGAAAGACACTGACCAAAAATGCCATCCATGGAAGAGTGGCGAGGTAAAAACCCAGAAGAACATTAAGGCTCATCTGAATTTTGCCAAAACACACCTTGATGATCCTCAAAGCTTTTGGGAGAATGTTCTGTGGACTGATGAGTCGAAAGTGGAACTCTTTGGAAGACAGGGGTCCCCTTATATCTGGAGTAAATCAAACACAGTATTCCACAAAAAGAACAGCATACCTACGGTCAAGCATGGTGGTGATAGTGTGACGTGTGGGGATGCTTTGCTGCTTCAGGGCCAGGGCGACTTGCAACAATTGAGAGAAACATGAATTCTGCTCTCTACCAGAAAATCCTAAAGGAGAATGTCAGTCCATGAGTTGAAGCTCAAGCGTAACTGGATTGAGATGCTGTGGCAGGACCTTAAATGGGCAGTTTATGCTCCAACCCTCCAATGTGGCTGAACTAAAGCAGTTCTGCAAAGAAGAGTGGGCTAAAATTCCACCACGGCGTTGTGAAAGAGTGATCTCCAGTTATTGGAAGCGTTTGGTTGCAGTTGTTGCTGCTAAAGGTGGCACAACCAGCTATTAAGTTTAAGGGGGCAGTTAGTTTTTCACATGAGAGAGATACGTAGGTGTTGGATAACTTTTTGTTTCAATATATATTTGAAAACTGTATTTTGTGTTTACTCCAGTTGCCTTTGTTTTATGTTATATCTCATTTGAAGATCTAAAACCATTTAGTATGAATAATACACAAAAATAGAAGAAATCAGCAAATACGTTTTCACAGCACTGTATGTGCATTGTAGAGGGTTCTGTACAGAATAAAAGAGCAACCTTGCCATAGTGTCAAACGTGTGAGAAATGCCCAGCATATCCGCGAGAGAAACAGTGAATCCTGCAGACTCAGTTTAGGTCTCTAATGTCCCTCATAGAAGCATCTATGACTGCACTGAAGAACAGTGCTTTGAGTTTGCACTTATTTAGATGACCGGTTTCTTTTTTTTAAATTAAAATGGACATGATATGAATACACAAATAGTTGAAAAGAAATATTATGAGACGATCTTAAGCATCGATACAATTCCATGAGAAAATGTATCGCAAATTTGTTTTTTGGCAGAGGACCCTTACATCTTGAATGTTTGCTGGTTATCTGGCTAATTCAATTTGTCACAGATTGTGTAGTTGGGTCCTCATATGACTTTTGTATTAATGACTAGCGAGAAGGGACGTTCTTGATACATTTACTGAAAGAGAGGATGGAAATGCATGCAGACAAAGGAGAGCGGCTTGTTTTTCTACTTTGGCAGAATGGATGGAGAGAGAAACATAACCCTGGAATGAGGGTGACGGTGGAAGCCAACCATGGATGTATGGATGGATGGGCTCAGGCAGGGTGGAAGGATGGAGCTGGAATGGACAGATAAAGCTGATGCAGTCTGAAGCTCAGAAAAATCAATAGTAGTGGAGTGGGAAAGCCTTAGTCCCCTGTCTCTCCCTCCCGCTCTCTCTCTTTCTCTCCATTTTTCCCTGGATCTCTTTCCTTCCCATAACATCACTCAGAACACCTCTTGTCTCCTCTCATCCCCTACTGAGTGACACCAGGCCTCTCCTCTCCTCCAGATAGTTTTTGCAGATATAGGCAGGGTCCAGAACTAACATCGCCAAAGCACCAAAAGTGGGTCAAATGAATTTGCCCAACAATAACTTTATAAGGAACTACAGTATTTCTCGCATTAAGCCACCAAAACTAATATGGAACAATGTCACTATGTATCAAATCAGTGTCACTTGAGTATGTGTGTTTTTGTTACAGGTGTAGTTTCACCATATATGCTGCTGCAGTGTGACAGTGACTCTTGCTGTTTGTCACATATGAAAAAAATGACAGTCTTATTGTCATAAGAACAAAAATAAGTGTTTTATTTTAATGTACAGTATATTGACTTGTAAGGAATAATTACGGAGAACATTTTTCTCAATTCACTCGCCGTTGGCAGGTTTGGCAAAATGTTCATTTTGGACCCTGGGTGTAGAGCTTGTTCTAGTCATTACTGTGTCAGAGCCAGAGGTGTATGCTTTCAACTGTGTTTGTTTGTCTGTGCACTCTCCATTTACTCACTTTTGGATAAATTCCCTCTTGAAAATAAATGACTCTCCCCGCCCTGCCACGCTCTCTTCGTTTTCTGCAATGAGTCTTGTTTGCAGCTCTATTCAAGGTTTATTCTACTTCTTCCTTCTGTGGTCCTCTTTCTCTTCCTCTATACCTCCTTTCCCTCCCTTCTTTTCGTTCCTTTGATTATGACTGCAAAAAGTGTTTGTGTATTGGTCCATTTGTATCTATCACAGCATGTCTGGACTGTTTACGATGAGTTTGTCCAATAACAGTACTGAAAATGTCCCATGATGGTGCCTCAACAGAACAGATTAAGCACTAAACACATTTCACGTACAGTACAGCACAGTCTGACTTAAATTTCACAATGCTTTATATCTCTGAATATTTTTAATTCAGACCTTTCGTTTAATGTGTGTGAAGACAGTGGTAGGCTGGGTGCTGTAAACTCTGTTAAAACCGCACAATTGAACAGTGTGAATTGAAGCTAAACACATTTTCATGCTCATTTTTTTCAGATCTTTAGTTGCCCTTAGTAATATGAGAAATTAGTTTCAGATTTTATGTTGTGAAAAATTCTGTCAGCATGAAACGTTACCTTTTAGTGTGAAGAAATACTTTATAGAGATTCTAATTAATGAGACTCGTCTGTCTGACTGATGGTTTAATTAGTAACAGTCAAACACACACAGGCCACGTATACACTTCAGCCAAATACAGTAACGATGCACTGATACCGCTTTTTCTTTCCCGATCCGATTCCGATACCTGAACTCTTGAGTATCAGTCAAAATCGATCCCAAACGCATACCAGTGTCGTTTTTTCTTAATCATTTTAGAATATCTTTACCACACCATGTGGAACTGATTGGGAGTACTCTAACACAAACCTCTACAACATTCCAGGAAGATCTTTGAGTTTGTGTGTAGTTTACAGGAGTTTAATGTGCTTTTCATTCAAATTTAGTGATTTCAGTTTTCATTGTTGGAAATCACCGTTGGGCATCGCACCGGTCCCCTATTTCTCCTCTTGCAGGTGGTGGGTGGTCCCCACATTGGCCCCACTGTGGGCCCCATGGGTCAAAGCCCAGCCACTAGGCGCTCACCTGCAAGCTCTTCTCCCGTGCCTGGCTCCAGGAGAGGGCTCCGGTTTCCCTGTTCCGGGCGAGGACACTTTTCTTCCTGCTGGCCACATCATAGGGGATTTTTGGATCGCTCTTTATCTGGCCTCTCACTTAGGCCGCTCTGAGAGTGCTGAAAACAGCACCTCATCATGAGTCCCACAATTACGTGCAGACTATGTATTTATTTATAAAGCGCAGCCTTTTGTGATTCATAAAATGAACTATGGCTTCAACAGACTTTGAATACAATATACGAGTCATATGGACTTCTTTAATGGTGCTTTTGTGGTTCTTTTGTCACTTTTGGAGCTTGACCGTAACAACCATTAATAACGCACTACATCGGATTTGAATTGGATTGTCAAACCGAAACCCAATCCAGTTAAAACGTCTGCATCGCAGCCGATACCGTCCATAAAATACAGTTATCGCTCCTAAATCTTGTTTTGTACACACACAGTTCGGTTATTTTTTAGAAGTGGCAACTGTATTGTACAACCCAAATTCAGTCAACCAAATTTTTATTTAATCTGCATATTGTGTACAGAACTGCACAATCAGTTAATGTAGCTTTGAGTTCTAATATCAGCAATTCGCACATTGCCGTTTAATTGCGGCATCTTTAAGAGCGTGCATAAAACATGGACAGGTTACTATATGGTTTCAGATAATTTGTCTCCATTTGGTACTTTTACTTTCGTCAAAAATAACCAAAGCCAGTAGGTTGCTATGGTCATCATTATGTCAACTATCATAGATTCAAGATTGACTCCTGTATTCCGTACACAAACAGAACAGTAATTAGGTGGTTTATTCCCGCATTTAAATAGCCCCTTCCAAAACTTTACAGTGTAACTGTTGCCACATTATATTTGTGTATATCCTCCTCGTACCCATTCAAGTTTTTCTCTCTATCTCTCTCTCTCTCTCTCTCTCTTTTGCTTGCACTCTTTCGCATTCTCTCTTATCTTAGTCGTCAGTCACTCCTTACTTCACTCACTCGCTCTGTCATTGAGAGAAAAAGGGACTAAAAATAACTTTTTGGTGACAGGAAAATAGAAGCATGAGTTCAAATAAAAAGCTTTTTTGTGGGCACTTCACACATGCTCACACATACATAGACACACACAAGCGTCCTTGTCCTTGGAGAGGTTTTTTGGGAATGTTCAAGGGTAATCCTGTTCTCATCTGATGAAACATTCACAAAGACGCTGGAAACCCAAACAAACACGCACGGGCACCAAAAAAAATAAAAAAGACACATAAAACAAAAGTCTTGGATACATTATAATGAAAGCACCCTACTCTAATCTGGGATTAATGTATTTACCCTGTGTCTCCCTCTTATGTATCTTTCCATAACAACAACAACAACAACAACAACATTCGTCATCACAATGGATGAGCATTAACTATAGAAACATCTAGAGCACCCATAAAATTAATTAGTAGGATTGACCCAAGTAAATTCGGTTTATCCTTTGCAAACAAAAATTCTAAAACAGTATTACAGGAGCTTATACTACAGTATTATAAAGAGGGTACGAAATGATGATTATGATGGTGTTTCTGATTACATTAATGTAATAAAGCGGTAGGCAATATTAAAGAAATGCCCAGATGTCTCAACATGCTGCTGATATCCTTTAAAGCTGCTGGATCAAGCGTCTATTTTTAGATCTGTTGAAAGGGTTTATTGCCAATCAAGCTGTAAAAATTAAACAATTGTGTATTTTAGCTATTGCAACACATTATCTGTTGTTTAATGTGTGATTTTTAACTGTTCTTATGCTGTCTCTAGGTGCAATGGGAGGAGTATACCACTATAAATCAGAGCATGCTTATGCAGATGCCACTGACAAGGTAAGACATCAGTTGTTATAGTCTGTATATCTGCTAATGTTGTTCATAATGTAAACTAACAGCCAAATTCTTCATACCGAATATTGACGTTCGTCTAGGATTTAACAGTTCTCCTTGGGGCTGCAGCCTATGATTGAAATGTTCGCAAATGTGTTGTCAAAGTAGAATTTGCTACAAAATATTAATCTAGTTACCGTTTAGTGACACGCCAAATCTTATCAAATTTCGCCTTTGTCACATATATCATAGTATAAAGTATTTGTACACTTAAGCCACATTTTAAAGTGTCTGAATCAGAGTCACTTTCTCAGCAAATCAGCCATCAGTGTCAGTAAAGGCAATATTTTAAAACTATTTATGTTTGTATATATATATATATATATATATATATACATATGCCGGTTCAAATCCCACTCGGAGCGGGTCGAGCAGGACCAGTTACAGTAGTGCAGTGACCTGGATGGGAGTGAGGTTTAGGGGGGTGAGTGTAACAGGAGCCAGCTGGTATGTGATAGCTGTGCGGTATGTGTAAACCTCACTCCCCTGGCCTTGAGGCACACTAGCGACTGAGGCTAGAGGCTGTAGCCTTTAGCCTGCTTGTTAGCGCGCCCGACTTCCATGCCGGCTGACGCCGGTTCGAATCCCGCTCGGAGCAGGTTGAGCAGGACCGGTTACACTTATCCTTGAAAGATAAATATCTCTAGGTTTGGTATTTGGTTGTGAAATAGAATTACATAAATTTTTAACTGTGACTTCAAATGCTTTTTAGCCCCACTGCATGTGGCATAATGCTCAGTCTTAACACTGTGCTGAGGCTATTGCTGTTTTTCTTGCGTTGGTTCTATATTAAAAACTAATTTTATGCTTTATTGATATTCAGGAATCGGTCCGACACCTTCATGCATATTCAAACATAGAGCTGTGATGTGTTAAGGGATTTTGGGAGACTGTTCTTGCTGCAGACTATAATCGATTTTCGTGACGTACTGGATGTTTATTAATGTGCACGCGCACAACTGTATATTTCATCAGATTCTCTTTACAACTTGTCACACAAATTGTATTTGGTGTTATCAGTCTGGCATGTACCTTATTTGCTATTTTGTTCAACAGGCTAGATTAGTGGCTTGCTAAATGTTTTAACTACTACCGTTAGACATCTTCGTCTGTATAAGCTTTAATGTTTAAATTCATCATCCATATAACAAATGTTATTTTCCTTCTGGCAGCTTTAAAATTTGGTGCTTGTTTGAAATTCTGGATATATGCGTTGTTTTGCCACCTATCCAGGGTGTTTCCCTGCTTTCGGCCCGAGACAGCTGGGATAGACTCCAGCACTCCCCATGACCCTACATAGGATAAACGGCTATAGAAAATGGATGGATGGATGGATGCATTGTTTTGTATTTTATCACCACAAGACTGCTCGCATTATCAAATATCTAATCAAAAATAACACTTTCATGTAATTTTCTATACCAAATAAATTAATTGACAATACTTGGCATCAACTAATTTTAGGTTTAAATCTGCAATGCCTAAAAGTTGTGAGTATGCAATACTTATGACAAAATAATGCAATAATTATTGCACTCTCTTACTCTATAATTACACACAATGCTATATGTAGTAAACACTGAATAAATTGCGCATTATAACATCCACTACATCACGAAGATCCACTACGTCATCGCGCTACAGTCTGCAGTGAGGACTTCTTGGATTTTGGGGGGAACGTGGTGTTCATTGTCATTGCTAGCCTTTTAAACTAAAGAGAGGTGAAGAGAGGAAGAAAGCACAAAAACAAATGGCATTTCCTGCCCAGTTTAACACTACTTTGTTTACAGTCAGGGGGAGGAGGGCTTGCAGAGTGCAGCTCTATGATTGGCTGAAGCCAGCTTCTGGGTGCGGACCTGGGCCTGTGAGTGAAGGAAGTGGGGGAGTATGCAAACGGGTGGGGAGAGAGGAAGAAGGGATAATAGGAGAGAGAGAGGAAAGCATGGAAGGGGGAGAGGGGGCACTAATGATTTAACCTCCAGCTGTGGGACACAGAGATTCTGGAACAGTGGCAGAGAAATTGATGGCTGTTGAAATGAAGGGAGTGGAAAAAAGTTGGGTGGGGCTGTGTTGGTGTGTGAGAGAGACTGAGTTATGGTGTAATGAAACGTATGGGAATTTAGGCCTTATTTCTGATGGGTTGGAAAACAAAAGCCCGAGAGGCTTTTGTTCCCCCACAAACTCAAATGCTATTGCTGCTGTAGCTTTTAGGCTTTGTTCTGACAGGCAGCAAAAATCCAATTTGCTTTGGTTTTTCTAACTCCAAATCAGTTTGTAGGCTGAACCGCAGCAAAACACGTGATTCGATTTTTAAAAACCCTATCCAGACCACATAAAATGTGTTTGTTTTTTCGAATTTGTCAAAGTCTGAACTTATTTCAAGCTATTTTTGTTCATTATTCGGGACACACCATGTATGTAACCTCATACAAAGTGCACAAGAGCTCTTTGCACATATACGGAACCAAATGACACTCAATTTGTAGTGAATAGTGAATTTATGTGCAGTGTGAACAAAGCTTAAGTACTATACCAGTATACTTTGTGTATAGTATATACATTGTGCGTACATCATTACTTTATAGGGTATACTATGAAGGTACACTGGATACTTACTACACTGCCTGATTAGATTTGATCACTTGCAAATTGACAATGTGAACAGTCAGTCTTTAAGATTGGATTTTAAAAACAAATCCGATTTAAATGCAGTGTGAACAAAGCCATAGGGTCAAAAAGAAACCAGGCCAACAAACCTTGCTGTTTCTTGTGTTTGAGAGTGAGATACTGCACATACCAAAAAGAAGCGTATTTGAACCGGTGGGTAACTGTC
Organism: Myxocyprinus asiaticus; assembly: GCF_019703515.2. Lineage (NCBI taxonomy): Eukaryota > Metazoa > Chordata > Actinopteri > Cypriniformes > Catostomidae > Myxocyprinus > Myxocyprinus asiaticus. Next base: position 6,005,252 of record NC_059351.1, on the reverse strand, counting down.
TCATCCTGTGTGTGCTGACTGTTCTGGTCTAAACAAAGCATATTTGGGGTGTGGAGCAGTTTGAAAGCTTTGTTCCTGGTGCTGGCTATATGAACAGCAGAACAGGACGTGTTGACTCTTGGGAGGTCCTGAATATAGAGTGCTGAAACTGAGACGTGTTTGTGTGTGTCTATCCATTCCTAGGCCTCCACACAGGCAGAAACAGGCTCTCTATGGTGTAGAAAGTAGAGGCGGCCTCAAATGGGTTTGGCTGTCAGAGAGAGAGAGGGATATGTGGGTACAGAGCATGGGAGGGAGGGAGGGAATGAGGGAGGAGAAATGAAAGGGTGAAAAATAATGAGAGAGAGAGGAGGAGATGAGGGGACCTGCTTATTCTGAGCACTTCCACAAACTCGCCGTTTGAAGAGCAGTCACCCCCAGAGCAAGGACTTTATAGTCTCAGCTTATTAAATATTGAAGCATTACACTGAAACAGGAGCACATTGTGGATTCTCAAATCAAAGGAGCACTTCGGTTAAGCATGCGAGGATGTGGAATCTTCTGTTGATTATTGTTTTGGGAGTTCTCATCATCTCATGATGTCAACTTGCCATTCAGCAAGCATGCATGCAACCAGGGTCAAAAATGCAACCAGTGGCTTTGGTGAGTAAATAAAACAGAATCACTTACCAATTGCCTATTCATTTTAATAGGAACTGAAAAGTATTAAAAAAAATTTTTTTAGAAGGTTTATTAGATTCAGATGGATGTAATGTAGTGGTTAAAAATCTGGGCTGGGAAAAGAGAAGTTGTAGGTTAAATCCCTCTAGGGCAATCCCTGAACAACCACCATTGTGCCCTTCTGCGAGGCACTTAACCCCAGATTGCTAAGTGTACTGTTAGTCACTTTTGATAAAAGCACTATGGATGCATCAATTCAATACACTTTTAAAGGGATGGTTCACTCTAAAATGAAAATTCATTCATCATTTACTCACCCTCATGCCATCCCAGATGTGTATGACTTACTTTCTTCTGCAGAACACAAACAAAGATTTTTAGAAGAATATCTCAGCTTTGTTGGTCCTCACAATGCAAGTGAATGGTGACCAGAACTAAGTAATCCATACAACTCCAGTGGTTAAATCCATGTCTTCAGGTGAGGGTGAGAAACGGATCAATATTTTAGTCCTTTTTTACTATAAACCTCCACTTTGACCAGCCCCGACCAGTAGGTGGCTGAATGTGAAAGTCACTTCCACACCAGAATGTGGAAAAGAAAGTGTATCTACAGTAAAAACAGGACTTAAATATTGATCCGTTTTTCACCCTCACCTATCATATAGCTTCCAAATACATGATTTTAACCACCGGAGTCTTATGGATTACTATTATGCTGGCTTTATGTGCTTTTTGGAGCTTCAGAGTGCTGATCACCATTCATTTGCATTGTGAGGACCAACAGAGCTGAGATATTCTTCTAAAAATCTTTTTTAGAATTGTTTGTGTTCAGCAGATTAAAGGAAGTCATACACATCTGGGGTGGTATGAGGGTGGTGAGTAAATGATGGGAGAATTTTCATTTTTGTGTAAACTATCCCTTTAAGAAGGAATGTAAGTACCAACGCTTTCTTTTTTTGCTTGCCAATATGGATACCAGTATGTTTGGAAATGCTGCAATTTCAGGCACATTACTGAAAATTATAGGCTAGTAGTATTTATTTATCAGTGTGTTTATCAGCTGTAAATAACATAACATTAATTCTTCTGTTAAAACTCTCATATATTATTTGAGCTTTAAATTTGTTTAAATTATCATTTTTATAGTCATTTTAGGGTGTGTTGACATTACATTGTCATGGCAACTAAGTTGCGCAGAAAAGGTTTGGAAGCTGTTTTATCACACTAAAATCATGTGTACACATATTGTTTGTTTTGTGGCTAAACTTTTTAAAAAAGTGAGTATTTTAATGTTCAAAAATTGGCCCCCATTGACTTCCATTGTAAGTGCCTCATTGGAATCCAGATGTTTGCATTTTTTTTTCTAAAAAGTAAGTCCAAATTTATTTGAGTGGTAATCAATATTATGCCACAAATGCTGTCGATTGAGCTTAACTTGTATGGAACCCGGAATATTCCTTTTAACATTGAAAATATTACACAGATCACCTTTAAGTGTCCAGTCAGACAGCCTTATTAATATTCCAGAGCTAAACCTTCACCATACTATGATTCCAAATTTAGCATCCATTGTGTCAGCCTGTTTTTCACAATTGTGACGGATATGCCTTGTGTACAGTGTGTACGTTTTATAAGATTTGGTTTTGGTTGTTAGCTGGGCATATGCACTGTGCATTTATTGTTATATGCAACTGTGCAGGTTTATATTCATTTTTAGTGGTGTAGGTTATTTAATCTGCTTTAAGATAAAGTGTTTTTCACACATTTCAGAATTAAGCAGAATCAAACTGAAATTGATAAATCCCTTTCGATTCCCAGCCCTTTAAGTGCTGTCATGGTTTGACAACACAGCCCCCCTCCTAGGCCTCCACTGTCCACAGCAGTGCTGACTGCTCTCGGATCGCATGGATGTGGCGGCTGGATGTTCAGCAGTTTGCCAAGCTCCCTCACAATAGCAGTGGTTATTCTCTGTGGATGGAGTGGCCCCCAGGCAGAGAACGCTCGGTATTTGTTGAGCATGTGATGGCGGGTGCTCGAGCTGTAATTTTAAACAGGATGTTGAGCTCTCTCACATGCTCATACGGCTCCGGGACTGTTTATAATCTGAAACCATGAATGCAATCAGACCTGTGCCGACTATCTTAACATGTTTAGGAGAACTGATCAATGACTTGTGAAGTCCACATGCGCAGACACACGTTCACACTCTGTACCCCTCACCCACACGTCTCCCCCAAACATGGATGTATGGCCCCCATTAATGTTTCATACTAATGGACCTGTCTGACTGGGTTTGGGCAGATGTGTTATTTATAACTTAAATAACAAGTTCCCTGCTATGTGCATTATTATAATAGCCGTATGTGACCGGCTTGGCATAGTTGGGGTGTAGTGTGTGTGGGTGGGCAGCTGCTGGTTTTGGGATGGTTCTGTGTAAATGTCCTGAGGCTGTGTTCCAGGCACTGCTCATAGTTCATCATTTTCATACTCATTTTCTGCTCTTTCTCCGTGCCCCACCCAACTGCCCCCTGGGGCATCACTCCTGTCCTCTCCCTCCCCCCCCTCATCATTCCCATCTAGCCATCCCCCCCTCCAGAATTGGATTCTCAGACACCCATTTCTCATCCTTCCCTTCACCTTCTTCTCTTTTGCCCTCCTCTCTCTTGGTGCCTGCTCCAAAGAGGACTGAAGAAGACTAATAGAAGTGCGCTGGTCACTATCTGCCTTGCTTCACCAGCCTCCCCGCCTCCATATTAAAGCCACAATCACCACACACACACACACACACACACACACACACACACACATTCAGTGCATTTACATGTACTTCAAAATTCGATTTCGGTCGGACTAAAACAAGAGTTCATATTTTTTTGCAGATCTGGATAATGTTATTGTAGCTCTGCTTTGTCCATCATGTACATGTTAGTTGTACCTCAATTCATTTGTATGCCAAGTAGGGCTGAAACAATTAGTCGACATTGTCAGCAAAAATCATTTAACGTAACGCGAGATCATATGAAGTCACTGCAGTTGACTGACTGAGGAGTGAAAGAAAACACAGCTCAGAGTACAGACGCACTCTAAATTTTCCAAACAGCTTCAGGTGATGTAGATCGCAAAGTATGAGGGAATTATACAAAAATACAAAAGTAAATACAGAAACACTCTCATTGTGGAATAAGCGGAGCCGGAGCTGCCGCTCAGCTTAAGCAATACTTGCGTGTTGAACGTCTTTAAAGGAAACACCCAGTTACATCTTTAATGCAGTTATATTTTAGCTTTATTAAAGTTAAAATAATTAGGAAGCAGGTCATGTAAATAACTACAAACTCCAAAACTGGCATTTCTCTGTGCAGTCAGCGACTCTTCTATGAGTTGCGCAAAATGTCCCGATCTAAGGGGAAGAGACTGAAACCGCACCCGGCTGAGGCACACTCTGTCGAAGGGACGCTCGTCCCTCGAGCGCGTGCGCTTGCTGCAGCTAGAGTATAACGTGACTGCTCGCAACTTATTGAATCATAATATATGCGTCACTGCCAATATTCTTCACGATAATAAACACACAATGCGCATCTTTATTAATAAGAGTTTTTTTTTTTTAGTTAAAGATGGATTGAAGTGAACAGAAAGGTGAGAGAGGGTAGTCTTCACCCCATTATACACTGCAACAAAATACATTTTTGATTCATTTTTGTTTTGGCTTATTTTCCAATATAAATATCTAAAACTCCTTTTAAAACAACATACATTTACTTTAGCAGCTATACTGCAGAAGAAAAAGATTTTTCTGAGAATGTTGAATACAATATTAAAAATGCCAATTTTAAAATATCTAAAAAAATAAAAATACAAAAAAGATGCATTCACCTTAGAAGCAGCATATAAGATATTTAGACTTGCTTTTACAGAACAGATCTTGAATATAAGTATATTTTGTCTTTAAAGCAAGTCTAAATATCTTATATGTTGCTTCTCAAGTAAATGTATCTTGTTTTAAGGTTTTTTAGACAGTTTTAAATGGAAAACAAGACAAAAACAATAGGATTTTTTGCAGTAATGTTTTTTTTTTTTTTTTTTTTTACTGAATTAAACTTGGTATTTTGTTTTTCTTTTAATTCAGTGAATGTCATTCAGAGGTATTTTTAAAAGATTTTGTCCTCTTTATTGTTAGCAAGCACGTTTAATACAGCCTTTTAAGTCAGGGCACAAGCTGAAGAATCGGTTAAGAGCTAATGATTAATCGCTGCAATAATCGCCCGAATAGTCGAATAATCGTTGGATTAGTCGATATTCAAATTAGTTGCAGCCCTAATGCTAAGAGAAAATGTAGTTACTAAATCCCAATGTGTTTGGATTGAGAACACTTGTTCAGTGCTTTACCATGGTTTTACTATTGTAAAAAAAATTGTTACCCTTCCTGGTGCTTTTTTGCAAGTAATGTATGGGGATAGTTGGAGCGTAACAAAACATGATCTTTATGAACATCAGTATTTTATGATTAAAATTTAGGCAGATGCTGTTTGCACCCTGGTGCATATAATGGTAGATACTAATTGCACCTTGGTGCAGATAGTGTCAGATACTATTTGCACCCATATTTAAATACTAACATTCAGTATGGGCATCACTTCAGTGTGTCTGTTGTTTTAGTCACACAGACACACTACATAAACCTCTACCTCTAACCTTACCTTAGAAAAAATAACCTTGGTTTTACGATAGTAACCATGGTTTCATTGTAGTATTTTTTGGTAAATTTACAGTAACCACAAAATTAACCATGGTTACTGTGTTACCACCATATTACTGTACTAACACCATGGTTAATTGCATTAAAACTATGGTTTCTGCCAAAAAACATGGTTACTACAATATTAGTAATACAGTTATGCAATCTACACACAAGCGATGCTGAGCTGCGGGAACGAGTGCTATCAACAGACTCTGCCTCAGGATCAAACCCTTCTCTGCACTCCCCGACATTCACAGTAACCAAATCACTGCGATGAAATCAACATTTATATTATCTATTATTTTAAGTAGTATTAAAGGAAATATTAAGAGTGGAAACAGGAAATCGAATGGGGAAAAAGAGTGGGACAAAACGTGGTCGCTAGGACAACAGTACATATTCACAGACCGTCTTTACACCCCACACCACTGCAGCGACATCTATAGTTTAGATTGTCATATATTTCTGTGGTTCCACCAGGCTATTGGGGTGCAAATAGCTGCACTGTGTGGCAGATGCTATTTACACTGGGGTGCAAATAGACACTAAATATAATACTGTATATTTTATGTGCTGTAACTGTTCACCATTTCTTTTAGGTTTTTCACCATTTTTAATTTTGCCTTCACTATTTCATTTTAGTTCTGCATTGTGGCAAAGGAATTTTTAAAAGTACACATATTCCATGGAGACTTTTGAATTTATATGTGGTTATAAAGCTTTATAAAAGAATTAGCAAAATGCTGTTTAAATTGGTTTTAGATGGAATATAGCAAGTCACACTGCAATGCAAGTCAACTTTACAAGAATATTTCATGTCAACTACCATGCATGTATTATGTTTCCATTCAGTCACAATCACATTTTTATGAAACTGCAGGCAAACTGTAAAATTGCATGTGTTGTAATTTCTTTAGTCTTTTCAAGTTCAGACAGACCACAGATGACTTTCCATTGTAAAGAATCAGTATGTTCATTATAAAGTTGTCATACAAGCTGACAGTGTGACCATATGGCCATCAGAACGGGAGAAGCATTTTAACATGCTTTGTTTAATTTTTGGACAGGACTGTTAAAACTTCCATAAAGGCATTGAAAAAGACAGCTTACCAACTTTCCGAGGCCCTGCTCTAGTAAAACTCTGCCGCAATAAGTGAAATTTATTTCCCATGAAGGATTCAGAACAGTGGACAAGTTGTTTTGTTTTTTGCTTACTAAAAGTTATAACAGTTGCTTGCCTGACTGTGGTGTAGTGCCATTTATTCAGCAGAGCTACCCAATAAAGAAGGCAGAGGTGATTATTTTAGTTTAGATAGAAAATGCTGTCCATTTTCAATGGTTATTTGGCTAATTTAAAAGAATTATGGCTGACAAAGTCAATGCATTAACATTTTAGATTAATCAAACATGATTTATACAGTTAAAACTCCCAGACTTGTTTATTTGTACTAAATGATAGAGAGAGACTTCAAATTTATTTCTAAATGAAATCCAGATGGGACTTTCAACACCAGTCATTTTGCAGTTTTTGTAAGACAGAATTTAATGATTACATCTGAACGTGTGCGAGATTACCTATGAGCCGAAAATGCACTGATAATGAGAATCCACTGGTGAATCTACACACACACACACACACACACACACACACACACACAGTTGAAGTCAGAAGTTTACATGTACTTAGGTTGAAGTCATTCAAACTCATTTTTAACCACTCCACAGATTTAATATTAGCAAACTATAATTTTGGAATAATCTACTTTGTGCATGATACGAGTAATTTTTCCAACAATTTTTTGCAGAAAGATTGTTTCACTTTGAATTGATTATCACAATTCCATTGGGTCAGAAGTTTACATACACTAAGTTAACTGTGCTTTTAAGCAGCTTGGAAAATTCCAGAAAATGATGTCAAGCCTTGCAACAATTAGCTTCTGATTGGAGGTGTACCTGCGGATGTATTTTAAGGCCTGTCTTCAAACTTAGTGCCTCTTTGCTTGACATCATGGGAAAATCTAAAGAAATCAGCCAAGACCTCAGAAAAAGTATTGTGGACCTCCACTAGCCTGGTTCATTCTTGGGAGCAATTTCCAAAATCCTGAAGGTACCATGTTCATCTGTACAAACAATAGTACGCAAGTATAAACACCACGGTATGTAGCCATCATACCACTCAGGAAGGAGACGCATTCTGTCTCCTAGAGATGAACGTAGCTTGGAACGAAAAGTGCAAATAAATCCCAGAACAATAGCAAAGGACCTTGTGAAGATGCTGGAGGAAACAAATAGACAAGTATCTATATCCACAGTAAAAATGAGTCCTACATCAACATAACCTGAGAGGCTGCTCAGCAAGGAAGAAGCCACTGCTCCAGAACCACCATAAAAAAGCCAGACTTCCGTTTGCAAGTGCACATGGGGACAAAGGTTCTACATTTTTTGTGAAATGTCCTCTGGTCTGATGAAACAAATGTAACTGTTTGTAATGACCATTGTTATGTTTGGAGGAAAAAGGGTGAGGCTTGCAAGCCGAAGAACACCATCCCAACTGTGAAGTATGGGGTTGGCAGCATCAAGTTGTGGGGGTGCTTTGCTGCAGGAGGGACTGGCGCACTTCACAAAATAGGTTCACTTCATCATGAGGAAGGAAAATTATGTGGATATATTGAAGCAACATCTCAAGACATCAGCCAGGAAGTTAAAGCTCAGTCACAAATGGGTCTTCCAAATGGACAATGACCCCAAGCATACCTCCAACATTGTGGCAAAATGGCTTAAGGACAACAAATTCAGAGTATTGGAGTGGCCATCACAAAGCCCTGACCTCAATCCGATAGACAATTTGTGGGCAGAACTGAAAAAGCGTGTGAGAGCAAGGAGGCCTACAAACCTGACTCAGTTATACCAGTTGTGTCTGGAGGAATGGGCCAAAATTCCAGCAACTTATTGTGAGAAGCTTGTGGAAGGCTACCCAAAATATGTTGTTTATATGCATGTTCATACTCAAATTGTGCTTTAAGCTGTTAACAAATAAAATCATGTGAAATTTTTTTTTCTTTTATTGGGGCTAGGTGTAAGCATAAATGGTGTTTGCAAAATCCGATTGGCACGCGTAGATTACCCCGATTTTGCATGGAAACATCTTTTACCGGTGTTTCTTTTTCTTACCGGTTTATCCTATAGGCGTGTGCCTGATTGTTTTCATGTCAAAAGCAGAGAATAATCCAATGAATTTAAATCTTATGTAAACATGGGTTTCTTACCCTGATTTTTAATAGTTAACAGGGTATTGCTGTGCATATAAACATGCTCATTGTATCATTAGGATCAGGCCGCTGAATAAGAAGTTACTTTGTAAGGTCTCCCCTCTCGTGTGGAGAAAAAAGGCCAAGAAAAGGGATGTCAAGGAGTGTCTACATCAAGACCATGGAAACCAAAGTGGCATTTTACCAAATGGAAAATGAGAGGAGGGGGAATTGACTCTGAATCTCTTTCAAGAGACATTTAAATAAACCGGACTCAAATCTGTATGCAGATATGTCTAGCCTGCTCCCCAGCTGTTTCCTGTTATTGATTTGACAAGCACACACACACACACACACACACCTTCCCCCGTGTCGACGGCTGCTGTCTGTATCTCCACACTTGGCTTAATCCTTGTTTGTGTGAGCGCACTTTGCCACCCACAATGAGTCCGTGTGTGTGCTCGTGAGTGTGTGTGTTCACTTGTTTGTGTATCCCATGTGTTTCTCGCTGAATTGCATGTGTTCCTTTTAAGACATGCTTCTAGTTTGCATCTTGAAAGTTTTACAGTTAATACGTGTGGGGTGGTGGGTTGGGTTTGTGTTTGAAAGTATCTGAGTAACTTATTGCTTACCCAGAGTGCTTTGGCAAGTTGGCCTGTATGATGCTTCTCCTCGTAAACTATGACTCTTCCAAACTGTATGCGTGTAGGCCTAGGTTTTGAATAGCTCATCAGGTTCAATACTTGATGTGTGTGCGTTCAGTCTTTAGTAAGCACGTGTGCTTGAGTGACTTTCAGTAAAAGGACGTTGTTTCAGATGAGGCTGAAATGAGGTGTGCAAATATTCCTTAATATTATGCCTGTTCTAGCCTTTGTTACACATACTGACTCATGTGCTGCTGCAACACTTGGGGGGGGGGGTTGAGCAACAAGCCATGGGTTTCCTCAAACTTTCGGGAAGTGACCTCACTCAGCCTTAGGCAACACAGAGGCTGTGATATCACAGACAGGAAATGCCACTATTGCCGCTAGGCACAATAGCTGCTTGTGCTCTCAATGAACAAAGCAATAATGCTCAGCTAGCCTATGTACAAAATATACAGAAGATGACATAGTCTATTTTAAGAGCGTTAAACATTTCACAAGGGTTATCCTATATGGAATAACAATTTTTAAAGGAATGGTTTACCCAAAAATGAATTTCTGTCATTTACTTACTCTTTTGTTGTTCCAAACCTGCATAGCTGACTTTTTCCAGGGAATACAAAAGGAGATATTTAGCAAGCTGCTTCCTCTACAACAAATTAGCAAAAAGGATGCTAAAAGTAGTTTACCTGATGAACAGACAGAGATATATATATATATATATATATATATATATATATATATATATATATGTGTGTGTGTATATGTGTGTGTGTGTGATGTATATATATATATATATATATATATATATATATATATATATATATATGTGTGTGTGTGTGTGTGTGTGTGTGTGTGTGTGTGTGTGTGTGTGTGTGTGTGTGTGTGTGTGTGTGTGTGTGTGTGTGTGTGTGTGTGTGTGTGTGTGTGTGTATGTGTGTGTGTGTGTTAGTCCACCCAAAAATGAAAATTCTCTCATCTACTCACCCTCATGCCATCCCAGATGTGTGTGAAATTTTTCTTCTGCAGAACACAAATGAAGATTTTTAATAGAATATCTCAGCTCTGTAGGTCCATACAATGCAAGTGAATGGTGACCAGAACTTTCAATCTCCAAAAATTACATAATTGTCTTCAGAAGCGATTTGCTAGGTGTGGGTGAGAAATAGATCAATATTTAAGTCCTTTTATAAATTTCCACCTTTGACCAGCCCCGTCCAGTAGGTGGCGATATGCACGAAGAATGCAGTCGCCTAAAAGCAAAAGAAGAAGAATGTGGAAGTGAAAGTGGAGATTTATAGTAAAAAAAAGGACTTTGATCTGTTTCTCACCCGCACCTATCATATCACTTCTGGAGACTGATTTAACCGCTGGAGTCGTATGGAATACTTATATGCTGACTTTGTAATTTTTGGGGATTCAAAGTTCTGGTCACCATTCACTTGCATTTTGAGGACCAACAGAGCTGAAATATTCTTCTAAAAATCTTCATTTGTGCTCTGAAGAATTACGTAAATCTTACACATCTGGGATGGCATGAGGGTGAGTAAATGATGAGAGAATTTTCATTTTTGGGTGGACTAACCCTTTAAACTTGTAATTGTTGATGAGTAAATGATTACCGTTCTTTCTTTCTCAGACGGAGGACTCTCCCAGTCCAAAGAGACAGCGGCTTTCCCAGCAGTCTGTACTGGAGTTTAACTCGGCCCAACCTTCCACACCCTCACCACCAATCAGACCATGGGAGCTTCCACCCAGTCGCAGGCCACACCCCTATCCCCACCCACACTACCACCCAGAACGTTGCAACACACCTGCACGGCACAGACGCAGGTATAGTCATGTTTGTGGATTCATTGTAATGATGTCAGCTGGGATATTAAGGGGATAATTTTGTATTGACCATATATTTTTTTTTTTGCCTATTACTCAGCTAATTGACAAATAAATAAAAGGTAGGGCTGTCGATTTAATGCCTTAATTCAGTGTGATTAATTTGATGATAAATGATGCGTTAAAAATGTGAATCATGTCTCCGGACTGTAATAAGGAAGATTCCTGAGAAATTCAAGTTTGAATTACCACCTGTTTTCTCCAGTGGGCAGTAAGCGAAACTTCAGCTGTATAGACAACGCACAGCTTATACAGAGAACAAAACAACCCTTCACCAGACAGCACAACACGAGGATACATTCCTGCGTTCAAAACACAGCTTGATGGAATGCAAATCCGAACTAAGGGACCTCAAGTCGTGTTCTAAGTATTAAACTATGTTTAACTTGACACAGTGACCTAAAAATGGTACGTTTATGACGCGATGCAACCAAAGTGACACTCCACAAGCATCCGTCTGACGCAGGTGTACATTGACGGGTCCTTAGACAAGCCCTCATAATAAATCTCGGACTGATTGACATTCAATTGCAAAATGGATTGCTGTGAACGGTATACTATTGATTGGCTTATGTTCAATAATATGCAAATAAACAATACATTGGATTCTAAAGCCGCTTTTTGTGATGTCTTATCAGTGCTTAACTCTGCAACATTAATGTAATGCATTTTAATTATCTGTATCTATCTATATATGTATATATATTATTTGTAGGTATTTAAAGATAACTGGTTATAATTTTTTCATTATATATTGAATTATTGTTATTTGAGGAGCTTTCTTATCAAATATTTATATATGCGATTGCGATTAATTCGATTAATCGGGGACACCAAGTAATTAATTCGATTAAAAATTATAAGCGATTGGCAGCCCTAATAAATGGGTATGAAATATTGATTTAAGGATAAATTAAATACTTATATTATGTGAGGAGTGCTACAGAGACATGAAACTAGTACAGTGTAGGAAATTGGTTTTCAGGGACAACGGTCAAGTTTGTAGTTTAGAAATTATTATACCTAAATATTTGACCGCAGTATGCCTTGATTGACCAATCGGAATAGAGCGTTTCAGAGAGCTGTTTAATAATAATAACGGCTATTATTTCATTAGAACAGAGATTCAGTGCCACCAATGATGGTGTTTTTATTGTTTGTCTTATTTTTAAATGTGACTCTCTCTTTGCAGTCCTCCAGTGCGGCGTCAGCGTGGCCGACGGGAGCGTTTATCTCGACACCACCCCCCTCATGTTTCCCCGGGTGGGGGGCAGGACGAAAACTACCGCCACCCTCCTCACCCACATTCTCTTCATCCCTACGGCCAGCCACCATCTCACCCTCCACCCGGCCTTGATGAGCCCCGGGCCTTTCACCCCCCTACACTCTCGCCACGGTTATTGCATCCTCCGCAGCAAGGCGCCATGGTGATGGACCTCCATGAACAGGTTATAGATTTGGGGCGGGAACTCGGTGTCTCAGTGGGATCTTTGGGAGATGCTTTAGTGTGGTTTACAACTGAGAAGATATTAAGCAGACTTATATAGTGTTACAAACTATCAGGTACTTATAAAGTAGGTAAACTTGTCTTAATCTATTCCTTTAAAAAAATAAAAATAATCTAACCAATACCAAATAAATCTCACCAAATAACCAAATATATAGTAAACCAAATACAACTAATAAAACTAGACTACACTTACATTTTAAGCAGAATTTTTTTTATATATACAAAAAAACTTAATATGAAAACAGTTAATATTAATCTAAATACAAATTAAAAATACTGAACGGTAGTAACTGCTTGATTTACATAAACTCTCCAAACGAGAACCGATTCACTAAAATAAATAAATCTTCCCAGCAACTGAGCTACAGAGTCAAGCTACTGAAAATATATAGTAACTTCACAGAACTGGTCCTATATTATACATGAATGCTAATGTTATATTTATTTTGTAGGTTCTATTTATAGTTTATTTATTAATAGTTTTTATTCGTATGTGTGTGCGCGTGCGTTTCAGCTCCCTCAGGGTACAGTGCCGGTATCATACACTGTATCTCCAGTGCCACCCCACGGTCTGCCCGCTCCCCTCTGCACAGGACAGCATCTCCCAGCATGCTCCTCTCAGCAGCAGGTGCCTCCCTGTTCTGTGGTCTTCAGTGGACAACAACACTATCCAATCTGTAGCGTACCGCCTCCAGTAAGTATTGTGCGTGTGTGTATGTATGGACACAGAAGGATATAGCAAGGTTGTGAAAACATGTAACATTTCCTGAAAGGGTTGTTTGATAATTATTGGATTTGTTTGAATCTGCTGCCTCCCAGTGGTGGGAAGTGGTCAGAATCCTATTGCAATCTCTGAGGTTGCAAGTCCTGTGTGTGATGACGACAAAGTATTTATTCTCCACATTTGCAGTCTCTTACTGATCAACAAATACGTCTACTTTATCATGCACGATGGCGGTAAATATAACATTGTCCTGCCCTAATGTAATGGATACAGAAAAAGTTCAAATGAAACCACTCTAAGTTGTTACAATTTCACTAATGGCTCATATTAAAGATGGTCTAAATCGATTAAGTTGTCTTTTCTGCAGATGTTGCCGGCGTGTTCGGTGCAGCATTTGCCTGTGCCGTTCGCGTTTCCCTCTCTTCTCTCCAGTGATCCACCCTTCCTGCTTCATCCTCCTCATCTCTCACACCATCCGCCCCACCTCCCCCCACCTGGACAGTTCTTACCCTTCCAGACACAACAATCTCGATCTGTGAGTATACACTCACACTTGCATGCTACATCGCTATTTTGAAAGAATTTGGGATAAATTGGGATACTTAAAAATGTAATCTCATCCTCACATAGCATGCCCATGGACCATTCGAAGCGTATTGTAGACTAAAAAGGGCCAAAATCGATTTCGCCAGTTTCATTCTGATTTGCTGCCTCAGTGAGATGAATAAAAGTCTTTGCAGTTGTGTAGTGCCCAGCCAATTAGTTTGGAATTGGAGAATTTCACGAGCTCTAGCCATCTTACTGTCCAATATACTGGGACTAAATAAATATATATATATCTATATATTAAACACAACTTTATAGGTATAGTTCAGCTAAAAGTGAAAATTCTGTCATTTACTCATTTAAAAAAAAAAAAAAAAATTTCCAAGTACTTTGATAGTATAATTAGAACAGACTTGCTGACAATCAGAAAACTAAGAGGGGTGTGTGTGTGTGTGTGTGTGTGTGTGTGTGTGTGTTTTGCACTAATAGCCACTGCAGAGGATAGAGAATGAGGTGGAGTTGTTGGGTGATCACCTGTCTGTAGGTGGAGGGTTTAACTACCCTCACTCGGGGCATCCCAGCCCTCTGCCCCCTTCCACCCCACTGCAGTTCCTCTCCCATGAACCCCTGCACCAGGAGCTCTTCGGAGTGGTGAGTGGTCTTCACACTTTATCACCTGCTTAATGCTATACTTTATCTCATAAGCTGGTTTTCTATCCACATATTTTAATGCACATTTTGGGATATCGCATTAAAACTGCTGGATGGAAACACCAAGATTCAAATAAAATCTCAAAAATGCTTGAGGTGGATAAATGTTTTATTTGATGAGAAGAAATGTGCATAAACTACGATGGAAACACATTTACCGAATAAAATCCTATTGGATTTGTTAGTAATACAAGATGCGTATCAAAAAAGTCATGTGACTAAATAGTTTGTTATTGACTGGACTAACCAGTGGACCAATCATCACATCTGAAATGTTGCTCTGGTCATCCTGAAATAACAGTGTCCTGAAAATCCAAAGCCTGAAAAGAGTTTGCAGAGCAAATAAGTCGAATACAAACTTTAAGGGATAGTTCACCCAAAAATGAAAACTCTCTCATCATTTACTCACACATCTGGGATGGAATGAGGGTATGACTTTCTTCTGCTGTACACAAATGAAGATTTTTAAAACAATGGTGGCCATCCCTTTGAAGCTTTATAAAGGAGATAAAATCAGCATATAGGTAATCCATAAAACTCCAGTTGTTTATTCAATGTCTTCTGAAGTGATCCAGTTGGTTTTGGGTGAGAACAGATCAAAATATAACTCCTTTTTCACTCTACATCTTGCCATTACAGTCTCTAGGCACGATCATGATTTCAGGCTCGATTACACTTCTTAGTGCTTGATGCATGCGCAGAGCAGTAGATGGCGCTATAGGAACTGTAATCGAGCTTGAAATCATGATCGCCAAAGAGACTGCTGTCAAGATTTATAGTGAAAAAGAGTTACATTGTGGTCTGTTCTCACTCAAAACCAACTGGATCACTTCAGAAGACATTGTTTTAAACCACTGGAATTTGATGGATTGTTTATGCTGACTTGATCTGCTTTTTGGAGCTTCAAAGGCCTGGCCACCATTCACTTGCATTGTGAGGACCAACAGAGCTTAGATATTTTTCTAAAAATCTTCATTTGTGTTCTGCAGAAGAAAGTCATACACATCTGAGATGGCACGAGGGTGAGTAAATGATGAGAACACTTTCATTTTTGGGTGGACTAACCCTTTAAACTGTGCCGAAGAGCAGGTTTGACGCTTCTGAAAAATAGCATTTAGATCCACACGGTAAATTCATAAGGATGGAGGAACGCGCACACACACGGTGCTTACAGAACTGTGTGATGCACTTTTGCTCCCAGACATGAGAGGAGTTCTTTAGAGTGTTTTGACTGTCAGAGGTGCCCAAACTAGGGCCCGCAGGCCAAAGTTGGCCCGTGATGACTTTTGATTTGGTCTGCCTTGCACAGAACTGCCGTGTGTTCAATGTGAGGAGATGCGCTGTTCTTAAAGAGACAGTAACCATGTTTTAAGATACGTTTACATTTAGTCGTTTAGCAGGCATTTTATCCAGAGTGACTCACAAATGAGAAAGAGACACAACATACATAAAAATTATATTGAAATCAATTATGTGCATTGTGCAAGTATAGGACACTTGATGATTTTAATTTTAGAGTTACTGTGTGTTGCAGTATTTAATTTTAAAATAATACAGTTTGATATATGCCACGTTTACTTTTGGCCCACTGCCCTCAATCAAGTTTGATTTTTGGCCCTTCATAGGAAAAAGTTTGGGCACCTCTGGTTTACGTGTTATAAACCACAAGTATTTTATTAAAAGAGTCACAGTGGCTAAAATGTTCCCGAATGTGACTTTTGTTCTTTTGAACACATGGGATGGTTCAATTCTTAATTGTTCTTGCAATATTATGGGTTTTCACCAATTATTTTGCTACTTTGATAGAATCATAGTCACTAATGTATTACGGTTTTATTTTTCCTAATGTGTCTCTCTAGCCATATCCCCACTTCATGCCTCGAAGAATCACAGGCCGACGCTTTCGCTCTCAGCAGGCAGTACCTCCACCTCCTTACCACCCAAGTCTGCTGCCCTACTTCCTGTGAGTTACCCAAGCACACATCCACCAGAATGTTGTTGGAGAGCCATAACCTGATCCATAAGTCACTATTTTTCTTTTGGGCAGATCTGTTCTTCCAGTCCAGCCAACAGCAGTAGGTCCAGCCATTAGCCTGGAGCTGGATGTAGATGATGGAGAGGTTGAGAATTACGAGGTTAGAGTCCACGTGTTGTACACCTATTTACACAAAGCTAATACAACCATGCACATTTTTTTTATATTTATTGATATACAGTCCAAGAGATGAGAGAGAGAGGGGAAAGGGATGGGGACATTTCGGGCTGGACTTGAACCCAGGTCTTCTGTGAGCATGAAAGCTCAATATGCACTCGCACTGAGGCTACCGCTCTGAAAATAAATTTTATTGATCTCGGGAAACATTTAGTACTTAGAAATTGTGTTCTTTCAAAGACACAGGTCAGAATTTATTCATTAGTTTATTCGCATGTGTATTTATCTTTTCCTCTTTTTATAGGCTCTGTTAAACCTTGCTGAGCGTCTTGGAGAAGCGAAGCCTAGAGGTTTGACCAAAGCCGATATCGAACAGCTGCCTTCCTACAGATTCAACCCAAGCAACCATCAGTCTGAGCAGACTCTGTGAGTACAACACACAAACTAACAAATACACATACAGAAATGGGTAGTTGGCAGCTTTTATGGCCAGACTGCAGGTCAAGCCTTTTTAAAGGGGTAGTTCACCCAAAAATGCAATCATCATTTACTCACCTACATGTTGTTCCAAATTTGTATGACACTTTTTTTCCCCCATGGAACACAAAAGGATATGTTGGGCTTGGGCAGAATATCTGGCTCAGTCACAATTCACTTTCATTGTATGGGGAAAAAATGCAATGATAGTGAATCGTGACTGAGGCTAAAAGATGAAAGGCGAAGTTAGGAAAAAAATGCATGGTGTTTGTAATCTACCCATCTAAAGGCTACTTTATACTTACTGGGCGAACAGGCTTCGCTTATTTCGCCTACAAATGATGACGAAATGCAGTGACGTTATTGTTCTGCCAATGCGTTTGTTTGTTGATAGTTTGTTTGGGTAGCTCAGTGGTAAAATACGCTGGCTACCACCCCTGGAGTTCGCTAGTTCGAATCCCAGGGTGTGCTGAGTGACTCCAGCCAGGTCTCCTAAGCAACCACATTGGCCCTGTTGCTAGGGTGGGTAGAGTCACATGGGGAAACCTCCTCGTGGTCGCTATAATGTGGTTTGTTCTCGGTGGGGCACGTGGTGAGTTGAGCGCGGATGCCGTGGTGGATGGCGTGAAGCCTCCACATGTGTTATGTCTCCGTGGCAACGCGCTCAACAAGCCACGTGATAAGATGCGCGGGTTGATGGTCTCAGACGCGGAGGCAACTGGGATTCATCCACTGCCACCCGGATTGAGGCGAATCACTACGCCACCGTGAGGACTTAAAAGCGCACTGGGAATTGGGCATTCCAAATTGGGTGAAAAACAAGGTTGTGCATTGTATAAACGCAGGTTTGGTACGCCTAGTGCTTTAGTTCATCCAGAAGAAAAAAGTTCTGCTTCTTCCATAGTATAAATCAGGCTTAATGCTCCTTCCTCTTCCCCTACAGGTGCGTGGTGTGCATGTGTGATTTTGAGTCTCGTCAGCTTTTGAGAGTACTGCCCTGTAATCATGAATTCCATGCCAAGTGTGTCGACAAATGGCTCAAGGTGAGCATGCCTTTCTTTGTTTTTACACTACCATTCAAAGGTTTGGAATCACATTGAAAGACACTTTAGTTTTGGAGAGAAATTGCTGCTTATGCTCACCAAGGATGCATAAAATTGGTCATAAATACTGACAAAAACATTATCTATGTTGAAAATTGTTAAAACTGTTTGAGCTATTTTATTTTTTGTTCTTTTTTTTATAAAATGTTACCTATAATGGTAGTTCTCCATTTTAGCATTTATAACTCCAGTCTAAGAAAATACCTAATATACATAAGAGACCTAAACTACCTAAGTGTTACCAGATCCTGAGGAAATTATTCAAATGTGTTAATTTGGTGCTGGAGAAACATTTCTTATTATTAGAACAGTTGAAATCGGTTGTGCTATTTAGTCATGTTTGAAAGTTGCAGTACAATGGCTTTTTTGAGTTGCTGAAGTTCTGTGTACACTTAAATTTCCTGTCACTTTACACTTCTAAGCCAAATTTTAATGTGAGAAAATGGCCAAAAAGAAACAAATTTCTCTCTCAACCCATCAGTTAATTGTTCTTCTAAGAGATAAAGGCTATTCTATGCACCACTGAAAAATCAAACTGGATCTGACTAGAATAGAGAGAAATGCACAGCCCAGATGCCCAACATGACGACAAGTACATCAGAGTCTCTAGTTTTAAAAACAGACTCCATACAGGTCCTAAATTGGCAGCTTTAATGAGTAGTACATGCCAAACACCAGTTTCATCTACAACAGTGATTAGAAAACTCTGGGATGCCAGCCTCTTAGTCAGAGCCACGTCTAACACTGGCAAATAAGAAGAAATGGGAAGAATGTGCAAAAGAACTTAAAAGATTGAGTGGTAAATGATTAGACATAAGTATTATGAATGGACGAATCGAAGTTTGAAGTGTTAAAGTGCTGCTGTTAGAAAAGTCAGATCATGAGGTCTTTGAAAAGTGTCATACAAACCAATTTCATCTTTAAGAAGTGCTACAGAAAATGGGATGCACACTCACCTGAATATCGTAACAAACTGACTGCTAGTGTTAATGCTGCAAGTGGAGGATATGTGGATGGACCAAGTTTGACAGCATGTAATGAACACAGAATGGAAATGGTCATTCTTGATCAGTTTAAAGCATCCTTGGTGGAAATTTCTTTTTCTTTCATAAACATACAAATATCATAGTGATTCAAAACTTTTGAACAGTACCTGTATGAATTTAGGAAATTGGGGGAATGGGGTATCGGGTCTACCGATTTAAATGGCACCATTTGGTGGGTTTCTAAAGAATAACACCCATGCACAAAGTATAACTCTTTCTCAAATGATTATCCATACATTTCTTAGACCTACATGACAATCAACCTTCCTCTGTCTTCTAGGGAAACAGAACCTGTCCTATTTGCCGAGCAGATGCCTCTGAAGTCCAACGGGATTCCGAGTGACACCATTCACAGAACACACACACACACACATACATGCACACCACTGTACACTTCTCTTTCTTTGTTACATTTAAATTAACTTCCACGTGCATAATTACTACTTGCACACAAATACTGCTGCAAACAATTCATAAAAACTTTATGCATCAAAATAATTTATTTGATATCTATAGAAAAACACACGTGTCCTTTTGGTTGTTTGATCACTAATTCTTTGAGTGGAAGTCCAAAGATTCTGGTTCATATTATCTGGTTCTGTTTTTTTTGTTTTTTTACACGTGTGTGTGTGTGTGTGTGTGTGTGTGTGTGTGTGTGTAGTTTAGTTCTCTTTGAGGGTGGTCTTGTGCGAGTGAGTGAGTGAGTGAGTGCACTAACATTCCCAGCTATGTGAGCACACTTCGATGTGGTGGTCTTTACGAAGGTTAATGTTGTGAGCATGGGCTTTTATATTTTACCAACAAATTTAGCTATATATAAATATGTATGTATGTATCAATTTAGAGGGACAAATGACAATTCATAAAGTTGTTTTTTAAATGACAAAAAAAAAAAAAAATGATGGAAGTCTGTTTTTGTTTTTCCACAAATGAAAAAAGATGGCAAAAGATTTAAATTCTATCTATACATGAAGAGGAGCTTTTGGGTGGGTCTTGCTCAATTATGATTTAGCAGTCTTTAGAGAATTGGAATACTGTGAGGTGTGTCTGCTTTTGTGTGAAAGAGAGTGTGTGTGTGTATTAGAAAATCAGTTGTGTTATTTATGTCTTATGTGTGGTACAGAACACTGGCTTTCCACTCTCACTTTTATTCTCGTCTGTGATTTGCCTGAGGATGCGCACTGACATGGCGTGTGATTGGTTTGGAGGGGCAGTGGAATGTTCTTATTAAATGTGCTGTTTTCTAAGGTTGTTTTTTTTTTTTTTTCCTCTATCCATCCACTCAGTTTATCTGCTGCAACCTTTATTCTTCAGTTTTCTTACGCTACTTGTCATGTTTCCCAATCTTTTTACCATTTGCAAAAATGAAACAAGAGTTTTGGATCGGTTATCTCTCTTATTAGTTGAATATGATTTCTAAATTCATAGCCAAATCTTGCAGATTGAAGCCACTGACTGTGTAAACAAAGCAGAACATTTATAAAGATGTGGGATTAAACTATCACCACTTTGCTCATTAAACACTTAGGGCACTATAGCGTCATTTATTATTATCAGGTGGCTTTCTAGACACAGATAAAAGCACGGTCTTGGCCTTAAGTCATGCATTTTTTTAAGGCCAGACTGAGGTTTCATCTTTGCTACAAAGTTACATTTTCTAGGCTGTACTCTTGAGTTAAGCTCCCATTTTTTGTTTTTTCATTTTGATAATTATTTGGTTTCATATGCCTTAAGATTCAGTAACTGGGGTTTGAGGGGGAGTGTGCACACATGCCTGTTTAAAGTAGACTGAGGTTACATTGTAGCGTTTCTGTTTCTTTCAAAAGGGAAGCACATAGATTTTGCTGGGCAAAAGGGAGGGCAAAACACAGACACAGCTGATGCTGCGTGGGGAGAATGCTTGTAGAATTGAAGTATTAAGTACCTTCCCTCTACATTTTTGTCTTGCATGTCAATGCATCCCTTGGTCTTTTAGCAAATGGTTTACATCTCTTTTCCTTTTATCTGTTGTTTTGCTCTCTCACTGCCCTCTCTATACATTTAGCTTTTTTTTTTTTTTCAAAAATGACCCTTTAGCACACCCACTCTCACAACCTCCATAAGGCTGTTATAACCATTCATGGCTATGTGCGTTACTTTATATTGAATGATTGAGATCTATCTTATGATCTAGAGGGGGTGTGTGTGTGTGTGTGTGTGTGTGTGTGTGTGTGTGTGTGTGTGTGTGTGTGTGTGTGTGTGTGTGTGTGTGTGTGTGTGTGTGTGTGTGTGTGTGTGTGTGTGTGTGTGTGTGTGTGTGTGTGTGTGTGTGATCATATTATGCCATGCATTGTTAACATTATGAATGGATATAACTGCCTCTGTCACACTATGCAGGCTCTATGACTGGTGTAGAGAGTGTTAGTCTCAGAGCCTGCAGTGTCTTGATGAGAGATGCCTTTAAACCATTCTCCAGTGTTGTCTGCTTTAGTGTCATAAGTCGATGACCACCTCAGAATTTTGACTTCTTTATCTCTTTGCAAACAAATGTGCATTACCTTACCTAACAATTGTCATTCGGTGTTATAGGATTTTTATTTTTCCCTGCTTGGTACAATAGCAGTTACCTCAGTTTTACTATTTGTTTTTTCCCTATTCTTTTGCGAAACCAATAAGAGAGCTTATGAATTCTCTGGCTTTTGTTAATTGGTTGTTTTAATTCTACCATTAAAAATACAATTGTATCATTTAACATGTTGTAGTTTTGTATGTATAATATCTGTAACCAAAATCATTTTAAGGCTTGATATACATTTTTTAACAGACTTTTTTTTTTTTTTTTTTTTTTGAGCGATAATCCTAGTAATGCTTTACTAAGTAGTGTAAATGTTTTTTTGTTTTTTTTCTTTGTCTCTGACCCCTATTCCCAGTCTATTGGATTTCAAAGGGTGGCTCAGTAATAAATGTATAATGTTCTCTTCCACATCTTGATCCTTTCTGTTCTTCAATTTTTCCATTCTTATCTCTTTGTCTGTGTTATCCACATTCTCATGTTCGGGTCTTACTGCTGTATTAACTTGGGTCATAGCCATAGGGATGAAATTGGCAGCTAAGTAAATTAAACATTGGTTATAGATCACAATATGTTACCTCACTATACTGTATTGCTATTCTAACTCAAAACAATACAATTTTAGTTACTTTTTTTCCACATTAATAATTTGGGGGAAAGAAAGAAACCGCCACTTCGAGCAATTGTGTGATAAAATGAAACCTACTGTGGCAGTCGTTAAATACAACCTATTAATTTTTGTCCAAAATGCAAACTCGGAACAAGTTAATAAATATAAGTCTATAACTTGTTTTATTTCTAACAATGTCTGTACAGATCCTCCGGAGAGCTAGACTGTAAGGGGTTTTGTTCTACCCTGTTTTTAGACACTGATGTTCCTATGGACACTCAATTAATGTTGTCATGACCCTTACTTAATTGAATTTGAGAGTTTTTACAAGCAATTTAATTTAATTTATTCAGATGAAGTCCATTCAGACAACATCATTTATTTGGATTAGGTCAAATCAGTGTACTGGAGTAGTTTTAACTCGATTTTAATAGGTTTGTTTAAATTAAATGTGTTAATGTTTAACTTAAGTTTCTTATGTTGGTCCAACTTGATTTATTTTATTAATCATTAGGATATGCCAGGTAAACAAGTGTAAGGAGAGTGAAATTGTTGCACTGTCAATTTGCCAAAACTCCAGCTTAACTCTTTTTAAATACCAATATAACGGAACATAACCGTTAACAAATCTCCTATTCTCGTCTTGCTCAAAAATGCATAAAATAACACTTAATTTCAACACCCCATCTAGTCCCATACAAAGCATGCTGAGAAATGGAAATCCCCTGCCCAGTTTCATCAGTGCTACAAAAAGTATTCATGTAGTCCAAACTCAAATAGATCAAGTTGACTTCAGTTTTTCAAATTTAATTGGATAGAACGCAATGAAATCAAGTTGTGACAATGTTCTAGAGTTGTGTTGCTTTAGTTCATTTAAATTAAGCTGAACAACCTGTAAAAATCTTCTTTTTTTTTTTTTTTTTTTTTGAGAGCGAAAGTAAAGCAGAAAGTTCAGCACTTGTGTACAAAGCACTGAAAATCCAATGAAGATGAATGAGAAACCAGTGAATAGCAATATTAATTTATCACCAGGACCTATCTGATCCCCACCCCTAATAAATAAACACTGTTCTGTTAATGCCGAAAGACATCCAGATAAAAGTGGATAATTGCAGTGGCAGCTAGATATGCTGATAGCATATACCAACATGTGGTTGGTATACCAATTGCTTCTCAACAGGCAAGGCTTTACATTAACATTGTCCAAGGCAAGTGTGTCCTAAAAGATTCCGACAACTGAAATGTCAAAATGTTCACTTGTAATTGCATCTAAGGTTTGATTACAGATTAGCGATGAAAGCACAAACAACTTGAATGAGTTGGGGCATGTAAAGGTACAACTATAACACTGAGTATGCTTTAAATTTTTGAACAAACTATAATCTCTTTTAATCTCATTTTAAAGTTATCAACAAATGAGGATTTTTGCAGTGCACATTTGACCAAAGAAAATATTTTCAGGTTTTTATTTTTCATGTAATAGTACGCATTAGACACGCATTCGGTTCATGGACTAAGGGGCATTTGGGGAGACTTTCACAAGGATGTCAAGCCCACACTTTTCTGCTGCTGGAGTGACAGACACCCCTGTACTGGAGAGATGGACCGGAAAAGCCGAAACAAGGCAGGTGCAGTGGAGTTCTTGGTTGATTTCAAAAACCCAGTTCAAAACATGCCATAATAAAGAGACTTTAACTGAAAGATTGATCTGTGCTCTCATGACAAGGATTGGGGCATTTATATCGGAGCATAAGTTTATAATAGTTCACTGACTAGTTAACATTTAAATACTTCGCTCAAAACGTATACATGCATTGATTTGTTTATTAAACCCTTTTCCGTTGCATTTAGAATCCTTGAAAACAGGGGGCGCTGCAGGACCGTCAGCACCTGCACTTCCCGCGTCACTGAGAACTTCAGTACACAAGTTTTAAATTATTTTTTATCATAAAATGTTTTTTTTGTTGATTAATTTTTATTATTATTATTTACATATAATAAATGGTGGCACACGTGACTAATTATTTTCCATATATTTAATCTATTTCGAATGACTTTATGAACTCACTGGAAATTTAACTTCAGAGGTAGGTTACTTTCTCTGTGGTGTACCCTTCTCTGTACCATTTTAAAAATTTTCCTTGAAAAAAAAATAGGACTGTTCTCGACTTTTTTATTTTTTAAAGAATAGTAATATTAATTTGATTTACTAATAAAGCATTATGCTGAAACAGAAGCAGATTTAAATAAGCATATGAGTTAAGAATGTGAGAAAGTGGAATCTTTTGCTGATTTCCGAGAGTCGCCATTGTTTGGAACGCATGACGTCAGGTCTACTATGATGTTATAATGAGTACGAACGTTGCATTGAATATAAAAGAGCAGTTCTTGCGAGCAGAGGTTCATTATGGATTTCTGTGGATGGATCAGGTGAGAAAGAGTGTCGAGCCTAACTCTGACTCATAGTATGGTTATGATTTGGGGTAAATGTAGGTGTGGGGTTTAGGGGTAGGGACCAATGACTCCCTACTATGATTAGGGGTAGGCTTTAGATTAGAGGTATGGACCAATCAGATAGCGTGAGGAATCTGGTGGGGAGTCAGGTCTCGGCGCTACACTACAATTGCAACCGCACACCACCTTCGTTATATATTCTTATTGGCCAGTCAGTCTATAAAATAATAAACCAATAATAATATACTGAATCTATTGTTGATATTTACATATTTATTCAGATATAAGAACGTTGTTTGTGAATGGCCATTGCTTCCTTATGTTTTTAAGTGCAGTTAAGGGCATACAATACTTGCTTTTTTCATTAAATTATGATGTTATTTGTAGATGTGTGGTTTATAAATATACACTCACCAGCCACTTTACCATACACCTGTACATCTACTTATTCATGCGATTTTCTAATCAGCCACTCATGTGGCAGCAGTGCAGTGTATAAAATCATTCAGATATGGGTCAGGAGCTTCAGTTAATGTGCATATCAACCATCAGAATGGGGGAAAATGTGTTCTCAGTGATTTAGACCGTGGCATGATTGTTGGTGCCAAACGGGTTGGTTTGAGTATTTCTGTAACTGCTGATCTCCAGGGATTTTCACGCACAACAGTCTCTAGAGTATATAGAGGATGGTGCGAAAAACAAAAAAACATCCAGCGAGCAGAAGTTCTGTGGGCAAAAATGCCTTGTTGGTGAGAGAGGTCAACGGAGAATGGCCAGACTGGTTCAAGCTGATAGAAAGGCTACGGTAACTCGGATAACCACTCTGTACAATTGTAGTGAGCAGAATAGCATCTCAGAATGCAAAACATGTCGAACCTTGAGGCGGATGGGCTACAACAGCAGAAGACCACGTCGGGTTCCACTTCTTTCAGCCAAGAACAGAAAACTGAGGCTGCAGTGGGTCTACCATTTGTGTTCCTCAACAGAAATCCAGATGTGTCAGACCAGGCGATGTTTTTCAATCATCTACTGCAACCTCAGTTTCCTGTTCCTAGCTGACAATAGTGGTATCTGGAGGAGTTTTCTGCTGCTGTAGCCCATCTGCCTCAATATTCTACGTGTTGTACAGTGCATCCGGTAAGTATTCACAGCACTTCACTTTTTCCACATTTTGTTATGTTACAGCCTTATTCCAAAATGGATTAAATTCATTATTTTCCTCAAAATTCTTCAAACAATACCCCATAATGACAACATGAAAGAAGTTTGTTTGAAATCTTTGCAAATTTATTAAAAATAAAAAAATACAAAAATCACATGTACATAAGTATTCACAGCCTTTGCCATGACACTTGAAATTGAGCTCAGGTGCATCCTGTTTCCACTGATCATCCTTGAGATGTTTCTACAACTTGATTGGAGTCCACCTTTGGTAAATTCAGTTGATTGGACATGATTTGGAAAGGCACACACCTGTCTATATAAGGTCCCACAGTTAACAGTGCATGTCAGAGCACAAACCAAGCCATGAAGTCCAAGGAATTGTCTGTAGACCTCCGAGACAGGATTGTATTGAGGCACAGATCTGGGGAAGGGTACAGAAAAATTTCTGCAGCATTGAAGGTCCCAGTGAGCACAGTGGCCTCCATCATCCATAAATGGAAGAAGTTTGGAACCACCAGTACTCTTCCTAGAGCTGGCCGCCTGGCCAAACTGAGCGATCAGGGGAGAAGGGCCTTAGTTAGGGAGGTGACCAAGAACCCAATGGTCACTCTGACAGACCTCCAGCGTTTCTCTGTGGAGAGAGGAGAACCTTCCAGAAGAATAACCATCTCTGCAGCACTCCACCAATCAGGCCTGTATGGTAGAGTGGCCAGACGGAAGCCACTCCTCAGTAAAAGGCACATGACAGCCCGCCTGGAGTTTGCCAAAAGGCACCTGAAGGACTCTCAGACCATGAGAAACAAAGAATGAACTCTTTGGCCTGAATGGCAAGCATCATGTCTGGAGGAAACCAGGCACTGCTCATCACCTGGCCAATACCATCCCTACAGTGAAGCATGGTGGTGGCAGCATCATGCTGTGGGGATGTTTTTCAGCGGCAGGAACTGAGAGACTAGTCAGGATCGAGGGAAAGATGAATGCAGCAATGTACAGAGACATCCTTGATGAAAACCTGCTCCAGAACGCTCTGGACCTCAGACTGGGGTGAAGGTTCATCTTCCAACAGGACAACGACCCTAAGCACACAACCAGGATAACAAAGGAGTGGCTCCGGGACAACTCTGTGAATGTCCTTGAGTGGCCCAGCCAGAGCCCAGACTTGAACCCGATTGAACATCTCTGGAGAGATCTGAAAATGGCTGTGCACCAACGCTCCCCATCCAACCTGATGGAGCTTGAGAGGTCCTGCAAAGAAGAATGGGAGAAACTGCCCAAAAATAGGTGTGCCAAGCTTGTAGCATCATACTCAAAAAGACTTGAGGCTGTAATTGGTGCCAAAGGTGCTTCAACAAAGTATTGAGCAAAGGCTGTGAATACTTATGTACATGTGAATTTTTTCGTTTTTTATTTTTAATAAATTTGCAAAGATTTCAAACAAACTTCTTTCACGTTATCATTATGGGGTTTTGTTTGTAGAATTTTGAGGAAAATAATGAATTTAATCCATTTTGGAATAAGGCTGTAACATAACAAAATGTGGAAAAAGTGAAGCGCTGTGAATACTTTCCGGATGCACTGTACGTTCAGAAATGCTTTTCTGCATAGCACTGTGTGTTTTGTTGAGTTACTGTCACTTTCCTGTCAGCTTGGACCAGTCTGGCCATTCTCCTCTGACTTCGGTCATTAACAAGCCATTTTCGCACCATTCCCTATACACTCTAGAGACTGTTGTGCGTGAAAATCCCAGGAGATCAGCAGTTACAGAAATACTCAAACCAGCCCATCTGGCACAAACAATCATGCCACGGTCTAAATCACTGAGATCACAATTTTTCCCAATCCTGATGGTTGTTGTGAATCTTAACTGAAGCTCCTGGCCCATATCTGCATGATTTTATAAATTACATTGCTGCCACAGGATTGACTGATTAGATAATCGTATGAATAAGTAGATGTGCAGTTGTACCTAATAAAGTGGCCGGTGGGTGTATGTCTTATATATAAATCTCTCTCTCTCAGGCAGAGAATTCTCGGCCTTCAAAAAGGCAACGTGTTAGGGAGGACTCTGAATGGGAGTCGGCGTCAAGCTCGCCCACTCCCTCCACATCATCAGCGTTGAACCCCCCAGAACGATGGTATCAAGTTGTGTGTGAAAGAGAAACTTTTTAGCAAAATAGCAATAATGTATGTAAAAGAATGCTTTGTTCTTTCTCTAATTTTTCAGTCCTCCAGTGAAGAGTCAGCGAGGGCAGAGAAGGAATCGGTCCCCAGGGAGGCACCAACATTCTGATTCCAGCGACCTTTCTCAGGTGAAAACGGAGGACAGTCGCTGATCCTATGTGCAAATTAATTTTATTATTTAAATGTGTAGGGAAGACTGGGGTTGAATAGGGGTTCATTCTTTGTTAAATATCTCTGGTGGAACATTTGTTAAGATCACTCAACTACTTGCAAATGAAAGCTTAAGTACACATTCAATGTCACAGAATATTTTTTACTTTTGTAAATGAATGATATAAGTTATGTTGTGCATTTGTGCCAACATTTGTGCGTCGTGGTTGGCACAGGTTGTTGGGTTACTTGGCACAGTGTTAAAACAGATTCAAAAGAAACGACACAGCAAAACAATATTTTTTTTTATTTAAAACCAGGACAACAGAACTCAACACATGTTTGTGTTATATATCATTAATATGAGTAATGAATATGTCATTAATATTATGTGGTATTATATTATAATATAATTGTGATTTGTTTTAATTTATATTTTGCAATTAATACTAACTATTTTTATCTACATAAACTTGTAAAAATTATACAAACCATAGGCATTGCTAGACCCTATTTAGGAGGGCTACAGCATGAAAGTTATAGCTTAGTTAGCTCATGAATTGATATACAGAATTGTTTTTTAGAATGTCAGCCTTTTTCAACAATTAAAAAAACTGTTGCTTCATAGATATTAGTTATCTAATTATCTTCCTGAAAATTAAAATGAAAGTACATTGTAAACATTCATAATTGTATTTGTTAGACATACTGGGGGATAAAACAACAATGCATAATTAACCCCGTTAACCCCAACTGACCCGGCTAGTCGGTAGTGATTAAAATAGAGACTGAAATAGAGTAGTACAATTAAAACCCTGCTGATAAGCACAATGAAATATATATGTGCTCATTATTTTGATGTTATATATATGATATGATATGATATGATTTGAAGTTACAGAGGATGTTGTAGAATAGAGAAAAGCTCAAGTTCTTGAAATCATCTTATGTGGACCGATAGCCTAGTGTTAGTGTGTTTGGTACGATAATACGACATGTATGGCATGCTGCAGGTTTAAGACCTGTTTTTCTTATCTTACTGTTTGTTTGTTTGGATACATGTGGTAAGTAAAATATATCCAACAGATTCATATAAAAACATTTTGCAATGTGGCTGGCACTAGTTGAGTTTCCGTCCAACTATTTTTATGTGCATTTTGAAATTGCGCATAAGAAATCCTGAATGGAAATGCTTGATATGCGAATCAATTCTCAAAATGTGCTTAATTTAATGCGCTAGGAGGAGGTGGATTTTGTAGAGTTTCGCATTTGTTAAAATGGGCATTAAGGTGATGGAAACATGGAAACGCAACGTGTTATGTGTGTGTGATGGCTTGGTGTGACTGGCCCAATGAAATGACAGACCTTGGCACACAATTCTTTGAACACAGCTCTTGACATTCGGAAGTGTTTAACCCACAGCTGGTCTTGTAAGTGGATCCTAACAATCCGCCAGAACAGTTCTGAACACGGGCGCTCCCGAGTCCCAGGCGTGTGAAGGCATTTCAGCCCACATTATATCAGATTGTTCTAGAGCGTCTCCATGCAGCATTTAATAACCATTTAAAATTTTACCCCTGCATTTTACCCATGCATGTCAACTGTATCTTCATTCTCTATTCCTTTCTTCTTCTTTTTTTTTATTTATTTTTTATAAAATTATTATGAAAATAAATTGTGAACAGTCATGGTTTTATTTAATAGATATACTGAAAACACTACAATT
The DNA here is from genome assembly GCF_019703515.2 of Myxocyprinus asiaticus. NCBI lineage: Eukaryota > Metazoa > Chordata > Actinopteri > Cypriniformes > Catostomidae > Myxocyprinus > Myxocyprinus asiaticus. The sequence goes on along the minus strand of NC_059351.1, from coordinate 5,974,967 downwards.
ATAGACAAAAATATAGTGTTTCAGTTGAAACCTCGCTCATAAGCGTAATGAAATATAGTGTGCATTCATTAAGTATTTAGACCCCTTCATTTTATTTCACATTTTGTTATGTTGCAGCCTTATGCTAAAATGCTTTTTTCATGCATTTTTGCATTTTTCACATCAGTCTACACTCCATACCCCCATAATGACAAAGCAAAAAACAGATTTTTCATAACTTAAAAAAATAAATAAAAAACCCCCCTGAAAAATCACATTCACATAAGTATTCAGACCCTTTGCTTTGACACTTGAAATTTAGCTCAGGTGCATCCCATTTCTCTGGATCATCTTTGAGATGTTTCTACACTTTGATTGGAGTCCACCTGTGGCAAATTCAATTGATTGAACATGATTTGGAAAGGCAAACACCTGTCTATATAAGGTCTCACAGCTGAAAATGCATATCAGAGCAAAAACCCAAGCCATGAGGTAAAAGAAACTGGCACAGATCTGGGGAAGGCTACAAAACAAATCAGCTGCATTGAAGGTTCCTAAGAGCACAGTGGCCTCCATAATTCTTAAATGGAAAAAGGTTGGAACAACCAGGACTCTTCCTAAAACTGGTCGCCCGGCCAAACTGAGCAATCAGGGGAGAAGGGCCTTGGTAAGAGAGGCGACCAAGAACCCGATGGTCACTCTGGTTGAGCTCCAGAGATCATGAGTGGAGAGGGGATAAACTCGCAAAAGGACAACCATCACTGCAACACTCTACCGATCTGGGCTTTATGGCAGAATCGCCATACGGAAGCCTCTCCTCAGTGCAAGACACATGTAAGCCTGCTTGGAATTTTCAAAAAAGCACCTAAAGGACTCTCAGACTGTGAGAAACAAGATTCTCTGCTCTGATGAAATGAAGATTGAACTGTTTGGCCTTAATTCCAAGCGTCATGTCTGGAGGAAACCAGGCACCGCTCATCACCTGCGCAATACCATTCCAACGGTGAAGCATGGTGGTGGTAGCGTCATGCAGTTTGGGAGCTTTTCAGTGGCAGGGACTGGGGGACAGGTCAGGGTTGAAGGAAAGCTGAACACAGCAAAATACAGAGATATCCTTAATGAAAAACTGGTCCAGAGCGCTCAGTACCTCAGACTGGGCCAAAGGTTCACCTTCCAACAGGACAATGACCCTAAGCACACAGCCAAGACAGCGCAAGAGTTGCTTAGGGACAACTCTGTGAACGTCCTTGAGTGGCCCAGCCAGAGCCCAGACTTGAACCCAGTCGAACATCTCTGGAAAGACCTGAAAATGGCTGTCCTCCGACGGTCCCCATCCAGCCTGTCAGAGCATGAGAGGATCTGCAGAGAAGAATGGCAGAAAATCCCCAAATCCAGGTGTGCAAAGCTTATTGCATCATACCCAAAAAGACTTAAAGCTGCAATCGCTGCCAAAGGTGCTTCAACTAAGTACTGTGTTAAGGGTTTGAATACTTAGGTCAATGTGATACTTTTTTTTTATTTTTTATTTTTTAATAAATTTGCAAAGTTATCAAAAATCATTTTTTTTTTTTTTTTAAAGCACTTTAGCATAAGGCTGCAATATAACAAAATATGAAAAAAGGAAGGGGTCTGAATACTTTATGAATGCACTGTATATGTGCTTATTTTAAAGTTCTTTCTAGTTTTTAATTCTAAAGTTACAGAGGATGGTGTAAAGTACAGCCCCCCTCATCACCTTTCTGTTCGCATGGGGGATGGGGAACACCAAAAGTAGATAGTAGCCCACCTTTAACGGCCACCTCAAGCGTTCGATTGTGTCAACTCTGTTACCTCATCTTAACTTGAAGTAAAATGGAAAATATACCCAACATATATGTGGCATGCCGTTATTGCATAAAATATATACGCATCTATTCACATAAATATTAATATTTGATATAGATGTCTTAAAAGTCAGTTAAAACATAAACAAATGCTAAAACATATTTTCAGCATTTAAAGGTTATTTTATTTTATTTTTAAGCCATATGTTATGTTCATGTTTATCAAAGGAAGAGTCTGTCTTCACTGCTGAGATGACATGGGAAGAAAAGTGGTTTGGGAAAAGCTGAATTTGAACCCGCCTCACAATCAGAATTAGCACCATAAACCGACACTCTACTGATCATGCAATGTCTAATTTAACAATTAAATTTGACCAAGACTGAGATACCGAGCAAGAGAAAATGCCCGCCGAACTCCCAGCCTTCGATCACCGCAAGAACAACAGCTCACTCTCTTCAGACATTTTATTTCAATGTTTAAAATACTTTGTGGATGTTTAATAAAATAAAGTGTGTGTCTTCAATGACATGAAATGGGGATGAAACATGGATCTGTCTTGATGTCCTCTACAGATACAGTAACTACTTGGGTAAATGTCTAAACCTGCTGGGCATTACTACCTGCTACACCTCCGCTGGTGTCTTCAGTTGTCCAGCTACGGGTCATCAGCTGGGAGCCACCTATCACGGATGTTTCGCCCCATCCCAGAACATTTCCTGGTGGTGGGGCAGCGGTCAGGGACGTCTCCCTGCCACCCACTGAAGCTGGACACTGGATCCTCTCGATTGCCTCTCGTTCTTGCTCTCCCATCCAGACATTCCTCCTTTCCCGTCAAGACAAACCATACTAGTATCACCATGGTATTTTCAGTGGTGTAGCCAAAGCTGGGCTGGCAAATTAGACCCAGGCCCACCCAAAATATTACAGATTATTCTTTGACTTCAAATATATATTTTATATATATTTCTAACATAGTTTAAAAAATGCATAAATTCAGATTTCTGAAAGTGTGAAAGAACTGTTTGAATGGCCACCCCTGTTGTTAAGGAACATTTGGTATAAAAACAAATATGTGGGTGAAAATTTGGCCCATCCATTTTTATTGAGGCCCACCCAAAAGTAATTTCCTGGCTATGCCCTTGGATATTTTGTAGTAAAATAACTGTAACCACAAAATTAAACATGGTTAATAGCTATATTAAAACCATATTACTGTAGTAACACCATTGTTAATTGTATCAAATCTATGTTTTCTGCCCAAAAAACATGGGTACTACAATATTACTATAGTGAAACTACCAAGAAAATATTAAGAGTGGAGACAGGAAACAGAATGGGAAAAATAATGCGACAAACGCAGAATCAAACCTGGATCGAAAAGGTACTGATGCAACGGCGTTATGCCCTGAGTTACTGCAACAACAGAATGGGAACAGAATTTTGGCTTTGCTTGAACTGTGTGTAAAGTATGTGTAATAATAATACATGATTTCATGTTATGTATGTGTTATATGTGTGTGTTTATGTAGAGGCATAAAGTTTGAAAATAGTGTGTATGAAGGTCATAAATTGTTATCTACTCTTACTTTACTCAACATGTGCCAACCAACCCCACTCACACTCTTTTAATAAATGTTAACCAGGCTTACAAAACTTATATCAAAATAGAATGGATGTACTAGAGTCTCACCCCATCATTTCTGTGTGGGTGTGTTCCGCATTGTGGCTGATTGATTGATTTTATTTGACAAATACCAAAAAAATGCTCTGTATTTTAGTCTCACCCATTCATTTCCTATGGCGGGTCAAATTTGACACGCAACCATTTAGATTCATCAAATCAAGTCCAGTTTTTTTTTTGGTATGTTCAGATGGCAAGTAGAGGAAAGTCACTAAGCCTTGTACAGCTCTGATGAATGAATTTTTAATTTTAAAAAGGAATGTCAAACGGGTCAAAAAAAGACCCGAAGAGTAACCGAGGGTTAAATGTCCTGACAAAATCAATCAGTGTATTTTCCGGAGGGGAAACATTTAGATTTTACCCTTGTGAAATTAAATCCAAAATTACAGTAAATTCAGCCTGTGCTGCCAAACAAACCCAGTCTCCACTATTTTTCAAACATTTTTTCAGACATCTTTCATTAAATAATGATGTTATTTTTGAAGGTGTGTAGTGTTGTTATTGTACATGTACATGAATGCCAATTATTCTATCTCTCTCAGACACAGGACTCACCAAGACCAAAAAGACAGAATGTAAATGAGCCGGAGTCCAGCTACTTTACATCATCAGCGGGCAACCACCCAGAACAATGGTATTAAGTCATATACCTGTGTGTTTTAACAATGGCAAGAAAGTATGTACTATGTTTTGTGCTTAAACTATCTCTTATTTCTCACAGTCCTCCAGTGCAGAGTCAGCGTGGACAGAGAAGGCATCGGTCCTCAGAGAGGCACCATCATTCTCCTTCCAGAGACCCCCTTCAGGTAAGAGACCAACAATGCTGCTCAACTGGTGGGTCACAGGTCTGTTTGAATATGGTAGCAGAAAGCAGGGACAGAATAATGGCAGGCTTCTCTATCCATTATTTCTCGGCGGCCACCTGAGGCAAATTTAATTGTAATCTCGGTGCAATTAATGCCTGGTTTTCACACGAGAGTGGCGCGAGCCATCATGGAAACTCTTGCGCCAATGATCTGCTCTGCTCTAACCTACTGTATCTCTGGAGCGCATGTCAACTGACTTCCCTTGATAACGCAGCACAGACCACAAAACTGATGTGACCCATTTCAATTCTAGTGAGAATTTTCTAGTTTAAAGTGCTATAGAGGAAGACAAACCTCTCAAACAGTAGACAGCCCCGACCTGCTAAACAGCACTGAGGAGAAAAGAGATGTGTCAAAATGATGGTTATGAGGATCCATCCATTAACCTTTCTGTGCTTATATGGCATTGCACTGTAGATATAAGGGCAAGAACATAAACGGCTTTAAAGTCTGGACCTCCAAGACATCAACAACAAAAATAATGTCACTTCATGCATGCCTTTACACTTGAAAACCATGAACAAAACCATGCAAGGTAAAAGAAAATGTGACCCAGGCTATTGTGTTGGGTCGTCACTTAATGTCCAGTGTAAAATCTGGGCCCTGAAGCAAAACCAGTTGAGAACCACTGATGTACAGAGCTTCAGTCTCAGAGAGTTGCCAATTTTCTGAGTAGTCTTGGCAGCAATCCATTGCTATGAGTGCTGTTATTCACCTGCCTCCCATCTGCAAACAGTAAAGACACAATACCAACACACATGCACGTTTTATCTGTACGCTAAGAGGGAATATAGCAGCTATAACCTAAAGCATACACATGCCCTTTGCTAGTAAATCTACACTATATTGCCAAAAGTATTCGCTCATCTGCCTTTAGACACATATGAACTTAAGTGACATCCCATTCTTAATCCATAGGGTTTAATATGACGTCGGCCCACCCTTTGCAGCTATAACAGCTTCAACTCTTCTGGGAAGGCTTTTCACAAGGTTTAGGAGTGTGTTTATGGGAATTTTTGACCATTCTTCCAGAAGCGCATTTGTGAGGTCAGACACTGATGTTGGACGAGAAGGCCTGGCTCGCAGTCTTCACTCTAATTCATCCCAAAGGTGCTCTATCGGGTTGAGGTCAGGACTCTGTGCAGGCCAGTCAAGTTCTTCCACACCAAACTCGCTCATCCATGTCTTTATGGACCTTGCTTTGTGCACTGGTGCGCAGTCATGTTGGAACAGGAAGGGGCCATCCCCAAACTGTTCCCACAAAGTTGGGAGCATGGAATTGTCCAAAATCTCTTGGTATGCTGAAGCATTCAGAGTTCCTTTCACTGGAACTAAGGGGCCAAGCCCAGCTCCTGAAAAACAACCCCACAAAATAACCCCCCCTCCACCAAACTTCACAGTTGGCACAATGCAGTCAGACAAGTACCGTTCTCCTGGCAACCGCCAAACCCAGACTCGTCCATCAGATTGCCAGATGGAGAAGCGTGATTCGTCACTCCAGAGAATGCGTCTCCACTGCTCTAGAGTCCAGTGGCGGCGTGCTTTACACCACTGCATCCGACGCTTTGCATTGCACTTGGTGATGTATGGCTTGGATGCAGCTGCTCGGCCATGGAAACCCATTCCATGAAGCTCTCTACGCACTGTTCTTGAGCTAATCTGAAGGCCACATGAACTTTGGAGGTCTGTAGCGATTGACTCTGCAGAAAGTTGGCGACCTCTGTGCACTATGCACCTCAGCATCCGCTGACCCCGCTCTGTCATTTTACGTGGCCTACCACTTCGTGCCTGAATTGCTGTCATTCCCAATCGCTTCCACTTTGTTATAATACCACTGACAGATGACTGTGGAATATTTAGTAGCGAGGAAATTTCACGACTGGACTTGTTGCACAGGTGGCATCCTATCACAGTACCACGCTGGAATTCACTGAGCTCCTGAGAGTGGCCCATTCTTTCACAAATGTTTGTAGAAGCAGTCTGCATGCCTAGGTGCTTCATTTTATACACCTGTGCCCATGGAAGTGATTGGAACACCTGAATTCAATTATTTGGATGGGTGAGCGAATACTTTTGGCAATATAGTGTATGTAGCCATAAAAATAATGAATTTCCCATGAAGAAATCAAGATAATATAACTATTTTCTCACATTAGACCTGTGAAAAGTGTGTTTAAGTTTTTAAGTGCAGTTTGTGATCAAAAGGCTATAGTATGAAGTTGTTCACATCTTTCATTAAATAATGATGCCATTTTCTAGATAAGTGGTTTGTTATTGTATATGTTCTGTACATGGATGTCTATTACTCCTCTCTCAGACAGAAGACTCTCCTCCTAATAGAAGGCGTCTGCCCCAGAGCTCCTCAGACGAGTCTGTGGAATCCTTGGCCAGTTCTCCTGTGCCACAAGGTTCCCTGAGTAGAGGGCTGAGTGAAAACGAATGTGACCCCCCTCAGGTGAGAGAAGAGGAGCAGGAGAGTCTCTCATCCTCTGAGCGGTCGACGCCTTCCCCTTCAGTGGTAAGTATTTGCTCTCTGCATTTACAGTTGTTTACTGTTCATTGTAGTAGATATGAATGCTGTGTCCTAATGGAATAGATACAGAAAACACCAAATGTCCCAGGTGGATAAAACAGCAATGTTTTTTTCCACTTATGGTTCACATAAAAGCCTGTTTGTCATAGGTAGATTTTTTTTACCTATTTTCTAAATGTTTTCTTAGTTATACAAATTTTTACTTAAATGTGTATTTTTTCTTATATATTTTTAAACCTGTGGTTGTTTGTGTTTCCCTCTCTCCAATCAGTCCCCTCCATTTTCAAGTGAGCCGGATGAGCTTCCTGGACCCTCCGGTCAAATTGTGAGTATGCACGCGCACACGCACGCACACACACAAACAGTTAAATATGGATACTGTGAAGACAAAATACTCAGTAACTGTGTAAGGATACATAAGTAAAGTTTAAACCCAAATCCTTATAGCATTCTAACCTTGTAGTAAATATCCATTCAGTGTTCATAAACCAAACAGCCCAACAAATCTGAAGTCACAAATGAGTAACTGGGAAACAGGCAGAAGTCAGAATAAGGAAATGGCAATGGCAAAAAGAAAATGCTCAGAATTCTTATATGAAACTAAAACGACTTAACATAGTAGCATATTAACTAGTCAGGATATCTGCTAGTTGTTAGGTTGACCACAGATGTCTACGGTATGTTAAAGTTACAGATGACCAAACCTGGATAGATTAGACCTTCTGTGATGAGATTGAACACTAGCACTCATTGGATATGGAACTTACTTTGTTTCTGTTGGTATAGTTTTATTTAAACACTCCTCACAAACTTCTCTTTGTTATGGCTGTACAAAATGACTGTGTTGGTGATACCACTATCGATGTAATAATTAGAGCGCACTTGGCAACAATCGGAAAATGAAGTGTGTGCATTTTAGGTGTAGAGGAGCTGCTGGAGGATCACCTGTCTGTTGGGGAAGGTTTTGTGATTTTCTTAATGTGTTCTCTTTTTCTTTCTCAAGGTGGATCAACAAGACCACACGCAGCAGTCAGAAAATGCAGCTTCTCACTTTGAATGGCTGGTTGCCACCACAGCGTGAGTTACACACACTCACGTGTCAGTGTTCTTGGAGAGCCAATGATGTGATGTGACTTTTTTTTTTTTTTTTCAGGTCTGTTGCTGTAGGCGGGGTAAGAGCCATCATCGATGTGGTTGAGTTAAATGCATATGAATGGTTGGATTTATACAGTGATGAGGATGACACTGATATTGAGGAGGAGGAGGAGGAGGAGGAGGAGGAGGACGATGAGGACGATGAGGAGGAGGTTAGAGTCCGTGCACACTAACTAATGAGAAAACTAATGCCACCACAAACATGTGGTATAAAACAGTTTAATAGTTTGAAACACTAAGTATTTGGAAATACTATGAGACTATACAGTACTAGAGTTGTTTGTATTCTTTCCTTTTGCCATTTTAGATTTTACACATATATTTGTTTGTTTGTGTGTGTGTGTGAGTAGTTGTTACAGCTTGCCGAAATCCTTGGAATACAAGTGCCCAGGGGTTTGAACTCTGATCTTATTGATCAGCTCCCTTGGCACAGATTCAACCCCGAAAATCATCACTCTCCTCAAACTAAGTGAGTATAACACATGTGAGAATACACACACTCGTGTTTACCAAGTTCGTTATAATTTCTGTAGACTAATTCTAACACAAACCCTAATCCTGCCAATTTGCACTTTTCACTTTGAAAACAGAGGTATTTGCAGAAAATTTCTGAGAACATTTTTCACATAGATATAATGCTCTTTATCCTTCTTCTTTAACAGGTGTGTGGTCTGCATGTGCGATTTTGAGTCTCGAGAGATATTGAGAGTCCTGCCTTGTCATCACGAATTCCATGCCCAGTGTGTTGATGAATGGCTCAGGGTAAGCATGCCTTTCTGTGTCTTCATGTATTTAAGAAAATAGATGAATGTTATATTATACAAAATACAGTATATACAGCCATATTAAGAGATAGAACCCTTGTCTGTCCTCTAGAATAACGGAACTTGTCCTATTTGTCGAACTGATGCATCGGACCAGTTTTCGTAAGGCATGGATGAGGACTTCAAAAAGAAAGACTGCTGCCAAAAACACCTACAGAAACAACATGTGCACAAAAAAAACAACAACAAAAAAAACCTTTAACACACATACTGTATGTGCAAAAAATAAAATAAAAATGGCGTCTGGGTGCACAACAGTGCAAAAATGAAAATAGTACAAAAATGGTGCCCAACAGTTGTGCAAAAAAAATAAACCGACAAATTTGTTGCACACCAAGACTCTCTGGTGCCAGTAATACAAATATGCACCAAAAAAGAACCTTTTTGTGCATCAAGACATACTGGTGCCCGTAACACAAATATGTGCAAAGACAGAAACTTGTTGCGCACAAAGATAAACTGGTGCCAGAAACACAGTTATGTGCAAAGAAAGAAATTTGTGTTGTACACCAAGACATACAACAAGTGCCAGCAACACAAATATCTGTAAAAAAAATATTTCTGCTGCACAGAAAGACATACTCTCTCCTCTCCACCAAAGCTGGTATTTGATGAGCGTACTGGTGCACTATGGCTACCGTCGCATCATCCAGGTGGATGCTGCATACTGGTGGTGGTTGAGGAGAGTCCCCTGGTCAATACGTTATGTGCTTTGAGTGTAGTGTCAGAAAAGCACTATATAAATGTAACATTCATTCATTCATACTAGTGCCAGAAATTGCAACATCACAATAGTCGTTATAGTATAAAAGAAAACTGCATAGAAATAAAAAATAATAATAATTGCATGCACATTCATTTATCATGTTCTAATTAGTGGTCTGAGGCTGAGACTTGTGTTTGTATGAAGTTCAAGGCAACTGTCATATCAGTCAAAGAAACATGAACAAATATTACTAAGTGCACCTTAAAACAAATCCTCAATTTGGCACCCCTTTTCAGACATTTTTAACAAACATGTACTCAGGACAGAGGTTTGTTGAAATCTAAGCTCACTGTCAATGCACGAAAGGATGTCGACAAAACGCAGTCATTTTAGAAGGCTGACTGATATTAGGGATCTCATTAATGCACATTTTGACCATTTGCCAGAATCATGCACCAGAGCACAGAGAGGAAAATGTATGAGACACATCATTTGCAAATCTGCTATTTAGGCTTTTTATTAAAAAGAAAGGAAAATTTTGTTTAATATTAATAATCCCACATATAAAACATTGTACAGTTCATTGCCCTAATGTCAGAAAACCATCTTCCTTTAAAGGCTGAAATATCACATACTGTATTTCTCATTTAAAATATTAACTGAAATAATTGTTTATCAATCATTGTATTTACAATGTTAATTATTTGTAAATGTCTGTCATAGATTTCATACTTATTTGCAAGGAAGTAGCTGTCACGGTTTGTGAAGGGAAGAGGCGAGAGAGTGAGGATCCAAACACAGAATTTTAATTATAAACAATAAGGGGATACAATGAAGGAGGAATCATACAAAGAAGGTAACAAACTCAACAGCAGTATGCTTGCAACTAATGCACTACACACAAACAAGAACTGACACTGGAACAAGGAACAAGAGGATATATATATATACAGTACACTAGTGCTAACAAGGAGACAAGGAACACCTGGAATACAATTAGCAATAGATAGGAAGACACAAGAGGGGGCTTTAAGGGCAGCTCATGAAGCCCCAAAAAAAGGGAAAGACAATGAAGCAGAGCCCGGAGACAGGCGTAGACCAGGGCAGAGCTGGTGGCAAGGAAATTGGCTCCAGGAAGGGAGTGGGGTCCAGAGGCCAGGGAGGTGGCTCTAGGAAGGGAGCGGGGTCTGACGGTTTGGTCAGAGTAGGTGGAATATCCAAATAACAGGATGGAACTGTCAGAGGAACAGGAGATCAGGATGGAGCTGGCAGAGGGTCAGGGGGTGGAGCCGTGGAGGCTCAGGGGGCAGAGCTTCTGAAATTAGAGACTCCAAGGGCAGAGCTGCCAGGGATGGAGACTCAGGAGACAGAGTTGCAGGAGGCAAGGGCTCAGGGGCAGAGCCGCAGGAGGCAGAGGCTCAAGAGGCTGAGCAGCAAGAAGTTCAGGGGTCCGTGCCGCAGAATGCTCAAGAGGCATAGCAGCAGGAAATTCAGGGCACGTTGCCTGCAGGAGGCGGAGAGGGTGAAGCCACAGAGGGATTGGGAGGTGTGGGCGGAGCCGCTGGAGGAGCGAGCGAGCGGCGGAGCTGCTGGAGGAGGAGCGGCTGGAGGAGGAGGAGCGGATGAAGCCGCTGGTGGAGGAGCGGGTGGAGCCACAGGAGGAAGAATCTCGGCAGAAGGAGCGGGCCGTGGAAGACTCGGAGGGCAGAGCCATGGAAAGAGTCTCAGGAGAAGGAGCGGGAAGTGTAAGGGCCTCCGGAGCTAGAAGCAGAGGGGCCTCCATCGAGGGGGTCTCCGGAACCACTGGAGCTAGGAGCAGATTTCTTATCATACAGTTTAGTGGAGACATCTCTGTTTCTTTTCAGTTGTAGTAATGTCTTTCTAGCAAGTCAGTCTACTGTCGGCCATCTTTGGAACGCTCTCAGGAGACTATTTCCAGTCATGCCAGTGCATCTCCTATCTACTTGAATGGAGAATGACCAAAATCTCAAAAACTGTTGGTCAAGATTACGATCAAAGAGCATATATTTCAATTCAGCAATAAAATCTGACAATGGTATCATAAATTGTGATTCTTTACATCATATTACGCTAAAAAATGCTATTTTTCCAGCTTGTATAGCTAATGTGCATGCGCATTCTAGAATTGATTGACAGGTGATGTCTGTATCTAAAAGGTGATTGGCTCTTTTAACTGTAAGGCGGGACTTCCTTTCTATATCCGTTGATCGTTTGGCGCTCAGAGCTCCTTGGTTGAACGTTCCAATTTCTCTCATTCATTTTAATAGAAGTGGCCCATCTCCGCTAAATAAGCTCTGGTTGTAGTCAATAAACAGAAAACTTCTCGGTTAACCCTCGTATTCTTTTAAAAAAATGGGTGCAATCTTTATGGTGGGGGTCAAATTGACCCTAATTGGATTCAATTCAATTCACCAAAAATCACACTATGAAAAACAAAAAAGAATCCGGTAAAAACTGTAAACCTTTAATATTAATACTTGTCACAGTTTACAAATAGAAAATAAAAATGAGATCATATGATGTATTTAACATTTTTTTTAACATATATATATATTTTTTTTTATTTAACTCACGCTTTCACAAACTGACATTAAATATTGCTGATGAGTGAAACTGATTTTTATGTTCCCTAAATAGTCTTATTTTTTGTATGGTAGGCTCATTTTGTAATTGTAAGCAGTTTCTTTTGACAGGATGAGCACAAAGTGTGTGCTTTCTGCACATGTATTTCCTGCACTGTACACGTGGTACTGGTTTTACTGTCATCTGGAGGGGGCACACCTCACATCTTTTTTGCTTTTTCCCAACACATGTATCCACTTCTTGATATTCTGTGGGGCTGGATACGCCTGCTTGAACTGATGCAACAACAGCTGCAGCTGCTGGTGATCGAGGTGTGTGGGAGCGCCTCTGGATCTTTGGTGTGATGAGTGCTTTTCCAAGCTCCTCCAGGAAAAGCTGACATTTGTACAATTTGCCCTCAGTCCAGTTTGAATTGATTTCATTCCACAGGAGGAAGGCATCATATGCAGACACATCTAAAATGTTATAAAAAAAATAAATAAAAAAAACACCAAGGGCCAACGGCAGGGGCAGACTGGGAAGAGAAGTCAGCCCTGGATTTTACATAGAAACTGGCCCAAAAGCTGCGATATGCAGTCCTTTTCTGCATATCGCGGCCCTCTTCAGCCTGTCACGGCCCATTCGGCATAACGCGGTGGCCTGTTCAGCTTATCGCAGCTCATTCGGCTTGTTTTGCGGCTGGCCCACTGGGAAAAGTTCCGGTTCTCCCTATGGCCAGTCCGCCCCTGGCCAACGGGCAGTCTTGCGCTGGGAGCTGTAGGCTGATATGACTGTCTAAATTGTCAACTCCTCCTTTGGTGGAATTATAGTCCAAGGTGATTTCTGGCTTCAGTCCTCTCTTGCACTCAGTGATGCATCTTTGTGCATTGTACTCATCACAAGAACATTCTAGCTTTTCTTTGGGTAGTATGAAACAACTGTTGCCGTTTCACAGAAAGCAAATTTTGAGGAATGTAGCGCTCTGCCCTGCATATTCAGAAGCTCGCTGGGAAGCTCAGGCTTGGGTTTTTTTGGTGTTTTTATTTATTTTATTTTTTTGTTCCGATCATGGTCAGCTTTAGTTTCTGTAGCTCGACACCAAGGTGGTAGGATGTAAAAAAGTCGTCACAGGTTATGCAATGACCTTGCATCCATTTACTCATTTCAAGCACCACCCGCACCCCCTGGTTTTTCTCAGGTGCTCCACCTGGTAGCTTACCTATGTAAATTTGCATATTCCATGCATAGCTTTAGTTGGAATCATAGGCTGTCCAAATGTTGATGCCATATTTGAAACCAGTGTGGAAAAGCTCCTTTTTGCCTTCACAGTGGTAAATAACCAACATAACATATATCAAAGAAATGTTTTTATTTTGGGTCTGTGCAGCTGCCTTTGAACATGAAAGTGTGTGGGTCGCAATGACCCACAAACATCATCATTGTATACAAATTCTATGCAGACTTTCCACAGCAGATCGGTGTGTCCTCACTTTGCATGCATGTTCATGGCCCTGAGTGAGGAAAATTCACAAAATTTCAAGGAAAAAAGATAGGTAAAATAGTATATCAGATAGCTCAAATCTAAATGGGTCAAACTGACCCGCAACATAATATAAGGGTTACTTGCAAATCATATACTTTTCGATTTTGTGAGTGAAATCTGTATCAAATCAATAACATTTAGACTATCCACTGTGGCTGGATGAAGTGCGTGCAGATCAAATGTGCATTCATATACAGTATAGCTATCAGACAGCGACTCGCACACACACTTTTTGGTGTGCCACCCTAAAAATGTTACTGTTCCCCATTGGCCACCCCATTATAAAAAAAATCCTGGAGGCGCCACTGTTTAGCTGAGTCAACTGTCTAAGACCACTGGATGACATTCGGTGCTTCAGCTCTGTTTCAGCACTTTTAATACTCTTTTCCAATTCTATGAATTCCTGTGATTTTATCTTTTTAATGAATGATGCATATTGTATGATCCACCCCTAAGAACTGCCTTAAGCACCTCCCATGCCACGCCCACAGAGGACACTGAGGACCAATTGGTTTCTACATAAACACTGACTTCTGTCTTAAACATTTGTTGAAATGCTGGGTCCTGTAGAAGGATGTATTTATTTTAGTATAAATTAATATTCAACATTATATAATGTGTTTGGGATGACTTAATAGCAGCATCATAATTACAAAATATTATTTGTGTACATTTATATACCTCTTTTTTTTTTTATCCTTCTCGCCCAATAATCACCTTATTTTGTTTGTTCTTGCCTAATACTGCTGGTGATTTTGGTAATTTATCAGCCAGTGTGGCATACAATCTAGTAAATGTTGTTTTAAAATTGAAAAATTATTAACTACTATCATGGTTTCTTTCTCATCTTTATGTATTTAAAATATATGCTTTAATGCTTTTTATTTGTTGTATGAAACCACATACTGATAAGTTGTGTAAAGCAGTCTTTGATAATATAAATGACTAGCCAAAGCATATAATTGAAATGGTTTGTAGTTATTTATTATTTTAAGTAGGCTATAACAGTCACTGCTACCTAAAACAATCAGTCTTCAGCTGAGCGAAAAGACAAAAACAGCTGTTGCAACCAGCACCAATATCGTTAAGTCTACGAGTGTCCCGGTGTGCAATTAAAATATACACACTCACAGTCTTCACGTCTACTTGCACATTAGTGGCCAAACACCGGAAATACGTAAGAAAAGTGGGTAAGTAGGCAAGACCAAAACTGCAAGTGGGGGTATTGGGACAGGGCCAGCGAGTCCGTGCTGGAGAAAGGACCTCTTATAAAACAAAAGCTGATGGGACTTGTGACAAAGGTTAAGTTCTTCGCATCTTTTGTAAGTCAGCATTTTAACACATGGAGGGTCTGTTGACGCTTCGCTCAAATTTAACACAATTTCAACTTTGTACTCGTCGCTGCCAAGCTTCTGAAGTGTCAGCTAATGATTACCAGAGAATTCGGATGAATTATATTTCCATCTGCAGTGCCAGCGCTAAAAGCAGAACAAGACGTGCTTTTCATATGGAGTTCAACGCGGCGCTTGCTGCACTGAAACAAATCATGTGCATTCCATATTCAAAGTGAAAATCCACAATATTAAAACTACTGACAGGTGAAGTGAATAACATTTATTAGCACCTGTCAAGGGATGGGATATATTAGGCAGCAAGTGAACACTCAGTTCTTAAATTTCATGTGTCGGAAGCAGGAAAAATGGGCAAGCGTAAGGATCTGAGCTACTTTGACAAGGGTCAAATTATGATGGCAAGATGACTGGGTCAGAGCATCTCCAAAATGGCAGGTCTTGTGGGGTGTTCCCGGTATGCAGTGGTTAGTACCTACCACGGTGGTCCAAGGAAGGACAACCTGTGAACCGGCGACAGGGTAATAGGCGCCCAAGGCTCACTGATGCTCGTGGGGAGCGAAGGCTAGTCTATCTAGTCCGATCCCACAGAAGAGCTACTATAGCACAAATTGCTGAAAAACGTAATGCTGGCCATGATAGAAAGGTGTCAGTACACACAGTGCATCGCAGCTTGCTGCGTATGGGGCTGCGAAGCCGCAGACTGGTCTGAGTGCCCATGCTGACCCCTGTCCACTGCCCACTGTCGAAAGCGCCTACAATGGGCACGTGAGCATCAGAACTGGACCATGGAGCAATAGAAGAAGATGGCCTGGTCTGATGAATCACGTTTTCTTTCAGATCATTTGGACAGCCGGGTGCGTGTGCGGCGTTTACCTGGGGAAAAAGGCAGGCCGGCGGAGGCAGTGTGATGCTCTGGGCAATGTTCTGCTGGGAAACCTTGGATTCTGGCATTCATGTGGATGTTACTTTGACACGTACCACCTACCTAAAGATTGTTGCAGATCACATACACTCCTTCATGGCAACAGTATTCCCTGATGGCAGTGGCCTCTTTCAGCAGGATAATGCGCCCTGCCACACAGCAAAAATTGTTCGGAATGGTTTGAGGAACATGACAATGACATGAACATGAGTTCAAGGTGTTGACTTGGCCTCCAAATTCCCCAGATCTCAATCCGATTGAGCATCTATGGGATGTGCTGGACCAACAAGTCCGATCCATGGAGGCCCCACCTCGCAACTTACAGGACTTAAAGGATCTGCTGCTAACGTTTTGGTGCCAAATAGCACAGGAAACCATCAGAGGTCTTGTTGAGTCCATGCCTCGACGGGTCAGAGCTGTTTTGGCGGAACAAGGGGGACCTAGATGATATTAGGCAGGTGGCTTTAATGTTGTGGCTGATCGGTGTATATTTGTTGTGGAGGATGAGGTTTTAACAGATTTAATGTGCATTGCAATGAATAGTAGTTCTATCAATCAGTCAACATCCCACTTAGACTTTGGTAAATGTTTAATGTTACTATAATTGGTGCTATTTTAGTGAATTTCTGTCTTTGTACTGTGGAGTTTGGAAAATGTTAATAAGCATTATTGTTACATATTATTTTGTTCTATTGTGTTGTTCTTTCCAAAGAAGGAAATAAATGCATTTTGACATGAAATAAGTATATTTAGAGTCAAATTTCAGCACTTTTCAAATCTGAGATTAATCGCGATTAAAAATGTTAATCTACTGACAGCTCTAATTTATATATATATATATATTATACACACACACAACACACACAGTATGTGTATGGTCAGGTGCTCATGAAAAATGTCTTCAGCCATTTTTTAAAGACTTAAAAGGAATCTGCTTCACAGATGGAGTTGGGAAGGTCATTCCACCACTGAGGTACAGTGAAGCCGAAAGTCACGATTCATGAGGGTGAGTAAATGATGAGAGACTTTTCATTTTTGGGTGAACTATCCCTTTAAATGGACATAAATGGATTGCTATCTAGGAATTAACTATTTTTAACATTACAGGGCATCTTAAATGCGGCTTTCATGGCGCAAGATGCTGAAAAAGCAGTGAGACATGCCGCAGTGGTCAAAGATGTCCGTGACCGTCTGCCATGTTTAAATAGAAAAACAATTAAAAACAGTGCAGATAGATGCAAGAACGCATCGTGTGCAAATGGCCCTTTGGTATACTATCCATTTTGGATCTGTAAATGTTATATTTTTTAAGCAATGTAAGATTAAAGTTTGAATTTCTCCCTTTGATTTGAATTTATGTTCATCATTCAAAATCTAACCGACAGCGATGACATTATGATGTCACTGTTATATCTGCATACAGAATTGAAACTGATGTTCTTCTTTCTTAACTCTATTTGCATAATGGGCTGTGACCACTGTTTTCTTTCTTATAGGAATTGTTCACCCAAAAATTAAAATTCGAATTTGAACATACTCATCATTATGCCATTCCAGATGTGGATGACTTTCTTTCTTCTGCAGAACACAAAGATTCTTAGAGGATCTCAGCTCTGTAGGTCCATACAATGCAAGTGAATGGTGACCAAAATTTTGAAGCTCCAAAAAGCACACAAAGGCAGCATAAAATTAATCCACAAGACTCCAGTGATTTAATCCATATCTTCTGAAGCAATCTAATAAGTTTTGGGTGAGAACAGACCAAAATATAACTCCTTTTTCACTATAAACCTCCTTGGCGATCATGATTTCAAGCTTGATTACACTTCCTAGCGCCATCTAGCACTCTAGCTATGTCTCGTTTCGAAGGCTGGTGCTAGGTAGGACACGTCCTTTGTAGGCAATGGTATACAGAGTCTCCTCAACTTCATTTAGCTTCGTTTAAACGAGATGGCCTTTGTAGGAGAATCAGAAACAGAACATATCATGGTTGACTGCATGCATTGCTCTCAAACTGCATGAGCGCTCTGAGTGAAAAGGGAATCTTGGAGGTAAACTTTAGGAGAGTTATAATGATGTAGAGAAAAGAAAATGGATTTTGCAGCTGCACTTTTAGATTTACTTCATAATACTTTATTTTACATTATATATTATAATTTTGCATATTATAATTTATATTTTACTCCCATCTACTGAGGTACTTCAACATGGGAATTAACATTACTTGCATTTGAACATCATATTTTTGGGTGAAGTTTCCATTGAAGCAAAGAATTATGGGGTTGTAAGTGCCAATGAAGGATGCACCTCTTTCATCCTCCGAATTCCCATGAAAGAAGGTCACATTCAAAGGCTGCATTCAGAGTGTCCTACTCGCTTTTCTGAAACGAGACAACCACTGTGAAGTAGCCAACAAATGCGACCTCCGGCGCATGCAGCCGTCGAATTGAGAGACAGCACATGCTGCTCAAGCAATAGGAAGTGAAATCGAGCTTGAATTGAAATCATGATCACCAAGGAGACTGCTGATGTCAATATTTATAGTGGAAAAGGAGTTACAGGCTATCTGATCTGTTCTCACCCCAAATCGATGTGATTGCTTGAGAAGACATGGATTAAACCACGAGAGTCTTATGGATTACTTTTATGCTACCTTTGTGTGCTTTGTGGAGTTTCAAAGTTTTGGTCAGCACTCACTTGCATTCTATGGACCAACAGAGCTGAGATTTTCCTCTAGAAATCTTCATTTGTGTTCTGCAGAAAAAGAAAGTCAAACTCATTTGGATTGGCATGAGGGTGAGTAAATAATGAGAGAATATTCATTTTTGGGTGAACCATCCCTTTAAGTCACTAATAAAAGCATAGAAGCTGCCTGTTCATATCCATCTCTATGCATATTACCTCCACCAATCTCTGTCTCTCTCTTTTCTTACTGTAATTTTACCCAAAAGTCTTATTCTGCCTTGCAAACATGGTATTTTCTTCAGGAAATGCAAATCTAGCTATGCTTTATATTACTTAATTTGCACATTTCTTAGTGTATCTAGTAATGGCAATAAAGCACACTAAATTTAAATTCAGAAGAGAGAGAGAGAGAGAGAGAGAGAGAGAGAGAGAGAGAGAGAGAGAGAGAGAGAGAGAGAGAGAGAGAGAGAGAGAGAGATGTCTGGCCGTAACTGGAGGCGCTAACGGAACTGCTCTATTGTTCTCGGTAAATTCCTTTCCCCCGCGCATGCCAGTCTCCCGTTCTTTAGCTGAAGAGACATGCGCTCGTCCCGCTGCCCCGTTCGCATTGGCTGAACGGAGACCTCCGTTTTTTTTTTTTTGTTTTTTGTTTGCTTATATTTTTAGCAGCGGAGGTCAGACTCGTATTGCATCTCGCGTGGTAGAAAGTGCTGTTCATCTGCAGTCCTGCTGAGCGCTGGAGAACCGCAGTGTGTTGCGCTGTGAGCAAATACCGTGAACACTCGAGCTCAGCATATTGACCTCTATTACAGCGAATGGTCTTCATTAACGTGTTCATCGGAAGAAAGTTGAAGTCAACACAAGGGTATCTGTGTCTGTGGAGCGCTGGATATCTGATCTAGGATTTCAGTGGTCCTCTTGCTGAGAAGCTTTTCTAAACATGGCTAGTCCTGGAGACGATTCGGCTTCAAATGCTCAGCTGGATCAGCCCGAATCTGTGGAAACAACCCCTGAACCAGCGTTCAAAGAAGCACAGAAATGGATCGAGGTGAGTCCACTACACGCATCCTGGCAGCAGTGGATGTAAACATGTCTTGCGCATCAATTTAATGTCCTCCCAATGTTTCGTTGCATTGCCGTCTCTGCTTTGACCCTGTTGGATTTAAAGGGGTGATTTGACGCATTCGTGTTCGCCCTATTCAGCTTATAAATATTGCACCGTCACCTGTTGTTGTGAGTGCGACGTTGTGTGAGCGTGTTTGGTTACAGCAGCGGGCGATGGAGCCCCAACAGTGCGGGGATCACGTGCGTGGGATTCGGGCGCTGTAATCGGACTAGAGCGGCTCACCGAATATTTCACTCGCATGACAGCCATCACCGATGTCTCTGCCTATTTCAACAAGGACAGAGAGTTTAGACTAAACAACTGACACACTTCCAATCACTCCTATGAGAGTTTAGAGCAGGGGCGGTGCTAGAATTTTTGAACAGGGGTGGCTGGGCAAGGTACCGTGATCAGTCTGTTGTGGCACCAAAATTTCGTCCGACTGCGGTGGTGGTGGTGGTGGGGCACATGAGGACCAGAACCGCCTGGTTTAGAGGCAATCACTCAGTTGGACAACACAGGATGATGAATATTGAAGACCTGTAAAAACAGTGATCAGCTTGCAATCTTAACGCGGACACGCCCCCCTTGCTAAGTGATTCCAGTTGTTATGGAAGCCCAGGGACACGCCCCGCCCCCTTGTCCTCTAACAGACATTCTTTCTAGAGGGACTCTAGAGTTAGTTTACGAAGAACGTCTGCAGAGGATGGTATTCTTTGGCCTTTTGGCTCTATTAGACCTCATTCACTGTAAAGTGTGACATGTATTCCTGTAGCATCCTTCCACCCCCAGAGATGTTAAAGGTTTTAGATGTAGGCCTTGGTAATTATATTGTGACCTATTTTTGTGGGCGTGGATGGCATTGGATGGGATTGGGAGCATCTTCACGTCACCGATCTAGATTTGATGTTGAGCTGTGCGCATTAGATTATTGGTGATAGCTTTTTCTTTTAGCAGAATTAGTGTGTTGGTGAATCTTAGGGGGGGTGTTTGTATGAAATCTAAAACATCAATTTTTGTATGTTAAAGGAGGAATACAGTATTTCTATATTGTTACACTGATTAGTTAAAAGAAGTGGTTTGTTTGTGTGTGTTAATACAATTCACAAATTGCACCAATGCGGCCTGTATGCCGCTGCCATGCCACTATCTGTGGAAAGTAGAACAAATCAATATCCATTCCCCCTTCTTTCAGGTTCTCTTTATAACTAGCCATATGCCCATCTGTCTGTCTGCCTCACTGTCTGACTCCTCTCACTGATGGTATGTCAGTAGCACAGGCAGGAGAACACGTTTTAGGAAGATCAGTATAAATAGCCTAGCACCCTGCTGTTCACAAATAGTTTTAACGGAATTAGCACAGAGAGAGAAAGAGAAACATGCTGCTCCTGTTTCCTACTAAAACGCTTTCCTCTTAGTGAGTCATAGAAAGAGGTAGAGCGTTATGGTTCAAAGCATATGGCACACTGAACTGCAGTGTACTGTTCATGCTCCTATACAAAGATATTCATAGACATGGAATTCTCTTTTGAGACAAACCCCTGCAGTGTGCTTATTATTGCTTGATTGTTTACTTATTATAACCAAACCCATAATGTGTAGCCTATTTTAAACTCCATGTCATATGAATAACCAGTCAGTAACTAAGTGTCATGAGCCTTAAATGGGATCATTGTTATATCTGCATACTTATTTGAAATTGACATAATTCTTTCTTTCTTAACTCTATTTGTATACTGGACTGTGACCGTTGTTTTCTCTCATAAAGGGATAGTTCACCCAAAAATGATATTTCTCTCATCATTTACTCACCCCAGATGTGCATGACTTTCTTTCTTCTGTAGAACACAAATGAAGATTTTTATAAGAATATCTCAGCTCTGTAGGTCCATACAATGCAAATGAATGGTGGCCAGAACTCTGAAGGTCCAAATATCACACAAAGGCCTCATAAAAGTAATCCACACGACTCCAGTGGTTTAATTAATGTCTTCTGAAGCGATCTAATCGGTTTTGGGTGAGAACAGAACAAACTGTAATTCCTTTTTCACTATAAATCTTGACAGCAGTCTCTCTGGCGATCATGATTTCAAGCTTGATTACAGTTCCTATAGCGCCATCTAGCGCTCTGTACATGTGTCAAGCACTAAGAAGTGTAATCGAGCTTGAAATCATGATCATGCCTAGAGACTGCAATGGCAAGATATACAGTGAAAAAGGAGTCTTATTTTGGTCTGTTCTCACCCAAAACCAATTGGATCGCTTCTGAGATATGGATTAAACCACTGGAGTCTTATGGATTACCTTTAAGCTGCTTTTATGTGATATTTGGACCTCAGAGTTCTGGCCACCATTCACTTGCATTGTGAGGACCAACAGAGGTGAGATATTCTTCTAAAAATAAGACATTTTGATTCACTAGAAAGAGCTGGCTCATAAGAGTCATTCATTTGGGAATCGGACAACACTGTCTGTGCTATATGTTGTTGATTCATTAAAAAGAACTGATTTAAAAGAGTAATTTGTTCAAGAATCGGTCCACACTGGTGGTGCTACAGTATATGTGTTTGACTCACTATTATTTTTCATGCTGTGGTGGGGACCTTTTGTGGTGGGGGTGACATCACAAAGTGGCGAATCTTATTAATATTTATTAGGTTATGTGCAGATAAACAAATGATCTTTTACTGTTTTCATAAATAATCGTTCTTGATGACCAATTCAAGTGCTCCAATAAATATTTTACATAGTTTGATAACTTGATCCGTATATCTAACAATGTGAATACTGGGATTTTGTTGGTCAGTGGATAAAAACACAGATCAGTAAAACATATCCAGAATGACTGGTTGGTCTCATGGGAAAATTTGCATCTAGGAGTTTTGGTTTCTAATCTGCCGTAATATAACTTTTTAATTTAATAAATGAAGCTTGCATCTGTACATCAGTGGATGTACAGTATATCATGAGTTGGGACAAATCTGTTTGGAATTTGTTTTACGATTTAACTGAAAAGGAGTGCGAGCTGCCCAACAGCGGAGTGAGTTGAGCACGTGTCTGGATGCTCGAGAGAACATCGCCACCCGCTGTCACTATGCACCACTGATAACAGCCGCAAAGAGCACTCATTCTAACATTAAAAATAACAAACTCCAGCACTAGAACGCCACTTATAATAACACACGCAAACGAAATGGAAGTTCCTGCTCATGAACTGAATATGTTTGTTCTGTATTAGACAATTACCTGACAAAAGCTGTTTCAAAAAGTGGTGGGGACAAAATTGGCAAAGGTTAAAAAGTGGTAGAGACATGTCCCACCCATAAAGGACGCCTATTGTTCTTCTCTTCTTCCCAGTGTCGCTAGTTTTAGTTTGTGTGTCGGGTGAGCAAGAGACAGACAAAGTGGGTGTGGCATCGGGCTTCATAGAGGCGTTAACTGGAAACAATAATTAACATAAAATATTTATAAATGGGGGAGTATAGTGTCCATGGGAAAAGTGGTGAATGAGGCTATGTGAAGGCAGGGATTGAAGTGAGATAAGGTGCAGGTACAGTATAATGTGCGGGGTCCCCACTCCTTTCTTGGGGCCTCATGTATAAAACTTGTTGTTGATTTCATCCTTAAAGTGTTAGTATACACAAAAGTCAGATTTTGTGTTTGTACAAACGTTTTCAGATTTATAAAACCGTACGTACGTCAGAACCAGTGCGAAGTACACTTTAGAAATCTCAGTTAGTGGAAGATTGTGCGTACATGCATGTGATTTATTCCCCACCCCATCTCCTCCCCAAAATAACCATTTATGGAGCGTAAAACGCCTGTTTTTACTATGCATAACCTAATTTGCTTGAAATTTACATTTACATGCTGCCATGTGATTCTACTGCGCTTAACGGTACGAGAAACTAGGAGAATAGATAATACAGACTAAATGTCACATTTACATTTATTTATTTTACAGTACATGTACTTTCAGTATACTTACAGTGTACTTACTCAAGAAAGTACTGAGTAATATTAGGTAACTACATGTACTTAATATGGGTTAAGGTTAGGGTTGGGGTTAGGTTTAGGGTTAGTAACCATTAATTACTTACATATGTATCACAGGGGATTCTCTAGGAGATTCCAAGGGGTACTTAGAAAGATTTAGATTTTGTTTGTTAAACTAAACAGAAATTATATGTCATTAAAGTTATGTTGACTGTTCTGCCGGTTCCCGACTCCTTCTTGCCCATCCTTGAACCCTGTTACAGTATCATAAATACATTTTATTGGAAAAATAAGGAACCCAGAATAAGTTTACACATACTAGGTGGTTTAGCTGCTCCTAAATTCCAATATTACTATCTTGCATCTCAATTACAATATCTTTGTAAATGGATTAAATGTAACCACTCTCAAAATCCATGGATAGAATTAGAACAAGCCGAATGCAAAAACACAATTAAATGCCACAGTCTATTTAAAAACACTAGGATCAGAACAAATTAGCAAAAAATAATGTTTCAACACCACACAAAAATTCTCCTTTATGGCATAACCCAGATTTCAACATAAATACATTTTTACATTTATGCATTTGGCAGACACTTTTATCCAAAGCGACTTACAGTGCCCTGATTACAGGGACAATCCCCCTGGAGCAACCTGGAGTTAAGTGCCTTGCTCAAGGACACAATGGTGGTGGCTGTGGGGATTGAACCAACAACCATCCGCTTATCAGTTCAGTGCTTTAGTCCACTACACCACCACCACTCCTATCACATGTGGCTTGAAGGCTGCTGCTAAAAATTTGGTTAAATAAATAATGTTTTAGAGTAAAAATATCTAAACATCCTTTAAACAAAATCAGTTTACCCAAGAATGATTATTTGATAAGATATTAAAACATATTTTCAGAGAATGCATCTTAAAGACTACAGGTAAAATGTATTAATCTCACCCCATTGGCACGTTATTTTTGTAAGCATATCTAACCTGAGTTTAATCTAACCTTAAGCAGTTTTGATTCTCAGGTCATTATTCAAATCATGCATGTTGTAGATCCTTAAAAATAAGACTTACTGGACACACACAAAAATATTTCTGCAGTGAAAACTTTGTCTGACATCAGATCACACTAAAATAACACAAATTACTTTTTTCTACAGTATATTTGACTTATTGAACCAAAAACTTTGCTGGACTTTTCACAGTTTATATTTTAATGTCTTTTTAATTAGTTACTGTATGTAAAATTAATATAGCCTTATATCGGCTGGATAAAATTGACTTATTATTTAAGTGCTTGGCTCCATACTTTTTTATTGTATTAAATGAAAAGCAGAATTTGGAATCAGTCTGTTCAGTTCATTACTTGTCGTTGTGTGCGTGGGAAATTGCATACGCACATTTCAGTGCCCATTTTGTGCATACGCAATGTTTATACATCAGGCCCCTGGACCTGCGAGGACGCCAGTGTGCGCACAAGGAGATAGAAGCCGGCTCCCTGAGGAGAGGTGTGCTGAATGTTTTTATGGCAGTGGTGATGAGGCTATATTCACATCAGATGTGCCTCATCATCTGCTGCTCAAACGAGGATTGTTAAATTGCACCTCTTCTCTCTCCTGCCTACTCCTGTTGTGAGCCTAGCTGAAGGATGGCCCTCAGAGGCGGGTTGTTCTGCCACATTAGTTCCTCCTCAACAATGGTTAGAAGTGGCTCTTGGATGTCCTGCAGACTTTGCTTAGAGGAGATGGGACCTCTCATAGAGCTCATAGGTGTGTGCTAGATGGGACATGTGTCATTGTATGGAAACTGTAAGAGAAACACTCCCATTGCACCTGTCAGTTGCTAGAGACAGACAGCAGCAACCACATTAAATTGCAGAAAGTCTTTCTCTATCTTAGCCTATCATATTTCAAGAGACCCAAAGTTCCTCTCCCTTTGCCAGGTTTTAGGTTTCAGAGTGCCTCTCTCTTCCTCTGTCTGTTTCTTTTCTTCTAAAAATTTCATCATCAATGCTTAAGTCAGTCATATACTGTAGTCACCATGGAGACCAAATAGACCATGCCTTGTTGAATGCACTTCAACAAGGTCCATATAGAGTGCTTTCAGAGCATCTATCTGACAGATCAAGAGTATGAGATCAAGTAAGTGTGTGCGTGTAAGTAGGAGAACTGGTACATTTGAGTGCAGATGGCTCTGTCATATGACCTCATAAAGCCAGCTGTCACAGCTGTGCAGTCACACACACATAATACATAAGGATTAAATGATAGAGCTTACATAGTGAGAGATTTGGGAGGCAGACAGTACCCGGCTGTCTCCACAATTCACATTAATTTTGTTTTGGTCCTCCCAAAAACACAGCGACTCTAATACTGAAACCACAGGCCGCATACCGTCTGAAATAGGGAAGTAAATTCTTGTAGCTTAACACCAACTAATATTGATCAGCCATTAACTGTTAACTCGCAAGCCTTTGAGACAGTTATTCATATGCTGGAAATGAATTATATATCTATAATCAAGTTTTCACTAGTAAAAATTCTAATTCTTTTTATCAACAATAGAATTACTACTAGTGAAAATGCTATGATATCAGTAATTAGGTTTTCATTTGTAAAAACGTTAATTATTGAAATAAAAAATTATCATTCAGACTGTAGTAACCGTGTTTACTGTTGAACTATGGTACTTGTTGTAAAACCATATAGTAACCACCAAATTACCATAGTTTTCCTTTATTATTACTATGGTTTCACTACAAATATAATGGTTAATATATGCTTACTGTAGTAAAACCACGAAATAATTGTGGTAATGGTTTTACTACCATAGTTGAACTATAGCTACTATAGTACAACCATGGTACATTTTGTGGTTGCTATGGCTTTACCACAAATACCACAGTTGAAGTATGCTAAAATCATGGTGATTTTTTTTGCGAAGGAACATTAAACTATTGCGAGGGTACACAGAACTTATTGCAAGGATGCAAAACTATTTAAAAATAAATAAATAATTCCTCCATGTCGTCTAAGGGGTGCTGTAGAAATCCATTTCCAGATATCTGAAATACCAAATCTAACATGATGAAACAAATTTACAGATATCAAAAATTTGCATTTGTCTGTTAAGTTCTGCAGCCTCCTTTCCAAATGGTTACCGGTTAATACAAAATAAAAGAACGGTTAATAACGTTCTTTTTAAAATGACAGTACTCTGAGCTAAGGGTGGGTGAAATACCAATTGCAG
The DNA here is from genome assembly GCF_019703515.2 of Myxocyprinus asiaticus. Taxonomy (NCBI): domain Eukaryota; kingdom Metazoa; phylum Chordata; class Actinopteri; order Cypriniformes; family Catostomidae; genus Myxocyprinus; species Myxocyprinus asiaticus. Next base: position 5,947,964 of record NC_059351.1, on the reverse strand, counting down.
TGTTGCCAGATCTTACAAGAGAAACATCAATGTGGTCTGGAAAAACAAGCCCAAAATAAGCCACTTGCCTCACCAAAATAAGTGTGGTGGATTAATCAGCATAGAAATCAATTAACAGGTAAGTATCATTTTAATTACAGAACTGCTTTTCAGTCAAAACCTGGCTGCATCTAATATGTATCAATGCATCGTATCTAATAATAATTCAGAAGACTTGGAAACAACTGAGAAATATACTTTTTACCCCTCATAATGTTTTCCTTGTATTTGGATTAGCTGTGGATGAACACTATGTATGTAGTAATTATTCCGATTTTTCAAAGATGTCTTCATTCAAGTACAAGTAGTGTTAGATGCTATATGCACCCCTAATTATTAAATACTAACATCCCTTATATGGGCATCACTGCAGCATGTTTATTGTATTTATTTAGAGTCCCAGAGACACCCTACACCAACCCCTAAACCTAAGCCTAACCTTCCCTTACAAATATTTACCATGGTTTTACTACAGTAACCATAACATCACAATGTTATTTTGTAGTAAAATCATAGTAACCACAAAATTAAACATGGTTTCTATATTAACACCACATTACTGTAGTACCACCATGGTTATTAAAAATATGGTTTCCGCCAAAAACATGGTTTCTTATGTATTACTCCATGGTAAAACCACGGTTCATTTTACCTGGATCAGACCATTCTCTAAACTCCCCGACCTTCACCATGATCAAATCACTGCAAGTTAATCAATCTTTATTTTCATTTTCATTTATTATTAGTAGTAGTGTTAAATAAAATATGAATAACGGAGACAAGAAACAGGATGTGAAAAAGTGTGACAAAACGGAATCTGACCCGGGTTGTCTGTACGAAAAAAAAAGTACATCCACATTGTCATCACGCCCCACGCCGCTGCAGCAACTCTATGGGCACAGTTTGTCTTAAATGTCTGCTCAGCACTTTCAGCTCAAGCAGGGAAACCCCCAATGTACAATGACTGGATTATTTATGTATAGTGTAAATGAGTCTTTTAGCTTATACAATGAAATGCACTTCTTTCCAGTGCGAAGCTTTAGAGCTTCAATGTCCACCCTTGGGAGCACACACAATCCTGATGTATTTAGCAATCATTTAAATGCAGTGTTATGTGGAAATGGTTCTCCTTGTCAAGCTGTAATCTCCAAGCAGTTCATGGAATGTTTAACATTACTTTCATAATTCAATACTGTACTAAATGGAACAGTGAGAAGGGAGGGAGACAGTGTGTGTGGTTTTCTGTGTTAGTAAGTTGTTTTTTTTAACTTAGACATCCCATATGTGTTTCTTAGCAACCCTCAGACCTTGAGTTTGTGTTTGCATCCATGCAAGTTGCATCCCTTTACATTTGTGGGTAAATGAGTGTGTCAGCAGACAATTTTGGACTTCAAACCTTATGAGACAGAACCACATTGACAAAGATTAATAAAGCAATTAATCAAAACACTTCACTTTACTAGGTAAAATATATGTAAGGGAGGTGTGTGTGTATGTTGATGTGTTTGAGTTTAAGTACTTCATCAAGTGTCTTATAATGACTTTATCTCATAGTGTCTAAGTAACTGATTAACGGAGGCCCACACATGAGTGAATGCACAGACAGATTGGATGATGTATGCGCACACACACACACACACACACACATTTGTTTTCTTTCATTGTGGGGAGTTTTACTGACATCGATTGTTTTTATACTGAATGATATTCAGTATTATTTTTATACTATTTTATATTATTTTTCACACTGAGTAATATAATGATCTTTTCTATCGTCTACACCTAAACCTAACCCTCACAAACCTTTCTCATGTTTTCATCGTTTGTATTTGTTAGACTTTCATTAAATCCTTATTTAAAAGTTCATTAACATTCATTGTGGGGATCACTGGCTGGTCCCCACAATTTAGGTGATTTCAGGCTTTGGATCCTTGTCCGGACATTTGGTCCCCCCCATTGAAGGCAACGTCTTACTACCCACGCACATTTCTAGCTATGAAAATACTCGGAGCTCCGAGAATAAAGTTAGGGGGTAGGAAATGTCTTAGACTGAAAATATTCCCTACCCCTTGTCCCACATACTGTTAGCATGCTTGCTTATTTTAAAATGCTCTAGTTACCCACATTTCTCTCCATCTAAATAAAGGGTGACTACAGCTGTTCGGGTCTTTTTAATACGTGTGTGTGTGCGCGCACATGCGTGAGTGTGTGTGTGTGTGTGTGTGTGGGTGTGAGAGAGCCAAAATAAGACCTGGCTGAGTTCCTTCACTGCCTGTTGCTCAGAGAATCGCATATCCTCGTAAAAATGCATGTCCTGAGTGACACTGACAACCTTGTCTAATGTTTTACACTTCCAGTTCCTGTTCTAAGGTTGTAGTTCATGTCTTTCTCCCTACAGTAAAAATAGACCTCCCCTGAGAGCATGGACAGTGTGTATACTTTTAAAATTATATATATTTTTAATCAGTGTTTTTGTCTTATTTCCATTAAAAATATCATCAATTTCCAGTAAAAATATCCAGTAATGTCCTTAACCCTCCTATTGTCTTAGGGTCATTTTTGACCTGGGGCAGGTGAAGAATATGTTAGAACACTAACTTAACCCTATCCCTAAATAAAGCGTTTACATGACATTTGAAAAAGATTATTGTTTTTGGCCAACTGAAATCGACCATCAAAACAAACAAAATAAAGTTTTGTTTTGTACGTAATCGTTTAAGAGAAATAACTATTTAAAACAAATTGTTCCTTCGATTTTCTTAATGGGTCTATTTTTACCTGCATGGGAAGAACCAGTTGTGACCTTTCATCTTCAGACTTTCTGTATATTATACAGCTTTAAATATTTTTTTTTGTACTTCTATGAATTATAGTTGACCTAAAAATATTTCAAATTTTCAAAATTTAGCCCCTATCCCCATACTGTTCTCTAGCTTCCCTACCTCCTCCACTGGGCACTGCATCTTTCCCACAAATTCTACACTTTCCTCTCAGACGGGGTTTGTGCACACATGCACATGTCCACACAAGCACACACAGAGAGAGTATTTTTTACAGTTGTGAACAGGTAATATATTAGTAAATAAGTTCACTAACATGACTTTAGATGAAAGGGTACAATGGGGCTAAAGGTCCCCCCATTGGTAAAAGTCCTATCAAATCTAATTTTCTCCTAAAGCATTAAATGACAGAAAGAAATGTATTTTATTTTATTTCTTTAAAGAAATGTAATAAAAAAAACTTTACTAAAGTAATTACATTAAACAAGCATTTCTTTTGGAATTTTATGGTATGTTGACCTGATTTACCTTTAAATTACTAAATTAAACCATTTATATTCATATAAAATAAACATATTTAAATTACTTTCACTTTATTAAAACATAAACTTCATTAAACTGAAAAAATAAGAATATAACAAAATATGTCATGCATTTGGAGGATCTGCTGCTATATGCTTAAAAAAATAAATAAATAGTATATATACATTTACATGAAATGACAGTTATAACCAGTAGATGGCTGCAGTGATCCACACATGCTGCCTGGTCACTGTAGGCTTAAGTTGTAACAAAGTTAATTTCTAAATCTTATCACAAATTATGAATTTGGTGATTTTTCATTTTTAGATATTTTCATAGACTCTAATTTGTCAGTTCAGCATTGTTTTTTATTTTTGCAGTCAAACTTGACCATGGTGCTACAAAGAAAAGATTTAGAGTAAGCATTTTGTTACAAACCATTTATTTTGCAAACATGAAAATTCGTTTCAAATTCAGTCAGTGAAGTAAATGAAGTATAAAAATTGCAAGATAATAAACAGCCAAAAAAATAAAAAATAAATAATAATATATGCATAAAATACTTGAATACACAGTGTATAAAAAGAAGAATAAAGTCTTGTTTGTAATAAAGTCTTATAATAAATAATAAAATCTTGAAATCACACATATTCATAGAATCTAGTTGGCATTTGTGTGTGTATGTGTGGTCAGGAAGCCTTGTACCATTTAGATGAAGGAAACCATTTTTATTACAATAACAAAATTCAAATCGGTCAATGTCAAATGTCAAAAGGAACACTGTTTCATCACTGCTGAAATAGAACTGTGTGCAAGGCCCAAGAAAGCCACATGTATAACTTTACAAGAAATTTTGTTTCTGGATGGTGTGAATGAGAGAGAGAGAGAGAGAGAGAGTTGTTTTTTGTGGTTTACAAGGAAATTTGTTTAGGTTACACACTAGTAATTACGAGGGTATTATGCTATAAATAACTAAGTTTTCATCCAAGGCTTTTTTGCGAAAAAAGTTTTAGCACATCAAAATAAAGCTGATGGAAATGCAAATTGACATAATATTTTTCCGTTTAACTCTAGCGCATAAACTCTATGTCAATACTTCAAATGTTGTGAAAAACTGTCATTAGCCTGTGTTAATCATGACGACGGTATACATCCTTGAAAGCCACTTTATTGTAAGTGATTATGGATTGATCTTAATGGCATATAGATCCGATGCTGCAATCATGACACTTCCAGGAGTGCCAACACAAATATCTTGTATCATGCACATCGACAAGTGCACGGAGAACACATGAATGGCAACTGTTTGTGATTAATTTAGTCATGATAGCAATCCGTTTATTTATTAAAGTTGCTTTTCCACACCATTCAGAATAATAGACGGCAGTCACGGAATTAGCCCACAATACAAAAAACATATCATTTCTGTGCACAAAGATGTTTTAAATTAAAAATAAATACACAATACTAGGAGAAAAGCTTCAGTGTGCTTTTTAGGAACTCTAACATATTGCCCAATTCTATTAAATTATTGTTTAGCTTACTTCTGAAAAAAATGCCGGCTGAATTCCCTGTATTAAATTAGGCTAAATAAATTACCAAATGAATAAAGCATTAAATAAATAATTAATAACTAAATTTATTTTTATTTTTAGACCTATATATGCCTTTTCTATACACAAATGTAAATTAGCCTTTATCTGTTCTGTAGACCAAAAAAGTCATCTGAATGACATTCTCAGAATGTTCTAGACTTTTTTCAAGACTAGATAAAACTATTTGACTAAAACTACTTTCAGAAAACTAGCTTTTGAAGATTTTAAACGTTTAAATATTTTAAATCTAACCCTCTTTAACTCGGATCGCATTTGCTGAGCTTCTTCAGAAAATATAAATTGCATTATGATGCTAAAATTAATTTGAGATGACAGTCAAGTTCAGTTGATCATTAAAAGTTGCTGGACAAATATGCGGGACATAATGCAGTTGTGATGGCAAAGCTTTAGATTAGATGATTGTTCAAAATAGCCTGTTGAATATCAGGAATGTATCATATGTAAACCCTGATATTACACAGCATCAGTTTTTCTTAATAGCTGTGCACACCGCATATACACATCAATGGATGGTCCTTATACTAAGACTGAAAGTTTCCCCCACTACTTGGTGCAGGTTGCCATCTTGAACAGGGCCATGACGATTCGCTTTCGGGTTGGAACCAATGGCAACCTGCGATAGGTGCAACATCAGGACCAATATTACAGTCCTATCAGAAGGGCAACTGCTCCCTTTTGATTGCAGTTCCTCGTCTTCTGATTGCATTTATTTGTGAAATTAAAATGACAGTAAGCTGGCTAATTTCAATGAATTGTCTCAATACTCTCCCCATTTTACCAAAAGTTTGGAGGCAGAAGAAGGCACATTTCCCAAACTTTTTTACGCATTTTCACTTTGTCGATAACAAAATAGCACGAAAAGGGGATGGAAACTAGGCTAATTTGGTTTATGAGGACATCTCTAGTGTCCCTGCAATTTAAACGGCTTTAAAAAAATATACTAAATGTTTTTTTTGAAAATACAAAAATGCAGAACGTTTTTTGTGAGGGTTAGGTTTAGGGTTAGGGTTAGGGGATAGAATCTATAGTTCATACAGAATAAAAATTATTATGTTTATGGAGAGTCCTCGTGTTGATAGGAGTACCGGTGTGTGTGTGTGTGTGTGTGTGTGTGTGTGTGTGTGTGAGAGAGAGAGAGAGAGAGACCAAAGACAGTAGTAGAAGGGTTAAGAAATGAAATGATTAAGAACACAAATTTTAGAACACGTGAAAGTCGGTAAAAGAGCATAACATTTTTAAATCCGCCTTTCCCCCATATGTTTTACAGCTTTTAATTTTCACTAGAGAGAGTGCTTTTTTAATCCTGCGTGTATGGGTGAGCTAGAGCTGTCTATTTGAAACAGCCCTAGTCAGGTGGCCTATTTTCAGATGTATTTTAAGATAGTAAGTCCAGAGAGACACCATCCTCTGTCTCTGTTTTTCTTTCCCTCTTAGTGCCTCGGCGCCAGTGGCCCCACTGCTAAGGCTGTTGCTTAGGTGATTATAAGCAGGAATAGCGCTGACATTCTGCTATTCTTGTCCATGTTATGACGGTGTCTGTGCTTAATGATGATGTCATGGGGCAGTATCTCATGTGGCCTCAAGACATTGATTAGACTTTTTGGTGTAGCATTTAGCATTTATTTGAACATGTCACTAAGCAACTGTTTTCTTAGCCTCCACAACGATGCTGTTTGCCACATTTCCACAGGTAGATCTCACATCAGAGAATTAAAGACAACGTGAATCTCAGTTTGTAACCCATTTTACTTCTGCATGATGTATTTCTGAGTAAAACAGGATATTTAACCAGGAAAAATGTAGGACGGGACTTAATTTTATCCATCGGGATTTGACTATGGTAGATCCAAAAAAAGTGGGCATTCCATAGAAGATCTGAATGCAATTTTTCTAAAACACTGCCTAAATAACTTTTTGGCTATTGGTTAACATTATGCAATAACAATGCAGCCTAAGCAATGTCAGCAAAAAGGGAAAGTTATATCAGAGGAAAATCGAGTTATTATTTTTTTATTAAAGATTCTGAATTTTTTTTTTTTTTTTTAAATAATATGAACCAGTAATTCCCTCACATTTGGACTGTGCCAAAACAATAATATATTAATATATTGTGATACCAATAAGGAAGAAGCAGGTCATCTAAATAATTGTGAAAGCGATTGAAACCATGATCGTAGGCACAGGTTGGCACAAATTTTCTTATGACCCCATTACGCCAACAGCCAAAAGTTTGCTGGCCCTGAACCACGAACCGCTAATGTTAGAGGCTGTTGGGCTGGATAATGTCAGCATCAAAGCTTTCAAAACAACAGCAGCTAAAAAAACAAAACTAGATCACTTTCATTATAACTAATTTATTTACACTGTAAATGCCCAATGCGGCGATGTGATGTGTGTTGTATCGTGCAGCCGCTCCAACCACTTTATTTTCCCCGTCTAATAAAACATTTGTAACAAATGTCATATATGTGAATTTATTGCTATAAATTGTACTAAATAGACTTTATTTAAATAACCTGTAACCTGTTCATCAAAACCAGACTGAGTTGACTGAATTATTAACTTTAAATAATGTTAAATGTTCTCAAAACTCCTAAAACTATAAAACTCCATCCAGTTTATTTTTTAAGATAAAATTATGTTAATTACAAATATCGTATGTATAATTGATTCTGAATTTTATTCCTTATAACTTCTCTCCGTTGCATCAAAAGCAGCTCATGATGGCATAAGCTACTCTGAAATAAATTATTTTAGATGATAAAATACACTCTCAAAACTCCTATAAGACTTTTAAACTCCAGCCTCTTTTTTTTATTTATTAAAAATTACTAAAATTGGTTAAAATGTCCATTATGTTTTCTTAACAATTTCTAAGGTAAATCTCCTGAATCCCCATATTATAATTAATATCTCAGCCATATGGAAGGTTCCATGTTACGCATATCACATAAAATAAAAAATGTCTGAATGTCAAACAGGACTGTTGTTGATTGATTAATATATTCTTAAAGTACCTTAAGTAGATAAATGTACTAAATACGCCCAAGCCGATCTCATGAAAAGCCGTGCATAATTTACAAGTTCGTACGGTCTCGCACGATGTTGTTTGCAAAAACTCGTACGACTTCGTCACGTGCGAATTCCTGGATGTCTAATGCGGAAGTAAGCGTTAGTTCTGCGCACGAGGCGTTAAGGACATACTTATTAATATTATGCCCTAACCCAAACCCCTAATCTAAACCAATCAGTAGAGTGTGTAAACATGATAGGAAGCTGTTATGTGTGACAGAAGCAAGTAACTGTCACGTATTAGATGGAAACGATGTCCAGCGTCGTCATTGGCTGTAATGAAAGTCATAGGAATTAAAAGAGTGCAGTCGCACGATATCATACGAATTAGCCAAATTTAGAAAAGTCGTACGAATCCTGACCATTTCGCCATAAGATTTTGTTGAATACGCCCCTGTAAACAATTAGCTAAATATCAAAAAACATTAAAAAATAAAATAAAAAGTTTACTATCACATGCAATCGATCATTTCTCTTGGCCCACCCACCCAAATGTTTTTTTCTGCTCTACTGATCTTGTTTTCATGTTGACATAAAAAGCCAAGTCTGTGTCATGACAGCGAGCAGAGGGCTCTTTCTGGGTGACCAGGAATTTTGTCACAGTCCTAAATGAATGAAATGCAGCCTCTTACACAACAGCTCTGTTGGGGAGCTGTTTCTGTGGATATTTTGAGTGGACTGTCTTCAGCAGGTGTGTGTGTGTGTGTGTGTGTGTGTGTGTGTGTGTGTGTGTGTGTGTGTGTGTGTTTTCAAGAGAGCCTGGCGTCAAGGTAACGTAACAGCTCATCTGCCACCACAAGCTTTTTTTGGTTGTTCCTAAAATGTCGCCATCAATCATCTCTCTCTCTCAGACATTACAGACATTTTCTTTTTGCATTTTCTGCACTGATTTTGAGGGGAAAATCTGCGGAAATTCTGTGGAATGTGTTAAAACATTTCAAAATGTGTACTGAGAGTACTACACTGTTATAGGTAGGTGAAAGCATAATCAAATTAGCCAATATATGTCCAGAGTCCCCCACTGAACATAGAGTCAGTCTGGGAATACGTGAAGAGACAGAAGCAATTGAGACAGCATAAATAGATAGAAGATCTGTGGAGAATTCTCCAGGAAGCTTGGGACATCCTATCTGCCAACAACCAAGACAAACTGTGTCCAGGTGTACATAGGAGAATTGGTGCTGTTTTAAAGGCAAAAGATTGATATTGATTTAGCTTTTTTATGTTTACTGGACTTTGTAATACGTTAATTGATATATGAAACTATTTATGTCAATATATTTGAAGACTTCCTCACTATGCAACATTTTTCACAAGTGCCTAAAACTTTTGCACAGCACTATATATATATATATATATTCAGTTCTATTTGACCGATGATGGTTGTGCTTTTCTGTCTGGTTGACAGGAAGTAACAGGAAGAAGTTTCGGTGATAAGGATTTCAGAAGTGGACTGGAGAACGGCATTCTGCTCTGCGAGTGAGTTTCATACACACACTGTTGTCATGGAGATGATTGAGGTTTGTTTATTTGGTTAATTATCCTCCTATAGTGCCCAGCAATTCAATTTTGCCCTATGTAGAGGACATTTGCTTTTTGTGAATTTCTCTGAGATCATACATGCTTCACAGTTCTGGTGTGTCTTAAAGAGGACATCCTGGGCTTTTTAAAGGTATCAGTTGTTTGGGGGTTTGGCCATGACAACTTCTTCTATTTGGTTTTAAATATGGCTGTCATTACAATTCAGAGAAAAAGAGGTTATAAAAAGAGGAACAGTAGGTATAATATTTAAATTATCAGTTAAATGTGATTGATTTACGAATAGTTTCTTGTAAATGAATGTCTGAATAAAATTTCAGTGAGTTTTCAAAGCAGGGCATATAAAAGCATATCATTTTCTTTTATAAGAAAGACATTGATTTCTTCTGTCCTCTGTTGGTCAATGGGGAGACACAACAGGTCAAGAGGATAAAACAAAATAATATTTCTTTAAAATGTAAATATTCAGGGGGCCTGGGTAGCTCAGCAAGTAAAGACGCTGGCTACCACACCTGGAGTTGCAAGTGCTGAGTGACTCCAGTCAGGCTTTCTAAGCAACCAATTGGCCCGGTTGCTAGGGTGCGTAGAGTCACGTTGGGGTAACCTCCTCGTGGTCGCTATAATGTGGTTCTCGCTCTCGGTGGGGCTTGTGGTGAGTTGTGCATGGTTGCCGCGGAGAATAGCGCTAGGTCTCCGCGGTAATGCGCTCAACAAACCACGTGATTAGATGTGCGGTTTGCCGGTCTCGGACGTGAAGGCAAATGAGATTCGTCCTCCGCCACCCGGATTGAGTCACTACGCCACCACAAGGACTTAGAGCGCATTGGGCATTCCAAATTGGAGAGAAAAAAAAAAAAAGAAAAATATTCCCATGAAAATTTGGCAAGTTAATACTCTCATTATTAAAGTTTTTTAATTGCCGCAAAAACATTTTACACATTATGCCTAAGGTTGTCTTTCTGTTTACACAAATTGTGTGATACATCAGGAAGTAAATATTATATAAACTAGGGACTTAACGAAATATTTTTCATTTCGGTTCGTTCAGAGCAGAAACAGTATTCTTTCGTGCCGGTTCGGGCGTTCCATAGCCTCCTTTCCAAAAGGTAAACGGTTAGAACAAAATAAAAAATGGTTAATAATGTTTTTTTTTTTTTTAAACTTACAGTACTCTGCGCTAAGTGGTGGGTGAAAAACCAGTTGCAGTGTTGCCAGAACTTGCAAGAGAAACAAGTGACCTGACTGAAAATACAAGCCCAAAATAAGCCACTTGCCTCTTGCCTGTTTATTTTTTATTTTTATTTATTTATTTATTTTTTAATTTTTCCCCTTTTTCTCCCAATTTGGAATGCCCAATTCCCAATGCGCTTTTAAGTCCTCATGGTGGCATAGTGATTCGCCTCAATCTGGGTGGTGGAGGATGAATCCAAGTTGCCTCCGCGTCAGACCATCAACCCACGCATCTTATCACGTGGCTTGTTGAGCGTGTTGCCACGGAGACATAGCGCGTGTGGAGGCTTCACGCCATCCACCGCGGCATCCGCACTCAACTCACCACGCGCCCCACCGAGAATGAACCACATTATAGCGACCACGAGGAGGTTACCCCATGTGACTACTCTCCCTGGCAACCGGGCCAATTTGGTTGCTTAGGAGACCTGGCTGGAGTCACTCAGCACGCCCTGGGATTCGAAGTAGCGAACTCAGCGTCAGCCAGCGTCTTTTACCACTAAGCTACCCGCAAAATAAGCTAAAATAAGCAATTAAATTTTTTTCCTGTGTGGTGGATTTATCAGCATAGAAATCATAACAAGCATACAGTTAATTAACAGTTAAGTATAATTTTAATTACAAAACCCAGCAGCATCATATCTATCATTAATTCAGTGAAGAATTTGAAACAACTGAGTAATGTACTTTGTACCCCTAATAATGTTTTCCTTGTATCTGGATTAGCCGAGCATGTACAGTGGATCCGGAAAGTATTCACAGCGCTTCACTTTTTCCACATTTTGTTATGTTACAGCCTTACTCCAAAAATTATGCCTTATTCCCCATAATGACAACGTGAAAGAAGTTTGTTTGAAATATTTGCAAATTTATTAAAAATAAAAAACAAAAAAAATCACATGTACATAAGTATTCACAGCCTTTGCCATGCCACTCAAAATTGAGCTCAGGTGCATCCTGTTTCCACTGATCATCCTTGAGATGTTTCTACAGCTTGATTGGAGTCCACCTGTGGTAAATTCAGTTGATTGGACATGATTTGGAAAGGCACACACCTGTCTATATAAGGTCCCACAGTTAACAGTGCATGTCAGAGCACAAACCAAGCCATGAAGTCCAAGGAATTGTCTGTAGACCTCCGAGACAGGATTGTATCGAGGCACAGATCTGGGGAAGGGTACAGAAAAATGTCTGCAGCATTGAAGGTCCCAATGAGCACAGTGGCCTCCATCATCCGTAAATGGAAGAAGTTTGGAACCACCAGGACTCTTCCTAGAGCTGGCCGCCCGGCCAAACTGAGCGATCGGGGGAGAAGGGCCTTAGTTGGGGAGGTGACCAAGAACCCGATGGTCACTCTGACAGAGCTCCAGCATTTCTCTGTGGAGAGAGGAGAACCTTCCAGAAGAACAACCATCTCTGCAGCACTCCACCAATCAGGCCTGTATGGTAGAGTGGTCAGACGGAAGCCACTCCTCAGTAAAAGGCACATGACAGCCCGCCTGGAGTTTGCCAAAAGGCACCTGAAGGACTCTCAGACCATGAGAAACAAAGATTTAACTCTTTGGCCTGAATGTCAAGCATCATGTCTGGAGGAAACCAGGCACCGCTCATCACCTGGCCAATACCATACAGTGAAGCATGGTGGTGGCAGCATCATGCTGTGGGGATGTTTTTCAGCGGCAGGAACTGGGAGACTAGTCCGGATCGAGGGAAAGATGAATGCAGCAATGTACAGAGACATCCTTCATGAAAACCTGCTCCAGAGCGCTCTGGACCTCAGACTGGGGCGAAGGTTCATCTTCCAACAGGACAACGACCCTAAGCACACAGCCAAGATAACAAAGGAGTGGCTCCGGGACAACTCTGTGAATGTCCTTGAGTGGCCTAGCCAGAGCCCAGACTTGAAACCGATTGAACATCTCTGGAGAGATCTGAAAATGGCTGTGCACCAACGCTCCCCATCCAACCTGATGGAGCTTGAGAGGTCCTGCAAAGAAGAATGGGAGAAACTGCCCAAAAATAGGTGTGCCAAGCTTGTAGCATCATACTCAAAAAGACTTGAGGCTGTAATTGGTGCCAAAGGTGCTTCAACAAAGTATTGAGCAAAGGCTGTGAATACTTATGTACATGTGAATTTTTTAGTTTTTTATTTATAATAAATTTGCAAAGATTTCAAACAAACTTCTTTCATGTTGTCATTATGGGGTATTGTTTGTAGAATTGAGGAAAATAATGAATTTAATCCATTTTGGAATAAGGCTGTAACATAACAAAATGTGGAAAAAGTGAAGCGCTGTGAATACTTTCCGGATGCACTGTATATGTAGTAATTATACATAGTTAAAAAGGTCTTCATTCACAGAATGTGACATCCACAATGGGCAAAAAAGCAATGAAATGCAGTTTCCTTCAGGATCAAAGCACATGTTTCATTTTTTCAGGCAACCTGAAGTGGTGTAGTTCCAAAATAATTTACTGTGATAAACCCTTTGGCCTTTGATTTAATGAAAAATTATCTGAATGAAAATGAACCGGTTAGAACCAGTTACCAGCATTTAAAAATAATGTTTTCACTCTGGAACAATTGAAAATCACTTTGTTCCCATTTTCGGTTTTCGTTCCTTGAACCGTTTTTAGTCCCTGATTTAAACAAATAATTGTATAGGCTAATAACTTTCATAACATATTTGAGAGATACTGGTAATGTGCAACGGTTTGTTTCATGTATTGTAGATTAAGTTGAAATTGAGATTTCTGTGCCAAAGTGCTGAAAAGCAATAATTGTGACTGAACATCTATTAAATACAGACATCACAAGTGTGCATAAATACAAATTAAAATCATATTTTATAAACATCTTTTTCTACATAATTTTGATATCAGAGGACATGTTAATAAAAATTGCCTGGTGAATTTAAAAAAAAAAAACACATTATTGTTTACCATTTATGCCTTGTCTTGCCTAATTTTCTTAGTTAAATATTACATGTTTCTTATGTTCCAAACACTATAATAACAGAGAAAAAAATAACAACATTTCTAAAACCTTTTTTGCTTTGTCCAAGGAGGTTGAGTCATTTTGTTGATGGCATTATTCAAATCTCTGTCTTTCTCTTTCGCTCTCTCCCACTTGTTATGTCACTCATAAGGTTGCTGAGTTCAATCAAACCAGGCCTTGTGAAAAAGATCAACAGACTTCCAACACCCATTGCGGGACTAGTGAGTACAATTAGTGTGCGTGTTCGTTTGCATGTGATTGTTTGTACGTATCTGTCTTTTGTCTATGGTGTGCCTGTTTGTGTCAGGCCAGGCCTAGCACTGCTGTCTCAGAACAAATCCAGTACTGTCTGAGGACAGTTTTTGTGTGTGGGTGTGTCTGTGTGTGGTGGTAACAGTATTTCATGTTTGCTGAAGACTAAGTAGCTAAATGGTAGCCAAATCTTGACATTTTGCACAACCTTGTGCACTTATTCTTGATAACCTGGGCTTGATCTTGCTTTGGGTGGATAACATGCAGCTCATGCACACACACACACACACACACACACACACACACACACACATACATACATTTGAGGTGTTTCCTGTAAGCATGTGTTTAATAAGTGTTGTCTCACTTTAGGATAATCTGACCATGTTTCTGAGAGGATGTGAAGAGCTGGGACTGAAGGGATCACAGCTGTTTGATCCTGGAGACCTGCAAGATACGTCAATACGAGCAAATTTAACGTATGCAACTGTGTGCATGTGTATGTGTGTGTGACCATAGACAGTATTTGGAAGGTGACAGACCACTTGCAGTGGAGAGAAATTGCAAATTTAGTGGCTTTGGTAAAGGAAGTCCTGCCCATAAGGGCAGCACCATGTCTTATTGCTCTAGAACAGGGGTTCTTTTGTGATCTACAAAAGAACCACTCAGAAAGGAGTGGTGGTGGCGTAGTGGGCTAAAGCACATAACTGGTAGGTTATCAGAAGGTTGCTGGTTCAATCCCCACAGCCATCGCCATTGTGTCCTTGAGCAAGGCACTTAACTCCAGGTTGCCCAGGGAGATTGTCCCTTTAATAAGGGCACTGTAAGTCGCTTTGGATAAAAGCATCTGCCAAATGCATAAATGTAAATGTAATCTACGACCCATTTGTTCGTTCCAAAATTCTTGCCATTCCACACCCTCACGCACCTTACAGAATTAAAGGGATAGTTCACCCAAAAATAAAAATTATCTAATCATTTTCTCACCCTCATGCCATCCCAAATGTGTATGACTTTCTTTTTTCTGCAGAGCAGAAGAATATATTCAATATTAATTCAAGTGAATGGGTGTCAAAATTTTGACACTCCAAAAATTACATAAAGGCAGCATAAAAGTAATCCATAAGATTACTCCGCGGTAACACACTCAACAAGCCACATGATAAGATGCGCGGATTGACGGTCTCAGATGCGGGGGCATCTGAGATTCGTCCTCCGCCACCCGGATTGAGGCAAGTCACTACGCCACCACGAGGACTTAGAGCGCATTGGGAATTGGGCATTCCAAATTGGGGAGAAAAGAAAAAATCTGGGTTACAGTGAGGCACTTACTGTACAGTGGAAGTGAACGGGGCCAATCTAAAAATGTTAAAATACTCAGGCAGGAATTCACCAAGAATGAACTGCGGCCGGTAAAATAGCTGGTTATTTGCACTCACAGTTTGTGCTGTTTTAGCAGCCAATTCACAAAGAATTTTGCAGATCAGACAAAAATAATAATAATAATAATAGACCGCTTTCTTTATTATGTTTCTCTTTCTTTTCCTGCTGTAGGGATTCTGACTGCATTAGAAAGTTGAAGAATGTAAGTACACTGAACTATTTTCTTTATTTTTACATATTAATTTGTGTGAGTTTGATGTTTTTGCTAATAATTGTATTCCCCCTTAAAATTCTGGGTGCATACTGTATGTGTATTATCTGAATGACTAGGTACTCATAACTATATACTGGCTTGGTAAAGCTGCTAACAGTTGTGCAACGTATAACGGCCCCACACTCAACCTGAAAGAGTTTGAGGGACTACTTTCCATGATGCGAAAGGTAAATAAGATCTGTCCACTTATCTAAAACAGAGACCAGTATGGCTACTTGTCAAATAGCCTTTCAGGTTTATTCATTCTCCCTCTTTATTGTATTTTTTGTGTGTTGATGTGTATGCTTGTGTGTAGGAGTGTGTAAGTGAAGAGTCAGACTCCCCTAAGCGCAGTATAAGGGACAGTGGTTACATAGACAGCTGGGAATCGGAGCGCTCTGATTCGCTGTCTCCACCGAGGCACGGCCGTGATGATTCGTTGGACAGTCTCGACTCATTTGGCTCGCGATCACAGAACACACCCTCCCCAGACACTGTTCTTCGCTGCAACAGCGATGGTACGTTTTTCGTATTTTTGTTATTTTTGGTACATCATGCACATAGGGCTGGAACATTTTGCTGCTGATATAAAATTAAGCAACATTACGAATATTGCATTGATTCGAATGTGCTGTTTATTTGACCATTAAGTTTCCTAAAGAGTGGCTAGATTTGTGATCTTTCCATGTCTCGCGACTCACAGGTATAAGAAACTAAAGACAGAAAAATATTAATAGCCTTGGTAAGAACGATTCGTTTGCGTTGTCACTGAGAAAATTTTCACGAAAATCTGTCATTTTAGTGACTATATGTAGGAAAATATTGATGTTTATTACTCTGTATTGTTGTATTGGTGCATACAAATAAAAATAATTAGAGCATTTTAGAGCAAATACAGTTGTGCTCAAAAGTTTGCATACCCTGGCAGAAATTGTGAAATTTTTGCATTGATTTTGAAAATAGAAATCACCCAAATGGCCCTGATCAAAAGTTTACATACCCTTGAATGTTTGGCCTTGTTACAGACACACAAGGTGACACACACAGGTTTAAATGGTAATTAAAGGTTCATTTCCCACACCTGTGGCTTTTTAAATTGCAATTAGTGTCTGTGTATAAATAGTCAATGAGTTTGTTAGCTCTCACATGGATGCACTGAGCAGACTAGATACTGAGCCATGGGGAGCAGAAAAGAACTGTCAAAACACCTGCGTAACAAGGTAATGGAACTTTATAAAGATGGAAAAGGTTATAAAAAGATATCCAAAGCCTTGAAAATGCCAGTCAGTACTGTTCAATCACTTATTAAGAAGTGGAAAATTTGGGGATCTCTTGATACCAAGCCAAGGTCTGGTAGACCAAGAAAGATTTCAGCCACAACTGCCAGAAGAATTGTTCAGGATACAAAGAAAAACCCACAGGTAACCTCAGGAGAAATACAGGTTGCTCTGGAAAAAGACAGTGTGGTTGTTTCAAGGAGCACAATACGACGATACTTGAACAAAAATGAGCTGCGTGGTCGAGTTGCCAGAAAGAAGCCAATGCCACAAAAAAGGTTACAATATGCCCGACAACTCCTTGACACACCTCACAGCTTCTGGCACACTGTAATTTGGAGTGATGAGACCAAAATAGAGCTTTATGGTCACAACTATAAGCGCTATGTTTGGAGAGGGGTCAACAAGGCCAATAGTGAAAAGAATACCATCCTCACTGTGAAGCATGGTGGTGGCTCACTGATGTTTTGGGGGTGTGTGAGCTCTAAAGGCACGGGGAATCTTGTGAAAATTGATGGCAAGATGAATGCAGCATGTTATCAGAAAATACTGGCAGACAATTTGCATTCTTCTGCACGAAAACTGCGCATGGGACGCTCTTGGACTTTCCAGCACGACAATGACCCTAAGCACAAGGCCAAGTTGACCCTCCAGTAGTTACAGCAGAAAAAGGTGAAGGTTCTGGAGTGGCCATCACAGTCTCCTGACCTTAATATCATCGAGCCACTCTGGGGAGATCTCAAACGTGCGGTTCATGCAAGACGACCAAAGACTTTGCATGACCTGGAGGCATTTTGCCAAGACGAATGGGCAGCTATACCACCTGCAAGAATTTGGGGCCTCATAGACAACTATTACAAAAGACTGCATGCTGTCATTGATGATAAAGGGGGCAATACACAGTATTAAGAACTAAGGGTATGCAGACTTTTGAACAGGGGTCATTCAATTTTTTTTCTTTGTTGCCATGTTTTGTTTTATGATTGTGCCATTCTGTTATAACCTACAGTTGAATATGAATCCCATAAGAAATAAAAGAAATGTGTTTTACCTGCTCACTCATGTTTTCTTTAAAAATGGTACATATATTACCAATTCTCCAAGGGTATGCAAACTTTTGAGCACAACTGTACATAAATATTGAGTTATATAACAAATATCGTCAAAAGGCTGAAAAATTTCAAGATATATTTTTATTAGCTATATCGCACAGCTCTACATGCACTTGAGTCCTCCCATTGATCCCTCAGTCTTAAATGCACACAATTGCACACATATGTCCTGTCAGCAAACCTTCAGGCGAGAGCAGCTGGTGGTAAAGTCTCACACACACAAAGCACACAATCATGCACTCTGGACCAGTGGTGGTTCAGTGATTTTGGTGCCACCACAGTGTGATCACGGTACCCTTTGGCTCCCTCTGTGAAAAAGTCCTGGCACTGCCCCTGCTCTGGACATAATGAGAAGAATCGAACATTCCCACATACATGCAGTGCAGTGGGGGTGCGAGAGTGCAGCTGTTGTGCTGGACAGACGTTCACACACTCGTCTGTCAAAGTGAATGTGTGCGAGTGTGTGAGAGGATCCCTATGAGCTGCATCTGACACACCCAGTTTGAGAACAGGGACTGACAGAAAAAACTGGGAAAATTGCATATTTATGCAACATTGCATAAATTGTTCTTGCATATAGAAGCCATCTAAATCATTATCTGTATTTATGTTTGTGTTTGACTTGCATTACTCTGAACAGTGTTATTCATACTGCTACATTTTTGTTATTGTCAAATAAGGGTCAGCAGGATTTGCTCTTAAAATCTGTGTAGAAAAATAGTCCAGTGAGCTTTGAAGATAACTGATCCGTTGCGCTGTTCAGTAGGATAGCTCAGTTTTGTCCCACTTTGAAGCATTCATCACAGCTAATAACTAAATAAGACATGCATGACTATGAGGAAGGATTGCAGCGAAAAGCAATTTGCCATGCTGATGCAAGGGACAACTAAATACAATAAATCCATATAATATGCCTAATGTTGCCAACCCCTGTTGTAAGATTCTTAGATGGGATTCTGTTACATTAAATATCAGGACTCTCGGAATGCCACTGTCCAATCAGATTAGAGAATCAAAACTTACTGTTGTATGAAACCAAAACAATAGCAAATAGAGAAATTGATGGATGCTTCTTTCTCCTGATATCTCCTGAAAGACTTTGAAGGTGATCACAGAAAGTTGCCAGACATGCGTAAGGATGACATGTCTGCTCGACGCGTGTCCTACAAAGAGCCTCGTGCTGCTCTTCCCTTCAACCAGTATCTGCCCAACAAGAGCAACCAGACCAACTACCTTCCTGCCCCCTTGAGGAAGAGGAGGAGTGTGAGCAACTCAACATCTCCTGTTGGTGAAAGACCTCTCAGGTAATCACGGCTGCTATGACTGACAGTTAGTACTTTACCTGTTTACACCTGGTATTAACTTTGGTCTCAGGTGATCCGATCACAAGTGCTCAGACAAGAATGATCGGCGTTTGCACTTGGTAGTAACGTGTCTCAAATGCGAGACTCTGACCACTTGTGATCAGATTTTGAGGGGAAGATCTCAGACTTTTTGACTGCATACATCAGGGTTATTGTGTGTGCAAAAAAGCATGTTATTAACGTACAGTAGCTTAATCTCACTGCAAGCAAAATTGCTTGTGCAAAGCGCTAATGGGCTGGGTCAAGATCAATTTAATTCTGAGGTTCTTGAACTGTCTAGTCCTATTATATAGTCCATTCCCTGTCAAGCACCAGCGATATAAACAAAGACAGCACATTCATAAGAAGTTGGATATGTAAATAGACTGTAATTAGAAGAATAGAAATATGGACTTCCATTCTTTTGTGCATTAACTGTGTTCTTGTTGAATATCTGGTATATTTCTAGTGACACAGTCCTTTTATACGCATTGAAAATGTGGTTCAGGATTTGGGTGTAGGCTCCGTTAAATTATAGAGAGAGTATTTTTAATCATATTCATCAATTGACACACAAATCATGGCTAGTATTAACAGTGGATGTATCAACCTTTCAGGATTTTTGGCACGTACGTCAGTTCTACCGGTCGGTTTTGCTTTCGAAATTCATTTCATTTAAAAAAACATTTTTTAAAACTTACACCAAAAATATTTTTAAATTCAAATTACACTTCAAACTAAATTAAAATATAATCAAAATAAAGAAGTGGTCAAAAAATCGTACATAACGACCTCCTAAATTCAAACATTTTACAGTACAGTCTCCAACTTCTTCCACCGGACTCTTTTGCAGACTTAAAAATCGCTCTACGACAACAGGTGGAAAATTACTAATATGAAATACAATTGTAAAAATAAACCATGACCTTTAGAATGTTTAACACAAATCTCATAACGTTTTGTTTCATAAAACGGCTATGACAGTGATTGTCAGAGACTTAATTTGATGTTTCACTATATTTTCAGAGTTCTCCAAACTGCAAATGCAGGAACTGAATTTAGATTTTGTGTTGTGGTTCTGAAACATCTTAGCGCAATGACCTGTTTCTCAGGAAAATAGCAAATTGCTCTTTACACCAATTCATTAGCGTACAGTGCACTCACCGTTTGCGCGCATACACCCACAGATAGTGCAAACACTCCCACCCGCGCCCACTTGCGCTTAGTGCTGGCACGAAAATTGCACTTAGAATTGGCACTCTCAAGAATTTGGATAAGACGTAGCGCACGATGGTGGCAAGTAGCGCTGCGTTTAGCGCCACCATGAAAACAGAACCCCAGATGTGCTTCAAAATGATCACTGGTCATAGTATGGTGATGGCAGGAGATGTTCACCGGAGATCTTTGTTGAAGTCTTGTGCATGTTTATTTATGGGCTTTCCAAAAAATGTTTTATCAATTTTTTATTGTTATTTTCTTTTAAAAGCCACTCATGATCTGAAAAGTTTAAAACCTTTGTTTTGGGGGCCTGGGTAGCTCAGCGAGTATTGACGCTGACTACCACCCCTGGAGTGGCGAGTTCGAATCCAGGGTGTGCTGAGTGACTCCAGCCAGGTCTTCTAAGCAACCAAATTGGCCCAGTTGCTAGGGAGGGTAGAGTCACATGGGGTAACCTCCTCGTGGTCGTGATTAGTGGTTCTCGCTCTCAATGGGGCGCGTGGTAAGTTGTGCGTGGATCACAGAGAGTAGCATGAGCCATGCACAACAAGCCACGTGATAAGATGTGCAGATTGACGGTCTCAGAAGCGGAGGCAACTGAGACTTGTCCTCCGCCACCCGGATTGTGGTGAGGACCTACTAAGTAGTGGGAATTGGGCATTCCAAATTCCAAATTGCATTCCAAAAAAACCTTGTTTTAGCACCATGGGTTATTGACAGGTGAGTAAGTGGTCCTTCAGTGTTGTTCGGGGTGTATCAGGACAGATTAATTTTTATACTTCAAATGCAAAGTGATCCTATGCATTTCTGACTACCTTTGAATGTGGTTTGAGAAATCCAGTCACAATTACCTGTATTTATCACCTGAGACAGATACTAATAACCGGTGTAAACGGGGTCAGTGTGGTTTGTTTGATTTCTCAGGTTGTGGCTGGAAATCTATCTTCTGGCTACAAGGCTGAGACACATCACACTGTCTAAACAAAAATCAAGCATCATCTGTTTACTGTGTCACTGAGTTTGTTTCAATTGTCCTGTATCATTCACAAGTGTGTGTGCTGAGTAAATATATATTGCTCTCCACAGAGAGGAGGGTCTAGAAGTTTTAAAAGAGGGGGCTGTCATGTCTCGAAGCCCTGCGCTTCAGAAAACGTTCACTTGGGCAGGTGAGAAAGGGGTGGAGCTTGACGAGGCGGAGCTCAAAAAAATGAGGAAGCTGGAAAAGGCGGGGATTAAAGTATTACCTACCTCTGTGCAATACAATAGGTCAGCGGCCGTTATGAGAGCACTTGCTGGCATGTGTGCACAGACTAAAACTGCTAACCAGTTGTGTGTGGGGCCTAGGGGTTAAAGATCTGGAATGGTAACCACAAAGCTTTGGGTTTGAATTTATGAGTCACAATTGTGTCCTTGAGCAAGGCATCTAACCGCAGGTTGCTTCGTGGGGAGTATTCCTGTAATAAAGATACTTTAAAGGAATGAAAATTCTGTCATCATTTACTCACACTCATGCCATTCCAAACCCATATGATTTTCTTGCTTCTGTGGAACAAAAAAGAAGATATTTTAATCTCAAAGCTGCTATTTTCCATACAGTGAAAACATATAGCCCAGTGAAACTGCTCAATGAAGACTGAAAGGGCGGTCACACTAGGCTTTGAGTGCACGCATTTTTTCGGACAACGTATCGGACCAGGATATGATGTTATGTGGGAGGGCTTCTGGTGTAAGTAAATAATATATCACCAATAACACATAATATTATATAAAAAATGATAAACTATATTGTCTACTCACTTTCCTTCAATATTAAAACATGCAGCTTTGAAATATGTATTCTTTTGTTTGAGATGAGAGGTCAGCATGTGACCTTTGGAACTTCTATTAGTCACACTTCCTCTCATTGTATGGATTTGCGGATCAGAGTTCACCAAACTTGAACTTTCAATTTGCTGTAGTACGAAATTTCTTCGAATGAGCTTGCAATTCCGGTCTCCCACGTTCGAATGCATTTGAATGGGAGTGAATGGAGCATGATGGCTTTGACGTCAGTGACACCAAACACCACTGGTTTTCGCATGTCTCGTAACAGAACGTGAAGTCATCAGTATTGATATGTGGACTACTGCTTTTTTGTCCTTTTTGGAAGCTTGGAAAAGAGCAGCTCAGAGATTATTTAAAATATCTTATTTTGTGTTCAACAGAAGAAAGGAAGACATGGGTTTTTTAAATGACATGAGGGGAATAAATTATGACAGAATTACAGTAGCATTTTTTGGGTGTGCTATTCCTTTAAATCACATTTGTTCTTGTGCTGTAGAGAAATGCTTCATCTACGTTATAGCACGGAGTGAAAAGTTTAGTTAATGTTTTGGGATGATCTTGGCTGTGTAGTGCAATGTGACAGCTCATGAAGTAATTGAATGTGCATGGACCCTTTGATTCTGTGAGTGCTTGGTTATAATGTGGTGCTTGTGTTTCATTGCGTTGAGTAAACTGTGCTAGTCTGGCTTATTCTAAAGGCTTGATTTGTGTTGCACAATATTTCACATTGTTTTATTTGTCAGCGTCAAATCCTGGTATGAAAGGCCTTCATTTAAAAAATAATCAAATGTTGTCATGGCAAATCTTCCCTTCAGTCCAAACGTCATTGCTGAGGAGCTCAATAAAGCTAAACCATCTTCCCCTGACATCATACTTCGGCGTGATAATGACTTTCTGTGTGCCGCCGCCCCGCACGAGTGGGACTCGAATGAGGAAGATGAGGACGAAGAGGGTGAGAGGAAGGTTCCAGATGTCCAAAAGGATGATCTTGCTTCTCGCAGAGCCCGCATGAATCAATTCAAACCCAGTGTGACGCATCACTTTCTGCCGGGCTCTTGTAGCTGGAAGGACCGAGAGAAATGGGAGGGAATCAGGCTGGCATCCCAGCAAGCCATACTGGAGAGGATGGAGAATTCGGAACAGGAGAAAAGGTGGTGTGTGTGTGAGACATAATTATCATAATGGTTACACTGGACAGAGCAACACTAAAATAGTTCCTCTGAGACCATGATTCTATGTAGCTCTGGTACCTTACAGAGTTGATACCTACTGTATATAACAATTTATATGGCATTATGCAGTTTGCATAGTAATTACTTGTGTGTCATTATGATAGCTAATTGCCATTTGATTGACCACTATTTTTGATTATTGGGGGGACATGTCCCCCTCTAGGTCTATGGTGGTTTCGCCCCTGCTGAAATTGAATTTTCATCATTGAATTGCTGTTTGAGGAAAGCTTGTTCGCCTGTTGATCTAATCTCCTCAGCCTGATCTTATGAAATTTACATGAACGTGACAACATTTTTGCGATTCAAAATTTACTGTACGTGCTGTATAACATGTTTGGCTGCAGGTTTCCAGTGAAATGTCCAGCTGGGGGGCCAAAAACGAGTAAAATGGTGTCGTATTCAGATGACGTTTTAAGGTGAATTTTAGATGGATGTTTTTAAAACATTCCTCCTTAACCTAAAACTTTTGCCTGAACCTAACCAATAGTGTGTTAAAATATAAATGAGATGTTAAAAAAGACATCCTTACCAAACCTTCCGCTGCACTTATCCCTCTCCTTGATTGGGGGCCGGGGGGTGCCTGCCCATCTGGTTTCAGGCTTTTCCCCACCTCTCTAGGGCTGGGGAGGGGGACGAGGGGAGGGAAAACCATAACAAAAAAAAGAGGAGAGGGAAAGGGCAAGGCGGAGCGACAGTGAGAAAGAGAGAGAGGAAAACACTTGCTCGCCAGTTCCCAGACACGCCGTCGCCTGGTCCTCGATCACTCCTCCACC
Organism: Myxocyprinus asiaticus; assembly: GCF_019703515.2. Taxonomy (NCBI): domain Eukaryota; kingdom Metazoa; phylum Chordata; class Actinopteri; order Cypriniformes; family Catostomidae; genus Myxocyprinus; species Myxocyprinus asiaticus. The sequence continues at coordinate 5,923,501 of NC_059351.1, read as the reverse complement.
ATCTGGCGGACGACAGCCGCTCCTCCCCGGGGGGACAGGTGCCAGTCATCCGACCCCTGGCGGATGGAACGCCCCTCCGCGTTTTGGCGGCCGGTAGGGAACTCCTCTGCCCCTGGCAGCGGCTCCACCGCTCCAGGCGGCCGGCAGTGAGCCCCTCCTCCCTTCGCGTATGGTGGCCGTTCCTCCACATCCAGGCAGCCGGCCGCAACTCCTCCGTCCCCCCGCGGATGGCCGCAGCTGCTCCTTTGGGTGGATGGCAGTAGCGAGGACTCCACGACAGCGCATCCCTCCTCCTTCCCGGGTTTCGGCACCAATGTAACAGGGTTGAAATTGTAAAGGAGGATGCGGGAACCGGCTGAACTGTCAAAGTAATATTTTTATAGGAACTTAAACAAAAAGACACACAAACATAAACGCACACATGGCAGCTGCATGTGGCTCTCTCCTGAACTGCCGCATTCCGCTGCACTTATCCCTCTCCTTGGCTGATTAGCCCAATTGGGGGCCGGGTGTGCGTAGTCACGGCCCGGCCCCACCCTCCTCCTCGTCACAGAGATGTTAAAAAAAGACATCCTTACCAAATCAACGCCTAAACCTAACCAGTTATATTTTAAAATGCAGAAGTGAAATTAAAAAACACATTTTCTGAACCAACCACATAATTTCGTGCCTCATGTATGACTCTATAATGTCACCTGTCAGTTTGAGTATCATGGCTGGACTTCAACCGCGGTCCTCTTACTCAAAATCCAATGTTCTATCAGATGAGCTACTGCACAAGTTATTCATGCTGGAACAAGTGTATATATGTAGGTGGGTCTGTAATATCAGCATTCAAATACTGAGAAAAGTAAGTATATATAAAGTAATTTTCAGCCATTAATGTCATGATTTGAGTGAAAGTAAATAAACACACAGTTGTTGTAGTGCCTCTTGTGTCCATTTCACCTGGAAACTGCAGGGAATTGTACCTGGAGACACGTATAACGAGTTTTGCGAAAATGTATATAGAGTCACATTTTCACTAGGAGACCAGGTTTAATCTCCTACACTGTCTGACTTTATCTCTCATTCATTCCTTTCTTTCTTTCTTGCTCCCTGATTTGTTATGTTTATGGTTGTTCTGGGTGTATATTGGTATTGTTGCTGTGTTTTATGTGTTTTATTTGGCATTTCATTTAATGTTACATTTCTACCACAGTCCGGCTGACTTCACCTCCTCTGAGGAATCAGTTATAACTCGAAAGGACAATGCTTTCCTAAACCCTGACAAAGAAAGGGAAAAAGAGGGGGATGAGGAAGATGAGAGAGAGGTAGAGGGGAGGATAGTTATCCCAAACCCACACAAAGATGATCTAGCGAGGAGGCGGGCTGGGCGAGGGACACGCCCTCCCAAAGATCCTCATCAATCATTGGTCCAGACTTCCATCACTCAGTCTGACCTGAAGACATGGGAGAGACTCAAGATGAATACAGAGAGCAGGTGTCTCAAAACACACACACTCACACACACTCATTTTCTCTCACGATTGTGCTATGGGCACATTTGATCACCCTTAGCTATTCTCTCTCTGGCCACGTATGCACTGCAAAGTTTTTTTTGATCGACAACGGCGTTAAAATGTAGGAGTGAATCCCCTAAATTATCATTCTATGTGTGACTGGTATACAAGAGTCGCTCTCGAAATTGTGATGGTTGACATCGCAACATTTTGGCATGTTGCGGCTGTAAACAAGAAACAAGATTCGCTTTTCCACCAACTGGCCGAACGGTTAGCATTGCTGAATCGTGCCGTTTTGTACCGATCCAGTCTTTTTGACACATTTACGGTTTCTTTTTCCATTATGGTGCTGCAAATCAAGATAGGATTAGCATGTGCAGACTAGGTAAGTAGCCAATCGTTAGTCGCCACATCACTAAAACCGCTCCACCGATTAACAATGGTTAACAACCGTGCTGAGAAATCCTGGCTGAGAACGGTTTGCAATCATACCATACTGAACAGTGTTCAAGAGAAAAAGCAACTGGAACCGTTACTCGCCATGCTCAGAATGGTTTGGCCCAATGGTGGAAAAGAATGGTGGTCTATGGATGCCAACAGTTCACCCTGTTTGGTGTTCGCTATTTTTGTGAAAAGAAATACAGTACTAATGTCCAACAATTATTAGTAAACCACCATCAACAGAGGCAATGTGTTTGGTTTATGCATTTTTTTTGTTGTTGTTGTTAAAGATTGAGCATTCTCTCAACTGTTTTTCCATAATGCATGGATTTGCCAATAGACCACAGTGATTTTCTAGCACAGCATCAGTCGCAAAAGAGAGTCGTGTCACTGCTTTGACATAAGTTGTTTAGTTTGGTTGTATACACACTTTATAAATTCAAATTTGGTTGTCAAAACCTGAATCAATAATAAGAGTGAATTTGATTGTAGAATGCACTTGTCACTGCCTTAATAGAATTCTGTGTATAAAACATATAGAATTAATGCTGCATTCCATTCAAATCTGAAAGTCTGAATTTCCAACTTCCTTCTAAGAAAAGTATAATGGAACACCACCAACTCGTGCAGAAATCTAAAACTCTGATCTCGCCGAGATACAGGAGATTTTCACAATTAATGCTAAGCATTCACGTTTATCCAAATAAAATGCATCAATGAGTCCAAGTTCTGCATTTAATGGTCATAAAATTTGTTTAGCAAATATTTGCTGAAACAGGTACATAAAATACGGTAAATTATACTTTCTTTTGATAGTTTTATACGTTCGTGTCTAGAAGGTTACTATCCGGGGTGCCAAAAGTCTTGTGAGAGTTGCATGCGACATTCACACACTGTGTTTATTATGTTTATTTGAAGTCCCACAGAAACCCTACACCTACCCGTACCCCTAGAGTAAATCTAACCCAAACCTTATCAGGCACTTAATAGCAAATACAGTACACCTCTAGATCAAAAGCTAGTGTATTTTATAGAATTGTTTATCCTCTGTGATTCGGTTGTTGAAGATGTCTCTGCATACCTGTGAAGCTAACTGGAGCATCACAGTTTTGTTTCTTTATATGTCATCTGAGAGTCAGGCAGTGAAATCCCTTTATGTTCGGAGATATCAAGTAGGAATATCCCACATCCGACTTTTGAATGGAACGCAGCATAAGGACTCAGAAGGGGAGTGACAACCATATTCACAGTACCTTCTTAGTATTGTGGTTTAGTTTCAGTGTGTTGGTGTCACATTACTCCTAATTATCTCAATTGTATCGTCCATACTAATTTACAGTGAGGATGGCTCCACTCTTGCTGAAGTGTCAATCATAACTCGCAAAGACAACCCTTTCCTGAGCCCTGAGAAAGACAGTGGGAGTGAGGAAGAGAAGGAGGACGGGCCAGTCAGAGAGGGAGGGGGTAGGGTGGTGATGCCTAACGTAAAGAAAGATGACCTGGCCAGAAGGCGGGTCCAAAGTGGGCCCACCCCACAGAGAGATCCTCTGCAGTCATTGGCTCAAACTACCATCACTCAGTCAGACCTGGAGAAGTGGCAAAGTCTCAAGATGAATACAGAGAGCAGGTGCCTGGCATGTGACCTTTACCTCTAACACCTAAACCTCAAAGTATACTTAGATTTTGATGTGAATGCTCAGCACCTGCGTACAGTCGAACATGAACCTGTCAAAGTATACTCCATTTGACAGTGTGCACATACACAGGCGGTTGGCGCATGCGCACAACGGCTGCCATGAGATGCCGGACAATTTCTCTTCAGGAGTTTAGACCCATAAAGTTGTCTTTATATTCCTTCAGGCTTAAGTTATACAAATGCAGGTATCTCATGACCTCCTCACACACGCGATCTTGACGTGCACATCCACTGTTGTTGTTTTTACCTTTGTCTCCTGTTTTTTACCGGCGATTACATCTTCTTCTAGCGTTTGTTCATGACAGCAACGGCTCAAATGTGAGTATTACCACCTTGTGGATCCACTAATTCGTGCAAATAATTCCAGGCGCATTCTGCGCATTCAGAGACGCGCGGTTAGAAAAATCGGACTGCACGCGTTCAGTGCTCACGCACTCTGCTGATGACGAGATTTGCATCACGTGTCCTGTACGTGAACGCTCGGCGTGTACCGGAGTATACTTTGGGCTTAACTTAACATGACCTATAAACACCCTCTTTTTATACTTTTTAGAGGTTCCAAACTGTAGAAATCTTAGCTCATCTACCAAAATATTGTTTTAAGTGCTTTTTCACACATACGGCTGAAACTCCTCCGGCAAAGGGCGTTTTTATTGTCATGTAAACTGTTTTTCTAGACAGATTGTGAGTTGTCTACCTAGACAACATTTTTGGGCATTGTATGCGCACTTCTGATTCAGAAGCTGTTCCAAACATTAGACAGCATCTTTATACTATAAGAAACCTTATTTTTGGCCAACCTCATCATTTGTATCCTTCATAGATAAGTCAATCTCTGAATGTATTACAATGAGAAGTGAAAAAATTCATCCAAGATGGCAGAGCTGATTAGTAATATGTTTCATATCCTTCAGAAAATGATCAATTAAAAATGGTTCAATCTCATTATAAATTGACAATTTTATTCAATATATTGTGCTATATATTGTTGTGCTAATTAAAGTGTTGCATCGATAACTTTGCATCATATTAACATCAAACTCTTTAATAATCAGTTAAGGCTGTTTCCCAAAAGTATCGTAAGCCTAAGTTGATCGTAGAACCACTGATGCCAACAATCTCTACGATCAACTTAAGCTTGCGATTCTTTTGGGAAATGCAGCCCAAGTCACCTGTTCGCAAGGAGCGCTATTTTTGTGGAGCCCAGAGTAGCTACCTATCAGTCACTTATGAGGTTACTTTTCAGTATGCAGTAGACAGCTATAGGCAGCTTCATTAGTTTTTGGGAAAGAGTCTTTGTGTTTAAGTCTAAAATATCTTCAAATCAGTCAAGTCTTATAGCTAGGCCCAGACATAATCAGTAGACTTTTTTTCTCATCTGTTGCGCTGATTTGGAGGGAAAAATCTGTGGAATGGATTTAAACAAGGACGAAAGTTTCAAACAGAGCTGAGAGTGCTACACTCTTATTAGGAACTGAAAGCATAATCAAATTAGATTGTAGACATTTATGAATTACAGGTGTTCCAAATCTGTGGCAGTGTGCAGATGTTTCTGCAGAGGTCTGCAGTCACAGATCACATGTGGGCCTCTTTATAGCACAGAAACGTGGTGTGTCTATGCCGTTTGCACTGCGTAAGAGGGCTTTGTGTCTTGTTTCGCTGTTTTGGAGATGTTTGTTAAAGTGTGCCTTTGTGAGACTCAAAATTCTGTTTGCCAAGGGAAGCCCCTCTCTAGCAAACAGACATCACCAAGGCAACTATTGAAACCAAGAGATGCTCACAGAGAAAGAGGGTTGGAGGGAGGGTGTGTGCATGAAACCAAGAGACTCTGAGCCTGAGCCAAGGCTGTGTGTGTCATTCCTGGAGTGAAATACTTTCCCTTGGATCTCAGGAACATTTATGTCACTAAAGGCCATGCTTGCATCACTTCAGTGTTTTTTTTTTTATGTTTCACACCACACACATTCTTGTCCAGACAACCCTCCCATGATTATTCTCTCTCAGTTAGGGAAGACGGCATATTGATGTTAGCCGAATGAAACCAAGGCTGTGAGGGAGATGAGATGGACAGTCTGTTCAGTGGGTTGTCATGTTGTATATCTTGGTGACAATTATTGAGTCAATACAGCATATAAAATATGTAATTCCAAAAATATTTCCATTGGGCAAAAAACTCCTTTTAAAAAAAAACAAAACAAAAAAAACATAGGTTGTTAAAATTAGATGTGATGGAAGACATTAACACAGTTAAACCTGCTAGAAATAGACAGATAATCGGTTTGGCCAATACCTTATAGTGATGTTTATACTTTTATAATTAATAGGTTATCGGTTATTTAATAACGATAAATACCCTCTGGTGGGTTTCTTAAAAAATAAAACCCAACAACACCATAACAGAAAAACAACCGTGTTCACAAGTAAATGAATTAAATATTTTAATGTGGTGTAATTCGTCAACTTTTATACGAAACCCGTTCAAGCTTAATTGTTATTTAAAAGAAATCCTTTGTACGTAGCATTTTATGCACACTTTAAGCTATTATAATTATTATAATAATCATTGGGGTCATAAGGTATAGGAATAGTGCACCCAAAATGAAAATTCTCTCATCATTTATTCACCCTCATGCCATCGTAGATGTTTATGACTTTCTTTCTTTTGCTAAACACAAATTATGATTTTTAGAAGAATATTTCAGCTCTGTAGGCCCATACAATGCACGCGAATAGGTGCCAACTCCAAAAAGCACATAAAGGCAGCATAAAAGTAATTCATATGACTCCAGTGGTTAAATTCATGTCTTCAGAAGTGATATGATAGGTATAGGTGAAAAAAAAGATCAATATTTAAGTCCTTTTTTGGAATGTGAAAGTCAAAGTGGAGATTGTTAGTAAAAAAGGACTTAAATATTGATCGGTATAAATGACAAATGAACAAAAATATTATGTATCGTCATAAAAAACAATATTGGTTAATCTCTACAACCTATTGAATGAACTTCACTTTTATCCTTCAAGTTGTGTCAAATGAAATATGCCGTCTACCCGGACTAAAGTTTACATCAATAACATGACTCTCAGACTGACATAGTCTTTCTCCATTAGTACATTTTAGTTTTCATCACTCTCTTTAACTCTTCTCTTTTTCTCTTTTTTTCATTGCTTTACACTTCTGTGTCGTGTATGTGTGTGCGTGTGAACAGCGATGAGCCCATTGTCCCTCTGTGTCAGACGTGTCTTGAGAAAGGCTGCCTCTCAATCGCCTCCAAGGCAAAGGTTGCCAAGAATGACCTAGCCGGTTGCCGGGAACGTTCCTCCGGCAAACGGCGGCGTTTTGTGACATTTGGGGGTGTGACAGAGATGGAGAACACATCCTGGCAAGAGGAGGATGAGGAAAGGGGAGAGGGGGACAAGGCAGAGAAGCTTCAATACCTCCTCTCGATGGCACCTGTTGCCATGCCCACCATAGGGCTGGGCTCCAGACTGACAAAGAGAGCAGTCGGCAGGTAGGGATGAGAAATAGAGAAATGAGAACAGGATAGATGCGTATATACACATCCCAAAGCACACACTTACACTTACAGGGGTCATATCATTTTAATTAGTCTTTTTTCTTTTTATTTATCATGCCCTCTGATAACATTCATAATTTCGTTTTCTACCCTCTCCCAGACCTTTACACTTAAAAAAGTGGTAACCTGCAGCTGTTATCTCAAGAATCTATTTCTACTCGATCTAACTCATAAAAATGACTTTAGTTAGTGCAACCTAATTTGTCCGGATGATTTAGTCAGAAAAAAAATGACATTTTAGGCTTGAATAAAGCAAGTTAATTTAGATGTCACCACATGAAGCACATTTTTTAGATTACCTGACAATTAATTTTTTACAGTGTAGAATTAAACAAGATTATTATTGCTGTTGTTTCTTTAAGACTTCTATGTAAATGCCCTCTTTGTAGGTGAAATGATTAACCATTCTTATTCATAAGTTGGGATTTACTGTTGGCTTCATTACAGGTGAAGAGTTTAACTGGCCCATTCTTCAATAACAGCCTCTTTGCAAAGTTATATTAGTGGCCCCAAAAAAAAAAAAACGTATTTTATGGGGGTGCGGGTAGTCTGATGGGGGCATACATATTACAGTAGGGTCATATGACCAGTTGCACACTACTCACTTTATTTCGGTAAATTGTTCTAGGAGACTTTTGCTTACGAAATAAATCATGGCTGACTGTGAATAGGGTATTTTTTTACAATCGCATCAGTAACTTAAAACAATTGCTTTTTCGTGACGTCTCATCCAGCCTCAATCAGCCAGCACAGCATCTGTAAGTCTTCTTTTAAGGTTGAACAGAAATTATCAGGGAACTTGAACTCTTAACATTTTTCATGAAATGACCCCTATATCCAATGCTCAATGATTAGTCTTCTCAGACTTTAGCAGTGCATATTGACACCATTATATACACTGCTTGTTGAGAACTGCCTGCTTTTAGGAACGATATTTTGCATACCAAAGATCTGGACATAAATGCACATACTCTGACAGTGTGCTTTTTTTTTTGTTTTTTTGTGGGAATGTGTGTTAGTGATCTTGGCAGTGATGCTGGATTAATAGGGCATGTTGGCTTCATCTTACTGGGGTTTATGAAGCCGTAGGACACTTGCCTTGTGACACTGTTAGAATGATGTTAACAATAACAGCTGTAGTGCCACTGCTGAGAAGAGCTGGTGGAACAGCAACATTTCAAACCAGCATGATCTTTCTTGTACTGCTGGTTGACCAAGGAATCCAAAACACAACATATGCTAGTCTTTTCAGGCAGAACTAAATGGTGCTTGAAACATGGCTCTCTTATTTGGGCTGTTTTTTCAGAGAGGAATCGGCACTGATTGACTTACATTGGTGGTGTGGATTGAAATAAATCAGTTTTGCAGTGTGGATGAAGGAAATAAGATGAAATATGCGTTTGTGGTTGTGTAAGAGAGTTATAAAGTGTGTATGAGTGTGCGACTTACGTTTTGAGTAACTGCATTGCAGTTGCGTTGGTTCCCACTGGATTGCATCTTTCCATGCTTGTATCTGCATCGTTTCTCCTTCCCCCTCTCCTCTTTCTGTCTCTGACTCTTTGTTTCTCTTTTCCTTTTATATTTCAAACATCATGTCCAACTGACTCAGAGATGCAAACCCAGAACCTGCTGTAGTCATGCCCCCCGAACCCCCAAGCCCTGTCATATTTGACCATAAACAGCCTTCGACCTCTGCGGAGGAGGAGCTGGATGAGAGAGAAGGTGAGGAAGAAGAGGAGAAGCAACCAGATGTAGAAAAAGATGACATGCTGGCTCGTAGAACAGGAGTATTTCAGAAGCCAGCAACAGGGACGTCATATAACCGATTCCTCCCACAGCCAGGATCCAAGAGAGAGGGTGCTACAGGGGCTTCATTAGCCCAGAAAGGAAGTATTCAGATGGGCACAATTGGAGAGAGAGACCTCCAGTACCTGGAAAGAAATATAAAGACAAAGAGAACCAAGATTGGACAGAGGTGGGACAAGCAAGATTAACTGGAAGTCTTAAGCTTTCAGGTGTCTTTTTTTTATTACAGGATGCATGTGTCTAACATGCTTGGTGATATGGTGAAACAGATTCTTTCCCTGCATTGTGTTGGCAATGTTTACGTTTTAGTGGTGCTAAGCATCTCTATTAGTGTTGCTCATACTTCAGTTTAGGGATTTGAAAAAAACCTTTAACTCTAAGCATTAAACTTTGGCATGCAACCTCGTCCCCACACCGTTTGTGCAACCCCTACAACACCCTAGCATCATACAGCAGCAGCAATTCATGTATTGTTTCATTTTTTTTGCGTGCAAGTAATTCCAGTTTTCATTTGTTTTTTCCTAAAGAAGTGAATGCAATGTGTGTGCCTTGTAGAATATTATCTTCGTTACAGAATATAATAAGCTGAGAGTAATTCTGCAAGTTAGTTATCAGCATATGCTATTTTGACAGAAATGAACCAGATGACCAACTACCACCAGTTCCGCTCTCCGTAGTTACCCAAAAGAGTCCTGACATCGTACGCTCAACTGCTACCAATGTTGGTGGCTCTTGCAGTTACATTAGTGATGATTATGATGAGTGTGGGGATGAAGGCCCACCGCCAGACTTTGACAAGGATGACATGCTCACTCGAAGGACTGGAGCTCACCAAAAGCCAAGTGGGGTGGCAGGACAGACTTTTAATGCATGTTTGCCTAAACCTGGTGCTGTCAAACTCAAAAGCACCCCTGGCAGTGGATTGCAGCAGTCATACATCAAGCCTAAAGAGCAAGAGAAAACCCCGGCTTTGGACAGGTTGGGACCCTCTAGGAATGAATTGTGTGTCTCTGAGGGTTGGGAATGTTGCTTTTGTTGGGGTGACGATGCAATGTTGTCTGTTTAAATTGGTGTCTATTACAGGGCTGCAACAACTAATCAGTAATAATGAAAGAAGCATTGGGCAAGGTGTGGAGCTAAGATGTGGACTACTATAATGCACTATTCGATTAATCAAAGAAATAATCAACATTTGCAGCCCTAATATATTAACATGGGCTGGGGGTTTTTGAATTGTAGTTTTGGTGTTGGGCTTGTTGTGTGCAGTTGCTTGATTCTCAGATTACAGAGAAGAGATCCCTGATTTTTGGTGGATACTGTTTGTTTACTAACGTTTGTAACTGGCTTGCCGTTCTTCGACCACTGAATTCTTCTGATAGCTCCAAATTTTATTGTGCTGTTATTTATAGTCTTTTCCTCTTCTTTTTAAAACCTAAATCTGTTCTTTGCACTTGTTTTCTCTGTCCTCTCTGTCTGGGTTGGCTGAGAACAGAGAGAGCTAGTGGAACAAAACATGGGATTGAATGCCTTGCTCGACCTTCCTTACAAAGCCCTGCTTTGCTTTAGTAACCATGGCAACTTTCTCAGCTTCACCCTTAGCTCTGTGGCCCCGCCCCCAAGAGATGCTGAGGACACGCCTAGGAAGGGCCCTCAGATGACAGACAGGCAGGAGGTGGGCTCTGTGAGTGTGGTGGGTCAGGAAAGTCTTATTAAAAATGAGACTAATCCCAAAAGCCCCTCCCCCATACCTGACCAAGCCTCACGTCGGCCCCTTTGGCAGGAAGATGATGATCTCCCCCCAATGTGAGAAAGCACTTTGAGGACCAAAAGAGCTCTTGACTAAAATGTTTTGTTTTTAGGTTTTGCCGTCTTCTGCATAGAAAGAGATTGTGTCTCATGTCTGTGTCTCTGCATTTTATCAATGTTCTCTGTTTGGGTGGTTCTCACAAAACCTGTCAAGAAAATGTCCCGGTCATACTTAACCCCATATCAATACAAAACACAATTGTATTTTACGTATATTCTGATCACTGTAACACGTCTGGAATGGATGTTTTACTTTTACTATTCTCATTGTTTTCGATAGTGATTCGCATTACCGACACAGTAATAAATTTTTTTTTTTTATAGAAAACAGACTGTTGTACAATGAGTGTTTTAAATAAAATCTGCCAAAATTAAAGCCAGCATTAAGGAAGTACTACTATGATGTTTAAATACTTTACATTTTAAATAATAATTCTTTCCTTTTTCCACATTGCGATTATAGGAATATAATTGTAATTCTCATGTAAACAATGTTGCGATGTTAAAAATCATAATGGCCCTAAAAACAGGCTTCATTTTCTGTATGCCAAATATAATTTGTTATTTGTCTCTTTTGATTTTGGAGTAATATAGGACCAGGACATTTTCTTGACCAGTTTCGTGAGAGTCACCTGATTACTTTTGCTTATTGATTCAATGCATATCCCTTAAAGGAATAGTTCACCCAAAATGAAAATTCGCTCATCATTTATTCACCCTCATGCCATTCCAGATGTGTATGACTGTCTTTCTTCAGCAAAACACAAATTAAGATTTTTAGAAGAATATCTCAACTCTGTTGATCCACACAATGCAAGTCAATGGTGACCCATGTATTGAAGCTCCATAAAACACATAAATACAGCATAAAATTAATCCACATGACTCCAGTGGTTTAATCAATGTCTTCAGAAGCTATATGATAGGTGTGGGTAAGAAACATATCAATATTTAAGACCTTTTTAACTAAATCTCCACTTTCACTTCCACATCTTCTTTTGTTTTTTGGTGATTCGCATTCTTCGTGCATATCGCCACCTACTGGTCAGGGCTGGTCAAAGGTGGATATTTGTAGTAAAATAGGACTTATATTGAACTGTTTCTCACCCATGGAGTGGTATGGATTACTTTTATGCTGCCTATGTGCTTTTTGGAGCTTCATAGTTCTGGCCACCATTCACTTGCACTGTATGGACCTACAGAGCTGAGTTATTCTTCTAAAAATCTTAATTTGTGTTCTGCATAAGAAAGAAAGTCATACACATCTGGAGTGGCATGAGGTGAGTAAATGATAAAATAATTGTCATTTTTGGTTGAATTATTCCTTCAAAGGTGCTATAAGCAATTTTTCATGAAAAAGCATGTAGAAAATATCCTTACTTCCTGGCTAAAAAATTTTATCTAAACACAGGACACTGTTGTTTAGCCAAATAGAAGACTTTGAGGTGCTTTTTGCCTTTCAGTCATTTTAAGTATTCAGGTTTGCTGAAGTCTGGCTATGTGTAGCGGAATTTAGTGAAACAGCGAACGTTACTTACAGCACCTTTAATTGATGATTAGGAGTCATTCCCCTACATTTCCCAAAAGTCTAACACTTTTTCTTGTCCAAGCCTTTTTGATTATAACCATTTAATAAAGCTTCAAGCAATTTAAAATTACATTAGTAACATTGCACAGGAGCTAGACAACATATACATATCATATACAGTATGTTTCTGCATGAAGTTTTATAGTGCATCCATTTTTGTTATTTTGAGGGGTCATAGACAATGTCTTGTTTTATAAAGAAAGTTCTGAACTTGCTGTGTTCTATTATGTTCTAATGTTCTGTTATTTAAAGTATAACTCTATTTATATATTTTTTTATCCATTAATGTTCTAGATTCAGAGCAACTAGTGTTTCTGATGAAACAGAGTAAGTTTCTTTTTCTTTCTATCTTTCCGTCTTTTGCTCTTTCTCTTATATTGAGTGCCACTGCTGCAGAACTGAGCAATTGCATGTATTATAAACACTTACATCTATGCAGTGTCTCAATTCACATGCAGATACAACTATTTTCTACATTTACATACTGTCTCTGGCTTTTTATGCATGCATATACAAAAACTCAATAGCCTGCCCCAAACGTGCATGTAAAAGCATATGTTTGGATCTTTCTCACAGTTTGCTGTAGTGGATACTTTTTCCACTACAATACAGCATACTCAGTTGCATTAAAGAAATTGTTGGTAACACTTTACAATAAGGTTCCATTTGTTAACATAATTTAACATGAGCTAACAATGAACAATACTTTTACAGCACTTATTAAACACAGTATTTGTTAACATTAGTTAATGCACTATGAACTTGCATTGAACAATTTTATTTTGAATAACTAACATTAACAGAGATTATTAAATGCTGTAAAAGGTATATTGTTAATTGTTTGTTCATGATACCTGCATTTACTAATGTTAACAAATGGAACCTTATTGTAAAGTGTTACCGAATTGTTCACTCAAAAATGAAAATTGTGTGATTATTTAGTCTAATTACTCTTTGTACTGCTCTCGTTATGAACCCAAATTTAAAAAGTGTTCCATATGTCTTGTGCAGTGCATTCTACGTTTTCTGAAGTTATTTCAGGAATGCCGGGATAAGAGATGACCGAAATTTAAGTTGTTATTATCTGAAAATCTCGTCATTTGCCTTAGCTCTCTTTGGCACGTTAATGAGTTCGTAAACGAGTCATTCAGACCCGCTATGTGAACCGGATCAACCGATTCATTGGAAAGATCAGACTCAAAAGAAATAGTTCAGGAATCGGACATCGCATGGAAAAGAGTGCCCAGTCCATTCCTGAAAATTTCTCCTTTTGTGTTCCATGGAAGAAAGAAAGTGGTATGGGTTTAGAACTACATGATGGTGAGTAAATGGTGACAGAATTTTAATTTTTGGGTGAACTATTTCTTTAAAAGACATGTAGTTTTTCTATTTGTATTGTACATGGTCTTGATGACTATGTGTGTTGCTCTTTGGCTAACATTCCCTCTACATAGCTTTGTCATTCCTGTTAACATCACACTTACATTTCATCTTTCTTTTTGTGTTGAGAACTTACTGTCTTCAGGTCTTCAGTTCTCAGAGGAAGGGATGTAGTATTATTTTGGATCTGGCTTTGATCTCACCTTCCTTCAGCTAAAAGCAATAGAGTGCTTTTAAATGTATCTTTGTTTTTGTTTGTTATTCAAAGGAGTGCGAGTTTGATTGACATGCGTGATGAAGAGGACGAGATGGCCTACCTTCGACCACACAGCCAATCACGAAATGAGCGCCTACACAATCAGTACAACAAGCTCAAAGAGGAGGAGGACCAGTGGCAAGATGTGAGTCATGCAAAACCACACACAAACACGTGTTTAACAAAATTGCACTCATACAGTTCGTCTGTTCATTTTCTGGCTTCTGTGCGTAGGATTTGGCTCGCTGGAAGAATCGGAGGCGAAGTGCCTCTCAGGATCTGATCAAAAAAGAGGAAGAAAGGAAGATGATGGAGAAGTTGATGACAACAGATGGAGGATCCAGCCATCGCAAGAAGAGCATCAAAACATACAAAGAGATCGTAGAGGAGAAGTGAGACACAAATTTATATCTCTACAACTTCCTGATTTAGAAGTAAACTAAACTAGCTGTACTGTACATTGAAATAATGTGCTTTGTGTATGTCAGTGCTAGTGATTTATGGTATACTTTCAAATCCGCCCCATCACGCTCTTTTTCTGTCCATAGGAATCATTTAGGGGCAAATTCACAAAGAATGAATAGCGCCCTCTGTTGATTTGCAGATGCTACCTGTGTTGGTTTAGCACCCTATTCACAAAAAATATTAATGTTTGACCAATATATCGGTTTTGGCGATTAATCGGTCTCGATAGCTACTTTTCAATCAGTTATCGGCAGAAGTCAGCGCCGAAAGTTCACAAAAAATCTGCAAAAAACAATATTGGTCAATCTTTAGAAGAAATTCTGCTAATCAGGAAATGGCACAAACATTACCACAAAAAAATGTGTGCCGAAAGCAATCTGCATGGTGCAGTTCCCCAGCTAGCAAGCCGGTTCTGAGTGCTAGTTTGTGGAGGATGCAACAGACGACTGCAATCTTTATACTTTGCTAGGACTGTACAGCATCGCTCCAGCAATGTGATCCAGGCACCTGAATTGGTTCAAATGCTAAATGTGTGCTCATCTACACCTCCAGTCTGGATAAATACCCGGTTATACCCTCTTCTCAATCATTTAATCATCATTTGACGAAATACAGCTGCCATGACTAATAGAAAATGTCAAAGATAATCTCTTTTAGATTAAATTCTGTTATAGTAAAATGTTAATTGTGAAAAAGTTTGGAGTTTTGTGAATAGTATTGTATAAATGAGCATAAATTTATTTAAATACTCATGGGGCAGGTCTGTTTCAGCACATTTGGCTGCTGGTTAAACTGGATTGCGGGGGGTCAGTGAATAAAACCAGGTTTTTTGCCTAAAAACAGCATTAACTAATTTTGGCCCTAAGACATGGTTCCCACGGTCAAGAAAAACCTGCAAATATCAGAGAATTTTTAAAATGGGGATTTCCAGACTTGGAATTATAGTGAATGTAATTTTTCAAGTCATGCTATGCTTTAAAGCCTTGCGTTGGCTTGCTCTTTGTGAGTGGTCTCTGTAAATCATTTTTAAAAGCTCCTTGGAAATGTCATGGAAAAATTATGGAAATTCATTGGTCAAAAAGCATGGGAAGTCTGGGAACCCTGCTAAGAGTTCATCTTCCTGATTGCCTTATTTGTTGAAATTCTATTGACCTTTCTCTCTTTCTTTTTCAGAGAGCGTAGAGAACAGGAGCTACATGAACAGTACTGCAAGGCCTCCACTCCAGAGGAGAAAGCAGCCGTGCTTCAACGCTACGCTCTCCGTTTCACCATCAGCGACGCCATACTGGAGAAGCTCCAGCTCCCCAAACTGCCTTCTGCTGCCACGCCCATACACACTTCTTTCCGCCAGCCAGTGAAGCAGCCCACATGTCCTGGCCCAGTAGAACCAGAGGTTCCAGAGCCTACACAAACCAACCAAACACACCACAGTGTCCTTGCAGACCAGCAGATGGTACAAAATCAGACACTGGTACAGCCTAAAAGCCCTGAACCATTACCTACAAAGACCACCAAAACTCCAGAAATCTCATCGGCACCCACACGTGCTCCCCCTGCTTGTTCAAAGCCTGTTCCCCTAATCACCCCAAAACCCTACAGCCAGCCCAGATTAAGCCAGGGCCCCTGCAAAACATTGAAGGCAAGAATATCATCCTCAATAACCAATCCATTTAAAGCTGCTGTGTTTAAATTCCACCAAACAGAATTACGAAAAGATTTGCTGTTTCTAAACATTTTCCCCAAACATTCCTCACATCTGCCATCAGGTTCGTTGGGAATGTCTAAAAGGTCTCCCCTTTAGTAGACGAAAGTAGATAAGAGTAGATTGCTGCAGTCAAGGGAGGTAATAAGAGAGCTGCTTTGGCAGACAAATTCCCACTTTGCGAAATGGACCAGCATCTACGCACGCAAGTAAAGGCAAATATCGCATTGAAGTGAATGCAATTGAGTACTGCTGATTTTACATGATGATAGATGCAAGTCATCTAATGTATCTATTACTTAATTCTTTTACTTCCATTTACTATATGTTGGACACTAATAATTTACACAGATGAAAAAAAAAACGATTTAAAACGGATAGTTACGACCCATAATTCTGATTAGATGAGCCGTGTTTAAGCCTTTGTAAAATGACCATAAATCCACACCTTTAAACGCATGGGCTATAATTGCTTGGCTACTGCAAAATTCTACAGTTAGGAAAATTACTTGTACAGTATTACTTGGCAGAAGAATTGTTTATCCTTAATATTAATGATAAATTGAACTGTTTATTGAACACTTTATTGGTGTCTTTTATCATATTTCACCATTTTATAAAAGCAATAAGCCACTTGAGTTTGTGTTTTACAGTGATTTTACCTTGGGTAAGGGGTTTTTATAGGAACGTCACTTCGTGTCTTACCTAAAAAAGCCCCTTACCTATGTTAAATCATTGTAACACAAAGTCTCTCATTGCCTATTGCTTTAATAAGAGTTAATGGACGGCAAGCCGTTTCCCTTTATGCTTTTAGTTTGTGCAGTTGTTTAAGAGTACCTTCTGCGGGGGCCTGGGTAGCTCAGCGAGTAAAGATGCTGACTACCACCCCTGGAGTCACAAGTTCGAATCCAGGGTGTGCCGAGTGACTCCAGCCAGGTCTCCTAAGCAACCAATTTGGCCCGGTTGCTAGGGAGGGTAGAGTCACATGGGGTAACCTCCTCATGGTCGCTATAATGTGGTTCGCTCTCGGTGGGGCGCGTGGTGAGTTGTGCGTGGATGCCGTGGGGAATAGCATGAAGCCTCCATGCGCTATGTCTCCACGGTAACGTGCTCAACAAGCCACGTGATAAGATGCGCAGGTTGACGTCTCAGACGCGGAGGCAACTGAGATTCGTCCTTCGCCATTTTTTATTGTCATAATGCATGGTGAAGGACTACACTACCCATGATCCTCAGGTCCTGGAAAATCCACCAATCAAAGAATCTTGGCAGACAAACTGCTGCAAAAGAGCCCAGCAGCAACAGCCCACATCCATGATGCAATGTTTCATGGGATTGTAGTTCATTCACTAATTAAAGATGTTAATACTTCTCTGCTTCAACTAAAAGTTTGAAATGTGAGTTAATGTTTGTAATGTGGAGCTGGTTGTTTAGTTTCATGGTTTAGAACTCTTTAATGAAGGATTTTATTAAATCCCTATGGGAAAAATGAATGGCAGAAATACTAGCGGAACCAAGACTGAAAAGGCAAAAAGAAAAATGCACGGGCAGTGTTGTGTGCTCTTGTCAGTCGAACAGGCAGTCCTGCCCCAAACTCAGGCCATTGTTAGTTTGAACAACCTGACACAACATCAGGGTTGGGGAGTAACGGAATACATGTAACAGGATTACGTATTTAAAATACAAAATATAAGTAACTATATTCCACTAGGGATAGGACAAAGTATTTTAACATTAAATAAATTACACCCAGCAGCTTTAATAAATGTGTGCATCCTCCAATATGTTCAGCTTGGCATTGTAATGTGTGGTCTTTGTTTTAAATGCAGACTGATGGGCTGGTGCGTGTGAATGGAGAGAGCACTCAAGAGGAGAGAAGAGAGAGTGCAGTTGGAGTGTCTCTAAAGCATCCTGTCTCCTTCTCTTCCTCACCCCCAAAGCCAGCCACTCAGACTCAACAAAATGATGAGCTAACTGTGTTAGAAACTTCACACCACCAGCAAAGCTCGCAGACTTCCTTTCAGGAGAAAGAGGTCGTAAAGAAAGAAAAAGAATGTTCTCTAAGCATTCAGGAAGAGAATAGCAAAGAAGAGACCTCAGCTACACTACAGTTAGAACCAGGTTGAAAACTATAATAATTAACCAAAGTTCTCAATATCCAGATGTTTTTAGTTTTTTTTTTAAAGGAGTCATATAATAAGAAATCCATTTTTTTTCCTGAGTTTGATTTTATTTAAACCTACTGTGACTTTCACAATCTAAATTTTCTCCAAAAAGAGCATTTATTGAATCCAAGTGGCCAAAACGGCTAGTTCCAATGTCAGTACACATGACTGCCCACATATTTTCACATCAAAGATGCCTATTCTGTGTTCAGAAACTTGTCCCGCTCAGTCACGGTGAGGGAAAAGGAAATATGAAAGAAAGTATTTAGCTTAAACACCAGAAGGACCTAAGATTTCTAATATAGCTAGAGAAAGCTATCCGTTAGCATCCCAATTAATGTCTATGGCAGTCTGACATCTGTCACTGGTAAAGCATCTGTTATAATATAATGAAATACTCACAATTTATTCATGACTTGGGGAAAAAATAATAGGGAAACATGCTTTTTGGCACCATTTGGTGTAGTTCTGGCATCTACTAGCAGTGGTTAATGGGGTGATGCTAACCACCTAATTCCTGAGCCCCGGAGAAAAATGAACAATTAAATTTTAGAGTCTGCCAAAATATGACTCCCACAGTCTGACAAAAAAGTGCTTCTCTGCATATCCTTCTGGATCCCAAACAATTAGGAAAGAGTGGCTGAAGTTTATTTTTAGCAATGTCATTTAAGTGTGGGTTGGTTTATGAACCTGTCACAATGTAATGCAGGCTTTGAAGAACAAGAAAACTTTTTATAGGATGGGGCAGAACAAACTACTGTATATTAAATCTTACACTCCATGTGTAAGTATACATGATAAAATTTTATAAGTGGATCACAGGGACAAAAATAAAATGGTTACAAAATATATGACGCCTTTAAAGCAAAGGCAGCATAGATTGAGTTCATTATATTTGCATTTTTTAGCAGGTAAACCGATGGTGAAGCGCCACTGTCTTGTCACAACAACTATTGTGACAGAACTCACTCAGACATACCCCGTCCAACCAAATGACACATCTAGCACTGACCAGGTGGGCCTTGATTTCTTGCTTTCACTTCGATTAAAAAAAAGCATTGAATTGCATCATTAATTGTTTTGAATCATGAAAGCAAATTTTTCTGATTAGGCTTGGCTCTAAAATATTTTGCTGGCTAGAAATCGCTCTTTTGAATGCAACCTCTATAAAAATATTTTTAAAATCCTTATACAGTAAAAGTTATGGAAAAATATATAGAAAATCATTGGTTAAAGGAGTGGGAACCCTGCATTTACTTATAATTACTTAAATTACTTCATTATGTGCCTTGCTTAATAAAGTTCAGTCATGACAACTCTTGGAAAGATTTATCATGTTAATGTGGGTATTATGACATATTTATAGGATATTGGTCTTGGCAGACTAGATCTGCTATGTTGCTGCTGCTGCAGAAAAAGTACGATGACTTGCTACTGCTAGAAAATACACAGACATACTGAGTTAAGCATATGGACATGCTGCTGCTGCTGCTGCTGCACAATTAGACTAAACGCAAGCCATGCTGAATTGAGCATGTATGACATGCTGGTGCACAAATAGACATTACAAACAATCCCAGTGTGGCAGATCTAGAGAAGTGGTGCTGGGGTGGAGGTGGGTTTCAGAGAAAAAAAAAACTCTTGCAGCGCTCTGCAGTGAAACCGGGTTATCTGCAAAACTAAGCAATTTAAATGTTAGATGAAGAGAGAGACGCAAGTTGATTGGATACTCGATTACATGTCAAAGGACCAATCAGCTTACACCATGCGAGCCGATTGGCTTAACATGTCACATGTGAGCGAGCCAACTGGCTAACAGGTAATAAGTTCAAAGAACCTATCAGCTTGCGCCATATAGAGTTGCATGGCAGAACTTTGATCATTTAAATGTGCTACTGCTTGGTTGGAAACTCTGCTTTAATTTTCATATTGAGGTCAATGAAAAGAGAGAGGGTCTATAAATATTTTCTTTTTTAATTCCCATCAGCTTTGTGGCTCAGTCCAGAAGTTATGTGATCTGAGCACATCTAACGAGTCCAGCAAGGCTGACCAGACTTCATACTCACTCTCACTGACAGGTAATACAACTCCAGTCTTTCAGAATGTGATGGGAGCTAAAAATGCACGGTAATGGGCTAGAAATGAATCCTTGCTCAAACTTCCCAACTTTATTAATTTACCTCCTCTTAATCGTCTATTGGGTTACCTTTCTGTTTGGTTTATCTTTTCCACCTCTCTCTCTTGTTTTTTGTCTGTCTTTCTCTTTCATTGACTTATCCTCTTTTCTGATATCATTTGGGGGGTCTGTTAGAGTCCTCACCCACCTCTAAAAGCTCTAGGTTACGCTGGGAGTTCTTTGCTCCAACAGGTAAAACTGATAGATGAACTTAATGGCACAGGACTTCCTTCTTCATGATTGGCAGAGGAGAACATATTCATCCAGCTTCCCATATCTTGTTTGTCCTCCTCCTTTGACTCTCTCTCTCCTCTGGAGGTGCATTATATACGCTTGTCTGCTGAGGGCACTATGATACAGTCACTATGCACACTTTCTAAGCTGGTTTTTAACCTTTCCCACTTAACACAGAGTTATGTGTCAATTTGTCCTCATCCAGCATCTGTAGCATGAACTAAGTCATATGTTGGCACTTCATAAGAGTAGGTTTGATTCAGTCTGTTCATTGTGCAACCGTGCACATCTTTGTAGAAATGGCCATATTGTTCTATGTTATATTGCTTTGAATTTCTTAGGTTTTCATGCCTGTATTGACAGCTCAGAGATAATACACCCCTCTTGTCTTTATCTTTCTCCACCTTTCTCTATCTCCTTTGTTTGTGTTATTTTAGTGTTTAATGCTCTGTGTATCTATGGTCCTGTGCACACCTATTATTATATCCATCTTGGGTGATCCGATCACAAGTGGCCAGGCGAGACTGATTGCTGTTTACTTCTGGTATGTGAATCCTGTGACCACTCGGGATCAGATTTCGAGGGGAGGGTCTCTTATATTTGTGAGTACATACACTTTTACTTCGTCAGTGTGTAACTGCATGCAAAAAAGTAAAAGAAGCTCAAAAAGTGGCACACTCTTGCTCCCAAATATTATACTTTTTTTTTAAATTACAAAACATTTTGGCACCTGTATTTAGAATTGACCACTTGTGATCGGATCACCCGAGACAGATGTTGATATCAGGTGTAAACTGGACCCGTTTAAGCTCCCATGGTTGCTTTCATTGGCATAAGTAGATGTTAAGAAGTATGTGATGAGTTTCTAAAGCCACTGTTTGTCCTTCTCGTTCCTTCACAGAGGGGATTGACTACTCCATTGAATGTGTAAGTACAGCGGTTGTGCCAAGCTCAAACCCATTTTTCAGTTCCAGAATATCTCCTCATCTTTCCTCTTTCTCCCTCACTTTCCAAACTGTTTCCTTTGTTAGTCACTCATTGGAATGGTGTAGGTGTTCCCTGTCTTCTTACTGTCCTCTCCTCTATTTCCTTTATCCTTCTGTATGTGCTTGTGCATCAGATTGAAACCCCAATGTTGAACCTTGCGAAAAGGGTTGACCACTGGACGTGGGATCCTAATGAAGAACGCAGGCGGCAGGAGAGATGGCAACAAGAGCAGGAACGCCTGCTGCAGGTACAATTGTCGGCTTGGGGTTTGACTGAGAGTAGTCTCACTTAGAAATCTTGCAGAATAAAGTCTGGTCCTCATTGCAACTTATTCTGGCCAGGGACTGACGACTTAGATAGGAGGAGACCGTCTGACTGACATGTAAAGCGACCTACCACAGTTTGTTTTGTTTTTATGTGCCACTTAGGTATCTATTAGCTATCTGAAATAATTCTACCACAATAATAGACAATGGAAGAAAATAGTTCAAATAATGCTGTTGCTCCATGAACAGTTGTATAAAAAAAACACCCCAAAATAGCAGAAGATGTGTATAGACTTTGTGATCAGAAAGCATGGCTTCCCCTAAAATTTAATAAGAAATGCTGCAATGACGTTACATATCTGTACAAATAATCTAAATACATTAAATATCACACAATATGTACAACGCAATCCACCTTTTTCTACATGAATATGTCCATAGAAGACAGCACAGAGTGCTATTGAAGCTGTTCTTTAAAGGGGTAGTTCACCAAAAAATTTAATTTATCTCATCATTTACTCACCCTTATGCCATTCCAGATGTGTATGACTTTATTTCTTCTGCAAAACACAACCAAAACTTTTTAGAAGTATATTTCAGCTCTGCTGGTCCTCACAATGCAAGTGAATGGTGACCAGAACTTTAAAGGTCCAAAAGGGACATAAAGGGAGTATAAGAGTAATTCTTAAGACTCCAGTGGTTAAATCCACATCTTCTGAAGCAATATGATAGGTGTGGATGAGAAACAGATCTATACTTAAGTCCTTTAACTTTCACTTCTACATTCTGGTGTGGAAGTGACTTTAACTTTCACATTCAGCCATCTACTGGTCAAAGATGGAGATTGAGAGTAAAAAAGGACTTAAATATTCATCTGTTTCTCACCCTTACCTATCATACCGCTTCTGAAGATATGGATTTTGCCACTGGAGTCATATGGATTACGTTTATGCTGCCTTTATGTCCTTTTTGGACCTTCTGATTTCTGGTCACCATTCACTTGCATTGAATGGACCAACAGAGCTGAGATATTCTTCCAAAAACCTTCAGTTCTGCAGAAAAGGAAAGTCATGCACATCTGGGATGGCATGAGGGTGAGTAAATGATGAGAATTTTCATTTTTGGGTGAACTATCCCTTTAATGGGAGTCTATGATAGATACCTGTTCCATTCAATTCAGTGGCGAAAAAGATCAGCACTGATTGAACAGTAAGCTCTAAGCATGTTATTTTGGTTTCCACCCAGATGCCTTTCTTCTCTGGGAGTCTAACAAACAGCATCATGAGTGCTATTTGTATTAGATCAGCATCTGATTGCCAATTGGACAATGTGTTTCAATTAATGTATTTTTGTCCCCCCCTGGAAGCCCGGCTTCTCTATATGATGATTGGTCAAGCTCTCAAATGGGCAGTACTTCGCAACAAACGGCCAATAATTGAAGTGGTCATATACCTGTTTGACAGCCTATTAAATGTAAAAGCACAGCGCAGAGTGTTCGGTGACTCGGAGATACACGTGCAGTTTTTTGCAATCGGACGTAACACACTTGTTTAAGCCTTCATAATCGATTATTTTTGCAGATTTCTTTGCAAAAACAGATTTGAGTTTAATTATTTATTTTTGTTAAAGGGATAGTTCACCCAAAAATTTAACTTCTCTCATCATCTGGAATGGCATGGGTGAAATATCCCTTTTAAGAAAGTTTGAGTAGTTTTGGGAGCAACATTGCTGACACCTCAAACAATAGTCTGCGCTTCCCCACTTTTGAAAAGCACAAGCCGTCTGTATCAGATGTTCAGTGAATGGACTGTGGCTGGTCTGTGGGTGTGTCGTCTGAGAGAAATGCACACCTGCTTTTCTGGAGCAGCAACTTCCTCTGAACTGTGTTGGTTTTTGGTGTAGGTGTCAGCATTTAGGATAGCATTACATTTGTCTTTCTCTGTCTTCCCTTCATTTGCTCTCAAATCCATTGTACTGTTGTCTTCTGTAGGAACAAATCTCCTCTTTTTCTCTCTTTGTCCCTCAATCTTTTTAACACTCTCTCTCAGATTATTTAATCCCTCTTTTTCTCTCTCTGCAGGAGAAATATCAGAGAGAGCAGGAGAAGTTGAAGGAGGAGTGGGAGAGAGCACAGAGAGAAGTGGAAGAGGAGGAGAGAAGACACCTTGAAGAGGTGCGTCATCTCATTCTTTCCACAACACAGATCACATTAACACACACACACCCTCCACCTGGGACTAATAAAGTCTTAATCTACAGGAGAGGCGAATTCTGGAGGAAACCGTGACCCCACTGACCCCTTGCTCCGCAGTTTTGTCATCCAGAAGAATTACAGAGCCCCCCTGCCTCAGCCAGCCTCCACATGACACCATTGTCCTCTCATTGGCTGATTGGGAAAGGAAACAGGAAATACTGGAGAGACAGGCAGAGACGAACCAGAGCAATGGACTGACACACAGGTGGAATAAAAACAAAATACATTAGAACAAATATACCCCTTTTCCACTGAAACAGTGCATATGCTGGTGCTTGGCTGGGGTATTTGTGAACTTCTGTTAGAACCAACACCTATTTCTGCTGATTTGAGAGCCGAAACAATGACATAACTATGTTACCACAGTAACCTGCCCACAAATAAACATAGTGGTCTTTGTTGACAAGTCTTAAGGCTGAAATATATTGCACCCAAGTACGTAAATGCAGACACTTCTGGCTACGCAAGCACGATTTCGTGCGTTGTTACGTTTCAAAATGTGTCAGGCCGCATTTTGAAACAAAATAAAGAATGAATAGTCCAAACATTTTGTCTTTTGCTTAGCCACGACAGACTCCAGAGACTCCAACTTTTTGGAGACAAGTCTAAAGGCTAAAACATATTCTACCCAAGTACATGAACGCAGATGCTTCTGTCGACGCTAGCTTGATTTCGTGTGTTCTTGCTTTCCGAAATGTGTTCTGAAATTCACGTTGCATTCTCAACATGGCCACAATCTCACGCTATAGCAAGATTAGTGTGAACTGTACACTTCTATGGTGAATTTTCTGTTTCAAGCCATTACTGTCATGCTGAGCAAGTAAATTAAAGTCAGTATATTTATAGCAACTTACCAGAAAAATAACACATCCAGTTTAATGGCACAGACGTTTGAAGGTAACTCTATCACCCCCTTGAGTACTGAGGTTTGTTATTGCCACAGTAAGACATGAACGCACTTTAAGTATGTTTGATAGGACCGCGCGTTGGCAATGTGGTGGCCTAGTGCTCGCATCTGTGTACGCGTGTTAGTGTAAATGGTTTCTGGCCTTAGTCCTTAATTTTGAGAACTTATCTTAACATCCAAAGTAATTTAATTTATCATCTTTATGCAATCACTAGCTGGCTTTGATATACATCATTTAAATATTCAAAAAATTACATTCATAATAATCAATTCTCACATATGATTGTGCCAAATCGGACACTTAAAGTGAGAACAGATTTGTTAATTATAATAGGAGCAGTCCAGTTTTCTTTTGCACTTTAAGTTGTTGTTTTTGTGAAAACTGTACTTGTTGAAGACATTATCCAGCCCACCACCCCCTGGTTTCTGGTTTGAGAACAGGATGTTTAAGTGGGTGGTGCAGAGCTGATCTTTCTGGCCCAGAAATGTATTTTTTGCTGGAAATTCAGTTTTGTTTTTTTGTTTTTCAGATTGAGTACTGGCACCTTATCAGGTGGAAAAGGGGTAACAGACAAATAAAATTGTAATGTTGACTTCATAACATATTTGGCTGTTTAAATGCTAATGAAACCTCTCTGTCTTAGCACTGATGAAGTAATCACAGCTGCTCAACAAAACAGTCAGAGAACTGAACCTCAGGAGAGCCAAACAGCTACACCACAACTGCAGTTTACTGAGGGTAAGACATGCGCGCACACACACACACACACACACACACACACACACATACACACACACACACACACACACACACACATATATTATATATATACTGTATACACACTGGCGGCCAAAAGTTTGGAATAATGTACAGATTTTGCTCTTATGGAAAGAAATTGGTACTTTTATTCACCAAAGTGTCATTCAGCTCATCACAAAGTATAGTCAGGACATTAATAACGTAAAAAATTACTATTACAATTTGTAAAAAAATAAAAAATTCAAAACTTCTTAAACAGTAGTTTCTCATCAAAAAATCCTCCACGTGCAGCAATGACAGCTTTACAGATCTTTGGCATTCTAGCTGTCAGTTTGTCCAGATACTCAGGTGACATTTCACCCCACACTTCCTGTAGCACTTGCCATAGATGTGGCTGTCCTGTCGGGCACTTCTCACACACCTTACAGTCTAGCTGATCCCACAAAAGCTCAATGGGGTTAAGATCCAGAACACTCTTTTCCAATTATCTGTTGTGCAATGTCTGTGTTTCTTTGCCCTCTCTAACATTTTCTTTTTGTTTTTCTGTTTCAAAAGTGGCTTTTTCTTTGCAATTCTTCCCATAAGGCCTGCACCCCTGAGTCTTCTCTTTACTGTTGTACATGAAACTGGTGTTGAGCGGGTAGAATTCAATGAAGCTGTCAGCTGAGGACACGTGAGGCGTCTATTTCTCAAACTAGAGACTCTGATGTACTTATCCTCTTATTTAGTTGTACATCTGGCCTTCCACATCTCTTTCTGTCCTTGTTAGAGTCAGTTGTTCTTTGTCTTTGAAGACTGTAGTGTACACCTTTGTATGAAATCTTTTCAGTTTTTTGGCAATTTCAAGCATTGTATAGCCTTCATTCCTCAAAACAATGATTGACTGATGAGTTTCTAGAGAAAGCTGTTTCTTTTTTGCCATTTTTGACCTAATATTGACCTTAAGACATGCCAGTCTATTGCATACTGTGGCAACTCAAAAACAAACACAAAGACAATGTTAAGCTTCATTTAATGAACCAAATAGCTTTCAGCAGTGTTTGATATAATGGCAAGTGATTTTCTAGTACTAAATGATCAATTTATCATGATTACTCAAGGATAAGGTGTTGGAGTGATGGCTGCTGGAAATGGTGCCTGTTTAGATTTGATCAAAAATGACTTTTTTCAAATAGTGATGGTGCTGTTTTTTTAAATTAGTAATGTCCTGACTATACTTTGTGATCAGCTGAATGCCACTTTGGTGAGTTAAATTACCAATTTCCTTTCGAAACAGCAAAATCTGTAAATTATTCCAAACTTTTGGCCACCTGTGTGTGTGTGTGTGTATACATACATACACTACCGGTCAAAAGTTTTGAAACACTCATTCTTTATTATAATTTTTTTTTTCACATTTTAGAATAATAGTAAAGTCATCAGAACTATGGAATAACATAAATGGAACAATGGGAATTATGTTGACAAAATCCAAAATAAATCAAAACTGTGTTATATTTTAGCATCTTCAAAGTAGTCACCCTTTGCCTAGAATTTGCAGACATGTACTCTTGACATTTTCTCAACCAACTTCTTGAGGTATCACCCTGGGATGCTTTTTAAACAGTATTGAAGGAGTTCCCATCTATGTTGGGCACTTATTGGCTGCTTTTCTATATTATTTGGTCCAAGTCATCAATTTCAAAACGTTTTTTTATTTTTTATTAAATTTTAGTTTTGTAATGAAATAAATGAATATGGTGGCACAATTATATTTTTGTCTACAGCACTAATTTCAAACATTTAAGCATACGCCTTCAGATCAAAAGATTTTTAAGATCATGGGAAACATTTCAGTCAAGTGTTTCAAAACTTTTGACCGGTAGTGTATATATATTCTAGGGCTGAGTGAAATGATGGCAACTGTATATACTGTGCAACAGTAGAAATTTGTCAACTGGTAGAGATTGCTTTACCCTTTATACTGTGCTGAGATGCAGAATATATTGGCACCATTATTATGTTATTGGCCCAATATTAGTGATTTTTTTCAAATGTATTGATATCGGTCGATATTGAATCTTTATCAGCTGATGTTGGTTTTTTAATTGTGGACCACTAAAATTTAGACTGCTTTTGCTTACTTTTAGCTTAAAGTGACAGTGATAAATTACTGCAAAAAATGTAAATTTTTAAGAGCACCTTAGTGTGTGAGTTATCATATATAAGGATAGGAGAGTTGCATGCATTTATGCAAAACATTAAGCTCTTCAAGAAATAAGTTAATTTCTTGAAAAAAGTAGAAACAACCTTTTAATGCTGCTTTGAAATGTGTACTAAACTTATTTCAGCTCTGAATTATGCTTATTCATTTATGAAATGATTTATATTATCAAATTTCATATTGTGTCCTGCATCATGCCTTTTAGTTTAGAAACACTTACTATCTGTGTTTATCTCTGGGCTACAAATGCTCATAGTTGTAGCTTTATAAATAAAAAACTGCAATATAAAACTGCTTGTTTTATAGATTTTACATAGAAATATAGGCTACATCAACCAATACAAACACACTGTCCATTTAACTGGGGACTAAAAAAGGTTCAAGGAACGAAAACGAAAGCTGAAAACAAAGTAAATTTTTGGCAGAACGTAACCGAAAACGGGAACAAAGTGATTTTCAATTGTTCCAGAGGAAAATCTTTATTTTTTAAATGCTGGTAGCTGGTTATAACCGGTTCATTTTGTTCCGATAATGTTTTTATGAAACCAAAGGCCAAAGGGTTTATCACAGTAAATTTTGGAACTACACCACTTCAGGTTGCCTGAAGAAATGAAACATGTGCTTTGATCCTGAAGGAAACTGCTGCATCACACATTTCTTTGCCTAACTGGCCATTGTGGATGTGGCATTCTGTGAATGAAGACCTTTTTAACAACTATGTATAATTACTACATATACATGCACATCTAATCCAGATACAAGGAAAACATTATTAGGGGTACAAAGTACATTACTCAGTTGTTTCCAAGTCTTAAATTAATTATTGTTAGATATGATGCATTAATACAGATTTGATGCTGCTGGGTTTTGACTGAGAAGCAGATCTGTAATTAAAATTATGTTAATTGACTGTTAATTAACTGTATGTCTGTTATGATTTCTATTCTGATAAATCTACCACACAAGAAAAAATTTAATTGCTTATTTTTGCTTATTTTGGTGAGGCAAGTGGCTTATATTGGGCTTGTTTTTCCAGACCAGGTTAATTGTTTCTCTTGCAAGATCTGGCAACATTGCACTTGGTATTTCACCCACCACAAAAACATTTTGTTTTTAGTCCCTGTGTTCAACTAAAAGACAGAATGCCACTACAGTACACATTTAGAGCTGTTGAAATTAGCAGACACTTATACTTCTTTGTGTGTTACTGCAGATGGCTCATGGAACTGTAAGTCTAAAAGCAGACAAGAGGATTTGAAGAAAACTGCCTCACTGGACCGTAAACAGAGTCCACCCCAGAGCCAGACCGCAGGAATGAGGAGGTGTGTATGTGTGGGAAAGCATGCAGTCTTGCTTAAACACATGTATGCCAAAAGGCTGCTTGGCTTTGCTATGTGCGGAGGATGTTTTATAGATCAGATCATTTTTTTATTTTGTTTTTTGCCACATGGAACATTTTTGCAAATTGTATGCTTGTTTTGTGTATGTATGTGTGTGCGTGTGTGGGGCTGTTGGCAGGACTGGGTCGTGTGAAAATGTATTAGGAACACAATCATCAAAATCACCTTCACCATCACAAGACACGTCGCCTCCATCCCCCAGCAGGTACGAGCCTTCACTCCAACACATACTAGAGTTCACATACAGATATGTGTTTCTGTATGTGGAGCGTTTAAGTAATAGGCATCCCTAGGTGGAATCTGCTTTTTTTTCTTTTCTTTTTTTTTTACATTTTCAGTGCTGATTTTGGGAGGATATCAGCAGAGTTCTGCGAAATGGATTTAAACATGCCAAAATGTTTTAAGCAGAGCTGAGACAACACTTAAATATAACGCATTAGCCAATATATTTAACAAACAGTAAATGCAAAGGGCAGGGGATGTGTAGAACTTTGAACGACGCATGTTTGCATTCTACAAAAATCTATGAAGCTTTCTGCTAGGATCTGTGGGCGCAGATTCTGTTTTTGCCTGTTAATGGGCTACAAATGCACTTGAGCTAGACACAGTGAATCTGTCATGCTGTTGAACTGGCATTTAAGATACTGTATAATGCATCTATTCAAAATGTAAGTATTATGTATGGCAGAGTGGCCACCGTGATTCTAAGCCATTGTCAATATTTCATTTCAGGAGTTACATAAACATGCTGAATGCTTATGTAAGCAAAATTCCATACATGTTTTCAGTTGCATTTCCGCTTGTTACCACTTTCCTAAATTCATGCCAGCTCAAGTGCATGCTGTCATTAAATAGTAAGACATTCTGAAATGCATGTGCATTTTTTGATTAATCATTTAGTAAAAAGAAAACAAATTAGAAAAATGCAAAATAAATTTTTACTAGTGGACTTTGAACCCCACTGTGTGAGTATATACACCGATCGGCCACAACATTAAAACCACCTACCTAATATTGTGTAGGCCCCCCTCATGCCGCCAAAACAGCACCAACCCTCACCACAGTTGTACAGAGCGGTTATCTGAGTTACCGTAGACTGTCAGTTTGAACCAGTCTGGCCATTCTCCATTGAACTCTCTCGTCAAAAAGACATTTCTGTCCACAGTACTGCCGCTCATTGGATGTTTTTTGTTTTTGGCACCATTCAGAGTAAATTCTAGAGACTGTTGTGTGTGAAAATCCCAGGAGATCAGCAGTTACAGAAATACTTAAACCCTCAGCCTGTCTGGCACCAACAATCATCCATGTGATTATCTAATCAGCCAATCGTGTGGCAGTAGTGCAGTGCATAAAATTATTCAGATATGGGTTAGGAGCTTCAGTTAATGTTCACATCAACCATCAGAATGGGGAAAAAATGTGATCTCAGTGATCTGGACCGTGGCATGATTGTTGGTGCCAGATGGGCTGGTTTGAGTATTTCTGTAACTGCTGATCTCCTGGGATTTTCTCACACAGCAGTCTCTAGAATTTACTCTGAATGGTGCCAAAAACAAAAAAACATCCAGTGAGCGGCAGTTCTGCGGACGGAAATGCCTTATTGATGAGAGAGGTCAACAGAGAATGGTCAGACTGGTTTGAACTGACAAAGTCTATGGTAACGCAGATAACCACTCTGTACAATTGTGGTGAGAAGAATATAATCTCAGAATGCTATTCTGAGATGCGGGTTGGCGCTGTTTTGGCAGCATGAGGGGTACCTACACAATATTAGGCAAGTGGTTTCAATGTTGTGGCTAATCAGTGTATGCATATACTGTAAAATTCAAAATTCAACTTTTCATTCAACTTGTTATGCTGATAATAATTTCTAAAGACAAGTTTTGTATTCATTTAGAAAACACTGTAAAATGTAAGACTTTTAGACCCCACTGTATGTACCTTACAAATATTATTATGTTCTAATTAGTGCTGTTCTATTCATAAAGTTTATTTATGTGAGTTTTTTTGCAGTAAATTATGGTTTTGCACACTCTGCAGGTCGGTAAGTGGAAAGAAGCTCTGCTCTAGTTGTGCGCATCCATTGGGCAAAGGAGCAGCTATGATCATTGAAACCCTGGGGCTGTACTTTCATATTCAGTGTTTTAAGGTAATGTTCAATTGTGTTTCTCTCTGTATATGTACAGTATGTGGGTACTATGTGTATCCTCTTACACTGATAATTTATGTGTTCTAGTGTGGCATATGTAAAGGGTTACTTGGCGACGTAAGTGCAGGAACTGACGTCAGAATTCGAAACGGACTCCTTAATTGTCAAGAATGCTACATAAAATCACAGGGTGAGTTTTAAGCGTCTCAAACATGCTCACCTTTTTGTTCCTAATTGTGCCGGTTTTTTTGTCACAAAATGAAGAATGAACAGTCCACAAATTCCGTCTTCTGCTCAGCCACAACAGACCCATAGACACCAACGTTTTTTTCTTTTACTGTAAATATATTGGCGACAATAGTGAAAGTGCTGCTTGGGTCTGATTGGTGCCACTTCAATTTCAATAATGCCGTAATACGTTTAGTCAACATTGTAAAATGTTACCGAGATCTTTTACCAAATCTTTACAAAAAGATTTATATTGTAGTCTGACAAAAGACGGTTCATGTCACACAGTCTGAATTGTCTACTATCCAAGATCTCACAGTCTGATCATACACTCTGACAAGCAACAATCATAAAGGATAGGAAAAAAATGCAGTCTACAACACCAGGCTTTAACATGTATTAAGTGTTTTTGGGACATAGCAGAAGAGCTGCAAACAGTGCTAATGGAAATGTTTGCTGTATGAACTTTATTTTTTTATTAAAAAAAAAAGTTTATTTTTTTATTTTCCCCTTTTTCTCCCAATTTCAAATGCCCAATTCCCAATGTGCTTTTAAGTCCTCGTGGTCGCGTAGTGATTCGCCTCAGTACGGGTGGCGGAAGACAAATCCCAGTTGCCTCCGCGTCTGAGATCATCAACCCGCGCATCTTATCACGTGGCTTGTTGAGCGCGTTGCCACGGAGACATGGCACATGTGGGGGCTTCACGCCATCCACCGCGGCAACCACGCTCAACTCACCACGCGCCCCACTGAGAACAAACCACATTATAGCGATCACAAGGAGGTTACCCCATGTGACTCTACCCTCCCTAGCAACCGGGCCAATTTGGTTGCTTAGGAGACCTGGCTGGAGTCACTCAGCACACTCTGGGATTCGAACTAGCGAATTCCAGGGGTGGTAGCCAGCGTCTTTACCACTGAGCTACCCAGGCTTTATTAATCTTTTTGGAAGGATGTTATAGCAATCAAACAGATCTTTATGTGGCTCCTCTTTCCTTGCAGCTGCTGGCCAGCCAACAACATTGTGATGCCTCTGCACTCCTGACGAGCAACTGCATCCAAAATCAAGTTGAACCAAGCCAGGACCATACCCAAGAAGAAATAATTTTATGTTTCCAACATTGTTCCTGAAAGCACAATCATGCATAGACTTTAAGTCAATACTGAAATCATGAGTACAACCGGTCTTCTTCTGGACTACGTTAGACTGTAAAGCAAAGACTGTTTTTGTGCTTGTTGAAGTAGGGTTATATCACGTACATGGTGAAAATATAGTCCATAAAATATTAAAGCGAGTTCATACTATAAAACTAGTAGCTTGTTCATACTATTTGTATTAAAATGTATAATGAGAAGTAATAGAAGCGACACTTTACCTCACAGTGTCCATGTTACACACATTACGTATTTCTGAAATTTTGATAGCAATAACAAGTGTAATTAAAAGCTCTTCCACAAAAAAAAAAAAAAATACAAATTGACTACAAGTTGGTCTTGAGTATTACCAAAGACAGTCTAGGATGAGGAAATAGGGTATAAGAGAAATTAATGGGAGAAATCGCTTGGCTCAAGATGGCTGCTATAGAAATGGAAGTCCCGCCTTTCAGTTTAAAGAGCCAATTGCATTTTTGATAGAGTCTTTCAACTCTAGAAAACACATGCACAATAACCAGACCGAAATTAAAAATACATTAAGTGGTTTGAGGTTAAGAAGTCAAATTTATTATACCACTTTCTTCCATTTGCTGACAGTGTGTTATTGAAAGATAATCTTGGCAAACAGATTTTGGTCTTTCCCCATTCAGGTAGATATAAGCTGTTTATGAGCCAATGACATAAAATAGAAGCCTGGGGTGGGGGGGCTTATTTATGTTAATACACAGTAACATGGGCACTGTAATGTAGAGTGCCACTAAACTGTTCATTACTATTGTGAGGAATTTGGAACACAAGGAAGCGCATCAAGTTTTTTCCATCCAAAAAATCTTTCAACTAATTCTGTGTTTCTTGAGGGAAGCATGTACAAGGAGAACAGCAGAGGACCTAATACGAAGCCTTGTGGCACTCCATACTTGTGTTTCTCAATGTGGTTGTGGTCGGATAATATTATTATATTAATAATACATCATCTCTGTTTTTCTAAGCCAGCAGGTCTCTCAAATTATTCGGCCAGAAACTCTGTGTACTTCTAATAACAGATGAACACATGATTTGCAACACTTAGGTCTGGCGGATTTGTGCTTATGCCTTAACTGACAATATGAAATGAACACCAATAAGATTGACCCCTTACTTTTTTGTAGTTTGAAAAAATGTCTTGATGAACTGGAATAGTTTTGATTAAAATGTTCTGTTCCCTTCTATATTTTGCATTGAGGGGTTTGATACTTTATTTGTGCAGTATTGTTTAAGAGGACGTGTAGAGAGCATGTTGTTTCATGGCGCATTCAGCTAGTGTGTAGATCTTTACATTTCCAGTAGATTCTATTTCTTACTTTCTTTTATTAATATGTACATGTTTTGCTCTGCATTTGAATGGCTAGAAGCTTGCATGATCCCTGAAACTTTCCTTGGATACACTTTACATTACAGTGTCCATGTTACAGATATTACATGCTACTAAAATTAAAAACATTACCAATGTGCTATTACAAGCAGCTCCACATAATTATATACTAAGTGCTTGGTGTTTATTAATAAGATATGTACTGACATGGACACTGTAATGCAAAATGTGACCCTTTTAGTTTAAAAATATCTAGTTAAAATCTGTTTTATTTGTTTTGTTGCCTTTGCTCTCTTCTTAACTGCAATGTTGTGCCTTAGAAATGTGCTCCTAGATAAATTCTAGTGTTGGCCACCCTTGCATCCAAAGCTTCAATTTACCAATGTAAATTGGTTAGAGATTTATGCATATGCACTGAGCACTCTGCTTCTACCCTGGTACTTTATTCAGTAATTCTTTAAGCGAACGAACAATAGATTTAAAAATGGAAAGCCCACCTTCTGTATGTAAGCAGTTTAGTCATTTCATGTGCATTAAGAGATGTGAAATTGTTGAACATCCATATTTGTTAAGCTCTAAAGAAACTGAAAAGGCCTTTATTTTCAATGGAATATCCATGCCACAAAGGCAGATTGTATTCAGCAATGTCAGCAAATAACTCCTGCTCATACTTTCTGTTAATATTTGAGATTAAAAAGACATTGTCATTTACATCTGGGGGATTTTGACAATTGCCTGTATATCATTTGTTTTATTTATGTAACATGTAAGAATATGAACTGTAACTAGAGCAGCAGTAAGGCAATAATTTCTGGAAAGAGTAGCCAAGGAGTGTGTGACAATTACCTTTGTATTCTACGTATATTTATTATACCCTCTCAAAATGAGTGATATATGACAACCTACAAGATGCTGAAATGCAATGGCTTTTATAGCAAGTGTATGTTTTTTAAATAAACTATAATAAACTATTTTAAATGCACCTATATTCTACCTGGATGGTTGTGTTTGTGACTGTGAGAAGACTGAAAGAATTGGATTAGAAAAAAAACTTTTATACCTAATGTTTTAGCATTAATCCTTGTGTGATTTTAATTTTAAGACACAAGGGCTATCGGTGTTCGTATGTACATTTTTGGTGACAAAATGTTGGTTTTACTCAATCAATCATACTGTTCTTAACAAGAATGGTTCTAGGACAACAAAATGCAGTGTTCTATGTATGTTGCTAAAACACAGCGGCTTCAAACATCTGTAACAAGATGCTGAGGTATGACTGTGTATAATTTATGTTGTAGAAGAAAGCGTCCAAGTATCTTCAAGTAATTTTCACCACAGACCTTTAGTCATAAATCCAAAACTGCCGTTATAAAAACCCATAGGAAAATCCTGATGGAACCCATGGCTCGAAATTGCTAAATCTCTTCCAGGGTTTTGGACCACAGCCTGAACAGCATTTTTACAATGAGCTTTATATCCAGATAAGATTATGCACATGACAGTCAACTTTGGTGGGAAATGCCTTTTTTGTTTCAGTAGATGGTTTGTGTAAAATCTTAAATTATTTCATTAGAAGTGATGCAGATCTTTGAGACTCCTAAATGTACCCCACAGCAGACAAATCTAAGCACATGGTATCCCACTCCTCAACAACATGAAACACAATATGATCATATATTTGACCCTTCAAAATATTTACCTACTTACATACAATCTTTCCACTACAGCCAGTTGATAAACAATTTTGTTTTCCAAACATATTTTTATATTAATATAAACGTATCTTGTGGGGCCTGGGTAGCTCAGCAAGTAAAGACACTGGATGCCGTACCTGGAGTCGCAAGTTCAAATCCAGGGAGTGCTGAGTGACTCCAGTCAACCAATTGGCCCGGTTGCTAGGATGGGTAGAGTCACGTTGGGTTACTCTCCTCGTGGTCGCTACAGTGTGGTTAGTTGTGTGTGTGTGTGCCGCTGAGAATAGCGTGAAGCCTCCACACGCACTGGGTCTCCGCGGTGAAGCACTCAACAAGCCACGTAATAAGTTGCGCGGACTGACAGTCTCAGACGCCAAGACGATTCGTCCTCCACCACCCCGATTGAGGCCAGTTACTACGCCACCACGAGGACTTAGAGCGAATTGGGCATGCCAAATTGGGGAGAAAAGGGGAGAAAATACAACAAAAGAAAACATTATATATAAACATATCTCTGTCCACATTTCAGCTTACACTATTACTGCTATGTGCCTTCAATTCAGGCTTTCCTTTAGAATTGATATAAAAATGGTTTAATTTTAATTTGACTGTTAAAAGTTCAAATAATAACTGATTCAACCAAACGATATGACACTTGATGTAAAGACGTAGCCATCCACAATTATTGCCCAATCATAGGACATCTGATTACGTCAAGGGCAGGACTAGATGCAGTTTCAATGTCAAATGAATGAAAACTTGTCAACTGTGTTACATAAACTAAGCTTAACATAATTATGTAAACATGTAATAATTCAACTTAATTCATCTTAAAAGTTTTTATTTTATTCGCCATCTTCAATACATAATTTTGTAATTGTTTTAAATTGTATTTAATTTAAATTCATTTTGAATTTGCAGAAACAACATTTCATTGTTACCAAAAACTGATGCATGCTGTATTTAATAAGCTTTGATTTGTTATTATTTGATTTTGTTTTGATTTGATTGGAACGTTCTAAACCGCGCTGATCGTGCATTTATTGGTAACAGCTCTCACACCAATATTGAATTCCTTTGCGAGCAGACATACATTGAACCAAAATGACCTCTGTCATCTTTGACTGTCTCGGCCGAGGACGGCTGAAGATAGCGACGGCCCTCGCTGTCACCGCAGGAGGGTTATACTGCCTTTACAGGTGTGGCTTACTTACAAAGTCTTCTCTTCTGGATCGGCGGATTCAGAGAGTCGAGGCGGACCATCACTGGACCGAAGGTGGGTACAAACACGGGCGTAGATTCCAGGGGGGATGGGGGTGAGGTACCCCCCAATATTTATACCATTATCAATGGAAACGGCTAATGTTGTTAAAGACTGATGCTAGTTTGACTAGTGCAAATTTTGGCATTTTATAGCAGCTAACTTGCTAATTACATTACTGTAGTGGTCGCTACTATTTATCTTCTCCGAGACCCTTTTTTTTTTTCTTACCAGCAACACATTTATTTTATATCCCTTGTCTACACTAGCATAAAAGCTCATTTTTAATTTTTGTATGTGTATCTTGATATTTGTTATTTAGCAAATTGAGCACGTTGCTATAGTAACGTGACGCAAACTTAAAACAGCGTGTCAGGATGAAAGATGTCTTTTGCGCTACAGGAGTTTTGTGTTTGTTTTGTTTAGGGTGCATAACAGTTCTGGAGGGCTCTCCTGTTACCTCTGAGGTAAGATTGGGAATACTGACCAAAATGTGACTGTACATCATTCCAAAATCTATCTATCTTTTTATGACAATTGACTTAAAATTCACATTAATCTTAGTGTATTTTCAATCTTGCTCAGGATCTCAGTGATGCTTTGGAGTTGCACCCAACTTTGGATTTTGGAGTGCTTGCCTTAGTCCCGGTGAGACTGAGATGTTGCTATGTCACTTAAATTTTGTAAAGAATTTCTTTCATTTTCTCTCTTTTCCCAATCATATGCATATTCTGTAAGTGTACGGCACTTTCATTTTCTCACACACAGTTGAGCCAGATGGGCAGACTGAAGCCAGCGTGGGGGACTACACGCTTTCAGTTCACTGACTCCGAGGAGTCTGAGTTTGAGGTACCAGACCATTCATTTAGCAAATGAATATCTGTTTTGCTGGGAATGAAAACTGAATGGTGTCCCTAGAGGACGGCCAGTTGAAAATGTGTAAATTCTGATTGTTTGTCATAATCATCACAGCGTCTAGAGATGAAATATTGCTTTGTGCACATGGTGAGAGGTGTAGAGACGAGGCTTTTGTGGGCACTTTCCACTGAGAAGACTATGCTGGATCCAAACGTAAGAGCCTTTTATATATGGTAATTTAATTAAATAGTCGCTGTTGTTCAGTGTTCACAAAGTTAACATGATCACTCTTTCCCTTCCAGGGCAGACCATACTACCGCATGATCAAGCAGGCTTGCTTTGGTGCAGGGGTAATTCACATTCCAAACTTTTTCCTAGTGAATTTGACCCTTTAATATCAGAATCAGAAATTTGAAAATGTACACACTGTGTCTTCTTTCTTAGCTTGTGTGTGGGCAGATAATGCAGTATGTCACCCATTTGCGCTTAGAGACGACTGTCGAAGTCCACTATGGATTCCACTCGGTAAATATGGGATTGTTCTCTACTCCCATAAGAACACTAATGTTGTGTCAATCAGGTTACTGATTCCAGGTTACTGTAAATAGAGAAACTGACGTGTTCATGTATTTTCACTGCCTCTGTGTGTCTTGGATTTACAGCACACACACCTCTCAGTGGCCCATTTCATCATGAGTTTTGGGATGGACGGCCAGATCACAACCTCTTCGTGGGCCGAGGAGGAGTCATTTGACTGTCCTTCTGAGTCTGATTCGGGCCCAGAGTCTGAGTACTCAGATTATTCTGAGGTAACTTGAAAAAACCTTGTGCTCTAGTCCAAAATTGAGGCCATGTTTTCAGGGTGTTTGAAACACTGTGTTTTGTAGGGCAGTGATGATGAGGATCTGACTCCTGTGGAGAGGGAGCTTCCTAACACCAGGTGAGTGTAGTTTATCATGTTTGCAGTTGGTCACAAATGCCAGTTTGTAACTTTACTATAGATTGCACTTGTTACAGATGTTGTCTCTTTCTCTTACAGCCTCCATCTTCACAGTCTTTATGTCTTTGACGTCCCAATGAAGCTCGAGGCTCTACGCTTGGCTTTCTCTGTGAGTACCAGTCTCAAAGCTTTGTTTTATGTTTGCATGTCTGCCAGTTGTTGTGGACACTGCAGGGTTTTAATGGTATCTTCTCTTGCCCTACAGACACTGCTCTCCCGTGGCAATGTGCAGAATACTCTGTACGTGGCTGGGAAGAACTTGCTGTCACATCTGGTGGCTGCCAATAAACAGGTAAACCTTAATTTCATTCGTTTTCATTCAGACTGATAGTTTGGAGCACATGTTGACAAGATGTTACTCGTTGCTCTTGTCTTCAACAGGATGTGAATACCTTCAAGGAGGCCTATGACCGCGTCATTCGTCTCCTGAGACGGTCAGACCAGCGGGATGCTGTGAAGAAGGAGCTGCATGATGTTGGAGTAAGTGCCTGGTGGTTTTTACTATGAAAACATGCCACCACATATGAGACATCCTTTGCTACTCCAGTCTTTATCAAACCAAAAATAATATCAAATATAATAGTATCAGAATAATAACAGCTGGTCCTTCTGATCCAGGTTCATCAGTTGAACTTCCTAGATGTCTTCTTTGAATTCATCCTGGTTGGCCTCGTCCAGAACAACTTGCCTGAGGCTGTGAGTGTCAAATCAACATTTGCAAATTCATTTTTTATTCTTCAAATTCTTGCTTGATATACTTCATCTTTACCCGGCAATTATCATAATGTTGTAGGTATGCAACGGAGGGTTCTTGGAGCACCTGAACTCCCTCATCAGCACTTGGGATATTCCAGGTGATTGGGAGCCAGCTGCAGATCAACAGTTCTGGCAGCTTCATGTAAGTATTAGTCTAATA
The DNA here is from genome assembly GCF_019703515.2 of Myxocyprinus asiaticus. NCBI lineage: Eukaryota > Metazoa > Chordata > Actinopteri > Cypriniformes > Catostomidae > Myxocyprinus > Myxocyprinus asiaticus. The sequence goes on along the minus strand of NC_059351.1, from coordinate 5,883,320 downwards.
CTCTTCCACTTCTGTTTTGGATTCATATTCAAAGGAAACAGCCCAAGTTTTTGCTCAATTATTAGTCTTCGTGTTTTCAGCAATGAAATTATTTTCTTCAAGTTCACAGCTTTGAACTAATGTTATTTATGGATTTTTTGGGATTAAGTTGTGTTGATGTTATTTATACAATATGTTTGTTTTATATACAGCGTTATCTAATGGACCTCCTTGAAGCCCTTGCCAACCTGCCTCTAGACACTTACCACAGCCCAGACCTGCTGGTCAATAAGGTATCTGCCCTCATCGCTGAGTGCATTCAGCTGATGAGAGGCCTGGACACAATCTGAGAGACCATTTAGACTCTGTACCTCCCCTGACCCCTCCCCTCTGTTTAACCCCTTCCCTGTTTCAAATAGTCTCTCTAAGGTAAGTATGTATATGTTTTGTAAGTATGTACATGTTCTGTATCTATGCTGTATGTCCCTTGAGCTTTTCAACAGGTTCGTCTGGAGTGCCTGACCCATGAAGACACTGACCCTGTCCGAGTTCTCCTTTGATTCTCTGTAAACGTGAAAGACTTCGGTTTAACTGTTTATGCACAGGTAGAGTATGTTTGTATGTGCGTTTATAAGTATATCAGCCAATTTTTAGATGTTTGGTTTCTCTTATCTATTTATCTTCAGCATCAGGATATCAGGAACCTACAGCCCAGAGATTGTTAACATCAGGACTGCAGGAGCACAAGAACCATCACGCTTGAAACTACAAGACCATCACCATCAGTATATCAGGAGCTTTCAGCTTGGAGACCGCTAACATCAGGACTGCAGGAGCACAAGAGGACCATCACACTAGGGACTATATGATCATCAGAAGCAGAAAAACTTTCTGCACTTTTGGACATTAGCTTCTGGACATTCTATTGATAATTTGTTTTTTAATAAGTGTAATTTTCTTTTATATTTAAATAATAAATGTTTTACTTATCTTTTTAGAATTTTCTTCAATTCAAGTTCAGCTGTATCAAAAGCAGATCTATTATATGCTGTTGATTACCTCAGACAGTAAATAAGTCAATGTGGTGGAGCATTTTGTAGGGTTAAAAGCTTTTGTAAAAGCTCTTACAGTACATGCAAGTCCACATGAAACAGTTTGCTGCACACAATTTTCTTTCCCGTTGACATTTTTGTTGTCAAAAATAAAAATAGGAAGTTGGGGCTCGATTTAATGAAGGGCTTGTCCTTTTTTTTTTTACGTAGTTTATTTACTAAATAGCCTGCCAATTGCTATTAGCTATAGTCGGTTGCAGGTGTCATTCAGTGGATGGGATATTTTAATTTCAGAGTGGGATTTATTGGACCTCAGCATAAAATGAGTTATCATTATATGTATTTGGTCTGATTTCCCAGAAGAGGAAGTCTGTAAATTTACCTCTGCTAATAGTTCATCGCTATTATATAGATAAAAAATTTGTTTTGTCAACTTTTAAGAGTACCCTTGCATATACTGTAAATGGCCTCAAAGCTTGTAGAAATGGACTAAAAGCCACTCTGTGGATTTTGATTTCATGTGATAAGGGTGTTAAGGTAATTCCTGTTTTAATCCACAGCCAACAGAAGGACGGATTATCTGAATAAAATGAAAGTAAATAACATTGTATATATCACTGGCTCTGTAAGTCATTTCATTTGTTAATATCATGTTACAGTAATATTGTGTATGAAGATCACATGCCCTTGGAGGAACAAAATTAATTTTTATACATATTTTGTTAACGTAACCAAACTGATCTTCATGGTAATAATTTAACTATTTGGTATTCTTATAGATTTTAAACTGGTTTGATTCAGTGTGTTTTTAAATTGTCAACATACACTCATGGAGGACTTTATTAGATTCACCTGTACACCTACTTATTCATGTGTTTATATAATCAGCCAATCGTGTGGCAGCAGTGCAATGCATAAAATCATGCAGATATGGGTCAGGAGCTTCAGTTAATGTTCACATCAACCATCAGAATGGGGAAAAAATGTGATCTCAGTGATTTGGAGCATGGCATGATTTTTGGTGCCAGATGGGCTGGTTTGAGTATTTCTGTAACTGCTGATCTCCTGGGATTTTCACGCACAACAGTCTCTAGAGTTTACTCAGAATGGTGCCAAAAAAAAAAAAAAAAAAATCCAGTGTGTGGCAGTTCTGTGGACGGAAACGCCTTGTTGATGAGAGAGGTCAATGGAGAATGGCTACGGTAACTCAGATAACTACTCTGTACAACTGTAGTGAGAAGAATAGCATCTCAGAATGCACAACACTTCGAACCTTGAGGCTGATGGGCTACAACAGCAGAAGACTACGTTGGCACTTTATAGGACCATATTGGTCCTTATAAAGTGCCCAGTGAGTGCAAATTATTGTTCAAAACAAATAACCAAACAGTGAATTCTAGCTACAATATTTCCAATTTATTTTATATAGTAACCACTATAAGTTTAAAGTGTGTTTGAGAGCAAATGCCATTTTTTTTAGCATCAAGCAGGATCCTGTAGGGTAGACTCATGGGAGAGGAACCAATCAATGACTATTTTGTACAAGCGGCCTGTCTGAGAGGTCAAAGAGGTGGCCATGGACCCTGTCAAAGAAGCAGACATGGACCACATCAAATAGGTGGGTATCAGAGGAAGTAAGCAGATAACAAATACTTAGTATGATATACAAAATGGGCAGTATACTCTGTTCTAAAACCTTAAGGTGGTGTTATACTCTATCTTCACTGATCACAACTTTTCATTACACATTGGTTGGATGTAGGCAAAATTATTAGTATAATGTAAGTGTATTTCCTAATGTTGCAGCTTACATTATAACAACTCTATGGGCAGTTTTAAATGTATCTTGCATTGTTCCCTACTGAATTAACTAATTGTTAAAAATTTATAAATTGAAATAAGATCATTCTGTTTTGTTTTGAAGATTAAATTAAATTTTCTCATTGCATGTAACAGTAATCTTGTGTTTTGAAATTGTAGGTTTTGAATAAATGACTAGCTGTTACAGTTTTGTACAGAGTGCTTTGACAATTTACCACTTATGAAAACAGTAAGTATTAAAAAATAAAAAAATAATAAAAAATCATTTTAAAAAAATTAATTAGGGGCATGCATTCTGCCAGTGGTTCTCAAATTTGTTGGGCCACGCCCTCCTTTGAAACAAGAACATTTTTTGCGAACTGTATTGTATTTACAATATAATTGTAAATAATGTTTCACGTTTTTACTGGGGAAAAAATGCTTTTAAAAGATTTAACTACATTTTCTTTCATCTTCATGTCACGAAAAAAAGTTTTTTTTTTTTTTTTTATTAATGAAAACTGAATGAAAAGTTACACTCTTCATTAAAAACTTTTGTCAACAGGTTGTTCTGTTATTTTGTGAATACTTTCTGTGTTACATAAATACCATAAAAAATGTATTATGCCTACATTCTTTCAAAACATAAAAAAAAAATTATAAAAAGGGATACTGCTGCAGTAGCAACCCTTAGGCATGAACACATTGCAGATTGCAAATGTTGTCAGCCAATGACTGTATTCCACGAAATAAAGTTTTCTTCCTCATGGGGGCACTTTGCCACTCAAAAAACCAAATCCTCCATTCATGCGCATTTTACCATTGCAAGGATTCACACCTGTGCATGGAAATAAGCCGCATTCATATTAAACGACTGTGGGGGTCTTCCGCTTCCACCCCCATGGAGTAATGTTGAAAATGTTGCCACATTTCCCAGTTGGAATTCTATGGAGTTATATGTGTGCCACAATTCTGAGCGCGCAAAATTATATTTTGAGTGCACAAAAATGTTCTGCACACGCAAGATGATAAGCAATGTATCTCCTTGCAAAGATGAAGTCATTTTGAGGAAACAAAAATATATTTTGCACTTGAAAAGTTTATTTGAATGTGCACAGAATTCTGAAATTTACTTAACTCCACTGTTTTTTACGTGTGCAAGATCTCACTCAATCTCTCCTCCTACCCACTCTGCGTGTGCTCATAGCTTTGACCGCTTGCTTGTTCAACAAGTTCACAGCATTATAACGTGCTAGAATTTTAGCCAATCAGAGATGATGTGGTAAATTTTGAATGGCTGGCTAGATTATAGACAATACTGCTAATCAAACAGGAGGAAGAGGAGGAGGGGATAGTTTGTTTTCAAGAAAGGAAATATGTAACAAACTAAGACCACATGAAAGCAGCACTTTTGTTGACTTAACTGTTTTTATTGAACCTTTATGAAATATATTTTTTAGTCTGTACACTGCCAATAGGCTTACTAGCTAACTAACTATCTGGCTAGCCCTTTTAGTATGGTCTAAATTAGTATTTGGTTCTCTTGGCTAGTATTTGGTTATTTGGTTACCAAGTTACACTCATGTAGTTACTAGCTTGGCCATTTTAGCTACCACTTTAATCTCTCTCATGTGTAAAACTCTTTCAGTGTAATGTAATAGTGTAGTTTTGGGGGAATTTAATTTGACTTCTATCGATCCCACAGGATATTCTGAGAGAGCAGTTTATTCAAATAAATATGATTACAGTCTACCATCAGTCTGCAGCAACTGAACCTTCTTCTTCTTGTTGTTATTATTACAAAAATATTATTTTCTTTGTTAATTTGTCCACTTTTAGTGTGTCCTCTCCCAATTTTCGACAGCCTTTTGTATTATAAATATTATGAATAATATAAATATTGCCTAAATTAACATTCTATTCTTGATAATAAATTAGAAATGCTGTTTATGTTTGCATGTCAAAGCTGTAGGGCATCTTGAAATGTTCAGTATGCTGTTTTTATTAAGTTTATGCATTCTACCACAACCCTTATGGCAAAATTGATTAATAAGAAGAAACAGAAGAAAAGAGAAATAGGCTAATTATGTCTCCTGTCATAGTTTGGGGTAAATTAAATGTACAGTATATCGAACCTCAATTGTTTGAGACTGCAAAAAGTAAAAAAATAAATAAAAAATAGAAAGAAATCCTTAGCACTATTTTTTGAAAAACTTACATTACATTAAGTTTAGCCATACAGCATTCCTGGTATGTCTATAATCCACGGGGTGAATATATTTTGTAATGATAACTGCATACAGTATATAAAGTGTGTACTGAACTTGGAGCATTGTGCCTGTTGGTTCTTCTGCAATATTTACACTGAGGTGTTCATGGTTGCTGTAGCTACCTCAACTGTCCAATTGCAGAGTGCTTGTAAGCAGCTCCTTATAGCCAATCCTGACTTGTCTGAGTACGGGTGGAAAAGCAAGCGAGAGTCTAAGGTTACGTTTACATGACAACGATGTACTAAAAACGGAAAAGTTTTTCCATTGCGTTTTTGAAAAGTTTCGCGTACAGACAACGTTGTCAAAACGATCCCCGTTCACACAGATCAGCGAAAATGACTAAAAACCCTGTATTATGCATGCCAGGCCAGTAGTTGGCGATGTCACTTTGTAAAGAAACACTACGCGCCTGCGCACATAAGCATTCTTCCACGGAGCGGTGAATACAAACAATGAAGATGGCGAAAGCATCGAGCAATTGTGTCTGGACGGACAATGAGGTTGCTTTATTACTACAAGTCTTGAGCAGCAAAAACACAGTCCTGTAGTCCGCCATTGTAGTTTTGAATGTCTCGCGCATTGTTTTAAAGTACTCGCGCGCATGCCTATAGACTGAACACGTAATACGCGTGCGCATGATGTCATCGTTTTCACAAATTCACGTTTTTGTATGTTTACACAGAGACGATAACGGCAAAGTTTGCGTTTTCAGGCCCCAAAACGCCGTTGTTGTGTAAACAAACAGCCAAAACGCATAAAAAGTTTTCCGTTTTTAGTTGAAAATGTTGTCGTGTAAACTAATGGCCTGGCATGCATAATATAGCATTTTTAGTCGTTTTCGCAGATCCATGTGAATTGGGATCATTTTGAAAACGTCATCTGTACACGAAACTTTTCTAAAACGCAAAGGAAAAACGTTTCCATTTTTAGTATATCGTTGTCGTGTAAACGTACCCTAAAGTTATGAGTGCACGCAGAGTGCATACGAGGAGAAAGAGGGAGTGAGTGAGATTTTGCACACACAAAACATTTATTCATCTTTTCAAGTAGATACGTTACTTTACAAAACTGAGATCAAACGCATGCAAAATAACTTTTTGTGCACTCAAAATATCATCTTGCACGTGCAGAACATTTTTGTGCGCTCAAAATATCATCTTGCGTGTGAAAAATTACTTTTTTGAGCTCAAAATATCAACTTGCACACTCAAAATATCATCTTGCACACACAGAACATTTTTGTGCTCTCAAAATAAAATTTTGCACGCACAGAATTTTGCCACATGTATAACTCCATAGAATTCCGACCTCAAGTGGCGTTCCATTGCATTTTTCCTACTAGGAAGTTGGAAAATCCGAATTTCCGAGATGAGTGGAATGGAACGCAGCATAAGCAGCAAAGAAGGGAGCTCCTCTAAATAAATAAATGACATAACATTGCATTTGCTAAAAGCAAAACAAACAAGAAAGAGTACATAACTACACATGCATGATATTACATTTGTTACCTTGACATTAACAAGAGTAATCTAATTAACTGTCTTCAGTAATATGGTTTGTGTACACCACAAGAAATTCTAAATTCAATTCTAAATTCATGCTCTTTAATAAATTGCCTATTTTGTGTAGAATCCTAATTATATTATGTAGAGCCAAATCATAACAAAGAACAAAGGTCATGCCCATGTGAAATGACTACGACTGGGTACGGTTTTTAAACCTCACAACTGAACCTTCCGTTAAACAGCCTATTATCAGCTTTTCAGCAAAAAGTAAACCGTAAAGCAATTATTAAACACAATGTTAAAAGTATAATGTAACATTCAAAACTATCCATCCATCTGTTGTTTTTGCCAATGTGATGCTCCTGTTCCACCCACTCCATACGGGACTTGAACTGGCATCTCCGGCATGGGAGGCAGATGCACTAACAAGGGAGCTAAAGGCTACAGCCTCTAGTACACCTCTTGAAGTCAGGAGAGTGAGGTTTGTACACATTGCACAGCTATCTATCAGCTGGCTCCCGTTACTCCCGTAAACCTCACTGCCATCTGGGTCACGGCACCATTGTGTAGCTCCTGTTCTACCCGCTCTGTATGGGACTCGAACCGATGTCTCTGGCATGGGAGGTGGGTGCGTTAACAAGGAGGCTAAAGGCTACAGCCTCTAGCGTCAGTCGCTAGTGCACCTCTTGAGGTCAGGAGAGTGAGGTTTGTACACATTGCACAGCTATCTATCAGCTGGCTCCTGTTACACCAAAATATAGAGTTTTATAAATTCATAACATTTAAAATGCATGTGACATCTTGCCACGGAATGACATTTATGAAAATAACCTTTTGGTTAAAAACAACCTCCATTATACAGTATAGTTGACCCTTGCCTTATAATGACTGCAACTGGATATCATGTTCATTTGTTTGCCCCAAACAAAAAGATGATTCTGGATTTTTTATATATTCTTATTTATTCTAATTTAAATGAGACATATTATTATAATTTAATACAGTTTTGAACTAGACAACCAGGTGCTTCAGAGAAATGTATTAGGACCTATTTAATGTAATAAAACTATTAAATAAAAAATTAACACATCTCAAAATGGCTTTCCCATTTTCAAACGCAAATAATCTAATGTATAGAGGAAAATCACATTGTTAAGACCATGTTTGTGCTGCAGTTATGACATGACACTAGTTCAGTTCCATAGTGGAATCTGATGTTGTAGCACGCACATCGTATCTTTCATTGTGCAACACTCGCGCGATAGTCTCGCTGAGAGATCGGTGAACGCTTGATCGCTGCTGATCAAGAGAAGAAACCCCTGAGAGCAGTTCTTCGGAAGGCTGGCACTTTTTGAGACTGTTGTTGGGCTCCTGTTTTTGGTCTTGGGTTAGTGTAATGGTGGGTTGTGTGCTGTCTGGGTGAGGAACTGTCATCGTTTTGGAGTTCTCATGAGAAAGCGATTTTTGCATTTTCAGTGATGTCGCAACCCATGTGGCTGCGCGCTCCTGTTTGCGAAATTTTGCACGTCTGTTCTGGAACCAGACCTGTAATAAATTAATAAACAAACAAACAATTACATATTATTGGGATGCAGGGGCGGAGCTAGGGGGTGGCCAGGGGTGGCCGTGGTCACCATGGACCGAAACCTGGCCACCCCACTCGCAATTGCCGTTTCGGTCATTTTTATTGCAGTCCGACGATATGAACAACCCCCCCCCCCACCCCACTGTATGATGATATGCCACCACATACAATTACAATACATAAAATTGGCCGCCACAGAGTCCTGACCTTAACCCCATTGAAAGTCTTTGGGATGTGCTGGAGAAGACTTTAAGGAGTGGTTCGACTCTCCCGTCGTCAATATAAGATCACAGCCAAAAATATATGCAACTCTGGATGGAAATAAATGGTGTGACATTGCATAAGGTTGTAGAAACAATGCCACGACGAATGCATGCCGTAATCACAGCTAAAGGTGGTCCAATGAAATATTAGTGTATGTTACTTTTTTTTTTGGCCAGGCAGTGTATCTAAAACCCGTAGACTTTATTGAAACTTTAACCCTCTGGAACCCCATTCCCTCAAATTTTGACCGAAGAATTCCCATGACTTCCATGCACTAATGAAACAAAAATATTTGGATGATAACAAAATATTTAAAGTTGAACTTAACTAGAGAGAAAAAATTATTTTCGCTAGCCTATTTGAGGCCTATTTCCATGACTTTAAATCTAAGCTATATATTTCCTGGTTTATTCTACTTGATCGTCTTTCTGTTTGGCAGCTCTCACCTGCCAGTCTTATAGCCTACTGTAAAACAACATGTTGCTTATATCTCTCCCACCCTGAACAGCGTGCACAGAAGAATTTTATTTCACACATTATTGCTCCCCTGTACCCTTTTGTAGGCTAAACCAATCATCTTATGTTGCATGATGTCCATCATATTTTATCACTGAAAATCCCAAAGTTGCCTATATTGTCAATATTCTCAAAAATGTGTCATATTATATTGAATTGCATTATATTATATTGTTCATAATGAGCTCTCACATAGGCCAAATGTGACTTTACACAGCCGAGTTAAGACTGTTCTGCGCCTGCTCAAAGTTTTGTGTTAATAGGCAATGCTGCATAAAAGTCACACTAAATTAAGCCTGCTCTGATACATCTCAACCCCTAGGCATGCAGTTCTGATGCTGCTTTGGTTCTGTGTAAATGAAATGCAGCATCAGAGCAGCCTTAAACTTTGTTGTTGTCATAATACATTTCATAATATAAAGTTTCATATTTAAAAGTATGATATCATATTTTCATTCATTTCATTTTTCCATATTCATAATTTTATATTTACCTTTGCTGTGTAAATGCTTTTATGTTACCTCTGAGCAGCATTAAACTGTCTGTGTAAATACACAATTTCTTGGTATATATGCCACTTCAAATGCCGCTTCTGTGCCACCTTTGCAGTGTAAAGATGGCTTAAGAATTGTAAAAGTCATACAGCAGTACCAACCTAATGTTGTTCGTGCTTTAAAAGGGGCTTGGAGTCTAGACCCCAAACAGAACATAAAGGATAAGAGTTTAAGAATGATAAGAACAGACGTAGATACCTGAACTCGAGCTTCGGTGAGATGAATCTCCTGCGCGAGCTCCTCGCGCGTGAAGATATCTGGATAATGAGTCAGTGCGAACACGCGCTCAAGCTCATTCAGCTGAAAGCTGGTGAAGATGGTGCGAAAGCGCCTTTGTTTGCGCCTCTCCTGGATGCCTCGTTCATAAGTCAAAAGATTATGATGAACTGGAATTTAAATCGCAATTGCACACTGTTGTAATTGGAGCAATTGTATAAAATATACAGGTATATGTTGCTGCTTCAATTTTTCCCCAATTGGTTATCATAGTGAAATGTAAATAATGTCATCCTTAATTTAATAAACTAAAGTGATTAAAGCATAAACCAACCTGTTATGTAGTGGGAGGGTTGATAAGAGCAGGATCCGGGCGAAATGAAGTGGCAGCTGGTTGCGGCACCTAAATTGCACCTATTATATTGAAAACTGACGGGCTGACTGCAGGAACTGAACTCCGTGGGGCGGCTAGAAGTTCGGCCGGTGTCCATCCCAGACTCATTTGCAGTAGGACTTAGGTAGGTGTACTCCATCTTACTAGTTTTGCAACACTCGCAGGATGTCACTCACTAAAGCTAAGCTGAATACGGTCTCGTCTCACTGGCTAAGTCCTCTGAACTGGCTTTGTGTTGCTCTCTGGTTTTTATTAAAGTTCTCCCTCTGACATCTCTTCAGTACAGACATGATTAAGTCGGTCACTGACACGTGGCAGTGAGTCTCATTGTGTTATGCTTTTGACACCTCTATCCATCATCTAGGCCTGTATGCCTCCAACTGCATCATCAGCCTGCATCACAGCAGCCTGCTTACTAGTGCTATTAAGTGGGCTAGGTCTACTATTGCCTATATTTTGCATTATTGCAAAATAAAAAAGAATGTTTGATTATATGTCCACATTTATTTGTTCTTTCGTTATTTTGACCCTATTAAGACATTTGACATGAACTATAAACAGTCATTGTGTCATGCAAGTGGATATGCAGGCCAAGTGGAAAAGAGAGACTGGAGATGATAGAGTGGGTTTTGATGCAAATATCCACGCGTCTTTGTGCTCAATAAGCGGGTATCACGTTGAGCCGCTCAAAGGCTTTGTGAGCATGCTCCACCATCCATCATAACATTATGAGAGCAATACACAAGAGCACCAGCTGAACAATACAAAACTACTATGATTAGTCAACACATTGGCTAGTACCAGTGCTTTAAATAGGGACATCTGCGTATGTGATTTTGCCATGGGCACTTTCAGGGTTAACTGTCAAACAATATTAAATAGCCTAATAAATCACATTCTCATATTTTGTTGGACTGCATGAGATTATGAACAAAACAAAAAAAGGATCCAAATTTGTTGATTCTGGCTGATTCATAAATCAGCATAATTGGTAATAAATGGTTAATTATAGGCTACAGCAAATCACATTTCACTTTTACAGAACATTGTGTGAACTTTTGCCCTGTGCCCATGACCATATATTCTTACAACAAAGTGGAAGAACTCATTAAATGACTCATTTGGTTTATTTTATATCGGTTAAAATTCAGACGTAATCAGTATTCGATGGTGGACATGTTATATTATAAAAAATAACATACGAATCACATCTGATTAATTTATAGGCTTACATTCCCATGTGCAACAATTGAATGAGCAACTATTATCTGTGCTGATAGGCGAAATGGTTTTGCTGCACAGATACAGAGCAAACATGAAATGGGGTGAAAAGACAAAGAAATCAAATAAAGAATCACAAATTCCAAGAAAAAAATGACAAGTGCCAATTGCTGATATACTGTACATTTTTTTTTTTTTTACCGAGCCTTCAGCATCCTGGGCTGCAAAGTCGCGTGACCCATCAACAGTGAAAACAAATGTTTAGCCATTATACGCAGGCCCTACAGCATGTAATAATTGGCACCTTCGATTAGGCCCTACATGTGACTATGAGGGTCCTTTTGCCTGCCTGTTTTTTTGAGCCACTCTTTAACCTAAAGCCGCAAGTATTGATACATGACTTTCTAACGCCACATCATCAACAGAATCAATACTTTGCTGAAAAACCTGTTGTATGCAACATAGGGTGAGTAAAGTAGTAACGGAGTACAGTTGTAAGACACATTTACATTAGCATCCTCTCTCTGTGTGGGAAATTTGAAGAACACAGTGCACGCTGATGAGAAAGTATTATAGAACACCTTTTTTTAGGGCGTACATTAAAAATAATTATTCCTCTTTCATTGTGAATCATTATTCCTGAATGACAATGAAAGGAAACTTTCCTTGTTGTAATTATTGATTTGTCTACTTAAAAATTAACGTATTTTGGGACATGTTAGGATGTAAGGCCACTGATAAAATTAGGCAAACATGCAGGGTGTGTAACATCCGAGGTTGTTACTCCTCCTAACAACCATCAGAGGGAGCCCTCTCCCGAATACTCACGCTGTACCGCTTCTTCTTTGGTGACTTCCTGTTTTGAACTCTATAAATATCATGCTGTTCCATTGTTCATTGTGAAGTATTGCCAGTTTTCCCTGCCTTACCAAGCATTTTTCCCCATTGCTGATTGTTCTCTTGTTATGACCATTGCCCGTTTTCCTGGATTTACTGCCTTTTGGATACCCCTTTTGTTTTGTTTGCCTTGTTGGACTGTCTTTTTGGTTTATTGGATTATACCGCCTGCTTAACAACTACCTCTATTTGCCTGCCGATTTGGATTGTTTGTTTGTGTACCTTAATAAACTTCCTGCACATGGATCCTAACAGTGTCTCCATGGCAAGTTTGTTACAGAATACTTCACCTAACATGGATCCAGCGGAAGTTTCACAGCTCTAGGCCGCATTCGCGCACTAGTGCGAGGTATTAAGTGGTTACCAAGACCAGCTGAACAACCTACGAGCTGCCAACGAATGTTTGACACAATACATTCACTCACTGCCAGCATCCCATGCTAAACCGGTAAGCTTTGCTCTACCTGATAAGTTTGATGGTTCTGCTGAAAAATGCCAGGGTTTTTTATGACAATGCAAAGTATATTTCTCAAATCAACCTGAATCATTTGATCAAGACACCAGAAAATGTGCTTTTATGATGTCACTGCTTACCGGCAAAGCTCTCGATTGGGCCACCGCTGTTTGGGATAAACATCCTAAAATCCAGGTTTCATTTGATTACTTTGTACAACAAATCCACGAAGTCTTCGAATATCCAGCGGGCGGCCAAGATATCTCTGTTCAGCTACTTCATCTATGCCAGGGTCATCGATCAGCAGCGGATTATGCAGTTCTGTTCAGGACACTAGCGGCTCAGAGTGGATGGAATGAAGTCGCTCTGAAATCTGTTTTCCGTGAGGGGCTTAACCTAAAACTCAGGACGGGGCTGACCTGTAAGGGTGAAGGTACTACTCTCTCTGAATATATAACCATGGCCATCAAGATGGATAACCTGCTTCAAAATGCTTCACGGCCTCAGTTTCACTTCGCCTCAAATTCTACAGTCTCAGTACAGGCCCAGGCATCCACTGTATCACCCGAACCCATGCAAGTTGTTTACGCTCGCGTTTCCATGGAGGAATGCCGACGTCGATGCAATGAAAACCTTTGCTTTTATTGTGGCTCACCAGGTCATCTCAACGCTGCATGCCCATACAAGAAATCAAGTTCCCCTGAGTCAAGGCAAAATGTGAGTACAATGAACACTGTATCACAAATTCCACATAATTTTCTGTTACCTGTAGAGGTCTCCATTGGTGATCATGTAAAGTGTTTTACAGCTTTAGTGTATTCTGGTGCTGCTGTAAATCTCATTAATCAGGAGATTGTACAAGAACTCAACATACCCACCATTCAATGCTCCCCAATGATTAACATCACCACTGTTGACAACACTCCTATTGGTACTGGCATAACCCAACAGACTGTTCCGATAACCATCAAGGTTGGACTTTTTCATGTAGAAAAAATCTCACTATATGCCATCAACTCACCCAAGCATGCTCTAATCCTGGGTCATCCCTGGCTGGCCATCCATGACCCATCGATATCTTAGAACCAAGGTGAGCTCACGCAATGGTCAAGTTTTTCTCACAAACATTGTCTCCATGTTTCTGTTTCCATGAATTGTCTTATCACCAGTATTGAGAGCCCTGAATCGCAGAAGGAGTCCACGATCCCCAAGGAGTATGCAGAGTTCAGTGAGGTGTTTAGCAAAATCAAAGCTACACAATTTCCTCCTCATCTTCCATGGGACTGCACCATTGAACTTCTGTCCAATACAGCCCCACTGAGAAGCAAGGCATATGCATTGTCACGCCCCGAGACCCTCGCCATGGAAAATTACATTGAGGAAGCCCTTGCCTCCGGTTACATCCATCCCTCTACCTCCCCAGCTGCTGCAGGGTTCTTTTTCGTAGAGAAGGATGGAGGTCTACATCCCTTTATTGACTATCGAGGCCTGAACTCTGTCACCATAAAGTACCGTTACCCATTACCGCTTATCCCCTCAGCCCTTGAACAACTCCGTGAGGCAAAGATCGATACCAAACTTGATCTGAGAAGTGCTTATAACCTTGTCAGGATCCGAGAAGGGGATGAGTGGAAAACTGCTTTCATCACCACCAGGGGGCACTATGAATATTTGGTCATGCCTTATGGACTTGTTAACACCCCCTCGGTTTTCCAGTCTTTTATCAATGAGATATTCAGAGACTTACTGAATCATTGTGTGGTGGCTTACATTGACGACATCCTCATCTACTCACAAGACATGGAACAACATATCCAGCAGGTCAAGACAGTTCTATCACATCTCCAGGAATACCAACTATTTGTCAAGGCAGAAAAATGTGAGATCCATACCTCTCATACCACTTTCCTAGGCTACAATATCAGCCATCAAGGTGTAGAGATGGATGTCTCTAAGATAACAGCAGTCACCGAATGGCCTCGACCTTCAAAAATCAAGGAACTACAATGGTTTCTGGGCTTTGCCAACTTCTATCGCCGTTTCATCAGGAATTACAGCATCACTGCAGCCCCACTCATGTCGTTGCTCAAGGGAAAGCCCAACAAATTGCCTTGGAATGATGCCGCATACCAGGCCTTCATCTCCTTCAAATCAAGCTTCACGACCGCTCCGATACTGAAACATCCTGACCCCAATCTTCCCTTCGTCGTTGAGTTAGATGCTTCAGATTGCGGGATTGGAGTGGTCCTGTTACAACGTCACGGAACACCAGGCAAACTTTACCCTTGTGCCTTTTTCTCCAGAAAATTGAGCTCTGCAGAACGTAACTATGATGTGGGAAATAAGGAATTACTTTCCATGAAAGCAGCCCTCGAAGAATGGCGTCACTGGTTAGAGGGGGCAGTCCACCCTTTCCAGGTTTCACCGATCACAAAAATCTTGAATATCAAGGCAGCCAAGAGATTGAACCCATGTCAAGCCCGATGGTCACTGTTTTTCACCAGATTAAATTTTACAGTCACTTACCACCCTGGCAGCAAGAACAGCAAGGCAGATGCACTTTCACGCAGACATGATCCACCCTACCTCCAACCTCACCCTGGGTCCATTCTGCCACCATCTGTCATCATAGCACCGATTAGTTGGGACATCATGGAGGAGATACAACGAGCACAACAGCATGAACCGTCACCTCCTAACTGCCCCCCGACAAAGCACTATGTACCCCAAGCTCTACTTCAGAGGACTGTCCAATGGGTCCACACTTCCTTGAGCACTGGACATCCTGGCATCCAAAGAACTGTTACCCTGGTGCGTAATTCCTTCTGGTGGCCAACTTTGATTCATGATGTAACTAACTATGTAAAGTCTTGTCAGGTGTGTGCCCAATCCAAGACCCCCAGAGAACTGCCCACGGGGTTGCTTCAACCACTGTCAATACCACAAAGACCATGGTCCCACTTGTCCATCGACTTTGTCACAGACCTGCCAAACTCCCATGGTAACGCTACCATTCTAGTAATAATAGATCGATTTTCTAAATCATGTAGACTTGTCCCTCTCAAGGGTTTACCCACTGCCATGGAAACCGCTAATTCTTTGTTCCACCAAGTCTTTAGGGTCTATGGAATACCAGAGGACATCATGTCTGACAGAGGTCCACAGTTCACATCCCGAGTTTGGCAGGCTTTCTGCAAACAACTGGATATCAATGTGAGTCTCACCTCTGGTTACCACCCTCAGGCCAACGGACAGGTGGAACATCTAAACCAAGAGATAGGCAGATATCTTTGGAGTTATTGTAGCCGTGAACAGAAGAAGTGGAGCGATTTGCTGCCCTGGGCCGAATATGCACAGGATTCCGTCACTCATACCTCTACGGGTCTAACCCCCTTCCAATGTGTGCTGGGCTACCAACCCCCAATGTTTCCTTGGTCAGGAGAACCTTCTATGGTACCAGTGGTGGACGATTGAATAAAGCAAAGTGAGAGGGTGTGGGACAGCGCACATGTCTGGCTACAGCGAGCGGTCAGAGCACAACGCTTCCAGGCTGACCGACGGAGGCACCCCTATCCCAACTATCAGCCAGGACAGAGGGTCTGGTTGTCCACAAGGGATCCCAAGTTGCGGCTACCCTGCAGGAAGCTCAGTCCAAGGTATGTGGGTCTTTTCAGAATTATCCATCAAATAAACCCAGTTACCTACCGTTTAGAGCTTCCTGCTAATTACCGCATCTCTCCTTCCATGTGCCCTTGCTGAAACCCGTCCACCTGGTGTCTGGCTCTGGAACCACGGATTCTGAGCTTCCACCTCCATTGGAGGTAGATGGAGCCCCAGCGTATATGGTCAGAGAGATCATGGACTTAAGACGAAGAGGGAGCCAGATGCAATACTTGGTGGACTGGGAGGGCTACGGACCAGAGGAGAGATCATGGGTAGCCGCCAAGGACATATTGGACCCGTCCCTGATCCAAGAATTTCATCATGCCCATCCTAATCGTCCAGCACCACGACCAAGGGGACGTCTCCGCAGAAGAACACCAGGAGTTGTTCGTAGAGGGGGGGTGTTCTGTAACATCCGAGGTTGTTACCCCTCCTACCAACCAACAGAGGGAGCCCTCTCCCGAATACTAACTCTGTACCGTTTCTTCTTTGGTGACTTCCTGTTTTGAACTATATAAATACCATGCTGTTCCATTGTTCATTGCAAAGTATTGCCAGTTTACCCTGCCTTACCAAGCGTTTTTCCATTGCCATTGCTAATTGTTCTCTTGTTATGACCATTGCCTGTTTTCCTGGATTTACTGCCTTTTGGATACCCCTTTGTTTTGTTTGCCTTGTTGGACTGTCTTTTTGGTTTATTGGATTATACCGACTGCTTAACAACTACCTCTATTTGCCTGCCGATTTGGATTGTTTGCTTGTGTACTTCAATAAACTAACTGCACATGGATCCTAACACCATCTCCATGGCCAGTTCGTTACAGGGTGATCAGCAGAAAACAAATGTTACACTGTTACAACTGTACCCAGCCATAAGAAACATGGTAGCAAATGTTCCTTCTAGAGTTTTGATATCTATGCTTTCTGACTGAATAAAGCTAAGTAAGCCAGACAAATAAATGAATGAATTAATTGGTATAAAGCCAGACAGATGTACTGTATAGACAGACAGACAGACAGATAGATAGACTAAATGTCTGAAAACCTGAAAACTCACATAACGATAACCATGTTTTTTTTTATTTATTTTTTTACATAATTTACAAACATCAAGAAATGTCATCCATAATACCATTTTGAAACATAGATCTTGTCGTGGAAGGCTCTGCTCATTGAACAAAACATAAAATAGTCAAATTAAATTTAGAAGTGCAAAAACATGGGGCATCTTCTATTTCTACAACAAATGATATTTTACAAATCAGACAACTTCAATGCTTTAGTCATTCTGACCAGAGCTAATAAATGAATTCAAATTATTTAATTTATTTCTAAATATTATAAATAATGGGAATGTTTTGAAAAAATAAAAATAATATAATACATTTTGGAATGAAATAGTTATAATTATTCATAAAGTGTAATAAACGTTAATCTTTATTTAGCCTACAACATATTTCACATCTTCAAATGACAATGAAAAAGTACCTGCAATCACGCCTTTTTCTATCAACCAATTTTAGTTCCTTTTCAAAAGACACCTCCACATAAAAAAAGATGTTCTGTAGAGCTAAGTACATGTGGCAAAAATGTTTGAATATTTAAAAAAATATTTTAAACTTAAATCTGATTTAAAGTTATGCCTATATTTAATAATAATAATAATAAATGTTTCTTTTGCTTTTGGCAGAACAGGATATTTCAAACGAAGCTTCTAGTGCGCTTATGGTGTTTTTTATCAAATGTGACTGATCTAGAACCAGCTTTCACCACGCCCATTCAGGGCATACGTCAAATATATGCGCCACAGTTATACTACGTCACAACAAGGCGCATGTTGTATGCTGATTGAAACGTGATAGGTCTCTTTGGTAGAGAAAGTTGTTTACGTGATATACTGTATACAAGTAATCAAAAATGAGGGATACTCCGCTGTCGAACTGCGAGAGGCTTTTTCTTCTTAAAGCTATAGAAGAGAAAAAAGTAAGTTACACTTTGTGGATATATTTTGATATAACTAGTTATAAATACCATGATAAACCATATGGTCTCTTGGTACTAAAATTCACATTTCTAAATAGCTGAACCAGATTTCTGTTTTCTGTAGCGCCTGGATGGCAGACAGACGTACGATTACCGTAATATTAAAATTACATTTGGAACCGAGTATGGTTGCTGCACTGTGGAACTTGGAAAAACAAGGTAGACTATAAATGTTTTATAGTTGCTTTAACATTGCCTGCAGAAATACCAACAGTTTGCTTCTCTAAACCACCAATCTACATCAATTCTAAACAAACAACCACTTGCATAGTAACTAGAATTTCTATTTTGCATCCTTTCAGGGTGTTGTCTCAGGTATCCTGTGAGTTGGTCCCTCCAAAAGATTCACGTCCCACAGAAGGCATCATGTTTTTTAATTTGGAGTTGTCTCCCATGGCATCACCCGTCTTCGAGCCTAACAGGTTCACACACAATCATAGACTATCATGTGCATCACACTGTGCAGATTCCAAACATCCTCTTGTGTGTTTTTCTTTCCCTCTTAATCACTGTGTGTTTCTTATTTTGTTTTTGTGTGTGATTTAGGCAGTCGGAGTTGTTGGTGACGTTAAACAGACAACTTGAGAGGTGTCTGAGGAATTCTAAATGCATAGACACTGAGTCTCTCTGTGTTGTTTCAGGAGAAAAGGTGATATGCACTTACTGTTTCTTGACCTGTCATATGATATTGACCGTTTCTCTACACAACGAAAACTTATTAGCAAATACTACATCTCTTGTGTCACAAGCAGTGTACTCTGTTATTTGGCAGGTTTGGCAGATACGGGTTGACGTTCATGTGTTAAATCATGATGGAAACTTGATGGATGCAGCAAGCATTGCTGCCATATCTGCTCTCTCACATTTTAGACGGCCGGACGTCGCTATTCAGGGGCGAGATGTCACTGTGGTAAGGACTGTAACTCAAGAAAGATTTCCCACTTAGAAAAAGTGAATTGTGAGACAATTACTGAAATAGGTAGCAAAGGATGTGAAGCAAAGCCGATGGTGTTACATCAAATACTAAAATATGTCATATATTAAGGTAAGAACAGTTAGTGGTTTGAGAAAAGTCATATTTTCATTAAGGTAGTTGTTTTTTGGTCAATTGTCCGTGAGTAAACTTCATCGGATTGAAGGATGGTTTCCTGTGATCTGGTTGATTTTCATGGCAAGGGATTTACTACCTCTTGAAAACTATTGTGTGTTGTATTAGTGATTTAATCCATGTTTTTTTTTTTTTTTTTTTGAGCAGTTCAGCCCAGAGGAGAGGGATCCTATTTCATTGAGTATTTATCACATGCCTATCTGTGTTAGCTTCGCTTTCTTCCTCCAGGGGTAAGAAAAAGCACATGTACACAATCTCCTATGACATTACACAAGCCCATCTAGTGCTGTCTACCTCTGATTGTATTTTGTTAATATTTAGGAAAACAAATACACTGATTTAAGATTGTGTTTTCCAGACCTGGAAAAGTCATGGAAATTAATAAAATCATAATAGTGGGGGGCCTGGGTAGCTTAGCAAGTAAAGACGCTGATTACTACACCAGGAGTCACAATCCAGGGCGTGCTGAGTGACTTCAGTCAGGCTTCCTAAGCAACCAATTGGCCCGGTTGCTAGGGTGGGTAGAGTCACGTTGGGTTACCCTCCTTGTGGTCACTATAATGTGGCTCTCACTCTCGGTGAGGAGCCTGATGAGTTGTGCGTGGATGCCATGGAGAATAGCATGAGCCTCCACACGTGCTATGTCTCCACAGTAACGCGCTCAACAAGCCACGTGACAAGATGCATGGATTGACTGTCTCAGATACGGAGGCAACTGAGATTCGTCCTCCGCCACCTGGATTGAGGCGAGTCACTACGCCACCACGAGGACTTAGAGCGCATTGGGAATTGGGCATGCCAAATTGGGGAGAAAAGGGGAGAAACCCCCCCCCCCCCCCAAAAAAAATGGAAATTTGTATAATAAAGATACATTTTGGGGACCTGGGTAGCTCAGTGGTAAAGACGCTGGCTACCACCCCTGGAGTTCGCTAATTCTCTAGTTCGAATCCAGGGTGTGCTGAGTGACTCCAGCCAGGTCTCCTAAGCAACCAAATTGGCCCGGTTGCTAGTAGGGTAGAGTTACATGGGGTAACCTCCTCGTGGTTGCTATAATGTGGTTCGTTCTCGGTGGGCCGCATGGTGAGTTGAGCGTGGATGCCACGGTGGATGGTGTGAAGCCTCCACACACGCTATGTCTCCGTGGCAACGCTCTCAACAAGCCACGTGATAAGATGCACAGGTTGGCGGTCTCAGACGCGGAGGCAACTGGGATTCGTCCTCCGCCACCCGGATTGAGGCGAATCACTACGTGACCATGAGGACTTAACCCTTATGTGGTGTTCGGGTCAAATTGACCCATTTAAAATTTTTACTAAAAGAAAAATTATACAAGGATACAATTTTTCAACTTGAAACTCCATGACCTTGGCTTATTTTCTGTGAAGAACATGTAAAAGAAAAATATCATTGAGTACACATGCTACAATGCACCCACACATTCATGTCCATCATACGATGTTCGGGTCAGTTTGACCCGCTTACACACGGAGACACACAGACAGACACACAGAAATGTGCACGCACGCACGCGCACACACTCATTCACTCACTAGATAGGTACATTTCCTGAAGTAAATTTGAGTGGTGCTTGCCGTGGCAAAATTTCTCATCACGATGTCCCACCAACTGCCCCAAGTTGAAAAAGGCCACCCATATAACAGTAGGATGTTCTGGTCCAGAGATATTGGTGGTGTTCCATGGTTGCTAGGGTAACCACATCTGGTTGCTAGGCAGTTACCAGGGTGATACTTATCAAGGCTTCTTGCTATCCTGCATGAAATAAGTCAACCCGGAAGTCTCTACGATTTTCTGGCGCAGAGATAGGTGTTTTGCAATTTGGTTGCTAGGGTAAGCCATTGTGGTTGCTAGGCAGTTGCCAGGGTGATACTAAGAAGGCTGCTTTCTGTCTTGAGTCATACAAGCCAACATTGAAGTCTCTACGACATTCTGATCCTGAAATACACATCTAAGCGATTTGGAATGGTAGTCAATGGGGTTTGGTTGCTAGGGTGCTCTAAATGGTTGCTAGGGAGTGGTTAACCATTAAACAGAGTGATTCTTATTGGCTGCTTACTAACCTGACTAAAAGGCGCTAAACCGCAAATCTCTAAGACATTCTGTTCCGGAGATATCCAAGTCTTTATTATAGTAGATTTTTTACATAAATTATAACTTTATCACAAAAAACGAATGACACTTCCATTGTTAAATGTCATCTAGCAGAGATTAATTGCAAACATTAATCATATATGTTATCTATATTGTTTGGAATTGAGATAAAGACAATATATGTTGAGTTTTTTATGTAAATGTTTATTTCTGTATTGCTTTTAAAACCCCAATAATGTCCCGGGTCAATTTGACCCGAACAGTACCAAAGGGTCCAAAAAGTGAACACCACACAAGGGTTAAAAGCGCATAGGGAATTGGGCATTCCAAATTGGGTGAAAAAGGGGAAAAAAATAAAAAAAGATACATTTTTTCTAGTTATTCTCTGCTCCAAAATACTTTATTGGCTATACATTGCTCTTGTGTAGAGTAAAATTTGCTTGCAAGCCACAGTGTTGTCTGATTTCTGAGTAAATTGTTCTGCTTTGTCAATAAAAATTGGTTCACAATTGGTCTGTGATTCATTAGCAAATCAGTTTGAATCGGTAATGGCAAACGACTGGAAAGGTAATGGAAAGTCATTGGTCAAAAAGTGTAGGAACCCTGATTTTATTGGTGCACTAGCTACAGTTTTATCACTTTTGAATCAGGGAAACACTAATCTGCCATTTGTGTTTTTCTGTTTATGGATCTGTGCTTCACTTTGAACTTGACTTGCCTTTTTCTCCCATTCATGTTGTTCTCTGTACAGATCATTATGTATACAACAAAATTAGCAAAGCAAATAAAAGCTGGAAAACAAACAAACAATGGAAATAAACCACAGCACAATGAAATTAAGCCACAACACAACTAAATTAAACCACAACAGAAAAGCTACAACACAGCGAAATTAAGCCACAACACCATGGAAAAGCCACAAAATAACAGAAAAGCCAAAGCACAACAAAATTAAGCCACAACATAAAAGCAACAGCACAGTGAATTTAAGGCACAACGATGGAAAAGCCACAACACATTAAAAGTAAGCCACAATATAACAAAAAAGCCACAACACAACAAAATTAAAGCAGAAGTATTTAATTTCTGCGCCACCAAATTGAATTGCAAAAATAAACTGTTTTCAAATCATCTTTATGAATACGCCCCCTGTCAGCCATTGGTCAAACAAAGAGATTGCCCCGACTCACGCCATTGGTCGAGTCAATGTAATTGTGTCTCTTAAAACAAACCGAGGATTTTCATAGCGCTGTAAAGACAGTGCTTACAGTTTTCGAGACAACCTATGAATGGCTTGCTTATAGTTGTCACTGCATTTTAAGGTTGGATAGGAGAAAGAGTTACATACAGAAAAAGTTACATACCTTAGCTTTAAGTCACAATACAACGAAAAAGCCACAACACAATGAAACTAAACCACAGTTCTTTTTAAGTGCCACAACAAAATGTGTAGTGTTGTGCACCCCTCAGCCACCGTAGATCAAGTTTACAGTAGATGCTAATTTTTTTATTGATGGAGAAGTGATTTAAAATCTTGCTGTGTGTATTGTTTTCTTTTTGCTCTTTCCTAAGCTCGTATTTGCTTGTGGACCCTTGTGAACGAGAGGAGCGTGTGATGGATGGATTATTGATGATAGCCATGAACAAACACAGAGAGATCTGCTCCATTCAGTCCAGTGGAGGAATCATGCTTCTGAAGGACCAGGTGAGAATGTGTATGCATGCTTCCCAGAAATTTGTTTTCATTCTCTTTAAAGCATTTTATTGCTTCATCACAATTCTTGGATGGACGTCAAGTTTCACTAGATCAAAGCTGGAAACTTTGTAGATTTGTAATAATAATTTTCAGCCATGCTGTGCTGTCATGAAAACTTTTTGCTTTCATGCAGGTTTTAAGATGCAGCAAAATAGCAAGCGTAAAAGTGTCTGAAATTACAGAGCTCATCAACAAAGCCTTAGAGAATGACAAAAAAATCAGGTATGATGTCATTTAAGATCATTTTAGGTTTTTGACAGAAACAATGCCCTTAATCTTTTTTTTTCTTCTTGCAAATTCAGATTTTAGAAATTGATCTTAAAAGTTTATCAGACCTTTACTATTTTGCCACCATCTGCACAATTAAAAAAAAAAAAAAACAATTTATAGAATAAACCAATTGAATAATTTTGATTATAATATAAACACTTGAGAACTGATAATATAAGTTTTTATTCATGATTAAACATTTTTCACTCCACTTGTTTTATTTAGAAAGGAGGGTGGAAAGTTTGGCTTTGCTGAGTCCATGCCCAAAGAGCGAATCACAACCCTTAAGAGAGACAAAGCCCCGGTGGAGATGACAGACGTCAAGGAAACAGCCAGTGAGATTGTGAACAGAACAGAAACCACCACAGAGGCGTATCTTTATTGGCTTATATAGCACATTTAAAAGGGATATTGATAGTATGACGTTCTAGTAGAAATGCATGAAATGTCAAATACTCTTGCACCCCAAAATGAAAATTCTGTCATTATTTACTCACCACATGTCCTTCTGAATCAGCATGACGTTTTTTTCTTCTGTGGAACACAAAAGTAGATGATTACACACCTTGTTTACATACAATGAAAGTGAATAGGGATGGACACTGTTGCCCTCCAGAAATGACAAAAGTCATCATAAAAGTAGTCCATACAAGATGTCTCTGAAAATCCTCCCTTCTGCTGCAACTCTTAAATTTCATTTGTGTTTATTAAAACATGGCCAGATGTAACCGAATGAGAAGCTTCAGCAGAGGGGAAGGCTTTTCATAGGCTGTGATACTTTTTGTAATGTAAATGATTTTACTTATATATGAGTCCTTGACCCCAGAGTCAGTGTGCCCTCTCCTGTTCTTGTTGCCACGGGAACTGCACAGGTAGGTGACGGCCTTGTGAACTCATGGGGGCTCGAAGAGGACGAAGAAGATGAACCTCAGATGACAGAGGACAGAAAGACAGGTACATTGTGTGTGATACACCTAGTTAGGCTGACCAGACATCCCGAAAAAATGGGGACAGTCACAATGTCACAAGCCGTCAGTTCGGAGGTGTTCCTGTCACGATAATTGGCTTTAGTTTGATTGCTATAAATAAATGTTTGAAATGTACATAGTTGTGATTCATGCATTTTCTTTCATGATAAACCATTTTTCTGAAGAGTAATTTTCAAAACACCTCATGTATTGTATGTACTGTACAGTAAGTTTGTAAGAAGTGCCAAAAAGTGTGTGTGTGTGTGTGTGTGTGTGCGTGCGCGTGCGTGCGCACTGTGCAACAGGTGAAGTGATGGTAATCTCTGACAGTGAAGAGGAGGAAGTTGTCATTCTCAATCAGGAAGCCTCGTGAGTAAAATCCACAAATCTGTCCTCTTATCTCATTCACAAAGTGCAGCGTATCCACATATAGCAACTATGTAACACAATGTGATGTAACCAAATGTCATACTTTTTTTTTTAAGGAAATCCAAGAAGAGTTCTAAAAAATGAACTTCATCATTGAAGAGGAAAAGGAGGATACATGCATGTTAAAGGCTATCTATCAAAATATATCAATGACTCACAGACCACATTCACTGGAAAGTATTTGTTTGTGTTTTATATTTTTTTGTAATATAAAATAATAAATGAAGGGGAAAAAAACGTTTGGTGTTTTTTTTTTTTTTTTTGAGTCATTAAAGCTTGTGAATGGGTTTCGCCAGTGCAGTGGTTCATGAAATTGTGATAGAAATGCCTGTACTAAAAAAACAAATATGTTTGAAAAATGTGTAAAACATTCAAAATGACACCACTATATTTCTTGAGAAAGCTTAGAACATTACTTGTAGTACCCCCTTAGATCTTAGATAATGTAACATTCACATGAAAACAATGGATAGTTTATGCCATTCAGTGCAATAGAAAATGATAGAGATCACAGGGATTCAGCCTATTAAAAAGGTTCTAAACATCTTGTTTAGACCAATGTTACATAGCAGCTATAATAACTTAAATGTCTATACACTGGCGGCACTTTCCAAATATAAAACTCTTTCGGCCCGTACGGGGATCAAATCCGCATCCTTGTCGTTGTTATCACAACGCTCTAACCTACTGAGCTAACCGATAATAATCTTAAAGCACCGCACACCGCGTACTATTTACGTTAACTCAAAGTACCGCAAAACAAAACTCTCTACAAAACAAAAGTTTTAGTCTATGCATAATGTACAAACAATGCCAATAATGTCAAAGATACGCCTGCATTTCTTTAATCACATTATTCCACGCAGGCATCACCGTAATTAGTATTCCGTTTTCGGTGTTTATATCGTCACATCTAGTATCTAAATTACATTTGTTTGCAACTTCCAAGCATTTGACCACAGGACTGCACATGAGTATGGCTAAAATGAATTACCATCCTGACGCTCGTATCCGAAAGTTAAAATTTCAACAGGGTGGGGGCCTGTGTAGCTCAGCGAGTATTGACACTGACTACCACCCCTGGCATCACGAGTTCGAATCCAGGGTGTGCTGAGTGACTCCAGCCAGGTCTCCTAAGCAACCAAATTGGCCTGGCTGCTAGGGAGGGTAGAGTCACATGGGGTAACCTCCTCGATGTCGCGATTAGTGGTTCTCGCTGTCAGTGGGGCGCATGGTAAGTTGTGCATGGTTCGCGGAGAGTAGCATGAGCCTCCACATGCTGTGAGTCTCCGTGGTGTCATGCACAGCGAGCCACATGATAAGATGCGCAGATTTCTCAGAAGTGGAGGCAACTGAGAATTGTCCTCCGCCACCCGGATTAAGGTGAGTTCCCGTGCCACCACGAGTACCTACTAAGTAGTGGGAATTGGGCATTCAAAATTGGGAGAAAAAGGGGATTATATATATAATATATATTTCAACAGGTTGGTGGACTAGAGTTATTACACTGTTTTTATTGAAGTGCAATTTTGATGTTGGGGAAACTACCAATGAAACTGTCAAACGTTCATAGACAGGTGCTTCTTATGTGGACCCTAACCTACAAACATAATTTTTCACCTCACAAATATGCAATTTGGAATAATAGAGATGTAAAACATAATAGACTATTTTCCTAAAAGATTGGTTTGAAAAAGACATACTAGGGGTTATACAGTTAATTAAGGAGGATGGTTCTTTTTTAAATTATTCAGAGTTTTTGATCCGTTTTGGTAATTCCATTAGTCACAAAGAGTTTGAAAAAGTATTAAGATCCATCCCGGGAGGAGTAAGATTGCTGTTCAGGAATTTATCAGATTTTCCAATCTGTAAAAAAGAAGATTTTATAGCTTTTATTCTAAGGTGTAGATATTAGAAATGTAATAATAGCAACATCAGATCTATATGCAGAAGCAATAATACACCTGCTAGTGTCATATATTGGAATATTAATTTGGCATATATACTTTGGAAAAATACATGGAATCAATGTAATAAATACCTTATAATTAATAAAATGAAAGAGGTAACTTTTAAAATTATTCATAGAATATATCCTGTCTAAGATTATATTACTAAAAGATGTAAAATTGAAATGAATAATGAATGTGCATTCTGTAAAGTTGAACCAGAAACATCCCACCTATTTTAGAATTGCCATCTTGTCAAAATATTCTGGAAGGATGTTGCTCAATTTATGTGTAGAAAAATGAATCATACTTTTTCCATTGAAGAAAACAACGTTTTACTTTATTTTCATCACAATAACAAAGATGTTTTCAAAGAACTGTTACAAAGAACTTTTCTTTTATTGTACATTTTATAATTTGCCTATTTATGGAAGATTCTTTTTACATAAGTTGCCCAGAAAAGAAACCAAATATGAACCTATTTTTGATAGACTTACAAGGATATTACAACATGATTAAACTTTGTAAAAAACAAACAAACAGTAAAGCCAAAAGATTTGTAAAGATCTTTAATTTGTATAATTTAACATAATGCTGTTTGAATGGAAACCCCTTACAATTTGTGTTGTCTTTTACTCCACCCCCCCCCCCCCCCCCCTTTTTGTTTTTTCTTTATACTTTCTATAGTGATATTATAAATTGTTTAAATTGTAAATTAATAATAATAATAAAAAAGATCCCTAAAAAAATTATAATATAATAATAATAAATAAAAAATCCTGACGCTCTTGCGCGCCACTAGACAGGCACCAGCGGCGCGTTCCCGATGCCAGAGAGGGCGCGCCCGTAGACGTTGCTACTCAGGCTTCAAGATGGCGGAAGCCCTGACGACTCAAGAGGAGGTGGTAAGATACCTAAATATTTTCATTAAACTTTCCGCCGAATCCGTGGCGTTTCAACCTGAGCCGCCACTAGCGGCTCATGTGTTAAGATCATATATCAGAGCACAACGTGTAAGGTTAGATGATTAACAGATGTTTAAAGAGAATCGCGGCCCTGTGGCTATTTTTGAGGTAAATGCTAGCTAGCCGTGTTATCTAGCGAGTAACGCTGGACAGACTAATGATCATTTATAAGCTTATTAAATGTTTACTTACAGGTTTGATTGTAGGTTTGGGGAAACTAGTTGTGTACTATTTTAAAATGTCTCTTAAAATGCGCTTGACAGAATGCCAGCTGTCTCGCGGTAAGTAACATTAAGTTGGCATACAAGCGTGAATGTGACTCGAGCGAGTCTGTCTGGTCACAGTATTAATAAAAAAAGCAGTATAACCACAGTAATACCAACTTGACTCGCTTTTGCGTCATGTGTAAGGATAAGTCCGTCTACATGTCGATGTTGGGAAATAACATGTTTGAATAGTGAACCGGGTGTCTAATGTACACCGGTGCTGGAAAATGTGAGACAGCTCTAACTTCTCTGTCTCACCGTGTGACCACGCACTCATATCTAGTACTGAAGGTGCCATTTGTTCTGCTCAATGAGGAAACGGTGTAATACGAGTCTAGCATAACGTCTGTCAGCATAGCCCGTCTCTCTTTACAGCTGTCAGAACATCCTTCTGCACATGCAGTTAACTTCAAGCAGAAGTGATAGTTGTGTGTCATTTTAGACTTGGGACATTACATAAGAGATTAAAAATTAGAGGCTCTATTTTCATTCTGCATTGGCAAACAGAGTTCAAATTTGCTTTGGCAACCCATGGAAAGTTCAGGACAATGTGAAGTGGTTACCACTCTGTCCCATTTGGGATATTGTGGTGCATTAGCTAGTGGTCAACCGATACAGGTTTTTCAGTGGTAGATGTAATGTAGATATATGGCTGTGATATAGACAAATAAAATGTAATTAAAGCAAGCGGGATGTGCACATATATGCTGAAATCAACAATATTTACATTATATACATACATATAAAGTAGTGGTGCACCAATGAGAAAATTTGAGGCAGATAGCGATCACTGATATTTTAACACGCCTACCAGCTGATTGTGAGTGCTGATATTTCTTTTAAAAGTGCTGTTCGTCACACTTTTACAAGTTATATGCTGCAGTTGTATTTTTGTGCCCCACACTGTAAAATTACATTCATTTTGCAGTCATTTTTCATCGCTAACATTTATTAGAATTATTATAAATTGTTCTGTTGTCACTATCAAAGATCATTGTGACATACTGGCAATCAGTAAAGTAGAGGTCGACCGATATGATATTTTGCAGATAACTAAGGTGGTGGAAAAGGCTGATAACCAATCGGCCGATAGTTTTTTTTAAAATTGATTTATTAGTCAAAATGAATGATGCAGATGCAGTTTATTGTCCAACCATAATCCCAATAAAAAAACAGAAAAAAATTAAGATTTCATGCATAATCCGTTACAATGCTCAATATTTAATTAGGCTATTTACCATATTGGCCAGATGAGGTTTAATGAGGAATAAGGGTTATTATTATACACAAGGCACTTTTGTATATAATCTAATTTTTTGGCATAGATTTTTTTTGTGAGAATGGGACATGTAAATTACATTGAACATGTGTTTTTTCACTGTTGGATACAGTAAACCTCTTGATGAAATCTGTATGTGGTACAGGCGGTGGAGGAGTTCCTGGCTGAGCTGAGGTGTCGGGAACAGTCTCACAATGCAGATCTTGTCAGTCAGATGACAGCGGTTAAGTTTCTTATGGCACGCAAGTTTGACGTTGCTAGAGCCATAGACCTCTTCCAGGCTTACAAGGTACACTAACCAATCTGTTAAAAGTTTGTGGTCCATCAGATACATTTTTCACCCTCTACTTAAGGGTTACATTTTTTTTTGATCCTCACCACAGTCCTCTTTGGCTTGCTTATTGGGGGCTTAAGACATATGGCATGATTTTCTGTAAAGCTGCTTTGAAACAGTTGCATTGTGAAAAGTGCTGTAAATAAAGCTGATTTGGCTTAATGTGTGTGTGTGTGTGTGTGCAGAATACCAGAATAAAGGAGGGCATTTACAATATTAACCCAAATGAGGAATCTTTAAGGAGTGAGTTACTGAGTGGGAAATTTACAGTTCTGGTGAGTACATTTTCCACAAGAACAAAATGTGTGTTAACATTAATGTACGGATTTTGATGCTGTTATTTTGTGCATTAGTCCACATTACACATACATTCGCTTATTTTTAATTTCCAATTATAGTATGTAGGTGCAGACTTTTAAATGAGTCTTAATCAGAGTGTTTTTTGCATTGTTCCTTGTTAATTGCCAACAGTGCTATTGGTAAAGAATGTATATTCACATTCAGATTACTCACACCAAAAACAGAGCAGGTCGCAATCATTCATTTTTACAGTTCCTATAAATAAAAGCAGAAAACAAAGCCATCCTCCTAGCTAAAGTGATAGCTACAGAAATATAATCTCACACCATCACAGGCAGGGCAGTTCCACAATATTGATTTTGATATTGATTGAGTCTGGATGGTTACTGTTTGTTTCAGCCACTTTGCTTTCAGGGTCACAATGTATATACCACTACAGAGTTTGCTCAAGTGTTCGTCTAGGTTGTTCTGATCGGTTCAGTACTTTAGAAGTTCAAATGGTTTTTAGAGCAGTGGGCATGCGAGAGCACAATGTCAGTGACTTTGAGTAATAAACACTGCTGCACCTTTTCAATAGCCTTTTTTGACTGGATAAAATTGGTTGGTTAAATAGACTGGTTTTACTTGCGTGGAGTGGGTCTACCTATGTGTTTTTGCTTACTTTTAATATGTTTGTGTACGGCATTAATTTGGTTTCTGTGTGCATAGCCCGGCCGTGATGCAAAAGGTGCAGCTTTGGCACTCTTTACGGCGCGTCTTCATCGGCCAGACCTCACTACCCATAAGGCTGTTCTTCAGGCCATTATTTATCAGCTGGATAAAGCAATTGAAAGGTAACACAGTCCAGAATTCACATCAACATAACTAATAAAACTAAAGATTTACGGCTCTGTTTCATCTAAAACTGTTCTCTCTCGCCAGTGTTGAGACGCAGAGAGATGGGCTCATTTTCATCTATGATATGACTAACTCCACATACGCCAACTTTGACTATGAGCTTTGTGTCAAGATTTTGAATCTGCTTAAAGTAAGTGTTATGCTGTTGCCAAGACCTTCCATCTGTTAGAATTTCACAACTGTTCATATGGTACTAACAGACTGTACTGTACTTGAAAATTACAAAAAATTATTACCAAAAATATATTGATATTCGTACACAGTGTCTAAAATGGTTGACCTGTGCACTAACATAAAAAACTGTGATATTGAGTGCAAAAGGGTTTGTTTAATGGGTGGATTCATGAATGGGAATGCCACAGTCTTTTGTGTATTGTGCGATTGTCTTGTCTTTTGTGATTTAGGGGGCTTTCCCTGCTCGTTTAAAATGTGTCTTCATTGTGTCATCTCCGCTGTGGTTCAGAGCGCCGTTTGCGGTACTGCGTTTGTTTGTGAGAGAGAAACTGAGAGAGAGGGTATGTCTAGAGCTCAGCTGCACTCTGTTTATACAAATAAATGAGTATGAAGCTATACAGTAGACTTGTAAGTTAATGAGTAATCTAAGCTGTTGTTTAAAGGGGTCTTGACATACATATATATATATATATATATATATATATATATATATAAAATACATTTTTTTATTTTTTTTATTTGCTTCCCTCAAGTTCATTTATAATGTTAGTAAAGTTTTTTTTTTTTGTCATGATTTAATAATATATGATAATTCTCCACCCTGTCTCTGGCTCTCTGTCTGAAACGCTCGGTTTTGGCCTCGGCATCTCCTTTAAACCTCATTGTTAACGCCCACTGTTCTGATTGACTAACTTCGTGCAGCCCCTCAATTACAGACATATTTGAAATGCAAACGGCAGAAAATGAACAAGCTTCACATTATAATTTATAAAACTACATTTCAGTGTTAACACATACACCCAACACATTTCATCTGAATGTATCAAACTGTTCACAGCACGGCAACTATCAAACAGTCATGACAGTTGAAAAATTCATGAATGAAACCGTTTACTCACGGGTCCGGTAGTGCTTTAACTGCCCCATCTTTCAATAACAGTTCCTTTGCAAAGCTCGAATTATATTGTGACTGGTTCACAAGCAATCCACACTGAAATATTCTGAATATGCAAACATAATTCAGTAAAGTAGAGACTCTGGTCTTCACAGGAGCGACATATCACATCTTCCGTGTTTGTTAACACACAGAAAGGGATGTTTCTCCCAGTCAGTGGCAGCAGCAGAATGAGACACGTTTTTAAAATTTGCACTTATACCGCTCTTAAAATGTTGTGCACATTGCTGGAAACGCATCGAAACAGAAAACCAACTATCAAAAATAGCACAGATGGGTGCAAAAACGGTCCAGGATGCCTTCAAAATAGCAAACAGCAAGATGAAACAGCACAAGGGTCTCCTTTTTAAGAGTTTTAACTTGACATTTCGGGTCTTTTAAAAGGGCTGTGAAATGCGTGATAACAGTCAAAGCTGTTCATCTAGTGTAGAAAAACATTTTAATCCAGACAGGCACATGAAAGTGTCCTGTTTAAGTCTCCTTTGGTGTAGATGAATCTCCCCTGACAGGCCCTCTCTCCTCTTCACCTGCGTGACCGAGTATCAGTGGGCAGTGCCAAGGGTGCGACGTGCGATGTCTTGCTGCAGAGACAGTCTTTGGCTGAAGTATTGTTCTTTGTGACGTCACAAAACACAAATTCCAAACTAGCCGTTTCAACAGCCTGGTTTACTTTAAATAAATGCTCTTTTTCTTTGGAGGAAGTTTTCAGTTCTAAACTTACAGTACGTTTTATAGTGCAATGATCTCTTATGTAAAAAGATCAAGGAAAATTTGATTCCTCATGACATGACCCCTTTAAAGCTTTTTTGGAGCATAATAACATTTTTATATTTTTAAGGGTGCAGTATGTTTGAGCCTTTTTTTTTTTTATATGAAAAAACATGCATTTGTGTTTATGCTTATGTTTGTGTTTTGTGTATGTCTGCATTTCATCTTTTGCAGGTGTGCACTGTAAAAGCACACGAACTGGTTAATCACATCCCTGTCAGCTCCCTTCCAGAACATTTGGGTGGCTCGTCACATTATAGCCACATTGCCTGGATCCAGTCCTGCGTCAACAACCCCAGTAACTCTCCCTATGATACTGAAGATTGCTTGGGCAGCCTCCTCCGCTCCTACTTTGTGGAGCATGGCCAGAACACCACCACAGACCCCTTAACTGCCAACCCTTCGGCCCACACAGGGGCAACTCTTTTGGGAGATGGAGTGAACTTCAACTGCCCCATTCTCGATGATGGTAATGCCAATGTGCAGAACCACAGGAAAGCTGGGCACGCACATTGGAATGGCGCTGTACTGCCAGGTTCAGGGGGCATCACAGGGTCGAATTCTAATGTTGTCAATGGGCGTGGCCGCCAGCCACCGCCACAGTCAGACACACCCCCAAACACACCCTTGCATCAAAAACACACTGGTGCCATAGTAACAGGAGTTGGGGCAGCTATGGGTACAGATGGAGTCATGCCACCTTTGGATGAGACTAGGCAGGATGGCAACGGTGCTGAAGACAGCCAACATGATGTGGAGTTTCTGGAAGAGGGTGTGGATGGAGGAGATGGTGTTCCACCCCTCCCACTGAAATCAAGGCCTCTGCCCCTCCATCATAGCCCCGTCCCCGATATGAGCTGGTTACCGGGAACAACTGCGGACATTACAGCATTGTCGGTGCATATAGCTGAGCCAGGTGGAATGAACGTGCAGGATCTGGTGCAGCATGTGAAATGCAAAAAGAAGAAAGGCATTTACCAGGAGTACGAGGAGATCCGCAAAGAACCTCCTGCTGGAACCTTTGACTACTCAAAGTAAGAGCCTTACTGTATAGAAGTGGGTGAAAGGAAAGAGATGGTTTCATAGAGGAAGAGTGGGAGGGTGGTAAGCTGAGGACCACCATATGAAGGTGGGAAAGGGCTGGAAATATAAAAAGAATACAGTATGGTTTGCTTGCATCAATATGTTTATTTTTACAGGAAATCTTCTAATCAGATAAAGAATCGCTACAGTGATGTCCTTTGCCTAGACCAATCACGCGTTCGACTCTGTCCGCTCGATGAAGATGACGAGGTCAGAGCACTGCCCCTTTCCACCTTGATCTGATTGATAGAGTTACTTTTTCCATATTTATATGATTGGTTGTTTGCTTTCAGACTTGTGACTACATCAATGCAAGTTTCATGGATGGTTACAAAAGGAGTAATGCTTACATTGCTACTCAGGGTGAGACTGTCTACATATATCAGATTTTCACAGAACGAAACTTAACCTTGTGTTGTGAAATTCAAAATACATGCATGAATGAGAATGTAGGCATATGTGTGTAAATTCAAGTTTGATTTGGTTTTGGGTGGTTTCAGGGCCTCTGCCAAAAACGTTTGGCGACTTCTGGCAAATGGTGTGGGAGCAGATGGTTTTAGTCATCGTTATGACTACAAGGTTAGTTTCATTCTGAAACAAATTGTTTTATTAAAGGATTGTTTAAATAGTGCCGTAACGTCATTTTGCTTTGAATAAACTGCATTTCATTGGCTTTGTACCTGCAGTCTGCACAATGAAAATAAATTTGAATCTAATCTAATGTAGGACTGGCACTATTTGAATAATCGACTGAGCTGTCAGTTATTTATTAAATTAACTGGTTTTAAAAAGCTTAGTTTTCTTTGCTGTTATTTATTGAAAAACATATATTATGATATTTTGTCCAATGTTTTTCTTCAAACAATGTGCAAACAGGGCTGTAAACAAAATATAATGGATGCTGTTAATTGTGTTTAAGAAGTTTAAATATTAACGTTACAAAGTAAATTGCAGGAATTATAATGTTTTTTTGTTTTTTTATTAACATTTTTATTGATTCATACAGTAAATAAAGAACAAAATACATAGAATCAACATTTAACCCCCACTATTACCCCTCCCAACCCCGCCTTGACCCTCAACAAACATTCCTGTGGTAACACATGAGTATGTACACAAAAAACAAACAAGCAAAAAAAAAAAAAATACACACATATATATATATATATAATAATCACATATATAATAATCACGCATATTTATACCTATACCTCTCTGTCCACTGCCCCTCCCCTAGAGCCCTCCAAAAACTCGCCCCACTTCCCAGAAAACAAATCCAAGTTACCCAGTCTTCTAAATGACACTTCCTCAAATGCCGCCACCCTCCCCATCTCCGTGCACCACTCTTGAAATGGGGCACTCCAGCCAACCTGCATCCCCTTAAAATAATTTGTCTTGCGATCATTACACGGGTCAGAACCCAATTTTTTATGTGTTTATTCCCCTCATCGATGACCCCCCCCCCCCCCATCGCCCAAAACACAGAGTCTGGGGCAAGGCGAAATCCGAGTGCCCAATACGTCACACATAAAACTCAGAACTTTCAACCAACATTTTTGGATCTTAAAACACCACCAAAAAACATGGGTTGTGTCTCCATCTTCTGATTGGCATCACCAGCAGGTGGGTGTGTCTTTAAGACCAAGCCTATACAATCTAGAGGGGGTCCAATAGAATCGATGTAAAATCTTGAATTGCATAAGGCACACCCTTGCATCTCTAGATGCAGACTTGACGTTTTTTAGAATCCTAGCCCGTACTCCCTCCTCCAATACCAAGTTTAAATCTTTCTCTCATAAAGATTTAATCTCTTGATAGAAATTAAAGCTCTATCCCCCAGACTCTGAATTAGCAGGGAGTAATACACTGATGCCTCATGACCTTTTCCAAAAGCAGTAATCACCATTCCCAGCTGTAAATACCTAAAAAAACTGAGATCTGGGAATCCCAAAATGTTGAACCAAACTTTCAAAAGACCTCAACACTCCACTCTCATATAGGACACAGAGTGTATTAACCTCCCTCTCAATCCACTCTGACCAGCAGAAAGGGGACATATTAATACATAATTTTGGGTTCAGCCATATGCTCGAGGCAACAATGTCTGAGACCGAAAAAAAAAATGTTTGAGACCGAATGCATAATAATAAAACAAAATCTTCGGTAGACCTAGCCTACCTTTGTCAGTCGGCCTATACAATTTACTGAAATGTAATCTGGGACGTTTACCATTACAAATGAAGGACTTGGCTATGCTATCAAATTGCTTGAAATAAGAAAGGGGGACATCTATAGGGAGAGACTGTAGCAGGTTGTTGAATTTTGGAATAGAATTCATTTTAATAACATTAACCTTCCCAATCATAGATAAATGTAATGAAGCCCACCTGCCCACATCACTCGAAAACCTTTTTATTAAAGGGTCAAAATGAACTCTAACTAAATCACACAAATTTGCTGGGAATAAAATACCCAAATACTGAATACCCTGTTTGGGCCACTGGAAGGCGCCTGGCTGAAAAGCCTTTACCGGGCAGTATGCTCTTAGAGACAAATCTTCGGATTTAGGCCAATTAACTTTGTATCCTGAGAACTTAGAAAAGGAATTAATAATTCTGTGGAGGCAAGGCATAGACCTAGTAGGGTCGGAGACAAATAATAAAATATCATCTGCGTAAAGCAAAAGCATATGCACCACACCTCCCACCACCTCCCCTGGAAAATCAACCTTTCTTATCGCAGCTGCTAATTGTTCTTGCACAAAACAATAATGGGGAAAGAGGGCAACCCTGCCGGGTGCCCCTATCCAGAGTAAAATAATCTGAAATTAATCCATTCGTTTGTACCACAGCTACCAGGTGTCTATAAAGTAACTTAATCCAGCCAATAAAAGTATTCCCAAACCCATATATTTCCAAAATCTTAAAAAGATAATCACATTCTATCATATCAAACGGCTTTTCGCCGTCAAGTGAGATGGCAGCGACCGGAGTCTGATCATTCGCCACTGACCACATGATATTGATGAAACGCCTAATGTTATCAGAAGAGCTACGGCCCTGAATAAACCCCACCTGATCTATATGTATAAGAGTTGTCATACCCTTACTTAATTGGTTAGCCAGAATTTTTGACAATATTTTAACCTCTATCTGGATCAGATAAATTGGACGGTAACTCTTCGCTTGGATCTTTGTCCTTTTTAAGAATCAGACTGATCCGGGCTTGTGTCATGGTTGGCGGAAGCTTTCCATTCTTTAATGATTCCGTATAAACTTCTAGCAAAAGTGGAGCCAATTCTGTAGCATAAGATCTAAAAAGAACTCAGTGGCAAAGCCATCTGTCCCTGGAGCCTTGCCTATAGGCAAGACCTTAATTACCTCGCCAAGCTCCTCCAAGGTTATCTCAGAATCAAGAGAATTTCTTTGCTCAGCCGTCAGTTTAGAAAGTTCTAATGGTTCCACAAAGTTTCTAATATCCTCATCAGTAGACGAAGACGTGGAACTATAGAGATCAAGATAGAATTCTTTAAAAGCATTATTAATATCAATGGCCGAGGTAAATATTTCACCACAAGCAGATTTCACTGAGGGAATGGTAGAAAAAGACTCTGTTTTATATATCTAGCCAGAAGGTTTCTTGCCTTATCCCCCGACTCAAAGTATGACTGGCTTGCCCTGAATAGCCAAAACTCCACCTTCCGAGACAAAATAGTGTTATATCTGTATTTCAATCGGGTCAATTCTCTGAGGCCATCAGAAGACATTCGGCGCTTCAGCTCTGTCTCAGCACTTTTAATATTCCCTTCCAACTCCACGAGTTCTCGTGCTTTGGATTTTTTGGTGAATGAGGCATACTGTATGATCCGGCCCCTAAGAACCGCCTTAAGTGCCTCCCAAGCCACGCCCACAGAGGATACTGAGGACCAGTTGGTCTCCATATAAACATTGTTTTCAGCCTTTAACATTTGTTGGAATTCAGGACTTTGCAAAAGGGATACATTAAAGCGGCTAACTATATGATTTCCTTTTCTCCATATGTGGCAGCACCTCTAAACTCACCAGGGCGTGATCTGAGACTAAAATGTTTCCAACTGAGCCATCAAGAACAGATGAAATGAGGGACTTGGATATATTAAAAAAAATAATTATTCTAGAGTAAATCTTATGGACTGATGAAAAAAATGTATAG
Source organism: Myxocyprinus asiaticus (assembly GCF_019703515.2). NCBI lineage: Eukaryota > Metazoa > Chordata > Actinopteri > Cypriniformes > Catostomidae > Myxocyprinus > Myxocyprinus asiaticus. Next base: position 5,845,106 of record NC_059351.1, on the reverse strand, counting down.
TCCCTACCAGATGGGTTCAAAAGTCTCCAAATATCTGTAAGACCAGGATTTTTACACATCCTGTGAAGCATCAATGTTGCTCTAGGGGGCTTGCACACTTTTGCTTCACTATGATCAAGGACTGAGTCTATCAAAAGATTAAAGTCTCCTCCCGATATTATATCATGAGGGGTGCCAGCGGCTTGCAACATCCCTTCCAGATCTATAAAAAGCCCTGATCGTCAATTTTAGGAGTGTAAATATTAGCCATAATAAGACTTTGCCCCTGAATTTCTGCTATAACAATAATGACTCTTCCTAATTTATCATTAATTTGTTTGAGACATTTGAATTGTAGATGTTTACTTATCAGTGTAATGACTCCCCTGCTCTTACTTGAGCCAGCACTAAAGAAAACATGTCCACCCCATATCTTCCCAAATTTTTCAGCTTCTTGCTGGGGAAGATCCATTTCTTGAAGAAACACTATCATATTTCTTACGCTAAAGAAGAGAAATAACCTACCTTCCTTTTTATGGGGTGTCCCAACCCATTCACATTCCACGTGGAGAGAGACAATCCGCTCATAGTAACATTTGACATTTTGACATATGAGAAAAAATAGATTGTGTGTCAAAAACAAAATTATAAAGAGCACATTCCAACATTAGTGCAACAATCAAACCCTGAACTTCCCCAGAACGAAACAAACAGAAAAAAGCAAAACGTGCGCATTAACCCCGTGCACAACAGCGACAACTGGCGTCCGTCCATCTAAACTCAAACAGTCCATGTACGCCTACGAGAGCTCCCACGACAACTTAGCTGTCGGATTGCTCAAGTCTGGTGTTTCTATACAAATTTTGTGAGACAGAGTTACACAACAACAGATGATCTATAAAACAAACTCCAGCCAATAGGCAGAATAAATACAAAGAACATGTAGATTCATCCACATAACTGTCCTGAAGGTGTTATTCCACAAAACAATCTCCAGCCACTAGGTGGAACTAGCACAAAAAGAAAACAAAAAACAAAACAAAAGTGGTGCTCCGTTTCCTCGGACAGTCAAACGAATGTTCAGTGAACGGGTCCATCGGCTGTTACATGAGTGCAACAAATGACCTAATCACTCCAATGTCTTGCGAGAAATACTCCACAAAACAAACTCCAGCCAGTAGGAGGCATAAGCACAAAGAACATGCAGATTCATCCACATAACTGTCCTGAACTTGTTATTCCACAAAACAAACTCCAGCCACTAGGTGGAACCAGCACAAAAAGAAACAAAAGTGCTCAGTTCCTCGAACAGTCAAGTGAATGTTCAGTGAGTCGGTTCCATTCGGCTACAACGTAAATACCACAAAATAACTGACTCCATTGACTTTATGAAGGACATCGCTTGTTGGGGACATGTAAATGTTTTGCGGCCATCCATAGCATCTATTCTCAATTTGGCCGGAAACATCAGTGCAAAAGCGACCTTCCGCTGATGTAAGAGTTTCTTGCATTTCTTGAATCGATCACGTTTCTCTCTTGTTGAATTCGCAAAGTCTAATAAAGAAAATGCTGTGGTTCTTCCAAAAAAGCCTTCCTTTACTCTTCGCCTCACACAACACGAGATCTTTATCGGATGATCTCAGAAATTTGGCCAGAATTAATCGGGGCCTATCTCCCTCAGCGGATCGCCTAGCCAGAACCCTGTGAGCTCGCTCGATTTCCAGCTTATGGCCTGTTATGTCGAGCAGATTCGGAAAATGCCCATCCAGGAATTTCACCATATCCTGACCCTCTTCGGCTTCAGGAATTCTGACGATTCAGACGTTATTCCACCGGTTGCAGTTCTCCAAGTCCTCCAATTTCTCCCAGACGCGCCCCAAATCCACCTTGGTAGCTAGCGGATTAGCAGCTAATTCCCTCTTCAATGACTCCAGATAATTGATCCGTTTCTTGACATCCCCCACTCTTGTGACAACCTGAGTAAATTTCGTCTCCATGGCAGTGATCGATCGACGTATTACAGCAAGATCCTCCAAGTCAGCGACGACCTTCGTCAGCATTGCAGTCATGTTCAACAATTCTCGCCAAATTTCCCACACTTCTCCGGCCAAATCGGCTCCCTGGCTCGCGGCCCACTGCTCGGGGGTGTCAGCTTGAGCACGTAAGTCTTTTAATGTCTCCAGAGCCTGAGGATTTCGAATTCTTTGACATATTGTCTTCCTAGAACAGTTATGGAACAGGGTGTATCGAATCTCACCGGTTTATGACATAAAAAGTATTAAAACTAGCAAAGTGCACAGAGCTCAACATTCACACATCCGAACCTCGCATGGCGTCACGTGACTCCGTCAGGAATTGTCATAGTAACAAAAAATCCTGGTTGCTCTGTTTTGTTAACAACAAATGGCAACAAGCTTGCTTTTATGACAAGTTGTTTTGATGAATGGAAGTAGTGCATGATTTTTTATTTAATACATTTAAAGATAAGAATATAAGTTTGTGCTGGTGAAAAACCCTTCTCAACCGCCCTGCACAAGCACTTTGTCAAAACACTAGATGCAGCAACCTGGCCACATAATACTAGACGTTTAAAGGGATAGTTCACCCAAAAATGAAAATTCTCTCATCATTTACTCACCCTTATGCCATCCCAGATGTGTATGACTTTCTTTCTTTTGCAGAACACAAATTATGATTTTTAGAAGAATATTTCAGCTCTGTAGGTCCATACAATGCAAGTAAAAGGGTGCCAAAATTTTGACACACCAAAAAGCACTTAAAGGCATCATAAAAGTAATCCATACTTCTCCAGTGTTTTAATCCATATCCTCAGAAGTGATATGATAGGTGTGGGTGAGAAACAAATCAGTATTTAAGTGCTTTTTTGCAAGAAATTATTTTCCCTGACCAGTAGGTGGCGATATGCAAAAAACATGAAGAAAGTGAAAGTGGAGGTTGACTGAGCAGATAGGAGAATTTATAGTAAAAAAGGACTTAAATGTTTAACTGTTTCTCACCCACACATATATCACTTCTGAAGACATTGATTTAACCACTGGAGTCGTATGGATTACTTTTATGCTGATTTATGTGATTTTTGGAGTTTCCAAATTTTGGCACCCATTCACTTGCATTGTATGGACCTGCAGAGCTGAAATATTCTTCTAAAAATCTTAATTTGTGTTCTGCAGTAGAAAGAAAGTCATACACATCTGGGATGGCATAAGGGTGAGTAAATGATGAGAGAATTTTAATTTATGGATGAACTATTCCTTTAAGACCTTTGAGGCATTTAAAATAAGGTGCTCCCCATACTTTGGGGATATTTGTCCGTGCACTTTATCTGCCTCAGATTGCTCTGTGGCTCCCTTTTCCCATAGTTGTGTGTTTTTCATTTATCATTCATCAATTAGTTGTTGCAGTCCTAGAAAAATATGATGCATATTCTGTTACAAAAGAAATGGAAGAACATTCAGATAACTTGAAATTATAGTGATAATATAAAATGTGTGTCTGTCCTTTGTTCCAATGTCACAAATCAATTTGCAAACTGTTTTTATTATTGTAATCATAAGGATTAATCTCTGATTTAAAAAAAAAAAAAAATACAAATAAAAACAGTTTATTGATTCTTGTCTCTCTGTCTGTCTCAGAGTTGTAGAGCGAGGCAGAGTGAAATGCGGACAGTACTGGCCTTTAGAGGCTGGCCGCACTGAGGATTATGGGCACTTTTTGGTGAGGAATATCGGTATTGAGATGTTTCAGGATTTTAAGCTATCATACCTGGAGCTCTGCAACACTCAGGTCAGTCTCTCAATCTCTGTTTTTTCTTTAATACATTTTCTTTCTGTCTTTTTCTCCATTTGATTTTTTTTTTTTTTTTTGCCATGAAGATCAGTCAGATACATTCTGTAAGATGTTGTGATCAATGCATAAAGCTAATTATGGATCACCTGTCTCAAAATTGTTTTTTGATACTTGAAGAGTGGTCAACAGTATGGAAGCCATAAGCAGAGGTTCTGCCTAAAAGTCTGGTTCACTTTGCAGACTGATCTCACAGTGACCACGTTTACATGCACTTAAGAAAACTTTTTATTCCAGGGTTTTTGCAGAAAGCAGCATTCTGAAATGTCATGTAAACTAGAACGCTGATTTCCTTACACCGTTTAACAGATTAGGAGAAAGTGGTTTAACACCTAGGTTTCTCTCGGAGAACGCAGCTTATTGTTTCCATGTAAACGCATAAGTGCCGTTCTGATAGGTGTTTGAAGAGTGCACATGTGTGGGACAGATCCAGCTGAAAGAATTTAACTTCTATGGGAGCACAGTGAGAAAAGCGCATACAACATAAATTATACACAGTCAAACCAATGTAAAATATTGACTGTCCCTCACGTTTGCATATATGTGCTTGAACACTGGGGAATTCCCCAATGTTTTATGTAAGAGGGAAACCCCACTATTGCAGCGCAATTCCGCTGCAGGTTGCGATAGAAAGTGAAGGAGTCAAACACAGCAACAACTCTGGAATATTTGGAAATAAAGCGAACTGAGAATAAAATAAAAGTCTTCCTGCAGAACCCCCAGACTGATCATGTGTGATTTTGTTATAAATGGCCACTTTGCACTGGTTTACTAAAATGAAGACTGCTCTTAGTCTTACTTGATGATAAGTGGTTTATCACAAAAGCACTTTTTAAGCAATAAATGCATTTTCCATCTGTACAGTGCATGGCTGGACACCCCATAAACCAGATTGTTTTTATTTATTTATTTATTTTTTTTACAAAATTTTAAACTGCTAAAATTACTACCTTATGTACTTTATATTACCATATGACACTATATTTCTATATTAGGCCACTCTACAATCAATAAGTGTATTACAAAAATAATATCAGTGTTAAATGCATTGAATACCATAGGAAGCGTATATTTGTTATTTAGGACCCACATATGTATTCTATGTGTTCTCTCACAATTTAAAAAAAAAAACAACAAAAACAAATTCACCTTAATTTTTCAAATGTAATTTCCCATGATAGAAGACAACTTAATTGAGGAATATCTGGAGTGGCAGATTAAAAGAACACTTCATGTAAAAATTATGTCTTAACTAGACGTCGAGTCATTTTTGACCCACATATGTGTTCTAGAGTTGAATCAACATTTAAAACATAAAAGATCCAATATTTCCATTAGAAACACAGTCCCAACTCAAATAAATGACATTCATTTATTGTATAGTTATTTCTGTTAAAAATGCAATGTAATTTTAATGAACTTTTCAACCCAGTTTTGTTTTTTAGTGTCTCTTATTGCATGTGTAATCATGATTATCATCACGTTTATTATTAAAGATAACTTTTAATGAAATAAAAATGCGATAAGTTGCAATAAGATAGGGGGCCCAGAGAGCAAAGTTTTCAGGGAGCTCAAAAATCCTTATGGCTCCCCTGCCTGTGTGATTGATAGTGTGTGTGTTAATGTCCAAGCTTCTCTCTTTCAGACAAGAGAATGTAGAGAAGTGTCTCATTATCTGTACATGAGCTGGCCAGATTTTGGTGTACCAAAGTCAGCGTCGGCCATGTTGGATTTCCGGGCACATGTGAAGCAGAGACAAGAGTCTTCATTACGAACACTGTATCCTGATTGGACAGGACCCCCAGGAGGCCCTCCAGTGGTGGTACACTGCAGTGCAGGCATTGGTCGAACAGGTGAATTTATCCCTTTGTATCACATCTCATTTCTTAACTAGGGGTGGGAATCATCAGAAATTCAACGATTATGCTTCAGATTCCTTTTTAACGGTTCTGTTTTATTAACGGTTCCATTAACAGTTATTTTAGTACTTTTGAGGAATTATTTGGAAATAAGAAATGACAAATGGAATGAGATCTTTTCAGATTTCAACAGCAGGTTTAAGAAATCAGAAATAAATTTAATACAACTCTTGTACAAGGGATGGGCATTTAGAGTAATTTTGTATTTGAGTACTCTAACACACACACACAAAATAACAGTAATAAATTAATTGACATTTAGAATTTAAGTTGGTAAATAAAGAGTACAACACACACATTTAATTTATAACTTACCGTATTTTCCAGCAATAAAATCACACTTTACTATAAGTTGCACTGGGTCAAAATTGCGTTGTTGAGAGAAACAAAGCAGATAAGTCACATCTGTATAAAAGTCGCACTGACGGAGGTTGCATGCGGCAGGCACTAGGACCCAGGAGCAGCTGCCTGACTTTCACTTAGATGTCAAACGTGCTCTGTGAAGATTATATTATAATACCTCAGCATCTACACATCGTATCACGGTGTTTTTGGGCTTGTTTTAAACAGGAGAATTTGCTTTAAGGAATCGTGTGTAACAATTTCTCATATTCTGTTTGTTTTATGAAAGAAATGTGACAAGTAAGCCACATCTGTTTATAACATCTGGAATTCTAGACTGTGCACAAATAAACAGCTTTTAGTCCGTGAGTAAACAATATGCCTGTTGTATTCTATTCATTCATTTATGTTAGTGACTGTAGATATTTCTGATATTTGCATCCCTCTTTTGCAGTGTATTAATTTTCCGTTTCACTGACTGAATGTTTTTACCATGAGTGTGATGAAACGTCATTTTATGGGCATGTGAGGAGTCGCGTATGACAGCGGTTTAGAGTTTTTAGAACAATAATGTTATGATGGACAAAATATTTAAACTGGTTGCATAAAATACTTTGTAAAGGCAAAATATTCTGGATTGACAATTTTAAAACACTATTACTGTCTCTATGACTGATGTTTTCATCTGTTTTGGTGCCCGTGTTTGACCAGCGACATCAGTTGCGAATAAATGATGTATTTAAGTCGCAGGACCTTTAAGATGATGAAAAAACAGCGACTTGTATTCCGGAAAATACGGTATTGGGATTTTCACATATGCCACCCGTTATAGCGGTTTTAAAATAAAATAACTTCAACATCATTTGAACCTGTTTTTCTTATGAAAAATTTACTGTGCATGAATAACATCTAGAAAATGTATAAATGTGAAAAAAACAAAAGAAAATACAATCGGGCTGCACTGGTAGCACTGTATGTTTTACGCTATAGATTCAAAAGAACCATTTCTTAAAAGTCATTTGCATAAGAATCATACGGCTCTGGCATTTATTTATTTATTTATTTATTTTTAAATTGAACAGTTCTCGGTTCCCAACCCTATTTCTTTTTTGCAATGTGTCTTATACAATTTCTCTTTTCCCCTCCCACCTTGTTCAGGCACGTTCTGTACTTTAGACATTTGCCTTTCTCGTCTGGAGGATATCAGGACAGTGGACATTAAGCAGACGGTGCGTCGGATGCGGACGCAACGTGCCTTCAGCATCCAGACATGGGACCAGTACTACTTCTGCTACAAAGCAGTGATCGAGTATGCCCAACAGAGCGGCCTGCTGCAGCCCGTCGAGTGGTCCGACACAGAGCTGGAGACGGACAGTGAGTGAATAAGAACACAATTCGGTCGTGAGGTACAGAAGGAAAAGCCTCTCCTGGCCACAGGTAGACACCTCCAGCACCTCCATGTTCATTCTTCTCTGGTGAGGAAGATGAGAAAAAGAACGGAGGAGCGGTGGAATGTTTTGTCCTGCCACTTTTCAAGCCCTTTTTAATCTGATCTGGACAAGATCAGAGACTGTGGCTTGGTGTAGCATTTTTTTAAATAGAAATATTGACTTGCACATGTGGAATGACAAACTTGAAATATCCAGTTTATCGTGTTACCTGATCTTTTTTTATTACTTGCTCAAAGTGTTGTCTAAATTCAATATCACTCAACATGGAGTTACATTCACACTTTTTGTGAAAAACGTAAAACTTGAATTTTTTTTCCTTTTCCGTCACATAAAAATGGCAAATTATGTGTGTGTCAGAACAGGTTCCAACCATTTGCTTTCCGTTGTGTGTGTGTGTGTGTGTGTGTGTGTGTGTGTGTGTGTGTGTGTGTACACTTCATGGTTAAACTAACCTTCAAGCCAAAGGTATGGTGTTGAATGCTTGGATGTATCCATAATGATCGTTATGACTTAAACCCCTGTATATCTTGTAACATACATTTATATATTGTGCATAACCTTTGAAAAAGCCTTGTTTTAATATAATACTCTTAACTTTGTTCAGAAGTATGTGTATCGATATATACATTTATATTAAAGAATATATGAATAAGTATATGTTGGGTTAGAACAATATGAAAAGTGGATGAGGAAGAAAAACTTATGCTATATATGATATGTCTTGTTGACTGTTCCAGTCCTGCAGTTTTGATTTCAATCTGTCCTCTAAATGTAGTCCATGATTATCCATCAACTAGCCTTAATGCACAGCTGCCGTTCACAGTGCATCTCATAGCAGACACTAGACAAACCCAGTGCTATACTAAATATCGTGGATGGAAAGTCTGCATCATAATCTGGACTTGGAGAATAGTTTGATGTCAACAGTTTGAGATTCTCTATGAATGCTGGCCCTTAACCTTCAATCACTGCCTTTCTCCCTCAAGTATGAACAACTGATCTTCTCTTTTTCTCTCTCTCTCTCTCTCTCTCTCTCTTCACTACGAGCCTGTCCCAAGTTAAAGTATCCTGATTTGCACGGACACTTATTCTTTTCCCACCTTTACCTAAGTGTAAACACCAAAGTGTTCTGTACTGACAAGTAACTGTTACTTGTGATTTGTGACATTACTGATGGTTTGTCAAGAATGACTTGGGGTCTCGTGTGTGGAGTTCTGAGGTCTTTAAAAGCCTCAGTTTTGTGCCTTCAAGCTTTCCATAGCCCAATGTGTAGTTTCAGGCAAGGAGCGGGACAACTGTTCTTGCATACATGTAGGGATTTTTTTTTTTTTTCATCTCAGGGGTATACTTGGTGTTTTCCTCATCTCAAAACAGTTTTCTCTGCCTCTAGTAATAATCATTTAAAAAAAAACAATATTTTTGGATTTTATACAGCATCCTGTATTATATTCTGTTTTATTTATGTCTTTGTTGAACTTCAGCAGTATTGAAATTTGAATGTTGGTACGAAAAAAAAAATATGAACGGACAGACTATTTTAAACCGATAAGCTAAAGAAATCAAACAGCAAAACAAAAAAAGACTGATCTTGTTTTTTTTTTGTTTTTTTTCTTCAGTTCAGTGTGGAATTATGTTGCTCAGCATTGTGTTGTGGGAGATAAATCCATAATTTTTTCCAGATTCCTGTAGCAGACCCTTTTGCATACTCTGTGGACTGTTAACGAGCCGAGGATAACTGCAGCCAAAAGAATGAAATGGATTGTCATGGCTGCCACTAACTGTTTTTAACTTTTGCCAATCAACAGAAAGAACCCTCCCCCTCACCCCCTCAAAAGAAAAGAACAAAAAAACAATAATAAAAAAATAAGAACACATAGGATATGAACTTGAATGTTATGATTAGATAAATCAATTCACATTTTGGGAGAACTTTGGAATGCTTTCTCCTTTAATATCTATGCTTGTATGATGATAGTGTATGTGTGAAAGTCCCACTCACCTAATGTTTACTTGTTGACTGACTTATCATATGCAAGATAGGGCTCAGTGTGCAGAACATGCTTGACTGTTTTCTACTGCTGATTCCTGATTCCTGAAGTGGAAAACAAACACTGGTTTCTGACTTATTAAAGGCAGTCGGGAATGCAATCTGTGTTCCTACTCGTGTTTTCTTTTGGTGTCCAAAGTTCTGTGATTGAGTAATGGCCTTTTTACCTGACATCTGCAGAAGTGTCGTAGTAAAAATGAATATTATTCTGAAACTGAGCATGTCTGTGTGATGAATGAATCAAGTTGACAAGAACGGCAGCATGTGAAGTAATGTATTCTGAAATGAAAAAACTTGTGTTTTCAGAAAAGAATGTTGCAAATTGGTGTGTTTATTCCTAAAGCATATTGCTTAATTATTACAAATTAATTGACTTGTCTTACATTGAACCTGACAAAATCTCTGCTGATTTTAGATATACAGACGTCAAGCATAAAATCTAAATTGGGAAGGGAATTATTACATTAATAATAATTACAAATGAAGTTAGTGTATTGCATATATCTGGTTCTGTTCAAGTTCCACCCCTAAGTTCCTTGTTGTGCTCCAAGGTTTTGATACTTCGCAAGTACCAGACATCAGTGATCCTCCTCTTCATACTGGAGCCCCATAGTGCCGTAATGTCTTTAACCGATTGTATAGGTTTGTTTTTGTTACACATGATATATTGGTGTGGCCTAGCTTTGCTTGGTGAAACAACGAAATTGACCACTCTAGCTGGAGAGCTTCGCTCATGTTCAGTGCTATTGGAAATAGTCAAGCAAATATGACAGCTTAATTAGTTTCATAGTTCATTACAGCAAGTGGTGATGTCAGCTTCCGTGTGGCTCTAAGTGCGTAGAACTACAGTGTAAGAGCTTTATGTGTAACTGCAGTTTTCAAAATGATACATTTACCAATACTCGGCAGAAACCCTATGGTTTTTCCAATATGGGTTTTTCAATGGCTGATTACAGGTAACTAGAGAGCAGTGTGGTCATTATATAAACAGAATTTTGAAATAGTACATTATACTCTATGTATATTAAATGGCTGAAATGAACTCAAATTTACTTGATATTTACTTACAAAAAACACTTATCCATTGTCAAAGGGGTCAAGACATACCTTTTTTATTATTTTATTATGTTCCTTGATGTTCACATTATAATATTAGTAAAAGTTTTTACACAAAAAACAGTCATATATTTGTCAAACGTGATCATTTTCCACCCTAATTCTGACCCTCTGTCAGAAATGCTCGGTTTTGGTGCTGCTTCTCCTTTAACCTCGCGAGACTCTGCATCCACATGTGTGGACATTACATTTTGGCTTTGCTGTAGGCTATGCCTAATTAAGTTTTTTTTAAAACAAACTGGTCTCAGTTCAGGAGACTCTAGGCTGTCATTAAAGGGTTAATCATACAGCACACCGAGTCATGTAACAAAACAACATGGTGCCAATCTCAGCCGACTTTGTCTTTCGGAGAAAAGGCAAGAAAACTACATCTGGTAAGAAACCAGCTTAAGTTTTCACATTAAAACCTGTTTGAGTCAAAAGAGTAGAGTCTCTAGTTTCATCCGATATGCAATTAAAAAAATTACATCGATGTATCGCGAAACAGCACGCTGTTAAACACAATGCCCACGTACGTGGACAATAGGACTAACTTGCCCTAAAAATCCTCCATTCACTATGCATTGTTACACTGATAATCAATGGACATATCCTAAAGCTGGAAAATGTTGCTTTCAGAGGCTGTATATGTAGTTAGGATGAAAATAAGGTGCATTTCAAACTGTTCTGAGTACAGTGAAGACCGCTCACTGGAGGTTAAGGAATTCACTAATTAAGGAGCAAGGGAGCATCCTCTTTTATAATGCAACATTTTATTTTAACATGGTTGGCAGTGATTTGATAATGCTGGCCATTACTTTTAATCAGAATTATTTATTCTGCTTTATAGAACATCAGCTGTAATGTCTATAACGTCTCAAAACATGGATAACCAACACTCCTGGACACATAATTTGATGAATAACATTTTCTATAGCTTAAAATTAAAAAAAAAAATTCACAACTTGGTGGACATCAATTTTTAGGAAAACTATTTGCTCTCGAATTTTTCCCCCTTGTTTATTAGGTACTATTAGTTACAAATCAAGAAGGGAAATGGAAAATGAACACAGCAGTCATATGGGGGTCTTGGGAGGTTTAGACTTGACAGTAAACGCCCACTGTTATGATTGGCTTTTTGCTCTTGACTGACCCGCTCTCTTAATGCCATCTCACTGCTCACCACTACTGTGCGGGCTATGGGAGTGATAAGGTAAAATAGGTGTTGATGTGCTGTGTGGGCAGTCGGATGCAAATGTCTACCACAATGTGGAGGAAGTAGAGAACGAGTCATTTTGGTAGCTTGGTTTCAACAAATGCTCTTTTTTGCAGTTAGGAGGAAGTTTTGAGTTCTGAAATTTACAGTATGTTTTTATTGTACAATGACCTCATATATGTGAAAAGATCAAGGAAAGTTTGATTCCTCGTGTCATGACTCCTCTCAGGCTGTTGGTACATTTTAGAACTGACACATGCTTCTGTTAACACTATGTAACACAATTTTTGTTCCTGGGTAGTAAGTGTTATTTCCTAATTGCTTATGCCTCAAAAGTATAGAAAATGGCTATTATTCCCCACAAACTTTGCTTTTGTGACCAGGACAGTGATATTTTTAAATTGACCTATTTCCAATGAGAAAATGGGCGAATTTGTGTCTTTTTGTTCACATAAAGTCAGAAAAAAAACTTCATATGAATCCAAAATCCTTCTTTATCTGTGGTCCGACGAAGACACCGGCTTTGACCTTTGCCTCAGACAGCTTAGGGAAGAAGTCTTGAAGGTACTTGAAGGCTGCCGACTCCTTATCTAGAGCTCTGACAAATTGTTTCATAAGGCCCAATTTGATGTGCAGTGGTGGCATCATCAGCAACTTCCGGGGGACCAACAGTGGCTCCCACTTGACGTTGTTCCTCCCCACAGAGAACTCGGTCCGCTGTGGCCAGTCCTGCCTATGGTAGTGCGCCTTGGTGTCCCTGCTGTCCCAAAGGCAAAGATAGCAGGGAAACTTGGTAAAACCGCCTTGGAGACCCATCAGGAATGCCACCATTTTGAAGTCTCCTATGACCTCCCAGCCGAACTCATTATACTTCAAGGTGTCCAGCAAGGTCTTGATGCTGTTGTAATCCTCTTTGAGGTGCACCAAGTGAGCCAGGGGAAGAGACGAGTACTTGTTACCATTATGGATCAGCCCGGCTTTGAATATTACTTTAGTATAAATACATGTTAATTTGGATTCATATGTTGTTTTTTTCTGACTTTATGTGAACGAAAAGACACAAATTTGCCCGTTTTCTCATTGAAAATAGGCAAATTTCAAAATATCACTGTCCTGTTCACAAAAGCAAAATTTGTTACACAGTGTAATCTGCCAAGTGGATGCTGTTATCGGCTCCACAAAAATCTCAAAAAGGCCAAATATTGGCTGATTAATTGTCCTGGCTGATCAGTTACTCGGTAACTACCGAGAATCTGATTAGGAGAAGTGAAAGCTAAAATACTTAAGATTTTTGGGTTAAAAATGCCATTATTGATTGAGTACATAAACAATCAGTGTTCAAAGCAATGTCCTTACCCTGATTCACTACGGTAAGCCTATAAAAAAATTTTTTATTTTGAGCTGTCGGTTTCGATTTGGTGCGAAATCACTGGCTTACGACGTTCATCCTTGCGTCATTACGTCATGTCTGCACACACAGTAAAGAAGGACCGGCTGTCTCAAGTTCCGGCTGGAGAAACTAACTACGCTGTTCAACTCAGTTCAGTAACGCTCACACAGTTCAGCACAGCATCGTTGCAGTCTAGATGGATGTTTATCTGTCATCCATTTGGCGAAGTTGTTTATCTGCTATAATGCTTGGATATGTTTTCTTGTAGAGTTGTTGAACTGCTTTTATGAATCGATCATTACTCGTGTGTCAACCGATCGCGATGTATCTACGATGTTCGGTGAAGTTACTGTGACAAGTTTAATATGGATAATTTCTGAAATTGACTTCTTGTAATTGTTATATTGCACATTTAATCATAGAATTTTTGCGTTTAATAAAGTATTTTTTATACCCATCATTATTGAATCCTCATTTTATGTTTTTAGTTAACAATGTTATTGTGTGCATTGCATAGACATGCGATTGTAGTAACTGAAGCTGGACAATATAGTATAAAAATAATAAAGTCTTCTATTGAACTCATATCAGCCATATCACGAGTTTAACCTCTGAAATTGAAAATTGTAGTACAATTCAAACATTAATAGTAAAACACTTGAATAATCATATTAGGATGTACTGGTGGTGGCTGAGGAGAGTCCCCTGTTCTCTATTTAAACGTGCTTTGAGTGTAGTGTCAGAAAAGCGATTAAAGTGTAAAATTCATTCAAATATGTAAATAAGAGTGTTGTTTGTCTTCTTTAAAACAAGTAATATTTCCGTTTCAAATGTTTAATCGTATAACATAATATCAACATGAAAATAGCACGTTATGACTCCGGCTCCAGTCATGATCACACACAGGCGATGTCCAGGTAAGCTCAAATTGGGAGAGTCATCTGCCAGAAGAGCAGTGCCAGAACACGACTGACGTAATGTATTCTTCTGCAAATTGCTTGCAATTTTAAGTTTCAACCACAGGTGTCGCTTGAGAGCACAAAGTTACATAGTGCAGCTTTATATACTGTATTAAAATTAATGGGACACTCAATATGGCGGACAGTATGTCCTGCTTACAGGTAAAAGACACAATCACCTTTTAGATACAGACATAGCCTATCAGTCAACTTGGAAATGTGCATGCGCATTAGCTGGACCAGCCCGAGTTTTTTATAATTTTGTGATCTGAGCTAAAGAAGCGCAATTTATGATACCACTGTTGTCAGATTATACAGCTGATCTGAAATATGTTTGTTGGGTGTAATCTGGGCCAACCGTTTTGTAGATTTAGATTTTCCCCCATTCTGGTAGATAGTGGGGGAAAATATAAAACGTTTTATGCCACTTGTATCCATAGAAAATAGCTGCCAGGGAGCATTCCCAAGATGGCCGCCGATTGGAACGACTTGCCTTGAAAGGGACTTTGGCATTGGCTATATTTTTGCTGGCCAAACTTGGATGTTTTAACGTTAAAAGTTAACTGTGTCAATGTACACCGATCACTGAACACGACGAGTCAGAAGCCTTTCAAACGAATATGCAATAATGAATCACAGGAGTACTCTTACCATTTTATTTGTAACAAATAAAACTTTTCCATGAATACAATTGTATTCTCACACATCTGTCCTCACAACATAACGTAGGAAAATTAAAAAAAGAAAACATCCTCTGAAATATTTACATTTACTATAAAATCAGAGGTAAAAGATTTCCCTTTTGTGTTTCACATTAACTGATGGGTGAAATTGCAAAACCTCTTACAGCGACATTTGACAGTACGAAAATTGTGATACTATGCATATTTGGTCAGATTACATGATATAGATTGTGCTATTTTATTTTCACATGAAACAATGTTGGTTGTCATGATTCATCAAAATGTGTGCTTTTGCATCGTACAAACAGGGACAATCATGCACTGGAAAATATATGCACTTTTTAAAACATGAACTGATGCTGAGATTAGCAGAGAAGGATCCATTAAACAACACTAATTGATGTTCTCTTGAAAAAATTAAGCATAGCTAGAACTAGTTTTCAATCAAAAGTTGAAATTTGAAAAACCCTGAAACTTGGTCATGATATTAATATGCTGTCTAATGTATAACATTATGGAGAAGGTAGCTAGTGTAAGATATTTGCAAGATATACTTAAAAAAAAAAAAAGACAACAAAATGGCTCACAGGGACAATGATGTTGCAAAGAAAGTAATGGAACCTTATAAGGTGCCAAAACGTTGCGTTACAGTGAAACTGAAATGAGCTGAATTCGCAGTGACCAGGCTTCCTTAGGAATGCTGAGATATCCTTTTTGAATGATGATTACTCTTAACACTGGACTAGCAGGAAAACCACTCACTATATACTGTCCTGTCATCTGTGAAGTATTCAACAATAACACTATGCGCATATTTTCTTTTCAAGCTTTGAAACCAAACGTATTTGTCTCTTTAACATGCACACTGTGAGCAACACTGTGAAATTGATCTCATTCAATACGAATAACATTCTGTTGAAGAAATATTAAGTGCATAGAACAAGAGTGCAGTCATTTCCAAAAAAAAAAAAAATGGTCGATGATAATGATACAGACACAACAGGGGAATTTTTGATATCTATGTATTTAGGTTAGTTGCCGAAGTTATAGGTCTAATTTGCCATGCATTGACTTTTCTGAATCAAGTACTGGGAATCAGTGTTTATTGCCAAACTACAGTGAAAATTGCTCAATTGTAGTTTTTTTTTTTTTTCAATCAAGTTTGAATTATTTAGCTCTGTAACCTGAGAGCTTTGTGAAATAAACTTTATAGTACCTAGAATCTGCTCTCGTTAACATGAAACATTAAACAAATTTGAATGACATTAACATATATGTGAAGATGCCCACATAGCCTTCACATTGAGAGTGTTTAAAGAGTTTAAATGTCATACACTCCCTGAAAAACAAGAATGTAGACATTGTTACAAATGAGAGTTGCCTGCAGCATTGGACTGTTCTATATTGAATCATAATTTCAAATGCAAATAAGGTATGGTATAATAATAATGATATAGGCCTGTATATGTAATAGAATGTGAAGTTCTCTTGGCCCAATATACTCGATACAATATACTTTGTGTCCTATCAAAAATGGACACATATTGGCTTTAAATAATATTTTGTAGCAGTCTTGATAGTACTCGGTAAATCTGCCCTGATGCTTAGAATTGGTGTGAAATATATGAAATATTATTTAAAAATGTATTCTGTCAGATGTAATTATATTTAACAAAGTTTTATTAAATATATATATATATATATATATATTACGTTAAAGTAGGTTCATGTTCATTTATGTGGAACATATAACTTTTATAGTGAACATGTGACTATGATAAGGCACTACCAGTGTTAAATGATCCTTTGTGTTATTGTTTTGAACATGTCACCTCATTTTTAGAAGGAATTTGATACTATTTAGGCTTAACATTTGATAGTTCTTGTTTTGGTAACAATGTTTAGTAGCAGAAAAGAAAAATCTTATGTTAACTACTGCTATCAGTACTTTTTCTTAACTTATGTGCACTGACAAGTACTTCACTCACATAGTACATAGTATAATATATATATATATATATATATATATATATATATATATATATACTATATTCATATTTGTGCTAATAATAATATTTTGTTTTATATTTTATATACTTTATAGGATTAATGAGACAATATAATTACAGTGAGAATATTTCTAATACTTGAGTGGTTTAAAAATATTTCAATATTGCACAGTTTTTGAGACTAATCTCCATTTTCAGGTTCTGCTAATCTGTGATAGAAATGTACGTGTATATCTGTCTGTGTGTGTGCAACAGATATCAAACAGGATACTGTTTGGCAAAAGCACCAATACTTAGAGTGATGCTCCATCTTATAAGTAATTTTCTTCACTTAAACAAGTGAGTTGGTAGATCCACTATACAACTGGTCACAAAAAACAGTGGAAACGTTCAATTTAAACTTGGACTGCATCCCAAAATAAACATTATTGTGTTTTGGGTGGGGTTTGCTGTTAAAGAAATGATGACAATTAACAAGTACAATCAAACAGTTTGATTGTTGCCTCCTCCCTGTGAATCGCACTGGTCGGTTGAATCAATCCAGACAACACATGGTTCAGTTCATGCTGTTTCATTGGGATCTGTTGACCGATTAGTTGTAATGCAAGAGGACCTTTATTCCACCTCAAATATTTCTTGACAATTTGCAACTATTTGACCGGAGCCACAATTTATTGTGACAATTCTGTGTCCCAGTTGCCCTCCCTGTCTTGACTCATAAATTGTGTGCTGTCTGGAGAAATGAAACAGACTCTGGAAGTGTGGGCAACAGAAAGAGGCTGTCAGATTGATCAGACGCAGGTCTCAGGGGGTGAGGATGTGTCTCTTGGTCCAGGGCAAGATTTTATGTTGCATAGTGATCAAAACTGCCCAGGTACTCCAGCGCTGCTCGATAGCAGAACTGGTACTGCTCCTGTGGAGTGTGGACACATGAATTACATGCGCAAGTATGTGCAGTCATGAAGAATCCCTTACATATGAACATTAGCACACAAGCAGTATATAAAGTTAAAGTGGCAGTGTCATTTTTGAGCTAGTAGTCTTACCAAAAACGGAATTGAAAAATAATGACCGTTTTCAAACAGGTTTCCCAAACACTCCATTGGTTGAGAGTGCAGCGTGCATGCTTACCTCTGTCTGCACCATGGCTGGTCTTTGAGTACGCAACATTTTGACCGTTTGGAAGATGTCGACTACTCCCTCATAACGCATCCTCTCCAAAACTATACTCAGAGTGATAAATACACCTGTCCTCCCAACACCAGCGCTACACACACATGTGAATGAAATGAAATGTTACATAAAAGTACATCATTTCTATTAAATCATTATAAAACAGTCTGTCATGGCACACGGTAAAGTAAAACAAAAACGGTAAGTAAAGTACCGTAGCACATATTTTCCATACCTGCAGTGTACTGTGATTGGACCATCCTGACCAAACTGCTCTTTTGTTTTGTGCACTTGACCAATGAAATCGATGAAGCCCTCACCAGACTTTGGCACGCCCTGCTCGGGCCAATCAGTGAACTGAAACTGCCGGACTGTTCTGGATTGGCCGTCCTGAGAGAGAAAGGTACAGCATATTGTCAAAGCATTATGAAAGTAAAAACAGCTTAAACCAGTCAAAGCTGGATTGTTAGTCTTAGCTGGACTCCCAGCCTGGTCAGGCTGATCTGTTTACTGTTTCAGAGGGATTTTGGGCACTTTTCAGATGATCAGGATGGGAGACCAGCTAGAACAGTGGTTTTCAACTGGTTTTGCTTTGGGACCCAGATTTTACATTAGACATCTAGTGCGACCCAACACAGTAAAAAACGTAACCTGTATTTAATGTAGCCTGGGTGGCATTTTATTTTTTAAATCTTGCATAGTTTTGTTCATAGTTTTCAAGTATAATGACATGTATCAAGTTTTTTCTCCCTTTCTCCCTTTGCACTTTTATTTACAGAGCAATGCCAAATAGGCACAGGCAAGATCATGGATGGCTCCTCATTACAGTGGTTAGGTCAGTGTGGCTAGTCTTTCTAAGTAGCATAAACACATTTAGAAACCTTAACTACAACTGCCACAGTTGTAATAAAAATGAGGTCTAACAGATTCTACTTAATAGATTATTTAATATGAAACTAACTTTTTTGACAAACTACCACAGTTACTTTTACTACTGTAATCATTTTTAGTAAGGCTGATTACTGTATGTGTAATTTGAAAAACCTTTTATTTAGGCGCATTGCACAGTGTTGCTCAAGAGGTTTAACTTCCTCCATAGCACTTTAAACTAGAAAATTCTCACTAGAATTCAAATGGGTTGCATCAGTTTTGCGGTCTGCACCGCAATATTGAGGGAAGCCTGGTTGATGCGTGCGCACTCCAGAGATACAGTAGGTTAGAGCAGAGCAGATTATTGACATGAGTGTTTCTGTGATGGCTCACACCATACTCGATCAGAAACCAGTGTTCAATTGATTGCATTGCGAAAAAATCATGTTGCAGATGAGAAGCGTGTTTAGCACGTACAAAGCGCCGAACAGGAGGTTATCATTAAAGAACATTTTCAATGGAGGGAGAACCATGGCATTGTTTTTTCCCTGCTGTCCCTATCCGAACAGACCCGTCACCCACCAGTTGAGAAACACTAAGCTAGACCATTTCATCACCAGTTTGGCCTAGGCTTGAAGACCAGCTAGACCCGTTTAAACCTAGTGGACACTACACGACTCAAGCTCGACTGGTCTGCGACGAGAAGTCTTAGATCTCACGACGAATGGTCTTATTGTGCGCGCACTCCTGCGACATGCTGAGACTAGTCCCAGATGCTATGACAGTTTTGAAAACAGCTTGATATCTAGACGTCCCGACAAGTGAGAGACCGTTATGAGCCAAAACCAATTAAATATAGAGAGCGCAAGAGAAGGGCAAGGTATTAGGAAGCAGGAGTCAAAAAAATAATTAGAAAATAATGTAAAATAAAATGTCCCCAAAATCTCCCTATTTTTTTTCCTTTGCAAATTAGTGCAAATAAGCGTAAAAACGGGCACGAGCCGTTATTTCATGTTTGCTGAAAACGGAGAGCAAAGTATTCTGTAATAAGAGACAAAAAAAATTAGAAATTAAAATAAAACATCACCCATATCTCACTACTCGCTTTTTTTATTATTTTCAGCAGTTTTTTTTCTCCCCTTTTCTCCCCAATTTGGAATGCCCAAATCCCAATGCACTCTAAGTCCTCGTGGTGGCGTAGTGACTCGCCTCAATCCGGGTGGCGGAGGACGAATCTCAGTTGCCTCTGCGTCTGAGACCGTCAATCCGCGCATCTTATCATGTGGCTTGTTCAGCGTGTTACCGCGGAGACATAGCGCGTGTGGAGGCTTCCCGCTAATCTCCGCGGCATCCACACACAACTCACCACGCGCCCCACAGAGAGCGAGAACCACATTATAGCGACCACGATGTGACTCTACCCTCCCTAGCAACCGGGCCAATTTGGTTGCTTATGAGACCCGGCTGGAGTCACTCAGCACGCCCTGGATTCAAACTCGCGACTCCAGGGGTGGTAGTCAGCGTCTTTACTCTCTGAGCTACCCAGGCCCCCGCTTTTCAGCTGTTTTTCTTTTTTTTTTTTCTCCTTTGCAAATGGTGCCAATAAGCGCAAAAACGGGCGAGAGCTGTGTTTGTTGGCATGTTATCAAGAATAAACAACGTGAGTTTGTGAATTAATTTCATAATCTTACTTTTAAGATTTTGGGGGAGCCGTTTGAAACAGGACAATGCTAAGGGCAGCTATAACGGACGTTTTTTTGCTGGTTAGGTACGGATTTAAAGGGAAATAAGCATACAATCGGAAAATGTAAAAAAGCGAATGCATGATCATGCACAATAGGGACACAGATATGAGCAGCATGCACACTAGAAGCTCAGTTACAGGTACCGTACTAAAATAGAATTCTGCTCTAAATGTTAAGTTTGCAAATAATTAAGAGAAACTTTATGCCGGTTTTTAGCACTTTCTCATCTTTTACTTTTTTGTGCTTTATTATCATTCAGTAATACACAGACATAATGGTTATGTATGTCCACATAATATCAGAGACTCTCCTCAAAATTCGAACACAAGTGGTCAAAAGAGACGACCAGGTGTAATGGTGATGTTCCTTGCTTGTACATTTGTGACCGGATCACCCAAAACGCATACCAGTGTACACATGGCCTCAGTAGGGGACGAACGGTCATGTGGTTGATACACTACAGTCTTTTAGTGTGCGCACCAGCACGACAAAAAACAAGACTGAGAGTCGCAGAGCACAGACTACAATTTGTGTAGTGTACACTTGGCTTTAGGCTGGTTAAAGTGTTTTTTTCAGCAGGGGTGTGGTCACGTTTTTAATGAGTGTGTGACATACCCTTGCATCCGTGACTTTAAATTCTCTCAGAATATACTGTGGCATGTTGTACTCTGCCATGGGATCCACCACAAAGTACTGATAGCGTGCTGACCTGTCAGATGGCCAGTACTGATGACATTTCTCCTGCATAAGAAACAAAGGAACAAGTTAACACATTACCACATCCACAATATTGTGCAATTTAATCTGTTGCAGCTTCTGAACAATAGTGCGTGTGTGTATGTGAACTAACCCTTCCCATTTCTCTGAGTTTCGTAAGCATAACTACTATAGTAGAATTGTGTTCCCAAAGCATCCTCCAGTAATCTTCAACTGTCTCAGCCAATGGCCCCTGAGTTGCAATATACGCACTCTGCTGCCTAGACAGTGTGAGAGAGATGAAAATATCAAGAAATGAGAATATCACAAGCTTATTAGTGGCTTGTTTGTAGTTGTGGTGTCTTGTTTCATTTATAGTGATAAATGTAACAACAGCAATCTCAATGTACCTGTAGCCATCTATAAAACTGCCATTCACATAGTCTGAGCCCTCCACTCCTCTGATTGGCTGCAGACACACGCGTGTGGTTTCGTATGGCATGATATTGACCAGTCGGTTTTTGAACTTATTGCACGGGAGGCTGGCACTGACGAATCTGGAGTTATGTGCTTTAGCATTAGCTAATCGCTGTAAAGGAGATACAGAAAAAATGTAATAGGAGAACAATTTTGGAATTTCCTATAAACGTATAGACACACTGAAAAGCAATCTGCAACTGATACTCATTGGCAGGAAAAAAAAATAATGTATAATAACCATGTACACACTGGGAAGTTTTGGGAGTGACGACTGAATTTAAAGGGATAGTTCACCCACAAATGATCATTCTCAAATCATTTACTCACCTTCGTGCAGTCTCAAACTCATATGACTTTCTTTCTTCTACAGAACACAAATGAAGATATTTTGAAGGATGTATGATGTGTTTTTCTCCATACAAGTCAATCGGTTCGAACACTTCCAAGCTCCAAAAAGGGCATAAAGGCAGCATAAAAGTGGTTTAATCCATGTCTTCTGAAGCGGTATGATCGCTTTAGGTGAGAAACAGACCACATTTTAAGACCTAAATCACTATAAATCTTGACATCCAGCCCGATTGGAACACAGTGCTAGATTCAAGACAGTGATTCTTTGATGATGCATTTGGTTGCCAGATCCTCAATGCATCAGTAAGACCTTACATTTTAAGTTTCAGAATCAGAATCAGAATGAGCTTTAATGCCAAGTGTGCTCACATACACAAGGAATTTTTTTTGGTGATAGGAGAAACAAGCAAGTGCACATAGAACATTACAGTGAGACACAGAATATAAAACAAGGTAAGAGTATAACTAGGCGTACAAAAAAAAAAAAAATAGGACATACAGAATGGTGTATGTACATGTGCAAGTAGTAATAAATGTGCAAGGTAGGGGTATGTACAGTTATTGAATTAAATATGAGTGAATATACATATGTACATGAGATATTTATTTACATTATTGCACTATGGGGGAGTCCTGAAGGCAGTTTAATTGTTCATGAGGAAAATGGCCTGAGGGTAAAAACTGATCTTGTGTCTGGATGTCCTGGCGCTCAGTGCTCTATAGTGCCGGCCAGAGGGCAACAGCTCAAAGAGGGAGTGTGGGGTCCAGAGTGATTCTACCTGCACGTTTCCTCACTCTGGAGACGTACAGGTCTTGGAAAGTGGGCAAGGGGGCACCAATAATCCTCTCAGCAGTCCTGACTGTCCATTGTAGTTTCCTTCTCTCTGATTTGTTGGATGAACCAAACCAGACAGTTATAGATGTACTAAAGTTTATCATCAACCCTTTGGCAACCGCAGTACATTTTAAAAGTATACAGGAATTTTTCTGTACACATTTTTTTCATGGTGAAAACCCTGACCCTGGCAACACTGTGTCTGGTTTGTGTACAGCATTCTACACATGCGTTAAGCAGGCAAGTGTGTGAACAAGCTTCTCTCATGAACATGCCAAGGAGACTGCGGATGTCAAGATTTAAAGTAAATAGGAACTTAATTTTTAGTCTGTTCCTCACCTAGAGCACTCAAATCGCTTCAGGAGACATGGATTAAACCACTCGATTCATATGGATTACCCTTATGCTGCCTTTATGTGCATTTTGGAGTTTGAAAGCAATGGACACCATTGACTTACATTGTATGGACAAAAACCTCATACATTCTTAAAAAAAATCTTCAGTGTGAATTATTTAAAGGAATATTCCGGGTCCAATACAAGTTAAGCTCAAGTGACAGCATTTGTGGTATGATATTGATTACCACAAAAATTATTTTTGAATTGCCCCTCCTTTTCTTTAAAAAAAGCAAAAATTTGGTTTACAGTGAGGCATTTACAATGGAAGTAAATGGGGGCCAATTTTTTAACGTTAAAAACTCACTTTTTCAAAAGTATAGTCACAAGAAGTAAACAATATGTGTGTTAACATGATTTTCATGTGATAAAATCACTTATTAACCTTTTCAGTGTAAAGTTATAGCCAATTTTACAACTCCATTGCCATGACGATGTAATGTTAACAAACCTTAAAACCCTAAAATGGCTGTAAAAATGACAATTTTTAGCCATTTAAAATGACAAGTTTTAACAGAAGAACTAATGAAAGTGCTTTTATAAAGCTTCACATTTCTGCCTTTAAACCCTCCAAAAATTCGCCTCCCATTGTAAGTGCCTCACTGTAACCTTGATTTTTGCTTTTTTTAAAGAAAAGGAGAGATGTGTAAAAATACATTTTAGTGGTAATCAGCATTATACCACAAATGCTGTCATTTAAACTTAACTTGTATTGAACCCGGAATATTACTTTAAATGATCAGACTGGAGTAAAATTAACATTCAGCAATTTTTCATAAACCTGCTTCAACAGAGGTGCCATTCTTTGTTTATGCTCTTTAAATAGCACTCTTTTTTTTTTCTCCCCTTTTCTCCCTAATTTGGCATGCCCAATCCCAATGTGCTCTAGGTACTCGTGGTGGCGTAGTGACTCACCTCAATCCAGGTGGCGGAGGACAAATCTCAGTTGCCTCCGCGTCTGAGACCGTCAATCCGCACATCTTATCACGTGGCTTGTTGAGTGCGTTACCGCGGAGACCTAGTGCGTGTGGAGACTTCACGCCATTCTCCGCGGCATCCACACACAACTCACCACGTGTCCCACTGAGAGCACGAACCACATTATAGCGACCACAAGGAGGTTACCCCATGTGACTCTACCCACCCTAGCAACCAGGCCAATTGGTTGCTTAGGAAGCCTGACTGGAGTCACTCAGCACACCCTGGATTCAAACTTGCGACTCCAGGTGTGGCAGTCAGCGTCTTTACTTGCTGAGCTACCCAGGCCCCCCTTAAATAGCACTCTTAGTCTTTCTGGAGAGAAATGTGTAGGCTGATGTAGACCTCGGGGCTGGTACAAGCAACTACCATGGGTAAAGAGACAGTACCAAAATCAGAAAAATGAGTAAAGACATATACATCTGCTCCTGTTATATTCTATCATCGCACCTTAGACAAGCTGTCAGTGTCCAAAAAAGAGTGCCAACGTCACAGCATTAACAGCTAGTTGTTCTGTTCAGTTCTGTACACACCATGCAGATTTAATGTAATTGTAGTTGTCATTCCCTAATGTTTTCAGGAGCGGACCGGAAAAGTGTGTACAGAATGGGATTAAGCACTCAGCAGAGGAGGAACAACCATTTCTAGCTGCAGTGTGTATGTGGCCAATGTCACATTTTGAGACATTAATTTATTATAGGTTTTTAAACATTCTTGGGCTTAACTCACTTTAAACTCCTGCTCCATTCCGCTGATGTGCTCTGGCGGCTCCGTCTGAGTTAATCTCTGGATGTATGCATAAAGGTTCCGCGCTGGCACCTCGGTGTTGCCGCAGGAAACAGCCTCCAGCAGCGCTTCATAAATAAATACATACTGCTCCTCTGTCTGTACCATGTAATTTCGCTGAGATCGCATCAGGTTCACATGACCATAAACATCTATCGTCTTCTCCTGCTTCAAACGCTCCAGCATGGCATCAATCACAATGAAGCAGCCTGTGCGACCCACACCAGCACTGAGAAAGAGAGAGAATAATTCTGTCAAACTCTGCATCACAGCACTTAGGCTGCACAAAAAGCATTAAGTGCACAGACGGACAAACAATAGAGCTGCAGTGAAAGTTCTGTTGAAATTCCGTTAGATATTACATTAGTCATATAGTCAATACCATTTAGGCCAATGATTATATAGTCCGGTGGTTCTAAACTGGTTTTGCTTTGGGACCAAGATTTTACATTAGGCATCAAGTGGCAACCCAGCAGAACCAAAATAGATTAGCGTACAAAACTAAGTAAAATGACATTACGAAAATTAAAATCAAAGATTGCAATTATTTATTTATTTTTCAGACTGGTCACACTGTGAATTCGGCAAGCGGAGGTTGAAATTTCTGCTGCTAAAATCAGTCTGTGCTTAGATAAATTTGAACCACTGCCCCCCAGTGGCAGGAGCTGAAAATGTTGATGACCAGTTTCCAGGGGATGTCCACATGGTGGCGCCAAAAGAGAGTTGTAGTTTTAGTTGTAAATGATGTAATACATTCAGCAGGAATGCACATTTTTTTAATCCCATGCCCTAACCCAAACCTAAATCTAACCATCAGTAAAATAATTCTACTTCGAAAATGCAACATTTGAATCGCGCTAACCTTTGTTTATGTAAAAGCGATTACTTCCTGGTTTCCATGGGACCTGAACTCATGTCTCCAAGATCAGTTGTGCCACAAAAACAGGTAAACATATTTGAATTAATGCAAAAATGTCTGATTGGGGATGGCGCTTGTCAGTAATTCAGCAGAATGGAGTTGATTTCAGGGAACATGAGCGTAACAACATGACGGAAGCAGCATGACGATTTCCATTATGATCTTGTTGATTTTTATACCAAACCAACACATTGTGGTCAGTACAAACCATGTTTATCCAGGCTGCAACTGAACCTATATATGCTGTAGTCTTGGTTGATTTGTTTTAGCTTGTGTTGTTTTGTCCATGTTGGCATTTGCCTAATCAAGTGACAGATTAATTTGAGGCAAAATTCACAGAGTTTGATCGAATGCACAGCCTTTGACGTCACTAGCAAAAGATATATCCCTTTTAAAAGTTATTAAGCCTATTAATTTTGTTATCCTAACTATGCATGATTATATGGTTGGTTGCATTTTATTATTTGCATTTAGCATTGTTTTTCCCTGTTGTCCATGACCCAATCAGAACAGACCTGCGACCAATTTTAAGGTTGTGATCCACCGGTTGAGAACCACTGACACTATCAATACCATTTAGGCCATTGATGTCAATGATAAAAAAGAAACGTAGAAAACTTCTTCGGTCCCTGTCACGTCTCGCTTGAAATGTGTTTATGGGTTTATTCTGTGCCGTTTACCTGCAGTGGACCACAATGGGTCCGGCATCAGGGGGGTTGCAGGCTTTGACCCGTCTCAGGAAGGCCAGGAAGGGAGTGGGATGTTCAGGTACCCCCTGATCTGGCCATGCAGTGAACTGGAACTGACGAACCTCTCTTTTCTCTCCACTCCCACTCTTCCCAAAGAAACAACGCAATTCAGCACTGTATCATAAGCTACACTACTATACATATATTAGGGGTGGGAAACACAAGGTAACTGGCGATATGATATAATATCGATATTTAGGTCACGGTACGATATTATTGCGATTCTTTATTTTTGGTGTTTTGCGATTCAAAACTACGATATATTGCGATATTTCACTCAATGTTTCTCATTCGTCTTCATCGGACTTAAGAGAACTGCTTCCAAATCACCAAATGTATTAATATAAAAGTGCCAGTTTACAAAACAAGGCCAGGTTATTTCCTAAAATCTACATACAATGCAAAGCCATAAGCATATAAAACCATAATGGCTCCCTATTTCTGTGGTTAGGTCAACGTAGCTTGTCTTTCTAAAAATAAATTATAGTATTTATGAATTCAATAGTAGCCTTAATACTTTAAAAACATTATTTATTACAACACAGTTTCAATACACAAAAGTATAATTTATTTCACCTAAAAGGTTAGCCTTTTATATCGTGCAAATATCGATACAATATCACGAGGAAAAATATAATGATGCTTTATCATATCTATTTTTTCCCCCACCTCTAACATATACAGTGCATTCATAAAGTTTTCAGACGCCTTCATTTTTTTCACATTTTGTTATGTTGCAGCCTTATTCTAAAATGCTTTAAAAAATTAACATCAATCTACACTCCATACCCCATAATGACAAAGCAAAAACTAGATTTTTGAAAGAGAAAAAACAGAAATATCACAATGACACAAGTATTCAGACCCTTTGCTATGTCACTTGAAATTTAGCTCATGTGCATCCCATTTCTCTGGATCATCTTTAGATGTCCCTACACTTTGATTGGAGTCCACCTGTTGCAAATTCAATTGATTGGACATGATTTGGAAAAGCACACACCTGTCTATATAAGGTCTCACAGCAAAAAATGCATATCAGAACAAAAACCAAGCCATGAGGTCAAAGGAATTGCCTGCAGAGCTCAGAGACAGGATTGTGTCGAGGCACAGATCTGGGGAAGGCTACAAAAAAAAATGTTGGCTGCATTGAAGGTTCCTAAGAGCACAGTGGCCTCCATAATTCTTAAACGGAAGACGTATGTAACAACCAGGGCTCTTCCTTGATATGTCCGCCCGGCCAAACTGATTAATCGGGGTAGAAGGGCCTTGGTAAGAGATGTGACCAAGAACCTGATGGTCACTTTGGTTGTGCTCCAGAGATCATGAGTGGAGATGGGAGAAACCTGCAGAAGGACATCCATCACTGCAACACTCCACCGATCTGGGCTTTATGGCAGAGTGGCTAGACGGAAGCCTCTCCTCAGTGCAAGACACATGAAAGCCTGCTTGGAATTTGCAAAAAAGCACCTAAAGGACTCTCAGACTGTGAGAAACAAAATTCTCTGCTCTGATGACTCCAAGCGTCATGTCTGGAGGAAACCAGGCACCGCTCATCACCTGCGCAATACCATTCCAACGGTGAAGCATGGTGGTGGTAGCATCATGCTGTGGAGGTGTTTTTCAGTGGCAGGGACTGGGGGACTGGTCAGGGTTGAAGGAAAGCTGAACGCAGCAATATACAGAGATATCCTTAATGAAAACCTGGTCCAGAGTGCTCAGGACCTAAGACTGGGCCGAAGGTTCACCTTCGAACAGGACAATGACCCTAAGCACACAGCCAAGACAATGCAAGAGTGGCTTAGAGACAACTCTGTGAACGTCCTTGAGGGGCCCAGCCAGAGCTCGGACTTCATCCCAATCGAACATCTCTGGAGAGAACTGAAAATAACTGTCCACTGACGGTCCCCCTCCAACCTGACAGAGCATGAGAGGATCTGCAGAGAAGAATGGCAGAAAATCCCCAAATCCAGGTGTGCAAAGTTTGTCGCATCATACCCAAAAAGACTTGAGGCTGCAATCGCTGCCAAAGGTGCTTCAACTAAGTACGTTAGTTGAGTTAAGGGTCTGAATACTTATGTCAAAGTGATATTTCAGTTTTCTTTTTAATAAATTTGCTATCAAAAATCTGATTTTGCTTTGACATTATGGGGTATGGAGTGTAGATTGATGTGAAAAAACAATAATTTAAAGCATTTTAGCATAAGGCTGCAACAACAATGTGAAAAAAGAGGTCTGAATTCTTTATGAATGCACTGTATATATACTAGCACTTCTATATACTACCTATTGTATATTTACTATTTATACTACCAGATTAGAGTGGAATACAGGTTTTCATTGTCTTTTGTATAAGTATAATATAATTCTTATTTATGAAGATCTGTCGTTGCACATACAAGACACCACAAGTCTAATAAATAAAATTGTAAAATTACATATGTATAAATATTCAAATGAAACAGATTGCAAATAATGGTTTTGTTTGTAAAAATGGGCCAATGAATCATGCACTATAAGACCAGTAATATGCATTAAGAAAGTAAATACTGTAGTTCATTTAAATTTCATGTACATTTTTAGATGGCATTAGGGTACATATGAGATGGTAAAACTGTGTTTGTGTGTGTGTACTGTGCTTACATGCTGATTTCTGTTGTTTTGTTACCTTAAAGAGAGCAAAAGTCCTAACGCAGTAGGTTGCGAGCTCCACTGTGTCCAGTAAAGAGACCTGCGTGAGTCCGTATGTCTCTGTGCCTCTGCTGGGCCAGTACTGATCACACTTATTCTGCACACAGTTCAGTAGAAGCTTACTAAACCTCTTACTGTTGCATATGTCTTAATGTCAAACATCAGAGGAGAGCTGAAGAACCAGCTGAGACAATCACTGATATTTATCTGTTGCTTCTCATTAATAACAGTCCTCACAATGGTTGTCTCAATCCACTCAGATATTCCAAGGGCTGTTGTCAAAAATCATTTGTGTGAACTGAATCTTTCACTCTCTAAAAAAATCCCAGAATGTACCGTAAAAACTAGTGGGCATCGCTTGCTATATCAGCTTAGCTTATCAGAAATGTCACAATGTCTTCTTCCATCATCAGAAATGAATAACAGAAAAGGTCCACATACATAAAATGAAAAGATCTGGATCAATTGTATGTACTGTACACAAAACATACAACACTCTTATATATAGCCCATTATATTAAGTATCATATTGATAAATAAGTTGCTTTTATCATCATATATCATTAAAAACCCGAATCTTGTGCCTGAATTCATATTCAAGATATCCTGATTCAAGTCAAAGGGAAGTAGGGAATGGAATGAGACACAACCTTTAAGAGTACATTTTAGCATGCAGTGATAAAATATCAAGTTGCACTCAGAAATAAGTGAGGGAGAGAGGAAGAGAGAAGACAGAGATCAGAAAAAGAGAGAGAGGGTGTAAAAAAGGGTTGAGACAGAGTTAACAAGAGAGTGAGAGAGAAAAGACGTGATTCACTGAGTATCAACCATTCAAGTGAAAAGTGAGAGTGATCTAATTAGCCAAGTGAGACGTCTTGCCTTTGAGAAGAAATACGAAGGCATCTGGAGAGTAACAGACAAAGAGTGTAAGACTTACTCTGTTCCAACACACTCACTGATAAATATGAAAACATTAATGGTATGTTTGATCATACAAAGGTTAGTATGGAAGGTACGTTTCTTGATGAGTCTGAGAAATTGTCGTCAGTAGCTGTTTCAAAACCTAGTGAGCTGCATACCTAGACAGCATTTTTAGGCATCATATGCTCACTCCCAATGCAAATGCTTTTCCAAACAGTAGGCAAACCTTAAGATGCCTTCTAAGATACCTTGTTTTGACAAAGTATATTTCATATATCCTTCACAGATAAGGCAACCACAGAATGTACTGCTACAAGCTCAGTGAAAATATTTATTCAACATACAGTAGTGGACATGCAGAGAGAAATGCTATTTATACTGTAAATATTCTTATAATTCATTCAGTACGGAACAGTTTCACTAAATAGTTCAGTCTAAATAAACAGTCAACACCAGAGGATGCGCTAGAAAAAATCTTTATCTGTCACTCTGATGGACTGAGTTGTAAAATTTCCATCATGGTCTATTTTTATCTGTTATACTCGTTTTAATTTTAAAGTACTACATTTAGGAGCATATCATCCATTATAATGGCATATCCATAGCAGAGGATAGGCCTAAATGATATATATTTTGACCTCCCAAATGTCGGAATATTTGAAAATGCACATACATGCACAGTTTCATAGAACTTATTTCAGTATGCCTTATATCACAAAGTGTCACAGATGAGAAGCACACACATCTCTGAAGTTCTAATGCAGGTACTCCTCTATAATAACTGACAATTCTTCTCTAAAAGTAATTTTTGCGCTTTCATTAAATGCAAGTAAATGGCAGAAACGATGCACCGTTTATTCGCACATTCATTAGCTATTATAAAGCTTTATTATAATAAAGTAACACACTAATCATGTAGTAACAAACTAACGTAATGACTAATGTATGCAGTCATTAATTCAGAGACCCTCTCCTAAAAATACAAACATATTTGGTCAAAAGAGACATGTATTACCAGATGTTACTGGTGATGGTGCCTGTTAATAGACATCTTAACACAACCAGGCAATAAACAAGGCACACACACACAGCGGTAGTATGTATGAGAGAGACAGTGAAGTCAAAACTGATGCACTAGGCTAAAATGTTTTTACATTTTTTTTTATCAGGCAAAATGATGGACAGCATTTGAAATTATCCATCAATATTTATACAAATCTATAAATGATGGAGAGTATTTGGTTAAAGCAACCCCCGGTCAACACCAACACTAACCCTAACCCTAACCTAACACTAACCCTAACCACTAACACTAAACCAAAACCTAACCCTAACCTAACCTAACCTAACCCTAACCCCTAACCCTAAACCTAACCCTAACCCTAACCTAACCCAATATCTGTGTGTTGTGTATTTTTTGCTGCGTTCCATTTCGGAAGTCGGAGCTCCGAGTTATTTGACCGGAACTGACAAATGGAATGCCCCCCGATGTCGGAATTCCTACTCGGAAAGTCGGACAAACTCAGAGGACTTCAGAAAGCAAGATGGCTGTGAAGAGCATCGACTGTAGTATGCTGTGGGTTTAAAGTTTTTGCACTTTTGTCTTTTTTGTGTCCAATTTAGTAAGTCGTATACACAATACTGTATTACCGTTGCCTATAGGTATGTTGCTACGATCCTGTTATGCGTGAATTACCGCGTAATGTGTTGTTTATAAACTGGTACAGCTAAAATTGGCTAGGTCGCTGCTCTAACAACAACAATGGTCGCTGCTGCTACAAGAACAATGGTCAATGTTGCTACAACAACACTGCCTAACATTACAAACCGTAAAACAGTTTACACATAACAGTTAGGCAAATTTATATTGCAAATATACGTTTGTACTTCCATAGGGCATTGCCCTTTGTTTACACCGCTGGTTCGATTAAAACGTGGTTAACATGTTTTGATACAATCAAATACGTGGAAACATTAACATACCTTCTCCACTTTCTGTCATCTTTCTCGAGGTCTCTTAGGTGAAGGGCATACTTATTTTGTAGCTCTCTGTACTCCAAAAGAGCTAGTGCAACACTTACTTTCTTGGAGGCGTCCATCTTTTTTTCCGACTTGTCGTGTTGTGTGTAAAAGGAACGCATCCAACTCGGATTTCTTGTTTTTTTTTACGGATATGATGTCGATCCGAGTCCTGAGCTCCGACTTCCAAGACAAATGGAACGCAGCATTTGTGCTTATTAAACTATTGTGTCGTTAGCTTAGCAACACGCTAACATCAGACTCCACTGGACTCCAAGTCTTTGCATTACACACAGAATTGCGGTGAATGGGTGTTCCTGGAGTAAAAATCCAGGAATCTTGAGACACGTTCTTAAAAGATCAAGTTCTTGACACGGCGTCTTAAAAATGCTCATGCAAAGACACGGTGAAAAAACAGAGAGACTGTCTTGACATCCTACTAGCGCATGTTAACATAGTGGAACAATGTCCACCAATTAAAAAACAGAAAGAAAAGTAGAAAGTAGCTCCCTATGAAAGCAGCTCATAATGTTTTGGAACAGAACTTGAGTGTGTGCTTCATCTAGATGTATGACTCCAAATATAGTGAACACGAGTGTGCCTGTCTGTATGCGTTTGGTTTAGTACACGTACCCTGGATTTCTCCTCAAGTTTGGTGATCATGATGATATTTGCTGAGTTCTGCTCCCAGACCATCCTCCAGAAGTCACTGAACGTGTCTGGCATGGGGCCCTGGGTGGCAATGTATGCACCCTGTCTGCGGTACCCATCTATGAAGTTGGCATTGATGTAGTCACCACCAGGAACACCTGCAGAACAGAAAAAACACACTCATTTGATTTCTATATTTCCATTAATAAACTTGAATAAGTGTAAATGTAAATATAATTCAAGTCGCAGCAACTGTGAGACATGTAACACTTCAAAACGAAGTAGCAGCACAAATCAAATAGAAACAACCATTAGAAACCACTGGAATGTCTTATTTCTCATGAATGCACACAACAAATGAAATATTGAGATATTGAGCACACACGCTCTCACCGTCATTGTTGGAGAGTGATACTCTGGTGTGATCGTAGGCGATGACATTGGCGTATCTGTTCTTTGGCTTGTTAATCTCAAGGTTAGAATGTTCCCATGAGAACTGCTGCCCTGGATCAATAGACTACAAAAAAGAAAGACATGCACTATGAATTCCACACCTCACCTGACATCAATGTTGCCTCTAATTTTTTTTCTTGCTTAAAAAACCTATTTCTACTTGGTGGATCTGAGCACCTGAGCAGAAGCATATATATATATATATATATATATATATATATATACACATACATACAGTATATATAGTATATAGCTATATACATATACACACTACAGCTAAATTCGGTTGCCAGTTCACCTTTTAGTGCTTAATCCTGTTCTTTACACACACAGTTCAGTAAAATACGGAAGTGACAACTGCATTCTACAACCGAATTAACTACTGAAAAATTCAGGTAGTGACAACCGCATTTTCATAAATTCCAGGTAGTGTGTATGGAACCGAACTGAACAATTAGTTGTTAATGACGTGGTTAATAGCATGTGTGAGATGTGCCTGTCTTCTCCTGGTATAAATCATACAAACAGAGGTATGTGTCTTCATTCATTCATATATTCCAGTCTCTCTCTCCACTGTAGTTTTCTTATCAGCCCTGCGGTCTTGGGGTAACATGAACATTACTGTCGAGAGAGAGAGCGTGCAAGCTGTTTAACAGCAGCCGCTTAGATGCGCATAAACAAAACACAGCGATTCTGTCAACTGCAACTAACTAATCATTGCCGGATAATAATTCGTCTCTGGTGGATAATCTCTTTGCTTAAAGGGATAGCTCACCCAAAAATGAAAATTCTCTCATTATTTACTCACCCTCTTGATATCCCAGGTGTGTATGACTTTCTTTCTTCACCAGAACTCATTTGAAGAAAAATAGAAGAATATCTTAGCTCAGTAGGTCCTTAAAATGCAAGTGGATGGTGACCAGACTTTTAAAGGTCCAAAAATCACAGACAAGTCAGCATAAAAAAGTCATACGACTCCAGTGGTTAAATGTATGTCTTCTAAGCTACTGTACAACGTTACTGTACAGTTCTACTCAGTTGTAAACAGCACTGCTCTTCCGGATGTGTCGAATGAGCGTCAGTTCTCACATAAACATGCCAACACAATTACGTCACACACGCGTACTGCTGTTGAATGGAAGTGAAGCTTTATAGTTAAAAAGTACTTAAATATTGATCTTTTTTGCACCAAAAGAGATCATATCACTTTAGAAGACATTAATTTAACAGCTGGAGTCATATGGATGACGTTCATGCTGACTATCTGTGATTTTTGGAGCTGATCACCATCCACTTGCATTTTAAGGACCTACTGAGCTGAGATATTTAAATATTTTTCTTCAAATGTGTTCTGCTAAAGAAAGCAAGTCATACACACCTGGGATATCATGAGGGTGAGTAAATAACGAGAGAATTTTCATTTTTGGGTGAACTATTACTTTAAAACTAGCGAGCACAAAACTGGTTACACTGGTGTGACTCTTGTATCTTGTTTCAAATTTAGGGGATTCCCTCCTGCATTTAAATGCGGTTGTCACTCCTGAAACTTTGTAGTGTGTACGTGGCCTATATGTTTGTGTGTAATTAGGAAAAATAATATATGATAAATAATAAAAATGTTAACTAGAGTCCATACTGTCATTTTATTGTCTTTTTTTCTCGAATAAAGAGAAAAACTTAAAATAACTTGTTTTGTCGAGATATCTTTTGTCGAGACCAAGAACGAGAGAAAAATAATGCATGGCTTCTGTGGGTTTCCATGTGCCACTTTGAATTTTAAATCTCTGTGCTGTTCGCAAATTAATCTTCTTGTAAGGATCATACATTTCGTTCTGATTCAAGACATTTCTAACTTTTTCATGCGTGGGGGAAACAGTTGAAAGGGAACATGCCCTATTTTTCACACATTACATACTCCTCATGTTCTATGTGATAAAATAAGGGCTCACTCAAAAATTCCTACATGAAAAAGAACTCAAGGCACAATATGTTATGCTGTAATGTGGTGCTAATATACATTATTCATTGGCCAATATGTTTTTAATGTACATCCTGGGGGGTGTGAATCAGTGTTTGTGTGTATGCATGATCTGACCTCATACTCTTGAGAGAACCTTAGGTTGTCATTGGCTTTCATCCTCTCTATGTGGCCTGGCAGTTCTGAGATGGATACTGGAGGGTGGCTGGTCATGCCTGTCAATCACAGCATCACACACACATACAGATCATTTGAGCTCTCAAAGACTCTGCACACTAGTATAGATTACAATACAGTAAGAAGTAATACTACATAAATGTTACTACATTTGGAATATAATTGAAAAATAGCTGATTTCATGTCTGTTATGGTTGCCTTCTAGCTTTATTTAAAAACAATAGAAGGCTATGGTATGTCCCCATTTAGACAACTAGGTACAGTATAAGGGAGTGTGTGTGTGTGGGTCAGGTTTAGCCTACATTGTGGGGACCAGTCAATGTTCCCAAGGAAAATGGCTTAATGAACATTATATAATGTCTTAATGACAATATAAAACTGCAAAAATGTTTGTGTGAGGGTTAGGTTAAGGGGTAGGGATAGGGTTAAGGGATAGAAATCCATTAGCTCAATATAAAACCAACAGAAGTCAATGGAGAGCCCCCACCATAATAGAAAATCAAATGTTTGTGGTTATTGGTGTGTACGAGCCAGTTTGTAAAGTGAGGCGGGTGAGAGCAGAGAGGTAAAAGCTTCACACACTGCAGCAGGTGTCGACAAACACCCCTGTTATTGGCCAAATGAGTTAGAAGATGTGGAAGCCAAACAAGTTACTGCATATGTGCGCATTAGTTGTTAATGCAGACTCCAGAAACCAAAACTAACTTGATAACCGACGATAACCGATGATAGATGCACGAAAACCTAGGAAAGAGAGAACATAATGTTGTGGTCTTCAAGGGAAGCTGGAAAGTGAATTCCTCTGGACTGTGTCTTCTGGATTCTTCTGAATTGAGTGTGTGTGTTTGTTTGTTACATGTGTTTTCATAGTGTATTACCAGCCGTTGGGAAGTTGATTCTACGCAGCTCCACTGGGTCAGATGGATGCTGGGAACTCATGGCTTTACCGCTGCTGGGAAAACTGCACTTCGTGCCCTCCAGCTCTGCCCGCTTCCTGTAACATCACACGCACAGGAACATTAAAGCAACGCTCACTTAGCAGGAAGTACTTTATATTGCATTTCAGTCGTAATTAAATGTTCGGAGAAATATGATACACAGACCTGTCTGGTTTGCTGGTTCGTGCCCAGATACAAAAAGGGAAGTAAAAAAAATACATTAATAAAAATTTAGCTTCTGCATTAGAAAAAGTTATAAAATCTGTGCTAGAGCGCAACAGTAGGGTTCCAGAAGTAAAAATCCCATTCATTTTCTCCATAGAGAAGCTATAATGTACAAAGATTTCAACACGGACCTTCCATGGGCTCTGATATTGTTAAACACACAAGTTAAGAAGCCACAAATTAGTAATTTCAACTTAATAAAAAAAAATAAAAAAAACATGTTTAATAGCCAAATTCCTGATGTAGAACTACACTACCCATAATCCTAAAGCGGGATCCACCAATCAGAGAAGTCACTGTTACCATGAAAATGGCAGCGACCATTCATTCCAAGGAAGCATTGCAAATGACATAATCAACTCTCCCTACACTATTCTTTATCCCATTCATCTTAATCATGTCCTTCACTCCTCGTCTTATTCTCACTACACTTCTTCAGCCCCCCCCCACCCCACTTATCTCATCTTCTCTCCTCCTTTACTTCCTCTTTTAACACACTGATACCATTTAATCTCCATTCACCTCTCTATATATCAATCACTTTCCTGCTCACTACTCTTTCTCTCTCACCTCTTAAAGAGAAGAATGAGGATGACTATGCTGATGATGAAGATGACGGCCAGCACTGGCCCCACCACCCATAGAAGCCCCTCCTCCTCGTCTACGATTGGCTGTGGCTCAACGTCAGAGAACAGCACGGCATCAGAGAATGGACTCGTGGAATACACGGTCTATCAGTCAAAGAGCAAACAGACACATCAGGAAAACCAATAACAAGTTCAAAATACTCTGCAAGAAATTAAACCGAAAGATCTGGAGATAATTTTTAGCCAGGGGAACATAAACTAAAAATTATTGATTCACTGCACCTTTATCATTTTTTTTGGTTCAAACAATGTTAAGTTTCTCTGAGAATGACGCTCACACACTATAGAAAGTATGTAGAATAGTCAAAGAATGTAGAATTACCACAATGGGTGCTATCATTACATTATCACTGTGGTCCCCAAAATGAGAGAGAAGGGAGTGACTTACATTCTGGCCCAGTTCAAGAATAGCCAGTACGAAGCAGACATACTCCTGTCCATTAAGAAGCGGTCGGTTCAGGAATGCTCCATACACACGTCCATCTCCTAGTTTAAACTCAGCTGGGAGATTCTGGAAATGAGCACTGATGTATGGTTTTGCCTCTGCTTGCCTCCGCAAACGCACAGAGTGACCGGTGCCATTAATCTCTCTCAGCAACTGGTGAAACCAGCAAACAAGGCAAGCACAAGACACATGTCAAATTAATATAGCTCCCATATGCTGAACACATGCCTTAAACAACAACAGTGATTTGTTTGCACTATTGCACAAAATTATTACATTTAAACAACTCTTTTTAAAAAGATTAAAACGCAATTAAAACTCATCATTTAAATTCTGTACCTCATCAATGTTCATCTCATCTGGATCACTCCATAAATTCTGGAAGTTTCCTCCTCGCTGCCTCTTAAGAGGAACAACCACAATGTAGAAACCCCTTCCAAGAAAAATTATAAATTATAATTATCAGTGAATCTCTTGAAGAAATACCCGGGTCATACATTATTTCAGCCCAAAATCAAATAAATATTATATTTTGCATTAAGAAAAGTATGCATGTTTTTGAGACCATTAAGATTTTTCCATTGTGACATTATTTTCATGACAATTAAGCAACATTCCCCCCCAAATTCTCATTACTGCAATGCAAATTTTTTTTATTCTCATTATAGTAATGTATGATTAAATAATGTATGATTATTTTTTCACATTATAATAATGAGAATGAGATTTGTTTTGGAATTGAGAACTGGGGTGGAGGCTAATTTGACATGAAAAAAATAGTGGTGTGTTTAGCTGTACATAGTGAATGTGTGTGTGTGGAGGTGTGCTCAGTGTGGGTGCATTCATTTGTGTTTTTCTGACCTGACATTAGCCTGTCCCTGGACAGCGGGCAGCTGCAGTGTAGCAATGCTCTGGGTGCTGGTCTTGTCCAGCAGCTGAGGTTTCTTGGTCAGCAGGTTTGGAGCTGTCATGGCGCCCGCACGGTGCTGCAGGCCTCCAGTACTGTCAGCTTTACTGGTTAACAGGAAGGTGTAGAGAGAATGAGGCTTTAGCTTAGTGACCAACTTCTGGCCAAGCCGCCCATCCACCTCCACACTCTCACCATCTCCATATGAGATCTGAAAGCAAGATAAATTGGAATAGTAATAAATCAATTAAAAATGCACACTTCTCCAGAACAGATTTTCAACATATTGAGACACACACACTTGAGGAGAGTAGAAAGAAATTAAGACTGACACCTCAGACATATGCTAACATACTCACACAGTCAAACAAACACTGTCATACACTATTCCATCTCCATCCGCAGTATGAAGGGGAAGGTGAGGGAGGAAAAATATATACACACACATCAGAGAGTCAAGACTAAACCCTCCAAGATCCAGATCCGGACCATTACCAGATCCCCTAAGACCCAGATCCAGACCAATACCAGACCCAATAAGACCCAGACCAATACCATAACCTCTAAGACCTAAGCCCAGACCAATACCAGACCATATAAGCCCCTGAACCAGACCAATACCGGACCCCTATGACCCAAACCCAGATCAATACCAGACCTGTAAGACCCAGATGAACACCAGACTCCCTAAGACTTTGATCCAGACCAATACCAGACCCCAAAGACCCACAGTAATATCAGACCCCCTAAGACACAGACCAATACCAGACCCCATTAGGCTCAGATCCAGACAAATACGAGACCCTATAAGGCCTGGATCGAGACCAGTGCCAGATCCCCTAAGACCCAGATCCAGACCAATAGCAGACATATAAGACCAAGAACAATACCTCCTAAAGCACAAATCCAGACCAATACCAGACCCCCTAAGACCCAGGCTGATACCAGTCCCCCTAAGACCCAGATACAGACCAATATCAGACTTCCTAAAACCCAGATCCAGACCCCGACCTAAGCTAGACCATTTAAGACCCAGACCAAGATTAGAACCCTCAAGGCCCAGATCCAGAGCAAGACCGAACCTAAAGACCCAAACCCAGGCCAAGACCTGCGAGTCCATGAACCAGCCTGTGCAATTTAATGAAGTGAGATTTAATGAAGTGAGATAAATGTATCGCATCATTCATGTTTCTTGCCAAGGCAGTTTTCCAGAGCAAACTCTCAAACTGGTTGAGATAATTATCACCATTAGTATGCTAGAAATAGACTGTACTGTTTTCTGAGACCTTAAGCCGAAACCCAGATCCAGACCAACACTTCAAATTTAAAGACCCACACCAAGACAATTAATGATTTATGAGACCCAGACCAAGACATGAAATTATGAAACCAAAAACAAAGCCATGTGGTCTTGAGAGGTCTTAAGACAAATATTACAAAATCAAGACTCAAACTGTGACACACACACACGCACACACAAAAAAATGTCTTACAATGAGTGACTGTGCTTTATTACTGGCAGTGCGTGACTCCCAGGTCAGAAGCACTGAGTTCTTCATAGCAGCTTTTACTTTGAAGTTCACTGCAAACACTATTAAACAGAAAAACAAAGAGATCAGCACATAAACCATCATACATCAATACATCAGCTCACTTCATCAGAACCTCTGGCTTCAAGCATTCCCATGTTGAAAAGAGCAGCATCAGAGAAAAGAGAGCTAGTCACTCTTTTCTCTAGGTGTAAGAGTTTTTCGTTTGTGTCCAAGAGCTCACCTTTAATACAGTGGTTTTATGGGATTATGGAGCACTCCATATTTATCTAGACTCCTTTATAGAAAGATTTCTCACCTTTTTATGCTCTTAGTGGACGTTACCCAACAAGAAACAGACAAACACAGATAAACAGAAAGGATCACATAAAAACAGAGAAAGGGACAGTCAGTGTGTACATCTTTTCAGAGAAAAGAGAATGTGGTGGTTTGTTTGGGAAGGGTGCCTTGATGTGCGAAGATATGCATGTGTCCTACCTTCCTGTGTTGGTTGTGTTCTGATGGATATTGGGTGACTATAGGGCCAAGACCCATGTTTGCTAAGCATGCATACTCTCGCCACATACTCAGTATCTGCCCTTAGGCCAGTAAGAACCACAGTGGGCTCTGTAACATCAGATTCCATGGCAATGTCCGTGCCATTACTATAGCTGACCGCAAACCACACGCGGTAACCTTGGATCTGCTTGTTGCTTCCTGGTCGCTCCCATCTCAGAATCACAGATGTGGAGTTAATGTTTTCAGCCGTTAAATTAGCCAAAGACGGAATGGTTTCCAGAATGCTTGCATTTTGAGACCTCTCTGCAACCTCAAAGCGACATTCCGTTGTGCCTGGGATGGTAACTGTGTCCTCTGTGGTAGTTACCATCACACTTGGGGTTAGAAGTGTGACCTGAGAGCTTGAACCATAACCCCACACACTACGGGCTGCGAGATGGAACACATACAGCACCCCAGCGCTCAGGGACGAGACAGTGTAGGTGCGTTTGTCAGCATTAAGCTCCAATACCATGAAGGAGTCTGAGGTTGGGTCGGCCTGGCCGTATGAGAGCCTGTAGCCCAGCACAGGAGACAAACCGGCTGGAGGAGGCTGCCAGTTCAGCAGGGCAGTGCCATCCTTCGATGATACCACTGAAAGAAGGGGCAAACCTGGCACTGTGTAGCAGATAACATGGGGTATTTTAATATTGTAGTGATCAAGACTGAATATGTAAAGCTGTAGCTGTTTCATACTATTTTGTGGTGTTACTGAGAGTGAAACACTTGCTTTTGTGGTTAAGGTGCTGTAAGTGATTACAGCCATTTTGCAAACTTACGCAAGATTTCCATATGTGTATTTGTGATCTTGTGGACTTGCAATGGTAAACATTTGCATGCGTCTGTAAAGTCCATCGTCATGAAGTCAACAAGACTGTAGGGTTTCACTTATGTCATTTTACGACACTGAAGGGCATTCCCA
The DNA here is from genome assembly GCF_019703515.2 of Myxocyprinus asiaticus. Classification (NCBI taxonomy): domain Eukaryota; kingdom Metazoa; phylum Chordata; class Actinopteri; order Cypriniformes; family Catostomidae; genus Myxocyprinus; species Myxocyprinus asiaticus. Next base: position 5,803,120 of record NC_059351.1, on the reverse strand, counting down.
TGCACCCCTTTGTAGCAGCTAAAAACAGCTGAAAATGGGGGCCTGGGTAGCTCAGTGGTAAAATACGCTGGCTACCACCCCTGGAGTTCTCTAGCTCGCTAGTTCAAATCCCAGGGTGTGCTGAGTGACTCCAGCCAGGTCTCCTAAGCAACCAAATTGGCCTGGTTGCTAGGGAGGGTAGAGTCACATAGGGTAAACTCCTTGTGGTCACTATAATGTGGTTCGTTCTCAGTGGGGCGCGTGGTGAGTTGAGTGTGGTTGCCGCGGTGGATGGCGTGAAGCCTCCACACGTGCCATGTCTCCATGGCAACACATTCAACAAGCCACTTGATAAGATGTACAGGTTGATGGTCTCAGACGCAGAGTGCCCAATTGGGATTTGTCCTCCGCCACCCAGACTGAGGCGAATCACTACGCGACCACGAGGACTTAAAAGCACATTGGGAATTGGGCATTCCAAATTGGGAGAAAAAGGGAAAAAATCAATATAAAAAAAAAAAAACAGCTGAAAACAGCCCTGAAAACCTGAGCTCCTTAAATAATAGCATCAAATGAATATACTGAAGTATTATCTAATTTTTAAAAGTTTCTCTGTTGTGAATTCCTCACATTTGGGCAGTTTAGGATATTGCATTAAGTGTAGCATTTTTTTTTAAGAAACGGCATATTCACAACACAATTAATGCATTCTGACTAGCGTGTAACTAGGTGTTTATTGGCTTCATTGTCTTTGCAGACAACTCAGTAAGTTGTAATACTAAGTTTATGTTGTTGATATACAGTAGATGATAAATATACATATAGGATGCATTTGAGTGAGGTAATTTACCTGTTAGTATTGTACATTGTAAAGGTGTTCAGCTTTTTTAGCTCACAAAGTTTACATTACATTCACAGAGAAAATCTATAACATAATATGGCTGGATTACTTGAATCAATTCTTCCAAGATGTTTCTTTCATTAAAATAAATAAATGAAAGGGGGCCTGGGTAGCTCAGCGAGTATTGGCGCTGACTACCACCCCTGGAGTCGTGAGTTCGAATCTAGGGCATGCTGAGTGACTCCAGCCAGGTCTCCTAAGCAACCAAATTGGCCCGGTTGCTAGCGAGGGTAGAGTCACATGGGGTAACCTCCACGTGGTCGTGATTAGTGGTTCTCGCTCTCAATGGGGCGTGTGGTAAGTTGTGTGTGGATCGTGGAGAGTAGCATGAGCCTCCACATTCTGTGAGTCTCCGCGGTGTCATGCACAGCAAGCCACGTGATAAGATGCGTGGACTGACTGTCTCAGAAGCGGAAGCAACTGAGACTTGTCCTCCACCACCCGGATTGAGGTGAGTAACTGCGCCACCATGAGGACCTACTAAGTAGTGGGAATTGGGCATTCCAAATTGGGGAGAAAAGAGGATAAAAATGTATATTAATAAATAAATAAATGAATAGTTTTAGTGCACTGTTAATATTTTGCTATATTATTTGTTTCTCGTCATATTTTCGTCAACAGTATGTTTTAATTAAAGCTGTTTGATTATCGTCATGATACATCTTTTTTGCCTTATCTTTGTTATTGTTGACAAAATTAAAAAAACCTTCGTCAATGAACATTTTCATCAATAAACAGATTTTTCCTGTTTGCAGAGGCTAGGGATGTCCCAGAGTCAGATGTGATTTCTTAAGACACACATTTCAGTGATATCTATCAGAAAGTAAGGACAACTTCTGTGTGCTATTAAAAAAAAAAAAAAAATGCTTACAGCACCTTTGGCCTTAGATAAAGTTAACAGCAAGAGTGTCTATCAGTGCATAAATTTGTGTGCATTTGAGTGTGTGTACACACATGAGGGTTTAGTTCTGATGACGGTAGCTTTGCTTTTTGCTCCATCGCCTTTTGAGGTGAATGCAGCGACAGCAACAGAGTATTCAGTGTTCGGCCACAAATCAGACAAAATCAGCTCCTAAATAAACACATACACACCTTACTGAAATCTTAGTATACAAAATGCAATCAAACCAAATTGGCTTATAATAATTTAAAATTATATTTTGCTAAATATTTGTATGAATTCATATAAATATGGACAGAGAATTGAAATTATTGATCATGTTTAGAGTAGACATACTCACATATTGTTTGGAATCATTCTGTGGCTGCAACATTTAAAACAAAAATAAAGTAAAATTTAAAGAAATTATGCCATATATTTTATACAATATTAATGCAGTATTTATTTATTTATTTATTTTTTTTTACTAAAGGTTCACTTATAATGATACGTTATAAAAAATAAAACAGTCATTATTAGGTTTTATGACCTTTTTCCACCATCTCTCCCCCTTAGAAGTCATAGATGGTCTATATTCACTGTGGGAAATGCTTTGATTTTTAAACGTTGCGGTACATTTTTGTTGTACAATGAACTCTTTTATCTCAAAAGATTAAGCAAAATGTAATTCCTCTTGATATGTAATGTAAATGCTGAGACTAAATTTGATTACTTACAACAACAAATAGTGGTCTACTGAGAATCATTAGTGCGAAATGTTTACTGGAACTATGGTGTTTTACAGGCTCTTTGTCTCTGAGAAGTTTATCAGAGCTTCTGTCTTAGCAGACAGTTAATAACCAGACACTGATGTTGTCTGAAGGTTAAATAGAAATTAAAGTCCATTTAGGCATTAGATGAGCTAAGAACTCTTATCACTGCCAAACAAACAACTCGTACAGATCAAGAAATAGTTGAGATCTGCACTGTATTTCTAGAGTTTAAATACGACAATATGCTGATGCTGGAAAGAAAAAAGTTGTAAGTCCATGAATTACTGGGAATAAGAATTTAGGTCATTTATCTTTGAATTGGGAAAAACTAAACATGCAAATAAGGGTTGCTACACATAATGACTTAAAGGAATGTTTTGGGTTCAATACAAGTTAAGCTTAATCGACAGCATTTGTGGCATAAAATTGATTACCACAATTTATTTCTCACTGTTTAAGTGAGGCGCTTACAATGGAAGTGAATGGGGCCAATTTTTGAACATTAAAATACTCACTGTTTCAAAATTATAGCCAAAAGACATAAGAGATATGTGTGTTAATATGATTTTAGTGTGATAAAATCACTTAATAACCTTTTCTGTGTAAAGTTATAGCCAATTTTACAACTTCGTTACCATGACGATGTAATGTCAACAAACCCTAAAACCCTAAAATGACTGTAAAAATGACAATTTAAACAACTCTACAGCTCAAAAAATACACAAGTTTTAACAGAAGAATTAATGTAAGCGCTTTTATAAAATTATAAGCTTTAAATTTCTGCCTTTAAACCCTCTAAAAATTGGCTTAAAAAGTGCCTTACTATAACCTAAATTTTTCCTTTTTTTAAAGAAAAGATGTACATTTGTGTACATCGGTCCAGAAAGTGGATTATTGCAAGAAAGCGGCTTATTTCGATATAACGTAGTTTCCCACAACACTTGTGTAAATAACAAACATGCCGTCTGAGGAAGACTGCTACTTTATTCTCCCTTGCTTTATTTCTAGATATTCCAGAGTTGTTGCTGTGCTTGTTTCCTTAACTTTCTGTCGCGACCTGCAGCGGAATTGCGCTGCAATAGTGGGGTTTCCCTCTTACATAAAACTCTGGGATTCCCCCAATGTAGGAGCGCATACGCACAAATGTGATTTTTAAGTTGGTGTGTATAAATGGGTATAGTATATAGTTTATGTGCTTTTCCCACTGTAATCTCAGAAATGCGGAATTCTTTCCACTATGTTGACTTGTTATTGGGCTCCGACCTATGACGTTTGTTATCCGGTCTGTTCACGCATTCTTCAAAAAACTGTTAACATGGCCACATAAGCTGAGTGAAACCCACTTTCTCTTAATCCCTTAAGCAGTGTAAGGAAATCTGTGTTCTCGTTTGCATGACATTTCAGAATGCCACTTTCTGCAAAAGCCCTCAAATAAACCGTTTTCTTAAGTGCATGTAAACGTGGTCAGTGAGGTGTTGTCTCCTACCTGTGAGTCTCTCAGTAGGAGTTCCTTGATTCTGGGAAAGCCTGTTCTCTCCCCTACTGTGCGCCTGATGTATGTCACCTGGTAACCACGAATCTTTCCATGCTGTCGCTCAGCAACTGGAGGTTTCCATGACACTCTGGCAGAGGTGGCATTTAAGACCACCACATCCACAGCCCGCGGAGGTGCACTGGGCACTAAAGGGGCATTTTAGGATAAAAGACATGTAAACACAGCTGAACATTCGTTCCAGCTCACAGGAGAAGGCAAGAAAAGGTGAGGAAAAGAGGTATGGAGTCAGGGTATGGTTCATTTATCTTGATTAATGGTTCGGTAAAACCGAAGGAAGAAGAGGTTTAACTTGAGGTCAAGGGTCAGATAAAGGCACGGCCATAGAGACATACCATCTTCCTCAGTGCGGACCAATACCGGCAGGCTCTCTGGCCCTTGGCTTGCATCTGTGTGGGCAGCGACAGTAACAGAGTACAAGGTCCCTTTCTTTAGTCCCTCTATCCGGTATCGAAAACAGTTAGATGGGATGTCCGTAATCCTTTGTACGTGATCTTTTTCCCGTTCCACTGCCACATAGCGGATGGAGTATCCGGTTATGATTCCATTGTCATCAATGAGGGGTGGAGCCCAGTTGAGCAACAGACTTGAGGATGAGGGGCTTATGCATGTGACATTCTGGGGAAGGGGTATGGACTCTGATTGGGTGATTATAGAAGTGGGAGGGTTTAATTGTGTGTATTAAGGCATCAGTGGTTAGTTTTAGTGTTACCTTGGATGATGTGTGGAAATTAAGTCACATAAAATGAAAACAGACTACATGTAAAACGCAGTTGTCATAAAATGGTGCTGTCACAGACAGATAAAATTAAGAAGACATTTAACAAAGAAATCAGATGTGTTTTAACTGAACTGAAACAAACAACATTAAACATACCTGTTTGACTCTGTCTTTCAAGGTGCTTTCACTGAGTGTCTATTATGCTCTTACCTGTTACTCTTAACCCACCCACCAATTCTACATCTATGACTTTCAATGATAGATTGGAATGATGACATCATCAAAAGAAACCACTAGCTGGGTTTCCATCAAACAATTGCACATAAGAACTCCTGAATGAAAACACTTGATATGCAAATAAACTCAAAAATTCGGTTAAAATTTGATGTGCTACGCAGAGTCTTGACCATTTGTGCATATGTTATGAGTGTGCGATAGCTTGAAGTGACTGGCCCAATGAAATGTCCGACCTTTGCACACAATCCTTCGAAAATAGCCCTTGACATTTGGAAGTGTTTAACCCAAAACTGTTCGTTACAGTGGGTCCTCACAATCCGTCAGAAAAGTTTTGAGAGTGGACGCTCCCAGGTATGCGGAGGCTGGCGGCGTTTGGGCATCGCAGCTATTTCAGCCCTCATTATATCAGATTTTACACTTATTCTGCGGCATCTCCTGGCAGCATTTAAAAAAACAAGGTATATTTGCTCCAATTCTGCAAATAACAGTTCCCGATGTAAGGAGGTCACTCAGCTGCTCCATCATGACAAGGCGACTCCCTCATGATAATGCACATGATGTACTGGTTGCAAATGTGCAACAATTTGTATTTTCTTTAGTCACATTTTTAGAAATGCACTTAAAAATGCTAAGCATTTTATTGGAAACCCAGCAACTATGTGTTTTGTGTATGAACCAGTGTTAGAGAGTAAACAAATGCGCTCTCCTAAACTCTTCCACTCCCTGATTCATTTTAGTAAATAAGTTCGATAGGACAGTACATTTCAATTAATTTCATTTGATGTTGTTTACTAATTCATTTGAGTCCCAGCACAAATAGCTTAAATAACTATAATGTAACTAATGTAAAGTAACTTTTTTCGGTACTTTTTACTTTTTTTTTGGATAGCTTGAATGAAGGTTAACTCATTTAATTCATGAGTAGCTTGTAGCTTAGGAAGTTAAGCAATAGTTTCAGAGTAGCTTCCCCAACACTGGCATTGACACTGCTGAAAAGACCTGCTCAGGCCAGCATGAATATCCTAGCTGGTTCATGCTAGTCTATGATGTACAATTTAGCTAGCAAAGTCAACTCGTTAAACTCTGATACATTGTTGTGCTGCCGCCTGCAATTTTTCACACCCAAATTTAAAAGTACACCATTCACACACATTAACTAATCACAATAAATTGGTCTAATTTTTTCAGAAAACCCCCCACATAAAATAAAAAATGACTCCAGTTATTCATAAATAATATTTTATGTGTTTATAGTCTTATGATAAACAGAAAGTTTTTTGTTGCTGTTGTTGTCCCAACTTTGTAAGCATGTAATTATGGTTCTGTACACTTTATCTCACTTTGAACAGTCTTATTTCATTCCACTAGATGGCAGCAAGCACTAGAAAAAATATTTTTTTCTCTATCACATTCCATTACAATATACTGTAGTGGCGCTATAACGCATTTTAGCCCTTTCAGATGTGCTTGTCCATAGACATTCAGTCTAATTTTCAGTTCATGCACCCTCATTGTTTCATTGAATATCTTGGCCTCTGAGTGGACTAGAAGCTCAATTTAGGTGCCATTAGAAAGCTGAGATCCTAATCTTTACAATTTTATCATCAATGGTCGAAAGCATATTTTTATGATGATTTGTGTATTATGCTTTTCCTGCTGGATGGCATATTTTGTTCTGGACATTTACAACATTAGATTATTCAGCCAAGCAAGCTCACAGACAAGTAAAAAATGGCAAATTTTTTAGATAACTGCGTAAGGTAAAAACAGATATAACGTTTTTAGCTTTTTGGGGCTTACAGCAGCAATGATCGGTGCATAAAAGAGATATGTACAAAAAAGTATGTATTTGATGACTTACAAAAATCTTATTTAATGTTGTGATTCTTTTGAAAATATTTCAAACTGTGGTATTAGGGCAACAAAGTGCAAAACTGTGCAGTCTTTCATTTGATATATGACTTGTCCATTTAAGTGCCATGTCAAAGACCTTTGTGTTCATATTAATATTTCTACCCAATTACCTCTAGGGGGTGATCATTTGTGACGCAAATTTTTTCAGGCCTTATTTGTGTATCATAAATGCAAAAGTGATGGTATTCTCTGAAAAGTCCAGATTCTAAGCTTTCAAACGATACCTTATATGCCTGACCAATGTATACGGAGACTTTAACGTTTTAAGTGTAAACTTTTTCCGCGATATAGCGCCCCCCGTGGACACGCCAATATGGTCTTTTTGGTGAAACTGATTGACCAAGAAAGTCTTGCTGGTTAAGTTAGTTAAGAGGCCTGGTGGGAAAACCTAGCACACCAGCACACAAAACACTTAATATGCTGGTGAACAGTTATAATGGTCTGCTTTATATGAAAGTTCAAACAGTACATACGTGTTTGTGGAGTCTGAACAGTGATTTCACTTGTGAATGCCCCCAGGCCGTGTTTACTACGTGCTGCTAGTTGGAATATGTAGGTGGAAAACGGCTTCAGATTCTTCAACAGATAACTGGAGCTTGGATCAAATGTTAATTTCTGGAGGAGAGACACGGAGACATTTAGACTTAACTACGCATTACAAAATGTAAACTTGTGTGTATGTAAGTGTGTTTACCTGCTCTGGCTGGTCTCCAAGCCTGTATATGAGCTCATAGCCAGTGATGGCATCTGTGCCACTATGAGCTGGAGGGATCCACGACAGAAAAATACTTGTCTCTGATTTCAACTCTGCCTTCAGTTCAGTGGGCTGGGATGGGACTAGAGTGGAGGCAGAAAGTCGATGCTTATAGAATGATGCAACAGAAACAAAATCAGGTGCAATATTAAAGGTGCACTCAGTACTTTTTTCTCATAAAATTTTTTTTTTACACATTAAGAAAAATATACTTCGGTAGTTTTGAAAAATGTGTTTTTATATCATGTACATTCACATTAGATGAAGAATCCGGTCACATCAGTACTGCCCTACAAAGCCAAAATGCAGTCACGACGCCAACACTGAAACTGAGAAAAATGGCTTCAAAGTTTTTTCATTCTCCAGCCAAATGTGGATTATAAAATAGTCCCTTTCTGCTTTCTCTGAATCTGAGTTCAGTTAAGCTGTCACAGTATCATAACTACATTTTGACAAAGTGTGTAGTTACTGCATTTTGCCTATGCAGGGAAGTGCAGTCTAATAAAAGCGTTTTTTATTTTACACAGAGTTGGGCTGCCTCATTGGCGTTGCCATGTTAAGATCACTTGACCAGCCGAATACAACCTACAATAGGTAGACCACCTACAGTATTATCAGACAATTTTTCTCATGGAAAAAATGTAGCATGTCTGACTGCGAATAGCACATTACTATGATGGTATTGGTAAATGTAGCCCAAGAAACAGTAATAACGCCCAGCAGAACATAAACCAAAAATTATTCAGTGCACCTTCAAAATCTATCAAATAACCCTGACATCACATTCTGCACACCTCCTGTCTTTGCAATGATGTGCAGGTCGCTGGAGAGAGGTCCATCTCCCACGGCAGTAAAGGAAAGCACTCTAATATAATAGGTTTTGTTGGGTGTCAGGTCCCGTATGTTCAAAAAATTTGCCCCGCGAACCATTTCCTTGTCCCATTGGCTCACAGGAAGTGATGGATCCGATGTGTAATATACCCTGTATCCAACCACCTGACCGTTGGCTTCCTCTGGCTCCTCCCATTGCACCATTGCTGTGGAACCGCTCAGCATACGACCTCTGACACGGCGAGGAGGGGAACTAGGTGCCTGTTCGGCTGTACGGGCTTCGACCGTCTGGCTTGGTGGGCCACGACCAATAGAATTCACTGCCACGACCCGGAAATGGTAGTGTGAGTAGGGGCTGAGTCCACCCACACTGTAACGAGTTGTTGCTATGGCATCAATTTCTTTAAAGACGTCGCTGGAGGAGGTGGGACGATATTGGATGATGTAATAGGAAACAGGAAGTGGATTCCCACTGTCCCACATGAGAGTAATGCTGGTGGCAGATCGCTCCATTACAACTGGAGTTCCTGGAGGATTGGGAAGGGCTGTGGGGTCAAAGGAAGAGACGGGTAGAAAGAACATAAAAATTAAAAAAGGACAGAAACTAACAGCATAGAAGAGGATGATGAGTGGTGATATACTGATATATCGGCCTAGTCAATTAATTATTTTTTAAGATTATCAGCATCAGACGATAACTGTGGCTGCTTTGCCGATTAACAGATTGGCAATGAATATATCACGTGATAACATAATGTATACTGTATATCGGTATATATACTGGCTTAGGCAGGCAGCATTTTAAGGCATCATAATTATGCTGCCTTCTAAAATTCCACATTTTGGCCATATTCTAGAAGTATAGGTCTCTGCGGAACAATAATGAGTGTTTCCCAATCTGTGGCGGTTTTCAAACCGGGATGGGCGTTTTTCAACTATCCAATGAAAGTATGGAATCACAATGTAGTAAACAGTGGGCATTTCCAAACCAGGATGGGCACTTCTGAACTATCCAATGAAAGTAGGGAATCTCAATGTAGTAATCAGTGGACATTTCCAAACCAGGATGGGCGTTTCTGAACTATCCAGTGAAAGCGGGAAATCTCAATGTAGTAGGCGAACCATGTAAGGAAGTTGAAATAAGCCCATACCAGTTTGAAAACACCCACCTGATTGGAAAACGCCCATTTTTGTTCTGCACACTCATATTCTAAGGCAGCATAGCCTGTACCCTACATGGACAAATTGACTGATAGTAACTGATTATGGCAATAGGAATAATACATTCAATACCAAAATGTGTTGAAAAATAATTAGTCTAGCTTAACAATGCACTATTTTATCTAATATTTTATATTATAATTTGTGTATGTGTTGTAGAGTATTGCATTGTCAGCTTAGCTACATGCTAACAGAAAACTACTGAAATAAAGTGTTGTCCTGTGCACTTTGAGTGAAGAGAGTGCTATTTTCATGATGCACAGAATTGTTGGCTATATAGAGTATTCCAAATCGGCCACTTATGAGGTTCCATTTCAGTTAGGGTGATGCCCTTGAGGATGTTCAGAGTAAATGTGTTCTTAAGCTAAAAAGCTAGATGCAGTGCAACAAATATAAAAAAAATGTAGGTCCGTTTAGTGCATGTTTACACAGAAAAACAATTTAAATAAAGCACAGACGGATGCAATAACACCCCTCTGAAGGCCTGCCTTACAGTATATGTAGGCAGTAGACAGAAAGGCAGCTCACTCGGTTTTCAAACAAAGTCTACAACAGCCATCAGCCACCCAGTTTTCTAGATGTTTTCTAGAGTGGCACCACCCATTGAAAAACCCTTTTTGATCAATCTTTAGTTAAGACTGATCAAAAAGATTGAGCTAAATGATTTTTTTTTTTTTTTTACACTCACCAAAAGCTATTTTTCTTACTATCTTTGATGTAAAGACGTTCGTCTTCAAAGAGTCCGATAATCTCACTTCAGCGTACCTTTAACTGTGATCTGGGCAACAGTTTCTATAACTCCCAGTGTAGACATGGCCACACAGGTATAGTTGGCAGACTGGCGTACATCTGTGAGTTCCAGAACATTCCGCCCAATAGGCATGTCATCTTCTGGTGTCAAATCCTCGGCTCCCAGCATCCATTTGACATATGGCATGGGAACGCCCACTGCCTGACAAGAGATATTCACACTGCCTCCCGGCATGATCTCATAATCCATCGGTGGCACTGAGAAGCGAGGAGGGATGCGACGCACTGAGGGTGTGAAAGAGAGTGAGCAGTTCATTAACTCATGCTAAAGACATTATTAATGCAACAGAGAGCACTGCACCTAATAAATGTACTCCTCAAAATATAGTAGGCTGCAGGTTATGATTCTGCTTGTACTCACAAATAGTGGAAATTAGGGCTGAGCATTATGACCAAAATGCTACATGACAAGATAATTGCAAGTACAGTAATGTATCACAATATAGCAATAAAGGCTGAAAAAATCAACCACAACATTTTTTATATATTAGAAAACCATGTAGTAATGTCTATTTTTGATTATCTTAGTGACTTAAATACTTTAAAATGTTTTGTACTTTTGTATTTGTCATCTAATTTACAAGTACAAAAACAGTTATTTATATACATTTTTTAACACTTGCTTTACAAAGATTCAAAATAGAAATACATACATATACATACACATACAGTTGAAGTCAGAAGTTTAAATACACTTTAGCCAAATACATTTAAACTCAGTTTTTCACAATTCCTGACATTTAATCGTAGAAAACATTCCCTGTCTTAGGTCAGTTAGGATCACTACTTTATTTTAAGAATGTGAAATGTCAGAATAAGAGATGTCTTGAGATGTTGCTTCAATATATCCACATAAGTTTCCTTCCTCATGATGTCATCTATTTTGTGAAGTGCACCAGTCCCTCCTGCAGCAAAGCACCTCCACAATATGATTCTGCTACCCCCATGCTTCACAGTTGTGATGGTGTTCTTTGGCTTGCAAGCCTCACCCTTTTTCCTCCAAACATAACGATGGTCATTATGGCCAAACAGTTCAATTTTTGTTTCATCAGACCAGAGGACATTTCTCCAAAAAGTAAGATCTTTGTCCCCATGTGCACTTGCAAACTGTAGTTTGGCTTTTTTAAGGTGGTTTTGGAGCAGTGGCTTCTTCCTTGCTGAGCAGCCTTTCAGGTTATGTCGATATAGGACTTGTGTTACTGTGGATATAGATACTTGTCTACTTGTTTCCTCCAGCATCTTCACAAGGTCCTTTGCTGTTGTTCTTGGATTGATTTGCACTTTTCGCACTAAACTACGTTCATCTCTAGGAGACAGAACGCGTCTCCTTCCTGAGCGGTATGATGGCTGTGTGGTCTCATGGTGTTTATACTTGCATACTATTGTTTGTACAGATGAACGTAGTACTTTCAGGCGTTTGGAAATTGCTCCCAAGGATGAACCTCCTCGTGGAGGTCCACAATTTTTTTTCTGAGGTCTTGACTGATTTCTTTTGATTTTCCCATGATAGGCAGGTAGGCCTTAAAATACATCCACAGGTACACCTCCAATTCAGTACATGTCCTATCAGTAGCTAATTGGCTAATTGTCTAAAGGCTTGACATAATTGGAATTTTCCAAGCTACTTAAAGGCACAGTTAACTTAGTGTATGTAAACGTCTGACCCACTGAAATTGTGATATAATCAATTCAAAGTGAAACAATCTGTCTGTAAACAATTGTTGGAAAGATTACTTGTGTCATGCACAATGCAGATGTCCTAAACGACTTGCCAAAACCTACAGTTACACTGTGTCTATGCCAAAACTAAACCAGTGTAGGATAAAGTTTCTGCTTCGTGTCACATTTTTTAAAAATTGTGCTGTGGCTATACAGAATATTGACACATTTCTTGTGTAAAGTTGCACAATATACAGTATACCATCATACCACTAAATTCTAGTGAAAATATTTAAAAGTATGGTTTGCAGTAACAGCAAGTTCCCAGTATGAAGAATTTCTGATATAAATTTTGGCCATTAACTGTTCAAATAAGCACACAGTTCAGATGAGTAAACATCATTAATACGTATCACTTGCTATTAGAATAATGCTATGGAATGCAGTTAAGTAGGATCAGGTGAAATATGGAGGATTAGTGTCAGATGACATATGCAGTATTATGATCTGGAGAGCGAGTAAGACTGTATAGAGGCAATCTGGTGGAGGGGAAGGATTATGTAGATGTAAGGGTCTGAGATTTAGATTATAGTAAGAAACACAGAGCATTTGGTTTTAGAGGAAGAGCACTTACCATCTCTCAGCTCTACAGAAGAGTCCAGCAGTGAGAAATGAGCCAATGGGGAGAAATAAACAAACAATGACAAAATCTAAGAGACAATAAGTCTACAGAGATTAGGTCTCATTCACTATTTCACATTTGCTTACAAGCATTTTCACACGGAAGTTCACGGAAGGATAACATTTAGAACTCAAACCACACTTATGCAAAAATCACAGACTCCTTGTGTCCTTAAAAACATGAAATATAAGCCGATTTTTACATATTATCATAACAAATTGAATAACTAAGTGACCATACAATAAATCTTGCTTATATCATAGTAACACAAATAATATGCATAACTGCTCAATTTGCATATTTACTTATTACGGAAACATGCTCCCTCATTTTGAAAAATCTGAAATAATCAACAATAGAACAAAGAAAGAACAAATTTATGTATGTATACACTTGTTGAAAATTTTGCTTGAGAACCTTTTTCTTCACCCATACTTGTATGTAGATAATAGTGAATGATACCTATTGACTTTAACATTTATCTATTCATAAGAATGTGTTAGTAACTTCTAACAGTTCTTGACTTCTAAATTCTACAGCACCCAAATCAGTGAGAGATGCTCGAAGCTTTACCTCTGACATAAAGGTTAGCTGGTGTTGAGTAGCGCGTTCCTTCACTGTTGGTTGCGACACACTCGTATTTACCCTGATCAGTTTCTTTACTCTGATCAATCTGAAGTGCACCTGGATACACACACACACATATACAGGCAAAGCATTTACAAACAACTAACGCACACATACAACTCCAAGGTTTTTTTCCGGGTTCAAAATAAGTTTAACGATGCTTTCAAAAACCAAAAAACGGACTCACCCCTCTTGTAAAAACAAACAAAATCGTATGCATGTATTTATAATAGAAATCTACAGTATGGGGCAAGGCATTCTGATTTAAAAGCAGAAATATGTGTGTTTTGGGGGAAAATTTCTTATATGAATTTTTCCATACAAATATTTGTGTAATCTGAGCTAAGAAATTCTCTAAATTGTCCTATTAGCTGTGGTTATAGTTATCTAGTTATGCAGTACCAATTAAATTCTGTTTCTGAAATTCTGATGTAATTGTTTGGAGTTTGCTCCTTGAAAATAGTACTTCATGGATAACTGTTGGGTCCCTTTCTGGTATCCTTGTTCATATTGTGCATATTGTGACATGAGCAAAGAATGCGACTCGCCAAAAACAAAAGAAGAATGTGAAAGTGAAAGTGAAGATTTATAGTAAAAAAGGACTTAAATATTGATCTGTTTCTCAACCACATCTATCATATCAGACATGGCATAAAACATGGATTAAACCACTGGAGTCATTTGGAGCACCCATTCACTTGCATTGGATGGACCTACAGAGCGGAGATATTCTTCTAAAAATCTTTGTTTGTGTTCAGCAGTAGAAAGAAGTCATACATATCTGGGACTGCATGAGGGTGAGTAAATGATGAGAGAATTTTGCTTTTTGGGTGAACAATTCCTTTAAATCTGTATTTTAACTTTTACTCCAGTGCATGCCTTGCCACACAGTCTTCTATTGTAAGTGCATTAGCAGGATTTTTGTTTGCTTTTACAAACTGAAGGACAAGTCAAATTTATTTACTTTGGCAATGGCAACTGACAGCTAAACTTTTATTGAGCCTGAATAATTAACTATCCCTCAAATCTGCCAACAGCACAAAAACTGGCTTGCATATTAGTACAGAATGATACTGAGGAGAGTTAGACAGCATATAAAACACACACACACACACACACACACACACACACACACGCAAAACTCTGTTCCTGATGATTCGAGAAACATCTCTAAGAGGATAATTTCCCACATAGCAAAACAGAATAAACAATCTTGCCTTAATGTCAGAAAACAAAACAAGCAAGCAATTGAAGCCTTGCCAAAGAGAAAAAAACAAGCACAGTCAGCCTCTTCCAATAAAGTGATTTCAACATAAATTATTCAGTATAGTCACAAACAGACAGAGATGTCTCCAAAAAGAGGTACAGGCTGTTAAACTGCCATACTGCCTGTAGATCAGGTACTAAAAAATACTTCATTAAAAAGACAGCATCAAAATAAAAAATGTAATCTGATTTAGCATCCAGGTAGGACTTTCTTGCTGAAAAATTAAATAGGTTTTAATAAAGAGGGAGAAAGAGGTGAAAAGATCCACAAAGGGATCAAAAGAGCATTGGAAAAACAACAAAGAAAAATGCTTTAAATTGAGAGTAAAAGTGTCGCACACAAATGATAGTATTGTCTATAATGACACCAATGACAGCAACAGTTAGACAAAAGTGTCACTGAAATAACAGATTTAAAAAAAGGGTCAGACTTGGTCTATATTGCTCTGAAAATCACTGAGGTCATCTCTTCCCTCCATCATTTAGTTGGATAAACATCAGTCATCTATGATATCTGCTCCACTACTAAAGGAATGATAGCTATACTATATTTCGTTTGTTTTGGTTTGCCGACGTGATGGTGTATTAGCGCGGCATCGACGCCATTGATGCTCCCGACTTCCACCACATGGGGTTGGGGGTGAGGCGGGGTAGGGTGGGTTTGATGAGTTTGGAATCGGCTTCCGATTTGGCACCCTACCCAGCTGGTGTGAAATGCCTAGAAACGCCCCACCCATGCCTAGAAATGGCCCTGGTCTCAGGGACATATTCACATTTTGGTCCAAACACATGCTTTCCAGAATTAGAATGTCTCCTCCTCCAAATATCTCCTCTGACTAGCAATAGCAAGTAGGAAATCATGATTCATAGATGTGATGTAAATGTAAAGGCTATAGAGCGTAATAGTCTGGTTCCAGAAGTAAAAATCCTATACATTTTCTGATAACTTAGAAACCTTTAAAGACAGACCTACCATGATCTCCAAAGTTGTTAATCAATGGTATATGCTTCGGTTGAAGACATCAGTCCATGTTATTTCAACTTAATTTAAAAAACTAGTTTAATAGTGGAATGTCTGGTGAAGAACTACACTACCTATGATCATAAAGAGAAACGATCCACCAATCAGAGAATCGAGGCCAACAAAGCGTGCCAAACAGGCCCTGCAGCGACCACTCACTCCCATTACACACTGTGAATAACACAATCGATTCGGTCTCCTTACTCTCTTAAACTACGTATATATTTGTATGCATCAAAATATTTATCAATAAAATTTAAATATATGGTTTATCGCATGCGAATAATTAAAAAAGTTTAACGTGTTAATTTTTCTTATTTGCATTTAACGCATTTACCATTAATAAAGCATAAACCAGTGTAAACACTGGCTGGAGTAGGCCGGAACCTTTGTGATGTGTCCACCCGGAGTCATTACGTTGATGCACACACCACAAACACACACACAACAGCCGTGTCAGTGATCAAATGATGGAGAGAGGACCTCTTAACGCTGTTTGTTGTACAAAACAAACCCAGATGGAACTTGTGATAGAAATCAAGTACTTTGCATCAGGGCCACCAACAAAGTGGGACAACTGGACTTTTTGTCCCAGGCCTGGCTTCATGATTGCTGTAGCAAAGCAGCCACAGTGGAGGATGAGAGTTTAAGAGATTTAATGGCCATTGCAATGAAAATGCAACCTTCGGTTGCATTGTTCTTTCAATTAGTCAACCTCCCACTTAGACTTTGCGAAACGGTTAATGTTACTTGAATTTTAGTGCATTTCTATCTTTATACTGTGGAAGGATCACATATGGTTTTGTTTTCTTTCCTAAGAAGGAAATATGTGTATTTTGACAGGAAAAGAAGTATATTCAGTATAGAGAGAGAAAAATGTCAGCACTTTCAAAATCTGCGATTAATTGCGATTAACTATGAAAAGTTATGCGATTACTCGCAATTAAAAAAAATTATCGACTGAAAGCACTAGTTTATATACTTATAATCAACAACTTTCAATTAATAGTTTTATATTTTTCCATACATTTTTATTCAATTACATAATTTACAGTGCTTCATGGGATTATAGTTCATTCCCTCATTAAAGACGTTAGTTCTTGTATACTTTTTTTTTTTTTTTTGCTTCAAATTAAATTTTGCAACACTGTGATTCCCCCTAAGGGCTTGTTAATTTAGTTCATGTCTTAGAACTCTTTTATGAAAGAAATTATGAAATCCCTATGAAAAAAAATGAAAGGGAAAAATACTTCTGGAACCAAGAAGGCTGAAAAAGTGGACGAGCACTGTTGCGCTCTATTGTCTATTAAAAACAAAGGGCTGAGCCTTTCCATATGTCCCACTCTAACTTCCTGTTTCAATATAAAATATATCAACACAGGAAAGAAAACTGCACTTGTCACATTTCATTGGGTCTTTAAAAACTACCACTAATCTGAATATTAATCTGTCCCCTCAATATCTATGGTGGTTAAGCCCTGGGCCCTCATTTATAAAACATACGTATGATCAGATTTTCTCCTACATTCCAAGGATTTGATCCTTCGTCAAAAGTGAGGAACAAATCGGGATTTACAAAGGCAGAATCTGACGTTAAATTGTTCTTATGCGTTTTTTTTTTGTTGTGTGTGTGCTCATGCTCCAGTGCAACAGTGTGCACTGCACTGAGTTTGTGATACAAATATGAATTTATTTATAAATAAGTGAGCACGTTTATGTGAATAAGAATATTTCAATATGAGTCAGAATGTGGTCTTATTTAGATGTAAATATTTTATTTTGGATATCTGCAGTAACAGAATATTTATTTAGCCCTATCTGCACGTTTTCACAATAAATGAATTTTGAGACCAACGAGATAACAGGCAGGTGCAATATACGGTATGTAATACAGTATGTCAAGCACATTTTTGGAGAGAGGAGGAGGAGAGATTATAGTTAAACAAAGCTAAATCTATATACAGATGGTTAAAAAGCACTGCAACAGACTCTAAAACTCACCTACATTTTTTATCAATTCATCGTCTGCTGTTGTTGGGGACATAAATATAAACAAATGATTTGACTAAAATGCAGCATAATCAATGTCAAGTGCGAGCAGAAGAGAACAGCAGGAAAAGAACGCACATGTAGTTTAGTCAAGTCAAGTCATTTTTATTTGTATAGTGCTTTTCACAACACACATCGTTTCAAAGCAGCTTTACAGAAACTTATACTGTACAAAAAAGAAATGCAATTTAAGTCCTCATTGTTCGGTTCAAATGAATAATGAGATTAAAAAGCATGTATTAAAAAATTATTATCTTTAGGCCCCTAGTGAGCAAGCCAAAGGCGACTGTGGCAAGCTACACAAAACTCCAAAAGATGTTGGTTAATGGGTAAAAATAACCTTGGGAGAAACCAGGCTCACAGTGGGAGCCAGTCCCCCTCTGGCTAAACAGCATGAATATAATGCCAATATTAGTTAACTAAGTGTAGGACAAGTCTTGTTTTATGTAAGTAAACTGAGTAGATGTTGGTGTGCAATGTTTAAAACTAAAGGATTTTGTATGAACTGTAAGATTAATGATTAAGTGTCAATGAATTCCATCCCAAATTGTTTGCCGGAGTGCACATAGATGCAGTGTCCATTTATTTAGCTGATTAAGGCTTTAGTTGGTATTCATTTAATGTCTATGTATTTTATTATGAGAGACTGTCGTCCATCCTATGACCAAGATGATGCTGGCAGAGGTCAGCGAGGTTTGCCTTGAAGTCCGAATAGAAGCTTGCCTGTTCATTTTGCTGGAGTCTGTCCTAAGCCCAGGGTGCAGGCAGTGGACAGCGAAGTATCCCAGGTCTTAAAGTCTGAGTATACTTCAGTTGTCCGCGTTTCTGATCGCTCCGCACACAGTATGCGTGACACAAATTTAGTCATCAGCACAGTACGTGCGGCCTGACGCGCGTGGCCCACATTTTCTCGAGCCGCGGATGCGGGCTTCGTCTGTGCGCATCGTCAGCACATGCACCGGCCATTGACTGTACTAAAAGAGTATCACAAAGCAGCTGTAGTGGGCATGCGTCAAACGCGGTCTGCCGGGTGTGATCCGATGCGGAACGCAGAAAAACAGAGTTTGCCCGTGCTTTTACTGTTAGAGTTGGTAGCAGTTTATATAGAACACGATTGCCATGTAGACTATGCATATTTTATTATATGTAAACAAGCATGTAAACGTCTTTTTGGTATTCAGGTTTAGTAAGAATATGGATACTGGTTGAAGAATGGTGTGTGTTCACAGTAAATGCAGACAAATCAAACAATGGATTTATAATTGATAATGAAAATGAATAACTGATGATGAGGGAATTGTTGTACGTTCACATTTAAGATCATTATATGAACATCTTTATAAATGAGGCCCCAGGTTTCATGAGTTAATCCTATTTTTACCTTTAGCTCCTAAAATAGAGATCTCCCATGATTTTGATCACTTCACAAAATGTGAAAAAAAAAAAAAAAGAAAAAAACATTCAGATAAGATCTGTGTAAAAGGGAGGTAGTTTTATCATGACGACAGAACCCAAACATCAAGCATTATAAACACAGTCTCTGAAAATGACATGGTTAGTCAAACAATGATGGAAAGAGAGAGATTGAAAGAGAGAAGTAAAAAGGGGAGAGAGAAAGAGAGAGTGAAGATATGGTGAGGATAGATGAAGTGGGTGGCTTTAGTCTCTTACCTCGGATAGGAGTACCCCCTGGATGTGTGAGAATGAAAGCAGATGGGAGATTAAAGAAAAGACGAGTTAGTGCAGCGAGGGAGAATGAGAAAAAGACAAAGTGACAGAGAGAGAGAGAGAGAGAGAGAGAGAGAGAGAGATAGAGATAGGAAACAAGCTACGTTCACACAGTCAATTGTTAGGGATTGAAAACTGTATTTACTGACAGGTGGGACTCTCAGCTCATACAACAGCTTACAGGAGCAACTTGAATACTGTCTTTACGAACGAGTAACCAAACGTTTCACGATAGCCATACTGTAACCATAGTAACAGTGACTAAATTACATATCTAAGATAAAGACGCCCATAACACTGGAAAGTCATAATTGAAAATCGAATCAAGACGTGAGTTCATCTGTTAAATCTAGGCCTGTCACGATTATTAAATAATCCTCTGATCGCGGGAATTTGATCTAACAACCGCGGTTATCTGAGATAACCGCGATTATTGTGCACTTCAGATTCCAATCACATTTTAATGCCCAAATATGGGAATTGTAAGGGAAGCACCGCGGATGCCATACAGTGTAACACCTGTCCAGAAGATTGTTCTGATGCGCACACCATCAGGAGAGGCTCGCACCAAACTCCAGCGTAAATATAAACGAACAAATATAACTTTCATAGTAAACGCAAAGCAGGTTCATACATACTTACTCTATTTCTGTGGAGTGATAAAATGATGAAACGAAATATCAAAGAGTATAGGATTATAGGGAATAAGGGTTCATGGGTTTAATCAAAGAGCATTAAAATAACGTGTCAAAGTAAAGAAATAAGGACAGAACATTTTTACTACTGCATAATAGAATAGAATAGAATACATACAAAATATGAAAAAGAAATTGACCAAAAATGTACAAAAAGTATTTAGAAATATTTTGATTTTTAAAACATTATTTTTCATGTCATTAATACTGTTTTTAAAGCATTAAAAGGAAATGACATATCCCCATTTTATTATTTGAGTTATATATTTAAAGTTAAATATGTAAAAATTACTTCTTAAGGTGTATGAAGCACACATGCACCTTAAGAAATGACAATTTATATGGCAATTAACTGTAAAAGCCCTAAAAGAGACAATTAATCATCATAATCGCAATTATTTGTTTGACAATTAATCGTCAGCCAAATTTCATAATCGTGACAGCCCTAGCTAAATCTTAATTAAACGGCAGTGGATTTGAATGCTTTATTTATTTTTTATTTTTCACCCTAACTGCAAAACTAGTGAGAGCAAATTTGGTCGAAAATTTTCAGATGACACACAGCTCATTTCTCTGTCTCTGAGGTATCAGAACCCCACATGAAAAACCGAAATACGCACATGAGACAAGCAGTGTGTGTGCCAAAGAGAGTCTCGATCACATTATATTACGTGTCAGACAACTAGTTGTCTGCTTCGGCTCCGTTCACACAGCACAGGTGAACCGAACTCACCCACAAAGTTCTGAAAATTTTAGGCAGTCCATTTTATAAAGTGGTTGTCACTCTGGTTCATAACCAAACTGTGAGTGAAAGTAACCACATTTAGCACTCTAAAACAGGTCTGACAACAGTATTCTGCTGCTGTGTGAATGTAGCCAGAGAGAGGGAGAAAAATAAAGATGAGAAAAATAGAAACAGCAAGATAGAGAAAGAGGGGAGGAGGGAGACTCTCCATGTCTTAAGTACAAAGTGTAAGTTAGGTTCATATGAGATAAAAACTGTTTTCTTAGAAACATCTGTCTGATCATAAAAACAGTCCTCTACGGAGCTCATTTCCAGATAAAACAAAATCCTTGGGAAAATTCAATCCAGTTGAGCATCGAACAAGACACAGAGACTTAAGACAGGCAGACTCATGCTCAGAGAGAGAGAGAGAGGAAAGCCAAAGAGGCCACGGATTTGGGTGAAAAGCCACTGTAACATTCAGCATTAGGATATTTAAACCTATCTAGGCAACAGAGAGAGTAAGAGAGAGTAATAAAGAAAGAGTGATTAGAAAGAGTGAGGAGTGGGTAGTGATGCAGGAAATCCAGTGCCGAGGGCAATGAGCATTTGGACAAGTGAAATAGTGAGCCAGTGAAGGAAGGAGCCAGAAAACGTAAGTGAGAGTGGAAGCGAGAGGCTCAGTACCACACGTTAGAGGGGCAGCGCTCAGGTAAAGGAGGATCTATATAACTGTTGTGTGTTAACACAGTGTATTCTGTATGTGTGAGAGTGGGTGACTATATTGTTAGGGGAAATATAATATATATATACAGTATATATGTCATGCGCTTTACCAATAACGACATGTTTATGTGTTTTGTGCTTGAAAATGTTTGTGTTGTGCCTTAGAATAACACACTTACCAAAGGACTCTGTAGATTAAAACACAGAAAAAGAGACAGCACATTTATCACTTAAGATTCTCGCACAGAAAAAAACAGAGTGTTTGAAACTGCGAGTGTGTGTGTGTGTGTGTGTGTGTGTATGTGTGTGTACTAAGCTATAATTTGGGGCTGTAATTGTCCCCAAATGTATGCTAAATCTGACAAAATCTCTCTTTGGAGAAAATTGATTAATAAATTAAGCAAAAAGAGTTTTTTAATTGTTAAAATACAAAAGTATTTCTTTTAGGGTAAGTGTTAGGGTTAATCTATAATAAATATAATTAGCTTAAACGAACGTTATGGGTTTAATACAACTTAAGCTCAGTTAAAAGCATATGTGGCATGATGTTAACTTCCACACAAAAAACATTTTAGACAAATCTCTCCTTTATTTAAAACAAGCAGATATTGAGGTTACATTAAAGTAATAGTTCACCAAAAAATTCTCTCATCATTCACTCACCATCATGCCATCCCAGATGTGTGTGACTTTCTCTCTTCAGTAGAACACAAATTAAGATTTTTAGAAGAATATTTCAGCTCTGTAGGTCCATACAATTCAAGTGAATGGTGATCAGACCTTTGCAGCTCCAAAACTCACATAAAGGAAACATAAAAGTAATCCGTATGTCTCCAGTGGTTAAATCCATAGGTGTTGGTGAGAAACAGAACAATATTAAGTCCTTGTATACTCTAAATCTCCACTTTAACTTTCATTTTCAGATATGAAAGTGAAACTAAACAGGCACCAGATGTGACTTTCAGATGTAAAAGTGAAAGTGGAGATTTAGAGTAAAAAAAGGACTTCAATTTGTATCTGTTTCTCACCCATACCTATCATATTGCTTCTGAAGATTTGTAATTAACCACTGGAGTCATACGGATTACTTTCATGCTGCCTTTATGTGCTTTTTGGAGCTTCAAAGGTCTGATCAACATTTACTTGCATTGTATGGACCTACAGAGCTGAGATATTCTTCTAAAAATCTTTGTTTCTGTTCTGCTGAAGAAAGAAAGTCATACACATCTGGGATGGCATGAGGGTGAGTAAATGATGAGAGAATTTTCATTTTTGGGTGAACTGTCCCTTTAAGGCACTTATAATAGGAGTGAATTGGGCCAGTCTATAAATGTTAAAATTCACAGTTTCAAAAGTATAGCCTCAGGATGTAAGCATTATACGTTAGCATGACTTTATTGCGATTAAAATGCTAACTAACCATATCTGTGTAAAGTAATATCCAATACCAAGATTGCAGGGTTACAACACAGTTGTAATATTGGATATAACTTTACACAGTTAAGGTTATTAAGTGATTTTATCACATTACAATCAAGTAAACATGTATAATGTTTACATCTTGTGGCTATGCTTTTGATACAATGTGCATTTTAATGTTTATGCACTGGCCCCATTCACTTTCATTGTAAGTGCCTTTCTATAACTGCAATTTTCACTTATATACTGTATATGTATATATATATATATATATGTATAAATGAGAGAAAAGTCTAAATTGTTTCTTGTGTCCATCAACATTATGCCACAAATGATGTTGATTGAACTTACCTTGTATTGAACTTGGAACATTCCTTTCATATAAAACAATAGTCTCTGGTATGTCTATAGTATGTTCACATTTAAACAGCTCAGTAAATGTGTGTGTGTGTTTAAGGATATTATAGGATGTCTTTACGTGAATGACAAGAATAAGAGCATAGAGATTGTGTAAATCCTTCAGTGCACACAAACCTGAGCGTAGTTGTTTGATCCGCCCGTGAGTGTGTGTATCTATAGGGAGGAAATCTTTAAACCAGGTGATCTCTGGGTCAGGTGTTCCGCTGGCTGCACACAGCATGGTAGCAGTGAGAGAACGCTCCACCACCTTCAGCTGAGGACCCATATCTATAGAAGGGAAACCAGTGGGGAGCTGGTCCTCTGAAATACACAAATACAAAAAAGCATCCTCTAGTTTATGCATACTTTATCCCAACCCACCTCATAAAACACAAATCACTTTGTCACTTTACTTCCTCCATTTTTAGTACCAATGTCTGTAGACAGCTTATACTATCAATAGAGACCATAAACTACAAAATAACTAGAGATTCACAATATATCAGTGACCATATTGGTGTGCCAATATCAGTGATGTTTTGTATTATTTGGCATCAGTCAATATCGAAAGCAGTTAATATTGGGGCTTGTTTTTTTATACTCCCTATATACTTTTTCTATATCACATTGTAAAAGAAATAAACAGTTGTCTATCTTTCATAGTGTACATAATAGTGTTATGATGCTTAAATACACTTGTAAAATTCTGGATTAAGGTTTTAGCTCTGGAGTAGGGATTTTTTTTCTTCTACAGACAGGTAGTGTAGATTTAGAACATACTCCATGCATACTTGTTTCAGAATTTTGGTTCATTTAATAATGCTTTCAGCTACAAATAAGAGTCAGCCCTATTTATTACTTTAAATCTATTCCACAGAATTCTATACATTGTCCCCCAAAATCAGCACAGAAAATGCAAACAATGTCTACAGATTCCATCTGGGTCTAGCTATTGGTCAAAGCAAGGACCAAATTATCTTGCAGCTGGAATCGGCCAGACATTCTATATTGGTGCATCCCTATAAACAGCACTGATATCCACTAATGCCACTAACGCTGATGTGCAAAAATGTGCCATTAAAATAAAATTTGAACTGAATGTAAGAGAGAAATATAGCATGGATCAACTACAGTTTTGGGGAAGCTCTCAGCTGGATCTGTACCCACCGCGGAGAACAGTAAGACGTGTGGATGCGCTGATTTCTCCCGCTTCATTAGATGCGACACATTCATACATCGCCTCATCTCGAGGGGTCCGCAGCGGCTGCACTCGCAACACAGACCCTGAGCCATCCTCAAACTCTATCACCTACAGACATGGAGAGAGAGAGAGAGAGAGATGTGTAGTGAGTCTATGAAAAGCTTGTGTGTGTGTGTTTCACCATATGCATGGAATCTATTTGGCTGGGGCAAATGTGTGAAATTTCAGGGAGTGTATTGGGAGAATCTCACTTTAGTAGTGTTACAATCTCGCAGTGAATGTGTAAGCCAGTCTGGTGTGTGTATACCTCAAATCTCTGGTTGATGACTTTTTTGCCTTTTCTACTCCATGAGACTTTGGGTTGTGGATCTCCTGTGGCCTGACATACGAAGGAGGCCACGCCCCCCTGCACACCTGTCTGATCAGTGGGTGTCCGAGTGAACTGAGGAGGGGCTGGAGAGAGATAGAGAGATCGGTGGTTTGTAAAAGGTGGCAGATGTTAATAACCCCTAATTATCTTTTGACTGGGTGAACACAAGCATGGTTTAACTCTTCCACCATTAGGTGCAGGAGTGACTTGAGGTTGGGAAACTGAAAGTTCACAGGTTTAAACCCTAAAAAAAACGTGAGCTTTGAGCAAGCACCATGGTGACACCAATGTTGTAGAAAAAGTTGCAGAAGAAACCACATCAGAATAAAAGATTCTATTCTGCACTGAAAACATTGGTAACATGCATTTGTTACCTTAAGGATCTATTTCTACTTGATCAAATCTACAAATACTACTTTTGTTGGTGTAACCTTATTTGCCAAGTTGATTCAGTCAAGTAGATTGAATAACGTTTTTTACTTAAATTAAACCAGTTAATTTAGATGTTACCACATCAAGCACATTTTTAGGTTACCTGACAATTCACATTCTATTCTATATTATTTATTATTCTTTAACATCACTGAATCAACCTGAATACTTTAGGTTACACCAAAAAAAAACTAATGTTAAAGGGATAGTTCACCCAAAGATGAAAATTCTCTCCTCATTTACCCTCATGCCACCCCAGATGTGTATGACTTTCTTTCTTCTGCAGACGAAAATTAACATTTTTAGAAGAATATTTCAGCTCTGTATGTCCTCACAATGCAAGTGAATGGGTGCCAAAAATGTAAAGCTCCAAATCCACATAAAGGGAGAATAAAAGTAATCCATATGATTCCAGTGTTTTAATCCACATCATCACAAGCGATATGATAGGTGTGGGTGGGAAACAGATAAATATTTAAGTCATTTTTTTAATCATAATTTCTCCTCCCTGCCCAGTAGGGGGCGATATGCATGAAGAATGTGAATCACCAAAAACACAAGAAGAAGAATGTGAAAGTTAAAGTGAAGTGGCGATTGACTGAGCAGGGAGGAGAATTTATAGTAAAAAAAGGACTTAAATATTCATCTGTCATATTGCTTCTCTAGATACGGATTCAACCACCACAGTCGTCTGGAGTACTTTTATGTTGACTTCATGTGGATTTTGGAGCTTCAAAATGTTGGCACCCATTCACTTACATTGTATGGACCTCCAGAGCTGAGAAATTCCCCTAAAAATCTTTGTTTTTGTTCAAGCCAAATCATTTTTTATTTGAATAGCGCTTTTCACAACACACATCGTTTCAAAGCAGCTTTACAGGAAATCATGCATTAACAAAAACAAAAACTGAAACTGTAATATCTAATGGCTTACAGTGATCACTGTGTAGTTTGATTAAATATGATTGTAAATTGTGTATAAAAAGAAATAATTAAATAATAATTGTATTTAGAACACCTGTGAGCAAGCTGAAGGTGGCAAGGAACACAAAACTCCATAAGATGTTGGTTAATGGAGAAAAATAACCTTGGGAGAAACCAGGCTCACTGTGGGGGCCAGTTCCCCTCTGGCTAACATCATGAATATAATATCAATATTACTTATGTATAGTGCAAGTCATGGTTTAAAATTATTAAACTAATAAGTCTTAAGGGTCAGTGTTTAAACAAAGATTTTGTATGAACTGTAAGATTAATGACTAATGTCTTTGAAGTCCATCCTGGATTAACTGCAGGTGAAAGAAAGTCACACATCTTGGATGGTATGAGGGTGAGTAAACGATGAGAACATTTTCATTTTTGGGTGCACTATTCCTTTAAGGGTTAGATCAGGCAGAAATAGCTCCTTATGATAACAATTGAAGGTTATCACTTTTTACAGTCTATTCTATTAAATTCTGTTCTATTCTAAGAAGACAGCAGACTTGAAAGTGCAAGTTCGATTAGGATGCATTCAAACAGGATGCGTTCTTGCATTCTGTCTGTGTAATTTCTTTTAAACTGTTTGTCTATTTACACATGCAGCAATTTTTTCAGCGTCTTGCACCACGACTGATGCGCTTTTAAGACACTGTGAAGTTCACATCAAGTTCAAGCAATTACATTTATGCAAACACATCTCAAAACTGTTTTTAAATGTGTGTTGCTGTTTTTGAACACAATAATGAGTCCTGAGTGAATACCCCTTTAAAGCAAAGGCACACTTTAAATAATTACCACAATTTACTTTGCTCCAATGTGGAGAAGGACAATAAACCTGACTTTTATTTTGAAAAAAAAAAAAGCATATAACTCCTTTAAAAAATAAGGTTGTATATGTTGCTTTAAAAGTGTTTTAGGGCCTGGGTAGCTCAGCGAGTAAAGATGCTGACTACCACCCCTGGAGTCGCAAGTTCGAATCCAGGGCGTGCTGAGTGACTCCAGCCAGGTCTTCTAAGCAACCAAATTGGCCCGGTTGCTAGGAAGGGTAGAGTCACATGGGGTAACCTCCTCGTGGTCGCTATAATGTGGTTCTCGCTCTCGGTGGGGCGCGTGGTGAGTTGTGCGTGGATGCCGTGGAGAACAGCGTGAAGCCTTCACACGCACTATGTCTCCGCGGTAACGCATTCAACAAGCCACGTGATAAGATGTGCGGACTGACGGTCTCAGACACGGAGGCAACTGAGATTCGTCCGCCACCACTCAGATTGAGGCGAGTCACTACGCCACCATGAGGACTTAGAGCGCATTGGGAATTGGGAGAAAAGGGGAGAAAAAAAAAAGTGCGTCAGAGTTCATACAAAAGATGCAGTGAATTAACCCTTGTAGATGAGTATAAGTGCAGATAATCAGTGTGAATGACGCAGTATGCAGTGGCTGCCTCATCTACTTTGTCTAATCCACAGGATCTGCAGATGATGTCACTCTCCAGTGTATTAATCTGCACTATAACCCACTGACCAACAGGTCTACAATAATGGCATGTTTAACCAACCAAAGGTTAGCTCAGTTTAAGCCAGCACAATGACGTGTGTGTGGGAAATTGTATGTTCGGGTCATCACCCCAGATGATGTGCATTGAAATCTCTTCATCTTCATTTTACATGCTTTAATTCAAAACGCTTTAATCCGCATGTCCGCATAGGCACAGATGAAGTTTACACAAAAGCAAGCCCTCTCTTCTGTTATTATAAAATACAATTACAAGCATTCTGGTAAGAACACAGGGAGAACAATAAACATCCTCTAGGACCATGAATAATTTGATCAGCATTTACACTCTTGACACACAGTATCTCTTTAGTCTTTTCTAGAGAGTAACAGAATGCTGGTCTGATTGTCTTTTTTAATAATATATCATGGTCATCAAATGAAAAGATTAAAATAATGTATTAAATGTTGACGTCATTTCTTTACGTATTCAGTGAAGGCCACAGCTGTCTTTTAAAAGCTGATCTGGACATTGTATGTAGTGAAAGACTCAAATGGAGGATAGTACTAAAATCCATCAAACTGTTTTAGCATTATGAAATTACTTAGCATTTTCAGAAACCGTATTTTTTAAATTATATACCTGCATACTACTTTGTAATAAATAAGCCACAAGAGGCTGTGGTAAAATTATAGAAATTAATATTTGATAAATATCTAGATTTATTAACATAATAATAATATAGTTGATAACACCATGTCCTAAACAGGCATGACGCAACAAAGTGACAAGCAATGAAAGCTATCTCTTTCATGTTAATCTGAGCGATAAGTGACGAATGACACTACATATTGTCAGTCACTTGATTTCTATTTCTACAACGTTGTTAGATAGCCCCGCCCACTCTGAAATCTCATTGGACCAAAGTTCCGTTGCTCATGTGTATAAACATCAAACATGGACAATGACAAATGCTGCTTTCAAGTCCTTCTGGGAAGTTCATACTTACGAGGTCAGAAGTAGTCATACGATGATGATGTGAAGTGCATTCGATGATTTTAGTATAAGAATGTACCAGTTTTGTTATTTCATATTTGTTTCTCTCTTTTTCACTTACAAATACAAGCATTTTTAGAACCAAAACAAAATAAAGTTCAATTGATACGTTATCTATTTATGTTATCATCCCCGTGATGGGAAATATATTTTTGTTGCACACACCTGTTGCCTCATAAACCAGCTAAATGAGTATTATTTTCTGGCAAGCTATTTCCATTAACAGTCCAGAAAATGCATACAAACTAAATTGTACAGTCAAAATCCACAAGTAAAGCTGAAATATTGCCAATACTTATTTGTGTCCGAGTCCGACATAATTCTTTTATCATCACACCCCCAATTGGGGCTCAGAGAAAATATTGAGTTTCCCACTGGTAATAACAACATTTTCGCTTTCAGTGTGGACAGAAAAAATACCTGTCACTGGCATTTTGTTGCGTCACACCTATTATGACATGCAATAAGCCTAACTATAAACTGTTTACAGTTAGGGATGAGAAACGTAGTAATTTGCTGCATTAAAGGAATAGTGCACCCAAAAATTTAAATTCTCTCATCATTTACTCACCCTCATGCCATCCCAGATGTGTATGACTTTCTTTCATCTGCTGAACACAAATGAAGATTTTTAGAAGTACTATATATATCAGCTCTGTGGGTCCATACAGTGCAAGTGAATGGTGACCAGACCTTTGAAGCTCCAAAAAGTAAAGGCAGCATAAAAGTAATCCATACAACTTCAGTGGTCTTCAGAGGCAATATGATAGGTGTGGGTGAGAAACAGATCTATATTTAGGTGCATTTTTACTATAAATCTTCACCTTTGACCAGTCCCGACCAGTAGGTGGCGATATGCATGAAGACCGTGAATCGCCAAAAAAACAAAAGAAGAAGAATGTGAAAGTGAAAGGGAAGATTTATAGTAAAAAAGGACTTAAATATTGATCTGTTTCTCACCCACTCCTATCATATCATTTCTGAAGACATGGATTTAACCACAAGAGTCGGATGGATTACTTTTATGCTGCCTTTATGCACTTTTAGGAGCTTTACATTTCTGGTCACCATTCACTTGCATTGTCTGAAACTACAGAGCTGAAATATTCTTCTAAAAATCTTTGTTTGTGTTTAGCAGAAGAAAGAAAGTCATATCTGGGATGGCATGAGGGTGAGAAAATGATGAGAGCATTTTCATTTTTGGGTGAACTATTCCTGTGTGTTTACTAGCATTATGCAATAGTTTCGAACACGAATCATCCAATCAAAAATTTTAGTCGGAACTAGTTTAATAAGCTACTGTACATTAAAGCATGCCCTTATCCTTGCTGCACATAAAAATAAAATATGAAAAGAGCCAACAATTATTTCCAGCTGCATAGTTTCAGAAGATGTCTGTGTGTTACTCACTTTGTGTATGCGTCAGCTGGAGTACACCCAATAAAATCAGTAGCACCGGCTGATAGGTTCTTCTGTAGATCATATAATCTCTGGCCATCCTCTCATTGGTTGTCTGAGTATGTGGATCACCAAGCTGTTAGTGCACTCATAACCTAAAATACACAAGTGAACAAGCAAACATATCTGTCAGTCATATGTGTAGGCACAGCAGAACAAGACATGTGCAGGTACAATTAGTGCTCTGTGTGTAAGGCTCTCTCTGAGGATCAGATAACAAATTACTGAGTGGTCAATCAATTCTTGAACATATCATTTAACATAGGGCCTTCACTGATACTGAAATGTTACAGGCACAGATGCAGAGAGTAGTCTAGCTTGCATTAAAGGGATAGCTTCTTTCTTCTGTGGAACCCAAAATGTTTTATTTTGCAGAATGTTCACATAGCTCTTCTTTTTATCGGAAGTTATAGGGCACCATAAAAGTAGTCCATATGGCTTGTGTGCTATGTTCCAAGTTTTGTGAATCTTCCCTTTACCATAGCTCTCAAATCTCATTCACGTTCAGGTATATTCAGCTATGGCGCATTAAGGTGCGTTGCGGCAGGTTTGACGTCATTGACATCAAACATCATTGGTTTTCGCATGTCTCGTGACTGATCATGATCGACATCAAACCATGGCCTATTTGAATGTACAATGAAGAAAGTAGTAACCTGCAACTGTTACCTAATTGTCAGGCAAATTTAGTCACATTAAATAACTTCTTAGAACTGAATCAAACCAGTTAATTTATATGTTACCACATAAAGCAAATTTTTTCGATACACTTTTTTTTTTGCAGTGTTCACTAAAACATTTGCTTCATGCGGTAGCAATCTAAATTAACTGGTTTTATTCAAGTCAAAAATAGTACAATAACATCATTTATTACACAGCTCTCTGGAATACTCAATTCTGATTGGTCAATGGCACCATCCAGTGGTCAGATATTGCTCTGTTACAACCGCACATCCGGGGATTCTTCTCGGATCACTGTGCGATCTCTACAAGTAAGCTAACTCAAATCAATGTTTCATGTGCATTTATTTATTTATTTGGCATGTTGTCTTGTGACAGGCTGAATATTGAGGAATCAGACACCAACAGAACTCCGACACAAACCAGAGGTTGATTCCAGCTGTTCAGCGATTTCTTTCTTCTCAAATTACATAATTTCAACGCAAATCAATATTTTTTATGTCCATGTATTTATTTATTTGGTTAGTAGCCATGTAATAAGAGGGATAATGTACAGTCAGCTGGTTGTTATCGCAAAATAAACCCCAGGGGCGGAGCCAAGGGTCACCCCACTCAAAGCCGCATCTCTGCGTCCCGGGCGTCCTGTATCCACTCCTATCCATTTTTCTATCACCATCATTTCATTTTATAGACATTCTGTGGAGATCTCCTTTTGTGTTCGACTTTTAGAATGACATGAAAGTGAGTAAATGATAACAGATTTTATATTTTTGAGTGAACTACTCATTTAATTGACTTCAGAGAACAACACATGTAATTGACCCATTAGTTCTATAACATATTTCTAAGCAATAAAGCCATGTTTTTATGACATTTCTTTAAAATAATAAGCACACACTTTTTCAGCAAAGTTAGCAGGAAAAGTTTTTTTGGAGGTAAAAAATAAAACAGAAAAGCTGATAGTTGGAGGAATAAAAACTGCTGAAAGTAATAAAATCTGTCCTGGTTTCAGGAAAGCAGACATACAGAATTCAGGTTACAACTCTGAGTGAAAAAGTGAAAAACAGCATGGAATATATATATGATAATACATGACAGCTGCAAAAGTTCTCTCTCTCTCTAGCAGGCATAAAACTTACCATAAAGTCAATAATTACAACATCCTGTTCATAAATGTATAATCATACTTCTAAAAGTATTAGAGAGAGAGAGAGAGAGAGAGAGAGAGAGAGAGAGAGAGAGAGAGACAGAAAGTTGAGTTGGGTGGGCAGTAGAACTGCACTAAGTAAAAGTTGCATTAAATATGGATGCTGTGCATGGGTGATTGCCACAGATGGGGGGCGTGTTGGGAATCACTATGGTAACTCTGCCCCCACGAGCACCACGCTTGTCACATCACATTACATCATTAGGAGAGAAAGAGTGGTTGCAGACCCCCTCATCCGTGCTGCCTCCCTCGTCTCCTATCCATATTTAATTCCTCTGCTGCAATCGGAGGCTGCCTTCACTTTTACAGCGCTGAGAGAGAAAAGACCACATGTGTCACTTCCTGTAGGGATTCATGATGATGTAGGGAACGGGGAACGGAGGAGGGCAACAGTGACACATACAAACCCCAAATGTCTGTGTGTGTGTGTGTGTGTGTGTGTGTGTGTGTGTGTGTGTGTGTGTGTGTGTGTGTTTCCCCAAGTCAGGAGCTTATTGTGGAGGAAATGGGTCAATCTGATCTCTGACTCATGTAAAACTGAAGCCCTTCAAACCAATAGACTTACACACACAATTTCAAACACACATACACACCATCTGCCTCATTTGGAAAACACTCCACAGCAGCTTTACACAATCCCTAATACATTATCATCAGGAAAAAACGTACATACAGACAAAGCATATGTAAACAGACACACAGTATTTCCACCAAAGATGCGTCACATCCAAACTTTGGTCTGTATATGTGTTGGGTATGTGTACATACTGTATGCTATTTTGTGAGTGTGTGGGTGTGTTACTGTAGCTATAGTGCTGGGACAAAATTTGTTCATTTGTACAAAACCTCCCTTTCAGGGGCCATTTAGACCAAACACATTTAGACCAACGCAGTGCAATGAATGGAATACAATGCTGGTGATGCATTGTTCAAATTTCTTGTAACTTGACAGTGTCTTAAAAATGTGGCACTCCTGTGCGAGACGCTGATAAAAAGCCAGATTCAGTGTGATGGTCACAGACGTCTGACTAGGGCTTACATAGAAGAAAAATTAAAAAACGTCACAGACAGGTTTGGTGTGAACGGCCCCTAAGCCTAAATTTTTCTTTTTGTTTTGTTTTTTTTGTTTCTAAAAGTGCCAAAAGATTTCCTTTACAGTCAGGTTTAGTCTATAGTAATTATAATTAGCTTTATACAAAAACTCGGGCTGTGTATTTAACGTGTTCATTAAGTGCAATTAATTATCAAAAAGATTATGCTTTAAAAATTAGCGCAATTATTCATGCCCCTTAAAGTGTTCGTAAATTCCATATTAAAAGTACTTATTTTCCTACCATACCCCAAGTAGGTATAGCTGCAGGAGAGACCTCCAAATGGGGGCGGAATCTCCAAAAGAGGGCGTGGTTACTCCAAAAGGGGGCGTCACTTAAAGGTGCACTAATTCTAATCCAGTACACTTTTTGTCAAATTCTGCAAATATCTCCTCACAGTCTGCTAGCTGTCCGTTCTGTGGGTGGGCTGAAACAAAATCTAGTATTTGTACACAGCCCTGGCTCTGTAAATGGAACAAAAACAAAGTGGAAATGACCGATCCACACAACACTACTCCAGCCAATCAGCAACAGGGGGTGGTTCTTGCATGTGCACAGGATGGGGGGTGGGGGCAGAGTGAGAGGGAAATTCATTAGAAGAGCGACGGCAAATCTGGCTGATGCGAACTTTCTAAACTCCAAGGAGGACAAACAGCTGAGAAACAGACCAAGAGAAAAATGTCACATAAACATATACTAAAAAAGGATTATGATAAGTCTAGGGCTAGGAGTTGCGTCAACATCGTCAAGGCTTTTCAGCGTGCATGAATTTGGGGGGCGGAGCTTCCAAAGGAGCACTGAAGAGAGGGGGTGTGTTTGTTTTGGCAGTTGAGTTCGAATATCAACAGTGTTTCTCAGGAATCGCTGAGTGCACCTTAAGGTTAGGGAAAGGGTCAGGTAAGGTGCTCCCTATATCTTCAATGGCGGTTTGGAGTGACCATCTCTTTGTGGAGCAATGCCTGCAATTCAAGCTTGAAGAACGTGTTTTTACGAGCCGCGTCAATAGATGGCAGACAGTGT
Source organism: Myxocyprinus asiaticus (assembly GCF_019703515.2). Lineage (NCBI taxonomy): Eukaryota > Metazoa > Chordata > Actinopteri > Cypriniformes > Catostomidae > Myxocyprinus > Myxocyprinus asiaticus. Next base: position 5,768,566 of record NC_059351.1, on the reverse strand, counting down.
GCCTCAACAAACCTCACAAGCAGCGCAGTCACCGAATGAGAACCTCTCATTGAGGAAGCACAACAGAATACAGGAATCGTGAGATGCGATTTTCAAAGTTTCCTCTACATTTCATTTGACAGTGTCCTAAAAATATGGCGTTTATGATGCTGAATATCAGTGAGACGCTCAAAACGCATCCGTCTGAGACACGCATATGTACAGTAACAATTACAAATAGCGCAGACAGAACGCAAGAGCACGTTCTGTGAGAACTGGACACACTGATGAACAAACATCAGTGAGTGCAAAACAGATTGCTGTCAAATCAACTGTAGGCTTGTTCAATAATTTGAGAATAAAACAAACAATATATTGAGTTCTTAAGCCACTTTTTGTATTGTCTAATCAATGATTTATTCATCTGCCACAATAATGCAATTAATTTCAAACTGAATTTCAATCCGTATTATATATATATATATACAGGTGCATCTCAATAAATTAGAATGTCGTGGAAAAGTTCATTTATTTCAGTAATTCAACTCAAATTGTGAAACTCGTGTATTAAATAAATTCAGTGCACACAGACTGAAGTAGTTTAAGTCTTTGGTTCTTTTAATTGTGATGATTTTGGCTCACATTTAACAAAAACCCACCAATTCACTATCTCAAAAAATTAGAATATGGTGACATGCCAATCAGCTAATCAACTCAAAACACCTGCAAATGTTTCCTGAGCCTTCAAAATGGTCTCTCAGTTTGGTTCACTAGGCTACACAATCATGGGGAAGACTGCTGATCTGACAGTTGTCCAGAAGACAATCATTGGCACCCTTCACAAGGAGGGTAAGCCACAAACATTCATTGCCAAAGAAGCTGGCTGTTCACAGAGTGCTGTATCCAAGCATGTTAACAGAAAGTTGAGTGGAAGGAAAAAGTGTGGAAGAAAAAGATGCACAACCAACCGAGAGAACCGCAGCCTTATGAGGATTGTCAAGCAAAATCGATTCAAGAATTTGGGTGAACTTCACAAGGAATGGACTGAGGCTGGGGTTAAGGCATCAAGAGCCACCACACACAGATGTGTCAAGAAATTTGGCTACAGTTGTCGTATTCCTCTTGTTAAGCCACTCCTGAACCACAGACAACGTCAGAGGCGTCTTACCTGGGCTAAGGAGAAGAAGAACTGGACTGTTGCCCAGTGTTCCAAAGTCCTCTTTTCAGATGAGAGCAAGTTTTGTATTTCATTTGGAAACCAAGGTCCCAGAGTCTGGAGGAAGGGTGGAGAAGCTCATAGCCCAAGTTGCTTGAAGTCCAGTGTTAAGTTTCCACAGTCTGTGATGATTTGGGGTGCAATGTCATCTGCTGGTGTTGGTCCATTGTGTTTTTTGAAAACCAAAGTCACTGCACCCGTTTACCAAGAAATTTTGGAGCACTTCATGCTTCCTTCTGCTGACCAGCTTTTTAAAGATGCTGATTTCATTTTCCAGCAGGATTTGGCACCTGCCCACACTGCCAAAAGCACCAAAAGTTGGTTAAATGACCATGGTGTTGGTGTGCTTGACTGGCCAGCAAACTCACCAGACCTGAACCCCATAGAGAATCTATGGGGTATTGTCAAGAGGAAAATGAGAAACAAGAGACCAAAAAATGCAGATGAGCTGAAGGCCACTGTCAAAGAAACCTGGGCTTCCATACCACCTCAGCAGTGCCACAAACTGATCACCTCCATGCCACGCCGAATTGAGGCAGTAATTAAAGCAAAAGGAGCCCCTACCAAGTATTGGGTACATATACAGTAAATGAACATACTTTCCAGAAGGCCAACAATTCACTAAAAACATTTTTTTTATTGGTCTTATGATGTATTCTAATTTTTTGAGATAGTGAATTGGTGGGTTTTTGTTAAATGTGAGCCAAAATCATCGCAATTAAAAGAACCAAAGACTTAAACTACTTCAGTCTGTGTGCACTGAATTTATTTAATACACGAGTTTCACAATTTGAGTTGAATTACTGAAATAAATTAACTTTTCCACGACATTCTAATTTATTGAGATGCACCTGTATACACACAGGGTTGGGGATTAATGGAATACATGTAACGGGATAACGTATTTAAAATACAAAAAGTATTCCACTACAGTTACAATTTAAATCATTGGTAATTAGAATACAGTTACATTCAAAAAGTATTTTGATTACTGAAGAGATTACTTTGCATTTTATTGTCATTTGTTTCATTTAATATTTAGTCCTTTCAGATGGAAAACATTTATACATATAAATGATGTGATCCAAAGTGCATTTGAACAGCGGTGAAACACTTTCTTATGATGTGTTACATTCATACGAGCAGACAGAGAAGTAAGTCTGAAGTAAGTTTGGAGCAGAAGAAATAGAAATAAACCTTGTGTAAATTGTCAGCTTTATGCTAAGATAAAATGCTATTTCTAGCCATTTTACATGCACATGTTACCAGGCACGATCATATTTTTTATCAAGTAAATTCACGTTGGATCATAATTTCTTTTTTTCTAGTAAGACCTTTGATATTAGGGCAAAAATCGAATTCTTGATAATAATTTTTTTAATTGTTTTCTTGTAAACATATCTAAAAATCCTTAAAACAAGATCAGTTTGATTGATCTTGTTTTAGAAACAACACTGCATAAGATATTTCGGTTTTTCAGAGAATGTATTTTTAACGTGTATTTTGTCTTACTGTACTGGCAGAGTTTTTATAGTCAAAACAAGTGAAAAAATCTACCAGTGCTGAAGAAGTAATCCAAAGTATTTAGAATACGTTACTGACCTTGAGTAATCTAACAGAATACATTACAAATTACATTTTACAGCATGTATTCTGTAATCTGTAGTGGAATACATTTCAAAAGTAACCCTCCCAACCCTGCGCGCGTGTGTATCTGTGTACCATATGTGTCTGTGGATTCTTTTCCTCTCCCCTGTGTTAGAGCCATACGCTACCCTGCATAATCTGGAAAGAACAGAGATTATTATGATAACCTGATATTTCCTGCCTCAACTCCATTTATGCCAAAAGTCGATAGCTAAGCTTTATGGCTGTCTGACTGCATGAGAGAGAGACAACATTAGAGACACTATAAAAGAAAGCAGACAGCAAGTGTGTAAAGTGTGTATTTGAGAGAGAGAGTGAGAGAGAGAGAGAAGCAGCATCTGAATTACTAATTAAAAATGCAACAAGTCAAATAAATGAAATGTATTACTAAGGAAACGATCACTTTAACACGCACTGACACAATTAGCCTGCAGTTAGGTGATATTTATTCATGATGAGAGGGCTAAAAGTGTGTCATACAGCAGTGAAAACCCAGCAAGTGTGATGAGCTTTTAAACCCTTCTGAATCCACTGATAAAGATATAGTTCAACCAAAAATGAAAAAATTTGTCATCATTTACTCACTCACATAACGTTCAAAACCAGTATGATTTAATGTGAAATGGCCCAAAAATGACCAAAAAAAGCAACATAAAATGAGTTCATACATTACAGACTTTTCTATGTATTATTACTTAGAATTATTCTATATTCTAAGTCTTCTGAAGTCGTGCGATAGCATTGTGTGAGGAAAATACAGGAAGATTTAAGTCGTTATTTGCTGAAAATCTTCCTCTCCACTGTTATATAATATAATACATTATAGCTATTAATAGCAATTCAATTAAAGTTGACCAAAAAGAGAGACATATTTTAAGCATTTAGAAATAAATTGATATTTAACATTTCAATAATTGTTCATGTCATTCATAAGTTTTTAACCTTAAAGGAAATCATATACCGTTATTTTATAATATGATTCCAAGTTAAATATGAACAAATGACTTTTTAATGTTAATGAAGCAAACATACAAATTGTCATACTTCTTAAAGTGTATGACAAATATTCGTCATAATCATGAAGGCCCTAAAACAGACAATTAATCGTCATTATCACAATTAATAGTCAGACAAATGTAATAATTGTGATGGCCCTACACTTTAACGCCTAGTGCCTGCTTTCCTTCCTATTGCACCATTGTGTGTTAATTGCACCAGGCAAACAGTATGGAGTTTTGTACATGAAGTGCAATCTATAATGAGCCTAATGTACATATAGAAAGGAGGCAGGTTTGTGTGGAAAGGAGTGACAGTGACTTAATTACAATACTCAAGACACAGCGCTACTTAAGCACTGATTGCGCCTGCTTAAACTAGATTGCGGGTGGTTAGTGAAAAAGATGCAGGTTTTTGCACTGAAATAACACACGCAAAAGTGTCGCAAATGTTTTTTGCATTTGCCTCTTACAATTTAGTGCACAGATTGTATGGACTATTTTCATGTATTTTTATTTGTTTGTTTGCTTGTTGTTGTTTTGTTTTTTTTTGGTCATTTTTGGAGCTCGACAGCTTCGTATCCCTATTCACTTTCATTGTATGAAAAAGCACAGTGTGAAAATTATGTAAAATAAGTCTACATTATTGTTCCATTGAGGGGGGAAAAAAAAGGTTTTGAACAACATGAGGGTAAGTAAATAATGACAGATTTTTTTTTTTGGTGCAATTGTGAAGCTACATCTTCTATTTTAAACCACATCCCCTGTTGAAAATGGATCCAGAATTATGCAGGATTTTTAATGACTACAATTGAAGCCTCTCTCTATCCAAAGATGAGCCACTAAACTGCCTCTCAAATCCTGTCTGAGTTCACCACACACTCTTATTTTGCTGAACGGTGTCATTTTTAACCATTAAATCAATTTGTGCTCTAAGAGTCTACAGACATGAGCATCAGTTTATAATGGATCTTATTAACAACAGATGGATCTGCCATGCAAGAAATTCTACAGCTGTACTATTAATGCTGTCCAGTACTGATCTCACAGGAATTTTCTCTATTACTGAGCAAATTCCATTTATTCATGCGGAAGATAAAGTAACTTGTTATTCGTCTGTGCATTAGTGAATTGTATGCTTTTGTACGTGTATGTGTGCTTCAGTACAAAACATTGTAATAACAGTGGTTATATAAGATGATTTTCAGTGTTAGGAGGAAAAATTCTTTACTCACTCTCACGTTCCAAACTCACATGTCTTTCTTTCCTCTGTTGAACACAAAGAGACCTTGGGCAGAATGTTAGCTTCAGTCCCCATCCACTTTCATTGTATGGAAAAATGGTGCAACGAAAGTCAATGGTGACTGAGACTGACATTCTGCCTAAAATCTCTATTTGTATTCCACAGAAGAAAGAAAGTCATTTGAAGCTGGAACAACATGAGGGGTTTAAGGGCTTGTCACTAAAACACAAAAACACTGAGTAAACTGAGTACACAGCTAGGGTCAGAGTCAAGCCCAGATGAAAAAAGTGAAAAAGTGTTGAGAAAGAGGAACAAAACATGCTAGCTTTCTCCTTTTCTTATTTCTAAGAATATGCATCCCATCCCATGAGCACTCTGACATACAACGGCATGGAAAATCAATTTTTGGCCATATGGCTGCTTAAACTCAACACATGAACATGTTAGTTTGCAACAAACACAAACTCTACAAAACCCCTCATTAGATCTCTGCACAACAGATGCTGCTATCAGGCCATAAGAACGATGATGACAAAATGACATGTAGATGTGGGACAGTGTAGCTGGCAGGCACTCATTGCCTTGACAATGCAGAACTCCAATTAGAGCTACTTTGACATGGAGCATCTGTGACAGTTAGCAGGTACACATCTGTCTCACCATGGCCGAAACCGACCCGTAGCTTATGCATTTGGAACACCAAGCATGATGATTGCATGAGTCTTCAATGCATTCAAAGTGAAAAGATTACTTTGAGTATTTCTGTGCAAAAAGATCAGACTATCTAGATGCCTGGATGCGACTAAAATATGTCTGTTATTAGGCACTGGCTAGTAAATATTCAGATTTTACTCGCCAGAGATTGAGTTGTGTAGTGGTGAAGAAGATCCTTTTACTAAATAAGAACCAGGCGATTTGTCTTTTACAGCGTGTTGTGTCTCGTGAGCGCACACACTCTCAAGGAAATTAAACTTATTTGGCTACAGTGGGTCCTGAGTTGTCATGGATCGCACTGTCACCATCGCTTTAGTTGAGCCATCAAATGGCATTAACATTGACATTGCATTTAACGACATCAACTCTGACTTTGATTAAACTTTTCCCCGGACTGTTTTCACAACAGTCTCAGATTTCAAGCATGTCTACAGACCAGTAACGTGCCTGTTGGACGTCTGTTAGAAGGTAAAAGTGTTGCGAAACTTAAGAGCTTGTATATGAATTTGAGAACATGTGCAAAAAATATTTGTACACAAGTCAATACACATTATACAAGTAAAAGTTTCCCTTTGCTTCGTTCTGTGTATCGTGTGTCCAAAGACGAGATTCACACAATCAATTTTCATTTCATGTCTCTTTTAAAATTCTTTCTGTTCTTTACTGTCAGTTGGTGATCAAAGAGATAAAAAAGAAACATTATTTTTAATCATACATTGCACGGATGAGGGAAAAACAACCATGCAACTTCTCTCTCATTCATGTGTGCTGTGAACATTTGCTCAAGAAACAGCCGTTCTCTTAAAGAGACAGTACCAGTTTAGTGCTTGTTATACATATCAATGTAAACTCAATGTATATCACACAACTGCATATAACCAAACATGTAACGAAATATAGTAATGTAGTAAGTGTAATAAATGTTTAAATACATAAATATTTAAATCCACAATCATACATTCTGAAACATTTTAACTTCAGAACTTCACTATAAATATTAAAGAATTTAACAAATAAGCTTGTGCTGCATCTATTCAGGGATTTGTTCTTTTTTTTTTTTTGCATAGTAGTTTTGATATAGTACCATTTAATTATTATTTTTATAATATAATTATTAAATAATTGTTACATGTGTAGTCTAATTTTTATTATTTGGCTTTGTTACAATTTTGACAAAAGCTTTTATCATTATTAAAAAACTTCATGACATCATATAAATTCACAGAATGTGAAATACATAAGTTGAAATGTGAATCAAATGATCAAAAGCGAAATATGAAAATAAAATCTTGCATACTATATTGCGTGAAGCCATGTATTTGAATACTATATACAGTATATATATAAAGATGCCCCCTTCTTGGTTTTCTTTTTAGATTTCAGTTGCATTACACTTACATGTTGTCAAAAGTCTGGCAAGTAAAAATAAAAATGAACTAGCCAATGGTGATTCTTCCTCCAACGTGTCCATAGAGGGTTGATTTAATATACACTGTCAAAAATTACAAGGATTTTTACCAGCAATTACTTACAATAAAATAGTTTATTCTGATTTTTCTTTTTTATTCCAACACCAATGCAGACAAGATAATTATTTGTTGCAACACAACAAATTACTGTAAAAAAAATATGTACTGTAAATAAATAATGTGTTCTTCAACTTCAGGCACTTTTAGCACTGTGGACTTCTAGAAAGTAAAATCTCATTAAAAAAAAATGTCACACTCTTTTTTTTATTAATTATTTGTCTACTAGCATGTACACAAACATGTAGTATATGTACAACATGACATTTATGTAATTTTTTCTGAAAGTCAAAGAAATTCCCATCACTGTGTGATTTCTTAATCGTGCTTAACAGAATTCCGTGGTGGAAATGACGGTGATATAAATGACATTTTTAACATTATTGAAATAAAATGGCCGACTCCTTTGTTTTTTGAATTTCATAGCAAACATTTTATGTATCCTACACACACACACTCACACAATTAAATAATATTACAATTTTTGAATAATTTGCCAAAATTACAGCTTAATTGGAAATGGCAGGCGATAAAAACATTCTGCTCTCAAGTGATATTTACCTTGAACTGTCACCGTCATAGTCTCATACTTCATATCAAGCATGATCTTCCCTGGAACTTTGCAATGCTATTGGGGTGAGCTGAGTGGGAGCTGTCAACTAGGCCTGTACAGATCTCAACACTCAGCATACAAAACTCTGTCACACTTTATATAGTGTTCATGTTACTGTGTATTTATTTACATAGGTAATTGCTGAGTAATAATGGTCAGCAGCCATATCACCCTGCAGCTCTCGCTTGGTTGCCCACTAAAACTAAGCAGGGTTGAGCCTGGCCAGTACCTGGATGGGAGACCTTGCTGCTGGAAGTGGTATTAGGGAGGCCAGCAGCGGGTGCTCACCATCTGGTCTGTGTGGGTCCTAATGCCCCAGTATAGTGATGGGGACACTATACTGTAAAAAAGCACTTTCTTTCGGATGAGACGTTAAACTGAGGTGCTAACTCTCTGTGATCATTAAAAATCCCAAGGCACTTCTCCTAAAGTGTAGGGGTATAACCCTGGTGTCCTGGCCAAAACAATTTCCCCATAGGACCTCATCAATCATGGCCTCCTAATAATCCCCATCCCTGAATTAGCTACATCACTCCACTCTCCTCTCCACCAATAGCTAGTGTGTGGTGGGTGTTCTACACACTGGTGGTGGTTGAGGAGAGTCCCCCTATACTATGTAAAGCACTCTGAGTGCCTAGAAAAGTGCTATATAAATGTAAGGATTTATTATTATTAACTACATGTATTTACTGCGTAATTATTTTGTTGAGCATATTGTTATTGTTATAACTGTAGTAATTAATAATAGTAACATGTAATATGTGTAACACGTACACTGTAAAATAAAGCGTTATTCAAAATTCAATGGTGACAACTAACAAACAATTATCTATAATTAACTTTAAGCATTACAAAACAAGTAAATGTGGCTACACAACAAAAACAGTATCAGCAACAGCAAAATAGACCAGCAAATAGTCAAAACAAAATGCAACCACATAATTTATTCATGCCTCACTGATAATAGCTCCCCTATTAATTGGGGCTTACTTGATGCTTTTCTGTACTTTTCTGACTCTGCACTCTGACCCCAGCTTAGCTGGGATATGTGAAAAAAAAAAGAATTTCACTGTATATGTGCAAATGTATAACATGTGATAAATAAATACAATTATTAATTATTAATTATACTTCACAAAACAATCAGCTCCACTCCATTCAGGGCATCAGTTTCTGGGCTTTAATTATTACTTGGCCACTAATGTTTTTTGGTATGACAAACATCCACGTTTTAGTACTGACATTCTTGCTAAATGAGCAAAAAGGAAAATAATAATAATAAAAATGTATTTAAATTCCCTCTGCAGTTTTTAATGTATTAAAAATACACTTAAGAAGACACACAGTTTGGATAAATGGATTAACATAATTTCATATTTTATATCCTACAAATGGGATTTGCAGTTCCCAGTTAAAACAAACCATGATCACTCTAACAAGCCTTTTAACGTATCTGAGCACCAGTGACTGAGGATTATTCACACAGTTTTATACTGCATATATAATTATCACACTCCCATATTTGTCACATGTGAAGCCATTAATAAAAGCAAAAGAAAGACAAACCAACATTAAACAAACAAACAAGAAAACACGATTAATTGTTTTATTTTACTGTTTGAGCAGTAGGTAGTATTAGCCTAGTATAGGTGCAGTTATTCACTCATCCAAGCATACTGTGTAAGTTCCAAACAAGAATGGTTGAAGGAGGACCCGCCTTGAGTCGGACTTCACGACTCTATAAGGAAAAGTGCTGTAAGAAACAGTGTGTTATTTTATGTGACACACAGACGATCATAAATAGGATGGGAGCAAAAGACTTAACAGGAGCACATGAAATTACATTAATCACACTGAATACCCTCACTGATGTGACTATATTTTAACTACAACATGAAAATGCCATGCAGAGACTTCAGGGAACAGTTTGATGATGTAAAAAGTCTCTGAATGTTTTCTCTTTGACTGATTCACTGAAATAGCCAATTCAAAAGAACTGATTCACAGAAATGAATCACTTTTCCTAACTTTGGTCCTGTCTCAAATGACACCCTCAGCCCTTGCAGTCCTCCTACGAGTCTTTGCCGCATGGACTGTTGGACAAAAGGTGCACCGAGGAAGCTCATGATCAATTCAATACCTATGGTCTCGTGGACAAGGCCACAAGTCCATATAAAGTGCACCTTTTAAAATAGGGCCTCTATCTATAGGGCTTGACTTGCACTTGAATTTACCTCTTCTCCCTTTAAGTAGATTAGACTACACTACTACCAGGTAATTTCACAGGATTATTCAAATTCAAAATTCAAATGTAATACTGATTATAAAGCTCAAGCACAAACTTGTAAACTGCAGACTTCAGTCCTACATCAATTCAAATGCATCCGGCTTAGGAGAAAGGGATATACTGCTGTGAGGGTGCTTGAACATACTGTACATCTATATGACTGCCTACTAAGGGAATTTCTAATAAGGTCACTGCATTCCCTTCCATTTTACACATAATTTCAGTGAAAGCCAAAGATCAAAACAGGGACATGACCCCCTCCATATTATTTTAACTGAACACTCTAGAAACATTTAAGTGAGCAATGTTAAGTAATTTAATTCATAATCTGTTTAAACCACAAATTATTGTAGTCAAAACTCTGTTTCAAATGCATCAGTGACTAAAGTTTGTCATAGCAATGGTAAAGTGAGTGGGTAAATAAGTATTCAGTCCAACCGTTCAACTGATTCAGACTCATGTCAGCAATTATTCACGAGTTTGATTCAGACCAATTTATTGAATCGGTTCCACTGTTTCATTAAAAAGACCAGACATGTCGGAACTGTGGCCTAGCGAGTAGTGCATGTGCATGGCTCAGGATGTATCAGGTTTCCCCTTTCTTCTCATCGTTTCCTGCCCTCTCACTACTTTCTATCTAATAAAGTCTATTCAATAAAAGGTCAACAAAAAAAAAAGTACTCATTCAAAAGAATGATCTGTTCATGAATTGGACTACAAAGGAAACACAGACATCATGATAGTCATAAAGTTGGCATAAAAATATTGGGTTGTACGCTATACATACGTATTGTGTAGGGATTTTGACAAATTATCTTATTCTCTTAGTAAATGATTTTAGTTTCACAAGTTCACCGGTACATATAGTCCTGGAGCATATTAAGGTAAACATATTTGCTGTGCTGTCCATAGCGGAGGGGCTCGAGCGCAGGACTGGGCTTCAGCTCAGTGATCCCCCACTGGACCATCAGACAAAAGCGAGAAATTGAAAGACAATTTTGAAATAACTGCTAGAGGTGTTATGAAATATACAGGTGAATATGGAGAGGTGGAGGGATGCCAGAAGAATCGTCGCCGGTGCGAGGGAAGCAGTCGCTTATATATTCTTGAGATATAATTGGCAGGCCTAGACGAACAAGTTCCTCACGAAATTATATTTGGAACTTCATTTAGATTTGAGCATCAAGTTCTCATATTTATCTAGTTCTTACATTTTCTATAGGCAAGCATAATGACTAAAACATCTATGAAACTAGACTCCCAGATAGATGTGGAAATATGGTAATGCTCAAAAAGTATAAGGGATAATGTACAGTAAGCCAGTCATTGTCATAAAATAAACCCCTTCTGGATGATCCACATCCTGATCACTGTTAAGGCCAAAGCATACTTCGCGCGTCCGCGTTGTGGATCGCTCCGCACACAGTATGCGTGACGTAAATTTCATCACAATCCAGTCCAGGCGGTCTGACCATGCGCCGGACAGATTTTCTCAACACGCGGATGCAGTCATCGTCTGTGCGCATCGTCGGCGCATGCGCCGGCCATTGACTCGACTAAAAAAGTATCACAAAGAAGTGAAAAAACGCGTTCGTATTCGCTTGCGGTCAGAAGAGTATTCTCACAAAGGCAAAGCAGGATGATCCGGAACACGCAAAAACGACGTGTACCTGGGCATTTAGGGTTATTGCAGTATTTTGCGATAATGATCGTACATTATCCTGCTAACTACATGGCTACTAACCAAATAAATAAATAAATGCATGTAAATGAAATATTGATTTGAGTTTAAATTCATTTGCATGTGAGAAGGAAGAGAACGCAGTGATATGAGAGTCATAACATTCACACACATATTTAAGAAATTGGTTGCCATGGGACAACAGTCAGTTGTACAGTTCCCCGGTCATTATGTGAACATATTTGACAACAAAATACGATTCCCTGGACATCAGACTTGACTGAGTAGCCTATACACAAATCCAACGACAGTATATTGATAGCAATAGTATACAGGTGCATCTCAATAAATTAGAATGTCGTGGAAAAGTTCATTTATTTCAGTAATTCAACTCAAATTGTGAAACTCGTGTATTAAATCAATTCAATGCACACAGACTGAAGTAGTTTAACTCTTTGGTTCTTTTAATTGTGATGATTTTGGCTCACATTTAACAAAAACCCACCAATTCACTATCTCAAAAAATTAGAATACATCATAAGACCAATAAAAAAAACATTTTTAGTGAATTGTTGGCCTTCTGGAAAGTATGTTCATTTACTGTATATGTACTCAATACTTGGTAGGGGCTCCTTTTGCTTTAATTACTGCCTCAATTCGGCATGGCATGGAGGTGATCAGTTTGTGGCACTGCTGAGGTGGTATGGAAGCCCAGGTTTCTTTGACAGTGGCCTTCAGCTCATCTGCATTTTTTGGTCTCTTGTTTCTCATTTTCCTCTTGACAATACCCCATAGACTCTCTATGGGGTTCAGGTCTGGTGAGTTTGCTGGCCAGTCAAGCACACCAACACCATGGTCATTTAACCAACTTTTGGTGCTTTTGGCAGTGTGGGCAGGTGCCAAATCCTGCTGGAAAATGAAATCAGCATCTTTAAAAAGCTGGTCAGCAGAAGGAAGCATGAAGTGCTCCAAAATTTCTTGGTAAACGGGTGCAGTGACTTTGGTTTTCAAAAAACACAATGGACCAACACCAGCAGATGACATTGCACCCCAAATCATCACAGACTGTGGAAACTTAACACTGGACTTCAAGCAACTTGGGCTATGAGCTTCTCCACCCTTCCTCCAGACTCTAGGACCTTGGTTTCCAAATGAAACACAAAACTTGCTGAAAAGAGGACTTTGGACCACTGGGCAACAGTCCAGTTTTTCTTCTCCTTAGCCCAGGTAAGACGCCTCTGACGTTGTCTGTGGTTCAGGAGTGGCTTAACAAGAGGAATACAACAACTGTAGCCAAATTCCTTGACATGTCTGTGTGTTGTGGCTCTTGATGCCTTGACCCCAGCCTCAGTCCATTCCTTGTGAAGTTCACCCAAATTCTTGAATCGAATTTGCTTGACAATCCTCATAAGGCTGCAGTTCTCTCGGTTGGTTGTGCATCTTTATCTTCCACACTTTTTCCTTCCACTCAACTTTCTGTTAACATGCTTGGATACAGCACTCTGTGAACAGCCAGCTTCTTTGGCAATGAATGTTTGTGGCTTACCCTCCTTGTGAAGGGTGTCAATTATTGTCTTCTGGACAAACTGTCAGATCAGCAGTCTTCCCCATGATTTTGTAGCCTAGTGAACTAAACTGAGAGACCATTTTGAAGGCTCAGGAAACCTTTGCAGGTGTTTTGAGTTGATTAGCTGATTGGCATGTCACCATATTCTAATTTTTTGAGATAGTGAATTGGTGGGTTTTTGTTAAATGTGAGCCAAAATCATCACAATTAAAAGAACCAAAGACTTAAACTACTTCAGTCTGTGTGCATTGAATTGATTTAATACACGAGTTTCACAATTTGAGTTGAATTACTGAAATAAATGAACTTTTCCGCAACATTCTAATTTATTGAGATGCACCTGTATAATAGTGATAGAGTAAAAACTGTTCTCAAGAAGGTTAGAAGACATCCTCCAAATAGAGGCTTTGAAGTTCTGACAGTAATGCACAGAACACGAGCAGATCAAGCCTTAAGCACTGAGCACATCAGTGCTATTAAACTCTTCTCCAGTTTCAGGAACAGATTTTACTGCTCGCTTTCAGCTCTGTCATTCAACTTTTCCTAGCAGAAGCACTTAGGACCCACACCTATAAATGGTATCAGAGATGCACGTCTGCGTAATAAGCACAGGGATTGTACCTCTGTTATGTCTGCATTATTAATATAAACCATATGCCACTGAATATGAGGCAACCTGGTTTTTGAATGTGCAAGTTTTCAAGCGTGCTGCTGCGAGCCACCTTTAGTCTGCAAGTATGGAAAAAATGAATTATTAAATTTCTCTCTGTGTCCATCTGTCATTTCCTCCCACTGTTTGCTAAGGCTCTGGCTAAAATGGGTCAAATATGTCATTTACACCTCACACCAACATCCAAACTTCCTCTCTCCCCACTTTCTTCAAATTTGTTTTCTTACATATGCAAACCTTAATACCCTAATATAATAATATCCCTCTATCTCTCTCCCTCCCACCTTCTGTCTCTCACAAACTATGTGCATTAGGAGACTTCAATCATAATCCCCTTCCCTGTGAACTTTATTAAAATGCAGAGTTGTTCCATTTATTGGTCCATTAAGAATTTGCTTTTAATGATCCATGGAGAACATTCCGTCATAAACTGTAATACTTTAAGCTCAGCATAATGCCTGCAGGCACTGGGTTCCCCGAACATCACTGAATGATCTAAAAGGCAAAACAGGAGTGGGGAAACCACAACTAAAATGTCAATTAAAACTGGCAATCATACCAATGCAAATGGCTAAATTACAGCAAACAGCATGTTTATTTATATGCTATATATTTAGATATAAATATGAATGAGCATGAAAATATAAATATTAGAAATTCAATAAACAATAAGCAGAGCACTTAATACACACCAAATAAGCAACAGACAGCAACATTATTTTGATATTCTAGCAAAAAAGCACCAAAAAAGTGTTAATGTGCAGTTTGTGTATGCAATGTCTTCTGCACACACCTATGTTTAAACACACACACACAGCTTGCTCATCGGTTCTCATGCAATTGTGGCTCGATGTGCACGAGACCCAAAAACAACAGAAAATGATCTGTTCATTTTCTCCATAGCAATCAGGAAGTAGATAGATGGGGATTTTACTCTTCGCCTACCTGATCAACATCGCTGTCGGGTTCAGGTTTTCATTCGGGTCTCGTCGGTTCGGTGCCGTCTAAGAATTCATCTACAAGCATCACAGATATACTCCAGATGCCCGTCCTTTCTACCTCTGATGTTCACCGGCGCTGGGCTGAACTATAAAAAGCACAGCAACAGCAGCAAAAGCACTGCGTGTTTCCAGCGCTATCTGTCTCTTTTTTGCCCTCGGTGCAGAGGGATGCTCTGATGATGCTGATGCTGTGTGTGCATCCGAGCGCGCGAGGAAACAGGGGCGACGGGCTCGAGACAAGGCAGGACAGAACGGCGACGGCGGCGTGTGACGTCAAGGCAAGTGCCCCGGAATGAATCTCCGGTTCAGGGAAAATGAATAATTTGGAGGAACTGCATTTGCACACCGGAGTGACTTAAGATAACGTCCAGAAACGAGGCCAGTCAAATTTGACAGCTTGTAGGGTGTATGTCATTATATGTTTAACCTCTTGAGAGCAGCAATTCATAAAATATTCAAGAAATATTTCAGAGACCATTTGTGCCACTATTTTAAGTCTTTTAGTGTATCATAAAGAGAACAAACTCGGCTTTATTCCAAAAGTTATATGACGATATTATGGTATATAATAATGGTAAAATGCAGTATTTATATAATATCATAGAGAAAAAATATGAATAAAATACTCATGTGCCACTAGCGTCACCAAATGGAAATAATGAATGTTTTCAGCCAGGTTTCCTGACCCCCCCCCACCATCTGCCATTGGTCAAAAAACAGGTATTCCTCCCCCTCAGCGTATGCTATGGGTTGAACCAGCAGACCATATTCACAATAGCGCCATATATGATTTTTGACGGGAATAAATAAGAGCGTCTAAGGCAGTGTTTCTCAAACTGGGCTACGCAGTGGCGGTTCTAGCTTGTATGGCGCCCTGGGCGAAATCCGTTTCAACGGGGGGGGGTTGTGCCTCGTGCTGCCCCACTGCAAGATGCCGCCACCCCCCCCGCAAGATGCCGCCCTTGGCAACAGCACATGTCGCCCATGCCTAAATCCACTACTTGGGCTACGCATACCCCTGGGGGTACGTAAAGTGATGATGGGGGTACAAAAAAAAAAGTATCTTTTTTCACCAGCCCAGCACACTGCAAGCTGAAGTAGTGAAGTGATAGCAAACAAAATGGATACTTTTCTGTTTTAGACTTGCACTTGTCAGTCATCCGCAATATTTTTTTTTTATAATTATTAATATTATTATTGCAGATTGAAACTTAATTTGTATATAAGGTAAGATGCATAGGGACGTTTGATTCTGAAGGTGTAAATTCATAAGTTTTGATGACAGATGTCACTCGCAACGTTGCGGCCAAATATTTTTTACATTCACGCTGTAATTCCACTCGCATTTGTTCGCACCCTACAGCCTTGTATTTTTCATTGTTGCATGATTTTGTTTTCAGAAAATGAGCTTAACCCTTCTGATAGTGTCAAATGTTACATTAGAAAGCACCATGTGCTGACCGAGCAACTGCGCAATTACTTCCCCGCAGTGCTCGAACGTACCTGCAATGACTCGCAATTCCAGACACAGTACCGGCAGCTATTCTTGCGTACTGACAGCTCTTATAAAGTGCTGGTACTGTGTCCTGCTCCCGTGACATGATGAGGGAAGAGTTTGCAAATTACGCAGTTACATGTATGTCATTTCTAGCCGACCCATCTCATTAATCGGTAAGCCATTTATTGAATATGGACAGTATGTGATAAATATGTGCAAAACACCCACAAATATAACATGTTTGATATAAGGCCGTTGTTATACAATGCTAATTGTGTTAAAATGCTTTGTGTGAATGTTGTCTATGTGTTACAAAGGGGGAATGCAAAAGAATGTTGAATGTTTAGGGATACGCCACTGTAAAAATTTTGGGAACCACTGGTCTAAGGCAATCCCCCGGCAGTCAAAGTCTCACGACAGTCTCATTCACTGTCACTAACGTTAGGTTTAGGGGAAGGGAAGATGTGCCGCAGAAACCTACACCTAGTAGGTTTCTGCGGAATAAAAAAACAAAATAAAAAACAGTGTGCGAATATAGCATGCGACTCTCGCAAGACTTTGGGTAGCATGATCTAAACATGACCATGTAAAAGAGGCTGTGAGGAGATGACATGTGTTGTATAAAGCTCATAGATTACAACCTTTAATTTTTATTAAATGTTTTTGGCTAAGATGTTTTTTTTTCAATGTATAGGCCTTTATCACAGTCCGCGTGTCGTCACATCTGGCTCCGAATAGTAGCGTAATCAAACATCTGCCCATCGATCGGTCTATGGACGATCGCAGTTTTTCTATATAAATTTAGCCAACTTGGATGCACTGTAAACATCAGCCGTTTAATCGTTTCTTTGGAGTAACTTAGCACGTCACCATGTGTTATCTACCACTTTAATGTGTAATAGTCTCTGAGCGAGGCGATTATCAGCGCAAAGTTTTCCCAGTTCATGAGGAGCTGCGCGTGCTTTTCAGCTTACTCCCAGAGGATTTTTGTGCTCAACTCAAGTCCGAAGAGAAAGCGTTTAAGTGTTTTAATGTCGTTGTTTTCACTATTGTAAATATAGTACAGTTGTAGACACCGGGACATTTTCATCTTTATGTTTTATTTACATTGCATTCGGTCGCGACTCGCGAGTGGACACTTCCCCAATCGTTGTCCTCAAATAACAAGGATATAACTCCACGTTTATTTTTTGTAATCAGACTCTGCACTCTTAAAGATTTTCCTGTCAAAAAACAGTAAAGAAATGGCAGCAGGGTTGCCAGCATGTTACTGTAAAATTAATGGTGTCTCGCTGTTGCTTAAATTAACAGCTAGATACTGTTTTTACAGCTACAGTATACAACTGTAATTTAGCAGGATATAGCTGTCAAATTACATACTATCTACTGTTGTTGAAATTTACAGGTATGTTCCCAGCATGCACTGCGGCATGAAGAAATTACTTCGATTTTTTACTATGTACTAGTTTATTTTGACGTTGTTTTTGTTGTAGTCTAAGTTACTTGGATTTTAATGTTCAGCTCTTACTTATTTACGTGAAATTATGTTTGTTAATTGTCACCACTGTTGCGTTTTGTATGCTGAGAGTTGATATCTGTGTGTCTTGATAACAACTTGAGTTATACTGTAACTTCATCGAGCTCAAGTTAGGCTGTAAGTTCATCAAAAACATCAAACACTCAATTTGCTGATATAATTTTGCTGAAATATCCTTTATTGTTTTTGCTAGTATGTTTTTATGTGTAATGCATCACTATTGCCACATATAGTGCAATTTGCAAGGTAGGATCAGACATTCAGGCCATAATGGTGACTTCAATCAAAACACAACTATTGATAACAACACAACAACACTAATTAAACTAAGACTTCTATGAAGTCTGAATAAATAATTTTGTACGTTTTTTTTTCTTTTTTTCTTTTTTACAATTTTTGTAGCTCCAATGCATTTGCCAGAGCATACATACTTATTCAAGCACAAAGGCTTTTGGGTATTTCATCATTATAACCCACAATGCAGTGCTATACTGTTATTTTACTGTGTACAGATTGTTATTGTTTTGTTTGTTTGTTTTTTTTTTTCATAAAAAATACACTGTTCAATCCTGGCAAAATTGTACATTTAATATGTACATTGCTTCTAAGGTTGATTTTTTTATTTTTTTATTTGACTTCTCATTAGACAGACAAGTGAAGGCTGATGTGAGATGATAAAGAACAGAGGTGTTGGTCAGAAACATCATGAACACTAACCATGTGCCACAAACTAAAATTTTCATGTAGAAGTTTCAAAATGTCACTATAGCTTTCACCAAGATGATATCATGATTTTAAATGTTCATTTTCCCCTAATGCCTTGCACAGAACAGCTATTTACCGTAAAACTAGTCACTTCATAGTGAGCCTACTCTTGAGCTCCCAGAATGCAACATTTTTAACAGCAAACTACTGTATTTAAGAAACACAGTAGATTGCTGTAGGAATTTGGCTGTAAATTTACAGCAATTTGTTACAGTGTGGGATGGAAAGGTTTCTTTATTTGAACATTTTTAAATGGATCTTATGTCATACATGGAAATTATAATAAGTAAGTACATGAAAGCAATGTGATCATTATCATTGCAAATACTCTGTATAATCTTTACTCTGTGAAGTGTTCCCAGCACACATAATTTACATCCTGTTTAAAATAATAAAACAACATGACACCTTTTTTCTTTACTTCATCGTCCCTAAGTAATGATTGTATGGTGAGGTAGATCTGTTTAGATAAAGTATTTGAGATGAATTGTACATAAAATAGTCCATAATAATTCCACGCTGTGGGCACTGTCGTTGAAAGAGTATATTGTCAGCAGAATGATCCAAAACACTTTAAACAACAGTACAACCCATTAAAGAAACTGTACTTCTATTCCTCACCACTATCGCCACCTACACCTACGATATAGACGAAGAATGTGAATTGCCAAAAACAAAAGAAGAACTCAGTCCTCTTGTGAATGTACACAGGAGGGCTGGTCAAAAGTGGAGAAGTATAGTAAAAAAGGACTTAAATATTGATCTACTACACACTCACACCTATTATATCACTTCTGAAGACATGGATTTAACCACTGGAGTCCTATGGATTACTTTAATGCCTTTATATGCTTTTATATTACTTTAATGCCTTTAATTCACTTGCATTGTATGGACCTACAGAGCTGAGATATTCTTCTAACAATCTTTGTGTTCAGCAGAAATAGGAAAGTCATACACATCTGTGGTAGCATGAGTAAATGATGAGAGAATGTAAATTGTTTTGGGTGAACTATTCCTTTAATTAAGGGGAAGTCAACCTATGAATGGCTTACTTACAGTTATCTTATCTCCATATATCAAGATGGGATAGGAGATAGTATTTTAACATTAAAAAATGACACATATCATCTATGAAGAGGACATATTTCTATGATTCCAAAGGTTATATGATCATATTAATATATGATATAATAAAGTTAAATTTGTTGTATAATTATAATATATCAATGTAATAATATTATTGTAAAATAGTATATGTAAAAATAAAATTACATCATATAAAATATAATATAATGATTGCATTATGACAATGTTATATAATGATAAAATATTATATATAAGATATAAATATAGTTTAAAAATTATTTGTTCTGTCCCACAGTACAAAATAATAATAATAATAATAATAATAAATAAATAAATAATATGCATCCCAAAACATATTTTTTTCTGTGTCTCAAGTGGCTAGAAATATAGGGGCACGTGTGTTGAACTGTTTTAATTAACTGATTACTGCAGCAAAATTAAATTATATGCAAATTGAGTCTACATTATTCAAGTGGCCTGAATCTGAACAATATACAAAATAAAAGCAGAATGAAATGTGTGTCTCTCTCATGCTTACTGTCTCTTTCTCTCTCACACACAAAAACACTCCCAGACAGAAAGATGAATGCATCATCAGTAGCCCAGTTCCCACAGAGATATGTAAATGAGGGCATTAATTTGCTTTAGTTGCAGTTTAGTTTTTTTAGTGAAGATGGCGCTGCAGATGGTCGCCTCGGTATGGAGCTCTCTAATTCATTTGTTATTTTTGTTTGTTTGACCTGTGTTTAGTAATTTTTTTCCAATCAGTTTTACCAGGGACGAACTGTTGAACATTCAGCAGCACAAATCTTTTCCTGGTTTTTGACTATTCTGATGTATTGCTGGACATTTTAGTCAGAGGCACAACTGTGTTATTTAAGTGCGCTATGAGACGCAGGCAAGGGAAGCAAGCCGGCGCGCTGGTCAAGCTCCATTAGCGCGGCTTTCTAACAGTGCTGCCGTGTATTCATCTGGCGAATCTCCGCTCTCTTCCTAGCAAAACGGACAAACTACATCTCCTCACCCATACAAACAAGGACTTTTCAAACTCTGCTGCCATGTGCTTCACAGAAACCTGGCTGAGTGAAGCCATCCCGGACAGCATGTTACATCTGCCGGGCTTTCAGCTGTTCAGAGCGGATCGCATTGCGTAGTTAACGGGGAAAACGAGAGGCGGTGGAACGTGTTTTACGTCAATGAAAGTTGGTGTACAGATGTAACAACATTAAAGAAGATGGGCTGCCCTAATTTGGAAGTGCTCTTTATCAACTGTAAGTCTTTTTACTCGCCACGGGAGTTTTATTCTGGTGAATGTTTATATTCTTCCACACATGTGCGTGAATGCAGCGCTGCAACAGCTGGCTGATCAGATCACAGACACAGAACAACAATACCCGGACTCAGTTAGTATTATTCTCTGCGATTTTAACAGAGCCAGTCTCACCCGTGAACTGCCAAAATACAGACAGCACATTACATCCCCCACCAGGGACAGAAATATACTGGACCACTGCTACACAATATTAACTACAAGCCTGCTTTGACTGCACTGATTGGAGTGTTTTTGAAGCTGCAGACACCAATCTGGACGTGCTCACAGATACTGAGACATCATATATCAGTTTCTGTGAGGATATGTGTATTCCTACTAGGACTTATTTAATGTTCAACAATGACAAACCTTGGTTTACAGGAAAACTCAGACAGCTTTGTCATGCCAAAGAGGATGCTTACAGAAGCGGGGATAAAATCTTGTATAATCAGGCCAAAAACACACTGACTAAGGAAATTAAAGTGGCTAAAAGAAGCTACTCTGAGAAGCTGAAAAACAAGCTTTCAGCTTATGACCCTGCATCAGTGTGGAGAGGCCTGAAAGACATTCTAACATCAAGACACCATCCGCCAATAATGTAGGGAACCAACAACTGGTTGATGACTTGAATGAGTTTAACTGTAGATTTGAAAAGCCCAGTCTCACACCCCGCACCCGCTCTGACCTTCACTTCACACAAACACCAACACCTCCTGCAACCACCCTCCTCCCCACTCCCTGCTACTGAACCTGCACTTAAGATCTGTGAAGAGGAGCTGTGCCGGTTCTTCCAGAAACAAAAGACAAGGAAAGCACAGGGCCCAGACGGTGTTTCACCCACTTATCTAAAATCCTGTGCTGACCAGCTGGCCCCCATCTTCACACAGATCTTCAACAGATCACTGGAGCAGTGTGAAGTTCCCTGCTGCTTCAAATGCTCCACTATCATCCCTGTCCTAAGAAGATCAAAGGACGTAATGACTACAGACCCGTCGCTCTGACATCTGTGGTCATGAAGTCATTTGAGAGACTGGTGTTGGCCCACCTGAAGGACATCACTGGACCCTTTCTAGATCCCCTTCAATTTGCTTATAGAGCAAACAGGTCTGTGGATGATGCAGTCAACATGGAATTGCATCATATTCTGCAACATCTGGACAGACCAGGGGCATATGCAAGGATCCTTTTTGTGGACTTAAGTTTGGCTTTCAACACCATCATCCCAGCTCTCCTATGGTATAAATTAACCCAGCTCTCTGTTCCCATGTCCATCTGTCAGTGGATCACCAGCTTTATGACGGACAGGCAGCAGCTAGTGAGACTGGGGAAATTCACCTCCAGCACATGTACGATCAGCACTGGTGCCCCCCAGGGATGCGTGCTCTCCCCACTACTCTTCTCCCTGTATACCAATGACTGCACCGCCAAGGACCCCTCTGTCAAGCTCCTGAAGTTTGCAAACGACACTACTGTCATCGGCCTCATCCAAGATGATGAGTCAGCATACAGAAGGGAGGTTGACTGGCTGGCTCACTGGTGCAGTCATAACAACCTGGAGCTGAACATGCTCAAAACAGTGGAGATGATAGTGGACACCCCAACATTTACCCCGCTCACCATTCTGAACAGCACTGTGGCAGCAGTGGAGTCATTCATGTCCCTGGGCACTACCATCTCACAGGACCTGAAGTGGGAGACCCACATTGACTCCATTGTGAAAAGGCCCAGCAGATGTTGTACTTCCTTCGCCAGTTGAGGAAGTTCAACCTGCCAAAGGTGCTGCTAATCCAGTTCTACTCAGCAGTCATTGAGTCTGTCCTCTGCACTTCAATATCTGTCTGGTTTAATTCAACTAAGAAATCGGACATCAGAAGACTATAAAGGACAGTTCAGACTGCTGAGCGGATTATTGATTGCCCTTTGCCTTCCCTTCAAAAACTGTAAACTTCCAGAGTGAGGATAAGGGCTGGTAAAATCACTCTGGACCCCACTCACCCAGCCCACTACCTTTTGAACTGTTGCCTTCTGGAAGACGCTACAGAGCACTGAGCACCAGAACCGTCAGGCACAAGAACAGTTATTTCCCTCAGGCTATCCATTTCATGAACAGTTAAAACTATACTATAATTACGTGCAATACACAGCCTAGTCAGTTATATTATTTAACATATCCTACCTCTTCTGCATTACATTCCCTTGCATTGTATATAACAGATTTGTATTTGTACATACTATATGTATATTTTTGTCTTATTGTGTATTTCTATATATATTATTTCTTATATTTCTATTCGCTCTTTATTTTTATTGTAGTTGCGGAATTCCTTGTGTGCGGAAGCATACTTGGCAATAAAGCTCATTCTGATTCTGATTCTGAGAAAGTACTCAGGTAACCACAGAGCCGGCAGCACTTGCATACAAACACACGAACAAAGGAGAGTTATTTCTGGAAGTGCTGTTAATCGACCATGAGAATATAAGATTGCACATTGCAAGTATAATGCACCATAAACGCAAACAAAGGTTCTCCGTATGTTGAGGGAGAGATGGAGGTGTTAGATGCTCTTAATCAGAATGTCAGTCTAAGAGCAGGAGGCACTCGACATTTCACACCAAATTAACACACAGCAAGATGCCAAACATGAACACTCACACATTCAACAC
Source organism: Myxocyprinus asiaticus (assembly GCF_019703515.2). Taxonomy (NCBI): domain Eukaryota; kingdom Metazoa; phylum Chordata; class Actinopteri; order Cypriniformes; family Catostomidae; genus Myxocyprinus; species Myxocyprinus asiaticus. The sequence continues at coordinate 5,744,562 of NC_059351.1, read as the reverse complement.
ATCAGAGTGCTGACATTTAATTAAGCTATCTTGATCTGGCCTTTGAGAAAGGACGAGATAGAAAGAGAAACAGAAACTTATATCATCTGAGCTGTGTATCCTCCAGTGAACCGTTGATTACAAATTATTCAGCGTTCTCCGTCACTGATTTTGTGTTTCAGATGCTCATTCAATTTCTCTTACTCTGCATGCTTTTCTCTGAAATAGTTGGTGCTCTGTAATCCTCACTCTAATCTGATGTCTTGTGTGAGTGTGAACATGTGAAAAAGAAAGAGAAACATTCAACCCATCCCCCAGATATTCATCCTTCCTCTCTCTCTCTCGCTCTCTCTCTCACACACACACACACACACACACACAAATTTAACTCACTCATACACACAAAGACACACATGAAGGGCATATTCATGATCTCATGACTAGTGTCCACTTTCTTTTTGCTGAGCCGAATTAAGTGCAAGAGACCGTCTCATATACTGACTAACTTCAGCTAGCTTCATGCAGTAGTATGAAGCAAAACAAAATCTAATTTAAAGTAACAGTTTGCCCAAACAATAAAATACTGTCACAATTTACTCACCCTCGTGTCGTTTCAAACCTGGATGCAGGGGCAGTTCAAGGGCTTAGCCTAGACCTCTGTGGATACGTATGAGACCATCCTTTGATGTAATATTAAAATATATTACACTTCATAAAAAAGTTTAAATGTTGCATACTGTATGTGAGGTGTCATTTATAAAGTAACTCTTTAAATATTACTGAAACTAAAAGGTCCCACTGACTTTTGTCTCAGGTTCAGAATCACTCAAAGATCAGAAGTGCACTATAAAAACTTGATTTTATAGAAATACACTCCCCCCGAGCACATTCTTTGAGCACATTTTTATATATTTATCATTGTTTTTAGGGTTATACAGTACATTTTAATATTTGGTACTTACTGCATCTGGATGGACCAACTCTTAAAACAGTTTCTAATATCTCACCAAGACAGGTATTTTTACCATTTAGACTCAATTGACACTTTGCAGCTGTGAGTCACGAGTGCTATTCTTGCATGCTCACACATTCGCATGAGTGCTGGAAAGCAGCCGCCCAACAAGACAGCACATGGGAACTGAATGTTTTCAGTAAAGCCTTGAATGTTTTTATCAACTTGTAGTAATGTCAAAAGTAGCCTACCAATTCAGTACTCAAACTTAAGCCCTGGTAACAAAAGGAGATGCTTACATGAATATCACAAGCCATCTTTTCGTTAAAATTGCAGTGGATGGTGCCCCTCTTTAGAGCTTAAATAAGGTCCCAAAAATCATTAAAGTAGCCAATGCCACTCGTGCATCATATTCCACTTCATCTGAAGCCATACTATAGGTTTTAGTAATTAACAACCCAAAACTGAAGTAATTTTTAATGAACATCTTCCATTGCACGTTAGCACTAAAAACAACGCAAGTCAATACGTGTGCCATTGTGAACAATCTTCTCTCATTTAGCGTTCATGAATGTGCAAAGGTTTTAAAGATTTTAAATGAGAAATAACTCAAATTCCAGGTTGTTTCTTACCAAAACTTATTGCATGGGTCCTTTTTAAGCTTAAAAGTGAGGCAGTATCCAGTGCAATAGTACTGAAAAGGCATCCCGCATTATTCATTAAAACCAGTGGTGTAGCCAAGGGTGGGCCGAGGTGGGCCTGGGCCCACCCACATTAGACCCAGGCCCACCCAGAATATTAGAGATTATTCTTTGACTTCAAATATATATTTACAAAATAGTTTAAAAAATGCATAAATTCTGATTTCTGAAAGTGTGAAAGAACTGTTTTAATGTGCCACTTCTCTGTTAAGGAAAATTTGGTAAAAGAAAATTGTGCGAAAACTGGGCCCATCCATTTTTATTGAGGCCCACCCAAAAGTAATTTCCTGGCTACGCCCTTGATTAAAACATCTCCTTTTGTGTTCTTCTTCAGTAAAAAAGTTATATGGTTTTTAAAAAACATGAGAGTGATTAAATTATGACAAAATGTTCATTTTTTGGGTAAACTATTCCTTTAACAAACTTGCAAATAAACACACAGAAACACATACGCCACACACATACTCTCTCACTCTTATCATCCACTGATTGTATGTACACAGCGAGGTGCAACTTTACAAAGCAAGTCTATGATCAAAAGTTGGTTTATTGTCATTTCTCTCCTATATGGTAGGAATGTCTAAGGGATGGGGTAAATGGGATAGTGCAAACATAGTGTTGTGCAGGTGGAGCAAATAGCAGATACCGTCAGTAGAATGTCAATATCCAAAGTAAACATTATACTGTATATTGGCAATATACTCAATATAATTAGAATCAGAATGAGCTTTATTGCCAAGTGTTCTCACATACACAATACACATTCTTTTTTTGGGTGATAGGAAAAACAAGTGCATACAGAACATTACAGTGAGACACAGAATATAAAACAAGGTCAGAGTATAAATAGACATACAAATAATAGGACATATAACAACATTAATTAAATATGTGAATATGTACTTAAGATAGGTATTTACATTATTGCACTATGGGGGAGTCCTGAGGCAGTTTAATTGTTCATGAGGAAAATGGCCTGAGGATAAAAACTGTTCTTGTGCCTGGATGTCCTGGCGCTCAGTGCTCTGTAGCGACGGCCAGAGGGCAACAGTTCAAAGTGGGAGTGGGCATGGTGTTTGGGGTCCAGAGTGATTCTACCTGCACATTTCCTCACTCTGGATATGTAAATGTCTTGGAGGGTGGGCACCAATAATCCTCTCAGCAGTCCTGACTGTCCGTTGAAGTTTCCTTCTGTCTGATTTGGTGGCTGATTTGGTGGCTGAACCCGGGGTGCGGGGGGATTTCTCCTGAAGTCCACTATCATCTCCCCTGTTTTGAGCATGTTCAGCTCAAGGTTGTTGTGACTGCACCAGACAGTCTCCTGATCAACCTCCCATCTGTATGCAGACTCGTCACCATCGCGGATGAGGCAGATGACCGTGGTGTCATCTGCAAACTTCAGGAGCTTGACAGTGGGGTCTTTTGCAGTGCAGTCATTCGTGTACAGAGAGAAGAGCAGTGGAGAGAGAATGCATTCCTGAGGAGCACCAGTGCTAATAGTGAGGGTCCCGGATTTGAGTTTCCCCAGTCTCACTAGCTGCTGCCTATCTGTCAGAAAGCTTGTGATCCATTGACAGATTGAGGTGGGCGCAGAGAGCTGAGTCAGTTTGGTTGAGAGAAGATCAGGCATGATGGTATTGAAGGCTGAACTGAAGTCCACAAATAGGATCCTTGCATAAGTCCCAGGTCTGTCGAGGTGTCGCAGGATATAATGCAGTCCCATACTGACAGCATCATCCACAGACCTGTTTGCTCGGTAAGCAAACTGAAGGGGGTCCAGCAGGGGTTCAGTGATGTCCTTCAGGTAGGCCAAAACCAGTCTCTCAAATGACTTCATGACTACAGACGTGAGAGCGACTGGTCTGTAGTCATTAAGTCCTGTGATTTTGGGTATTTTGGGGACCGGAATGATGGTGGAGCATTTGAAGCAGCAGGGAACTTCACACTGCTTCAGTGATCTACAGAGGATATGTGTGAAGATGGGGGCCAGTTTGTCAGTGCAGTCTTTCAGATAGGCAGGTGAAACACAATCTGGGCCTGAAGCTTTCCTAGTCTTTTGTTTCTGAAAGACCTGGCACACATTGTCCTCACAGATCATAAGTGCAGATTGAGTAGCAGGAGGGGGGGTTTCAGGAGGTGTTGGTGTGTGTGTGAAGTGAAGATCAGAGCGGGGGAGGGGTGTGAGACTGAGGTAAACTATGGACAATATACAGTATACACAATAGACAATATACTGTGTGTATGCACAAACTGTGTAGGGTAGGAAGTAGCTATTTGAAAAACAGTCTCAAGTTTTTATGGGTAAGAGATGTGATTTATTAATCCACTTCATCACAATTTATTCTGTGTGATTTCTAGAATTTCTCTAGTCTGATATTGGAGTATAAAATGATATCAAGACAAAGATGTAACAAATAAAATAAGTACAATGACAAGTATGTTCTAGTTCATCTTTACATGAGACTTATAACTTCCTAACATGAAATCAAGTACTAAACTGGCTGAGGGAGACATGGTTGAATGATTATATACATAAAAAAAAAAAAAAACATAACCAAAGTGTGTTGTCTTACCTTTTAATGTGGCACATGTTGCTGGTCAGAGTTACCGAAGCTGATATGAGACAAACAGAAGAACATTTAGTATTTTCAGATATTTTGGCTTGTGTTAAAATATTAACAACCAGAGGAGGGCAGCAGCAGTCTCACAAATGTAATCAAAATTAAAATTATGTTTTTATTTACTCACCCACATTGCAAACTCCTATTACTTTTTTTCTTACATAGAGGACAAAAGGTGAAATTTGGTGTAAGAACATCCTGGCCATATGTTTAATAAAATTAAAGTAATTTGGCACAGGTCTGTCAAGTTCCAAAATGACAAAAAGCACCATTAAACATCATTAACATTGTCCATATATGATTTGTGCACTATATTCAAAGTCATTGGATGAGATGTGTCTAATGGCACCATTTTTTATTGTTCAGATGATGTTCAGTCTATACTTTTAAAGACATAGATAATGTAATTGTAGTTCGGCTTCATCCAGCATCTATGTTAATCAGACCACAATTTACATAATTTACCATTTATGCATGTTTTGGAGCATGCGTTGCTTGACAGAAGTGGTACATGGCATGTATTTAACACTTCCACAGCTGATGTCCATCCCTCAGATATTATATTAAGAATTTATTGTAATGCACTCTATACTTAAAGTATACATGATAAATGATTAACTATCTTTTTAAACTCAACAGTAAACAGAGAGAGATAGCCCCTGCTGTGTCTCCGCTTTCTGGTTTATTTGCGCCTTCTATATTTAGATGAGCAATGTGGAATATACTATCTTCATCTATCACCTTAATGCACTACCAGATTCATAAGTACCACCTCTAATAAAGAGAAGGAGAGTTACAGAGACAGAGAGAGAGAGAGAGAGCGAAAGGAGGTTGAATCAGAGTGAGAAAGGGATAGTTATTGAGCGAGAGAGAGGAGAGGGGAAAAACAATCTAATGCATTAATGCAGCTCCAGTTTAGCACATTAAAACAGACAGACGCAGACATACACACACACAATACAGGCAGCAAGAATAAGTGAGGGAGTGAGAGGAAGAGATGGACAGACAGATGGAGAGAGACAGAAGGAAAGAAACCAACACAGAAGAAGAGAGAGAGAGACAGAAAGAGAGAGAGAGCAAGAGAGATGAGGTAAGTATTTATTTTTAGTATATTACATCTTCAGTGTCAGAAAGAGCTGGATGCATCTGTGAGGACCTCTCAATAATGCAGCAGCGTATGCACTATAAAACACACACGCACTCAAACGCACTAAATTCGCTGAGGTTTTATGGTCATATACAGTATTCATGTGTGCTTTATTTGCGGCTGACAGCAGCTGGTCAGAAATAAACTACTTTCTTTAACAAAAACTATGTGAGAACTCAGGAGACGTGGGAAATTTTTGGGAATACAGCAAAGCATTTGTTCTTGCACATGTAATGGAGAACAATCAAAAAGAGTTTATGTGAGTCAGGTTTTGCCTGTATTGTGGGGACCAAATGTCCCCAAAAGCATAGTAAAACCTGAAATCACCCACATTGTGGGAACCAGCCATATGTGCTGCAAGACCCTATTTAGGGGCGCTTCAGCCAGCAATTTGCGATTAACTCTAAGCTGTCAGCACCCCTTAATGGGTTAGTTCACTCAAAAAACTAGTTCCAAAACACCTGCAACTTTCTTTCTTCCGTGGAAACAAAAAAAGGAGATATTCGGCAAAAACATATTTTTTTGAGCGAACTGTGCCATTAAAAATCTGTTATTATGTGATATATGTTAACATTTGCTGAAAACAGAGGCTGCACTAAGCTGTCTGAGGTTATTTCACTCTGAATTCTCCACTTTCCAGTTGTTAAAAAACTTTAAACCTTCAGAATAATGGTGTAAAATAAAATGAAAATGCCAATTGTGTGAGGGTTAGGGTAAGGGTTAGGGGATAGAAAAAACAGTATCTTCCGCTCAGTATAAATACAAAAGAAGTCTTATGTATGCAGACAACTTACATGTGTTCATATGAGTTTAAACCGAGTCTAAACTCAGTTGTCTCTCGCTGGGTGAATGAAGAACAGACTCCACAGGACTCTCCTGAAAAATGAAAAACTCATTAAACACACACACACACACCCTTTAAATCTCCGAAAACATCCCAACACTCAATTAAAGCATCAGTCTGGATTTGTCTCTTTTATGATAGTTTCAGTACTGTTTGGAAACAGCTGACTTTTAGCATTTGTATAAGTATACTCTCTATCACTGTGTTATATTCCCCAATGTTAATACAGTAAGGTTCAACAGTTTCAGTTCTGGACATAAAGAAAAAGTTTTGGGATCTTAAAAAATTTAAAACAAAGAAATGTTATGACATAAAATGGACAAGAAATATTTAGTAAATTCTTTATTTCTTATTAGTATTTATTCAGCACTTTTTCTAGGTCACTAATCAAACATGAGCAAATTTGTGACATTGACCGTGTTGACTCCTTTGTACAAAAGGTCAGATTTCCATGCTTCCTTTGAAGCACACAAGATGCTCTTTGAAACATTCTCAAATCATGCTGGGATAACATGGAACGTAAGTTTTGCACAAATTTGTGGATTCAATGCCAGCTCGAGTGCATGTTAACATGAAAGCAAAAGGGATGTACAAAAAAAAGAAAAGAAAAGGATATAGAAAGAAAATCTAAAATTGTTCTGAAAATGTTAATGATGTAAAGGTATAATGTAAAAATGTAACTTTAAATCATATTATCATTTAATAATATAATTTATTAGAAAAATGCCATATAGAAGCATTTTCACTAGTGGTATCAGACTGGAAACTACTGTATGGGTATTTTTAGTGTGTGTGTGTGTGTGTGTACCTGATGTACCTATTTTTATGTTAATGATATATGTTAACGAGTTTATTATGTCTATTATTACATAGATCTAAGAGATCATTTTCATGTGAGAGATTACTGTGACAGATGGTGTGGTTTGGGGGTTTTGAGAGCAGAATTGTGAGTCAGTGTCAGATTGTTTTTTTTTATTTTTTATATATTAATAGGCAAAGCTTGCCCCCTAAAATTGATTTTCATGGATATTTTTTTACCTTTATGAGGCCATATTGTTTCCAACCATATAAATCAACATGACAAAAGTAGCATCAAATAAAGCGCGAAATATCACAACACAATAAACGCTCTGCTAAAATATATTTTCAATAATTGGTCGATCCCTATGTTATATTATACAGCTCTCTGTCTACTGTCATAGTAACTTTTTGTGTGGTTGAGGTTTCAAAAATTGTTGGGAGTGTTTTCTTCCTGTTCTGTGCTTTCAGAGCTTATTTTGTCCCCATCAAAAACACTTTATAGTAGTGACACATTCAACAACACTTGCCTCTGAGACAGTGAATACAGATATCTGACAACTATACTGCCATGAAAAGGCACAACACAGTAACTACAAATATGATGTAAGAGACCTATGTTTAGATTCGGAGAAAACTGAGTGAGGCTCTTTTATAATCCACATTTGGGTAGACAATCACAAAAATTTAAAGCCATTTTCCTCAGTTTTAAAGTCAGCGTAGTTTCTGCATTTAGGCTTTGTAGGTAAGGTCAGTCAGGTGACTACTGTGTCTGTAGAAGCACTAAAACCATAACTAGAATAGAATAGAATTAAATATATCATAACATAACATAACAACATAAAAACATAGGAATTCTACACAAATTTTAAACATCCGGTGCATTTTTGTGCCTGGGCTGTGGTTAATGTCAGACACTGGTGTGACTGCAGTAAGAACATATGGCCACTAGGTTGTGCTGTTTACTTTCATACATCAGACACAGTATTGATCACTGACAGGCTTTCAAAGTAACTGAGAAATGTGTTCAAGGCTGTAACCATGGCTGTAACCATTTAGGGGATGTAATTGGCCTCTTAACTCCTTTTTAAATGTTTAAGGCAATGAATGCAATCATTTTCTGAATAAAGGATTTAAATACAACGAAGGCCCAAAATGTGATAATTTTTGGTTTTAATAGATACACGTTTTTTCTAAACATTCACACAGTACAAGATAAACACTGCCTCTCATTGCTAGCAATTTGCCTGTTTCAGTCATCTTTTATTTCTATTTTGTGCTGTCCTAAAAAAAGACGAATATAATTTGAATTTCTTTTCATCACTGATGTATCTGTAAAATGACATGACTGTGTCAGCTGGCTAACAGAAAGAAAATACAAAATTATGTACTGCCCTCAAGTTGCCCTCATGGAGTTTTTCCCCCCAGTAGAATCTTAACACAATCTTTTCATTAAGAATCCTAACGCTGCTCTTTTCCATACAAAAACAGTCATATTGAGCACTGCTGTCAAGGTCCAAAGAGAAAAAACTCATTATTAAAATATCATAAAAGTAGTCCATACACACTAAGCTGTTGTTTGGCTCTGGAAAGCTTGGAATAAAATGCACAAGTCATATGGACTACTGTTATGATGTCTTTATATTGCACCTTTACTAGTGCTTTATAGCATTTGTCCTTTTGAAGCTCAACTGCTCCTGCTCACTATAAACTGTTATTCTATGGAATAGAGCTGCTTAAAATATATTTTTTTATGTTCCAATAAAAAGTAACAGCATGTGAGTCTTGAACAACATAAGGTTGGGTAAATTAGTGAGTAAAAGTACATTTTCCATTTTTAGGTGAACTACTCCTTTAACTGGTGGCTCATTTTTTTGAGCACAGACCTGACCAGGACATACTTAAAAGAAAAGAAGACACTTAGGAGATGCTGTACAAAATTCAGAATTAATTAAAGACATAAAGAAATTATTAAGAAAATCTTAAATGGATTGTAAATTATTAACTAATATTTGCATTTAAAAATATATGACACTGTCCTTGCCACAAATGAAAAACTCAATGTAAGTCACAAGTCACAGGTCTAATGTTCTAGTTCCAATCTGATGGTGATAATGCATTACTTTGTGTTTTATAGATCATTTTCTTAGACAATATCTAGTGAATGTTCTAACAAGCTACTTCAAAAGCCTGCCAGACAACCACATTCATTCAATTCTTTTACAATATACACAAATTCGCTCTTTGTCTTCAGCCTGATATGCTGAAAACGGCTCCGTTCATGTTTTCACATTCACAGTTATGAATGACATACGAATATTTTCAATATGAAATGGCGAATTTCACCAAATGGAGAATAGTTTGCACCCTTGGAAATTACGTTTGGTTGGTACAGCGTTTCAATCATAAAACAGTGCATGTTTATTTAGATACTTACATCTTACATGACACTAACAATTTTAACCTGAACTGCTTGATGATGTGCGGCACTGGAATAATCTGCGGTTCCCGCTTAGCTTCTTAAACTTGTGAGTGTTCATATGTGTTCCTGTGTAGAACTGAATTTAAACTGAAGAGCATAAAACAGGCACCCCTTTGTGTGAGTGTGTGTGTGTGTGTGTGTGTGTGTGAGAGAGAGAGAGAGAGAGAGAGAGAGAGAGAGAGAGAGTCCAAAAGGGTAGAGAGAAGACATTTCACCCCCTCACTGAATGGAGGTTTTATTGATCTCAGTGGACATCAGCGCCTTCCAGCATGGCCTCAGACAGAAAGGCACATTAAAACGACTAAACAGTGTTAGAGCACTGAATGACATAAGACACGCATTTAACTACTGGCTATAAAAGAAAGTGATCTTTTCATGTTTTTATGGGCTCTGGGTGGGTTTTCTTCAGATATAAAGAAAATGTTTTCTGTTTCACGAGTAACAGGACGATACAGTATATCGTCCAGGCCGATTAATCAGCCAATACTTAGCCATTTTGAGATTATTGGCATCAGCCAATAATGGTCCTCAGTTAGTCCTCACTAATGACCAATTAGTAGTCATCATTTCTCCAAGTGTCAGTTCCAAAATCTCGTGCACACTTTCTGTTTTCATAAGTTTAATGAATTTTGAGTAAACATTGTAAAGTGTAAAACAAACGTGGTCACTTAAAATTGTGTAATTTCTGTACCACTAATATCACCAAATGGAACTGCAAAAACAACTACTGTTTACAAAAAAATTCCATTAAACTCTCCTCGTCTTCCATTGGTCATTCAAACTGATAGTCCTGCCCCAAACTCATATTATTGGTTGAGCCAATGTTGCTGTGACGGCCTGGACCGGTCACTCAAACAAACAGAGGAAAGTTTTGATATAGCACCACAGAGCCAGTCTTACTCTTTTAGGTGAAATCAACCTACAAACTGCTTACTTACTGTTGACTCTGCATATTAAGCTGGGATATGAGACAAAAAAAAAGTAAAGTCGGCATGAAATCAAAATTGACCCTATTTTTATTTAATTAATGCATGTTACTGGTCTTATTGTGAACGATTCATCCACACCTGTGTGTGTGGTTCTGTGTGTTGACTGAACAACAAACAAACTCCAAACTTCCTCCACTCCGGTATGCAATGCTGACTTTTCACAGTCCAACCAACAACCGATGGATAAAAAGACTTCCGGCCTACATTTTTTCTTGTTCCATAAGCCGTTTCAAAAGGAAATACATACATAAAGTCTGTCACGATTTCCGTTTCATGCCGACTTTACTGTAACATCAAAAGATTACACACATCATTTTTTTATTTAATTATCGGCTTCATATCAGCGATTGGTCACCCTGCTCTCTGGGTGTTGATATTGGCATCAGCCATCAAAAAATACTGACCACTATCTGTTAACCACAACAACTTAATACCAAATAGTTTTCAGCCTGGTCTCATGAAATTTATGTGAGCATTGCAAATACTTTAAGAGTTTCCTTCTGTTTCTCTCTATCAGATCCTTTTTTTCACTCTCATCTTCTCTCTTACATTCGTACACACAGTTTCACACCCACATCTTGTGTAAAGTGCTGACTTCTTCCTGCTGGTCTAATGAATGCTGAAAAGACACTCCAGTTTGAATACACGAGTTCTGCCTTCCATAAAACACAGACAAATATGGTCACAATTATTAAAAGCAAGGATAAAACGAGATGAAACCATCAAAGCTGCATTAAAATAGAAGCTCTATAGGCACTTTTTTGTGAGCATTGCAACGTTTTTGCAAAACTGAAATTACGTGCTTCATTACATGTTTGGCTGCAGTTTTCAAGTGAAATGTCCAGCAGGGGGCGCCAAAACCGAGCGAAATGAGGTTGTAATCAGACGTGGTTTTTAAAGGAGTCATGACATGAAAAAATCTAATTTTCCTTGATCTTTTGACATATAAGAGGTCATTAAACTATAAAAACATACTGTAAGTTTCAGAACTGAAAAATCATTCATTTAAACCAGGCTGTTGAAACAGCTCGTTTGGAATTTGTGGAACTTGTGACGTCGCAAGGACCAAATACATCTGCATAGGACTGCTTCTTCAGTAAGACATCAACACCTAGTTTTCGTCATTGCCCCCTGGCCCCACCCACTGGTGCTCAGACAGTCACACTCACACAGGTGAAGAGGAGAGAGGGCCTGTCATGGGAGATTCCACCAAAGGGGACTTAAACAGGACACCTTCATGTGCCTATATGGATTTAAATGGTTTTCTACACTAGATGAACAGCTTTGACCGTTATCATACATCTCGCACCGCTTTTAAAAGACGCCATGTCAAGTTACTACTCTAAAAAGGAGATCCCCATTCTGTTTCATCTTGCTGTTTGTTTGCTCTTTTGCTGTTGTGCTGCTTTGAAGGCATCCTGGAGCATTTTTGCACCCATCTGTGCTCATTTTAATTGTTAGTCTTTTGTAAACATGCACTATATGAACGTCTTTGATCTTTTTGATGCATTTCTGGTGATGTGCGGCATGTTTTACGAGTGGTACAATTGCAACTTTTAAAAAACACGTCTCATTTAGCTGCTGCCACTGACTGGGAGAATCACATGCCATCCTGTGTTTAAACAAACACAAAGATCTGAGAGATGTCGCTCCTGTAAAGACCAGGCTCTCTGCTTTGGCCTGTTAAAACCGGTTGAAGATCCCAGCATCACCGTGGATTGTATTAAGTTTGCATATTCAGAACATTTCAGCGTGGATTGCTGTGTACCAGTCACAATATGATTCAAGCTTAGTAAAGGAACTGTTATTGAAAGATGGGGCAGTTAAAGCACTACTGGACCGCAAAAACGTAAGTAAACAATTTCATTCATGAAATTTCATGACTGTTTGATAATTTATGGTACTGCTTGAGTGAACAGTTTAATATATTCAGATGACATGTGTTGGGTGTACGTTATGTGTTTACACTGAAATTTAGTTTTATAATGTTGTGTGGAGTTTTTTCATTTTCTTCGGATTGCGTTTCAAATATGGATGTATTGGAAGGGCTGCACGATGTTAGCCAATCATAACAGTTGGCATTTACATTTAAGTCTGAAAGTGCCAGAGAGCTTGAAACCGAGCTTTTCAGACAGAAAACCAGAGACAGGGTGGAAAGTTATTATATATGACTAAATGATGACCGTTTTGGTGCAAAATAAAACCCTATACTAACATTATAAGTGGACCTCAGCGAAGATATTACAATTATAAAAAAAGGACATTTCATGACCCCTTTAAGGTGAATTTTAGATGGAGGTTTTAATAAGTAAAATGTATCCCCCTAACCTAAAACTGTACCCCAAACCTAACCAATCAAAAGGTAAATGAGAGTTTAACAAAACAGACATCCTTATCCTTTACCAACACCTAACCCTAACCGATAATGTTTAAAAATGCAAATTTGAAAAAGAAAAAAAACCACACACATTAACTGAAGCAACCATGTCATTTTGTGTCACTTCTTAGACACTTACTTTTGTACGTTTTTGGCTGGGCTTGAACCACGACTGTCAAGTTATAAGTCCAATGCTCTAACAGGTGAACTACAAAGCAAGATGACAACATAGGAATAAGTGTGTATATGTAGGTGGGTCTGTAATACAAGTGTTAAAATGTTTCGTTTTTCAAATCATGCATTAATGTAAAAGTGTTTTTGGATCATAAAATGGTGGGGGGTTGAGTAATAGAGTGATTGAAACATATGTTTTTATAAAATCAAAATCAGCAATTGCACTCGTGATTTGTACGACAATGTTTAAACTACACAGTTGTTGTAGCGCCTCTAGTGTTCATTTCACCAGAAGATTGCGGCGAAACTTAGAAAGCGGCACGTACAAGTCAGTTTGCAAAAATGTATATACAGTAAAGTTCATTCTACGTACGAGAACAGGTTGTTTTTCATGCCAAACTCATAGCTCATGATTAAAAGGGTTTCTGATTCAAACAAACATATAAATCAACCCCAGAAGTGTGCCAGTGTACATTTATAGAGGCATATTGTTTTTAACCATATTAATCAACATCAATTCCAAAAGTAGCTGTAAATAATGCTTGAGACATCATAACACAATAAATGCTCTGCTTGAACACATTTGAAATTATTGGACTATTCAGCTCTATATTGTCTACTGTCACAGTAAATTTTGGTGTGGTTGCTGTTTCAAGCGTTGACTGGAGTGTTTTATTTTATTTTTTATTATTAATCCAAAAACAGACATATACTGTAGCTTATGATTTAAGGGGTTTCTGATTCAAACAAACATAAAGACTGATTCCTGCCCTGTGCCAAATTTCAATTATCACCTCTCATTCTTGCTCCTTCACCCTCCTTGTTATTGTTTCCAAGCTGTAAAAATACTAGTATGAAGATCTCACTTACCTCTGTGTTCTACTCGAGTCAATCTGTAGAGAGAGAGAGAGAGAGAGAGAGAGAGAGAGAGAGAGAGAGAGAGAGAGAGAGAGATGAATACAGTCATCCAAAATGACAGCATTACATCAACACTTCATTATCATTCAATTAATTTCCAGACGAAAGATCTGCAGCATTTGTATGGTGATATCAGTTGGTCTGTTGTACAAAGATGGTATAACGGCTTGCAATCACACTGTATATAAACTGCTGTGGGCATATTAAATATTTTAGGGTTATTCAGCAGGTTCAGATCAACTGCCGGACAGGTCAAGGAGTCATGTCAAGTCAATGCACTAACCACCAAATGTTGCGAACGAGCCAAACGTGTATGTTTGAGTGAAAATAGAGCAGGTCATGACTCTGGCCCAGGCCTGTCAATCGTGGACTCTTACTTTAAGAGTTCTCCTTCTGTTTCTCTCTATCAGATCCTTCTTTTCACACTCATCTTCTCTCTCACTTTTGTACACACAGTTTCACACCCACATCTTGAGAGAGTTGTTTGACTGTGTGCCTAATGATAATAGATGAGGTGTCAGGATGAAGGTGAGAGACACTAAGTCATCCTCACAGCACGAGGGAGAAACAGCTCATCCCTAGCTCTCTCGCTCTCATTTTCACTTTGCCTAAATCTGCTGCCACTAAAATAGGAGAAAAAGTGCCTATAGAGCTTCTATTTTAACGCAGCTTTGATGGTTTCATCTCGTTTTATCCTTGCTTTTAATAATTGTGACCATATTTGTCTGTGTTTTATGGAAGTGAGAACTCGTGTATTCAAACTGGAGTGTCTTTTCAGCATTCATTCGACCAACAGGAAAAGACAGCACTTTACACAAGTCTTGTGAGAAAATGTCAAAATATGACAGGGCTGTACAGAAATAAAGAAAACTGCTTATGCAAGCCTCTTGTCTCTCAGAAAATCACTGGAGTAAAATGACTTCTGGATTTCAAGAGCATTCATATACTATATATTCAGAGGATTCACAAACTAACATAAAGCATGATGCATGTGTGTTAAAGGAATATTCTGGGTTCAATACAAGTTAAGCTCAATTGACAGCATTTGTGGCATAATATTGATTACCAAAAAATGTAGTTTGACTCGTCCCTTCTTTTCTTTAAAAAAAGCAAACATCTGGGTTACAGTGAGGCACTTACAATGGAAGTGAATGGGGCCAATCCGTAAACATTAAAATACTCACTGTTTCAAAAGTTTAGCCACAAGGCGTAAACAATATGCATGCTAACATGATTTTAGCGTGATAAAATCACATCCTTACCATTTCTGCGTAAAGTTATATCCAATTGTACAACTTCGTTGCATGACGACATTATGACGTAAACCCTAAAACGCCCGTAAAACATCGATTTAAACTACTTTACTGTTCAAATACACAAGTTTTAACAGAGGAATAAATGGAAGTGCTTTTATAAAATTATAAGCTTCACATTTCTGCCTTGAAACCCTCAAAAAATGTCCCCATTCACTTTCATTGTAAGTGCCTCACTGTAACCTCCATTTTTGGAGGGATGAGTCCAAATAATTTTTTGTGGTAATCATAATTATGCCACAAATGCTGTCCACTGAGTTTAACTTGTATTGAACAAGGAATATTCCTTTTAATAAGGGAGTATCACTATAAACTTCACATTATTTAAAGGATAGATTACAAAAATACTGTACAATCTGAAGACAGATCAAAGATACTGTAGCCCTCATTTTTCACTTCCCACATTAGGGAAGCAAAGGTTATCACAGATATAGTTTTACTTAAAAAATAAAAATAACGATATTTAAGGCACCATTTGGTGTTCTTCATCAGCACCATTTTATTTCTCTGAGAAACTGCAAGTTCCTGCAAGAAATCTAAAGGAGTCTAAGGAATGACAATGGTTCCTTCAGTAACCCAATAATAAGAGAAAGGCTTCGGAGGTCTTGAAATATATTTGAAAGATCAGTGAGTACATAAATAGGATATTTGAGGCTACTTAAGAGTGTCAGGAGGACCTCCGGTGGGTTCAAATGGTGCCTCGAGACTCTTAATTTTTACAGTGAGTCATTTCAAGTGTGTTAGAAAGCCAACGAAAACTTCCAGATTAATTTTAATGACTTCCCCCTGTCCTAAAATGTTCGACAGAGCTTACAAATCTAATAAATAATTCAATTTGAGAGCAGTCTGCACATTTACGGCTGAATAACAGTGTCTTCTGCGAAAGCACTGTATAATCTTGGACATGAATTGAACAGACGTCTGACGAACAATAGTTTCTCTTTCACAGAATATAACACACACACACACACACACACACACACACACACACACACAATTCCCTTGTCCAAAGAACTGGCAACCTCGTTTCTCGTGCCACAGAACCTATAACCTCTTACCGGATGCTCCAGGTGTAGTCGTGGTGCGAGGAGATCCCGGTGGAGATCCGTCTCTCTATCCGCCCGAGCGAGAGTCCAAGGTCCAGTAAAGACAAGTGCAGTCTGTACCGTTCTCAAAAACTCGACGAGACCACGCGTACAACCCAACAGAAGTGAATAGCTTTAGAAGCTTTGGAAGAGACGAGCTCCGCGCGAGCGGTGATGTGTTCTCACGTGCTTTAAAAATACTCTCCAGACTCAGGTGGTCCACGGGGTTGCTAGCCGGAGTGCAAGTTGATCCACATCACATATCTGATGAAGATGCGAACGAAGATATGCAGGATGCAGCCCGTATACGCGCGCAACCACACACGCACACTAAAGCAGCGCGCAGAGGGGGCGATTTAGGGTAGAATCTTTAGGATATATTCTTTGTGAAGCTTTTCGCAGTGAACAATTCGCTTGCATTTTAAGTTGCATTTCTGGCAGGGGGTCCACTTGTATTAGTGTGAGATGTAACAAAGAGGACAGATTTCAGACAACTTAATGATAATAAAAGCCCAATGGGGAGCTCAGCCCAGAGCAACTGAAAGCACATCATCATTCATAAACTCATCAAAAGACAACACACACACAGACACACACACAGAGAGCATCTATTCCAGGGCATCCCATGGCTTCATTAGATGTGAAGAGTGTGATCTCATTAACAACTAAACACAATGCTTTAACAGCATGCATATTCATGTCGACATATTCAAGGAGCAAATTTTGGTGTGTGTATCATTGTGTCGATGTATTTTAATCAGAGAGAGTGTGTGTATGTGTCTGGGTGAAAATAAAAACTAGGTCGTATAGCCCACCCAGAGCTTCCTGTGCTTATGGGGGCTGTGTAAACACACACACACACACACGGGCGCACGCGCGCGCAAACACACCAAACACTCAATAACACATGCAAAAAGCACTAAATAATGACCTCATCCCAGCCTTCGTCATCTCTTCATCTCTTGTTCTCACATTCTGGCTTCCTTGTGATTAAATGAGAAAACACGATACGAAAAAGGTAAACCATGAGTAAAACTATTTATTGCTGAAAGGTTATTTGTGTGTTCTTTTGCCCTCTCACCTAAAAGGTCGAATGTACAGGTTTAATTAAGGTCGGAAAACACACACACTTGCAACTCAGTACCTTGCTCTAAGTGAGAGGGGTAAAAGATGCACAACCATAACTCTCTATGACCAATTCCATGGGAGTGTGTGGAGAGAGAGAGAGAGAGAGAGAGAGAGAGAGAGAGAGAGAGAGAGAGAGAGAGAGAGAGAGAGAGAGAGAGAGAAAAACAAAAAACTGCCACAAACCAGGAGAGACCCCAACAGTAGAGAGCACAGGGCTATGCTGAAGCTGTGGCCCGGCCCCCTGCCACACCCACACTCACGACAAACAGTGAGCTGGGGCACATTATTGAGATACTACAAAAATTGTGCAACCAGCTATTACAGAGATAAGAACACTATTCACACACACACACACACACACACACACACACACACACACACACACACACACACACACACACACACAATGCAAAATGAAAAAAAGAAAACAATTCACTAATGTAAATTGTTTGACATGCATATGTTTACATGTACAATATATTTGACATATATTTCTCTCTGTCTTACCAAATAGGTTTATCTTTAATATTATCAATGCGTTCATTACTTATAAGTTGTTGAACATACAGGGTCTTCATTCTTCGATATTTGGCTTTAAAAGCAAAGACCCAGAATTTAAAAAAAAAAAAAATATTTAAAAAAATATCAAAGCTGTACTATGGAGCTAAATTCATGACTAATGTCTTTGAAGCATAAAAGCACGGTGAATTGCTCTAATTGAAAAAATTAATGCATTGCATTTACAGTGCTTGCATTTTGGGAGGCTGAAATTTAACATGGTTGTATTTTTAAGAATTGAATATTTAATTTCATAACTAATTTCATTATTTAAAATTAAAAAATAAATATTCACCTTCCAAAGTTCGTTTCCAAAATATTCAGTTCATTTGAAAATACCATCTAGATTTTTCGACAGTTAAAATTCAGCCTGTTCTATTTCGCATAACAAAATTAGTTTTCTTAAATTCAGTGGTTCAAATTCAGTTGGAAATTCAACCTTCCACATCCAGGAACTGCAGGAAAAGCAGCAGAGTACCGACGCACAATCTTAACCTGGTGCTATTCGTTCTCACCAGTAGGTGGTGCAATGCGATTGGGTGTTTACTGCTGAAGACCAAAGCTACAGGTAGAGAGAACAGCCGAGTACGTTTTGATAGTTTGTTTTTCAGTTTGGAAAGAAATGAGCAGAAACAAGAAATTTAAATAAAATAATATATTACAATAAAAATAATAAATGAATGAATGGAAAATTAATTAGGCCTAAAACAATAAACAATAGGCCTACCTTTGTGCACAAGTTGGTACAAAGTGGCCGCATGATATAGTATTAAATTCAGAAGGAATGATGTCGATGTTATACTGTATCTATGGGGAAATTGTCTATCTTGGCACGTCTTCCCACATTCCTTCTCTTTACAAACTCTCATCTTCCTCTCTGACACTGAAGGGTGCTGTCACGCGCACATTGTTATGCATTGATAATCAGTTTGGGCGCAAAGCGCAGATCTCCGCTTAATTTGTTAATGTTTGTACATTTACCCTACGTTAGTACTTCCACCGCCCTATTGTGCATTAGTCCTGCCCACACGTTAACCTCTTTATACTTTTTATAGAGTCTTCATAGACCCTAGAAGCTTGCACCCCGATGGTCGACCCACAGATGATAAATGAAACATTGCAAATGCACATTTGATGAAAAAAGCAGTGATTGTGTAAAAAGGTAGATCGTAGCCTCCAGCTCCACAAAAATAATTACAAAACTATGTATTTAATTATGTGGTAGTTTGATTGTTTAAGAGAGCTAAATTTTTCTAGATTTTTCCCCTTTTTCACCCAATTTGGAATGCCCAATTCCCAGTGTGCTTTTAAGTCCTCATGGTTGTGTAGTGATTCGCCTCAATCCGGGTGGTGGAGGATGAATCCCAGCTGCCTCTGCGTCTGAGACCATCAACCTGCACATCTTATCACATGGCTTGTTGAGTGCATCGCCATGGAGACACAGCGCGTGTGGAGGCTTCATCTGTGCTCAACTCACCATGCGCCCCACCGAGAATTAACCACATTATGGTGACCACGAGGAGGTTACCCCATGTGACTCTACCCTCCCTAGCAGCCGGGCCAATTTGGTTGCTTAGAGGACCTGGCTGGAGTCACTCAGCACGCCCTGGGATTCGAACTAGCGAACTAGTGAACTCCATGGGTGGTAGCCAGTGTCTTTTACCACTGAGCTACCCAGGCCCCTTATATTACAAGTATTTATAAGGTTATGCACAAATCTATGAATGAGCGACACTATATGGCCAGATTTCAGCACTTCAAAATGGACAGTAAAGAAGCACTTAAAAGTGTGTCGCGTGTTCATGTTAAAGGTGCACTCAGTAATTCTAATCCAATACAATTCTGCAAATATCTCCTCACAGTCTGCTGTCCGTTCTGTGGATGGGCTGAAAAAAAATCTAGTGTTTGTACACCGTTCTGGCTCTGTAAATAGGATAAAAACAAAGTGGATCAGACCGATCCACACAACACTACTCCAGCCAATCAGCAACAGGGGGTGGTTCTTGCGTGTGCACAGGATGGGGGGGGGGATGGGGGGGGGTGAGGGCAGAGCGAGAGGGAAATTCATTAGGAGAGGGACAGCAAATCTGGCTGATGCAAACTTTCTAAACTCCAAAGAGGGCAAATGGCTGAGAAACAGACCAAGAGAAAAAGGTCAGACGAATATAAACTAAAAAAGAAGGATTATGATAAGTCGAGGGCTAGGAGCCGCGTCAACATCGGCAAGGCTTTTCATTGATGGAGAGACCTCCGAGAGGTAAAAGGTTTGAAGACGGATACAGAAGTTGCTCTTTTCTTCTCGATAGGTAGATAAAATAAATTTTGCTATGTTTCCCAGAACCCATATATGCTGTTGTTGTGATGTTAGATTTAGTAGCAGGAAAGTTGTGTGTGTCTGACGCTGGTGTGCTTAAAACCATCCTGTGTGCATGAATCCAAAGGAGCACTGAAGGGATGGGTGTGTTTGGTTTGGCAGTTGAGTTCGAATATCAACAGTGTTTCTCAGGGATAGCTGAGTGCACCTTTAAGTGCAGGTTTGAGAAACGCACAAGAAAAAGGACAGAACGTTCGCAACTTCACATGTAGAGAATGCTTTTAAGAGCTAAGACCCATAGTTATCGGTAAAACACCCATAGCTATCGGAAAAGACCCATAGTTATCGGAAAAGCAAGCAGCCTTTGTTTCTCATGATCAATGCACTTGGCTGGGAGCGCTCTTCATTTCAGTTTTAAGTGCTTAGAAGCAATGATAGCTTAGAAAGAAATGGCATGCAAAGAAAATAGTGCAAAACAACATATATAAATTAAGAGAAATGTCAAGAGAAATAAAGCTCTTGCTCCCTCATTGCACATGCGTTTTGTGCAGTGTAGGCGGTGGTCCCGTCGCAGCTTCAGGGGCGGCCGTTGCCATATTTACAATGAACAAGAACTCCATTGCGCCAAGTCACATGCACACACACATTTTTGTATTTACTAAAACCAACGTAAGTAAACACAAATTTCGTTATCCAAAGTCGTTTTGTATCTGTCTTATCTTACCTCAAGGAGAAGTGCCCTGTCAGCACGCTTTAATTAAGATGCAGTTGACCGCAGATTTTAAACTGGGCTCACTTTGTTTCTTTAAATGTTGCACTTCATATAGTAGTTAAATAAAATCAGCAGATGGTCAGTTAAATAATAGAAGTCAGTTGAACCATAATCGGATGTTACATGAGATAAACAAATGATAAAATAAACACAGCACTTGTGTTTATTGTTGATTTGTCTGTCTTTGATTTGCCTACGAGAAAACCTGATGCAAATTTAGCACAGCATTTATTTTTATTTGTTGTTTATAATTTCATTAGAATTAAGTGAAATATTTTTGGGTATGGTTTATGATTAGCATTGATGACATATCACCCATTGAAATCAGTTCATTTTAAAATTAGGTTTCATTTTGCAGTTTATTTTAACCTGGCAAATCTACTTGTGCACTCAAATGCTCCCAAGCACTGGCTTTCAAATAATATCTCTTTATGAGATTTTCAAAGGATCATGCGGTTTTGGAATTTTAATTACATGTATCTTTTCCATGTTTTCGGCAATCTGATATGAGCTCAGTAAATTGTATGGAATATTTTCATTTAATGATTCAGTTAATCCATTTTGATAATTGAAATAATATGTATGCATTATGCAATGATCTAAAAATGACAATGTGTAATCGATGTACTATGAATAACTGCATTATGAATGTTATTCAATATGTTAGATATTTAATCATTCATTTATTGATTTAATTATCATTTGTTCTGTTTAATAATCAACATCCAAATCAATGGAAAAATACAACTTAACTTCTCTATGGAGAATTACAGCCTCTCTCTGTATCTCTCTGTATGACCCTTTCTGTGAATAACCCAGAAGGAGATGTGTGTGTCAGTACTAAAAGGATGATCTAATGTTTTAATTAGAGCAGAGTCAGGCACTACCTGGTGCCTGAAAGATGCAGATAATATATGTGCGTTAATTAGTGCTAGAAACGAGATGAAACGAAAGTATGTGTGTAATAATACTGGAGAGATGGGTGTGTGTTGAGGATCAAACACCTCCTGTTACAGCGCACACATTTCTCCATCTTACAGGGATGTTTTGTGTAACCAACGACTGTAATATGGGAAATCATAAAAAAAAAAAAAAATACAGAAAGTAATGATTGTTAGTCAATATAAAATATGTAACCATATGAAGTGATTACAGTGTGTTTTATGCATATAAAATGAAATAGTCATGCTTTTGCCACCATTGAAGCAAGTTGGGTCAGGATGACCAGCTAGAAGGGTGGTGACGAAACTTGGGGGACATAAGATGATTTTATTGGATGAACTCGCCTCAATCCGGGTGGCGGAGGACGAATCTCAGTTGCCTCTGTGTCTGAGACCATCAATCCGCGCATCTTATCACATGGCTTGTTGAGCGCGTTACCGCGGAGAAGTAGGCGTATGGAGACTTCATGCTATTCTCCGCGGCATCCACGCACAACTCACCACGTGCCCCACCAAGATTGAGTACCACACATTATAGCGACCATGAGGAGGTTACCCCATGTGACTCTACCCTCCCTAGCAACTGGGCCAATTTGGTTGCTTAGGAGATTTGGCTGGAGTCACTGAGCACGCCCTGAATTCAATCTCGCGGCTCCAGGGGTGGTAGTCAGCGTCAGTACTCGCTGAGCTACCCAGGCCCCCCGTTTTGCAATAGTTTTGTGCAGAGCGATTGTGTATTTCTTTTACACAATCAATGCTTCATTCATCAGGTGTGCATTTATGTGCATTTGGAATGTTTAGTTTTCACAAATTGCTTTGTGGGTCAAGATGAAAGCTTCCAGGAATAATGAACACAGTGGAGGCTGTATACTCCTGCCAGTGACATTAATTGATTATAACTCACCTTATTATTGCGGAGCGCCAAACAAGGAGACATGTGGGACCTGTGCTTTAGGGACATTCACCAACTGAGAGGTCTGCTCTTTACTCTTTACTATTAGGTGATAATGGTGACAGAAATGTGGTGCTGCACAACGCGTGATGTGAGAGAGAGCGCCCTTGGGTGTCAGAAAGGAAGAGGAGAGGATGAGAAAAGTCAATGACATTTTTCTGCTATCTTTGATTTTTATTTGATCTATTCATATGTTTATATATCTATTTTATGCATTATTATTATTATTATTATTACTATTATTATTATTATTAACTTTGGCTGGGTTTCCCAAAGCACTAAGTAGAACGTTAGTAACACTTGAGTAGTACTTAATCTCTAAGGCTCGTTTCCCAAATGCATCGTTATCTAAGTAGTTCATAAAAACGTTCGTAAATTAATGCTCTTGAACCGCTCTTAAGTCCATTAAGTTCAACTTAAACATATCTTTCTGGTATCTTTCACAGTTTATCAAAGACAATGGGACATTTAATAAATTGTATTAATATATTTTGATCAGTGGAAAGCCATTGTAAATTATTTCAGAGGATAAAAAAAGTGTTGAAAAAGTCACTTTGAAATCAATAGGCAGTCTCTGCAGTCTGTGCATGCAACGTGATAGGTCTAAATTTACATGACACGTAATACAGTACAACATTATTTTAGCCTTCATTGATAGGCATAATTGTAATGGCAATAGAAAAACGATATGTTCTTATTAAACAGATGATTTAAGAAGGCATGTGTGTAATGTGACCACGCAGTTTAATAATTAAATAAATATGCCTTAATAAATTATTTAAATATGGTTAACAGAGGAGATTAGAGCGAGAGTGTGCTATGAAAGATTCCCTCTCTTCCTCCTCCTCTTCTTCCTTCCTCCAATGGCTGGTTCAAATCGGCTCGCCTATAGTCTTTTTACAAGGCAGTAACAAATTGCATGATGCATAATGATGCCTAATTTCTTTAATTAAATTCTGTAATAGTTAGATAATAAATTTTTGCGCCTTGACAAGTTTACAAACAACTGCATGTTTGTCAGTATTTCCACCTTATTTTCATTTTGAGAATTAAAACACCTGGACATACTTGCCAAAGTGATCAGCACCTTTGGACTGGACAGCTCCGGTAACGAAGCACTTAAGTTCTACTTTATAACGAGCGATATATCTGCTGGTTTGGGAAACAGGCGTTACTCTATCGTAAAATAACGAGTGACATTAGTTAAGATGATTGTTAAAATTTAAGTTGCAACGTAATTGGGAAACCCAGCCCTTGTCTATTAAGATGCTCTTAGCTCTGTAGGATTACTCCAGAGCACTTGTAAATCAACGAACATTTTCAAGTACTATTTAAGTTATGATGGCTTTGGGAAACAGGAGGCAAAACTAAGATGAATCGTAAGATGTATTCTACAATCTAGGCTTACGATGCTTTTGTGAAACGAGGCCCAGAGCTGAGCAGTGCGCTCACATCTACATTTGCGATTAGAAATTTGAACCCATTGACATGTCTTCTGGGTGGAGGTAATGTTCCCTCTGTGTTGTATCGCACAGCTGTGCTTAAGAGATGCAATCCATAATTTAATGAGCTTTACACAAAAACAAGAGCAGGAGAAATTGAGAGGCGATCAAATAAAATGCAAATATTATTCTGTTTGCCCATCAAGTCATGCATGTGAGTCTTTTATCTAGATGTGAGACTTGAAGAGAACACACTTAAAGATGTTGAACTTTGACACAGTAACAATGAATTCAACATATATCTTGTAGGAACACCATGCCATGTGTTCCTCTAATAGACTATTCATAATAATTGACAGATAATGTATAATTAATATAATAACATTATAATGAATATAATGTATAATGAATGTTAATACATTTTTTTATTAAAATGGTTGTATTTATTCATGTAGTGTTTACTACAAAGCAGGAAATAGGCAAATGCATATTCTTTGGTGTATTGGAGTTTCAGAAATGGCTAGAATTTATCTGGACATGAATATTATTAGTAATAAAAGTGTCATTATTATTTCAAAATGTGGAATGGATATGGGATTGATTATTTTGCACTGTCTATATTTTAGTTTCTGTACATGTAAAACACTAAACAATTAAGTCAAGAATGTTTGAAGGTGAATTTAATTTGGTCAGTGCTAAGGGTTAGCCTCAGTCTCAGACAGCATAAAATGGCCTCAGACCATTCACAGAAAGAATTATGTAAATTGCAGCATAAATTGCGAGAGCTGTCAGACAATACATTCTGATTGGCTGGCAGCTCTCATGAGGTGCACAGGTTTTTTCACCTTATCAGATAACAAAATGTTGTTTAGAAGTTACCAGGCTACAACAATGAGCACCTCTGTGGAAGAACTGTAGTCGAAAACTACTTGACTTTTCAATAGATTTGCCAAAAAATAAAAAATAAAAAAATAAAATAGTTAAGAGTACTGCTTTTAACAGATTGTTAAAGCGATTATTTGAAAGAGCTACCACTTTGTTGTATGTCATGCTACTTTAAATAATAAAAATAAGTAAAAAAAACAAAACAAAATGCAAATATTCCATTAATATGATTTGCTTGAACATATATTTTTTTTATTTAACATTGTACTGAGCCTTGTTTATTTATTTATTTGCGTTTCATGAACTACGTCAATATCTGCGTTTTAATGTCCGGTGCTGCAGTAAATAATTCCAAAAAACCAAGGACTTCTACACAGTGGAGGATTTTTAAAATCAGAAATGTAATTGACAGACATAAAAAAATTTAATACAAATTCAAATAATCTTATCTAGGCTAAAAATATGTTAATTTCTAGCAGAGACATATCTGCCTATCTTCATTTGTAAAAGTCAAAGCTCAGTTTTCAACTTTTCTAATGTTAGATTAAAAAAAAAAAACAACTTGTTCCTGGGATAGGTTCCAGTACATTCGCGACCTTACATAGGATAAGTGGGAATAAAATAATGTGTATATATATATATATATATATATATATATATATATATATATATATATATATACAGTATAGGCTGCAACTTAAACTTTTATGATCATCTAAATTAACGCTGCTTGTTATTTTACATAACGAACACCTGTTACCCAAAATAGCACTTAGATTGCTTGTTATAAATTAGAACTTAAATGCTTCATTACGGGAGCTGTCCGGTCCAATGCTGAAACCTTGGCCAATATGTCCAGGAGTTTGTCTTCTCAACATGACAATAATGCAGAAACCGACAAGCATGGAAATGATATGTAATGACGTAGTGTTTGTACGTCATACATATGTAATATGTATGATGGCGAACGTTAATGGCAATCACAGCATTTATTTAAATAAATAATGATGACTTTGGTAAGATGGGGTTTCAGATTTATGCTCAACTTTATAGAGATTAATGATAGAAATGTTTGTATGTGAACGCATGCTTGTGAGTCATGTGAGGTTTCTTTTGCTGGAAACTGAATGCACACGGTATTGTAATGTTTCTATTTCATAAAATGTATCACACATTTATTTATTTTCCTAAATGAAGTTTTTGAATCAGTGAATGTAAAACCTGGTGTAGTACTTTTTGTCAATTAGTGCAAATTGTCCATTCATTTACCTGTGCATTTGTCTTCTAGATTTCTGAAAATAATCATGTAACATTCAAAAATAATTTAATCACATTTTATGACTAAATATTAAGCCTAATATTTGGATATATTAACAGGCCTACCAACTCCATTGATAAAAGTGTCATTAATTTGTTTAGGCTAATACATTCATTATAATGTAAAGCAGGGCTAAATAGAAAAGAAATTTAGCGCTAAACATTTTTACATTTGTGAATGGCAATTGTTGTTAAAGTGTCACTTTTTTGTGCTTCAGTTCTTGAACACAGTTTTCCCTTAGCACACCCAAAGCCTTGTTTCTGTCTATGACTTTCCAATGATCCAAATATATCAATACAATTATATATCAATTATTAAACATTCCTTATTGTCTGATAAACTGTGAAAATGAGATAAAGATACATTTAAGTTGCACTTATGATTTTAGAGCGGTTCAAAGCCCTCTTTAATTTACCAAGTTTCTACTTTACTACTTTGATGCTTTTTGGGAAACGCGCAGAAGAGATTAAGTACTACTTTACTGATACTAATGTTCTACTTAGTGCCTCAGGAAACCCAGCCAGAGACAAAAAAGTTTCCATGTCGGGACTGATCACCCTACTACACTGATTAATATGTAATGCCTGCTTACACAGCAATCAGCTCTTCAAACTTCCAATAACCTGGACAATGTATCGGCAATCTTTTTATAAACATTTTTAAAAGCAAATGTATTCCACATACTGATCTGCACTTCACTAAAACGTAAATGCATCAGCTCTGCATGGTCCAATGGGTCACGCTGTGTGCACCTTCGCTTTTTGATAGAGATTTTGATAGCTGACCGCTAAATAAAACAGGCTGTGTGTCTAAGAAATGGGCTAAGAAAATTTGCATGCAGATGCGAGAGACATCAGTAGGCTATTTCTAAAACAGACAACTAATATTTCTCTGGCACACGTAATACTTTACCCATGCCTATGCAGAAGAATGTTAGCATGAAACCCTGTCTATAGACCCTTCCCTAACTAGTACGGTTTGTGTTTCATGCATTCCTTAGTCCGGTGGCTTAATTAGAGAGAAATAATATGTAGTTGCATTAAAAGTTGAGCAGCGGTGGATAATTATTTTGTTGCACGGCACTGAGGATCTGATGATGACGCGGGTTGACCAATCAGTGGAAAGGTGCGTTTCATGCACACCCACATGTGCAAATCAAATATGTATCTATTTTCTACTCATGAACAATTTTGAAAAACAAACTATCAAAACATACATGGCTGATCTCTCTACCTGTAGCTTTGGTCTTCAGCAGTAAACACCCAATCGCATTGCACCACCTACTGGTGAGAACAAATAGCACCAGGTTGAGATTGTGCATCGGTACTCTGCTGCTTTTCCTGCAGTTCCTGGATGTGGAATTTTGAATTTCCAACTGAATTTGAACCACTGAATTTGAGGAAGCTAATTTTGTTAAGCGAAATAGAACAGGCAAAATTCGAAAAATCTAGATGTTATTTTCAAATGAACTGAATATTTTGGAAACGAACTTTGGAAGGTGAATATTTATTTTTTAATAATAAAATTAGTTGTGAAATATTTCCAAATGATATATTTAATGCTTAAAAATATAACCATGTTAAATTTCAGCCTCCCAAAATGCAAGCACTGTAAACGCAACACATTTAAAAGCAAGCACTGTAAATTTAATGCATTTAAATGCAAGCACTGATAATACAATGCATTTATTTTTTCGATTAGAGCAATTCACTATACTTTTATGTTTCAAAGACTTTAGTCATGAATTTAGCTCCATAGTATGTCGACTATAATTGTCGCTGAAACCTGGTGTCGACAGGATGTGCCTCAGGCCACTATAAAATAATTGTGCCCTCCGTTAAATTAAGTACAGTCCATTGTGGATGAGACTCGGGAGGGATTTTGGTGTGGTACAGGGAAGATCTGGCCAAACACATTTCTACTATTACACTTGGAAAATTCCACTGTTGGTTAAAACTAAACAATAAAATTGGCATTTCAACCACTGATCTCATATCTCTGTGCCATCTACATTCCTCCAGTGGAATCCCCTTACCACAATGAGGAATATCTAAACAACATCCACACAGAGATTAGCCATTTCCAGGTCCAGGGAAACATGCTGCTGTGTGGAGACTGTAATGCAAGAACTGGAACTGAGCCTGATAATACTGACCCAAAAGGCAACAAATATGTATTTGGCCAAAACCCCCTGAGCCTCACAAAAAAAATAAAAAAAATAAATCCCAGCACGGAACAATCTCGACCATATTGTAAATAAAAAAGGTACAGAACTAGTGCACCTCTGCCAAGCCTCTGGCCTGTACATACTTAATGGCAGGATCAGAGGGGACTCCTAAGGGAAGTTAATGTGTTATTCAGGTCTTGGAGCTAGTGTAGTTGACTATGCCATCACTGACATGGACCCCTTCTCCTTCAATGCATTCACTGTCAGACAGCAAACTCCGCTCTCAGGCCATAACCAAACCAACATATATATATATATTAAAAGACACCACATACCAAAACAAAGCAGACTGGAGAGCAGTAAAATAAATCAAGTCCAGCAGAGATACAGATGGACTCCAGACAGCACGGACAAATTTATCCAGGCCCTCAATTCTGAAGAACTGAAAAATCAAATCACTAAATGTATTCATAAAAAATTTGAATTTAACAAGGATGGTGTCAATTTGGCTACAAATGAAATCAACTATATATTTAAAAAAGCTGAGTTGAAAAAGAAAGGCAAAAAACATCCTAAAAAAACAACCATAACGAAAAAGTGGTTTGACACAGACTGCAAAACATTAAGAAAACAACTGATCTGAAACATAACGAACCAAACAATACAGACATAAGAACTGACTACTGTTCAAAATTACAATAATACAAACAAACAATTAGAATAAAAAAGCAACACCATCTCACCAATTGCTTACACGAAACTGAACAATCAATAGATCAAAATCAGTTCTGGGATTCTTGGAATAATTTGAGCACAACAAAACAACAAGATTTACTAATCCAAAATGGAGAAATCTGGAAAAAATGTTTTGAAAACACACAAAAATTTAAAATTCAAATTCAAAAAATCTTGTGGCGCTGACAGCGTCCTAGGTGAAATGCTGAAACACAGCACTCCTGAGCTGCAGATGGCTGTGCTCAAATTATTCAACCTTGTACTTAGTTCAGGCTGTTTCCCTGACATCTGGAGCCAAAGACTTATTACCCCAATTCACAAGAGTGGAGACAAATTGGACCCTAATAATTTCAGAGGCATTTGTGTGAGCAGTAATCTAGGGAAGTTATTTAGTAGTATTTTAAAGTGTCCTGAGCAAGAGTCAGTTTGGCTTCCTTCCAAATAATAGAACTACAGACCACATTTACACCCTACACACCCTAATCAATAAACACGTAAACCAGACCAAAAACAGGAAAATATTTGTATGCTTTGCTGATTTCAAAAAAGCATTTGATTCTATTTGGCATGATGGACTAATTACAAATTGTTACAAAGTGGTGTAGGAGGTAAAGTTTATGACATCATAAAATCAATGTATTCGGACAACAAATGTGGAAATAAGAATTGGCAACAAACATACAAAATTCTTCACCCAGAAGAGAGGAGTGCGGCAGGGCTGTAGTCTGAGTCCAACACTGTTCAACATTTACATTAATGAATTAGCGGTGCAGTTGGAACAGTCTGCAGCCCCTTGACTCACTCTGCAAGACAAAGACATAAAGTTTTTGCTCTATGCAGATGACCTGGTGCTGCTGTCACCCACCCACAGGGACTACAGCAACATCTGGACCTGCTGGAGAATTACTGCCAGAACTGGGCCCTGGCAGTAAACTTCAAAAAGACAAACATTATGGTCTTTCAGAAAAAGCCTTGATGTCAGGAACACAGATACCAGTTATCTCATGATGCAGTGTACTTACCTTGGCCTGATTATCACTGCATCAGGGAGGCAGTAAATGCACTTAAAGAAAAGGTCGAAGAGCTCTATACGCTATAAAGAAAAAGTTCTGTAATATCGAATTACCAATTCCAATCTGGTGTAAAATCTTTGATAGTGTTATACAGCCTATAGCACTGTATGGAAGTGAGGTATGGGGTCCAATCAGTGATCAGAACTTTATTAGATGGGACAAACATCCAACAGAAGCCCTACACATAGAATTCTGCAAATTAATTTTGAAATGAAAAAGGAAAACACCCAATAATGCAAATAGGGGAGAATTAGGACAATTCCCATTGATTATTAACATACAAAAAAGATCTCTAAATGTTTGGATGCATTTAAAATCACAAAATCGCTACATTTTAAAGCGCTACAAACCCAAACCTACTGAACCCTGAAAAAACTCCCCTCAGTCAGCTGGTTCTGAGACTTAGTTAACACTACTAACATTAACCAGCCTCAGACCAGCACTGCTTATCAACCAAACTTCAGAATAAATCAGATCATCAAACAATCTAAAAACACCTATCTGGAACATTGGGATCAAGAAACTAAAACACAAGGCAAATTACAATTCTATCGGACTCTAAAATCAAACTATTAATTGAAAGAGTATCTCCTGGCTGTAAGAGATACAAAGCAGAGACAGATCCTGACCAAGTACAGGATCAGTGAGCGCAGTCTAGCCATCGAGAGAGGCAGACACAGAAAAACATGGTTACCCAGAGAAGAAAGAGTGTGTGCTCACTGGATAGATGTGTTATTGATCTTCAGTTTTATGTCAACAATGTGGTCTTCTGCCGTTCTGGCATGTTATAATATGTTATGTTGTTTAACTTTTGTTACACTATTGATTAATATGTTTTTTTTTGTTTTGTTTTTTTTTACATACAACCTATGCTTTGGCAATATTGTATTATTCACAGTCATGCCAATAAAGCCATTTTGAATTGAATTAAACTGAGAGAGAGAGAGAGAGAGAGAGAGAGAGAGAGAGAGGCTACTATGTCAAAGTACAGTGTGTTAAAAACACAAAGTAAAGAGCAGTTTGTCAAGGTAGACAAAATATTTCAAGATCTTGCATGTGAGTCTTAATTAAGGAGAAAATCTTCCTTCTCACCTTTTCTGTCACTGTTTCTTTTGTATGTGATACAGAGACAATGTGCGTAAGGAAGAGGGTGTGTGTGTGTGTGTGGGTGGATTTGGGTGGTTCACGAGGATATTTTTTTTAGGTTAAAACTGGTAATTACAAGGGTATTATGCTATAAATGTGGTTTATGAGGACATTTCTAGTGTCCCCATAATTCAAATTGCTTAAAAAAACATGCTAAATTATGTTTTTTTGAAAATGTAAAAATGCAGAATTTTTTTTGTGAGGGTTAGGTTTAGGGGTAGGGTTAGGGGATAGAATCTATAGTTTGTACAGTAAAAATCATTATGTCTGTGGAGAGTCCTCATAAGGATAGCCGCACCAACGTGTGTGTGTGTGTGTGTGTGTGAGAGAGAGAGAGAGAGAGAGAGAGAGCTGGCGTGTGAGTTTGTGTGTGAGAGAGTTAGAGTGTGTCTGTGTGTGTGTGTGTATGTGTGTGTGTCTCATCACCATACAGCTGAGACTGCAGGTGGTGGATCTTTCAGTGAAAGACTGTCTCACTTCTCATAACAATCACTGCCAGATAACACACACAGAAGCCACTGTTTATCACACACACACACACACACACACACACACACAAACTTGTTTTATATCATTGTGGGGACTCTTCATAGACTTCCATGCATTTTATGGATTTTATACAGATTTAACGATAATTTCTATCCCCTAACCCCACCCCAACCCCTTAAGCTAACCCTCACAGAAACCTTTTTGCATTTTTACATTAAAAAAAAAAAAAAGATTGTTTAGTATGTTTAATAAGTCATTTCCCTCGTGGGGACTGCTGGCTGGGCCCCACAAGGTAGATGATCTCAGGTCTTATTATCCTACAATGTAGTACAAACATGTACACACACACACACACACACACAGCTCAATACTCTGGATAGGCTATTTTAAAAAACATATTTAATCCTGTCTTATACTGACACATCAGAATTAGCACACTCCTTTCTCACTCTCACAGTCTCCGTTTCATGCTCTTCCATCTCCTTTGTCTCATATTCTCCTCCTTCACAGGCTAAAACAGTACAGGGACCAATAGATGTAAAGCAGAAACAGCTTTGATCATCTGTTTGTCATTAGATCACATGGGAATATCAGACAGAGGGAGACAGAGATGGGTGGGTGTTACATTTTTCAATTGGATAGACCAAATTTGTAGTGTCACATTGTTTCCCCCCTAAAAAAGAATCTGTTTTTCCCCACACTTGGGTAAAAGAACACTCTCGCAGCCTTTTTATTTAGATGATTTTTAAGTGAAACTTTTATTAATTCTTCTCACACAAATGGTGTTGCTGCATCAATATTCAGTAAAAAGCAATACATATTTTTGATCGTCATATTCTTTGGGACCAGATTATATTTCAATAGGGGGCCTTTAGCCCCATTGTACCCTATATGATTCCATAAAATGTGTGTATTCAATTGAAAAAGTACAGTATGTGTCTTGCCCTTGGTCTACAAGGGATCATTCATCACTATGTCACAAGTGAACCATACAACACAGCACTGCTTTTTAAAATCCTCAGTACATTGTACAAGCATCTATTCCCACCCTAGAGAGACAGCACGGGAGCCCAGATCACATGGCCTGTGGTGTTATATGGGACAATGTCAGCTTCTGCCATTTACACTAGTGCACATACAGTACGATATTAGATGATATTACTCCCACCATATCCCCCTTTCCTAAATCCAGTTGAGTATTTTTTTTTTCTACCTGGTAAAGTGAAATATGTGGATAATTGAAACCCATATGAACAAGTAACTCTTAATGAGGTAATCCACACACACTGTAATGACATCACACCCGAGGCCTGTCATTCAAGGCACTGCTTCCCCTGCTGTTTGGCCAAGGAACCAGAATCCACTGTCATAGATTAGATTATGTGGCCACATCCGGATGGCAGTATACTGTAACGCCTGTTCTTGTGTGCACATTCTACAACCTGACCAGGTACTGTAATTGACAATGGCACAGTATTTGTTACATATTCAGTATGTGTATACAGACACAAATTTCATATTTTACAATAAACGCTATTGTATTCTGTGCATTTGCTTGTGGGTATTACAACTTTTTCTTTCAAAATGTAGAAGAATGAGTTCCAGATTTTCCTGTAAAATCCTTCTTTTGCAACATAGTGTCTATACTGGTGCTCAGTAAGTGTGATTCTGATTGAGTAGTTTGGTTTAGGACTTTTAGTGAATATGAAGTTTTCCCCTTTTGTTTTTGAGGATGTGGTATTTGATAATGGCATATACAGTTTTGGAAAATTGATTTATGATTATGTGAAACTTTTGTATCCAACTGAAAAATACTGTAATAAACTTATATTACAAATTCTTTCATCTAATGTGGACAACAACTCAATGAAGTTGTCACAGGTTCCAGTCAGTAGCACCAGCACACACACATGCGCTCTTGCTGTTGCACATGTCTCCATGATTATATTTGTTTCAGGGGCAGGACCAGAAGGGTGGCACTGGGTGGTAGCTGCCACCCTAAAAAAGAGCTTTTCCACCCCAACCCGTGTCCTGGAGACGGTGCGCAACGGCTTAACCCGTCCGTGTCGCTCCCATGTCTGGGAGGACACAGTGTTCCAGCTCAGTAGACAAATTTAATGAATGTTCAAGGGAGCACGCAAGAGTGGTTTTGGAGGATTCCGGGGGACGACACCGCACAACCATAATTTCTGAAATTGACTTCTTGTAATTGTTATATTGCACATTTAATCATAGAATTTTTACGTTTAATAAAGTATTTTTTATCCCCATCATTATTGAATCCTCATTTTATGTTTTTAGTTCACAATGTTATTGTGTGCATTGCATAGACATGCGATTGTAGTAACTGAGGCTGGACAATATAGTATAAAAATAATAAAGTCTTCTATTGAACTCATATCAGCCATATCACGAGTTTAACCTCTAAAATTGAAAATTGTAGTACAATTCAAACATTAATAGTAAAACACTTGAATAATCATATTAGGATGTACTGATGGTGGCTGAGGAGAGTCCCCTGTTCTCTATTTAAACGTGCTTTGAGTGTAGTGTCAGAAAAGCGATTAAAGTGTAAAATTCATTCAAATATGTAAATAAGAGTGTTGTTTGTCTTCTTTAAAACAAGTAATATTTCCGTTTCAAATGTTTAATCGTATAACATAATATCAACATGAAAATAGCACGTTATGACTCCGGCTCCAGTCATGATCACACACAGGCGATGTCCAGGTAAGCTCAAATTGGGAGAGTCATCTGCCAGAAGAGCAGTGCCAGAACACGACTGACGTAATGTATTCTTCTGCAGATCGCTTGCAATTTTTAAATTTCAACCACAGATGTCGCTTGAGAGCACAAAGTTACATATTGCAGCCTTAAGTTACAGATTTGGTTAACCTCTGGAGAAAATGTTATCCCCAAATAATAGCTATAGTTAAGTAAACACACACACACTTACACACACACACACACACACACACACACACACACACACACACACACACACACTCACACACAAAGAGCTGAGAACATACTGTCACATTTAGGACTATCATTCTTTCTAACACTATAACCTTCAGTCAGTCATTTAGAGTAATGTTCATCCATCACTCACATAGACACACACACACACACTTACACTCAAATCCATTAAGGCTCTGGAAGATATCGCTTGCATTTACGTTATGAGCCATTAAAGTAAATCTAAGACATATCAGACCTTAAGACATCAATGGAAAATATTATACTGGTATGGTATGCACTAAAGTGCAACCCTGGTGTAGAGACACACATACACACGCACACGCACACACACAGGTTTTTTGACTAGTAGGTAGATGCTTTTACACCCTGGAGGCAGCCTGACCCAATTCTGCCTCAGAGAAGATGCTGTTTCCTTCTCTTTCTCTCTCTTTTTCTCTCTGCAAATTATGCATGTGATAGTGACGGCTTACAACAATAATATTACAGAAAAAGAAACAGAGGTGTTTGTGTGAGAAAGTGTGTGAATTATGGAGAGAGAGAGAGAGAGAGAGAGAGAGAGAGAGAGAGAGAGAGAGAGAGAGAGAGAGAGAGAAGGGGGAGCTGTGAGGGGGAACATGCTGATGTGGTTTAAGGTTTCACATCTACAGTATGAGGTATTTTATTAAGCCGCGTGCGTGCCCTCTGCTGACAAGGCACAGGTATTGCACAGGTATTGCACACTATTCAGCACCCACTCAATGTCTCTCACCGTTCCTGGTTTAATTCCCTCTTTCTCTGTTTAAAGAGGCTACATGTAGGAATGATGAGAGATATCTACCTCGATGACTCAGTATTTCTGTCTCTGTCTGCACGTTGTCTGTATTAATTACTGACAAAAATTGCGTATAGGCTATATGACGCACTGACAACACTAAATAAAATAATATTGTAAAGAGAATCTAATATTATATGTAGCTGTGGGCGTGGACATTAAAAAACATCCAGTACGTCACAGAAATGAATCCACTACGTCATCGCGTTACAGTCCACAGCGAGGACAGACTAACTCTCCCATGCGCATGCGCTCAATCAGCTCGTAGACAACTCAGAACAGAAGTAACATTAAACATAGACCAGCATCAAACATTAATGAAATACTAATAAAAGCTACCACTTAATAATTATATAAACGCTACATTTAAATGTGTCTTGTATATGATATTGTCTAATAATCACGTGTCAGTTCCAATGATTACATATGGCTAAATGCACTAATATGACATCAGTTTGGTTTGAGGCCTTGTAATGAAGCAATGGAATTATACAAGGAACTGTTAATCTGAACATGTTAGGCAAGTGACTACACTGTATCTGAGGATGTTTTTTATGTTCTGAATTCCAAAAGCAATTTGGAATTTGTTGGTCACAAGTTCATATTATCTGATCTGTTTGTTTTTAGCCAGAAGGTATAACCAAAGACTATTTAGCAGAGATGGGCCACTTCTATTTAAGTGAATGGGAGAAATTTTGTCAATTTTATTGAGTGCCCAACGATCAACGGATGTAGATAGGAAGTACCGCATTACAGGTAAAAGAGCTTTTAAGATATAGACATCGCCTGACAATCATCTCGAGAACGCGAGTGCACTTTAGCAATACAAGCCGGGAAAATTTAGTTTTTGAGCATAATCTGATGTAAAAAGCACAATTTATGATACCAGCATTGTCAGATTTTACTGGTGATTTGAAATATGTTTTTTGATCTTAATTTTGACCAACCGTTTTTGAGATTTCGGTGTTCCCCCATTCAAGTAAATTGGAGCTGCACTGTCATGACTGGAAATTCCAAAGATCCAAAGATGTCCGCCTGTACTGACTTGCTAGAAAGACTTGGTATAACTAAACTGGTATTACGCTTCAGAAATTCCATTTGGATGACATAATAATAATCAATACATTTAAACCCTTACAAAAAATGAAGAGTTCTGGCAAACCCGCCATAAACTTGCTGCATATTTGCTGGAAATTCCCCACTCATTATTTTCATTTGCAAATCAGCTTGCTATTGGCTGCAAATGTTTGCCAGAAGTTTGCAGCTCTTCATGGGTAGTGATGAACCTGCAGCAGACCTTTGATGACAATGAAGAGTTTGCTCATTTTTATGTGAAAATATTGAGTGGCGAATTTGCGGCAAGTTTGCGTTTTTTTGTAAGGGAAACTGTACATAAGCGATACAGATTGTATTTTCAGAGTCAACTTCTGGACAAGGGCCCTTGTACATTAATTATAATGCATTAATTATTTAGCATCAGAACAGTTATAATTACAGTAGCTAGGATGTAGGTTACTTGCATTTTTGATTAGTGAAAAGCTTTCAATTAAAGAGCAATTGCAAGAGTAGGCCTATATTCTCCTAATTGGATTATTGGACCATTAAATACAACAGAAAATGAGAGAAAGCTTTTTATAAAATATCCATGTTGTGTATAACAATTCCTCTATTTGACATACACAAACATGCTCATAAAATCAGGGTGTTTGCCGACTAGTAACGCTACTGTTACTGGCACTCTCTTTGGATAAGTTTCCTAATGAAGGCTGCATAAATTAGAACTTTCTCTCTGAATATTAATAACGAATATATCATTGGTGCTGTTGTTTCTGTTGCTTCTATGCAGCTGATTTACATATGAAAAACGGAAGCTCTCTGAAAACAGAATTTCTGAAGTTTTTGACCTATAAAAATGTCCTAGATACCTCGAAATTCACATCAAACATGCTCTCTCCCTCTGTTCCACTTGCTCTCCTCCACATGTACACACTCACACACAGGGACACAAGCAAAGCCACCATTTTTAGGTACAATGACATCATCTCTGTCAGATTTTCAAAATAATTAGTTGCTTTTTTCATGCCTGGCATACGCTAAAGTGAATCATTTTTTAGCTCAAGCTGTCATATTGATTTAAACAAGACACTTTGATCATGCCCAGTGCTCGCTAACGATTGGGGTAACTGTTTATATCAGTCTAGATGTCTTAATGATCTGCTTTGAATACTATTTTTGCTGGTCTCTTTGAAATTTCTCGGCAAATACATAACTAGAGCATATGCAAACCTTATTGTTCGTAACTTGCACAGGGATTCTTGTGTAAGAAGAAATACGATGAATAAACTACTTTGCTCCCTGTCTGCATTGGTGATATTAGGAATGTATGCAAGCTCACTCCCTCTGTAACTCTCTCTTAGGCACATAGGATCTTATATAATGGCATTACAGTGAGCTGTGAACTACAGGAGGGCCTGTTATCTGATCCAGAGGGAAAAACAAAAGTGATAAAACACAGCTGTGCTTAAAACTTCCTTGTGTTGTCTTTCAAAGAGTTTAGCAGCATCATTAAGGGTTTGCTCTAGGTAACTAATGACAAGACAATAAAAGCATTCCCTATAGAGTGCTTTTCATGGTGGTCTCTTTCTGTCCATGCTTATGACAACCATGCAACCCTGAAAAACTTTCTTAGCTGGTCTTAGCTTGTGTAAGCTGGTGCACAAATCTCCTCTAAAACCGGCCAACTGACCAGTATGACCAACTAGGTAAGACCAGCCAACTAGCTTCTTCTTCTTTTTTTTTTTTTTCTTTTTTTGTCAGCAGGGAACTATTCAAAATGAAAGAAACATCTTAAAAAATTAATCAGCATCAAAATAAAATTCCCTTTGAAAGCGTGTTTGAGTCTTGCGTTGCATGGCTCAGTAATCCCAGTGCAGTCACAAGCTAACAGTGCCTCTCTCCTGCCGGGACTTAGTGCACACAATGTGAGCGGCATGTGACTGCATTAGCATAGCTCACTGTCAGACTACACTGGTCTAATCTCCATACAGTCACGAACCACAGCTCCAACAAAGCCTCAAAGAATAATAAAGCAGGAGAAATTTCTTAGAAGTAGCTGTCCGCAGCAGTGGGATTCAATCAGAGTTTTTAATATTTAAGATTCAAAAACACATTCTTTTTTAGCAATCATTTTACATTTTATGGTGCCCTCTACGACATGATCAGTCTCTAACAGAGCCATTGATTGGGTTGTGCTCTTTCTCACCTTGTTCTGTTTCCTTTCAGCAATACATTGAGGCATACGTTCTCTTGTGAGAACTTTCATTAATGAATCATTAGCAAACATTATATAATGCTTAAAAGAGTGTAAGTTCATGTATATTCAAATAGTTAGAAATATAAGATTATGCACTTGTTAATGTTTACTCATGAATTTAACTAACATTAAATAATGATCTGTTATTTGCATTATGTAATGTAAATTCAAATACTTACAAATGAGATAAAGCTTTCATTCAGATGTGGCCTTGCAATTTTTAACATCTAAAATGTTTTTATTTTTATTTATTTTTTATGTTGTATAATGATTAACAAATCATGGTAACACTTTACAATAAGGTTCTATTTGTTAACATTAGTAAATGCATTGTATCATGAACAAACAATTAACAATATATTTTTACAGCATTAATTCATCTTTGTTAGTGTTAGTTAATAAAAATATAATTGTTCATTGTTAGTTCATGTTAGTTCATAGTGCATTAACTAATGTTAACTAATGCAGCTTTTGTAAAAAATGGATTAGTATATGTTGAAATTATCATTAACTAAGATTAACAAATGCTGTAAAAGTATTGTTCATCGTTAGTTCATGTAAACTAATGTTGTTAACTCATGTTAACAAATGGAACCTTATTACAAAATGTTACCCAAATCATTTGTTATTGTACATTTGAATGTTTGCAAATGTCATTACAATTTTTCATAAATGATTATAAAATTAGCTCATTCACTTTTTTAAATTTAACAAACCATCCCTTACACAAACTTTGATCCAATGCACATGAAGGCAGTGTTGTAGTCAAGACCACCTAAACTGAGACCAAGTCGAGACCAAGACCAGAGTGTATTGAGACCGAGACAAGACCAAGACATTGAGGGGTTGAGACCAAGTCAAGACCAAGACCAGACCAGTCCCACACTGCATGACCCAGTTATGATAAAATGTGGAACATGCAAACCACAGGCGCTCCTCAAATTGACCTGAAAGATCCACATTCCCATAAAAACACCCACAGAAAACAAATGAAGATTCCTCTTCATTCACCTCTTTTATTGCCATATATATGTAGGTGTGTGTGTGTGTGTGTGTGTGTGTGTGTGTGTACAATAACATTTTTGTGCAAGCATTGCATCAGGTTTTCTGGATGACTCTTTCCCTAGAAACCATCATTAAGTACAGAATATATCAATTCAATACTTAAGTCTTCACTTTTTTCTGTCTTTTCTTAAACAATACAGTAAGTTTTTTGTTGTTTTTGAACCAACAACAAGCCTTGTATACATGTGTGCAATTTGCTAACCACATAGCTAAATCTAGAAAATAGAACAAAGAATGGAAAACATAAGCAAAGCAGCCAATTTAAAATGTACATATTTCATATAAGTGGAGGCGCATTACTCGGTCTCCACTCTCTGCTTTCACATCCCTAGCTCTCTCTCCCAAGCGAGGGAGCGTTACCGCGGCATGTAGCTTTTATGTCGGAGCTGACATTAGCTAACATTGATAGCTATGTGGCATGTCTCGTCATTGTTTATCATAAGCAAAAACGTAACTTGGGAACAACAATTTGTCACTACATTCCCTCTCCCCTCAATCTCTAACAAAGTTAACACTGCATTAGCTACGTCCCTCAATATATGTTAACTAAATTAGGTAGCTTGCGTACCTAGATAGGTGGCAGGCAACTGAAACTAGCACCCTAAAAACAGTAAATACATAGGTAGCTAATATGTATACGTAGCTAATACTCGGTAAATCTATTTGGGTGAAGACAAGGGTGTAGATTTGGCTTGAACATTGGGCATTTGTGCTACAGGTGTACGATTATCAAAAGAGAGTATAATTTACCATGTTTTGAACACCTGCTAATCTGCTAACATTTGTTAAACAAGCTTTAATATCATGTAATGTAGGAACTTTGACTCATTTATCAATATTATTTAATAAAAGTGAATGTTTATCACTTATCTTGTACATCTACCTGGGTGCCGACAAGATTGTGTGACGTCACACACCTGCATCTCATGGTGCGTTCCATTTGTAGAAATTCCGACGGGTGGGGGAAGTAGCCATTGTTAGCAATACCAGTCTGAAGTAGCCATTGCTAACAATGGCTACTTCCCCCACCCCGTTTGTATTCCAAAAGAGCAAGCACAACAAAGGTTTGCCTGGAAAGCCTTGGTTTTCCAACTTGTGTGCTGGAACGTGGTCAATTCGGGTGTGACGTCATTCCCAGCTCAGACATCCGACTTCCAAGGTAAATGGAACGCACCATCAGCATAATCGGAGTTTAAAATTTCCGCACGACTTTCCAAGTTGTGATTACGACTTTAAGTGACGTTCCATTGTACTTTTCCCAGTAGTAAGTTGGAAAATCCAACTTTCCGAGTTGAATGGAATGCAGCAAGAGGCAGATTGCTAACGTTAGCTAGCTAGCTTTACTAGCATCACTTACACTTATCTTACCTTTCTTTATGCTTCCTTTCCAAGTGCCAATGAAAGTTTGACATGGTCCCAGCCGTCTTGGTAAGCATTGCATTGCAGAATTTACATACTGATGTGTGTTTAATTTTGGATGATTTTTTGCAGATGAACTCTTTGTGGTTTAGATCAGTGTTTCCCAACCTTTTTTCTGCCACAGCACACTTTTTACGATTAAAAATTCCCATGGCACACCACTATCCCACATAACCATCGTCAGTAGTTTTCCTTTTCAAGAACTTGTCCATGTTTTCTGTCTGTCTTAGTAATGTGAACTCGTAATGTTTGAAATTCGGCTATGCAAAAATGCATGTAACATAGGTACGCTGTATAATGAGGTGACAGATAAGTAATGAAAAACCAACAAATTTGTGTCTTTTCCAATTTGTAGATTTGTTCTTGCAAATTAATTCTTGCAACGGCACAGCAAATACATTTTTTTATTGATTTATTTACTGTATTTTCCGGAAATAAAGTCGCACCTGACTATAAGTCACACTGGGTCAAAATCGCGTTGTTGATAGAGAGAAAAAACCACATAAGTCGGACTGACAGAGGTTGGATCACTGTGTTTTTGGACTTGTTTAAAACAGGAGAATTTGCTTTTAGTCATCATATGTAACAGTTTTTCTTATTTTTCATGAGAGAAATGCGACAAGTAAGCCACATCTGTTCATAAAATCTGTAACTCTATGCTGTGCACAAATAAACAGCTTTTAGTCTTTGAGTAAAACAATACACCTGTTGTATTCTATTTATTCATTCGGTTCACTGACTGAATGTTTTTACTACAAGTGTGATGATGAAGCATCATTCTGTGGGCATGTGAGGTTTGACAGTGGACTAGAGTTTGTTAGAACAATAATGTTATAATGGACAAAATATTTAAACTGGTTGCATAAAATACTTTGTAATGGAAAATATACTGAATTGGCAACTTTAAAACTCTTCTACCATCTCTATGCCTTCACTAAAATACCAGAAAAATGGTATTTATTTATTTTAAGGAATTTTATAATTTTCCATGGCACACCTGACTATCATTCATGGCACACTAGTGGGTACAGTGGTTGGGAAACACTGGTTTAGGTAGCCAAATTGTATTACAGATGATTTGCCTGACATCTCTCTGACAGCCACAGTTTCTTCTCCTGCCTCCCACATTCACTTTCTTGGAGTGCTTGTGAAGGGGCAACATGATCACACGGGAGGTTGGCATGTTGTTTCCGATAGTTGCGATACACTAGGATCGGCAACATTATACCGACTCACGGACTGCCGTCATGTCCTCACAGATATGTCTGCAATGGCTCCATTTCAATTGCTTTCCCCTGTGATGAACCCAGAAGCGCAGTGCATCTGAATGTGCGTCACGTTAGCATGGAACACTGTGGAACAAATCCCGCTGTGATCAGTGAGGAATCGCGATCGCATAATCAGTGACGTCCGTGCTGCAGATGTTGCATTTTCACATCGAACATTACATTTTTCATACACTAAAGGTTAAGGTTAGGTATAGGTTTGGGTTGGGTTGTAGACTTGATAAAACAGTCGTTCATCATATGTGCCTGTACAGCAGAAAACAACTCGCTTCGTGGACATTACACCCAGAAAATGGCACTCACATGTGACCATTACGCCCAAGAACACTTGCCGTTTTGGCCACATGGGGCAATGTTTTGAATTTCGGTAAGTATATGCCGATTTTAGAAAAAGAAAAGTCGACCTACTCTTTCCGATGTCACTGTGAGGTCAGTCTGGAAGGGGGGCGGTGAGGGGTGACAGCCGTTAACATTAACAAAAATTTCAAATTAGAAATGAGTCAAGTTATTGCTTGCATTTGAAGCAGGAAGTTTGATCACAGTAATGATGTAAACAAATAAATCAGACAATGCACAGGCAATTTAATGATATCCCCACAGTTGTGGTCTTGACCAGTTTTGAAATAAATTCCAGAGTCCTCTTTGTCTGAGGCCGAGACAAGACCGAGTAAAAATGAGACCGAGTCCTTCAAAAAGTAGTCTCGAGACCGGTCTTGCGACCAAGACCGATTTCGAATACTACAACACTGCATGATGGTACTAAATAACTATTTGTAAACCTTTATAAACACAATGCATGAATAGTTTCAACTTTAGATGGGTACTGCAAAAATGTGAACAAATAATCAAATATTTGTAAAGATGTGTAAGTAGTGAAAGCATGCTTACATGCCACAACAATCAAACAGCAAATTAATGACTTTTACAGTCTTTGGTTACTAATTAGTTGGATATTAATGAATAACTTGTAAACATGAATAGTGACTGAAGTGGTGAAAAATATAATCATTTCTGAGAACATTTGTAAATGTAAAAAAAGTGCATGAGCTCATTTATGATTCATTTATATACATACATATATATATATATATATATATATATATATATATATATATATATATATATATATATATATATATATAAAGTTTAATGAAGATTTGTAAGCATTCAAATATGCATTAATGAATGATCTGTTAATCATTATATAACATTTGAAAGAAAAAAAAACATTTTAGATGTTAAAAAGTGAAAGGCTATATATCAAAGAAAGCTTAACGTTTGTGAGTATGTGAATGTGTACATAAGCATTATGTAATGTTTGTTAATAATTTATTAATGAAAGCTATTATAAAGTGTTACCGAGTTTTGTCATATGGTTTTGTCATATCGTCATATGAATGAATGAGCACTGCTTTGTGTTATCCAGCACAAAGGAACTCTTATG
The DNA here is from genome assembly GCF_019703515.2 of Myxocyprinus asiaticus. NCBI lineage: Eukaryota > Metazoa > Chordata > Actinopteri > Cypriniformes > Catostomidae > Myxocyprinus > Myxocyprinus asiaticus. The sequence continues at coordinate 5,699,942 of NC_059351.1, read as the reverse complement.
TGCAATATTACATAAAAAAAAAAGTGCAGAAACAAAGTTGAGTTTTTCAGTGCTGGGGCAATGTGCCAGAAACTATATTGGTCATGTGAACAAGTTATGATGTGAATTACAAACAGACTAAAAGGAATGACTGAAATCATGCCTGCTTTTGGGTCCCATTCAGAAAGGTGAACTGAGGGCAAGAGCATTCCAGGAATACTTTGAATTGAAGCAGTAAAACCCAGTAGTCTGAACACGTGAGGATTTCAAACTGCTTTTCAAAACACATTGAACAGACTTTTCAGGTGCTACTGCCTGGACCTTAACAACAAAAACAAATGATTTGAAAATGATAGACTACTTTGATTGATCATCTGTCAGCAAAGTAGTAACACGATGAGGGGTTCAAAACTATAAACATAAGAACCATAAATTGAGTCATTTCAAATTACAATAGGCACCAACTGCTTCCCCTACTGCTTTAAAGTGCCTTTTTGAAGGCATGTTCTACTTCACTCTACCTCAAAGTTTAAAATGCCATGTGGTCAGGGCTATATGTGTATTTGTTAACCAATCATGCTTGTCTAAGACCTGTGGCAAATAAAAATTTTAATTGGTATATTTTCATTGCATTTTTGAGTGTTCTGATTTTAGTTTATTTTGGTCTGATGTCATCAGATTCAGAGAAATTCATAAAATATTTGGATTGGCCTTGAATCTCAATCCTACGGACTGTATTGTAAGGATTCTTGCATACTTTGAGTTCTCCGTTCATCTGCTCAAAATTCTGTTATTCCCATTCACGCTGGAACTTGTGCCCTAGCAAGCATTTTATTTTTGAATAACAAACCATTTCAGTTCTATAGAATTGGGATCATACTTGAAAGGTATTATGAGGTGGACTCTGAAGGATGGATTCTTGCCTGAAATTAACTGGAAAAGAAATGTTGGGTTCTCTATATTGATGTGTGTTGGTTTCTTTTTTAACTGATTGTAAATTTCTTTGCAGTGACAGATCAACAGTAGGCTTGCTATCCACTTTTTTTGAATGCTGAAGAGTTCCTCAATTAATACTGGGAGACTGTTTTCGTTTTCTGGTCTTCAGTGTTTTCACTCGCATTGGCGTATGTTCTTAGTGGATAAAGTGATGTTTAGCATATTTGTAAAAACTGCCCAAAAAAGCACGTGGCTTCATAGTACAGATACTTTACAGAATCGCAAGGACCATCTTTTGACAGTGCCTCATCCATTAAAGTTTAAAGGGATTGTTCACCCAAAAATGAAAATTCTCTCATCGTTACTCACCCTCATGGCATACCAGATGTGTATGACTTACTTTCTTCTGCAGAACACAAACAAAGGTTTTTAAAGGAATATTTCAGCTCTGTCCATACAATGCAAGTAAATGGTGGCCAGACCTTTGAAGCACCAAAAAGCATATAAAGGCAGCATAACATCCATACGACTCCAGTGGTTTTATATATATATATATATATATATATATATATATATATATATATATATATATATATATATATATACAGTTGTGCTCAAAAGTTTGCATACCCTTGGAGAATTGGTAATACATGTACCATTTTTAAAGAAAACATGAGTGAGCAGGTAAAACACATTTCTTTTATTTCTTATGGGATTCATATTCAACTGTAGGTTATAACCGAATGGCACAATCATAAAACAAAACATTTGCAACAAAGAAAAAAATGAAATGACCCCTGTTCAAAAGTCTTCATTCCCTTAGTTCTTAAAACTGTGTATTGCCCCCTTTAGCATCAATGACAATGTGCAGTCTTTTGTAATAGTTGTCTATGAGGCCCCAAATTCTTGCAGGTGGTATAGCTGCCCATTCGTCTTGGCAAAATGCCTCCAGGTCATGCAAAGTCTTTGGTCGTCTTGCATGAACCGCACGTTTGAGATCTCCCCAAAGTGGCTCGATGATATTAAGGTCAGGAGACTGTGATGGCCACTCCAGAATCTTCACCTTTTTCTGCTGTAACCACTGGAGGGTCAACTTGGCCTTGTGCTTAGGGTCATTGTCATGCTGGAAAGTCCAAGAGCATCCCATGCGCAGCTTTCGTGCAGAAGAATGCAAATTGTCTGCCAGTATTTTCTGATAACATGCTGCATTCATCTTGCCATCAATTTTCACAAGATTCCCCGTGCCTTTAGAGCTCACACACCCCCAAAACATCAGTGAGCCACCACCATGCTTCACAGTGGGGATGGTATTTTTTTCACTATAGGCCTTGTTGACCCCTCTCCACACATAGTGTTTATGGTTGTGACCATAAAGCTCTATTTTGGTCTCGTCACTCCAAATTACAGTGTGCCAGAAGCTGTGAGGCATGTCAAGGTGTTGTCATTTGTGGCATTGGCACAGTAAAGGCTTCTTTCTCGCAACTCGACCATGCAGCTCATTTTTGTTCAAGTATCGTCGCATTATGCTCCTTGAAACAACCACACTGTCTTTTTCCAGAGCAGCCTTTATTTCTCCTGAGGTTACCTGTGAGTCTTTCTTTTTATCCCGAACAATTCTTCTGGCAGTTGTGGCTGAAATCTTTCTTGGTCTATCTGACCTTGGCTTGGTATCAAGAGATCCCCAAATTTTCCACTTCTTAATAAGTGATTGAACAGAACTGACTGGCATTTTCAAGGCTTTGGATATCTTTTTATATCCTTTTCCATCTTTATAAAGTTCCATTACCTTGTTACGCAGGTCTTTTAACAGTTCTTTTCTGCTCCCCATGGCTCAATATCTAGTCTGCTCAGTGCTTCCATGTGAGAGCTAACAAACTCATTGACTATTTATACACAGACACTAATTTCAATTTAAAAAAGAATTTAACCTTTAATTGCCATTTAAACCTGTGTGTGTCACCTTGTGTGTCTGTAACAAGGCCAAACATTCAAGGGTATGTACACTTTTGATCAGGGCCATTTGGGTGATTTCTGTTATCATTATTATTTAAAAAGGAGCCAAACAACTATGTGATGATAAATGGCTCCATAAGATCACTATACGTTTTTTGCATGATCAGTCATATTTTCAAAATCAATGCCAAAATTTCACAATTTCTGCCAGAGTATGCAAACTTTTGAGCACAACTGTATATATATATATTTACTCAGAAGTGATATGATAGGTGTGGGTGAGAAACAGATCAATATTTAAGTCTGTTTTTAGCATAAAGACTCCTCCCTGACCAGTAGGTGATGAAATGCCTGAAGTATCCAAATCACCAAAAACAAAAGAAGAAGACTGTAAAAGTCACTTCTGAAGATATGGATTTAACAACTGGAGTCATTTGGATTACTTTTCTGGTACCTTTATGTGCATTTTGGAGCATAAAAATGTTGGCACCCATTCAATTACATTGTAGGGACCTACAGACCTGAGATATTCTTCTAAAAATCTTAATTTGAGTTCCGTAAAAGAAAGGAAGTCATACACCTCTGGGATGGCATGAGGGTGAGTAAATGATGAGAGAATTTTCATTTTTGGGTGAACTATCCCTTTAAGGAGTGAATAAATTAAATGAATCTATGACTTGAAGTTTGTCTTGTTGATATCAATAACTACTTCGAGTTGTTAAATGCACAAGTTGAGCCTGAAATAATTTTTACTAAAATTTAATTAATTTACAGTGTTATAAATGGATTGATCGTTTTGTAGGTTTTACATTGTTTCTTATGGAGAATCATCATAGTGGCCCCCAGTGGTTGGTCAGAAAAACTGTGGTTAATATTTTTTTTCCCAATAAATAAATAAATATCTTGTAATCATTACAGCTCCAAAACATAACTGTGGCACAAAACACTGGCATAAATATCAGCCATTGGGCCAATAACCACCATTATTTGTTGTTCTAAGTAAAGTGACATGCTATTCTAAGATACTCCAATTAATCCTTAACATGTCTGTCAATATTTACTATCAACTCATTGGTATTGGTATTCTCACTGGATCAGAAGTGTTTGGATGCCATCGCGTTTCACAAAAAGTCACAATAATGTCGATTTAAGTCATCTGCATGATGATGTTCTCTCACTCCTGAATGTTTGGACCAATTGCCTTGATGTAGTGCCCTAACGCATTGCCCTGACAAACTCACAGATGAGCCGTAATTACTATATGAGTGTGACATGCCGTCGCAGCCTGGTGCGGCCAGCCCAAGGACTCCATGCAGCATTCCGCAGAGCCATGCGACTTTTCCAGATGAGGGCAAATCAGTGTTGTTCCCAATGCCATCTGATGGGCAATGAACGAGGACCTCACTCTTATCTCCGACCACGACGAAAGATATCCACTTAAGTGTTCAGCTGGAGCCAGTTTACAGCTTTACTTCTCTCATCCATCTCAAACGCAGAGAAACACACACACACACACACACACACACACACACACACACAAATACACCCTACAAAAAGGAGACAGCTTTGGACATCTGTGGTATTCCACCATGGGAATGTTTTTATGTAATGGACTATTAGTGATGTTGCTGTTTCATCTTTGCCATGCACAAGGTACAGTAACTTTTTCTTGCATGACTTGAATCTATGAAGTATTTCTGCTGTACAGTCTAAACACTGAAAAAGGATACTATATTGGGAAATGCCCTCTGGACAAAAACGATACTATATTGGGAAATGCCCTCTGGACAAAACAGCCTAATCCATGTTGAGTCAGCATTAGAGGTCAATATGATTCACTGATTCATTGACTGTGTCTAAATTTGAGATCAATTTCTGAAATATTATCTACATAATCAATTTGCCTGGTCAATGCAAATGCAGTTTTGGCTGATGATTGGCTGAAATCCCAGTTTTCAACAAGTCAACCAGGTCTGAAACCATTAACAATTTCAAATCAGTTTGCCAAGGCTGACTGGTAACCACAGCACTGGCAGCCTCAGCTCGAATTGGCTGTGGTACAAACAAACCGATGTCTATACAACCTGCAGACTCTAGACTGAGTTGCTGTAGCTTCATTTCAGGCCTCAATTTCAATCTCAATCTCAATTTCCCAACACTGCAACACCTTCATGCATAACAGATGTGAGTTCACACATTCCACAGGAATACACACAAATCCATTTGACTTTGCTTTGAGAATTGCTGTTAAAACCAATGCCTGAAATGTAAATGTGTTGTACAGAGTCAAATTCAACAGAGAGCAAAGGTACAGTTTAGTAGTTATTCAAACTTTCTTATACAACCAATTTTCTTATTTCATTACTGAAAGACTAGCATTTTAGTTTCCAACGTATGCAAGTTTATTGCAGGCTTATGTACCAAAAGATACAGTGTTGAGAATAAAGACAAAAAGTATTAGAACATACTCTGGTTGTCCAACCTTTTGCAAAGGTTAATTAATAATTAATGTGACGAACTACATCTGCTAGGTCACTTGAGTGACACTGACTTCATGCATCCACTAAAAGTCAGTTTTAAACAAGTTGGTTAAAAGTAATATACTAGCCAAAATTGGCTAAGAAAAGTGAAGTTCATTCTGAGAAAAGATCTAGCATCATTTGGTTTTATATTTTGTGCCTATAGCAATGGCATTCAAAGTGTCCAAATATTTTTGGGAGTCACTGTATATTCTGACCCCACAAAAAGTGCATGAACCTGTTTCAAATCAGCAGTGTCTAATGAAAAGCTGCTTTGCACAGATGTTGCTCTTGCTTCCTCTGCACCTGAGCCAGCCCCACCGAACCTGGGTGATGTGATTGACGCTGTGAAGGCAGCCTTTAAGCAGGCAGTACAGATCTCAACAGACGGCTCAGTACGTGAGGCCTTCGAGCAGGTTGTAGAGGAACTCACGCCAGGGAAGACTCCAGCAGAGCAGTCACCAGCAGCAGAGAACATGGCAGATCATACAACAGAAGAAGCAGCTGTGGTGCAAGCTAGTGATGAGATGGCAGCAGTGCTCACTGCAGGAGAACCAGATGTCCATGTGTCAGAATCGAATGAACAAATAGATGAGGAATCAGTTCAGGAGCAAGCTCAAGAAGCAGGACTGTCTCAAGATACAGATGAGGAATCGGCAGGGTTGATTCAAGGACTGACAGCTCAGGAACCATTTCAGGAGCCATCAGTTTCAGTGAAATCAGTTATAGAAACAGTTGAGTCAGTCCTTGAGGCAGCAGAGGCAGTTCAGGAACCAGCAGAATCAGTTGAGGAGTCAGCTTTGCAAGGTACTGAAATTGTTGAAGTAAGGGATGTACAACCTGCAGAGGATACAAATTCAGAAAAATCACCAGTACAGGAATTTACTGTTGACACACAAAAAGAAAATGATGCAGGAAGGGGAGCTGCTGAAATAAATGGAAGAGGCAAGGAGGTTGAAATAGATGCAGGAGAGCCAGGAGAGGAATTTGTTGAGGAAGAGGCCCAGGTGCAGAAGCCTCAGTTGTCTGAGGTAGAGGAGAAGACTGCAGAAGGAGAAATAGAGTATATAGAGGGGACATTAGATGGTGGAGACCTAAAAGTAGAAGAACCTGTCGTAATGCTATCTAGACCTGTGGAATCAGAGCCTAGGACAGATGACAGGCAAGCTGTAGCAGCAGAGGAGGGTACTGATGGTGGTGTTGTGGTTGAGACAGAGGAAGTGGAATGGGATGACAAGGAACAGGAAGCAGCAGATGTTGGAGGAGTTGTAATTGAAGTTGAGGCAGGGAGAGAGAAGATACAGGCTGGAAGAAAGGCACAGCTTCAGAAGGTTTTCAGAGAGGTGAAGGCCCACCCAACCAACAAAACAGAACCAGTGGAAACTCAACAGGAACCAGGTAATTGAACTTCTAATTAATGTGCAATTACTACCCAAGAAAACTCCAAACCAAAAGAATGTAGCTCCAGTTTCTGGGTGAAATGCCCACAGAGTGGCACCAAAAGCTAGTATTTTTAGTAGTAAATGATTTAATGCAGTCAACATGAATACATATTTTATTAACTCTACCCCCTAACCCAAACCCCAACCCTAAACCTAACCATCAGAATTTTTATAGCAAAAGTACAATATCTGAATCACATTTACCATTGTAAATGTTTAAATCTTTACTTTCCTTACTCGGATGGGACCAGAACCTGTATCTCAGAGGTTGCACACGCAACACGCTATCAAGAGCTGTAGAGGGTAGTATGTTCAGTATGTTAATATGTACTCAAATTACTTGTCAGTAATTTGTCTGAATGGGATTGATTATTTAGAGGAAAATTAGCTTTCCGAAGCAACATGCTGATTTTGGTGCATTCCATTGGAGTTAAAGCTCACAAACGTTAAATACTTTAGACCAGTTGCCCACACAGCGGCAAATAATTTTGTTTGCTATGGTTTCAGAATTGTGATGCCCTTTTTTTCCCCAATTCTTAATGAAATCAGGCTTCCGCTGTCTGCTCTTTGCACTTACAATATACAGCAAAAGAACTCAGCCACCTAAGGGCATCCCTTCAGTTTCTAACTGCATAAATACTGGTAACATGCTTCTCTGGAGATGACTGTCTGAAGTCTGGCCCCTGGATGCACTCTGAGTCTTCTATTCACCATCAATTACACATTCACGCTGCTCAGAAATACACTCAAATATCTTGCCTCAGCCAGGCTATGCACAGTGTGGATTTAGACAGTATCTCATTATTTAGATTTGGATTGAGAAAGTGGAGCAGAATGTAATATATAATATAATGTAATAACACAACACAACATAATATACTGTAATATAATATAACACAACATAACATAACATACTGTAATATAATATCACTTTGTCACATCACCATATTCACTACTGTAATGGTTAGTGAAATTATTGGATGCATGCTCCAAAAACAATGTAACATACATATTAGAGCACAATGTACACAAAATACTCATAAGCAGTGCTGTGTAGTAACGGATTACATGCAACCTGGATTACATAATCCGATTACAGTACTTCTAATTAGATTAAATTACATTTTAAAATACTCATAATCTGATTACAGTTATTTTTATGAACTACATGATTACATATTAATGTACTGATCCCTTTAATTCTTCGTTCTAAATCAGCCTACAGCTGACATGTGCTCGATAAGTCTTTGAATTGGGCTGGAATTGCACACACAGACCTCATACCAGCCACCAGCCATAATAACATTGAAGATCGAGTTTTAATTCACACGTAAATAACGAACCGATTGCATAACTGCAGTAAAGATATTTTTAGTTTCGCGAATTGCTTTTGTACTTGGATTCAAAAATGTACATTAATGCGCTTTTGCTTTTGTGACAACTTTTGAGTGTTTTTTTTTTTTTTGTGACATTGATTTGCAAATATAACTGGTTGGAATATGTTACCACGCATGTGTAATGCCAAAATTGCAGTAAGAACATTAAGTGCCTTTTTAATTTCACTCAGAAAAAGACAATAATCGAGTAAAAACATATATGTTCTATATATTATATATTCATATAAAATGATCATATTTTGATCCATTAAAAAAGTTTTCTTTCAAGCATTTTAGTATTATTTAACAGTATTTCAAAGTGGTATAAGTTTATCCTACTCAAATGCATGTGATATCAAATACACAAGAAGTAGGTCAGAAGCAATCTGAAAGTAACCCAAAAGCAATTAGATTAACAATAATAAATTACCATAAAAATGTATTTCAAGAAATTAGGTTACTGAATACAATTTTAGTCATGTAATCAGTACCAGATTACAATTCAGAAGTAATCTACCCAGCACTGCTCATATGCATAATGTACACATAAAGCACAAAATACAACTGTACAATTATTTTACAGGTGAAATCAAAGTGACAGTGCCAATAGAATAGAATAGAATAAAATAGAATGACAACACAGTGTTGCAGAATAACAGATGTGTTTTTACCAAAGAAAAAGTACATTTTTGCAGTACTTTTGGTAGTACATGATGTAATAAATCCCACTCAAACACCAGAAAACACTACACTGTTGCATTGTTGCATACTATATGAGTAAAATGTGCCTAAAAACACACTGGACCTTATTCATGACACACAAGCATAACAAATTTGTGTGTAAATTGTTAGTAATCCAAATGTTACGTATAACTGACCTATTGAATTCAATGGGACAATTTATGTTATAAAGGATTCATTAACGAAAATTTGTTCTGCTAGTGTTTCATGAATAAGGTGCATTGACTGGAAAGAGGCTCTAAAAGAAATATAATCTCCATTTATGTGATGTTATGATGATCTATGGAGACCTCATAGCAACCAGTGAGAGAGTGGTGGTCAATTGACTGATTTATTTATTTGAGGATGTTTTATAAGAGTGCTATTGCACTAAAGTGCACAAAAGTAATGTGTTTTTTCTTCGTGGGACACACAGATCTACCTTTTATTTGAGAGATAGAGGAGCTTGGTAAACTCAAACGAAGGTACAAGCTTTCATCTCAGATTTCAGAGTAAGAATCTCACCCTAGTCCTCCATAAAAAAAAAAAAAACATTGATTGGTTGTTTACCAGTTTCTTTGGACATTTAAATAAAATATCTGTAGGACAATCTCCAACATTGCAAAAAAAATAAAATAATTAAAAAAACAAAAAAAAAAAAAAATCAATTTAGTTATTTAATTAAATATTAATTTGTAATTTTGTCCATAAACACACACATCTCTTTTCACATCTCAGGTTTTTTGGTCTTTACCCTTTATACTGTATATTGAACTCCTTTATTAAATGTGCCACACACATATAGGTATATACTGTGAGAGCGTCATTTAAAATTCCATATGTATCCTCCAGATCTCGTTGCACCGTTCCGCTGTAATTTTCACCACTCTGTTAAATGTCTCCCCCATTTCACAACAGAGGCCAATGTGGATACTAAGGGACCAATTAAGTTGCAGGAGCCTGTCGTTACGAAGTCCAAAGCAACCGGCGGTGAGGCTGTTAATGACACGAAATATCCCTAAAACCTACAGACTCCTACTCTGTGTGTACAACACACAATGAATGTGGAAATGTCTTTATTCTTCAATATAGGTACAACACATGAGGCAAATGACATGAACGAGATTATTGCCTCCAGGGGCCAGAATGATCAGGGTGAACCAGCAATAAGAAACACTGTTGAGAAGCACCCCCCAACACCCATTCTTGGCCTGGGGCTCAGAGACACTGAGGAACCAATGAAGACACATGACGACTCCACACGTATGAAAACAACATGACAAACCAAAGATGTGTTTAAGCTTTAACAATCATAAGCTATTGTGTGGAAGCTTGTGGTACCCATGCTTGAAAACGCCTCCAAAACCAGATTTTGATGCTAGCTGGTTTAACACGGTCTCTAGCTGGACCAAGCTCGTCATTTCTGGTTGTTAGCTGGTCTGAGTGACCAGCAGGTGGGGGAGTGACATAAACCTTGTAGACCATCTTATTTCTGCTGGATAGGGTTGATAGACCACCTTGGAGCAGAAACAAACCAGCTACAATGTTCCAAAAACCAAAGAGATAGACATTTATGGGGATAAAAGGAATGACGATACTCACATTAGCACAGGGAGTGATTTGCAGCATGGCATCATTTTTAATAGATGGCAGTTTCTATAGAGAGGCACACATGCTCATTTCAAATGATTTATTTTGATAGTACTCTCTCTTTCACTCTTCAGAGTCCAACGTTGTGGGGCAGGAAGCATGGAAGGTAGGAGCCATAGCAGCAGCTTTCTTTCTCATCCTGCAAACCGCCGTCACCATTGTCTACATTCTGAAGTGTAGGAGAAAGCCAAAGAGGTACATTTCGGAAGACTTAAGATGTAAATATGTAGTTTACACTAAAAAAAATAGGTAGATGCTTTTATTAAAAGCAACTTAAAGAGCATTAAATTGATAAATTTGATCAGTTTGTGCTTTCCTTGTGAACTGAACCAATGACTTGGTGTTGCTAGTAACAGCTACAGGAACTAATACATTTGCCTGTTATAAGTAACAATACTACTGTAATGGTGATGTAAGGGTCATTCTATAATTGAGGGACATTTCATGTGCGTGAGATACATCTTTACTACATTTGCATCAATATATTGTAACAATGGCTATTTTCTTCGTACATAATTATATTTTATAAAATCTCATCATTACATGTTGGAAAAGGCATCTCTTTTGTTCAAAAAGAAGGTGGATATAACAAAGTAAATTGGTTTTCATCTGTCTGCTTTTGAAGAATTGGTCATTCTACTTTGTTACAAATACAAATTCTTTTCATCTTCTTCCCTTTAGCTAGATATGATAATCAAGACACTTGGGCATATACTGCAAAAATAACAAGAGTTTATTGAGATATTATTGCCAACTAAGTTACACATTGGAAAATCCCCCCTCACAAAGGAACGGTTTGTCCCAATATCTCACGATTTGCACAGCGTGATGTCATTTACTCAAGAAACAAATGGATGGAGGACTTGAAGGTATGTTCTCTCTTTTATCAAAATATTTGTTAAAAATCCAAGCCTTAAGTGGATTAACTGATTGTCATCAGTGGTGCTCAAGTATTATCAGTTAAAAATGTTTATAAGAATTAAAAGAAAAGAAAAAAACATATGTAATATTTATGAAAATGTATTTACAAAGATACCATGTGCTCTGTAGTAGTAGGCCTCCATGTTGAGTATAGGCTCAAAATATAAAAAATGTCAATTAAGTTACCAACTGATTATGTTACCCAGTAAAGGTAACATAGCGGACAATATGTAACATATTTTTTTTCCTTTAAGTGTTAATGATCATAATTGTTGATTTTGGTAAGTGGCCACACAATCTATCCAACCAGCTTACTTTGTAAATTCTTGGTATTTTCCCATAGTCTGAAAAATAACTTAATTTGTCCATAACATAGTTGACCAATTAAGCAATTACCATCTCTAATTTAAAAAATAAATAAATATCTGAAACCTGGTTATCCTACGTTTGGCTTATCCCAAAATTTTTAAATTTTAAGGGTGCTATGTAAGATCATATTTGTGTTTTGGGGAAAACTTACACTTTTTTTCTTCTCACTTACAAATGTCAAATGTCCTGCAGTTATAGAATGACCCGTAAGTGATTTCAGCCATTTTGCTAACTTTTAACCACACGTTCTCTTTCCAAAACCGCTCAAATAACATTTATACCAAATATACTGAAGGATCTTAAAACTTTAAAGACATTTAGACTAACTCATACTAAACCTTATTTGACAATTTGTTCATTGACATGTGACTTAATGTTCATGCATGACTGTTAGCAGTAGTGTGGCCTCAATGAAAGTGTGTGAAGGGGGAAATGGAGCTATAGAACATGATGCAACCAACACAGATACCACTATTCCAATTGAAGAACAGTGAGTATAAAAGCACAGACAAACTCCTCCTGTTTGTAAGGCACAGTAAGCACAATTATAAACACATGCATTGTGACTGTTTGTTTGTGTTAACAGACCTGCTGTAGATGACCTTCCAGAGTACTCACAGGTGCAGCAAGAGGACGTTGCTATGGAAACTATCCCACTGGACTCCACAGAGAATAACTCATCCCATGACCTCAGAACCTCCGTTATTTAGCACTGCTGACTTTGAGTACTCTACATGTGCATGAATTCTAAATGTGTGTGTGTGTGTGTGTGTGCGTGCCTGTTTGTGTAAATGATTAAGTGTACTGTTTGTACAGGGTTGGGAAGGTTCCTTTTAAAAACTATTCCACTACAGATTACAGAATACAGGCTGTAAAATGTAATTTGTAATGTATTCCGTTGGATTACTCAAGGTCAGTACGTTGGATTACGTCTTTAGCACTGGCAGATTTTTTTCATTACTTTTGACTATAAACAAGTAAATAATGTAAGAAAATACACTTCAATGTAAAAATACATTCTCTGAAAAAAGCCTAAATATCTCATGCAGTTTTGCTACTCTAAATGTATCTTGTTTCAAGGATTTTGAGATATTTTTACAGGAAAACCACATTTACATTTGCATTAAGAATAAGATCTTTGCCCTTATATCAAAGGTCTTACTAGACAAAAAAGTTATGCTCCAATGTGCATTTTCATCATAGAATTCATTATAAAATATAATCGCACCTGATAACAGATGTATGTAAAGGCAAGAAATAGCATTTTAGCTTAGCATGAAGCTAAATGTTCACATGACAATTTACACAAGGTTAACTATTTTTGATGCTTCAAACTTCAAAACCCCACAGAGTGTGCACAACCACATCCTTTTCTGATTGTATGTGGATTCTGTTCATAGAACGAGGCAGAAAAAATATTATTTGTAGCTTTCTATATGATAATAAAGACTACATTGGTTAGCATTTCTTGTAAAATACCCTAACCGCATATTAAACATTGATAAGGCATGTAATCGTGTATTTATTGGATTTATGTTTCATCTGTCAAAGCGTTTCTAACTGTATGTTGATACGCTGTAGAAACAAGATCTAGCTACTCTATTAAGCTTGTATGAATGAAACAAATCATAAGACAGTGATTCACTGCTGTTCAAAAGCTCCTATATGGATAAATGTTTTCCATCTGAAAGGACTAAATATTAAATGAAACAAATGACAAAAAAAAAAAAAAAAGCAAAGTAATCTCTTCAGTAATCAAAATACTTTTTGAATGTAACTGTATTCTAATTACCAATGATTTAAATTGTAACTGTAGTGGAATACAGTTACTTATATTTTGTATTTTAAATACGTAATCCAGTTACATGTGTTCCGTTACTCCCCAACCCTGTGCATGTATTGGGTGCTTGAGAGCAACGTCACTCCACTGTAAAAAAAGAATTTTAGTGTTTAGTTGTATCAACACACTTTTTTGAGTTGACACAACTAACCGCCTCCAAAAACTTAAAATATTAAGTTGTCATTGTTTCAACTTGTTAATTTAAAAACATTCCCAACAAGTTTAACAAAGTTGTCTAAACAAACAGTTTATTGTTTTGCTGTTTGCTGACTTTACTTACAGTTTGCTGTTGTTTTTGTCATTATTGTTAGTTATTGGTTGTGTGGTGATGTTAAGAGCTTATCTTTTTACTTGATGTTTGTTAATGGTCACCATTATTGAGGTTTGTGTATCAAGTGTTGAGGTCTATGTGCCTCCAAAACAAGACTATTGCACATTCTGCCTTTGCATATTAAGACAGTCTCCTCTACAGTAGTTAAAACTGCTGGGATTTCTTGACATTAGTCAAGTTTATTAAACATTAATAGTGATAGTATAAACAGATCAAAGCTTATAATGCTTGAAAAAAATCAAACAGAAATGAACTCCTTATAGCTTCTTTGAATTTAAGTCAGAAAATCTTTTGAAAACCAGAATGCAGCTACCTAACTTCTGGTGCTACTTTAGTCCTAAATGGTGAGCTCATAAAACAAAAAATGTAAACACATTCCATTGTGGATACCTAACTATTCATAGAAACCATTGGCAAAGCGAACTGATTTAAATTTATCATTTAGAGTTAATTAATCAGAACATAAATCATCAAAACTGTGTGTGCTGCAATGCATCCTGCGTAACCCCGGTTTCCAGATTATTCAAGTTATTTGAACAAATCGTGTTAAATCCACACAACTTAAAATAAACAGTTTTGTCAATGGATTATTTAGTTGTCTCAAAATGTTGTTTGATGAGTTCACTTTAATGGTATGTCAGTTAACTCCAATTGTTTTTTTTTCTTTTTTAAGTTGACTCAACAATTAGTTTTTTACAGTGTGTGTTATTTACCATACAGCAGAATGACCCATTATTTGGGGAAAAGTAGAGAATATTTTTCAATATTGTCTGGCTATTGCATATACACAAGGAGGAAAGAACTGCCAGAACTGTATCAATGTCTATTATGCTGATGTCTCCATGTTTTGTGCTCAAATCATCATGCAACTGATGCAACTTGATGAAGCCAAAGTACAATTGAAATTCACATAACTTTAATGAGTTAAACTAAATCTCGTGTCCATTTACTTGTAAACCTATATCCAACTTCATTCAAGTTTGTGAAGAATTAGAAAGGTTATACATATGTTTGAAGTGTATTACAGAATTAAAAAGGGTTCAAAAATTATGTCTTCTTTCTTTGTTGTACAAACCCTCTCACAGTTCCTCATTTCTTTTGTAAGCGCTTTGTTTCTGACCAGTATTTTGCCTTATACTTTTATGAAAGCCAGAGAGACTCCTGATCTATCAGACTTCTGAAAAGGTCAACACAGTCATAACGCAATACAGACGCAAATGAAGAGTCACATTCATTGAAGTAAAAAGAAATCTATAGACTCTGTCTTTATCTTTTTTCTTTCTCCTCTTCTCCCTCTCTCCACTGGTTGCTGATCACGGGATGAAGGGATCAGACAGATGAGAGCAGTCAGGAGGGGTGTACGCATAAAAGAGTTGGCTAGTGGGCGGCACAGGGGGGCACTACGGTACAGCAGAGAAAGTGTGTGAGAGAGAACGGATGACATAAGGTATTAACTTTACTTTTGTAACTTTCTTTACTCTTTAAATCAGTGCAGTGGTTGAAGAAGGCAAAATTGGACAAATTGATGTTTAAAAATTTTTTTTTTAGAATGAATAATAGGATGTATGTGTGTGTGCGTGTGTATACATATATATATATATATATATATATATATATATATATATATATATATAAAAGGTTCTTTTATGCCATCAAAAGATGGAAAATCGATCATGATTTTTGTAAAAAAAAAAAAAAATATTTGATTTATGTGTGTGGGTTTACACAGTGGACAAAAATACTTAGTTATAAGTTAGACAGTTTGAGGTTTTAAAGGTTGTGTTAGAACACTCAGAACAGGAGGAATCTTAAAAAGTTTCTAAAAGACTATTGTACAATGGCAAGACTGTACTTCATAAAACTATAAATCAAAACTACAAAAAAGCGAGAGGGAAAACAAAATGAACTTTCCATTGTTTCAGTTTGAGGTTAATATATTTCTTTTGTTTCTGAGTGTTGCTGTAAGAACGGATCTTGCTGTTCACATTCCTGTGCTGATCTCATAAGCTTTCTTGCTTCATTAGATTCCACTTGCATTAAAAAAAAATATACACTACCGATCAAAAGTTTTGAAACACTCATTCTTTATTATAATTTTTCCCCCTCACATTTTAGAATAATAGTAAAGTCATCAAAACTATGGAATAACATAAATGAAACTATGGGAATTATATCCAAAATAAATCAAAACTGTGTTATATTTTAGCATTTTCAAAGTAGTCACCCTTTGTTTAGATTTTGCAGACATGTACTCTTGACATTTTCTCAAGCAACTTCTTGAGGTATCACCCTGGGATGCTTTTTAAACAGTATTGAAGGAGTTCCCATCTATGTTGGGCACTTATTGGCTGCTTTTCTATATTATTTGGTCCAAGTCATCGATTTCAAAACTTTTTTTTATTTTTTATTACATTTTTGTTTTATAATGAAATAAATTAATATGGTGGCACAATTATATTTTTGTCTACAAAACTCATTTCAAACATTCAAACATACACCTTCAGATCAAAAGATTTTTAAGATCATGAGAAACATTTCAGTCAAGTGTTTCAAAACTTTTGACCAGTAGTGTATATATTGTCAGGTAACCAAAAACTGTGCTACATGTTGTAAGACCTAAATTAATTCAAGTCAAAATTTTTGTTTAATGAGACTTAATCAGCCTGACAAATTAGATAACACCAACAAAATAAATTTTTATGGGTTAGAACAAGTAGAAATAGCTTCTTGAGGGAATAATTGCAGGTTACCACTTTTTCAGTGTATTTTGCAGGTAAAATCATATTTGTGTTTTTTTTACCACAGTGGATTAGGCTATTTCCTGAGTTTATTTAGGTTGCATTACTATAAAACATGTTTCTCTTCATGCCTAATTGATCTAAATTCAGAGGAAACACATTTTCTTCCACAGTATTTTTGCTTATTTTCTAGTAAAAAAAAAAAATCCTTCCAAACTTAAGCAAAATGTGTAAGTTAAAGCAAGACATAAAACATATTTGCCGATTGAGTAAAAAATATATATATACAAAATATATTATGTGAAAACAAGTTACTGTCATAGCAATTTTGCTTCTCAAGTAACTGTACATTGTTTTAAGGATGACTAGATATTTTTACTGGAAAACAAACAATAATACAGAATAAGACAATTATATTTGCAGGGTTGTATGTGAATAGTTGAAGAGAACTAACTGAGAGAATAAACTGAAAAGCACTGACATTTTTTATGATCAATACATAATGTTCACTGTAAATCTAATATGATTACACAGGAAATCAACATACTGCTTCGAATGTTCAATCCCTGAAATCAACCTCATTCTGCCGAATAACTGACAAGCGCCATCGCCATCAGATATTTTTGCATCAATTCAAACATGTTCACCTTTCCCCATGGCGCTACTGATAGCCTGTTGTGTGAGCAATCTCTGTGACATGAGTTTTGGTCTAGTGGAAATCAGGAAGTAATCGCATTTGCTCTTTGACATGGGTTAGAGTCTTGTGGAAACCAGGAAGTAATCACATTCACATAAACAATGGTGAGCATGATTTGTAGGCTGCACTTTCACTCTAAAACGACATTTTTACTTTTATGACGGTTAGGTTTAGGGTTGGGATTTGGGTTCTGGGGTAGAGTTAATAAAATATCCATTCCTGTTGACTGTATTACATCATTTACAAGTAAAAATACAACTCGCTTTTGGTGCCACCCTGTGGACATTTCACATCAAAAACACTTCCAGCTTCGGCCACTAGGGGCAGTGGTTCGAATTTTGGTAAGCAGAACATTTGGCAACGGAACTTTCGACCTTCTGTTGCTGAATTCACAATGCGATCAGTCTGTTAAATCAGTTAACTTGCACAATCTATGCACTTATTTGTCTTCTTTAATGAATGTTGTTACATACTGAATATCTCTTTACAGGATGTGGAAGAGTGTGTGTTTAATTTTAATGTGCGTTGTGCTGACGTACGCTCAGTTTCCACGTCAGTGTGTGACACAAGAAGGTCTCCTGAATGGCACCTGCTGCCCATCACCTACCGAACTGCCCAATGATGAGTGTGGATCCAGTACTGGGAGAGGTCAATGTGTGTCAATTACTGCTGACCGCCGCCCACATGGGCCTCAGTATCCCCACGATGGGAGGGACGACCGAGAACAATGGCCACTACGGTTCTTTAACAGAGCCTGCCAATGCAACGCAAACTTCAGTGGATTTAACTGTGGGCGATGCCGACATGGTCTGACAGGGCCAAACTGTGATCAAAGAATCACCGTGGGTGAGGATGAACATACACACATATATACAGCAGCGTAAGCCATCCTTCACTATAATCCAGAATATAGGGAGACGTAAAGGATAATATACAGTCAGTAATATACAATCATTGCTGTAAAATAAACCTGACAGCGTGACATGTAAGGGATAATGTGCAGTCAGTCCCTTATATACAGATATATTAGGGGTTATGTACAGTCAGTTATTCATTATCACAAAATAAACCTGACATGGTGATTGTGTCTTATCTTCTTTATAATGAAGGGGTTTATTTTACCATAATGACCAGCTGCCAGTACATTATCTCACTAATTACATGGCTATTTACCAGATAAATGGACATGAAATATTGATTTGAGTTGAAATAATCTGATTATATGAAAAAAGAGACTGTGAAGTGCCTGGATAGATATGAAACTAGCACAGTTTTAGAAATTAGTTGCCCGAGACAACGGTCAAATATACAGATCAGCGGTTGTTATATAAAAATATTTGATGCAAAATGACGAAATAGACGAATCAGAGCGCCATGTTATAAGCACTGGAAATATTAATAGCATATATAAACACACCACACTAATATCTCCCCATATGGCTACATATTTATCTCTGTTTCTCATGTGTACTCAGTGCGACGTAACATCATGCAAATGTCTGCTGATGAGAAAAGATCATTTGTGAATGCTCTGGACCAAGCCAAAAGAACCATCCATCCCGACCTGGTCATCTGTACCCGTCGCTATCAGGAGATTTTTGGGCCGGATGGAGGGAGTGCTCAATGTGAGAATATCACCATCTATAATTACTTTGTTTGGACCCACTACTACTCGGTCGGCAAGACTTACATGGGTCCAGGCCAGCAGAGTTTTGGAGGTGTGGATTTCTCTCACGAAGGACCGGGATTCGTCACCTGGCATCGGTACCACTTGCTGCAACTGGAAAGAGACATGCAGGTGACCCAAATCAGATGAATAAAAGATTATACAAAGCCAATTAAATGTGCACACACCTATGAAAATGTTTTGTTTCGCCGGTTTATATGGCAGATGTTTGGGACTTTCGGACCGCTGTTCAGACTGAATGCATTCTTGCGCTTAAGGCCAGAAACATACTTTACACAAGTATGCATATACAAATGTGAGCGCTTGGCCAACACATTGCCAACACAAGGTCCAGTTGAACATGTTTAATGTGCGGTCTTGCATTACTATGGTGGTAACAAATCTCAGTACTCAAGGGGGTGACAGAGTTTCCTTCAAATGTCTGTACCATTAAACTAGATGTGTTATTATTCAGGTTATTATGTTGCTAAGTTGCTAAAAATATACTTATTTCAATTTTAGTGCTTAGCGATATTCTCTTCAAACTGTTGCTCCACCATGACAGTAGTTGACGTGAAAATAAAACTCCCCATAGAAGCAAACATTCACACAAATATCCACTATAGCGCCCCCTGCGACAACGTTGAGAATACAACGTGTACCTGCTTTGAGTAACAACGCACAAAATCAAGCTTGCGTAGCTACAGTTCTTTATAACTTGACACTGCATCCATAAAGTGGGACTCTTGCATAAAATGCTGAAAAAACAGTAACGTGGTGCAGTGGTCAAAGATGTCAGTTTAGTGCATTTTTATGTAGGCAAACAAATTAAAGAAAAAACAAAAAACAGACAGAAAGAAAAATTGCAATGGGTCTGAATGTAACGGTAGCCAGCTGGTACGTGATAGCTGTACAGGGTGTAAACTTCACTCTCTTTGCCTTAAGAGATGCACTAGCAACCGAGGCTAGAGAATATGGCTTTTCGAGCCTCCTTGTTATCACATCTGACTCCCATGTCAGGGATCGCTGGGGCGGGTCGAGTAGGACCGGTGACACTGGTGCCGTGACCCAGATGGGAGTGAGGTTTAGGGGGGTGAGTGTAATGGTAGTCAGCTGGTACGTGATAGCTGTACAGTGTGTAAACCTCATTCGCCTGGCCTTAAGAGATGCACTAGCGTCCGAGGCTAGAGGCCATGGCTTTTATAGCCTCCTTTCTAGCGCGTCCGACTCCCATGCCGGGGATCGCCGGTTTGAATCCCACTCGGGGCGGGTCGAATAGGACTGGTTACATAAACAGCCATATATACTGACACCTAGCGCCGTGGATGCAACATCAAAGCAAGTTTTCAGTTTCCAGTGCCATTGTAGAAATACTCCTATTCACAGTCAGCCATGATTAATTTATTCTGTGTGCAAAAGTGTCCAACAACAAGGGAATTTGGAGTAATACAGTGAGAAGTGTTCAGCTGATGATCATATGATCGTAATAAGTGTGAAATTTCCTGTGTAAAACTTTTTCTAATGAGGGAAAAATTACAGTGCACACTTTAAAATAACCTAATATTCCAGTAATTACATAAAGAGCAATTAGTGTTGTAGCAGGAGAAATCCCAGCTATTCCCCACTGATAGAGGGCTCAGCTAATGGTACATGGTGCATGTGTGTAGGACATGCTGGGGGACCCGTCGTTTGCCCTGCCGTACTGGAACTTTGCTATCGGAGGCAGTGAGTGTGATATCTGTACTGATGACCTGCTGGGAGCCAGAAGCAGCTTTGACACAAATGGTATCAGTTCCAACTCTGTATTCTCTCAGTGGAGAGTCATCTGTGAGAGTGTGGAGGAGTATGAAACACTGGGGACCATCTGCAACAGTAAGACATACTCTCACAACATACCAATCACTCATACTGCCTCTCTTCAACACATCAAATTCTGCAAAAACACACGTCTAATTTTGTGTCCTCTCCCTGGTGGGAGATCTGTGAGAGTGTGGGGGGGTGTGAAACATTGGAGACCATCTGCAACAGTGAAACACACACACATACATACACACACACACACACACACACACGCACACACATGCATTCCAAGACCTAAGACTGCTCACATGCTGTTTGAACTAATCCTTCAAGGCATTCGAGAGCTGAGAAGAAAGATAAAACCTTATATGGGCAAATGATTAGCATCATGTGATCATATTTGCAAGTAGGTGACTCAGTCAGAATAGCAGACAAACTGTATATCATACCAGGAGTCTTCGACATGGGGCCCGCGACCCCTAGGGGGTTGCTGGCAGTACTGCAGGGGGTCAGTTCATTATTGTTTGATCTCAAATTAATTGAGTTAATCTAAAATACAATAGTAAACTGACTTCCTCCAATGCTAAAGTTAATAAACTAAATGTTTCATTGTTTTCCCCAATGTATTAAAGGAATAGTTTACCCAAAAAATGAAAAGTCTGTCATAACTCACCCTCACTTTCAAGTTGTTCCAACCTTATATAACTTTTTTCCAATGCAGAACACAAAAGGAGATGTTTTAATGAATACAGTATCTTTCTTTCCAGTACAGTGGCACTGGATAGTTCACAGTGGCTCACATGTTCATACAAGAACTTGTGTTGTTTAGTGATAAACACAATGTAAGTTCATGCTTAAACACAACTGCCAATGTGGACAAGCTTCTCTAATAGATATTATCAAGGAATGTCACGATTTTTGCAAAAAAATAAAATAAAGTAAAATCTTACGTTTTGAGCTGTTTATCCCTTATCCCTTCAGAAGACTTAGAATATGATGCACAAACTGCATGGACTATTTTTATGGCACTTTTGGGTCCTTTTTTATCTTTAAAGTGAGGCACTATCAACAGCCATTGTATTGAAAAGCAGTGCTGGGCATGTGACAATGAACTAGGAGGAAATATACACATTATTTTGAATTTGTTGAGTGGAAAAACAAATTTTTCTGTTAAAAGAGTAACTTAACAGTCATTTGTAATGTGATTACTTTTTAATAATTCAGTCAGTAAAATCAGTACTCTGATTACAATTAGTAATTTGTAATGGATTACTTCTTTGAGTACCTTACTCAACACCACTGAAAAGACAGAGATAATAATTAAAATTTCTCCTTTTGTGTTCCACGTAAGAAAGTCATATGGGTTTGGAACAACATGAGGATGAGTAAATTATGAAAGAACTATTCCCTTTAAGTAACATGCAGTAAATGTAAGTAAATGTACATCTATATAATGTGAAAATGTGCATGTACATCAATTTAAGGAACATATGGAATATGGAATTATTTGTAAGTTATAGGCAAGGTTTAAAATGCAACACTATTTTGTACTGAAAAAGGTAGAAAACCCCTTTATTATAATATTCAATACTATGGGGCTTCTTTCTTGCAATCCATTTAGATAGCTGGATGTTATAAAGAGATCTGAATACTTTAAGAAGCTTTCTCTGCCTGGTGTGTGTTCAGGTACAGAGACAAGTCCGATCCAGAGAAACCCTGCTGGTAATGTGGCTCGACCCATGGTCCAGAGATTACCAGAACCACAAGATGTCATCGACTGTCTAGAGCTGAACACTTTCGACACACCGCCCTACTACTCAACTTCCTCTCAGAGTTTCAGGAATACTGTTGAGGGTATGATACACATTCAGCTGCAAATAACACAATTTCTTAACAAAGCTATTTGACATACAGTGATCCCAAAAATGTATTTGGAGACTTAAGCCAGATTTAATGGTGCAGAAATGTCTTTATGTTATATAACAAAATATCAAACCAAATGGCATTTATTTAACGAACAATAGCACAAGCACAATTTTCAAAACATTAAAGCTAAAAAGGACAATACAAAATGAGTTTTTTAGGTTTCAAATTATAATGCAATAGACATATTGGTCAAATGATTTATATTTTGACCATATATATTTTATATTTTGTGATATTTTATATCCAATGCAATGACATGTAAGTTGTGACTGATGCACACCCAAACAAATGACATGCATCAAACCCTTTGCAGCATTTTAGAACTTTTAGAGAATTGATGAGACTTTTAAGTGGTGCTCTGTTTTGTCACTAGGTTACAGTGCTCCCCAGGGCAACTATGATCCAGTGGTCAGGAGTCTGCACAACCTGGCTCATTTGTTTCTCAATGGCACAGGTGGACAGACTCACCTGTCACCAAACGACCCCATCTTTGTTCTGCTTCACACTTTCACCGATGCCATCTTTGATGAATGGCTTCAGAGACACAGTGCTGGTAAACACACACACACACACACACACACACACACACACACACACATAACCAAAAACACAGCTTCATGTTGCAGAGACAGGCCACATCCTAACCTGCACCTTTCTGTGCATATGCAGCAGGTACAGTGGTCTATCCTGAGGAAAATGCTCCTATCGGTCACAACAGAGACTTCAACATGGTTCCTTTCTGGCCACCAATCAGAAATGCAGAAATGTTTGTCACTGCTCCAGACAATCTGGGCTACACCTATGAAGTTCAGTGGCCAAGTGAGTTACTAGTGATATCATACATAATCACAATAATCTAATTTAACCCCATAGCTACATAGCCAACCAATTATATAGCTAGTTAAAGTGTTCTATTTAAACTAGCTTTCCTGGCTTTTTTGTATGCAAGCCCATTTACACCACATAAAAAACTATGAGATACATATTCATAATTTTGAGATAAAAGTAAAAATTATGAGATTAAAAATCGAAATAATACAATAAAAAAAAATCTCATAATTATGATTTAGTCTCATTTTTATCTCATAATTTAGATTTTTTTATCTCATACCTTTGAATTGTATCTCATACTTATTACTTAGCTTCTCATAATTTAGATTTTTATCCCATCATTTTGACTTTATATCTCAGATTTTTAGTTTAGGATCTCATAGTTTTGACTTTTTATCTCATATTTGTTTACTTTTTATCTCATGTTTTTGACTATCTCATAATTCTGACTTTGTATCTAATATTTTTTATTTATCTCATAATTCTGGCTTAATATCTCATAATTTTGACTTTTATCTTATATTTTTTACTTTATTTCATAATTCTGATGTTGTATCTCATAATTATGACTTTTTATCTCATATTTTTTACTTTTTATCTCGTATTTTTGACTATCTCATAATTCTGACTTAGTATCTCATATTTTTTACTTTGTATCTCGTATTTTTGACTTTATCTCATAATTCTGACTTAGTATCTCATAGTTATGAATTACTATCTCATAATTCTTAGTATCTCATAATTATGCCTTAGTTTCTCATAATTTTGACTTTTTGTCTCATAAGTCTGACTTAGTATCTCATAGTTATGAATTACATAGTTATGAATTACTATCTCATTATTTTGACTTCTTATCTTATATTTTTGACTATCTCATATTTTTTATTTTACCTCATAATTCTGGCTTAGTATCTCATACTTATGCCTTAGTATCTCATAATTTTGACTTTCTATCTCATATTTTTGACTGTCTCATAATTCTGACTTAATATCTCATAATTTTGACTTTTATCTCATAATTTTGACTTCTTATCTTACATTTTTGACTTTATCTCCTATTTTTGATTTTTGTATCTCATAATTCTTTACTTTATCTCATAATTTTTACTTAGTATCTCATAATGATGACTTAGTATCTCTAAATTATGAATTTTTATCTCATCATTCTGACTTTTTATCTTAAAATAATGAATTTGTATCTCATAATTATGACTTTCTAAAGCACATTTTTTTATGTGGTGGAAATAGGCTTCCATAGGGGCTTTGTATGGGGCCCACACTGTAAAATCATGTTTGTTAGAAAAGAAAAAACACACTTTTGTCTGATTTAGCAACAAAAAAATGGTCAATTTTTTTTTCAGATTTACCTAAATAACCACTAAAAACTGGACTGTTTTCAAATCTCTTTTTACATTTATGGTTTAATATATATATATATATATAAAAGCACAACTTAATATAAATATAATTCTTAAATCTAAATGTTGTATATCTCATATATATAAATATTCAATCTAACCATAGTTTGGGACTCATGTGTCTTTCTCCCCCTCTCCAGCACGACCCTACACTGTCTCAGAGATCATCACCATAGCAATTGTTGCCGTGGTGCTTGTTGTGGCTGTGGTGGGCGGAGTCATCGGGTGTGCTGTTCGGGCACGCTCTTACCGCTCAGCTGAGGGCCTCGAGCCATTGCTAGGTGAACAGTTCCGGCGGTACTCAGAGGATGAGCGTCATGTGGGAAAATCTCAGTCTATGGTCTGACTGAGGAATTAAGAAACATATCTTAAACATCGTTATCATTGCACTGTGCAATCACACTGTTCTCAAGAGTATGACTTATGAATTATTAGTGTTCAAAGGCAGCGTAAAAGTTTTGTGAGCATAGGGGGCTTCATTTATGACCATTTATTTTGGTACTTTTCATGTCCAGCGAGACATTGAGAATCCAGTCATGTCTGCCTTTAAAACACATTTAATGTTCAGTTTTATTCAGTTTTTATGCACTGCTTATGAAAGCCCTATGGACACAATAATATGGCATAAGACTAATGTATGGTGTGACCTATTTTATATTACTCTGATATAAAAAAGCTGAAAAGTCATGTAAGTTCAATTTTTTGGAACATTTTTTTGAGTTGCAGAAGAGTTCAGCAGCAACTCCAAAGAAACAACCATGCTTTCAGAGAGTGCAAACAACATACAAAAATATAGTCAACTAATATAATAAGATCTACCAATCATTCTATCAGTCAGTCAGTCAGTCTGTCTATCCATCTATCTATCTATCTGGCCTGCATGAGATTTAAAACTATTTTAAACTTTTAGGCAAGGCTTGCTTATGTAAAATGTACAGTATAGCTTGAATGCACCATTCACTTTGGATTATAGCGTCTGCCAATTGCATAAAAAACACTTAGCCACCCTTATTGTAAATGTATCAAAACAATATTTCATATCATTTCAATGTGATGATTATATACTTTAACACAGCAAGGAACTCTTTTCACAAGAACTGTGGTCTTACAATTCGGTCCATTCCTTGATTGAAAAGCTGAAGTTGGTCAAGCTGGTAGCTTGTCTCGTATTGGCCCAAGGTGGCCTTTCAGTCCTAACCATCTTAAAGTGAAATCCAAAAATGAAAAGTCTCTCATCATTTACTCACCCTTATGCCATCCCAGATGTGTATGACTCTTTCATCTGCTGAACTCAAATGAAGATTTTTAGAAGAATTTCTCAGCTCTTTTGATCTATAAAATGTAAGCGAATGGGTGTCAAAATTTTAAAGCTCCATAAATCACACAAGTCAGCATAAAATTACGACTCCAGTGGTTAAATCAATATGATAGGTGTGGGTGAGAAACAGATCAATATTTAAGTAATTTTTTTACTATAAATTCTCCTCCCTGCTCAGACGATCTCCACTTTAACTTTAACTTTCACATTCTTCTTCTTGTGTTTTTGGTGATTCACATTCTTCATGCATATTGCCCCCTACTGGTCAGGGAGAAGAATTTCTATCAAAAAAAGGACTTAAATATTGATCTGTTTCTGACCCAAACCTATCCTATCACTTCTGAAAACATGGATTAAAACACTGGAGTCATACGGATTACTTTTATGACACCTTTATGTGCTTTTGGAGCGTCATGTTTTTGGGTGAACTATTCCTTTAACCAAACCCCATCCAGCTAGAGAAGTACAGTAAAGCAACTACCACTTGAAGCTGGTTTGTGCTGTATTTTTTAGCAAAAGTGACAAGACTTCACACAGTAGATTATAGCCTACTGTTACAGCTTGCACACATTAAAAATAATATACACATGCTTACTCATGCTTGCTTGTTGTTGCTACACCACATTACCTATAAGGTACCATATGTATAGTAACCTCATATTTGTGCAATAACAAAGCAAACATTAGACTAATAGGACCCATCCAGGCTCTAACTGTGGTATGACATCATCATGATATGTTATCTTAAAATATCATGATAATGATTATAATCCATGAGAATTTAAAAAAGTGCCACACTTTACATAAAAGCTACCAAGTTTTCCCACTTTATATTTAACTTTATTATAAAGTTATCTTTTATCTACTATTCACACAAGTATGCGTACTCAGATTAGATTGCCCATGTGCAGC
This sequence comes from Myxocyprinus asiaticus, assembly GCF_019703515.2. Taxonomy (NCBI): domain Eukaryota; kingdom Metazoa; phylum Chordata; class Actinopteri; order Cypriniformes; family Catostomidae; genus Myxocyprinus; species Myxocyprinus asiaticus. The sequence goes on along the minus strand of NC_059351.1, from coordinate 5,672,600 downwards.
TCAGTGAGCTGCGTTCTTGCTTTATTGTGGCGGTGACCTCCATACTCAAGGGGGTGAGTTATCTTCAAAAGTATGTGCCAATAAACTGGATGTGTTAATATGAAGGGATATTATTCAGGTAAGTTGCTATAATTATACTGACTTTACCTTACTTGCTCCGCTAAATTTCTTCAAACTGTTTCTCTGGCATTAGTTGGACTGAAAGGGAAAATTGACTGCAGTCCATGGCAATCCCCAAGGTTTTATCGTAATAAAGAGGAAAGAGGAACAACTCACTGTCCTAAATATGCATGTTAAAACAAAACCCGACAGTTTCGGTTTAAAATCGCTACCCAAGTCTACCGTGAACACAGGGTTTAGACAGAGATCTTATAGTACTTTGATAACAACCTTTGCAGTTCTATCATTGGGGAGAGCATAACGGCTGTAACGGTCAACTAGCATTTTACGTCAGTTTGCTGATGCTATACAAATGAATGGAGAGAGCCGTAAACTGACACCTTCCGGTCATAAAAACGTCCATGATTTCTCATATAAAACAGTAATTTTATCATTGTAAACTCCACACATAGTTCACTCCAAAAAGATTGTTTAGTGTAAAACATGTTGGAGATTAGCGGACAGGTGGATAATTCATTAAAGGCTGAGGCTATTTGCACAAAGTTCAAATAGTGACAGATGCTATTTTCACTAAGTGTAAAAAGCAACAGAAAGCATCTTCTTTGCACTAAGTGCAAATAGCGTTAGATCAGTGGTTCTCAACCTTTTTTTTTTTTTGCCCCAAGGCTTACACATCATGAATGTGAGACCAAACCTTGCATTTCTTGAATTCAAGCAGAAGGAGGGGTATTGCTGCGTTCCATTCAAATCGGATGTGGGATATTCCTACTTGATCTCTCCGAAAAAGATGACTTTAAAGGAAACAAAACTGCAATGCTCCCGTTAGCATAGCAGGTGTTTGACTGTCACCAGAGATGTCTCCTAACAACCCAATTCATAAACAATCTGCAACACTAGCATTTGTGTTACAGGTGTACGATTATCAAAAGAGAGTATACTTTACCATGTTTTGAACACCTGCTACACTGCTAACGTTTGATAAACAAACTTTAATATCATGTAATGTAGGAACTTTGACTCATTTATCGATATTATTTAATAAAAGTGAATGTTTATCACTTATTTAGTACATCTTCCTGGGTGCCAACATGATTGTGTGATGTCACGCAGAGTTTAAAATTTCTGCATGACTTTCCAAGTTGGAATTATGACTTCAAGTGGCGTTCCATTGCACTTTTCCCAGTAGGAAGTTGGAAAATCCGACTTTCCAAGTTGAATGGAATGCAGCATTAATCTGGGGCCTATAAAATGAAAATCCGAAGACATAAACTAATAATAAAAGTGACATTGTTAATATATTTTACATTTGCCTTTTTGAAAAATGTAATTTATTAATTAATTATCTATTTTTATAGTTTTAACAGTGGTATTTGTAACAAGACCACAGTAAACACATGGAAGCATGGATCTTCACTAACATGGTTAGATGTAACATGATTTCTATAAAACAAACTATGGCATTTTTGTAATTATAAACAGTAGACTACTCTAAACACATGTTAAAACAATAAATACAAAATATATATATTTATAAGTTGTAACAAAAATGTATTATATTCCCTCACTCCCCTAATGTAGCCTATGACAAATTTAATAGAGCCGAAGTAGTGTTGTGATAATAATTATTATCAATCTATATCTGCCTAAAGTTAATGTTACTATAGTAAATTCAAGAATGGTGATGTAGAATTCTGTGCCGAACTCAAATGGTTTCCGCTTCTCATGCCTTACTTCTCACTGATTCTCGCAAAGCTGCAAGTTTAAGAGCTCGAGCTTTAAGAGCTTTGCACTCGCGCTGCTCTGTCCATTGAGCCGTATCCATCTACAGAGTCATACAGGTGCATTAGCCGAAGTGCCTTCGCCTGTGTAGTTGACGCTGCTAAACCAGATACTTCAGATGCAACACTAGACTTCAAAATCAGATGAACCGCGATACAAATGCGTACCAACCTGTATAATTGAGAACCAACTGATATACTCCAAGTCTACATAAACGTTTTAATGCAAAGAGGAACTTGACGATAGATTTGATTATTACGACTGATAAACGCCCCCTATTTGTAACCTAACACCCCCCTCTCTAATTTGCTCTCAGCACCCCCTGGCATCCTTTGAATGCTCCTGTTGAGAACCCCTGTGTTAGATGCTATCTGCACTCTAGTGCAAATAGTGATAGATACTCTTACATACAGTATAGTGGCATCACTGCAGCATTTTTATTGTGTTTATTTGGAGTCCCACAGACACCCTACACCAATCCCTACCCCTACCTTACAAAAATTAACCATGGTTTTACTACAGTAACCATTGTATCACCATGGTATTTTTCTAGTAAAATCATAGTAACTACAAAATTAAACATGGTTACTATTAACTACTACTAACAACATGTTACTGTAGTAACACCATGGTTAGAACATCAGAACTATATACACTGGCGGCCAAAAGTTTGGATTAATTTACAGATTTTGCCGTTTTGGAAGGAAATTGGTATTTTAATTCATGAAAGTGGCATTCAACTGATCACAAAGTATAGTCAGGACATTACTGATGTAAAGAACAGCGCCATCACTATTTGAAAAAAGTAATTTTTGATCAAATCTAAACAGGCACCATTTCCAGCAGCCATCACTCAAACACCTTATCTTTGAGTAATCATGCTAAATTACTAATTTGGTACTAGAAAATCACTTGCCATTATAACAAACACAGTTTAAAGCTGTTTGGTTCATTAAATGAAGCTTAACATTGTCTTTGTGTTTGTTTTTGAGTTGCCACATTATGCAATAGACTGGCATGTCTTATGGTCAATATTAGGTCAAAAATGGCAAAAAAGAAACAGCTTTCTCTAGAAACTCATCAGTCAATCATTGTTTTGAGGAATGAAGGCTATACAATGCTTGATATTGCCAAAAACCGAAGATTTCATACAAAGGTGTACACTACAGTCTTCAAAGACAAAGGACAACTGGCTCTAACAAGGACAGAAAGAGATGTGGAAGGCCAGATGTACAACTAAACAAGAGGATAAGTATATCAGAGTCTCTAGTTTGAGAAATAGACGCCTCACGTGTCCTCAGCTGACAGCTTCATTGAATTCTACCCGCTCAACACCAGTTTCATGAACAACAGTAAAGAGAAGACTCAGGGGTGCAAGCTTTATGGGAAGAATTGCAAAGAAAAAAAAGCCACTTTTGAAACAGAAAAAAAAAAAGAAAAGGTTAGAGTGGGCAAAGAAACACAGACATTGCACAACAGATAATTGGAAAAGAGTGTTCTGGATCTTAACCCCATTGAGCTTTTGTGGGATCAGCTAGACTGTAAGGTGCGTGAGAAGTGCCCGACAGGACAGCCACATCTATGGCAAGTGCTACAGGAAGTGTGGGGTGAAATGTCACCTGAGTATCTGGACAAACTGACAGCTAGAATGCCAAAGATCTGTAAAGCTGTCATTGCTGCACGTGGAGGATTTTTTGATGAGAACTCTTTGAAGTAGTTTAACTGAATATTTCTTTTTTTATTGTAATTTTCCACATTATTAATGTTCTGACTATACATTGTGATCAGTTGAATGGCACTTAAAAGTGCCAATTTCTTTCCATAAGAGCAAAATCTGTACATTATTCCAAACACCAGTGTAGTTTCCACCAAAACACATGGTTACTACAATATTACTACAGTAAAACCATTGTTAATTTTATCCAGATCAAATCCTTCTCTCAACTCCACGACCTTCACTGTGACCAAATCACTTTGAGGAATCTCTTTTATTTATTACTATAAGTAGTATTATAGGAAATATTAAGAGTAGAGACATGGGAAATAATATGTCAAGGGGTGAGATTTGAAAACGGATCTCCAGCGTGACAGCACATACACATACCGTCATTACACCCAGAGTTACTACAGCTGCCCAGTTTGCCATAAAATCCTGTTTCCACCAGACTATTGGACCGCAAATAGTCACTTAGTTATCCAATCTCTTAATCCACTAAATGTCTAACCCATTAACCAGTGTAATGTCTCTGCCCCATCATGAAAAATTCAAATATGCCCGCCTTCATTTGATCAGCAGTTGACCCCAAATAAATCTGTTGTGGCTGTCTTGAGTTTGGTCTGAGCAGTGATGGGCAGAGTATAAATAGCCTCTGCCAACAGGGCTATTTGCACTTAGTGTAAATAGACACTCCGTTCATTAAATGATGAGCCACGTTACGCTAGTCTATGCTAACCTTGTAGGCTTCCATATCAGAACGGCTTTGTTTTTGATCCCATCCCAGCACTGAAAACCATCTTCTGGTCGTGACTCATGTTGTATGGCTTCCCTCTTGTGGTACAACTGGAGTTGCATCATCGAATCACTCCAGTCTAGTTAAAACCGTTTGGTACACTGGATCATCAGAAAAGGACAACTCTCATTGCAGGTGAAATTTAAACAAAATCTTAAATAGAAAATTAAATAAAACGCTTTTAAAATCTTATCATTGGAAAATGTACATTTTAGTTAAACATTTAGAAAATTATCCGTGTTGTGTGTGAATGGAGAGCAGAGAGAATAGAGGGAAGCACAGATTTTACTCTTCTTTTTGAAAATGCTTTATTAAACTACTGCTATAAATACAACAATGCCAAAAAGCCTTAAACAAGCAATGGAAGATAGAAAACAGTCTATGAAGATCTAAAAAAAGGAAAGATAAGAATATTTTGGCAATAACATTCTACATTATCTAAATGTCCTCAGCCGAGGTCACATTGTCTTGTTCGTTTATTTTTTTAGTAACAAGAAACAAGTCATAAAAAGGAAAACCAAAACGCTACACATGTAGTGTTTATGAAATGATCACAAAAAAGAACCATGTTTTGCCAATGAATGCATGGTCAATTTGGGCCAGCGTTGACTCCAAAATGGCGAGTTTTATCCACTTTAATATATCCATGACTGGTGTTTTTAACACACACACACACACACACACACACACACACACACACATGTTGGTGTGGCTATCCTTATGAGGACTCTCCATAGACAATGATTTTTATACTGTACGAACTATAGATTCTATCCCCTAACCCTAACCCTAACCCTACCCCTAAACCTAACCCTCACAAACAACATTCTGCATTTTTACATTTTGAAAAAAACATAGTTTAGTATGTTTTTTAAGCGATTTGAATTATGGGGACACTAGAAATGTCCTCATAAACCACATTTATAGCATAATACCCTTGTAATTACCAGTTTGTAACCTAAAAAACTGTCATCGTATACCACCCAAACCTGCCCCCACACAGACACACACACTCTCTCTCTTACATTAGATTACACCTCATTGAACACTGGCCAAAAAAAATACAAACCAAAAAAAACATGTTTTGTAGTTGTTTAACTCTAAACAAAGCACATATAAAGATGGAAAAAGAGTCTTAAAATATATTATAGCATATTCTCGTACTTCATACACAAAAATAATGTACTGTATATATTAAATATATCCTGACTGTTTTGCTCATAATAAAAGATTTTAATAGAGAGAACGGATGGTTCACTTTAACATAAAGGCATGACCACACACACACAAAATGTGGAGTGACTCAGAGTCACTGTCCTCAGTGATATTGGCAGGTTGTGAAAATGTGTGTGGCTCTCACATAAGCTTACATGGTGTGTAACCTGTAAGATGTGAACTCCGTGGATTGTCTTTTTTGTTGTTGTTTGGTTGTGTATCTTGAGATTTCCCCCCCCAAAAAGTTTCACTCAGTCTCTTCTAAACACAGGCTGTACTTAACATCAACTCAATGAAAGCAAAATACCAAATAAAGCAGCAAAACTCTAACACTCAGAGCCCCCAGAACAACTGACACAACGGTATAACATAAATAGAAGGAAAAAAAAACTTTCTGAAAGAAAAGGAATGAAAAAAAAAAGATGACAAAACAGTGTTTTTAGAGGTCACTTGTCAGACAGCAGTCTGAATAAAGGCACAGATGTGACATACGCAGCCCTACAGAAGGCGATGGTAGCATACAGCAGTCTTCAGGAGGACATTCATATGACATACAGCAGACATTGAAAAGCAATGAGGATTTTAACAGAGGTTCTCTGAGCTCCCTGGTTTCATTTTGGTCCAGTACATTCCAATTATAATACCCCTAAAATGACAAAAGTGCCTGTTTATTACTTTGGGTCACACTAAACATGTTTAAGTGCACCTCAGTACAGTCTGAGTACCACTTGGAGTGTGATCTCCAAAAATGCAGGGATAGAACTACTAAAGAAGCAAACTACACAACAGAATGGACTGTCGACTGAGTTTCCAGGCATCTATAGGAGGAATTAGGTGAACAAAATTGTTTACTTGGCCTGCATCTCAGGACCACGTTAATGAACAACATGAACAGCACTAGTTCCTTTGTAAATTGGACAGTATTTCAAGTGTAATTTGTATTATTGGCACAAAAGGGAATATTAAGGAGACTACGTTTACAGGACTGGATAGTGATACATTAAAGTGCCAGTAGCTAGGAAACACAGAACTAAAGGCTGCTTAATGCACAGTTTGGTCATTACCTACAAACCACCAGCACAGCCAATATCAGTCAGCAGATATACTTCATTGTAAATTATGCTATACTGCATCTTCAACCCAGCTATTTTTTATCCGTCCGGTTTGTGCATTTAAAATATATTATCACCCAACAACTGTCGTCCAGTATAGGTTTTTGAATACTCTCAAAACTAACTTATATAAAATGCATTTTGCCTCTGAGAATGTAAACACTGAGGCTCATTCCTCTGTTGTGGAAAGAACAATTGCTTTTAAAACAGAAAAAACCTAGTCATTGTTTGGTTCTTGTTTAAAGAAATAGTTCACCCCAAAAAAATTTCTCTCATCATTTACTCACCTTCATACCATCCCAGATGTGTACAACTTTCTTTCTTCTGCAGAACACAAATAAAGATTTTTAGAAGAATATCTCAGCTCTGTAGTCCATACAATGCAAATGAATGGGTACCCAATTTTTGAATCTTCAAAAGCACATAAAGGGCAGCATAAAAGTAATCCATACGACTCCAGTGGTTAAGTACATATCTTCAGAAGTGTGATTGAGAAACAGATCAATGTTTTACTATCAATCTCCACTTTCACATTCTTCTTCTTTTGTTTTTGGCGATTCACATTCTTCGTGCATATCGCCACCTACTGGACTGGGAGGAGAATTTATGACAAAAATGTCTTAAATATTGATCTGTTTCTCACCCACACCTATCATATCACTTCAGAAGATATACAATGAACTGCTGGAGTCTTATGGATTACTTTCATGCTGCCCTTTATATGCTTTTTGATGCTTCAAAATGTTGGCACCCATTCACTTGCATTGTGAAGACCTACAGAGATGAAATATTCTCCTACAAATCTTTGTCTGTGTTCTGCTGAAGAGCGAAAGTCATACACATCTGGGATATCATGAGGGTGAGTAATGATGAGAGAACTTTCATTTTTGGGTGAACTATCCCTATAAATCTTTATCTTATAGTTAAAAAAGAAAAAATCTTCCAGACAACAAACACAACTAAAAAACAACTAAATATTAAAATCTTATAATAATCTAAATATAAAATAGCAAAAGCAAACAAATGTCAAAAACAGTAAAGGAGATAAAATGAATGCAAATATTATCATCTAGACTCGCAGGCGGGCCACCCAGTGGACGGAAAATTCCGACATTTTCAAAACACAAAACATTTTATATGTATATGTCATTAACTCAAAACACAACATTTTCAGGAAACACTTTAAATCTTCTACTTCTGTGGTTGTTGAAGCTCCTGCTCAGCAGTTGTTGAATTTTTTTTTATTTATTTATTTTTTTATAGTTTTACATATTTTTTTTTTTCACAAAACAAAAGTATTTAAGCAAGGAGAGGCTTTAAATATGCTCACTCCAAGACCACAAATACTACAACATTGCTTCAGTATTCTTGTGCCGTGAAGGCACAGGAGTGGTATTAGGAGTGTTTGGTGTACAGTGGTCCTAAAGGGACAGAAATACTCTGGCTAATGGCTATCCACTGGGTGTGTGCGGAAGACAGTAATATGTCAATAAGTGTGATCCTGCAAGTCTTAAATGCTAAATTTCTTCATATAAACGCACTAACATATCACCCGGAGTCAATCCACCGCTGTATCCAGTACACAGTAGACCAAAACTAATAAACAGGGTTGTTAAAGACATCTGTAGAATCATAAAACATGCAATCAGGTCACATGCCTCTTGAGGGGATTTGAGTGGGAACTATGAGAGAAGACGGGATTGATTTGCCATTCGTTAAGTTGTGTGATGGCTTTGAAATCAAACTAAGTCTGGTGAACATCTCCATGACAGATTACAGAAATTTCTCATTGGTCTAAAGGGAAAAGTGGCTGGGGTTCTGGTCACACTGCAGGGGTTTGTGTCCACATAGATATATAACACAAAGGGAACAAAGGTCCACCTCAGCCAGAGATGAAAATAGGGTATGGGGCATCTTGATAAGCTCATCAGTAGCATATACAAGTGGTTTTGGACAAAATCAGTAGATTAGAAGTCTAGGTCACATGTCTAGATTCCTAACCTTCGGCCAGGAAGTTTGATTAATGTCATGGAGTCTATGAGTGGGATCAGTGAAAAGTGGTCTACATCCTTGCTGCCAGCATTACCTTGTGCAGAAATCTAAAGGCATCCAGGGAGCTAGACACGAGTCAGAAAGTGTTTGTTTTTATGTTGCTACTGTATGTCAATTTCACTCAATGTGGTTCAGTTAGCCAGCAGACCTCATAGATGTAGCATGAAGGTCTGCTGGTCTGTGCTGGTGTGTAAATACAGGTCATTTTGATTGATGATATCTCAGTAGGTCTGGTATACATCATGAATGGGCATCTGGAAGGTGGCAGGGAAGGCCTGAGGCATGTATCCGGCGTATCCTCCATAGGCTGCAGCTGCCACGGCAGCATTCTTCTGTAGTGCTGCCAGAGTGGCGGTGTTGGCATGGGCAGCTATAGGCATGTACCCAGCCCCATACAGACTGGCAGCTGCTGGGATCCTCTGAACATTATGAGCCATGGCATAGATTGGTGTTATAGGACGACCCTGTGAGACAAGGAAAGAGAGAGAGATTGTTACACCGTAATAAAACGACAAGCGGCAAAAACTCTTCCATGTTAATCCATCCATGTTTTTGTCCTAATAAACCACGATTGCAACAAGTGATGAGACTTTGGCTTCTATTTCCACCCTCAGTAAAATCTCATTGGTCCAAATCCAATACATAATGCAATATCTTGAAATGTCTAAAACTGTCTCTAAAGCATGAGGAATTCACAATACAGTTACTAGTTAAAGGGATAGTTCACCCAAAAAAAAAAACATTCTCTCATCATTTACTCACCATTATGCCATCCCAGATGTGCATGACTTTCTTTCATCTGATGAACACAAATTAAGATTTTTAAAAGAATTTCTTTTGTCCATATAATGCAAGTGAATGGGTGCCAAAATCCCGAAGCTCCAAAAATCACATAAATCAGCATAAAAGTAATCCATAAGACTCTAGTGGTTAAATCAATATTTTCAGAAGTGATATGATAGTTGTGGGTGAGAAAGTGAGTGGGTATTTTTGGTGATTCACATTATTCATGCATATCGCTCCCTACTGGGCAGGGAGATAAATTTCAAGCAAAAAATGACTTGAATATTGATCTGTTTCTCACCCACACCTATCATATTGCTTCAGAAAATATGGATTAAAACACTGGAGTTTGGCACCCATTCACTTGCTTTGTATGGACCTACAGAACTGAAATATTCTTCTAAAAATCATAATTTGTGTTCTGCAGAAGAAATAAAGTCATACACATCTTGGATGGCATGAGGGTGAGTAAATGATGAGAGAATTTTCATTTTCATCCATTTAATACTTCAGTATACTCATTTTATGCTATTATTTTAGGAGATCAAGTTTTTACAACAAGCACAGTTTTTAAAAGTTGCATTTTAAATAAATTTGGGTATGTTACAGTTTTCCATACGTTATTGTCATTTTGCGCATTATTGTCAGCTAAAGTTTATTTAGCTGACTAAAATTATATGCCATTTTATTCAGAGTGAAATGAACTAAAATGAATGAATATGACATGACAAAAAATATTGACTAAATATAAAATACTTAACAGATTTGTATTAACTGTAAATTGTCCCATTTGCTTAGGTGTAGGACAGTACCTGGAAAGGGGGTGGTGTGGAGACTGCAGGTATGACAGCCGCAGTGGCCTGGGCTGCATTGGGGTCGTGCTGAAGGGCCAGGGGGTTTATCAGATGCTCCATGGGATGCATCTTTCCTTCCTCCATGAACTTTGCTGGGCCAGTAGAGAACACAGTTGTTGGGTATTGGGCACCAAGAGCTGGAAGAACCACTACACACACACACACACACACACACACACACACACACACACACACACACACACACACACACATACACACACATACAGATACAAGCACACACATGTACACTTAGAACAATGGCACAAATATGCCAACAGTTTATATTTTATTATTTAAAATGGTACATATACTGTACATTATCACTGTGTAAAATGTGTACCTTGTGAGGTAACATAGCTTATATAAAATATGAAGATAATATAGATAATATAGGAATAAAATTAAGTGAATGAGAAAGATACATTAGAGAGTACAGGAGAGAAAGAATGAGAGAGGATAAATGCACAAAAAGAGACTTACACAACCTGTCTTCAATTAAAACAAGTGTATGACTCAGCTTAAGATTAGCAACAAAAAGCACACCCACACCACACCACATACACATTGTCTTTCATTCACACACACACACACGTTATTGTTTCCATGTACAAAAACTCTGTTCATTCCCCGTGTTAATTCAGATTTAGGATCAGTAGGTTTAGGTGACGTCAGAATACTCCAGTCAGAAGTTCACAGATCTCAGATCAGAAAGATCAGTTAGTTTCAACAGAGCAGCAGATTAGAAAGAAAAGAAAGTCATTTGAACACAATGCCCAAACAAACTCAAATACTCTCAGATTGTTTTGTAATACTAAAGGATTTTTGGTATTCTCTATGGATTGTTTAATTTTCTGGCTTGTTTTATCCTAGTGTTCCTAATAACTGTGTATTCATTGACTGAAATAGACTGTAACAATTCAGTGATATGATGCACTGATTCAGTAAATTTAATTTAAAAAAAGGTACTGTATATAAACATAAAAATAGTCACAACATGCGGTATCTTACTAGGTACTTTCATGTTCATGATTGAAAAGTTGTACTGTTAAAACTAAAATGTTGAGTGCTTTTTGAGAATTGTTTGAGCATTGAAAAAGAAAGAGAGCCTTTAAGTAATAAAAAAATCGAAAGTATGCTTATTGAGGTAGGCATTTAAAGCTATGACAGCTGTCATAAAGAGAGGAAGAAGTCAGTACTCCGCTCCAGGCCAGCAGGGGCAGTAGAGTCTTTCTAATTCTGTGGAGTAAACCCCAATAGAATTGACTTGATTGTAATTCTTTTTCAAGCATATAAAAGCAGATTTAAAAGCCCGGTTCCAGATCTAAATCTCAGAGGGTGTTTCTGAATTTAGTGAAGATGCAATAAAGCACCAACGTTGTTAAATTGAGGGTGCTCTAACGTCCCTTTTATGAGTACTTAGCACCTCAAGCACCGTAGAACCGGGCCTGATCACAAGTTGAATATAAAACTCCCTAGTAGATAAATTTCAGTATTAAATGCAATTAATGAATTATTCTGCTTACATTAGAAATTTAAACAAAGATTCTGCCTTCACTGGTAGGAGTAGAACATGACTGAGTTAGATTCTGTATATGTGGGTCAATTTAACTGACTTGTGCCAGGCTTCATGCCGACTGGGTTCACAGCTGCCAGCTCTAAATTGGTCATGATCTCGTAAGGTTTGTCCGGCAGTTTGGTCTTTCCTTCATGGTAGCGGCTGTAAATGCCTCGGCCAGCTGAATAGCCACCAAGGTATGAGCCACGGGGCCCTGGGCCCCTGTTACCAGCCCCAGCACGACCACGGCCTCTTACAGTACCTGCTTGAGATACAAATGGAAGGGGGCGCTGTTCAGGTACAGAGCCACAAGGAGGCGCATACCTAAATATAGTACTGGTAGCATGGAGTAATGCCAACACTTGAGAACAAGTAGGCATATTCCAAATACAAGTCATTGTATTTCATTTGTCATTAGGTTTTCCTTTCGAGTTGAAAATATTTGCTAAATGGTTTGCTAGCATGGGGTGATTTAATGATAAAGATTTGGGTGTGGCTACAAATGAGGCACTGCATCTCTTCGCAATTCTCATTAAAATTGCTGTCAGTGTGAATGCCCCTAAAGGAATTTATAATTTCCTTCAGTTTTTTTAAGAACAGTATTGTTGGGAGGAGTGGTGGTGCTAGCGTTGAGTAACGATGTCACATGATGGTAAAGTTCTTTTTCAATCAGATAATAGGGGACCAAATATCACAGACTGAGGAAAACTCGAAAATGCAATCAGATGTTGACAGATAAAAATGATCTCAAACAATTTTTACAAACCCAACCCAAAACCACAAGCATCTGTAATTGATGATGATGGGTTAGGAAATGAAATAATGCCAGATTCCCATAATTAGATTCAATATCATACTTTTTTTCAGGGATCTCCATTGTTCCTTTGCTCTTTAGCCTAAAACAGTCTCAAAGTGTAACTATCTGGTAGCCATACTTAAGATGTAATTAGCAACAAACAAGGTAGAGCTTCTTGAGAGCTTCTTCTTTGCTCTATGATAAAAAATTATTCATAAGTTTCATGCCCTGAAAACTGTAACACTGAGGCTCTGTGGCGCTATCAAAACATTGCTCTGAATATCCAATGGTTTGCATTTGGGGTGGTGTCATCTGTTTTATCGACCGACCGATGATGGGGTGAGTATTCAAGAAACCTGTTTGAAAACAGTTTATAATCATTATTATTATAGGTCATTATTTTTAATGATGCTAGGGTTTACCAAAATGAAAGCTTGGTGTTATAGGGGACATCGATTTAAAATTCATTAGAATGCATCCCCTGTGTTTGTTTGTGCAGATCCAATTTCGGCTCTAATTCTAGTAAATGTGGACTATTATGAGACAGAGAGTTAGAATACATTGGAGATTCCCAACTACATTCAGGAGTATGTTACTCAAAGCCTCCACAGAAAATCTATTGTGAACAATGTATTTGGGTAATTCAGTCCAATTACATCAAAATGGCAATGCATTTGTTGAGTTTCAAACAAAGTTAAGTTGATTTTGTCATTTCATTTCAAAATACAGTTGTATTGTTGTATGTTCATGAATCACATAACAATTAACAGTGGGGACTCTGTTCATTCTGATCTGAGAAAGCAAAGGAGAGATACTGAGGTGTCTAACCTTTGATGAAGTAGTCTCGGTTGGGTCCAATGAGTGTGTTGTAGGGATAGCTGTAATAGGCGAGTGTATATGGGTCACATTGATACACGTAACTTTGTTGGGTGTTGTCAGTAGTTGTCACAGCTGCTGTTCCCTTAGATGCCTTCTGATAACGAGTGTACTGCTCCTTATCCACAGGCTTGGCCAGGGTCACTTCAATAAGAGAACCTTCGATCTCTGTGCCGTTCAGGTTGTCCATTGCAACCACAGCATCATCTCGACTGGCAAAGTGAACAAAGGCGTAGTCTCGGATTTTCTTGACACGTTCTACGCAGCCAGGGCTAAACTGGCCAAAGGTTTGGCGCAGAGTCTCCTCGCTGGTCTCTATCATCAGGTTCCGCACATATAGAATCTTCACTGTTTCCATGACGTCCTCGTCAACGTCAATCTCAGGTTCAGCCCAGTCAACTGCAATCTGGTGTCCCCAGAGCTAGAAAAATAAAAAGGCGCACATACATACAGTTTAAGTTCAGAGAGGTGTATTCAATACAGTGAACATGATTTTGCAAACTAGGAACAACACTGCTATCAACCAAGTACAGGTTAGGATAGGGAAAAGGGTAGGGTTAAGGTTTGTTTTAGGGTTGGGGGATGGTCGAAATGTACATCATTCTTATCAACCTATAATTTCTCTCTGGGTTTGGGGGGTGATAAGGGTTAGGTTTAAGCAGGGGTGTCAAACCATGCTCCTGAAGCAGGGCTGCATGGGGGGGGGGGGGGGGTTGGGGGGGTCGATGTTTCAGAGGCCTAGGTACTTGGTGAAAAGGGCCCCACCCCCTGGTTGGCAATCATTTCCGAGGTGGACCAAACTCTGCAATCATTACCAAGGGGGTCCGTTCACTTGAATGCTTCAGGGGTCCAGTCATGTACATGGGTGGCCCTGTCCTGGAAGGTCATTGTCATGCTCCATTGTCATGCTTTGTCCTTCTCCAACACACCTGCTGGTAATTTTCAAGTGAACCCAAATTAACTTTAACTGTTTCAGGTGTGTTTGATTAGATTTGGAAAAAGGTCACCCCCTAGGAGCAGGGTAAGACACCCCAGGTTGAGGGATACACAGGCATCCAGAAATAGAAAGACAGGGTTTAGGCATAGGGTAAGGAATATGGTGTGAACTCTTAAACCTGAATTCGTCCTGGCATGAGCTTTCTTCTGGCCATAGCAGCAGCACGATGAGACTCATACTCTACAAAGGCAAAGCCACGATTCTTCATCTTATCCGCTGCACTCGCGTACACGATCACATCCAGCACCCCCTCAGTCACCTTGGAAACTTCCTCCAGGATCTCCTCACGCTTCTTGGTTTTGGGAATTCCACCAATGAAGAGGCGGCAGTTATCTACACTACAGCAAACACCTAGCAACCTTCCTGGACGAATTTCGTAGTTATTGAGTTCTCGAACAGCTCGCTTAGCCTCGTGCTTCTGAGTGTACATAACAAATGCATAACCGCGGTTCTTCCCATCAAAATCCATCATCAGGCGCATCTCATAGATCCGTCCTACACTCTCAAATATTGGCACCAGCTCATCCTCGTAGACGTCACGTGGGATTTTACCAACAAAGATTTCACAGCCACGTTGGGGAGCAGGGCCTTGCCAGCCAGGTGGCGGGCCATATTTGCGCTGTCCATTTTCTTGCACCATTCCATAGCCAGTCCGCTCCATCAGTGACAAAAGTGCAGCTTCGTTGGGGGCCCCAGCCACACCCTCTGGGATGGAGCTGTGATGTTGAGGATGCCCTGAGGAGGCCTTAGAAGTGGAGGAAGGGCTAGAGTTATTCATAGCAATGGCAGAGGCGGAGTCTTCTGCTGTCATTTTGAAAAAAGCATCCAATCAGGATTGAAGTCTAAAAAGAGACAGAAAATTTCATTAGAAAATTTCATTAAATTTCAGTTGTCATTAGAAACGCTTTTTTGATATGTGTTTATATTGAAATGGGAATTCTACAATTAACTCAAGTGTAAAAACTGATCAGCTGAGTAGCATAGAAAACTGAATAAATCTCATCATGTTCAGATGCACCAGAGAGTTGTTAGGGATCCGGGGGCAATCAACAGAGGAAGTCAATACTTGACATTAATCATACGTTATACATAATATAATCATAATTTAATTGTTCAATTTGTTACATTACAAAATTTTAGAGAGTTAATGTGTTAATCTGGATCATGAAATATGTTATATTGTATATTCGACCAGACTCTGTGGCTGTTAGTTGGCTCTAGTCTGTAATTTAGCATTAACAGTTAGCCGGAACTTGATGCCCGGTTAGAGGGTAAGGTAGGTAGGTTGCTTAGCAATGAAACCATGGTTACACACGCAGAGCGTGCTGACCCACTCACAGCTTGAAACACACAATTCATTTCACAACTCAAACAGATACAAAAATACAATCACAAGCAAGAGCAATGGAAAACACATAAATTATAAACAGTGTAAAGGTTATTAATTAGTCATTTTCTCCAGGGATAAAGTTCAAATCTACAAATGAACAACTACAACACACACACACTCAGTGCTCAAGTTGGTACCTGGTGTTTTCATGTTAAGTTCCAAGAGGCTCATTGGAGCAGCATGTGACTGTGAGTGTGAGGTTGGAATAACAGGCAACTCAGCAGTACTAACCCAAATCTTTCTCACACACACATGCACAAACGCTTCCTCATTCACACACACACATACAGAAAATCAGAACATGTGTGGCTCAAGGCCAAGCTGAAACAGGAAGAAAAGCAGACTGACTAATTAAAAACCAAAAAGGACAGATCAACCAATAGGAGATATTTTAATCATAGTTCTGTGAATACAGTGTTTATATGACCTCTTACGCAAAGGTTCACGGTTCAGATTTGAGGAGACACTGGCATCACCAGCTCATAACCCTGTAACTAAAGGGTTAATTTTATGAAACTTGAAGTCAACATAAACTTAAAATTAAACATTTTTCTCTTTCCCAATGCATGTTCCCGGTCTAACTGTGCATGATAACACACACACAAAAAATTTGTTGTATTTTTTTCATCAAAATGTATAATTTGCTCCGCCTCTTAAACTAGGCTACTTTCCTTTTCAGAGGACATTACAAATTGCTCTTATTTTTCAACCTCTCCCCTCCATTGTACTGGCTCTATTCTGGTGTGTAACATCCACTTTTCACAATCCAATTAATTCCAGATAAATAAAATCAAGTCCTGTTGTACATATTTTTCTCATTGAATATCCAGTTACACATCAGATTACAAAAGCTAAATGGATTGTAAATGTTGACTTTACATAAATGCCGCTGCCCCATGACGAACATAACAGTACAGCTCAGCGACGCATAATAGTTGTGGAATGGACAGACTGTTTTATATTAGATTTATTAGAAACCTTTTTAGAAATCTTATTAAATGCTGGATAGACTCTGAGTGTGAGTTGAATGAAAGTGTGTGAATGAAAGATGATTCAGCAGAATTCAGGAGGAAGGAAAATGATGGAACTTTGCCAGAGATTGTGAAAGTAAATAGAGAAACTTAGAATAAGACAGTAATTCAGCAAAAGTAGCAAAAAGCAATATTAAGGTAAATCAGTAGATAATACACTCATATTAGCTACAATGCTTAACAGTTTATTGCGTATTATGAATTAGTTTATTAGTTAGAGTAATAATAAAGCATTTTCAATTTCTTTGTATCCAAATAAAAGGAACATTAATGACACCTATTAATTGAAATACATATTTAACATCAAGTTACCCTACCATGGTTTTTAGCCAAGGGTGTAGATTTGGCTTGAACATTGGTTGAACATGGGTTGTCCCCCATCCCCCCTGGGATCAACACCACTGTTCTTAGCAGGGTACTGTACACCATGACATGAAAGGGTTGGGTCTTTTATAAATTCACTGTATGTCCACCTCTTCAGACACTACTACACCACTGCCCTAAACCTTTCAAAATGTGTCTTTAAATGAGACCCCTGCATTCTTCTCCTTTCCTTGTGCTGTGTCTCGCTGTTTCTGAACGCAAGAACGCGTCCTGTGTGAACGGCCCTTTAGGCTGTCATGTGTTTCTGGAAGTGAGACTTTTTGGAAGTTTCCTTGTTCCGTACAGAGATACAGAAAACATCAGGAAGTGAAAATCAGTGGTATGAGAGGGAGGGAGTAGACGGGTCAAGTGATATAAATGAAAGAAGGAATGAAAGAAGATAGAAACAGAGAGAGCAAGAGAAATAAGGGATCGACAGGGAGAGAAAAGTTTATTTATTTTCTAGCCAACATCTGATCTCCATATCTCATTGTACCTGCCTGGCAATGGTTGACCTTTACTCTGCATGTGTGTGTGTCTCTGTGTGTGTGTGTGTGTTTGTGCGCACTTGGTGCAAGGGAACCTGAGGCAGCAGCAGGTAGATGATTAACCAACACAAATCACTAGCTGCACACACACACGTATGCATGAATGTGCTCTTTTCAACAAGTCTTGAAAAAAAAAAGAACCTGGAATGATTTTAGATTGAATATAACATACATAAACTCATCTTTTTTTTATCATTTTATCATGCACATGTAAAATGGCAAACAAATGCTACTTCTTCCTGTACGAATGAAACAAGGGTATAAATATGGATATGGTCTAGCTGTCCAGGTGTGTGCTCATATTGACAGAATTATATCATATGTTTTGGGTCATTTAAGCTTATGAGTATCAAATTACAAGTTATATTAATAACGAATGATGGCTTGTCATTAAATGAAGTGTGTTAATAATCAAGGAAGAACTTTCTTGGAAAGAGTGAGAGATTTATACGTTATTGTCACCGTATGTGTTTATGTGTGTGTGTGTGTGTGTGTGTGTGTGTGTGTGTGTGTGTGTGTGTGTGATCACAAGATAATGGTTTGTCATTATTAAAGAGACTGATTGACACGTATCTGATCATTGACTTCTTTGACACCCGAGACAGTATGTGACAATCAGCACATATAAACTCACACACACAAGTGCACACACACACACACAAAGGAACACATACAGGCCTTTTGTGTGCAGACAGCTCAATTAGTATCTCTTGGGTGAAACTCCTTCAATCTTGGTGAAAGAAAAGAGTGAAATGTAGAAGACTAGAACAATGCCAAAGCTGGCCTCCAAGACAAGTCTACTATCCACAAACACACACACACACACACACACACACACACACACACACACACACAAACACCTGCTGTACAGAGCTGGGTCACTGTGGCTTAGAAAATGGATCAGAAAATAAAGCGCTGACATTTTGTATGATGGGACAAAGAGAGTGTGTATGGGGGGGGTGTTCTGTGAAATGGGGTGGAGTGCTGCTTTTGCAGTCATCAGTCATTTGCTGAGATTTGCAGCTAAATTTTTGTTTACATATTACATGTATGCGCATTTGTGCTCCAGTTTGATAAGATTGTAGATAGTAATGTGGTTACATACCTGTGGTGTGAATGAATAACTAGGTTGTGATTCTGACTCAGTAACATGAATTCATCCTTAAAAGTGTACACTCAAACACACACGCTCTTTGTCACACAAGGGTTATGTGTGTAAAGTGTAGGCAGAATTTGTTAATGTGCACTGAGTGTGTCTGTCTTTCTGCCCAGAGGAAAGATTGTATTGCTCAGAGGTGCTCTTTCATAGCTCAGGAGATCTCAGCAATATAACATTAAAGTATCAACTTTTTCTCAGAGGTTTCTCTTAAAATTTCTTAGTAGAAATAAAAATAGACACAAATGAGACAACCGTTGTTGACAAGATTACAGAGCTACAATTATTGCGGATTGCATAGCGCAGATAATGTAGTCTTGAAAAACATTTCATGAGAAATATCAAATTGAAATTGTTAGTGTTTGCAGACTTTGGTATCTTAGCAAATCCAGGCTCAGTTTAAAATATTGTTGAGCTCACTTTTACAACTCTAGAGTCTAGATTAAATTACTAGGGTCTTTCTTTTAGAAAAAAAAAAAATCTCCATTTGCTCTCCATTTATTCTCATTGCTGTCAAGGAGAAACAATTACACAATCTAGTCTCATAGAATGAACGTTACTATAACTACATTTTTGCAAACTGACTTTTACGTGCAGCGTTCAATGTTTTGCTGCAGTTTCCTGCAGAAATTAACACTAGAGGTGCTACAACAATGCTACAATGGCTGATTATGACTTTATAAACACTAATACTCACACACTGCTATATTATGATATCAAAACACTTTTACTATTACGCATCAATCAGAAAACAGCACATTTTAACGTTTGTATTACAGACCCACCTAAATTTACACATTTATTCCACCGTGACTAGCTTCTGCAGTAGGTCACCTGATAGAGTAATGGACTGTAGACTTGGCAGGCCACAGTTTGATCCCAGCCAAACAAGCAAGCTGACACATTAGACAAAAGTGTCGAAGAAGCGACACAAAATTATGTGTTTGCTTCAGAAAATTTGCTTTTCATGTCACATTTGCTTTTTACACACTATCAGGTAGGTTTAGGGGTTGGTTTAGGGTGAGGATGTATGTTTTGTTTACCTCTCATTTGCCTTTAGGACACTATAGGTTAGAGTTAGGTTAAAGTTTTAGGTTAGGGAGGTACGTTTTACTTATTTAAAATCTCCATCTAAACTCCACCTTAAAAACCATTTCACTCACTTTTGTCGTCCCCTCGCTGGACACTTCACTAGGAAATTGCAGCGAAACGTGTAATGAAGCACGTAATTTCATTTATTAAAACTGATCACGCAGGAAATCAAGATGTAGCGAATTTACTTGCAAATTAAAAGCAATTTTTTGCATTTTCACTCCATTGATGGTTAGGGTTGGGGTTGGGGTTAGGGCATGTGGTTAGTAAAATACGCATTCCTGTTGACTGGATTACATAATTTACAACTGAAAATGCAACTCGTTAGTTGGGTGCATTAAGGTAGTACACCAGACTGTACTTCTATGCCCCACAGCCTCATTTTCAATCGTGGAAAATTAAATATGGCGTCTACCTGACTAAGGGCAGCTCTTTAGCCATGCCAAGAGCTCTTCAAACAATATACACCCCACAGAGCAACTAAGAGACCAAAGAAAGCACTCACTCATGCACACAACCTCTTGAGCGAGTGTAAGAGAGAGCGAGTTGGTCTGAATGTTGGGGTGTCAGCAAGGTTTAGATTAACTCCATTTATGATCAGTGTCCATACACAGTAGCCAGCGTATTAAGAGTCAACGTTTGTTGCCGTGCCAACAAATAATCTGGTGGGTTAATGTGTATTGCTAAAGAGAACTTTTAAAAAGGCTCATACAGTATTAAGTCAACCACTCACATGACAAAAAGCAAAAAGTGCAGAACTTTGTCTTCTTCTCAGTGACTAAGCAAAAACTTGCGCTTGTATAATGTCATCCAATAATTATTAAACCTCATCTCTGACAAACTTTGACCCTTGTGGCACCTTGTGATCACTGCAAAGATCATTAACATTACCTCAATCAAAATGAGAATCCACAATTCTCTACAGTTTAACACTCTCTGAACTAACTAAACAAAAATACACAAGAATCAATCTTGTATATACATCTTTCATCAAAATTTTTACTGACTGTTGATTGTCACTTTGCACACTGTGCACTTTTTGACATCTTCACTGTGAAATAAACCGTTCCCTTATGAAGACTGCTGGATCAAAGAATACACCTCCAGTTTCAGTGAAAGTTCATTTGTCACAATAATAATCAATCTGAAATGCTGAACGAGCAGATTGGCAGAACTTTGAATGTGAACCTCACGAAACCTGTCAAGAGCATGTCTGGGCTCATTTTTCACCTCAAAATCAAACCTGATTTTAAACCTTCCAATTCTGATTACTCTATAATGCAAAAAGAAGAAGAAATTCACTCAATGCTGTATTTAATGAGAATCAACTTGATAATAATGGAAATAATAATTTTTTTTTTTTTTTTTTTTAAACTCAAATGTACACAATTAGGACATATTGTGGTCATTATAATTTTGGGGGCTTGTCATGAATAACATTTCACAATGCAAAAAAAATCATAATTGTTCTAAATAATAAAAATAAAAAAAATCCTGGACGTGGTTTTGTGCGATTCACCTCTGTGCACACCAGTAACAACAGTATTACAAGTGCTACAAGTGCTCACTTCTGAAGATAATTTGAAGATATTATCTGCATTGAAAATGGAAAAATCGGGGCCTGGGTAGCTCAGTGGTAAAATACGCTGGCTACCACCCCTGGAGTTCGCTAGTTCAAATCCCAGGGCGTGCTGAGTAACCAGGCTTCCTAAGCAACCAAACTGGCCTGGCTGCTAGGGAGGGTAGAGTCACATGGGGTAACCTCCTCGTGGTCGCTATAATGTGGTTCGTTCTCGGTGGGGCGCGTGGTGAGTTTAGTGTGGATGCCACGGTGGATGGCATGAAGCCTCCACACACACTATATCTCTGTGGCAACGTGCTCAACAAGCCACATGATAAGATGCGCAGGTTGGCAGTCTCAAATGCAGAGGCAACCTGGATTCGTCCTCCACCACCCGGATTGAGGCAAATCACTACACAACCACAAGGACTTAAAAGCACATTGGGAATTGGGCATTCCAAATTAGGGAGAAAAGGGGAAAAATCCAAAAAAAAAAAAAAGAAAATGGAAAAATCTGGATCACAGGAGATCAGTCACAAAAAGATATTATATAAAGAACTCATTACAGTTTCTTAAAGGGATAGTTCACCCAAAAATTAAAAATCTCTCATAATTTACTCATCCTTATGCCACACCCATCCCAGATGTGTATGACTGTCTTTCATCTGCTGAACTCAAATGAAGATTTTTAGAAGAATTACTCAGCTCTTTTGGTCCATACAATACAAGTGAATGGGTGCCAGAATTCTGAAGCTACAAAAATCACATAAGTCAGCATAAAAATAATCCATACGACTCCAGTGGTTAAATCAATGTCTTCAGAAGTGATATGATAGGTGTTGGTGAGAAACAGATCACTTTTACATTCTTCTTCTTGTGTTTTTGGTGATTCACATTATTCATGCATATCGCCCCCTACTGGGCAGGAAGAAGAATTTCAAGCAGAAATTATTTAAATATTGATCTGTTTTTCACCCGTACCTATCTTATTACTTCGGAAAATTTGGATTAAAACACTGGAGTCGTATGGATAACTTTTATGATGCTTTTATGTGCTTTTTGGAGTGTCAATATTTTGGCACCCATTCACTTGCATTGTATGGACCTACAGAGCTGATATATTCTTCTAAAAATTACAATTTGTGTTCTACAGAATAAGAAAGTCATACACATCTGGGATGGCATGAGGGTGAGTAAATGATGCAAGAACTGTCATTTTGGGTGAACTAACACTTTAATACAGAAAACGACAGTTAAACAACAGCAGACAGAGAGTATGTGGACATGGTGACCACCTTACCCACAAGACAGTTCTCAATTCCTGTAATCCTCAGTTTCAATTCCCTATGAAAACAGGCTACAGTAAAACATTTAGCCAGCCACTGATATGACAAGCATACAATAATGTTGTTCTCACGACTTAGAAACTAGTCAAAAACACAAAAGCAAGATTTTCTTGACAGGCACTAAATTAAAAAGCCCTAACAATCAATAACAAAACAGGAAGAAGGAAGTGAGAAAAATAAAGTGATTACGGTCAAGTGAATACACACTCAGTCAAACACAAACCCACTTATTAATCACAATGTGTATACTATGTACCTGTTACACACAATCCTCTGGCTCACACATTCATAGAGCGCTGGGACGAGTTGCAAACGCTGATGACTTCTTGACGTTTCTTATCTTCTAGTTTGAATTCTTCACTCCTGCTGTTAATCTACTTTCTGCAACACAATGTGACGAGGCCTGATCAAACATTACCACTGATACAGACCCACAAATACACACACAGCTGATGATCTGTTCAAAATACCTCAAGAAAGAACACTGGTAGCTGAGCATCGATGGCTCATCACTTTCTCTTGTGTTATATCAATGCATGGAGAATACCACCGACATACAGATACCTCTGCCATTGATTGAGAAAATATGGGAACTGATAACAGTAACACGCACAGGTCTGGGCCCACCCCAACAGCAAACATAGGAGGCTGAAGGAGTCGAGTCCAAAGACCAACAACCAATGTAGCGCACAATAACCCACAACTGCCTTTTATGCTATGTTATGCTCACTTGCATAAACACACAATGCCGCTAGCCAGATTACAGCACAGTCT
Source organism: Myxocyprinus asiaticus (assembly GCF_019703515.2). Classification (NCBI taxonomy): domain Eukaryota; kingdom Metazoa; phylum Chordata; class Actinopteri; order Cypriniformes; family Catostomidae; genus Myxocyprinus; species Myxocyprinus asiaticus. The sequence continues at coordinate 5,648,690 of NC_059351.1, read as the reverse complement.
ACTGTCATTTTAACATATGTCTGTGTTTTTTTGTGGAATTGACACTTCAATATGCCTACCATATGGTAAGCGAATGGATTTCTTCCCTCTTTAAAGTTCGCCTGAAGGTCACTGAAGGTCATAACAACATCGACATTTTGAAAAAGGACAGTTTTTAAAAAACAAAAACAAAGATGAAAACAGTCCACAAAAATTTGATTTTTGGAGTAAAACAAGAGCCTGAACTAACAGACTTCTCACAAACAGAAAATACAGTTACTCGAGCAGGGCAAAAACCCAGATGTTACCTGCCTCTTCAGGTGAATGAATGTGTATCCGAGTGGCACTGTAGCTGCAGTGTGTATTGTGATGTGGTTTCACTCACACACAGTCAAACACACACTCTCTCTCAGGCCTTCTCTCTGTCTGGTGTCAGTGGTTACCCTCTTTCTCTCTCATACACATACACACACACACACAGCCGGTGGGGTAGAGGAGCAGATAGTGTGATTCGAGGTGCTGTAGGTAGAAGTGTGTTTACTCAGTGCCTGTGAGGGGTGGGGCAGAGCAAAGGTGCCCCCTCCTACACCTCTCTCCTACTAGCTCTCTCTCTCTCTGTCAGTCTTATTATTTCTTTCTCCTTTTCCCTGTCACACCCAAGAAGACTTCTTTCCTGCTTTTCTAAGAGCAAATGAGAGGGAGATATGTCTGTACGGTGCGTGACTGTGTGTAATGGTCTGTGAATGAGATTGTCCATTGACTGCAGAAAAGTTCGTCACAGATGGCAACTGACTGAAAAATAGTCAACTTGTCTGTTCTGATTTGAGATCAGTTTCCTGAATTTCTGCATTCTAAAACATTTAAAGATGTAGAGAGACAGTGTTTGAAATTAAGCAAACGTCGGCAACACTCAAACCTGTAAACGGCTGTAAAATGTCATTCCAGTTCCTAAGAAACAGGTACTTACATGTTACAGTATGTTTTACGTCGCTTTAGTTACAAAGATAAGGTGGAAATCACAATTGATTTCACAAGGGTGTGTGTTTGCGTTTGTGCTTGTGTGTGTGTGAATATTACAAAAAAAATAATTAAAAAATCTATTTATAACAAGTAGTGTAAAAAAATAGAGAACGCCAGAAATACTATCATCCATCTCAAAAGATGCCACCAGACAAAAGATACAACCGAAACATGCAGTTATCATTCCACACAAGACAAAGTGTACACAACACCACAACATTTTCTCCACCTTCCATTCACACAAATAAACACACAAGCCTGAATCGCAAAATCACACACAATCACATACAGTAAGTGGGTAGTTAACATGACTTGTCAAATAGTGAAAGTAGTCATACTTATTTTAAACAAAAAAAATTTTTTTAATTCTTGTATAATTAACATACATGCAGCTTTTATGACCTCATATTAATTAAAAACTACACTGAATTTCTGCAAAGGGCTCAACAATTCTACTGGTCAGACTCATATTTTTCCTTTCCCTTCCAACGTTTTCACTGGCCCTGACATAAATGAATTGCTATTTTTAGCAACACATTTTTATTTGTGTCACAAAAAATATATTTATATATTTTATTCAACCTTAAACATCTTAAAAAAAAAAAAATTATTTATGAAAATTTTATATGCTGTATATACAACAATATATATACAGTATATATATATATATATATATATATATATATATATATATATATATATATATATAGATAGATAGATAGATAGATAGATAGATAGATAGATATAGATATAGTAGTGGCCAAAAATATTGGCACCCTTGGTAAATATGAGCAAAGAAGGCTGTGAAAAAAAATCTGCATTGTTTATCCTTTTGATCTTTCATTCAAAAAAATCACAAAAATCTAAACTTTAGAGGGGAAATATCTCATTATTAAATAAATATTTTTCTCCACAATTACTGGCACCCCTAGAAATTCTTATGAGTAAAATATATCTGAAATATATTCCCATTCATATTTAAAAAAAATTTTGTGCACCTGGGTGACTAGGAACATGAAATTGTTCAGCCACGACTTCCTGTTTCACAGGGGTATAAATATGAGGTAACACACTGGCCAAATTCCCTTAGGTTGTGTCTCGTTTGGAAGGATGCATCCTCCGAAGGTCGCATTTGTCGGCCACATACGTCACCGAGGCTGTCTCCTTTCATAAAAGCGAGTAGGACACTTTAAATGCAGCATTCGAATGCAACCTTCTTTCACGGGAATTCGGAGGATGCATGAGGTGTACCCTTCGTGGGCACTCACAACCCACAATTCTTTGCTTCCACGGAAATGTCTAAAACAAATTACGCCAATTTGCCCGTAAAAATGATGTTCAAACGCAAGGAATGTAAATTCCCAAGTTGAGTACCTCAGTAGATGGGTGCAGAGTATATAATATGTATAACTGTATTAATATATAATTAAAATAAAGTATTAGACTAAAAGTACACCTGTAAAATCTATTTTCTTTTCTCTTTACATCATTATAACTCTCCTAAAATCTACCTCATGCATTCCCTTCCAGAGGGACTTTGTTACCTTCTCAATCAAAGTGCTCGCGCTTGTTAAAGAGTGGCGTGCTGTCATAGCAACCATGTTATGTTACGTTTCCGTTTGTCCTACAAAGGCCGTCTCGTTTAAACGAGGCTTGTTTAAAGGAGGACTCTCGGTATACTGCAGCCTTCAAAGGACACATCCTACCTAGCATGCAGCCTTCCAAATGAGACATAGCCTTTATCATCAATCACAGTGGGTTAGACTAAAGAATATAGTTCTGATGTGCAGCAAAAGGTTGTTGAGCTTCACAAAATGGGAAGTGGCTAAAAGAAAATAGCTAAATCATTGAAAATGCCCATTTCCACCATCAGGGCAATAATTAACAAGTTCCAATCAACTGGAGATCTTAAGAATCAGCATGTAAAAGGACATGTGGCTATACTGTCTCCACGTACAGTGAGGAGGATGGTTCAAGTGGCCAAAGAATCTCCAAGGATCACAGCTGGAGAATTGCAGAAATTAGTTGGGTCTTGGGATCAGAAAGTCTAAAAAAAAACAAAAACAAAATATCAGGCATCACCTACATCACCACAAGTTGTTTAGGAGGGTTTCAAGAAAAAGGCCTCTGCTCTCATCCAACAACAAACTCAAGTGTCTTCAGTTTGCCAGACACTACTGGAACTTCAAATGCGACGGGGTTCTATAGTCAGATGAAAAAAAAAGAGCTTTTTGGCAGCAAACACCAGAGATGGGTTTGGCGCACACAGAGATAAAGAAGTACCCAATGCCCACGGTTAAATGTGGAGCTGGATCTTTAATGTTGTGGAGCTGTTTTTCTGCCAGAGGTCCTGGACATCTTGTTCAGACACATGGCATCACTGACTTTATCAAATACCAACAGATCAAAAATAAATAACCTGGCTGCCTCTGCCAGAAAGCTGACAATGGGCCCTGGTTGGATCTTCCAGCAGGACAATGATCCAAAACCAAATCAAAATCAACACAAAAATGGTTCACTGACCACAAAATCAAGGTTCTGCCATGGTCATCCTAGTCCCCTGACCTGAACCCCATATCAAATTTGTGGGGTGAACTGAAGAGGAGAGTCCACCAACATGGACCTCTGAATTTAAAAGATTTATAGAGATTCTGTATGGAGGAATGGTCTCAGATCCCTTGCCAGGTGTTCTCCAACCTGAGGCATTATAAGAGAAGACTCAGAGCTGTTATCTTGGCAAAGGGAGGTTGCAAAAAGTATTGAATAAAAGGGTGCCAATAATTATGGCCAATGCATTTTGGAGAAAAATATTTATTTAATAATGAGATATTTCCCCTGTTTCAATTGTTTTACTTCAATTAAAAGTTAGATTTTTGTGATTTTTTTAATGAAAGCTCAAAAGGATAAACAATGCAGATTTACCAAGGGTGGCAATATTTTTGTCCACAACTGTATTTATATATATATATATATATATATATATATATATATATATATATATATATATATATACACACACACACACACACACACACACACACACACACACACACACACACACACTGATCAGCCACAACATTAAAACCACTGACAACTGAATAACATTGATTATATCGTTACAATGGCAACTGTCAAGGGCTGGGATATATTAGGCAGCAAGTGAACAATCAGTTCTGAAGCAGGAAACAATGTGTTAGAAGCAGGAAAAATGGGCAAGTTTAAGGATCTGAAGGACTTTTACAAGGGCCAAATTGTGATGGCAAGATGACTGGGTCAGAGTTTCTCCAAAATGGCAGGTCTTGTGGGGTGTTCCCAGTATGCAGTGGTTAGTACCTACCAAAAGTAGTCCAAGGAAGGACAACTGGTGAACCGGCAACAGGGTCATGGGCGCCCAAGGTTCACTGATGCGCGTGTGGAGTGAAGGCTAGCCCGTCTGGTCCGATCCCGCAGAAGAGCTACTACAACACAAATTGCTGAAAAAACGTAATGCTGGCCATGATAGAAAGGTGTCAGAACACACAGTGCATTACAGCTTGCTGCGTATGGGGCTGTGTAGCTGCAGACTGGTCAGAGTGCCCATGCTGACCCCTGTCCACTGCCAAAAGCGCCTACAATGGGCACGTGAGCATCATAACTGGACCATGGAGCAATGGAAGAAGGTGGCCTAGTCTGATGAATCACATTTTCTTTTAGATCATGTGGACGGCCGGGTGCATGTGCATCGTTTACCTGAGGAAGAGATGGCAGCAGGATGCACAATGAGAAAAAGACAGGCCGGCAGAGGCAGTGTGATGCTCTGGGCAATGTTCTGCTGGGAATCCTTGGGTCCTGCCATTCATGTCGCTTTGGTACTTTGACACGTACCACCTACCTAAAGATTGTTGCAGACCACGTACACCCCTTCATGGCAACAGTATTCCCTGATGGCAGTGGCCTCTTTCAGCAGGCTAATGCACCCTTCCACACTGCAAAAATTGTTCAGGAGTGGTTTCAGGAACATGACAAAGAGTTCAAGTTGTTGACTTGGCCTCCAAATTCCCCAGATCTCAATCCGATTGAGTATCTATGGGATGTGCTGGACCAACAAGTCTGATCCTTGGAGGCCCCACCTCGCAACTTACAGGACTTAAAGGATCTGCTGCTAACGTCTTGGTGCCAGATACCACAGCACACCTTCAGACGTCTTGTGGAGTCAATGCCTCAACGGTTCAGAGCTGTTTTGGTGGCATGATATTAGGCAGGTGGTTTTAATGTTGTGGCTGATCAGTGTATATTATATATATAAACTCAGCAAAAAAAGAAACGTCCCTTTTTCAGGACACTGTATTTTAAAGATAATTTTGTACAAATCCAAATAACTTTACAGATCTTCATTGTAAAGGGTTTAAACAATGTTTTCCATGCTTGTTCAATGAACCATAAACAATTAATGAACATGCACCTGTGGAACGGTTGTTAAGACACTAACAGCTTACAGATGGTAGGCAATTAAGGTCACAGTTATAAAAACTTAGGACACTAAAGAGACCTTTCTACTGACTCCAAAACACCAAAAGAAAGATTCCCAGGGTCCCTGCTCATCTACGTGAACATGCCTTAGGCATGCTGCATGGAGGCATGAGGACTGCAGATGTAGCCAGGGCAATAAATTGCAATGTCCGTACTGTGAGACACCTAAGACAATGCTACAGGGAGACAGGAAGGACAGCTGATCATCCTCGTAGTGGCAGACCACGTGTAACAACACCTGCACAGGATCGGTACATCCGAATACCACACCTGCGGGACAGGTACAGGATGGCAACAACAACTGCCTGAGTCACACCAGGAACGCACAATCCCTCCATCAGTGCTCAGACTGTCCGCAATAGGTTGAGAGAGGCTGGACTGAAGGCTTGTAGGCCTGTTGTAAGGCAGGTCCTTACCAGACATCACCAGCAACAACATCGCCTATGGGCACAAACCCACCTTCGCTGGACCAGACAGGACAGGCAGGACTCTTCACTGACGAGTCACGGTTTTGTGTCACTAGGTGTGATTGTTGGACTTGCATTTATCGTCGAAGGAATGAGCATTACACCGAGACCTGTATTCTGTAGCGGGATCGATTTGGAGGTGGAGGGTCCGTCATGGTCTCGGGCGGTGTGTCACAGCATTATCGGACTGAGCTTGTTGTCATTGCAGGCAATCTCAACGCTGTGTAACAGGAAAGACATCCTCCTCCCTCATGTGGTACCCTTCCTGCAGGCTCATCCTGAATTGACCCACCAGCCTGACAATGCCACCAGCCATACTGCTCGTTCTGTGCGTCATTTCCTGCAAGACAGGAATGTCAGTGTTCTGCCATGGCCAGTGAAGAGCCCGGATCTCAATCCCATTGAGCACCTCTGGGACCTGTTGAATCGGAGGGTGAGGGCTAGAGCCATTCCCCCCAGAAATGTCCGGGAACTTGCAAGTGCCTTGGTGGAAGAGTGGGGTAACATCTCACAGCAAGAACTGGCAAATCAGGTGCAGTCGATGAGGAGGAGATGCACTGCAGTACTTAATGCAGCTGGTGGCCACACAAGATACTGACTGTTACTTTTGATTTTGACCCCCCTTTGTTCCGGGACACATTATTCCATTTCTGTTAGTCACATGTCTGTGAAACTTGTTCAGTTTATGTCTTAGTTGTTGAATCTTTTTATGTTTATACAAATATTTACACGTTAAGTTTGCTGAAATTAAAAGCAGTTGAAAGTGAGAGGACATTTATTTTTTTGCTGAGTGTATATATATTTGTCATTTTTTCTACAATAAAACATTTTACCTCTGAAGAAGTGAATAAAACGTTTTGAAAATGTTTATATCACGTACACTCACATGAGATGAAAACTCCAGTCAAATCGGCAGCCTAATAAAAGCTGTTTTATTTTACATAGAGTTGGTCTGCATCTTGGGGGCCACCATGTTAAGATCACATGACCAGCCAAATACTACTCATTTTATCTTGGTAGCCCCCCTTATTCTCAGATTAATTTTTAAATTAATCATGGCTAACTGTGAATAGCGCATTTCTAAAATGACATTAGTAATCGAAGGCAACAGCTTTTGCATGATGCTGCATAAATGCATCTAGTTATCAGTATACATTAAGTCCAAGATAACTGCCATATCAGCCACCAGAGCATAAACAAAAAATACTGAGTGCACCTTTAAATCCATTCGCAACAACAGTTAAATACATCACAGAAATCTAAATGTTTAAGTGTATGAGACATAAAAAAAACTAGGGCTGTCAATTAATGTGTTCATTTAGTGTGATTAATTGTATGAAAAATAATGTGTTAAAAAAATTAAGCAATTAATTATGCCCCCTGCCTGATCAGTATGTAAATTCCATTATAAACTGTGCTATTTTTGCGTTCCACAGCCAGTAGGGGGCAGTCAGCGCAGCCTCAGCTTGGGGCTGTACCAAGTGGGCAATATAGACAACAAGCCTTGTCAAACCATCGAGAACAGGCAGGCCACACAAAATGAAAAGGAGCTGTTCAAACTACTTTTTACTTGACGCAGCATCTTAATCGTGACAGGTAATACATGATGCAACCAAAACTAGATGAGATCTAATGCATGTGTACATGCTACATAGACAAACATTTGAAATGGATCAGATGGCTCAAGTCCTATGATGAACTCAAATGAAAATGGATTTCTGTCTAAAGTAGGCCAATAATAGGCATATGTTCAATGATATGGAAATAAAACAAACAATATATTGACTTCTAAAGCCACTTTTTGTATTGTCTAATCAATGCTTTGTTCATCTGGCACAATAACGTAATGTATTTAAATGATCTGAATGAATATATTTATATATATATATATTGTGTTTATAATTGTTTAAATTACTATATACTGTATTATCTTTGTTTGGGAGCCTTTTTCAGGAAATATATAGCCTATGTGATAAATTCAATTATTTAATCTGCGCATCACATAATTAATTTGATTAAAACTTTTAATTAATTCACAGCCTAGTGACAGTTCCTTCAACAGGCCTTAAACACTCCCACACCTGCCCAGGGCCATCCATATTTTTAGGCCCTGTTGGACTTTTAAAAATGTATTTGTTACAATACAAGTCTATTTAAATAAACTACTAATTAAGCTTAAAGGTGATTAAAAATTGTGATTAAAAACTTAAAATAGCACTTAAAATATAAAAAATCCCTTATTCATAAATGTACATTTTAACCTAAAATCTTGGAAAGTTTATGGACGTGTTATTTGTCAACTACCCAAGTACATTTGTGCAGAGTCACTGGGATGTTCAGCTATAACTACAGAACAGCATTGGGGTGAGATGGGGTAGGGGGGGCGAGTGAAGTGCGATGGGGTACGTACATAAACAAGAAATGATGGCGCACTTAATGGGCAAAACCATTTCTGTTTTAGGTGGTTGGCTGATCACATGAATCCTCAGTTAGCCATACAGAATAAATAACACACATGCAGGAGTGGCAAACCAATTGGATGGATTTCTCAACAATTGTCTACAGCAGTTAAAGCTCAATCAGCATGTAAGCGAGATTACATTAATATGTGTTGTGACACTCCAGAAGTTTCTCCAGCGCACCTTCTAAGAATACACTAGTGACCTTACTCTCTTAAAATGCAACCAAGATGCAAAATAACACCATGAGTGATTATCTTCTAATCATTGACAATGTCATAAACCCTGAGCACATGATGCATTATGGGTAAGCCATAAAGAAGGGTGAGGCTGTGTAGAGAGTCAACATGCCATGAGAGGGTGCAAAGTCTGCCTTTACTGTGTTATTGGCACCCATCTTACAACTATATATATATATATATATATATATACTATATATATACAGTATATAAAACTTCTCCTTTACTGATTTCAGGCCTGATTCCATCTGTTCTTCCTTAGGCTGGAGGGATGAGGGGGGTTTGTTTGTGTCACAGAAAAAGGAGTCACAGAGACTTGGATGTGCATGAATGATATTTATTAACTATGAAGCCTCAGGGGACAGGGAATAGTGAAGTGTGTGTGTATAAGGGAGTAAGGGGTGATAAAGAAAGAGTGTGTAAGTGCGTTTTAGTTTGCACACATTGCGTCACACATTACTGGTAGAGATAACTGGAAAATCAGGTTTAACTCAAACTTTAACATTGTACGAATATATGAATAGACTATGTACACAGACACAGACACACATACAGACATGCGCACACTGCTCACTATAACTTTATGCTAGGAAGGCATCTGACCTACAGTATATCTACTTTGAGTCAAGGTCATCTGATGGTGACTGATTGTGGGTTGGTGGCTCAACTGCTCCAGTGCTTTTAATATCTCCAGACATGTAAGAGCCCCTCTAGTGTTTACAACAGAAGTCCATTATTGGCCTGAAATTTCTTTGCATTTGTGCTCAAAACAGCTTAGAAGAGGTGCACTTAGTCATTTTTGGCTAATTATAAAAAGTTGTACACATAAAGAAATGAATAGTATTTTTAACTTGAACACTCACATGAGATGAGGACTCCAGTAATATTAGTCTTATAGAAAAAGCTGTTCAATTCTTCCTGGAGTTGGGTGCAGCCTCATGGGTGTTGCCATTATGGAGATCACATGACGAGTGCAATACTGATAATTTTATCTTGGTAATCCCCCTATTTTTTAAACATTTTGATTGAGCAATAAATAAATCATGCACCCACAAATACGCCTACTAATTGAGTATTTCTAATATGTTGTTGGTACCATCAATAGGTGTCAGTATCAAGTTAAAAACCTCCATTAAAAGTTTGTATCAGCCACAAAAAAAAAAAAAAAGTGCACACTTAATGACACCCTGTACTAATCAGACACGACAAGTTTCTGCTGACAGGTAATTTGTATGCCCACACCGAAAGCAACAATACTGTGTTGCACCACACAATCACAGCCAATCAGAACATATTTGATGTTTATGCTGCCTTAGGAATAATCCTACTTCCCACTCTGAAGTCGTAATTATGAGTATGTCACGTTCAAATGCTTTGTAGTCAGAGAGAACAGGAAACATAGAGAACGGTAGGTTAGTTGTTTCATATTTCTTGGGGAACTCTTATTTTGACATCGTAATACATATACATTCTAATTTATCTGTGTAAAAATGTACAATAGGCATCAAATGGTTATTTATATGCATAACTGTTTAGGACCGAAATTGCAAGCGATAACAAGGTAGCTGCTTTTGAAAATAAATGTATAAAACCTAACCTATCATTCACCACAGAAACTGTACTTTCCTCTGCCATGTTGAAAGTTCTCCTCCCAAGTCAGAAACTAGGATATCAAAATGATCTCAAAAGGGTTTTCTCAGAGGGGGCATGTGTTTACGATAATTCCAACAGCACGTGAAGGCAGCATTAATATACAATTATGTGGAGTGGGATTTTGGACCAATGAGATTTCACTGTGGGAGGGGTTAACCAGCAAAGCAATGGAAATGGATGGACAAAATGGACAAAACTGAAAATGGACGGTTGGCTTAAGACAAAAAAATAAATAAATCAGATTTATATGGAAAGAGCTCTTACTGCAAGTCACTTTATCGTGTTGCACCTGGTTAGGACATGATGTAGCGGGATGTTCACACTGACAGCGATTTAAAGAATTTAAATTCAGTCATTTTTTACTTACCCTAATGTCGTCTCACACCCATATAACTTTTTTTCTTCTGTTGACCACAAAGAGTGAATTTTTTAAAAGTTTTCACAGGGTTTATTTACCATAATGTTAGTGAACTATGACTCTGGTTTTTCGAACTCGAGAAAGGACAAAAATAACAACATAAAACCACAAAAAAAATGTCATCGATATGACCAGTACCGCCGCTCCCTATACGCATATATTACACAGTCTGCGTAGGCACCATCTTACCAAGGGGGGCACCAGAAACTCCACCGGCTTCCTTTCCCTGCACATTATACATTATTCAAGAACCCGATAGCTGTCGCGAAACACAGACGATCGCCTCGCAGCTCACACCACCTAAGATTATCGCCTTAAGTCGTTATTCACGATCAAATCATATTAATAAAGTAAAGTGCTTAAATCAAATATGGAGGCTACATTGATGACATCAAATCTCACTGGTTCTCATCACGTCTCGTGACCATATGTGCAACATGACAGTCATATTTGATTTAAGCATTTTACTTTACTTTCGCTGTACTGTTGGTAGCGAGGTGTTCCTACTCGACTACTACTGTATATCATGTTAGCTTCACTGTCTGCACTCCCATTGGTAGTTGTCACATCATGTCACTGCTCATTTGCTTAAAGTTGAACTCAATGTCGTCTAAAATCACTAACTCTTATTAAAATTGAATGACTTCCGTTCACTTTGTTGCTGAAAATCACAATATGTGTGAACTACACTTACAGGTGCACTCAGTAGATTTTTTCCACATTAAAAAATTTTACTCCTAAAGAAATTAATAGTAATTTTGAAACATTGTTTCAAAAATGTAAAATTATGACCACTCACATGAGATGAGGACTCTAGTCATATCAGTAACCTTATAAAAGCTGTTTTATTCTACATGGGGTGCCCTCGTGGAGGCTGCCATTTTAGAATCACATGACCAGCTGAATACTACTTGCTTAATCTCAGTAACCATCTTGTTTTCGGACACTTTCACTCTTGGATTAAATTAAGCATGGCTGATTGTGAATAGTGAATTTCTACAATGGCATCTAACTGAAAACTAATGATTTTGAATGATGCTGCATCCACACCACTAGGTATCACTGTAAGTCCAAGATGACAAGAGCAAAAAGTTACTGAGTGCACCTTTAAGACTTCAAGTAATTTTTTTTTTTTTCAGTTGCACATTGGTTCAGTAGTCCAGTCTTTACTTAGGGCTGGGGTGTACTTACATTATTTGAGTAACTTGGAACAGAAATGGAAACAGTTGCATGTGAGTGTGTGAGTGTCTTCAGTATCAATGTATAAGGGACAAGATGTTTTGAACAGTTACTTAAAAAAAAGAAATGTGCTAGGGACCATTGTGTTCTCTCTGATTCTCTAACTGCACAAACAGACACGTACTGTACACACAATGAAGCAGGAAGGATTTATATATCAAAATGAGACCAGCGCTGTAGTAATTGGTGTGTAAATAATATTTCCAATGCTCCTTTGCTCTGTTTGTGAGGTTCAGTGGACGGGGGCCTATTATTATTCACTACAACAGAGGACAGAAGAAAAGGGGGAAGAGAAAAGTGTGTAATGAAGCGGCATAAAAGCATTAGTGAGAACGAAAGAGAAATTGAGCGACTTGATTTGGACATACAGAACCTGTGTCTATAAGGAGTTGGGTGTGTGTGTGTGTGTGTGTGTGTGTGTGTGTGTGTGGCACACGGTGGGATATCCCAAATTAAGTATTTGGTCTAAAAGAGCTCCACCCCTCAGAAGTCACTATTAATCAAACTACCTGGAGGAGAACCACAGACACACACACACACACACACACACACACACACACACACACACACAGCTCTTGTAGCCTCTCTATAGAGACAGACAGTGGAAGAATGCATTCATTGTGGAGTGCAGGTATTTGGTGTGTGTTAGGGATAGAGATGGAAAGAAAAGCAGAAGGGAGAGCGAGGAGATACTGTTTCACACACACACACACACACACACACTGTTCTCCAGATGTCTGTCAGGGTTAAAGTCATGTTGAGGAGGTCACATGATCAGTCATATGACTTTAAGAACAAAGAACGAGAGGTGAGCTGTCTTGCTCTCTCTCCCTCGCCATCGCTGATAGTAGCCTATGTCTACAAGACATAAAGAAAACTGACGAGTGCTAAAGGATGGACGAATAAGCAGTGTGTGTCTATAGTTTGTGGACAAAATTATCCCCAAAGTAAGCTAAATCTGACAAAACTGGCCTTTGGAGACATTTGGGGATGTCCTCAATTGGCATTCAATTAATAAATGAACCAAATTATTATTATTTTAACTCAAGAAATGAAGAAAGCCAGGGGCCTGGGTAGCTCAGCGAGTATTGACACTGACTACCACCCCTGGAGTCGCGAGTTCGAATCCAGGGTGTGATGAGTGACTCCAGCCAGGTCTCCTAAGCAACTAAATTGGCCCGGTTGCTAGGGAGGGTAGAGTCACATGGGATAACCTCCTCGTGGTAGCAATTAGTGGTTCTTGCTCTCAGTGGGGCGCGTGGTAAGTTGTGCGTGGATCGTGGAGAGTAGCATGAGCCTCCACATGCTGTGAGTCTCCGAGGTGTCATGCACAACGAGCTACGTGATAAGATGCGCAGATTGAGGAGCGGAGGCAACTGAGACTTATCCTCTGCCACCCGGATTGAGGTGAGTAACCACGCCACGACGAGGACCTACTAAGTAGTGGGAATTGGACATTCCAAATTGGGGAGAAAAGGGGGATAAAAAAAAGGACAAATGAAATGCAGAAAGCCTTATTTAAAGGTTAAAGGAATGTTCTGGGTTCAATACAAGTTAAGCTCAATCAACAGCATTTGTGGCATAATGTTGATTACCATAGAAAATGATGTAGTCTCATCCCTCGTTTTAATTAAAAAAGCAAAAATCAAGGTCAGGCACTTACAATAAATGTGAATGGGGCCAGTCCATAAGCGCAAAAGTATAGTTACAAGATGTAAAAATGGGACATGTTACGGTTAGTCTATAGTAGATTTAATAAGCTTTATTTGAATACAGTAGAAGTCTAATAAAAGTATGTCCTCATTTAGATAGCTAAGTAAACGCGTGTGAGTGTTTCTTACAAAGAGGAACTAAAACTATAGTCAATAAAGGAGAAAGAACTGAGAAATGTCTCTAAACCTTAAAATTCTATTCAGTTTGAGTTTGTGGAGATCACAACCCATGAAAGTGAATAAAATTTGTTTTGTAGCATATACAAATTCTAATGACACACACATGCCCACACACCTGAATATTCTGCATTCTGAGAATCAGATAAGCATCTGAATGAAGACAGAGAACTGGTTCAGCTCAGAGCCACAGCCAATCAGATTTCAGATACACACACTTAAGTGCACACACTACTGGGCCCCAGTGGTCTGTCACCAAATAAACATACTTACTCATTTAACAGGTGCACTATTTGGAGTAACAACAGAGATGCCTCGAGTCACATGACCCTCGACACATACACATATCACGTTTTGCTTTGTCCTTCACCTCGGTATTAATTCTTTCTAACGTCATTTAACATTTCTTTTAAACTACATTCCCCATATTGCAAATCCACAGCGTGTTGTCTCTCAAGACCACATTTACCTATCTATTTAAATAAAGAAATATCATGGACTTCTTTTGTTTCAACTTTTTATATAAAGCTAATTATAACTGCTAACCCTTAAAGGAAATGGTGTGCATTTTATTTACTCTATATATTTTACTTAGGAATGATTTCTACTTTTGGGGATGTCCTAAGAATTCTCTATTGGGAGGTTTAGTTAGATTTAGCTCACTTCTGAGAACAATATTCTCAAAGTATAGCTAAGTAAACCCAAATACACATGCACTCTAGGATTGAAGTTTAAGCACTTAACAATTAAATTAGTATCAGTGGATGAAATCCATCCTTTATTGACAGAAAATAAGATTACACGGCTCATTTGTTTAGTTGTGTGTGTCTCGTCCATTCATGCACCCTAAAAAAGTCCAGAACTGTACCTGAAGTGGTACCCTCAAGGGGACCTATTTTTGTTCCTCTAGTTAGTTATAACTTGTTTATAACTCATTTATAAAGAATGTTTATAACTCATCTTGGAATTTTGTCTGAAAAAGACAAATTTGTCAGATCATTGTATTTTCCCTCATGTAAACTCTTCTTTCTTTCTTTCTTTTTTCATTATCTCACTCTTATTTTTTGATAGATTGAGCCATCTCTCTGTCAGAAACCTGATTCTCTCACACACACTAAATTACAGCACACCCCCTGAGTGCAGTTACACAACACACATACACACACACACACACACACACACACATACACACACACAAACACAAAAGACCCGCAGAGCAACTTTCAACACAGTTTTGGAACACAATGACATTCTAACCTTAAAACAGTCATATGGGAAAGAAAGAGAGGGAGAGAGAGTGGGAGAATGGGATGAAGTAAGCAATGTCAACTGAACTCTATGAAAACAAATCAGGTCAGAGGGGAAAGCGTGATCGCTGGACCATCTGTGAGAAGATGACAGCAAGAGAGAGAGAACAAGATGAAGTACGACAGACAAATCATAAGACATAGAAGGAGAGAATCAGACACACAGATGTTTAAGAATATACGATCTTACCTGCAGTGTTAAGTAGCTGTCAAACAGAATCTCAAACCAATCAAAGATACAGTAGATCAGTCACATTCATCCCTGTTTCTTAAGATTTCACCCCTGATCGTGTCAGTTCTCTCAGGTCTTGACAGTCCAGAGTGATGGGGTGGGGGGGGGGACTTAAAGTTTTGGGAGAACTTTTTCTCTTTTGGTTTCTGTCTCCAAACTGTTTCACTTCCCTGTCCCTGCTTGTTTGTTCTCCTCCTCTTTCTCTTCTTCAATGGCAAGAAGGTGGGAGGGAGAACGAGCGAGACCGGGCGGAGATAGAGATTGAGAGAGAGAGAGAGAGAGAGAGAGAGAGAGAGAGAGTAATTAGCACTAGTCTCAATACTTGCGTCTTACTTACTGACATAATCTTCACATTCCTCTGCTCTGAGGAGGAAAGAAATGAATCTGTGTAGGAATACTGGCCCCATGTGAGAGTGTATGGTCTGAAATCTAGAAGAGGTCAAAAAACAAGCTTTTCAAATAAATAAATAAACCACCAAAAACCTTCCAATTAGAGAATTCATAGAAACAGCCATATGATTTCAAGAAAATTTGAAGGCCTCAGACGCTGATAAGAATAGAGAGTGTACGTGTCAGTCGTTAAAGCACAGTTAGTACTGGGAAATGTTTAGTCTCTTTCTCACCGGGCTGGTCCGAGCAACCTGTTCCTTTGAGTGTGTGTGCGTGTGTGTGTGTGTGTGCATGTGTCTCAGAAACTCACCAAACCAGAATGCTCACAGCCTCTCGGATTGGAAACGCTATCCTCCCTCAACCTGGAGACTGGCCAGGGCAACATTCCACACACACACACGCATACACACCTTACAAAAATCAGCTCATCATCCTGTTCCATTTCTCTGATTTTTGCTATAATGCTCAAAGGTCTCAAAGTGACAAAAAAAAATCCACAAAGACACTCATATTTTGTACAGACCTCTGGGAGTGTCTGAATTGAATACAAATGAAAAAGAAAAATATGAATCACTCTATCCTCCAAATAACCATTTCACCTAGTTCACTGACCTCTAGCTTGTGTGTGTGTGTGTGTGTAGGGGGTCAAGTTTTGCCAACATTGTCATGACAAATGTCCTCACAAGGATAGTAAAACCAGAAATCAGCTACAGTACATTGTGGGGACCAGCCAACGGTCCCCATGAGGGAAGCAAATAATGTCTCAAATGTCTGTGTGAGGGTTAGGATTAGAGTTCAGGGATAACAATTATCATTAGCTCATTGTAAAAACAATAAAAGTTAGGGGAAAGTCCCTGCCATGATAGAAAAACAACCGTGTTTATCCTGAACTGTATACACATGGAATTAAATGTAAAATTAAAAATATTGTCATACAGAACCAACAGTGTGATCGCCTACATTGTTATGTCATAAGTAGGCTATATTCATGTTATAAATAAATTACAATTCAAACATGGGTTCACCTAAAAATGAAAATTCTGTCATTATTTGCAGCCATGTGACTTCCTTTCTTCTGCGGAACATAGAAGGATGCCATTGTCTTGTGTCATGATATGCAAACACCAATGAGGTCTGATGTTGTTGACTTGTTGCCATATTTGATTTGGGCTCTGTATACCAGGGATGTGCACCATTCAGAATTGAATAAAGAATCCAATTTCAACTCCAATTCAACTCGTGAATTTGAACTGAGGTAGAAAGTTTTTAAGCTGTGAAATGAGTCACTATCAACTTCTGAAAGAAATTCATAGGGGTTTGGAATGACATGAGGCTGAGTAAATAATGGCAGAATTTTAATTTTTGGATGAATTATTCCTTTCATATGTCATTTATTAATATGTACCATTGTCTTCCCAAGCCAAGAAAATGGTTGATCTAATGACACAGTCGCTGATTGGAACAATTGAGTCTTTCCTCATCTGGACACAGAATGATTGAGCCAACCCCCATGTGTGAAACCCAAGTCTCTTCTCTCCATTCTCATACACAGAAAATGCCCTTTATACAATCGCTGCATTCAACACACCTTCTTGTTTCTCAATAGAGAGACAATGCAGGGAGAAAGCAAGAGTGATCGAAAACACTTCCTCAGTGCTTGACATGCATGAAAAAGGTCTGCAGGTGAATTACAAATAGCCAAAAGCAGGAGGAGTGGACGACATTACATTCCTCTGACATCTCTGGTTGCACATTCACTCTGTACTACAGCGACACAGCAAAAGCAATATGAATTTGACTGATCAGAGAGATTCAGTGTAGGCCTTCTTTACTGCCTATAGAAAAGCATGTTTCGTATCACAAAGAAGATCTCTTTAATATGTCTAGATCGCAAAGAGATTAAATAGAGAGCAAATGTAGACTATTCCTTAAAGGGATAGTTCACCCAAAAACTCACTCTCATAATATCCCAGGTGTGTATGACTTTCTTTCTTCACCAGAACACATTTGAAGAAAAATAGAAAAATATCTCAGCTCAGTAGGTCCTTAAAATGCAAGTGGATGGTGATCAGACTTTTAAAGCTCCACAAATCATAGACAGTCCGCATGATCGTCATCGATATGACTCCAGCGGTTAAATTAATGTCTTCTAAAGCGATACGGTCACTTTTGGTCCTAAAAAATATCAATTTGAAAGTACTTCTTAACTATAATCCAACATGAGGGTAAGCATCACGAGAGAGTGGAGTCCAAGCGGTCTCTCGTGTAACGAATTCGTGTTGCCATGATACAGTCATAATCTCACATTCTCCTTTCGGTTGAGACATCCAGGATAAGCACGCAAACACACCATTGTGAGTGAGGAAACAGATAAATACAGATCTAAACCAAAAGCAAGCAAGCTATTGTTTCAAATGTCGATGTGATTAAGTCACACACGTACCGCTCCTGACCGGAAGCATGATTAAGAGTTAAAAAAAGTACTTAAATATTTCTTAAATATATTTTTTGCACCAAAAGTGATCGTTTCGCTTTAGAAGACATTAATTTAACAGCTGGAGTCATATTGATGATGTTTATGCTGACTGTCTGTGATTTTTGGAGCTTCAAAAGAGAAATCTCCATTCATTTGCATTTTAAGGACCTACTGAGCTGAGATATTTTTCTATTTTTCTTCAAATGAGTTCTGGTGAAGAAATAAAGTCATACACACCTGGCATATCATGAGGGTGAGGAAATAATGAGATAATTTTCATTTTTGTGTGAACTATCCCTTTAAGTCTCCTGCTTTTCAGACTTTTCTCATTAGAAAATGACCCTCTTGTTTAACTGAGAACTCCATTTAGTCTCTTGAGTTATGAAAGAGCAACCTCTGAGTGACAACGATGTCCAGTGATCTTGGTGGGAAATTCAGCAGAAGAAATACAAAGACAGGTTGAAAAATAAGTCAACATTAAAAAAAAAAAAAAAACACATTTGTTAACATGCAGCCCATAAACATACACACAATAGGTAATTTGCAGTCCCTAAACACATATACTACCCACTCAACCCAAAAAAATTATGGCTCAGAGGTTGGTCTTTTGTATGGTGAATTAATGGAGTTTTCAGTTAAATTTTATGTAAGTTTTAACTTTGTCTCAGATTTGTCTCATAAAATTATTAAGAAGAAAATTGGTGTTGATAGTATAACTCTGATCATTTGGTCTTGGAAAAATTTAAAGAGAAATGTTCATATTGAAATCTTTGACTTTTGATTGCAGATCTTGCCAAATTTGAGCACAGTCTATGACATTATTGAGATAATGAGGCTATTTTTTTTTTTTTTTTTTTTTAGGAGAAAGCAGAAAACTTGAGCAATAGTCTCCATTGTTTGCTTTCCCCCTGTCTCATTGCTGTCTATGAAAACCAGCTGAGCAATAAAAAAGATCTTGTTTGCGATTTTTCGGAGCCATGTACTCTCAGAATATAGGTACTGTTTAAAGTACAAGGGTCGTCAGTGGGTGGTTAAAATTGGTTATGATTAAAATTTATAACTCGTTTTGGGTACATAATTGTACCCTAGGACCTATTGTTTACCTTTAAATGTACATTTATATGTTTTATTTCTCTAGGAACAAAAACAAAAAGCTACCTTTTTGTCTCCTTAAAGGTGCACTCAGTATTTTGTCCCCATTAAAAAAGTTTTACTTCTGAAGAAATGAATTGTAATTTTGAAACATATTTAAAAAATCATGACCACTCACATGAGATGAGGACTCTAGTCATATCAGTAACCTTATAAAAGCTGTTTTATTCTACATGGGACAGGGGCGCTCTCGTGGGGGCTGCCATTTTAGAATCACATGACCAGCTGAATACTACTCGCTTAATCTCAGTAGCTGCTTGTTATTGGACACTTTCACTCTTGGATTAAATTAATAATGGCTGATTGAGAATAGTGAATTTCTACAATGGCATCTGTATTTTTGGCATTTTTATTTTTATTCTGTTTTTTTTTTTTTTTTTTTTTTTGTTTGTTTTGTTTTTTTATCTCTGTCTTGTTGTTATATTGTTTGTGCACTGGAATCTTCTGTCACCAAGACAAATTCCTTGTATGTGTAAGCATACATATAAATAAAGTTCATTCTGATTCTGATTCTGTAACTGAAAACTATTGATTTTGAAAGATGCTGCATCCACACCACTAGGTGTCACTGTAAGTCAGAGATGACACAAACAAAAAATTACTGAGTGCACCTTTAAGGGTACAAATATGTACCCAAATTAAGGGTACCACCCCAGTGATGGTACCTTTTTGTCTCAAACGGTACCTTTTTGTCTGAGAGTGTGACATAGTGCACATGCTCACAGTTGCAACACATAAAAGAGTTGCTGTGCTCACAGGTACGCAGGTTTCAATTTGTCCTGCATAATGTTTTGAGTACAATTCAGAAACATATTTAACTTGTAGCTTTAAAAGAATGATCTGCTTAGGATAAAAGCGTCTGTTAAATGAGTACAGGTAAATGTAGGTGTAAATAATTTTTCATAACTATGGGCATACACCACTCAAACAACACTCATTCACCACAAATCTCTCTTTACCAAAAAAAAAAAAAAAAAAAAAAAAAAAAAAAAAAAGAAAGAATAGAAAAAAGCACAAAGTGGCAAAAAGGATATTTTGACTGTAAGAGAGTGACCTTGTCCTCTGGCTGCACTTCTGGACTGTTATCAAAGCTCTTCTGTCTTGTTACCTCTCTCTCACTCTTTAATATACACACAAATCTCACACGTATCACCTCATTAACTGATTCAACTTCTTTTTTTATTTTTTTTTTTTTTTATTTAATAAGATTTCATTTTTTTTTTATTCATACATCTGAAACCCCACATTTTTTTTTCTTTTTTTTATTACAATTTTTTATTGATTCATATATACACAACAAAGAAAAACCCAACACATATACAACGAATCAACATTTCACTTTCAACCCCCACTAATATCCCTCCCCATTCACCAACCCCACCCCGACCCCCAACGAACACCCCTATGGTCACACATAATAACACACACACACACACACACACAAAAAAACTGAAAAATTTTTTTTTTATATATATATATATATATATATATATATATATATATATATATATATATATATATATATATATACAGGTGCATCTCAATAAATTAGAATGTTGTGGAAAAGTTCATTTATTTCAGTAATTCAACTCAAATTGTGAAACTCGTGTATTAAATAAATTCAATGCACACAGACTGAAGTAGTTTAAGTCTTTGGTTCTTTTAATTGTGATGATTTTGGCTCACATTTAACAAAAACCCACCAATTCACTATCTCAAAAAATTAGAATATGGTGACATGCCAATCAGCTAATCAACTCAAAACACCTGCAAAGGTTTCCTGAGCCTTCAAAATGGTCTCTCAGTTTGGTTCACTAGGCTACACAATCATGGGGAAGACTAATTTATTGAGATGCACCTGTACATAATTAAACTAAACTACACTCTCCACATTCCCTCCCCAAGAGTTCTCCAAAAAACGCTAAATAATTGCCACATTTCTTAACAAATAAGTCCCTAAACCCCAGCCTTCCACTTGTCACCTCCTCGAAAGCTGCCACCCTCCCCATTTCCACACACCACTCCGAAAATGAGGCCACTCTGTCCGACTTCCAACCCCTTAAAATAATTTGCCTGCCAATCTTGAGACTGGTCAGAACCCAATTTTTTATGTGATTATCCCCCAAATTTATGACGTCCCATCACCCAAAATACAGAGTCTGGGACAAAGTCAAATTTGAGTGCCCAAAACGTCACACATACCACTCTGAACCTGCAACCAAAATTCTTGGATCCAGGGTTGGGGAGTAACGGAATACATGTAACGGGATTATGTATTTAAAATACAAAATATAAGTAACTGTATTCCACTACAGTTACAATTTAAATCATTGGTAATTAGAATACAGTTACATTCAAAAAGTATTTAGATTACTGAAGAGATTACTTTGCATTTTATTGTCATTTGTTTCATTTAATATTTAGTCCTTTCAGATGGAAAACATTTATACATATAAATGATGTGATCCAAAGTGCATTTGAACAGCGGTGAAACACTTTCTTATGATGTGTTACATTCATACAAGCAGACAGAGAAGTAAGTTTGAAGTAAGTTTGGAGCAGAAGAAATAGAAATAAACCTTGTGTAAATTGTCAGCTTTACGCTAAGCTAAAATGCTATTTCTAGCCATTTTACGTGCACATGTTACCAGGCACGATCATATATTTTTTTTTATCAAGAAAATTCACGTTGGATCATAATTTCTTTTTTTCTAGTAAGACCTTTGATATTAGGGCAAAAATCTTATTCTTGATAATAATTTTTGTATTGTTTTCCTGTAAAAATATCTAAAAATCCTTAAAACAAGATCAATTAGATTGATAAATATATTTAGGTTTTTCAGAGAATGTATTTTTAACATGTGTATTTTGTCTTACTGTACTGGCAGAGTTTTTATAGTCAAAACAAGTGAAAACCAGTGCTGAAGACGTATTCCAAAGTATTTAGAATATGTTACTGACCTTGAGTAATCCAACGGAATACGTTACAAATTACATTTTACAGCATGTATTCTGTAATCTGTAGTGGAATACATTTCAAAAGCAACCCTCCCAACCCTGCTTGGATCTTAACACACCCCCAAAAAAATGGATTGTGTCTCCATCTTCCAATTGTTATCGCCAGCAGGTGGGTGTGTCTTTAAGACCAAGCCTATACAATCTAGCCCACACTTCCTCTTCCAATACCAAGTTTAAATCTTTCCCCCATAATCTCTTGATAGAAGTTAAAGCTCCATCCCCCAGACTCTGAATTAACAGGGAGTAATACACTGATGCCTCATGCCCTTTTCCAAAAACAGTAATCACCTCTCCCAGAGTATCTGCCGCTTTAGGGGTGTGTGTGCTACTCCCAAAAATAGTACAGAGCAGATGGCGCAGCTGTAAATACCTATAGAACTGAGATCTGGGAATCTCAAAGTGTTGAACCAAATTTTCAAAAGATCTCAATACTCCACTCTCATACAAGTTACCGAGTGTAGTAACCCCCCTTGCAATCCACTCTGACCAGCAGAAAGGGGACCTTTCAATACATAATTTAGGGTTCAGCCATATGCTCGAGGCAACATTTTAATAAATGTCCCAATTAAACAGTTTGGACACTTTTGTCCATACTGTGTGCATATACGGGATAACGGGGTGTGACTTAACTTAGAACGTTTTTGTAATGGCAAAATAGGGGCAAGAACTTTCTGTTCAATACAAAACCAGGGAGGAGCTCTCTCAGGTGGAAGCGACCAATGAGCCAAATGTCTGAGACCCAATGCATAATAATAAAACAAACTCTTGGGTAGGCCTAGACCACTTTTGTCAATGTAACTTATTAAAATGTGACTTGGGATGTTTACCATTCTAAATGAAGGACTTCGCTATACTATCAAACTGCTTGAAATTAGAGAGGGGAACAACTACAGGGAGAGATTGTAACAAGTAGTTACATTTTTGAATACAATTCATTTTAATAACATTAACCTTCCCAATCATAGATAAATGTAATGAAGCCCACCTGCCCACATTGCTTGAAAACCTTTTTATTAAGGGGTCAAAATTAATTAAATCAGATAAATTTGCTGGGAATATAATGCCCAAATACTTAATGCCCTGTTTGGGCCACTGGAAGGCGCCCACCTGGAAAGCCATTACTGGGCAGTATGCTGTCAGAGCCAAAGCTTCGGAATTAAACCAATTAACTCTGTATCCTGAGAACTTAGAAAAGGAATTAATAATTCTGTGGAGGCAAGGCATAGATCTAGTAGGGTCGGAGACGAATAATAAAATATCATCAGCATAAAGCAAAAGCTTATGCACCACACCTCCCGCCACCACCCCTGGAAAATCATCCTCCTTTCTTATCGCAGCTGCTAATGGTTCCAGAGCAAGACAGAACAATAATGGGCAAAGAGGGCAACCCTGCCAGGTGCCCCTATCAAGAGTAAAATAATCTGAAATTAATCCATTTGTTTGTACCGCCACTACCAGGTGTCTATAAAGTAACTAAATCCATCCCATTCTACCATATCAAATGCCTTTTCGGCATCAAGTGAAATGACAGCGACCGGAGTCTGATCATTCGCCACTGACCACATGATATTGATGAAACGCCTAATGTTATCAGAAGAGCTGCAGCCCTGAATAAACCCCACCTGATCTATATGTATAAGAGACGTCATAACTTTACTTAATCAGTTAGCCAGAATTTTTGACAATATGTTTACGTCTAGCTGGATCAGGGAAATTGGACGGTAACTCTTACACTCACTTGGATCTTTGTCCTTTTTAAGTATCAAACTGATCCGGGCTTGCATCATGGTTGCCGGAAGCTTTCCATTCTTTAATGATTCCATATAAACTTCTAACAAAAGTGGAGCCAGTTCTGTAGAATAAGATCTAAAAAATTCAGCGGCAAAGCCATCTGGCCCCAGAGACTTGCCTGTAGGCAAGGTCTTAATTACCTCGCCAAGGTCCTCCAAGGTTATCTCAGAATCAAGAGAATTTTTTTGCTCAATCATCATTTTAGGGAGTTCTAATGGTTCCACAAAGTTCCTAAAATCTTCATCAGCAGATGAAGACGTGGAACAATAAAGCATTTTTAATATCAATGGCTGAGGTAAATATTTCACCACCAGCAGATTTCACTGAGGGAATGGTACAAAAAGACACTCTATGCTTTATGTATCTAGCCAAAAGCTTCCCTGCTTTGTCCCCCGACTCAAAGTATGACTGTCTTGCCCTGAATAACCAAAACTCTACCTTCCGAGACAAAATAGCATTATATCTGTATTTCAGTTGGGTCAATTCTCTGAGGCCATCAGATGACATTCGGCACTTCAGCTCTGCCTCGGAACTTTTAATATTCCCTTCCAACTCCACGAGTTCTTGTGCTTTGGATTTTTTGATGAATGAGGCATACTGTATGATCAGGCCCCTAAGAACCGCCTTAAGTGCCTCCCAAGCCATGCCCACAGAGGATACTGAGGACCAGTTGGTCTCCATATAAACATTAATTTCAGCCTTTAACATTTGTTGAAATTCAGGATTTTTCAAAAGGGATACATTAAAGCACTAACTATATGATTTATTTTTCTCCGTATGTAGCAACACCTCTAAACTCACCAGGGCGTGATCTGAGACTAAGATGTTTCCAACTGAGCAATCAACGACAGAAGAAATGAGGGAGTTAGATATATTAAAAAAAAATCTATTCTAGAATAAATCTTATTGACTGATGGAAAAAATATATAGTCCCTACCAGATGGGTTCAAAAGTCTCAAAAGGCCAAGATTTTTACATATCCTATGAAGCGTCAATGTTGCTCTAGGGGGCTTAAACAGTTTTGCTTCACTGTGATCAAGGACTGAGTCCATCAAAAGATTTAAGTCTCCTCCCAATATTATATCATGAGGAGTGCCAGTGGCTTGCAACATCCCTTCAAGATCTATAAAAAAGCTCTGATCATCAGCGTTAGGTGCGTAAATATTAACCAAAATCAACCTTTGCCCCTGAATTTCTGCTAAAACAATAATGAATCTTCCTAATTTATCTTTAATCTGTTTGAGACATTTGAATTGTAGATGTTTACTTATCAATGTAATGACTCCCCTGCTGTTACTCGAGCCAGCACTTAAGAAAACATTCCCACCCCATATCTTCCCAAATTTTTCAGCTTCCTGCGGGGAAAGATGCGTTTCTTGAAGGAACACTATAATCATATTTCTTACATTTAAGGAAAGAAATAACCTTTGTTCTTTATATGGTGTGCCCCAACCCATTCACATTCCATGTGGAGAGAGATAATCCACTCATTTTAACATTTGACATATTAGAAAAAATAGATTGTGTGTCAAAAACAAGATTATAAAGACCACATTCCAACACTAGTGTAACAGTCAAACCCCGAACTTCCCAGAACAAACAGAAAAAAAAAAACATATGCATTAACCCCGCGCATGACAGCGTCAACTGGCGTCCATCCCTTAAAACTCAAAACAGTCCATTTACGCCTACGAGAGCCCCCGTGACAACTTTGCTGTCGGACTGCTCAAGTCCGGTGCTTCTATACAAATTTTGTGAGTCAGAATTACACAGCAAAAAATAATCTATAAAACAAACTCTAGCCAATAAGGAGAATAAACACAAAAAATTTGTAGATTCATCCACATAACTGTCCCGAAGATGTGTTCCTCCACAAAACAAGCTCCAGCCACAAGCGGAACCAGCAAAAAAATAAAAAATAAAAATAAATTTCATTCCAATGTCCTGCAAGAGATATTCCACAAAACAAACTCCAGGCCACAGGAGGCATAAGCACCAAAAACATGCAGATTCAACCATAAACTGTCCCAATGAAATTATATTACACAAAACAAACTCCAGCCACTAGGCGGAACCAGCACAAAAAGAAATGAAAAAGGCACTCAGCTTCCTTGGAAAGTCAAGTGTAGGTTCAGTGAGTCAGGCCCACTAGGCAGCAACATGAAAATCACCAAATGGCTTACTCAGAGTATTTACTTCAGTGTGTTTATGAAGGACATCGCTTGCTGTGGGCATGTGAATGTTTTACGGTCATCCTTAGTATCTATTCTCAATTTGGCCAGAAACATCAGAGCAAAAGCGACCTTCCATTAATGTAAGAGATTCTTGTATTCCTTGCATCGATCACGTTTCTCTCTTGTCGAATTTGCAAAGTCTGTGAACAAAAAATGCTTTGGTTCTTCCAAGAAAGCTTTCCTTTACTCCTCACCTCGTGTAACACAAGACCTTTATCGGATGATCTCAGAAATTTGGCCAGAATTGATCGGGGCCTGTCTCCCTCCGTGGATCTCCGAGCCGGGACTCTGTGAGCTCGCTCGATTTCCAGCTTATGGCCTGTTATGTCGAGCAGACTCGGGAAGAGCTTGTCTAGGAATTTCACCATATCTCTGCCCTCCTTATGCTCAGGAATTCCAACAATTCAGACATTGTTTCGTTGATTACAGTTCTCCAAATCCTCCAGTTTTTCCCAAATGCGTTCCAAATCCACTAGCGGTCGCTAGCGGGTTAGCAGCTAATTCCCTCTCCGATGACTCCAGATAATCTATCTGTTTCTCGACGTCCGACAATCCTGTAACTAACTCAGTGAATTTAGTCTCCATGGAAGTGATCAATCGATGTATTACAGCAAGATCCTCTAAGTCTGCGATGACCTTTATCAGCATTGCCGTCATATTTAACAGTTGACGTTGAATCTCTTCCACCGCACCAGCTGAATTGAGTCCCGGGCTTTCGGCTTGTTGTTCAGGGGCTTCAGCTTGAGCACGTAAGTGTCTTTTAATATCTCCAGAGCCCAAGGATTTTGAATTCTTTGACATATTGTCTTCCTAGAACAGTTAAGAATCAGGGTGTATCGAATCTCACCGGTTTATGACACAAATAGTAATATAGCAAAGTGTGCAGAGCTCGCTGTTCACACGTCCGCTCCTCGCATGGCGCCAAGCGACTCTTCAACTGATTCAACTTCCTGATGTTTAACAGAGAACCTCAGTTTTTTAACCACCAAACTATGGCCTCTGAGCTGGGGTCATTTCAAGCTATAAGCGGTATAAGTGGCTGCTAAGGGCCACCAGGGGGTCCCCACAAAGCAAGGTCGGGGGTTGTGTGGGGCCTCGCAGTAGGATTTAGCTTAGGGCCCCCATATGCTCAGAAGCTGCCCTGCTCTGAACAATTCTCCAGATACAATCAATATAAAGTCTGTTTTTGTTCACTAGCCCCATAACTATTACATAACTGCACACAGTCCAAAAAATGTTATATCACAACTTTTTAACTAAAACAAATGTTATTATCAGAGAAATTTCTCTCACTCCATTCTCAATTTATTACAATTAACATTGACTAACACGTAACACGTAATGATCAAAATGCCACCATGGAGTTAATGAGATGTTATGTTGTTTGTAATAAGTGGGTGAGGACATTATGTGTGTGTGTGTGTGTGTGTGCGTAGTGGATATTTGGTGTAAGGTTGTGCGCATATAAGAGGGATTTCAGATTAAAAAACAGGGTGCGCGTGTTTAAACCTCTGCGCTGGTAGAACAATCGTTCTCCTCTCCTTCGCTACCCCACTTTTCAGATTAAGTTTATTGCACAAATTCCACATCAGCTTACAGCACATTGTCTTTAAAATACACACTCATGTTTAAACTAGCTATGTATTAAAATTACTACAGACAAAACATAACTAAATGCCTACAAGAAAACCTTTTAAATTTTTATAAGAAACAAAAACAGTAAAAGAAAAAAAACACTATTTACTTTATTATGTACCACTTTTCCCTTTGAGGATGTCCCAAAATGTTTTAAGACTTTGCTATTTTTGGGTACATTTTTCAGCAACTGTTTGCAAAGTATAGCTAGGTTAGGATTGGAAACACACACACACACACACACACACACACACACACACACAGGCATGGTGTGAGAGGCTTTCATTCCAGTAAATAGTTGTGTTTTATGTGTAAATGAGTGCATGCACAGGCACAGCTGACACAACATTGAACATTCTGAGATAACCACAACCCTTCTCCTCTTTATCCACTTTCACGATACCATCTAGTGGAGTACAGAACTACTCAATCAGTAAATGAGTCATTCCTACTATATAGAGTACATTTTTATGTCCACATCATATATGTTTATAGATTGGATAAAATATTGAACTGATAACTTTTAAAGATGGAAATCGTATGGTTTCACTGCTTTGGGTTGAGAGGATTTTGCCATTTTTGCCATGTCACCGGGTGCTTCAGCACTGCAGACGCAAAATGTGTTTGTGAAAGTGTCCTATACTGTGCGACAAGTTGAGGTAAAAGGAGGAATGAATGTGGATGTTATAATTTTTTTGTTTTCTACAAAGCTTTTACAAGATTGCACCAGCTCGTGTTTCCATTCAATCTTTAAAAGAAAATCTTACTTTAAAAGAAAATGCAATTACCAATATATTTTTTCATTTGTATAGATAATTCAACCCTTATATTTTATGTAATAAATACATCTATACAATCCAACATTCAGTAATGACAACACACCCATTTTTCACTGATATTTTTCACACTATCCATGGCCAAAAACTTTATTGCTATTATAAAGTGAGTGTCTTTATACATGATATAAAGTATACAGTAATATATTGGTATAAGGTTATGTCATTACACAAATATGCAGAACTTTAAAGGTTTCTTGAACAATGCGCAACTTCTTTAATACAACACCATTTTAAAGAGCAGTAAACCAAACAGGTCTTTTATTTTCTTACGTCGATTTTTGATTTCTTCATATTTACGATGTAACTAGTGCTCAGTGACACAACTGCTCCAATTAAACCACGTCAACCGCTAACATTGAAAGTAAGAAAGTTATACAGGTCTGGAACAACATGAGGGTGAGTAAATGATAACAGAATTTTTATTTTTGTATGAAATACAACTTTAAACACTTTAAAAATGACTTTTCCCATCCTTTCACTGTGCTGATCACTGATTGTAAGCGTCAGCGAATTTCAAACAGCAGCAAATATATTTTATAAATGGAGGCTGTTATTCTGATCCTCATGGATACATGTCTGTTCTTTTTCAGTTGTGGTCCTGAGGCAACCAGCTCAAAGGTCACAAAGAGGTCACATTAGGATTCAGAGGCCAGGTGAGCAGCAAACTCCACCAAAGTACGCGTAGGTCTTCCAGACATTCCTTTCCGCAGGTACGGCACTTCATCCTTGTTGGTCATGACCCCGGCGATGTCGAGATGAGCCCAATGATCAGTTGTCACAAACTCTCTTAGGAACGCTGCAGCAGTGCAAGCACCCCCTGAGCTGTGAGGTCACAGACCAGTTCAGCGTCATGGCAACCATAAACAAGCACAATCACAACAGTGATTACATATAACAGAGACATCAATGGAAAGATGTTAATAAGGGATAAAGAAAAAAATGTATATATTTTTGTTCCTGTGTTGACATATTTCCTATTGAAACAGGAATTTGGGGTGAGCTTTTCCATTTTTAAATATCAAATAGCTTTTAATTTACATCTCAGCATGGCAAAACCATAATTTGCTACTCTCACATTCTAGTTGGGGGAGAAGAAGGAAGAATTTTGCTGAGCAAGTTAGTTAAACTCAACATGCTTATGGCTAGCTACCTGACTAATGAGTATAGGGCAGTGGTAGCTCAGCAGTTAAGGCTCTGGGTTATTGATCAGAAGGTCGGGGGTTCAAGCCCCAGCACCGCCAAGATGCCACTATTGGGCCCTTGAGCAAGGCCCTTGACCCTATCTGCTCCAGGGGTGCCGTATCATGGTTGACCCTGCACTCTGACCCCAGCCTAGCTGGGATATGTGAAAAAGAAGAATTTCACTGTATATGTGCAAATATATAATGTGTGATAAATAAAGAAAATTATAAAAAAAAATTAATTATAATAACACAATCGGTGTAATGGCAAATTTTTTGATTTTAACGTAACTCTATCGGCCCCTTGAGTAAAGAGAACTATGTGTTTGCAATGCGTTGGCCAAGCGCTCATGTTATATGTTTCTGACCTTAGGAGTACACTAGCATATAGAGGACCTCAAAGCTAACAAAAATAGACTAAAAGCTACATTTTTTTATTTCACTGGGGTCTTTAAGTGAACGTGTGAATGATTTTAAAACCTTTAAAAAAATCATAAAGGCAGTATAAAGTAATCCATAAGACTCCAGTGTTTAAAAGAATAATTCACCCAAAAATTACAATTGTCTCATCATTACTCACCCTCATGCCATCCCAGATGTGTATGACTTTCTTTCTTCAGCAGAACACAAATGAAGATTTTTAGAAGAATATCTCAGCTCTGTAGTTCCATACAATGCAAGTGAATTGTGACCAGAACTTTTAAGCTCCAAAATGCACATAAAGGCAGCTTAAAAGTAAACCATACAACTCTAATGGTTAAATCCATGTCTTCTGAAGTGATATGATAGGTGTGGGTGAGAAACAGATCAATATTCAAGTCCTTTTTTATAATGAATTCTCCCTGCTCAGTCAATCTCCACTTTAACGCTCATTGTACAAAGGTGCCTCAGTTTGTCCTTGGCAGGCAGCAGAAGCCCTGTCCCCGGCCCCACCCCAATCCTAACCATATGGAGCCTGTTAGGCTGAGTAGCCTGCCAGGAACAACGTTTGGCACCTTCTTGTATTTTGGGTGATTCACATTCTTCATGCATATCGCCCCCTACTGGGAAGGGAGGAGAATTTATAGCAAAAAAGGACTTCAATATTGATCTGTTTCTCACCCACACCTTTAATACCACTTCTGAATATATGGATTAAAACACTGGAGTCGTACAAATTACTTTTATGAGGCATTTTATGTGCTTTTTGGAGCGTCAAAATGTTGGCACCCATTCACTTGCATTGTATGGACCTACAGAGCTGAAATACTCTTCTAACAATCTTCATTTATGTTCAGCAGATGAAAGAAAGTCATACACATCTGGGATGGCATGAGAGTCAGTAAATGATGAGAGAAATTTCATTTTTGGATTACTATCCCTTTAAATACATGTCTTCAGAAGTAATATGATCAGTGTAGGTGAGAAACAGATCAA
Organism: Myxocyprinus asiaticus; assembly: GCF_019703515.2. Lineage (NCBI taxonomy): Eukaryota > Metazoa > Chordata > Actinopteri > Cypriniformes > Catostomidae > Myxocyprinus > Myxocyprinus asiaticus. The sequence goes on along the minus strand of NC_059351.1, from coordinate 5,617,147 downwards.
TATTTAAGTCCTTTTTTCACTTCCACATTCAGCCACCTACTGGTTGGGGCTGGTCAAAGGTGGAGATTGATTAAAAAAATGGACTTAAATATTGATCTGTTTCTTACACCTATCATATTGCTTCTAAAGGCATGGATTTAACCACTGGAGTTGTATGGATTACATTTAAGCTGCCTTTATGTCCTTTTTGGGCCTTCTGAGTTCTGGTTACCATTCACTTGCATTGTATGGACCAGCAGAGCTGAAATATTCTTCTAAAAATCTTCATTTGCGTTCTGCATAAAAAAGAAAGCCACACAAGTCTGGGATGGCATGAGGGTGAGTAAATTATGAGATGAGATTTTCTTTTTGGGTGAACTATCCCTTTAAGTTGCACTCAAAAGAGTGAATTGTTTGGGTGCAATTTGAGAAAAAGGTGTGCAACTGTAAATATGCATATGTACCGGCTGTATTTTCCGACGTTGTTCAGGTCTGCCAGTGCACTGTCTGTTATTTGTTTGGTGTAGTGCTGAAACAGTGGCATCCTCCACACCCTGTCACCAGTTACAATGCTTGCCTGGGAACATACACATTAGCTCTCTCAAAACCTTCCAAATTCAGAGAACAGGTTTCAAGTAATTTTGAGATAAGTGTAACAATATTTAGTCATTACCTTATGCAGCCGTTCCCACAGCCAATCAGAATTAGTGAAGACTCCTGTAGCAGCAGAACCTAAGGCCACATCCATAGCACCTGCCAGAGAGAGAAAACAGAGAGAAACCATTACTATAAGTGTATGAGTACTTGATAGCACAGCAACAATTAGAGGTAGACCGATATCTCGGTTTTACCTATTAATCGGGCCGAATGTTGCTTTTTGGAACTATCGATAATCTGCAAAACTCTATGCTGAGTTTTTTTATTATTATTATTCCTCCGTGCTCCTCTCTGGTTGGCAATGGAGGATTCTACAGTAGGAACAGCTTGGTTTTGACAGTATAACAGCGCCCTCTAGTGGTGAAATGAAAACAATCACTGACACTTCATGGGGATTTGCTGTATAAATCTTTCATTGATTGACAATATTCATCCAGATTTTTATCCTCACTGCAATGCACATTTTGTTATTTTGATTAGATAATCAAGTGTACTAAATTGAAACGAGGGCATGCAAAGAAAAATTTGACTATATGGAAACTTGCCCCATTAGCACATACCAGTGTTATTATAGTTTTTGATTTTTTTAATTTAGTTTTAATTTATATTTTATATTCAATTTGTCATTACAATTTTGTTTACTTTTCGTTAGTCTTCACTGTTTGTCTGTTAGTTTTAGTTTTCTCAGTGAATTGTAGTTTCAGTTTAGTTCATTTTTATTTTAATTGTAGCTAAAAAGCAGCGTTTACTGGTGTGTAATTTAAAAATTCTAACATCATTACATTTCTCAGGGCAGTCTTGTGTCACCTCTATGTAGTGGTATTGTCATGTTTAATGTGGATTGTAAATGTTGCCAATTTTATAATACAGGATGAATATGGGTAAAGTGACAAAGGACATTTAAACTTGACCCACACTGTAATTCCTTATATTATTATAATTTATTACTTATCTAATCTTTGGGGTGTAAACAATTAAAGCAACAGTTCACCCAAAAATGAAAGTTCTCTCATCATTTACTCACCCTCATGATATCCCAGATATGAATGACTTTCTTACTTCTGCTGAGATTTTTAGAAGAAAATTTTCAGCTCTACAGGTCCATTTAATGCATGTCAATAGGGGCTAAAACTTTGAAGCTCCAAAAAGCACATAAAGGTGGCATAAAATAATGCTTACAACTCCGGTGGTTAAATCCATGTCTATGATAGGTGTGGGTGAGAAACAGATCAATATTTAAGTCCTTTTTTACTGTAAACCTTGACATCAGCAGTCTCCTCGGCAATCATGATTTCAAGCACAATTACATTTCCCAGCGCCATCTAGCACTCAGAGAACTGTACTAGTAAGTGTAATTGAGCTTGAAATCATGATCGTTCCTGTAGACTGCAACTGTAAGATGTACAGTGACAAAGAAGTTACATTTTGGTCTGTTCTCACCCAAAACAGATTAGATCACTTCAAAAGACATGGATTAAACCACTTATGGATGACTTTTATGCTGCCTTTATGTGCTTTCTGGAGCTTCTAAGTTTTGGACCCTGTTGACTTGTACTGTATGGACCTACAGAGCTGAAATATTCTTCTAAAAATCTTCATTTTTGTTCAGCTGATGAAAGAAAGTCATACACATCTGGGATGGCATGAGGGTGAGTAAATGATAAGAGACTTTTCATTTTTGAGTGAACTATCCCTTTACCTTTTTGAGGTTTAAAATGTATGATTTCATGACCACTAGTGGTAAAAGCAATAGTAAAGAAAATGACAGAAATCTTGAGAAATACTCAAACCAGCCCATCTGGCACCAACAATCATGCCACAGTCCAAATCACTGAGATCACATTTTTTCCCCATTCTGATGGTTGATGTGAACATTAACTGAAGCTCCTGACCCATATCTGCATGATTTTATGCACTACACTGCTGCCACATGATTGGCTGATTAGATAATCACATGGATGATTGTTGGTGCCAGATGGGCTGGTTTGAGTATTTCTGTAACTGCTGATCTCCTGGGATTTTCACACACAACAGTCTCTAGAATTTACTCCGAATGGTGCCAAAAACAAAAAACCTCCAGTGAGGGGCAGTTCTGCAGACGGAAACGTCTTGTTGATGAGAGAGGTCAACAGAGAATGACCAGATTGGTTTGAACTGACGAAGTCTACGGTAACTCAGATAACCGCTCTGTACAATTGTGGTGAGAAGAATAGCATCTCAGAATGCTATTCTGAGATGTAGGTTTGCGTAGTTTTGGCGGCAGGAGGGGGACCTACACAATATTAGGCAGGTGGTTTTAATGTTGTGGATGATCGGTGTACATTGTGTCTCCAACTTCATATCTTGTGAATTATAATAAACATTATTCCTCATTAAACCTCATCTGGTGAGATATATAGGCTATAAAAAAAAAACGTATTTTGGTAAAAACTTAGATCATTGTAACGGAATCAAGTCTCCGTCATTTCCCCTGTGTGCTTTGGGCTTGTTTATAGTTAAAAGTCCCACATTATGCACCATTTCTTTTCCTTTTTGGTTATTATTGAGAGTTTGGTTTAACAATAAACTGCATCTTGCGCTTTATTCATTTTGGACTCTTGTAGCCTCTATGTCTCTGCCCGTCATCGTAATAAGAATTTTTTTTTAACGTTCTATAAATCTATTTTTAGATACTATTGGCCGATTAATTGGTTAATTGCCTTTTCCACCAGCATAGTTTTTGTTAGGAGCAAAATCCAGTATCGGTCGACCTTTAGTCACAATGTAATTGATAAATGCAGGTAGTGTGTTATGTATCCATGCGTGTGTACCTGTAAGTGTAGCAGCATTGATTATTGCTCTGGGGCTGAAACTATGAGCATAACACAGAGCATCAGCCAGAATCAGTCTGCCCTCTGCATCAGTGTTGTCGACCTACCAGAGAAAAACAATCATAAAACCAATGTGGCAGAACAAAACCTATTTCTATTATGCAGATTTCAGCCACCTAAGCACTATAGCACTATAGTTCAAATAAAAAACTCAAAATGCATTAGATAATGTAATACTATTAAATGAAAATAATTAACAATGCTTTAAACATATAAAAGTTATTTAACATAATCAGCTGAATCATTTAATAGTATTGTGTTTTAAAAAACCAATAGACCTATTTATTTTCTTGTGTAAAGAGGTCAGTGTTTATCACTTTTTATGATGACAATCCCGCCATACAAAGGCTGTACATACACTGTACACCAACAAAACAGATTTGGGTGTGGATTTTGTAGTTACTGCAATTGTCTCAAACCCTGGTTATAGTTGAGTGAGACCTGTCCGTCACAGGGCAACTTACAGTCTAAGAACCCCAGTTCTGGTCAAAATGTGAAGTTACAGTGTTTTGCCTTTGCACAGCAGAATAATCAATAAGATTAAAAAATGCAGATGTATCAAGAATCATTAGGGCCCGAGCACCGATGGTGCGAGGACCCTATTGTTCTTCTAGGTGTTTATTATTTTTTCCCCAAATGAATCGCATTTTTGAGGGCCTAAACATACTCGAAAACTCAAGAAACTTTGACATCTGATATGGGTTTCAGAATTAGGTGTGGCAAAATGGCTCCATAGCGCCACCTACAAACTTTCAACGATGTGCGCTTTACGCTACGTTTCACGTACACATACGAAAATCGGTACACATGTGTAACATGCCAATACCTACAAAAAAGTCTCTTGGACCCATGCCCTAAACTCAACAGGAAGTCAGCCATTTTTCTCTTCAATTTTTGCTCAGTTTTTGCCATTTCCAGGCCTCGTACTCTAACGAACTCCTCCTAGAGTTTTCATCAGATCTACTTCATGTTTGGTTATTCTAATCTAAAGGCCTTGGCGATGCTAAATTGCAAAGCTTTTGAGTTTTCACTGCACGGCGTGGCCGTGACGGTCTGACAAAATTCGATGTTTCGCCATGAAACAGGAAGTTGTTATAACTCATACATACAATGTCCAATCTGCCCCAAACTTGACATGTTTGATAATAGTCCCGGTCTGAATACATCTACGTGCCAATATTCAGTTATAGTCATAGTGCCACCTACTGGCAACAGCCAATTCCAGGTCTTGTACTTTAACAAACTCCTCCCAGAGATTTAATCAGATCAACATTATATTTAGTCAGTCTTAATATAAAGGCCTTGGTGATGTTAAATTGCGAAGCTTTTGAGTTTTCATTGAAGGGCGTGTTCGTGGCGGCCTGACAAAATTTGATATGAAACGAGTCACATTTTTGAGGCCTAAACATGCTCGAAAACTCATGAAACTTTGCACATATCTCAAAAGTGGGGAAAATTTACATCTGATACTGGTTTTATAATTAATTGTGGCAAAATGGCTCGATAGCGCCACCTACAAAATTTCAACGAAGCAGCCCTCACGTCACGTTTCACCTACACGTAAGAAAATCGGTAGGCATATGTAACGTCAACACGTACAAAAAAAGTCTCTTAAAGCCATATCCTAAACCCAACAGGAAGTCTCTTAAAGCCATTATGATTTTTCTCTTCAATTTTTGCTCAGTTTTTGCCATTTCCAGGCCTCGTACTTTAACGAACTCCTCCTAGAGATTAAATCAGATCAACATCATATTCAGTCAGTCTAATCTAACGGCCTTGGCGATGCTAAATTGCGAAGCTTTTGAGTTTTCTTTGAATGGCGTGTCCGTGGCGGCCTGACAAATTCGATGTTTCACCATGAAACAGGAAGTTGTTATAACTCAAACATAAAATGTCCAATCTGCTCCAAACTTTACATGTTTTATAAGAGTCCCGGCCTGAACACTTCTGTATGCCAATACTCAGTTATAGTCATAGCGCCATCTACTGGCAACAGGAAATGTTTTACACTGTGATACACTCTTAACAACATTTAAGTGCTAAAAAATGCTAAACAATTGGAGTGACATTCCCCTGGCACAGCAGCCCCAACGTGCACCAGGGTGCGAGGGCCCGTTCATCGCTGCTTGCAGCTTTAATTTTAAATTGGATTGTGATTCCCAGAATCGGAATCCAATAGAATCATGAGGTCCCTAATGATTCCCGACCCTAGACTGAAGCTCATGAAGTGTTGTATAGTACAATCGGAATACAAATTACATTACAATAGTTATGTTTCACACTGCGATTGACTGCTTTTCATCCCTTCAGTCAACCGAGCAAATGCGAAAAAGTTGCGTGGGACATTTTAGTCAGCTTGAATGAAATGAAAAGCATCAAATTTTACTTTAAAAGTTAAATGTTTACAAAGCCTGGCCAATTGAAATATGCAGCATCTGATTGTGTGACAGGAACATTAATTGTGTTCAGCAGTGCAGATGTTAATTTACAGTATTTAAATACATTTAAGAGGACCACACTTCAAAGACTGAACATTGTGTTTTTGTATATTTATTTTCACAAGGTGAAACAGGCTAACAAAATCTACTGTTGTTTTTTTGCAGACAGCCTGTCAAATTAACTGAAAATGTTATGTTTGGTTTATAAGAATTACATTTACATTTACATTTATGCATTTGGCAGACGCTTTTATCCAAAGCGACTTACAGTGTCCTGATTACAGGGACAATCCCCCTGGAGCAACCTGGAGTTAAGTGCCTTGCTCAAGGACACAATGGTGGTGGCTGTGGGGACTGAACCAACAACCATCCGCTTATCAGTTCAGTGCTTTAGTCCACTACGCCACCACCACTCCAATTGGTGTTTAATTTAAACTCCTTTGTCATGACTCGCACTATTTTCCTGAATTTTGTTCTAATTGATGAGCTCAGTTTTTTCATGCCTTTTTGTGCATGTTATATTATGGCACATTAATGTTACCATATCTAAAACAAACTGGACTACAACTGTGCTCCTAAATTTGTGACTGTGCTCTAAAAAATGTTTAATTGGGAGCAAAAGTGCTCCTAAAACAAATGTAAGCGTAGAGCCCTGATGATACTTATTTAGTATTGGTAATTTATGTTTGGAACGTAGAGTATGTTTGGAAATCGAACTGTGGTGCTGCTACCTGATATGAACTTGAAATCTCCATACTTTTCTAGGATATGGTCCTTATTTTGCTAATTAATCACCGCTGCATATTGCATGATGTCTCATAGCTTCAGTTCAATACTGAAAATCGATGGACATGCACATGGACTCCCATTGAAATTATGCCCAATCATTTAGCTCTAATTAAAGAAATTTCTCTGTTTTTCCCCCACATTTTTGCGTTTGCATTCTGTGCTCATTTGGGTCTTCAGGTGCACAATACCTGAATGGTTTTGCCATTTTTGGCGCAGACAACATCGCCTGGTTTGTTTGCCTTTCCGCTAGGCATGTTTTCACAGAGCGGGGCCAAACCTGAAAAAATAACATGCGTTAGCAAAAACACGACACAATTAGGCTTACTAGAGTGTTGGAAAAGTGTCTTTTGCAGTAGACAGACCGATGATATTGATTGGGAGTTTCAGAGCGGCTGCCGTGACGACAGCGGAACACACTGTGGCAGCTCCGCCCATATCTGCTCTCATTGCATCCATGCCTGATGACGGCTTCAGAGAGATACCACCACTAGAAGGTGACGGACACACACACATTATTCAATTCAAGTTCACATTGCGATTGGGTGTTTATACAGAAGCTGTTGTTTTCAGGCTCTGCCCAGATCCTGTTACCTGTCGAAGGTGATTCCTTTCCCCACCAGCACAAGAGGAGGTTGTGTAGAGTCGGAACTGCCTCTGTAATGGAGCTCCAAAAAGATGGGGGGCTCCTCTGAGCCTTTAGATACACTGAGAAAAGCCCCCATTTGCTCACTCTCAATCCAAGACTGAGGCCTTAAAGAGAGAGGGAGAAAGAGACCGAGAGAGGTGATGTGTTGAGTGCCACTCAACTCTGTTTACACATGTTATAAAAGGCATAGTTCACCCAAAATTGAAATGAAATTCTCTCATTATTTACTCACCCTCAGGCCATCCCAGATGTGTATGACTTACTTTCTTCTGCAGAACACAAAGATTTGTAGAAGAATATTTCAGCTCTGTAGGGCCATACAATGCAAGTGAACTTTGAAGCTCTGAAAAGCATATAAGTAATCAAAACAACTCCAGTGGTTAAATCAATATCTTCTGAAGCAATATGATAGGTGTGGATAAGAAACAGATCAATATTTAAGTCATTTTTTACTGTAAATCTACACTTACACCTCCACATCTTTTGTTTATTGGCGATTTGCATTCTTCGTGCATATCGCCACCTATTGGTCGGGGTTGGTCAAAGGTGGAGATTTATAGTACTTAAATATTACTTACATATTGATCTGTTTCTTACCCACACCTATCACATCACTTCTGAAGATATGGATTTAACCACTGGAGTCATATGGATTACTTTTATGCTGCCTTTTTGTGCTTTTTGGAGCTTCAAAGTTCTGGTCACCATTCACTTGCAATGAATGGACCTACAGAACTGAAATATTATTTTTAAACATTTCATTTGTGTTCTGCAATAGAAAGAAAGTCATATACATCTGGGTGGCATGGGGGTAAGTAAATGATGAAAGAATCTTCATTTAGATAGAAGACTACCTCAGAATGTGGTTTGAATGATCCAATCACAAATAATTTTGCACATCGTTTCCACTTATATTTTGCACTGTCCACTTGTTATTGGATCACCCGAGAAGGATGTTAATACTGGTTGTAAAAAAGGACACTGTCTTGCTGACACACAGGATAAAAAGACTTGATGATCTTTAAGTTCTACCTCTTGTGGACAGTCACTCTGTCTACAAAAGGTGACAGCTTCTGCTCTATAGTGTCTGCGAACACTGTGGGAGTGATGTGATTGGCTGGAGCTTCCATCAGTTGTCGAGCCAGGTTCTGCCCCTCCCCGTACAGAATACCTTTCTGCCATGCTGCTGTGTCCACACTGGAAAGTAACAAGATACACTATGCCAAATGCTCCTCGATGAAAGAATTACAAGAATTAATATTTAAAAATCTATACTATGTACCTCCCATGAGGTTGGGTCGTTGTGACACGGACCTTCTTCTTAGTCTTGAGCTCATCATACTCAAAAAGACCCAGCACAGCACCCTCTGCTGCTGACTGCTCATCACCACACGGGTCCACCTCAACATGAGTGATCTCAAGATCCTGAAGCTGCCTGCAACCCGCTGACAAAATTGGAAAATTTACATTACTGCATCAAAGAATCATCTTCACTCCTACAATACACATATTGTGAAGATAACACATTTTATCATTTAAACATATTTAGGGTTCCCACACTTCTTGACCAAAGAATTTGCAGGACTTTTTTACATTACCATTCCTGTCGTTTTTGATTACTGAGATTTTTTTTTGTTCTGACCAATCTGTTCAACCAATTCACTGAAATGAACCGACTCAAAAGTACAATTTGCTCACTAAACGAATATCACTATGGCTTGCAAGCAAGTTTTTCTCTACACAGTGTCAGCTGCATTACACAGAGTTATATCTAGCCAATGAAATATTTTGAAATATTGCAAGCTTAGAAAAAAGGTATATGGGTCACTGACAAATAAGGTTGATGGATGTGTATATATAAAACATTTCCAATCAAAACTTTCTTACAGTGACACCTAGTGGTGTGGATGCAGCATCATTCAAAATCAATAGTTTTCAGTTACAGATGCCATTATAGAAATTCACTATTTACAATCAGCATGCTTAATTTAATCCAAGAGTGAAAGTGTCTGAAAACAAGACGGTTACTGATATTAAGCGAGTAGTATTCAGCTGGTCATGTGATTCTAAAATGGCAGCCCCCACGAGGGCGCCCCGTCCCATGTAGAATAAAACAGCTTTTATAAGGTTACTGATATGACTAGAGTCCTCATTCATGTGAGCGGTCATGATTTCATAAATTTGTTTCATAATTACAATTCACTTTTTTAGGAGTAAAACTTTTTTTAATGGGGAAAAAACTACTGAATGCACCTTTAATAAGCTTTTAATGCCCTGAAAATGTTGTAATATACTGTATTGTAATTACAACCCTGTATAAGACATTAACAGTGAAGAAAAACAAAAAACATACACAACAACAGCACTTACTTGAAACAGCTCCACGGATGTTTTCCTTACAGTTATCCCAGTTCTCTTTCCCACACACACCTGCGTCGCTCTTACCAAGACCCACCACAACTACACTAGGAAAATCCTTTAAAAGAAAAAGATTGTTTTGTTTTTAAAGGTATATTTCACCCAAAAATGAAAATTCTCTCATAATTTACTCACCCGCATGCCAATCCAGATGTGTGACTTTCTTTCTTCTGCTGAACACAAATTAAGTTTTTTAGAAGAATATTTCAGCTCTGTTGTTCCATACAATATAAGTGAATAGTGTCCAAAACTTTGAAGCTTCGAAAAGCACATAAATGCAGCACAAAAGTAATCCATATGACTCCAGTGTTTAAATCCATATCTTCAGAAGCTATATAATAGGTGTGTGTTTTTTAAATAGTATACAGTATATATAAATATATGTATTAAATATATATCAATATTCAATCCTTTTTTTACTATAAATCTCCACTTTCAACAAGCCCTCCAATGCGTGTTCACAAGAGGTGATCTTCTTTTGGTTTTTGGTGATTCGCATTCTTTATGTAAATCGCCACCTACTAGGCTGTTGTGCAAATATGATTTATTTTTATTTTTATTTTCCTTTCATTTGTTCCTTTCTTTTTTCTTTCTCCTCCCTGCCCAGAGGTGGCGATATGCACAAAGAATGTAAATCGCAAAAAACCAGAAGAACATTTCAGTCCTCTAATGAGTGTGCATAGGAGGGCTGGTCGAATGTGGAGATTTATAGTTTTAAAAGGTCTAAAATATTGATCTGTTTCTCAGCCAGACCTATCAAAATGCTCCAGAAGACATTGATTTAACCACTGGAGTCGTATGGATTACATTTATGCTGCCTTTATGTGCTTTGTGGAGCTTCAAAGTTCTGGCCGCCATTCACTTGCATTGTGAAGACCTACAGAGCTTCTACAAATCTTATTTTGTGTTCAGCAGAAGAAAGAAAGTAATACACATCTGGGATGGCATGAGGGTGAGTAAATGATGAGAGAATTTTCATTTTTCTGTTAGCTATTCCTTTAACAGTTGACAGATATATGAGTCCTGTCATCAGGATCATCTGACACCTCAGCTCACACCTGATGTAAACCATAGAAGATCCTGCTCTTGCCTTTCTTCAGAGGAGGTCCAGATCTACAGAGCAGACAGGAGAAAAGAAGTGGACATGTGAAGGAATGGTTAGCTCAAAAGACCGGATGTACGTGTCATTCAATAGGATGATGAAAATGTCAAATCAATAACTTACAAAGAGAGCATTTGTGACAGTTTTCCTGAGAGTGAGCTGTCAAACTCCGCTGCAGCCTCTGTGAAATGCTTTCCATCATTGTTTGACTGTTTCTCATAGACGCCCAGAACCAAGCCCTGAATAAACCCACAAATAACCTGTCAGTCACCTGTAAACACATTGAGACATTTGCATTGAGCTGTCAAGTTATGAAACTTACTTTCCTTGCAGTGGAAGTGCTGCTGAAGTCCGAAAACTGTCGACAATTATGTTTTCTTACTGAAGAAAGCAACACTCTTCTAAACGGTATCAACATCGTCATTCAGTAATACAACCAGATTCAACCGTGGTACAACAGATCATTCTTAGAAATCGTCACATGTGGCATCAGAAGGTGACAATCTGGTGCCTCGTCGCAGGTATGACATCAACAAAAGTCGACATTCCGTTCCAAAATAAAAGTCGGGTTGACTTTAACAAGAATCCTGTATACAACATATTTGGCAAACTGAAGCATAGGAAGAGAGAGGGAAAAAAATATATATATATATATATATATATATATATATATATATATATATATATATATATATATATATATATTGATATTGATATTGATATATATATATATATATATATATATATATATATATATATATATATATATATATATATATATATATATATATATATATATATAGATAGATATAGATATATATAGATATATATATATATATATAGATAGATATATTGATATTGATATATATATATATATATTGATATATATATATTGATATATATATATATATATATATATATATATATATATATATATATATATATATATATTAATGTATATATTAATGTGTGTGTATATATATATATATATAATTTTAATTTAATTTTTAATTTTAATTTAATTTTTTTTAATTAATTTAATTTTTTTATATATATATATATATATATATATATATATATATATATATATATATATATATATATATTGATACAATTCTTGAATTCAAGATAGTTATATATTATATAATATTATATAACATTATATAGTCATTATGTATGTTTAATTCAGTTTTTTTTTTTTTGTACAATGGAATGTACAATCTGTTTGTTGTAATAAATTTAATTTAATAAATTATAAATTTAATTTAATTTAGGCTTCTGTCTATGAGACTAGAATATTGTTGAAATAGCATACGTAGTTCTAACGTGTACTGTTTCATAATTACTACCAGTTTATCACCTCTTTTGACGTCAAGTTTTTATTTACTATTATTTTTGTATCCTTATTAAAATGTGCAAAAATGGCATGATGTTTAAACTCAATATAAAACATTTCCTTTTACTGTACTTCATTTAACTTTCCAAATATAAGAATGAAATTATGGTGACAATGTAGCTACAAAGTGGCTTGAACATTGGGGGGGTGCAGCGTGAAGCATTTACATGTTTCCATTGATCATGGTATAAATAATGGGGAGGGTACTTGCTTGTTTTAATTATTGGGGGGGTGTTTTTTCATTGTTATTATTATTGTTGTTATTTTTGTTCTTTATTGTATTTCACACTTTCTGAACTATTGAACAATGTAATTGATTTTTTATGCTCTGTATTTGACCATGTTATTGACCTAAGTACAATAATAAAAAAAAAAGTAAAAAATTAAATTTAAAAAAAGTCTTTCAATATTATGAGATACTAGAAATGTTATATTTAATTGGTTAAAAACACATTTAACCAACTGTGGCAGAAACTGGCTTCCATACAAAATGGTAGGCAGCGCCTAAACAAAAGAAGAACTTTTTTTATTATTAATCTGATTACCTTTCTAACTAAATTATATATTCATAAATGCAAATTCACTAATAAAAAAAAAACAACTTTATGGTTTTTACTAAGTGAAGTAAAGCTGTACACTGATTATATTAGAGACTCTTTGAATAAAAACGCTATGAGTATTTATTTTAATTATATATGTATTTTTATACCTTTATTTTGCTTTATATATTTTTACCTTATTTTATATATTTTTTATTTTATTATATATTATTTTTATATATTCTATTTTTTTTCTTTTCCTTTTATTTATTATTATTAAAATACACACACATAAAAACCAGTAGGCAGCGCACTATTTTGCAAAGAACCTGTACTGAGTGCTTCTTGTTTGCGCACTATTTTGCAAGTGAAGTGTCCTGTGTGCGCTTATGGCGTCGGCTACTGCGCATGACTTTGGCCGCTCGCGTACAGTAGGCCTGGCGTAATGTAATGTTTTCATCAAACGCGCAGCCAAAATCGCTCTCTAACGGCCGCCGATCGAAGGTAAATGAAGACGAAGTATTTAAAATGCGTCGGTATAAAGCGTTAAGATCGAGCATTGAAGGAGGATATTAAAATAGTGTGTGCGGGGATTGCGGATCAGGAGCAGCTTCCGTTACGCCTTGCGTGTCACTAGGCCCACTGACCCACATTCGGGAGTGCGCTCGAGGAAGTACGCGCATGAAATTCAGCATTGCATTTCTCGTTATTGCACCGTGATATTATTCCTCGCAGCGCTGCTTTGTGACCCAGTGGCTGACAGGAGGGCTAAGATCTGTCCGGGGACCTGTGTGTGTTTTACGGTAGGTATCAGAAATGCTCATTTCAGGAAAGGCGGTAGTTTGGTGACAAATAAGCTATATTGGAGAGCCCATAGATAGTGCAAGGTTTTACAGCTATTAAGAAGCCTATTGAAGGTATGTATGATTCCGTATGCATGATGTGGAATTTCATTTTTCTTTATAAGATAAAAGGTTGGTTTCGTTTGAATGTTTTCGCACAATGCCAGCCCAGTGCCCTTGTTATGAGGGTTTGACTGGTGTTAATGAAGGATCATCACGATCACAGTAGACCTTTCTCACTCTTCGTGTTTTGGAAAGAGGAAGTAAACGATTGCAGGGTAAACTTCGACAGCGGTGAATGGGAGATCACCGCAAATATTATTTCCACTTACCCATTTGCTCCCAGACCAAAAGAAAAAAAAAAAAAGCACTATTACGTTTGAATGACTTTCCAGAAGTGGAAAAAAACAGAGAGTGATGGATTGAGACAGTCAGATGGGAGAAGATGCCAAATTTACTGTCACTCTCTTAGCAGCTGTAATGGAAACTCCCACGCAGCTGTGGTAATTCATTTTTTAAAACTAATTCCAGGGTAATATAACACAAAGCATAATTTTATAATTTTACGCTCAATATTTAAAAAATGTATGATATAAAAAAATTGCGAGATTAACGCTGCTAAATAAGGCGGAAACGCGTCATCACAGTCTGTGAAAAAGGTCTATATGTATGCAATTATTGTGTTGAAGTGCAGTGAAGAGCATAATGTTTGACAGACATTTGCATGCACTTTTAAATGCACATCACTCAGGGGCGTAGATTCCGGGGGGATGGGGGTGAGGTAACCCCCCCCCCCATAATCAAAACAAGCAAGTACAACCCCCATTCTCAGGGAGAACAGTAAATGAAACTACACTGAGCAACAAAATTGCACTCGCTGTTGATGATTTGCTGTTCGATTATCTTTTCGTGGGTCCGTGTCTTGATTTCACAGGCTCTCAGGTTGGCAAGTCCTATTCACCAATGTCTTCCCAATGTGGAACGTTTATTTTACCCCAGATTGATCCATGAGCCAGCATTACCATGAGCTCCAGAGACAGGTATGGCAGACAGAAAGTCCTAATATATTTCTGCAGACATACTAGTTCTTTGTATTACATATTAGCACTTCGGAAAAATGAGGTTTGAATAGACAACTTGCTTGTGATAGTGAAGTATCACTTTTTTTATCCACACATGGGTCTTTGCTCACCTTCTCTCTGCATTTATGTTTACTCTTTCAAGAAAGATTTCAATCAGAGTTGTTTTAATTGAATTCTGCTGTTTTTCTGAAATCATATTCTATTTTTAGCAGCATATAGCTTCTTTCTTAGTGCAGCAATATGCTAAAAAGACAATTAAACTAATCTGCTTTTACAGGGAAAAGATCATTTAAATTTCCCATTACTCTTTACCTCATCACACTGAGCAATACAATAAATGTGTGTTTTGTGTCCTTGTGTTTTAGGGATGATGACAGTATTTTTGATGTGCTGATGGAGGAAGATGAGAAGGATAAGGCGAAAAGGTGACTTAAATTGCACCCATTTGTCTGACATCAGCAACTTTAGATAAAAAATAAACATATTGTGGTATTTACACTAGAAGTCGACCGATATATTGGTTTTGCCAATTAATTGGCACCGATAACAGATTTCTGGAACTATCGATTATCGGCAAAAATCCACACCGATAGTTTTTCCCTGTTGTGTCCCGTGCTGGAGCGGCTGGGAAGGGTCCGCTGTCGTTATACAGTATGAGAGCGGCCTCTAGAGGCGAAATAAAAGCTATCACTTCACTGATGCCTTGTGGTGTTTGTTTTGACACATGAGACTACACTCTGCATGGAGCGGAACACTTCAGATGCAGATTTAAAACATCAACAATGAAAAGGTATGTATACAGTACACTACAGTACACGTTGTCATATCATTATAAAGTAATTAATTTGTTGACTAGATGCTGTATTAGTAGAGAACAGCAGTATGTTTGCCGACAAGGCTGAGAGGACACTAACATTAAAGCTAACCTCAAGCGGTTAGAACAATGTGACGAAAATACACGCAAGTCCTACCTAAATGATTAAATATCATGGTTGTTACCATCTATTTCCATCTATTTGCATTAGTTTATATCCAGCTGGTCACGTTTATGCATTCGTTAGCCTGCTATGTTGCATATTTAAAGCTAGTGACGTGAGAAAGCAAATGAATATCTTCATGCAGCCGAGAGAAACGTATAAACAAATCAGAAACGCATCTGATTTCAATGTAATTTTTTTATCTTCAATGTAATACGATGACTTCAGATCGATTACATTCTTGCACTAAAAAAGGCTAGACACAGCGCAACAAATAGAGTTGAACAGAAAGCAGGTCTCAATATGCTTTTAAAGTTCTTTTAATTAGACACATCATTTAAAAAACAGACATAAACAAAAACAAAGGTAAACAAAGGCGTTCATCTAGCATGCGTTTACATAGAAAACAAATGGATGGTTGCAAAAGCGTTCGATGTGAACAGCCCCTTACAGTTGGTGGAGGTCTTTGGCCATTGCGTCTTGCTCTCTTATAAGTGTTTCTCAGATTAAGCAATTAGTTGTTTAAATGCTTTGTCAGGAAAGATGTTCAACTTGGAAATGTGTTCCTCGCGTTCAGTCCCAGTCTGTTGTGTTCTGTCTGTTTGAACAGCCCCTGGCCTGGGCTCATAGTCTGAGCCGCTTCACCACCGAGTTCAGCCGAATACCACTGCTATCTGGGAATATTGCTACTCTACACACAACTGTACTGAATAAAACACTATGTGGTATTTCGCTGTTATTATTAAGCTTGATTCTGGAGTAGTAGGAATCAGTGCAAGTGTAACACAATGTGAACTGTCTATTGAAGCGTTTTCCCCCTCATTTTACTTTTGACTTGACATTTGAGAATATGGACTGACTAAAACTTTTTATTTATTTATTTTATGCACATTAGTTGAAAATGAAATGCTCTTTTTTTAACAGCCAGGAAAGAAATGTTCTATGCAATAATATAAAGGTGATGAATGGTTTATGTATTTATTGTTCCCTCTTGTGGTCTAAGGAAACAACGTCAATTTAGAAATCAGCTGACTTTAAAATTTGAATATTTATTCCAATATATATTAATATTTATATATTTATTTAATTTTAAAAAATACAATATATTTTCATGGTTCAGTCAATTTAATTTAAAGTATTAAAGTTTAAAGTATTTAATTTTGAGTGTTATTTTTTATTCAGTATAAATTTTAAAATCTATCGGTTGATTAATAGGTTATCGGTAGGTACTGCCCAACTTAGTTATCGGTATCGGTAAAACCCACAATCGGTCGACCTCTAATTTTCACATATACATATTTTATTGTGATATATATATATATATATATATATATATATACAGTATGCTGTATATAATGTGTGTGTGTGTGTGTGTGTGTGTGTGTGTGTGTGTGTATATATATATATATATATTACACACACACACACACACACCGATCAGCCACAACATTAAGACCACCTGCCTAATATTGTGTAGGTCCCCCTCGTGCCGCCAAAACAGCGCCAACCCGCATCTCAGAATAGCATTCTGAGATTATATTCATTACCGTAGACTTTGTCAGTTCGAACCAGTCTGGCCATTCTCTGTTGACCTCTCTCATCAACAAGGCATTTCTGTCCACAGAACTGCTGCTCACTGGATGTTTTTTGTTTTTGGCACCATTCGGAGTAAATTCTAGAGATTGTTGTGTGTGAACCGGACCCTTCTCGTATCCACATTAACAGCAAGGTTCCTTCAATAGTGATGTACAGCTTCCGAATGTTGAATATATGTTGAGTTGAGTTTGAAATGCACTTTATGTTGATGCATGTAGTGTAAGTTAAAATGTTGATTTAGTAATTAGAGAAGTTTTTTTTTTTTTTTAGTTCAGGTCCCTAAAGAAAATTAACCATGGTTTTACTATAGTAATATTGTAGTAACCATGACTGAAGTAACCATGACCACTGTCAACAGGGTTTTCTTAGCAGAAATCTTGGTTTTGATACAATTAACAATGGTTTTATAACAGTAATACTATATAGTAACCATGATTTTACTATATATTTTAACCATGACAGTAACCATGTTTATTTTGTGGTTACTATGATTTTACTACAAATACCATGAGTAAAATATGCTTACTGTTGTAAAACCATGATTATTATTAAGGGCAAACCTGTTGAAGTGTTTGTTACCAAATACAGTATTCTTACTTTGGATTTGGAAGTAATATATAGTTTTGTTTTGTTTTTTAAACATAGCAAATACCAAACCATACCAAAACTGTGACCCTAAAACCATGAGAGAAACCAACCGTGAGAAATTTGAACCATTACACCTCTAATATTTATACACTGGCGGCCAAAGGTTTGCAATAATGTACAGATTTTGCTCTTATGGAAAGAAATTGGTACTTTTATTCACCAAAGTGGCATTCAACTGATCACAATGTATAGTCAGGACATTAATAATGTGAAAAATTACTATTACAATTTGAAAAAAATGTTCAGAACTTCTTAAACTACTTCAAAGAGTCCTCATCAAAAAATCCTCCACGTGCAGCGATGACAGCTTTACAGATCTTTGTCATTCTAGCTGTCAGTTTGTCCAGATACTCAGGTGACATTTCACCCCACACTTCCTGTAGCACTTGCCATAGATGTGACTGTCCTGTCGGGCACTTCTCACGCACCTTACAGTCTAGCTGATCCCACAAAAGCTCAATGGGGTTAAGATCCATAACACTCTTTTCCAATTATCTGTTGACCAATGTCTGTGTTTCTTTGCCCACTCTAAACTTTTCTTTTTGTTTTTTTGTTTCAAAAGTGGATTTTTCTTTGCAATTCTTCCCATAAGGCCTGCACCCCTGAGTCTTCTCTTTACTGTTGTACATGAATCTGGTGTTGAGCGGGTAGAATTCAATGAAGCTGTCAGCTGAGGACATGTGAGACGTCTATTTCTCAAACTAGAGACTCTGATGTACTTATCCTCTTGTTTAGTTGTACATCTGGCCTTCCACATCTCTTTCTGTCCTTGTTAGAGCCAGTTGTCCTTTGTCTTTGAAGACTGTAGTGTACATCTTTATATGAAATCTTCAGTTTTTTGGCAATTTCAAGCATTGTATAGCCTTCATTCCTCAAAACAATGATGAAACAACGAAGATGTTTGTTTTTTTTGCCATTTTTGACCTGATATTGACCTTAAGACATGCCAGTCTATTGCATACTGTGGCAACTCAAAAACAAACACAAAGACAATGTTAAGCTTCATTTAATGAACCAAATAGCTTTCAGCAGTGTTTGATATAATGGCAAGTGATTTTCTAGTACTAAATGATCAATTTATCATGATTACTCAAGTATAAGGTGTTGGAGTGATGGCTGCTGTCTAGATTTGATCAAAAATGACTTTTTTCAAATAGTGATGGTGCTGTTTTTTACATCAGTAATGTCCTGACTATACATTGTGATCAGTTGAATGCCACTTTGGTGAATTAAAGTACCAATTTCCTTTCGAAACAGCAAAATCTGTACATTATTCCAAACCTTTGGCCACCAGTGTGTGTATATATATATTTAGTTTTCATCCCGTCTAAAATGTTGTCCTTTTTTAAATAAAATTATCCTTTATGAATGAAAAACTTGTACTGTGCAAAACTGTAGATAGAAGGAAAGGCCAGTAACAGAGTGTCTTAACTCTTTGACATGTTTGATTGCTGTTTTATTGTGATATATTTCTTTATTGGTTTTTTTATTATCTTTAATCTGTTGCAGAGTTTCGAGAAATAAGTCAGAGAAGAAAAGGCGAGACCAGTTCAATGTCCTCATTAAAGAACTTGGCACCATGTTGCCCGGCAACACTCGCAAGATGGACAAGTCCACCATCTTGCAGAAAAGCATTGATTACCTGCGCAAGCACAAAGGTGAGTTCTCAGATCAAATCAAATCACTTTTATTGTCACACAACCATATACACAAGTGCAATGGTGTGTGAAATTCTTGGGTGCAGTTCCGATCAACATTGCAGTCGTGACAGTAATGAGACATATACCAATTTACAATAACATCAAATTAACACAGCACAATTTAAACATCTGATATACGCATAATTACACTCAACTTAAAACATCAAATTAACACAGCACAATTTAAACATCTGATATACGCATAATTACACACAACACAATATACAAATAATAACATACACTGTACAGTATACAATACGCACTATATAGAAACACATTATTCAATAAAAATAAAAAATAAAAATATATAAAAAAGTATATATAGTATATAATGTACAGTAGGTTGTATTGTACTGTATTGACATTCAGGCTGTCGGTTGATAGTCAGTTGTTAAGAGAGAATATAATATAATAATAATATAATTTATGACAGTCCAGTGTGAGATATAAGAGTAAGAGTAATAAAGTGCAGTGCTGATGTATTTGATCGTGGGAGATCAAAAGTTCAAGAGTCTGATTGCTTGGAGGAAGAAGCTGTCATGAAGTCGGCTGGTTCGGGTCCTGATGCTGCGATATCGCCTGCCTGATGGTAGCAGTGAGAACAGCCCATGGCTCGGGTGGCTGGAGTCTCTGATGATCCTCCGAGCTTTTTTCACACACCGCCTTGTATATATTTCCTGGAGGGAGGGAAGCTCACCTCCGATGATGTGTCTGGCAGTTCGCACCACCCTTTGCAGTGCTTTGCGGTTGTGGGCGGTGCTATTGCCGTACCAGGTGGAGATGCAGCCAGTTAGGATGCTCTCTACAGTGCAGGTGTAGAACCGTGTGAGGATGTGGTAGTTCACTCCAAACTTCCTCAGCCGTCTCAGGAAGAAGAGGCACTGATGAGCCTTCTTCGCAATGACTTCAGTGTGGATGGACCATGTGAGTTCCTCAGTGATGTGGACACCCAGGAACTTGAAGCTGCTGACTCTCTCCACTGGTGCTCCATTGATGGTGATGGGACTGTGTTCTCTGTGTTTTCTTCTGAAGTCCACCACAAGCTCCTTTGTCTTCCTGACATTGAGGGAGAGGTTGTGCTCCTGACACCAGTGTGTCAGAGTGTGCACCTCCTCTCTGTAGGCTGTTTCATCATTGTCAGTGATCAGACCTACCACCGTCGTGTCATCAGCAAACTTAATGATGGCATTGGAGCTATGTGTTGCCACACAGTCATGTGTGTACAGGGAATACAAGAGTGGGCTGAGAACACAGCCCTGTGGGGCTCCAGTGTTGAGGGTCAGTGATGAGGAGATGTTGCTGCCTATTCTAACCACCTGGCGTCTGCTTGACAGGAAGTCCAGGATCCAGCTGCACAGTGAGCTGTTTAAGCCCAGAGCCCAGAGTTTCTCATCAAGCTTGGAGGGCACTATGGTGTTGAATGCTGAGCTGTAGTCTACAAACAGCATTCTCACATAAGTGTTCTTTTTTTCCCTGAACAGTTTTTCTGAACAGCGTCCCTATATTCACAATCTAGCTGTTCTCTGGAATAATTACAGATCTGTGCATCATGTTAACAGCATTGTCTTTGATGACAAGCTGTTTAGTTAAATACAAAAATCAGATCTCTCATTCAAATTTGGTGCTGTTTTCAAATTCCATAAAGAGTGCAAATACCCAGATAGATGCAAATAACACAGAATATTCAGAATAACATACTATCATACAGTACCACTCATGGTATTTCTGCAGTATGTACATTTTTTACAGGCATGGAATGGCTGGATGACCTACGAAAATGCCAAAATATATGTATTTTTTCTCATAATCCTAAAGAACTGTTCATCTACAATCTTAAAATTGATTAATGAAAAATATAAAGTTTTATAAAAACATAAATTGTGCCTATGTACACTGAAAAAAATGCTTTGAATTTACATGATTTAATCATGTACATCGGTTCCACATGAATCAATTAAGTTATGTCAACATATTATTTTCCTCATGGTTTAGTTCATTAATTCTTTGTCAGAAAACATAATTTGTTC
This sequence comes from Myxocyprinus asiaticus, assembly GCF_019703515.2. Classification (NCBI taxonomy): domain Eukaryota; kingdom Metazoa; phylum Chordata; class Actinopteri; order Cypriniformes; family Catostomidae; genus Myxocyprinus; species Myxocyprinus asiaticus. The sequence continues at coordinate 5,595,441 of NC_059351.1, read as the reverse complement.
ATGTAATTTTAACATAATGTATATATTTTTAAATGGCACAGTAGTAGGCTCAAAGTGATTTGATATGTGCCCCTAACATGATTAGTTTCTTCATTTCTACATAATATTTTTGTCACATTACTGATTTATTTTATAAGGTTATGATAGTTAGCAAAATTTTAACTAGCAGTAGCATAGATTAGCATGCTAAATGCTAAGTAGTAATTGCTCCTTGAGTAAAGCAACTAAGAGTATGTTCTTTGTGTACCCGTCCTCAACCTAAGCAAAAGCTCCACTCTTCACCACAATGGTAACCCTGCATAAAAGTATCAGTTCTGAATCCCAGAATAACTGAAAATTAAACACTATCAAGTCTCCCCCTTTAATACATAAAATAACACCTAATGTTTTTACATTTTTACTCTTTGTGTCAAGTTCTATGCAAAGCGTGCTGGGGACTACAAATCCCCTGCCCAGTTTCAGTTATATCAAGAACAAGTATTCATGTAGCCCCAATACATGGATTAATTAAACTTCCATTTAAAAAATGAAGTAGATTGAATGCAGTAAAAGAGTTGTTATACAATAATAACAATGTATATGTCCGATAACAATACTACAGCCAGTATATTCTACTTTTAAGTTTCCATTCCGGCCGAATTTCTGTTTATGTTTTGGCCTGTGTGATCCCACCCACTGCCCACTCACCAATAGTATTTCGACACTGCCGGGTTGCCAGATTTGGACAAGTTTGCAGGCAAACAACACTGCGTGCTGCAGCCATGGAAGCCAGCAAACGAACTGGATCAGAGATAACAGATTCCACCCGACCTAAAAAGCCTCATCATCCGTCTAAAAACCACCATGACCAGAGGCGTAGTAAAACAAGGATAAATACTGGAGATGCATTTGAAAGATGTAGAAAGCTTAAAGCCCAGAAATCCTTTAAAACGGATGCTGAGGTAGATGATTTGCATGTCAACAGTCTGGGGCGGGGCAGGCAACTCTCCAATATTTTGAATTTGGACTGCAGTACCCATTTCAAACGCTTGGTGTCAATCTTACATATAGCACCTTTTATTTGACGTTATTTCAAGTTGAATTTAACAAGCAGCAAAAATAATTGTTGCGCTGTTATTGAACATACTTGAATGGTTCATATTCACCCTAAGTAATTTAGTCTAGTAGGTGCACATTTTAGAGAATTACATTAATCAAAAGCAAAGAAAATTTTTTTGTTGTTTACATCACAAATAATATGTTTACTAGGTCCTCGTGGTGGCGCGGTTACCTCAATCCGGGTGGTGGAGGACAAGTCTCAGTTGCCTCCGCTTCTGAGACCGTCAATCCACGCATCTTATCACGTGGCTCGCTGTGCATGACACCGCGGAGACTCACAGCATGTGGAGGCTCATGCTATTCTCCGCGATCCATGCACAACATACCACGTGCCCCATTGAGAGCGAGAACCACTAATCGCGACCATGAGGAGGTTACCCTATGTGACTCTACCCTCCCTAGCAACCGAGCCAATTTGGTTGATTAGGAGACCTGGCCGGAGTCACTCAGCACGCCCTGGATTCGAACTCGTGACTCCAGGGGTGGTAGTCAGCGACAAATAATATGCTTTAGTAAATCTGACAACCTGCATTTTCTTTAGAAGATTAAAATTGAGACTAAAACATGTTTTTAATGGATGAGGACCAGATAGTGAAGGAAAAGCAGCCTACAAGTGCACAGCATAAACGAAAACTTCTTTAATACAGTTTAAAAAGCATACGTAGAGTACTTAGCAATTTTGAAGAATCTAAAATATAAGATTTGTTTTGATGTAAGAATTTCTTTGGTCAGTGCATTATTCCCATACTTCCATTTGTTTAATTTCTTTGTTTTGATGACCTTATTAGTCTACAATTACTATTATACTAATAGTGCACTATTACTAGTGTTCTAAATGTGCAAAATAGAAACAACATTATCCTCCACCAAAAACGGACACTTGCAAAAACGCAAAACTTGATGAACTTGCAAAATGAGGATGAGGAAATGGAAAACGTATTAATGTGGACGTGTCCTAAATCCTTTAAACTTTTAAATGTTTGAAATGTTGGCATTTTGTTCTGTCAGTGTGAATTAGCCTTTAGAATGCAGATCCCAAACAGAATGATCAAGAGATAGTGTTTGTGTTCACATGTAGAAATTGCTGCGCAGTCTGAGTCGAGTGAGATCAAACAGGATTGGAAACCACCATTCCTTAGCAATGAAGAGTTTACACAGCTGATGCTAGAGGTGAGACCTGCTGTGGCCGATGTGCATGTCTGTTGGTGTTTCTCTTTCGGTGTCTTTCTGTTGGGAAGGATGTTTCCACTAAAAGAATATAAGTGCATTTTTTACCAAACACTTTCTGATTTTAATTTAATTCAGGAATTAGAGCAGTGTTAATAATGTATGTTTGTTTTTATGCTGTTAAGGCGCTGGATGGGTTCTTCCTTGTAATGCTGACCGACGGCAATATCGTTTACATCTCTGAAAGCGTCACCTCTTTACTTGAGCATCTGCCTGTAAGTGAGAGACGATGTGCGCTCATACTCTGCAAATTGTATGTATTCTGTAATCTATTTGAATGTGCGCTCATACTCTGCAAATTGTATGTATTCTGTAATCTATTTGAATATTTCTTGCAGTTAAAAATCGTTAAATATTAAAATTTGCCATTAATTCATTAGTTGTTAACGGATATAGGTTTTCCGATGACTGATGGTGATACTAATGTTTAGACAGCAGAGTGGCAGATGTAATGTTGATATGTTCATAGTGCAATTTGACGGAATATTCCAGATTCAATACAGATAAGCTTAATCGACAGCATTTGCTACATAATGTAGATTACCACAAAAAATATTCCTTTAATGACTCCAAGTGATGTATGTACTCCACATTCTCTAAAAAAAAGAGACAGGTATTGTTTGTTATCCATATAGACAAGGCTGTTGGTACAGTTTGAAATTGACACAAGAGGGAGCTAACTCTTTTGGCCATTGTCAAAATGGCCAAAAATCAACTGATTCATCAGGTTGGCCGATATACCATTCTGTGACTTATGTTCATATATAATTATATACATCTGTGTTTCAGTCGGACCTGGTGGATCAGAACCTTTTGAACTTCCTTCCTGTGGGAGAGCATGCAGAAGTTTATAAAGTGCTGTCCTCCCACCCAGAAACTGAAAACCTCAGCTCTGGTTCCCTCAAGTGTAAGTGTCCACCCTCATTCCCCATAAGATATCTCTTCTGTTGTGGTGTTTTGCATTGCCCACTGAAATGGTGTTGCCTTAAAATATTATTCTGTATTATTCCTGTACCTATATCTGTGTTTTCTTCTTAGCCAAGAACCAGATGGAGTTTTGTTGTCACATGCGCAGAGGTTCTGTGGATACAAAGAAACCACATGTGTACGAATACGTCAAGTTTATTGGCAACTTTAAATCCCTTGCCAATAGTGAGTGTTTCTTTTTCTGATGATTGAATACTCAACGATATGTTCCCTCCCTGCATGTGCTAGTCTCAACAATAAGGATTTTATTTACTGATTAAAGTAATGGTTCACCTAAAAAAAAAAAAAAAATTCTGTCCTAATTTACTCACCCTCATGTCGTTCCAAACCTGTATGGCAAACTCATGTGTTCACATGAGAACTTGCAATGTTTAAGTTCTCGCATAAACACACAAATCACTGAGCAAGCTTCTCTCATGCACTCTCATTTACACACAACAGATGTCAAGATTTTCACTTATAATTACCTTTCAGTGCTTTCAGAAGACTTGGATTATGATCATGAGTCACATGTTCTAATTTTATGCTACTTTTTAAATCCTTTTTTTAAAGGGATATTTCATCCAAAAATGAACATTCTCTCATTTACTCACCCTCATGCCATCCCAGATGTGTATGACTTTCTTTCTTCTGCAGAACACAAATTAAGATTTTTAGAAGAATATATGAGCTCTGTAGGTCCATACAATTCAAATGAATGGGTGCCAAAATTTTGAAGCTCCAAAATGCACATAAACGCAGCATTAAAGTAATCCATAAGACTCCAGTAGTTAAATCCATATCTTCAGAAGTGATATGATAGGTGTGGGTGAGAAACAGATAAATAGTTAAGTCTGTTTTTACCATAAATTCTTCTCCCTGCCAAGTAGGTGGCGTTATGCATAAAGAATGCGAATCACCAAAAACAAAAGAAGAAGAATGTAAAAGTGAAAGTGGAGAGTGACCGTAAAAAAGGACTTAAATATTGATCTGTTTCTCTCCCACACCTATCATATCACTTCAGAAGACATGGATTTAACCACTAGAGTCTTTTATTCTTTGTTTATGTGCATTTTGGAGCTTCAAAATTTTGGCACCCATTCACTTGCATTGTATGGACCAACAGAGATAAGATATTCTTCTAAAAATCTTAATTTGTGTTCTGAAGAAGAAAGAAAGTCATACACATCTGGGATGGCATGAGGGTTAGTAAATGATGAGAGAATTTTCATTTTTGGGTGAACTATCCCTTTAAGCTTTAAAGTGAGGCTTGATCTACTGCCATTGTATTGAAAGAACAGTCAGTGAATCGTGATATTTATTAAAACATCTCCTTTTGTGTTCCTCATAAGAAGGAAAGTAGTACAGGTTTGGAACGACATAAGAGTGAGTAAATCATAACTGAATTTTCATTTTTAGGTGAACTTATTCCATAAAGCAAATGCCAAAAACACAAATGTACATCAAGGGACAACAATGTCCTTTTCCGCAAATCTCCATTTTGTCTCTCCTCTCTCAGTGCCTCAGTCAAAACGAAATGGCCTTCAGGGAATTTTACAGCGTTCATTGCAACCAGCCTTTGACGATAAAGTCTGTTTTATTGCGACTGTGAGGCTTGCCAAACCCCAATTCATCAAAGTAAGCTGATAAGCAATCATTATTTGTCTAGCATGTCTATTCTGCACAGGCAACCACAGAAATGCATCATAGCTAAGCATTACAGGGATAACAAAGCCAGTATTGACCTGTTTGCTGTTTTTAATTGTGTTCAGGAGATGTGCATGGTGGAGGAGCCCAATGAAGAATTCACATCTCGACACAGTCTGGAGTGGAAGTTCCTTCTGTTAGATCACAGGTCGTACATTTATGCTCTATATTGCTTTCTCTGTCTCTGACTCTTAACCGTCATCATCCAGTCTTTTCAAAGTTTCTAATGAGGTCTTTGTGTGTTCTTTTGTTACAGAGCACCACCGATCATTGGCTATATGCCGTTTGAGGTGTTGGGGACATCAGGCTATGACTATTATCACGTAGATGATCTTCATTTACTGGCCAAATGCCATGAACATTGTGAGTATAAGATGTGTATTGCAAAAACAAGTTTTGTGAAACGGTAAATAAAAGGTGATGTAAAGCAAGTTTAACCCTCAACAAAATGAAAATGTGTGGTCTATTATGATGCTATAATATACAGTATTTCAGATAATGTCCTTAAACAGCACATGTAAAAAATTTGAAGTGTGATTGATCTCTTTACATGTCAGTCAGATGGCTCTTCCTGTCTAAGTGGGTGGTTCTTGGCAATTGTAAGCTGCAATAAGCACTTAATTTACTTAAAGACTTTATTCACTTAATTTATAACTTAAAATAAGAACTTTTGCAACTTTTGTTTCTACAATGGCACCATTAACAGAAAACTTTTGCTTTTGTGTGACGCTTCATCCATGCCAATAAGTGTCAGTATTCATTGAAAGACCACTGTTGCATAGGCAATTGAAATATAAAAGAATACTTTGTGCACCTTTAAATATATATATATAATCTCATGAGATGATATTCTTCTCACCACAATTGTACATAGCGGTTATCTGAGTTACCGTGGACTTTGTCAGTTCAAACCAGTCTGGCCATTCTCTGTTGACCTCTCTCATCAACAAGGCATTTTTGTCCGCACAACTGCCGCTTACTGGATGTTTTTTGTTTTTGGTACCATTCAGAGTAAATTCTAGAGACTGCTGTGTGAGAAAATCCCAGGAGATCAGCAGTTACAGAAATACTCAAACCAGCCCATCTGGCACCAACAATCATGCCACGGTCCAGATCACTGAGATCACATTTTTTCCCCATTCTGATGGTTGATGTGAACATTGACTGAAGCTCCTGACTCGTGTCTGCATGATTTTATGCCACATGATTGGCTGATTAGATAATCACATGGATGATTGTTGGTGCCAGATGGGCTGGTTTGAGTATTTCTGTAACTGCTGATCTCCTGGGATTTTCACACACAACAGTCTCTGGAATTTAATCAGAATGGTGCCAAAAACAAAAAACATCCAGTGAGCAGCAGTTCTGCGGATGGAAACGCCTTATTGATGAGAGAGGTCAACAGAGAATGGCCAGACTGGTTCGAACTGACGAAGTCTATGGTAACTCAGATAACCACTCTGTACAATTGTGGTGAGAAGAATATAATCTCTGAGAATGCTATTCTGAGATGCGGGTTGGCGCTGTTTTGGCGGCACGAGGGGGACCTACACAATATTAGGCAGGTGGTTTTAATGTTGTGGCTGATCGGTGTGTGTGTGTGTGTGTGTGTGTGTGTGTGTGTGTGTGTGTGTGTGTGTGTGTGTGTGTGTGTGTTTGTGTGTGTGTTTGTGTGTGTGTTTGTGTTTGTGTTTGTGTGTGTGTGTGTGTGTGTGTGTGTGTGTGTGTGTGTACATACACTATATGGCCAAAAGTTTGTGGACACCCCCTTCTAATTAACGAATTTGGTTACTCCAGTACACCATTAAATCTAGTAAAGATAAATCTTAATGTTTCTTTATGTAATGGCTTGGGCTTTGTGTGCTTCCAAATTTGTGGCAACTGTTCGGGGATAGCCCTTTTCTGTTCCAGCATGACAATGCCCCTGTGAACAAAGTGAGCTCCATAAAGAAATGGTTTACTGTGTCTGGCGTGGAAGAAATTGACTGGCCTGCACAAAGCCCAGACCTGAACCCCACTGATCACTTTTGGGGTGAACTGGAACAGCAACTGTAAGTCAGGCCCCATTGACCAACAGCAGTTCCTGACCTCACTGATAGCCTTGTGTCTGAATGAGAGCAAACCCCTGCAGCCATGTTACTACATAGAGTATAGTGGAAAGCCTTCCCAAAAGAGTGGAAGCTGTTATTACAGCAAAGGGGGAAATTGATGCCTAAGGTCTTGAAATCAAATGTTCATCAAGCACATATGGTGTCCATAAACTTTTGGCCATATAGTGTATATATACACTGGGGGCCAAAAGTTTGGAATAATGTACAGATTTTGCTCTTATGGAAAGATATTGGTACTTTTATTCACCAAAGTGGCATTCAGCTGATCACAATGTATAGTCAGGACATTAATAACATGAAAAATTACTATTACAATTTGTAAAAAATGTTCAGAACTTCTTAAACTACTTCAAAGAGTTCTCATCAAAAAATCATCCACGTGCAGCGATGACAGCTTTACAGATCTTTGTCATTCTAGCTGTCAGTTTGTCCAGATACTCAGGTGACATTTCACCCCACGCTTCCTGTAGCACTTGCCATAGATGTGGCTGTCCTGTCGGGCACTTCTCACACACCTTACAGTCTAGCTGATCCCACAAAAGCTCAATGGGGTTAAGATCCAGAACACTCTTTTCCAATTATCTGTTGTGCAGTGTCTGTGTTTCTTTGCCCACTCTAACCTTTTCTTTTTGTTTTTCTGTTTCAAAAGTGTCTTTTTCTTTGCAATTCTTCCCATAAGGCCTGCACCCCTGAGTCTTCTCTTTACTGTTGTACATGAAACTGGTGTTGAGCGGGTAGAATTCAATGAAGCTGTCAGCTGAGGACATGTGAGGCGTCTATTTCTCAAACTAGAGACTCTGATGTACTTATCCTCTTATTTAGTTGGACATCTGGCCTTCCACATCTCTTTCTGTCCTTGTTAGAGCCAGTTGTCCTTTGTCTTTGAAGACTGTAGTGTACACCTTTGTATGAAATCTTCAATCTTTTGGCAATTTCAAGCATTGTATAGCCTTCATTCCTCAAAACAATGATTGACTGATGAGTTTCTAGAGAAAGCTGTTTCTTTTTTGCCATTTTTGAACTAATATTGACCTTAAGACATGCCAGTCTATTGCATACTGTGGCAACTCAAAAACAAACTCAAAGACAACGTTAAGCTTCATTTAATGAACCAAATAGCTTTCAGCAGTGTTTGATATAATGGCAAGTGATTTTCTAGTACTAAATGATTAATTTAGCATGATTACTCAAAGATAAGGTGTTGGAGTGATGGCTGCTGGAAATGGTCAAAATCTGTCTAGATTTGATCAAAAATGACTTTTTTCAAATAGTGACGGTGCTGTTTTTTACATCAGTAATGTCCTGACTATACTTTGTGATCAGTTGAATGCCACTTTGGTGAATTAAAGTACCAATTTCCTTCCGAAACAGCAACATCTGTACATTATTCCAAACTTTTGGCCGCCAGTGTATTCAGATAATTAAAAAACACTTTACATTATTGTGACAGACAAGTTAAGCATTGATTAGAATAGACCATTTAAAATGTAACTTTAGAAGTCAATATACTGTTTAATTACATATTATTGAACATAAGCCCATCATTGGTCTACAATTCGTAAATCAAACTTATTATAAGGGCTTTCTAAGGATGCGTCAATGTACACATGCATCAGATGGATGCTATTGCAGCATCTCACTTTGGTTGTCGCGTCATAAACACAGCATTTTTAGCACGCTGAGTCAAGTTAAACGTAGTTTGAAAAACACGTCTTGAGACCCCTGCATCCGGAGCTGCACTCTGTCCAGCTGTGTTTAAACACAAGAACGCGTCCTCATCTTGTACTGTCTTTAAGTGTGGTTTGTTGCCTTTAGCTGCCACTTGCCTGTACACAGCTGGAGATGCGCTTACTGCCCCCTGCTGACTGGGACTCATAAAAACATGAAGGTGGTACTTCAAGTTTGAATTGCTCAGATGGTAGGAATATTCCTTATTACGGGGGCATCATTAATTGCTTCAGTATTACTAACGTGTTATTTTTTTATATAATAAATCGCGCTAAATTAATGCGTTAAATCGACAGCCATAATATTTAAATATAAAATATATATATATTTTTTTTTTAATTATGCCAGATTCTATATTTAAACTTTAGCATGAACACTGGTTTTGTTCAAATTATATAGAAATACAAAGTACGGATTTCGCCCATTATATCTCTTTACGACCATAACATAAAAAATTCTATCCACCTGAATCTCCACATTGGTGCATCCCCATCATCATACTATTACTATATACGCATTTGATACCTTACTTTTTTACATGTCTCTGTTTGTTTCTGTCTGCTTATAGTAATGCAGTTTGGAAAAGGGAAGTCGTGCTATTATCGCTTTTTGACTAAAGGGCAGCAGTGGATTTGGCTTCAGACTAACTACTACATCACCTATCACCAGTGGAACTCAAGACCAGAGTTCATCGTGTGCACACACACTGTTGTGAGGTACACAGATGCACACACTTATACATCAGGCAGAAAGATGCCTACAGTGTCCTCACTACTGCTCTGCTTTTCAAATCTTTCTGTCTGTAGTTATGCTGAGGTGCGAGCAGAGAAGAGGAGAGAGATGGGTATAGAGGATTCTCCCCCTGAGCTGACTGGAGACAAGGTGAGCTACTCCTGAGCAGGGTCGGCACCACGGGGGGGCCTAGGGGGGCTTTGCTCCCCAGCCAGATCACTGTGCCCCTCAGCCAGAATCTTTCACATGGGTTTTATTCTGCTTAACAGACTCAATATGCACATCTATTATTCATTATTTACAATGAATAAGTATATTAACTGAAATGAAACTTTAATATTTCAATGATACTATTTGCTTTCAGCTGTGGCAGATCCTGGCATAGGTGGTACAGGCAGTTGCGCAGGGGGTGGGGGTCTCCCTCTGCAGACATGAGACATATGCAGCATATTCGGGACAGTTTAGTTCTCCGTACTGCTGGCCCTTTCTCATTTAAAATTAATTGTGGTCATTTTTTCACAATGCTGCTCTTTTGCTCTGTTTTGGTCTCAAAATTATCTTTGGAGGGCGGGGTTTTGGAATGAGGGGGCGTGGCTAATTCAACGGCTCAGTCACGTGAAAGCTTCAGAATGATACCAAGAAGAGGTCATCTGTGCATAGGAGCATAATTATCAGCAAAAAGATCTAATAAAACCTGCACTCTTTTAGTGGTTTGATCATTCAATAAAAATTCCCTCACGGACCGCCACTAGTGTATGTCTTTTCATCTGTTTCTTAAATGATCTTGTGCTTGATTTAGTTCCATTTTCTGGTAGGGTAAAAAAAAAAAGTATAGACAAAATTTTGAATATCTGGTGTGTTTTTAGGGTCATGCAGGTCGTTTTGTACTTTAGACGGTGATGATAGAACACAACCAGTAATTTAGGTCGTGTTACAGTACAGTTAGTGAATGGTAGGTGAATGTGTGCCCCCTTAGAAATTTCAAATGGTCCCCTTTGTAATTCATCCTGGCACAGACAATGCTCCTTGGACTAGATTGAGATTTCAGAGAGAGATCTCTACAATACAGATATTTCCCCTCCTAATCTCTTTCCCTCTTTGCAGCCGTCTCAGAATTCTGGGTCTGAATCACAGAACACCCCCAGTCTGAGGGAGGTGCTGGAGCGTTTCAGTAACAGCCACACTCCCTCCACTTCCTCACAGAGCTCCCGCAAATCTTCGCACACCACCGCCTCTGACAACACCTGCACCTGTAAGCTTTAGCAACTGTGGGCCAAAAGTGTAGCCTTCTAATGCAGTTTCATTCATTTTCATTTGAACATCATGTCTGTTTGCTGTCCTCCTCAGCCACTCACTCTAAGCTACAGATGGATGTGAGCACTTCGCCCCGGACCACCACTGTTGACGTGACTCCACAACGGCGTTCCTCTGTCAGCACCCAGGTGGGAATTACCTCTTCATCAACATTCCTAAACACGTGCTGTTAATTATACAATAGAAACACTTTTAACTTATGCTTGTGCCTCAGATAAGTGTTTTTTTATTTTTTTATGGCTACTGAGAAATGACGTTCTTCTTATTTGTATTGACAGTCCATGAGTTCCCAGAACACCACTCAGACTGACTCTCCAGGGCAAATCAGCCAACAACAACAACAACCACAACAAACACAGCCAGAGCAGCAGGTTCAGCCTAATGCCATGGTGAGAATCTTCCTGCTCAGGTTTCATGCAGTTTGAAGAGAAGATGTTGTTCAGGAGCTTCTGTCAAATGGCATATTTTGTTTTATTCTTTCATTTTTATTATAAGAGGCCCGCTTATAATGATAGTGAAGTTTTTGTTTCGTTTCTTGCCCACAAAACAATCATAATTTCGTTTTTTACACAAGCCCTTTTTTTTGCTGCGCCTTTTGAGACTTCCATGTAAACACCACCTTTGCATGTGAAATGAGAAATTGTGCTTTTGCTGTTGAGTCCAATATAGTTTGAACCGCCCCATTCATCAATATCAGCCTCTTTGCAAAGCTGGATTTACATTGAGACAGGTTTTCAGAACAATCCGTGCTGAAATATGTCACACAAACTGTTAAGATCAGAATCAAATGAACAGGGACCTTGTTAAGTATACACTTGCTTCAGCCTCTCTTCCTATCACTGGGATCTTTCGGAAGAATATGCAGAGTGGAAGGTGCTACACCTAGCCAGAAATAGCATTTTAGTTTCAGCATTAGTTCTTCTGGCGTTTGGGATAAAATGATCTATTCTACACTCTCTATATTACCTCAAAATAACTGTCCGGACATGTTTTTGAGTACTGAATAGGCGTCATTGCCTTGACATCTAAAATTCGTGAAATATGGAACAGGCCATTTTTGCAGCTTGGCTTAAAGGAATATTCCGGGTTCAGTACAAGTGAAGCTCAATCAACAGCATTTGTGGCATAATATTGATTACCACAAAAAATAATATAGTTTTTGCCCCTCCTTTTCTTTAAAAAAGCAAAAATCTGGGTTACAGTGAGGCACTTACAATGGAAGTGAATGGGGGCCAATTTTTGAACCTTAAAATTCTCACTTTTTCCAAAAGTATAGCTACAAGACATGAACAATATGTGTGTAAACATGATTTTAGTGTGATAAAAACACTTACTAACCTTTTCTGTGTAAAGTTATAACTTGGCCTGTCGCGATTATTAAATAATCGTCTGATCGCGGTTATTATTGGGCACTTCACATTCCAATCACATTTTAATGCCCAAATAAGGGAATCTTAAAGGAATATATAGTAAATGCCATGAATGGAGCGTTTGTGTGTCATTCAGTTTAACTCTGAGCGTCACTGAGTCGCACCGCGGACGTCATCCAGAACAGCTCCTGTTCGGAAGAGCATGCGAGGTTCGCGACAAACTCCAGCAAAATTATAAATGAACAAAAATGAGTGACTCCAGCCAGGTCTCCTAAGCAACCAAATTGGCCCGGGTGCTAGGGAAGGTAGAGTCACATGGGGTAACCTCCTCGTGGTCACTATAATGTGGTTCTCGCTCTCGGTGGAGCACGTGGTGAGTTATACGTGGATGCCGCGGAGAATAGCGTGAAGCCAACACACGCAATATGTCTCTGTGGTAACGCACTCAACAAACCACGTGATAAGATGCGCGGATTGACGGTCTCAGACACGGAGGCAACTACGCCACCACGAGGACTTGGAGCACATTGGGAATTCCAAATTGGGGAGAAAAAAATAATAATAATTTGATAGTGAACGCAAAGTGCTCCTGTTTCACTTTAAACGATCGTGTAATGGCAAATTACCCTGGCCATAACGGGTTCATACATGCAGTGTTAATGACATGCAGTGGTACAGAGGAGACGCACGCTTACTCTATTTCTGTGGAGTGATAAAATAATGAAACAAAAACTCAAAGGTTTTGCTTCATGAGAAATAAGGGCTCGTGGGTTTCATCAAAGAGCATTAAAATAAAGTGTGAAAGTGACTAATAGAGAAATTAGGACAGAAATATTTTGCTATTGCATAATATAATATATTATTATATAAATAAAACAAATATAAAAATGTATATTTTATTTATATAAAAAATATAATATAAAATATGAGTTTCAAAAAGAACAGTGTAAAAATAAAATTGACCAAACTAAAGCTGACCAATATGAGAGACATATTTTAAGTATTTAGAAATATTTTTATATTTAAAACATACATTTTTAAAGCCTTAAAAGGAAATCATATATCCCCATTTTATTTTTTGATTTATAAATTTGAAGTAACATATGTAAAAATGACTTAAGGTGTGAAGCAAATTTGTATGACAATTAATAGTCACAGCCCTAAAATTGACAATTTATCGTCATAATCGCATATTGACAGTTAATTGTCAGCCAAATTTCATAATCGTGACAGCCCTAGGTACAGCAAATTTTACAACTTCATTGCCATGATTATGTAATGTCAACAAACCCTAAAACTACTGTAAAAATGGCAATTTAAACAAATTTACAGCTCAAATAATACATGAGTTTTAACTGAATTTATGTATGTGCTTTTATAAAATTATAAGCTTCACATTTCTGCCTTTAAACCTCCAAAAATGTGTATGTAAACACACAGTTGAAGTCAGAAGTTTACATACACCTTTACATTTAAACTACATTTTTCACAATTCCTGACATTTAATCATAGAAAACATTCTCTGTCTTAGGTCAGTTAGTATCACCACTTTATTTAAGAATGTGAAATGTCAGAATAATAGTAGAGAAAATTATTTACTTCAGCTTTTCTTTCTTTCATCACATTCCCAGTGGGTCAGAAGTTTGCATACATTTTGTTAGTATTTGGTAGCATTGCCTTTCAATTGTTTAACTTGGTTCATATGTTTTGGGTATCCTTCCACAAGCTTCTCACAATAAGTTGCTGGAATTTTGGCCCATTCCTCCAGACAGAACTGGTGTAACTGAGTCAGGTTTTTAGGCCTTCTTGCTCGCACATGCTTTTTAAGTTCTGCCCACAAATTTTCTATCAGATTGAGGTCAGGGCTTTGTGATGGCCACTCCAATACCTTGACTTTGTTGTCCTTAAGTCATTTTGCCACAACTTTGGAGGTATGCTTGGGGTCATTGTCCATTTGGAAGACCCATTTGCAACCGAGCTTTAACTTCCTAGCTGATGTCTTAAGATGTTGCTTCAATATATCCACATAATATTCCTTCCTCATGATGCCATCTATTTTATGAAGTGCACTAGTCCCTCCTGCAGCAAAGCACCCCCACAACATGATGCTGCCACCCCCATGCATCACGGTTGGGATGGTGTTCTTCGGCTTGTAATCCTCACCCCTTTTTCCTCCAAACATAACGATGGTCATTATGGCCAAACAGTTCAATTTTTGTTTCATCAGACCAGAGGACATTTCTCCAAAAAGTAAGATCTTTGTCCCCATGTGCACTTGCAAACTGTAGTCTGGCTTTTTTATGGCAGTTTTGGAACAGTGTCTTCTTCCTTGCTGAGCAGCCTTTCAGGTTATGTTGATGTAGGACTCGTTTTTACTGTGGATATAGATACTTGTCTACCTGTTTCCTCCAGCATCCTTACAAGGTCCTTTTGCTGTTGTTCTGGGATTGATTTGCACTTTTCAAACCACGTTCATCTCTAGGAGACAGAATGCGTCTCCTTCCGTGAGCAGTATGATGGCTGCATGGTCCCGTGGTGTTTACACTTGCGTACTATTTTTTGTACAGATGAACGTGGTACCTTCAGGCGTTTGGAAATTGCTCCCAAGGATGAACCACACTTGTGGAGGTCCACAATTTTTTTCTGAGGTCTTGGCTGATTTCTTTTGATTTTCCCATGATCTGAGTTTGAAGGTAGGCCTTAAAATACATCCACAGGTACACCTCCAATTGACTCCAATTAGCTTATCAAAAGCTAATTGCCTAAAGGCTTGACATCATTTTCTGGAATTTTCCAAGCTGCTTAAAGGCACAGTTAACTTGGTGTATGTAAACTTCTGACCCACTGGAATTGTGATATAGTCAGTTAAAAGTGAAACAGTCTGTCTGTAAACAATTGTTGGAAAAATTACTCGTGTCATACACAATGCAGATGTCCTAAACAACTTGCCATAACTATAGTTTACTTATATTAAATCTGTAGAGTGGTTAAAAAATTAGTTTTAATGACTTCAACCTAAGTGTATGTAAACTTCTGACTTCAACTGTATCTAGGGATCAGGATATCATAGTGGTGATGATTTCTTTTGACTTGGGCCAATAAGCAGCCATGTAGCAACCATTTAAAAATGCCCGAGCAACGCCCTTGTAAACACCCATTTAACATAATAATGTAGTACCTTTATTTTTTTACTTATTCGTTTATGAAATGATGATTGTATGAGGTGCACAGAAGAGGTGGTAGAAGAAGTAGAAAATTATTTTTTGCAACTGGGGCCGCTAGTACTGCACACTACACCTTTAATGTTTTTAATAATATTTATTACCTAGTGTGCTCTTATAATGTCCTGTTAAGTACTGCCAGCTACCTAACTGCATGACTCTTTTATAATTGTGTTACTGTGCTTTTGTGTGCGTAGTTCTCTGCGCAGTTGAATGCAATGCAGCACCTGAAGGAGCAGCTGGAGCAGAGGACACGAATGATAGAAGCAAACATTCAGAAACAGCAGGAGGAACTAAAACAGATCCACGAGCAGCTGCAGAGAGTGCAGGGACAGGGGGCTCAGGTACACACACACTTACAGCTTTGTGAATGTTGATAGTGACAGTCTTGTTGCCAAACAAATGATTCCTATGGTATCTTTCAGGTGATACCGCAGCAGTCAGGCGGGCAACTCAGCATGCAGTTGCCGCAAGTTAGTGGAGCACAAACAAGCATTTTAGGGGTTGGGACACAGGCTGGGGTCGTAGCTATACAAGGTCAGAATGTGACAAGTACAGCACACAGTTTGACTGTCCCACAGCAACAAGTACTTCCACAGCAGCAGCCTCCACAATCCCTGCCTCAGAATCTACAGAGCTCCTCTGTAACACAGGTGAGACTCAATATTTGCTCTGACAATGGTTTAATTAAATGGGCCCTTTTCATAGGCTGTGATGACACGTTTTTGACTTATTTAGCAGCGTAAATCTCGCAAACCTTTTTATAGTTTCAATTATTAAATTATTTGGTGTAAATTTATAACATTATTTTTGCATTATATTACCTTGGCATTAGTAATAAAATAAATAAAAAAAATCTAGTCACAACTGCTGCGATGGGCTTTCAAATACAGCTGTAATACACTGCTCTCAATTTTTTATTTTTTTATTCTGTTTTAAAAGTATTGGAAACATAATATTGGATGTATTCTTTTTGCTGTTGGGAATGCAAAAATAATGTTTGCTGTACAAATTTTCCCCCACTATATTTTTACCTCCATGTTCCAAACCTGGAAATGTGAAAATGACCCAAAACAATTCTTATTGTAGACCCCATGACATCTATGGCGAGTCCAGTTTTCTTTCTTGTGTTGATGCATAGGGCTGCAACTAACTAAGTTTGATAATCGACTAATCTAACGATTATTAGAACGATTATTCAACTATTCTGCGATTAATCATTAGCTCTTAACTGACTATTCAGCTTGTATTATTTGAACTTTAATAAAGCTAAAATATAACTGCATTAAAGATGTAACGCCAGGGTGTTTCCTTTAAAGACGCTCGACACGCAAGTTTTGCTTAAGCTGAGCGGCAGCTCCGGCTCCGCTAATTCCACAATGAGAGTGATTTTTTTAATTTTATTTACTTATTTGGTATTTTTGTATAATTCCCTCATACTTTGTGATCTACATCACCTGAAGCTGTTTGGAAAATTTAGAGTGTGTCTGGACTGTGAGATGTGTTTTCTTCCTCTCCTCTGTCAGGCGCGAGCTGCAGTGCTGCTCTCACGCGTCATCATTAGTTTCATATGATCTCGTTAAATGAGCTCAAAGGACTATTTGACAACTAAAAATTTTGTCGACAATAACAATTGTCGATGACGTCGACTTATCGTTTCAGCCCCGTTGATGTATGTCCTAGTGAAGCAAGACTTGAAGCAGAACAAGTAAAAATCTGAAGTACTGGCCAGACCGGGCCATCAGAAAAATCCGTAATGTTGAGCCCTGATAAGTAATTGTAGTGTTATTATTCATTATAATTGATTGCGGTATACTATAATTATTAACACATTGCGGTTTAATTTTTACAAATAATTGAAAGTAATTACAATTGATTATTACATTCTGTCCATCTACTAAATTAGATTTTATTTTATTTTTTTCACATTTTTTCATCCCTAATGACCTATACTGTTGTTGTTTTTGTTGGTCAATCTGGTCATTTGTTACTAGTGCAAAATAACACATTGATAAGTACACTTCATATTCTTTGTTTCTGTTCTCCTCCCATAGCACGATTTAAAGTAAACAGTCCTGAATTGGCTTTAGCCTCTTCCTGTAATAGGCACTGCACCTTTAGCTTCGAGTTGCCTAGAAGTTGCTTTTGATAGAGCCCATTACAAATGACATAATGAAATCTCTCATTCTGCACTCATATAATGACATCATCTAAATGGATGACATCATCATATCTTTCTCTTCGCTTTTCTCAGCGTGGTCCGGTTTATAACACCATGATGATCAGCCAGCCTGCCAATGCCAATGTTGTGCAGTTACCCAGCAGCCTGGCACCAAAAATCAATCAGGGCAATGCAATAAACAGGTACATGCGCTCTAATACTGTATAATCACTATCTTTTTCCTCCTCTCTCGATCCCAGGACACTATTTATAAAATGAATTGCCACATTCATTAGTAGGGTTGGGAACGGTTCCATTCTTTAAAAAATATCGGAATCGTATGATCTTCTTGACTTTCGGTTCCGTTAACGGTTCTCCAGTATGCCATTTTCTGCCGATGCGGCTGGAACGCCATCCTCAAATACTCTGACAGTGTTTCCAGCAGAGTATCTCTGCAGCAGCGCTTCCCTCTACTGACTCTACAGCGTAAAAACACACAGATCTACCAGTGTATTTAATTCCCAATCGAACGAGTCTCGAGCCGGCTCTTTTTACAGCACAAAACATATGCGCTTCTGGTATAGTTAGATTCCCAAATGAATTATTCAAAGGAGCCGGTTCTTTTGAATCAATAAAGGAATGTGTCGTTTGGTAAGTTGTGCGTGGATCGCGGAGAGTAGCATGAGCCTCCACATGCTGTGAGTCTCCATGGTGTCATGCACAACGAGCCACGTAATAAGATGCGCGGATTGACTGTCTCAGAAGCGGAGGCAACTGAGACTTGTCCTCCGCCACCCGGATTGAGTTCAGTAACCGTGCCACCACGAGAACCTACTAAGTAGTGGGATTTGGGCATTCCAAATTGGGGAGAAAAGGGGATAAAATAAAAAAACATTAAAAATAATGACAACAACAGTAACAGGCAATATTAAGTTACACAATAGTAAATAAAACACAAAAAGGCATAAAAAATACATAAATAAATTTGACTATTTGCTTGAATTATGAAAAAATTAAGATAATCATTGATTTAAGAACTCTTGTACTACAGAGACCGCTCTTATGCAATGGTGCAATTAATTACAGCTTGAAATCTGAGGGGTTTACAGGGGGTGCTAAAGTCTATATGTATTGGTGGCTGTTTGAGCTGTCAGTTTAAAACCTACCGATCACATTTACTTGTATATTAATATGTAGTGTTGTGGGCTGCATAAATGACAGGCCAGAACACTAGTTTCTCTCTTTGTCTCTCTCTGTATGTCTGTATCACTCTCAGGTTTCCTGCAGGGCAGCAGTTGGTCACCAAGATAGTGACGGCTCCAATGGCGTGTGGCGCTGTCATGGTACCTACGACAATGTTTATGGGTCAGGTAGTGACAGCTTACAGCCCGTTTCCACAGCAGCAAGGTCAGACGCAGACTATAGCACTGCAAACTCAGCCCAGTGCGACTGCAGAACAACAGTCTCAAGCTACATCATTACAATCAAATCAACAGCAGGGGGCGACACAACAACAGACAAAACAGCAGCAACAGTTTTTGCAGGTAACAACACATGCTCACACAAACACTAATAGGTTTGATTGCATTTACTTATGAGGTCCACCCATTGACTAATGGAATTAGTTAATAAGTCACTCAGGCAGCCTACCAATTATAATATATATGGTATATATTTTGTGTGTGAATTGTGCTGTATTAAATATGTCACTAAGGTATCTGTGTGAGTGTGTGACGTTAATTTAATGAAATTGTGAGGAGTTAAAAATCTGAAACTAGGGCTGGGAAATTTGACGCATTATTTTCAGTTGACTGTTTAACGGGTTTTAAAAAATAGCACAACTAAATGCAGCATCCTTTTTTCCCCTCTGAAACTTCACTAATGTTTTTCCCCAGTCCCTGTGGCTAAAATTGGCAAGTATAAATTTCCAGGAGGTTCACGCTCAACTCCACTGCACATCTTAGCACAGAAACTGTTTGTGTGGAGCACTGCACACTTATTCATTACGTGTGACGCATGTCCTGGGCATAATAAATACGGGAGCGGATTTACTGTAGGGAGAATGGAGACTTCACCTGCACGCAATTTAGCCAGCTGCCGTATCTCTTTGCATCGCCCGAAAATGCTCACTCACTGTCATTTAAACCGGAATGAAAAGCAAAACCACACCAGAGAAACCCAGCATGTGCGTGAGAGAATGAACAGCAGCAAGAGAAAATAATGGTTTTGAAATTCAAATTGATTAATGTCTGTATGTATAGTGTATGCATTGGCAATGTACACTTAAGTTTATCTTGCCAATAAAGCTTGATATAAATTGAATCTGCCCATTTGATCCTATTATTTAAGTCCACAGGAAAATGCCAGAAGATTTTGCCTAACTTTTAATTACAGCATGTCCACTGATTTTAAGGCGTGTATAAATAAACTTATGTCAAAGATTTAGACCTGTAAAAATGTGTCAAATGGAACTCCATCTTCAAAAAACTGTACATAATGTAAAACATTTTTACATGTACATAACCTCTTCAGCTCTGGGTCATTTTTGTGCTGCCTCCTGCGAGTTTTGACACTCAAATTTAAAAGCTCAGTTGACACATACTGTGGACTAATTGCTAAAAATTGGTCAAATTTTTCAGAAAAACACTTAAATTAAAAATAATACTCTTCATAAATAATATTGTATATGTTTACAATCTTGATGAATAGAAAGTAAAACAATTTTGTTGGTTAAAAATTAGGACAACAACATGTAAATATGGTTCTGTTCATTCTATTTCCCTGCAAAAAGTTGTATTTCATTCCACTAGTTGGCAGCAAGTACTAGGACAATGAATTTTTCCTCTCTCACCTTCCGTTCCGGCTGGACTGCATATTTTGTTCTGGACATCTAAGATTTAACATTGGATTATTCACAAAAGCAAGCTCACAGACAAGTAAAAAAAACTGCTCATTTTGTAGAAAACTGTCGATATATAATGCAGATATTACGTTTGAAGCTATTTGGGGCATAAAGCAGCAGTGATCGGTGCATAAAAGAGATGTTTGTATTTGATGTCTTACAGAAATCATATTTCACTTTTTAATTCCTTTAAAAATCTTTCGAACTGTGTATTAGGGCAACAAAATAAACTGTACAGTCGCAGTGCTGAGAATGAGAGCTTTCATTTGTTATATGACTTGTCTATCTAAGTGCGATGTGAAAGAGCTTTATATTCATATTAGTATTTCTACCACATTACCTCTAGGTGGCGCTTATTTGCAACACGGATGATTACAGGCCTTATTTTGTTATTTTATGTAACATAAATGCAGAAGTGATGGTGTTCTATGAAAAGTTACGATTCTAAGCTTTCAGATGATACCACATATGCCTGAATTATGTTTCCAGGAACTTATTTCGCAACATAGCACCCCCCTGAGTTTAAGAGATTAAATAATTAAAATATATGATGACCAACCAATTTCTTGCAAGTTCTTTGAGACAAAGTATAAAGTAAATATATTTATAATCATATTTTAATATTTATTTTAATGTAATTGGGGGCCTGGGTAGCTCAGCGATTATTGACGCTGACTACCACCCCTAAAGTCACGAGTTTGAATCCAGGGTGTGCTGTGTGACTCCAACCAGGTCTCCTAAGCAACCAAACTGGCCCGGTTGCTAGAGAGGGGTAACCTCCTCGTGGTTGCGATTAGTGGTTCTCGCTCTCAATGGGGCACGTGGTAATTTGTGCGTGGATCGCGGAGAGTAGCATGAGCCTCCACATGCTGTGAGTCTCCGCAGTGTCATGCACAGCGAGCCACGTGATAAGATGCGCGGATTGACTGTCTCAGAAGCCTAGGCAACTGAGACTTGTCCTCCACCACCTGGATTGAGGTGAGTAACCATGCCACCACGAGGACCTGCTAAGTAGTGGGAATTGGGCATACCAAATTGGGGAGAAAAGGGGATAAAAAATAAATAAAATAAAAAAAACTGCAATTTAATTAGTTAAATAATAAAAATAAAATAATCGATCCACAGCCCTATAGAATTTGTAGGTGTCATGGAGTTAATTATAAATAACTGCTTGTGTGAAAGAAAGAAAAATCCTAATTTTTTAGCCTTGCTTGTAGTCTCTAACATTCCTGCTGTGTATTTGACAGAGCTTTCTCCATGGCAACCAATCTGCACAACTGATCCTGCAGGCTTTCCCTATTCAGCAGCAAGGCACATTTACTCCCTCACAACAACAGCAGCAAACACAACAACAACAACAACAACAACTTCAACAATTGAAGCCACAGACTCAAAAACAGCAAAAAACTTCCTCCTCTCACCAGACTGACAAAACTAATGCCCAGTCTCAGTAACATGGATGAACACAACGGCCAATCGTGTCTCATCTGGGTGTTTATTGGACAGATGCTGGACTGATTGCCAGCCCTCTTCCTGGCAAATTCTTAGAAACTGGTTATGAAGGTAGAAGTGCCAATCTCCTTATTTATTTCAGCAGCTGAAAGCAAAGGACTGCTAGCCTTACATGGTCTTTCAGTGGAAACTGCCCAAGGAACTGAGTCTGTCTGTACAGTCAGACCGTGTATCATACCATGTAAATAGACAAACAAAAGCATAACAAGATATTGAATATTTTATATGCTGCATGAAAAGTTAAAACTTTCATTTGTAATGTACTACCAGTTTTATGATTTCCATTTTTAATATTATTTTTTGGGCTCAAGTTTAAAATTTTTATATTATGCATATAGTGATGCTTTAAACTTTTGTCCTTCCCTGACGATAGCCTCATTACATATAGTTAGGTTGGTGTAACGGTTTGTTGTGGAGGTTTTCATAGGCACTAAGGTAAATTTTGTACCTTAAGTTATTATATACCCTGTGTCTCTGACTCGTACAAACAGATTGTCCCAGTTTCTGTTTATTTCTAACATTCTTTTGAACATTTGATGCAGAGAAATTTAATTTGATGTGAAGTTTTCCAATTTAAGTGCCAGAATTGAGTTGCTTCTTCCAGGTTGTGTGTGTTGAATGTTCATTTGCTTTTTAGCTGAGTCAAAGTCGTCTCGTAAAAAGTTGCACTGTGCACCTTTCCCCATTTCTTATAGCACTTACTGTGTTTATACACACTAAAATGGCCCATCCCTCTAGTGATTGTGATATAATGGTCTTTTTGAGTTTTTGTGTGTGCATGGATGTACTGAACGTGTATTTCTCAAAGAATATTTAACGTGTCGTGAATGAGCTTTTCGATCCTCATTCATATCGGTTCTCCCTCGTGCTTTTGGGAGCTATGCAAGAAGCCGCATACAAGGCAAAGCATTTGTGTATGTGTGACTGAGAAAAGTTCAGAGTACTGTTGACATTTTCGATACAATTTTCAGGAAAATAATGATTATATTATACTTATTTTAGTTTCATTTGCAAAGTTATAATTGAAACTGAAGCAGGGTTAATGTGCAGTTTTGGAGTCTTAAAGTTATGAAGGTGTGTGTGTGTGTAGAGAGAGAGAGAGAGAGAGAGAGAGAGAGAGGGCGAGAGAAAGTGTAGGCTATTGTATCAATAACCATTTGTGATTCTTCCAATATCGCTGTGTGGGTTATGTATTCTCCCAAGCGATGACCAATCAGTTCTTGCGTTGCAGTAACTCCAATATTCTAGATGTCTCCCCATTGGCTTGTTAGCTATATACCTCAGAAATCCATATTGTTGACAAAGGTTTTTATATAAGAAATATCCAAAGCAATTTTATTTTCATATGGTACAGGACTAAGAGTAAACAGTCTGGCTGTGTATGGACCGGTAGCACTGTTAAAAGAGCAGTAAGAGTTAAAGTGTTCATGGTTTATGGTTCTAAACAGATTTTAACGTATAGAACTAGTGTTGATCTCTGGCCTTCCAATTTTGTGAAGATGCTGATCAAGTAGACACCAACTTTCCCCTGATCTATCCCGTACTCTTTCATAGTTGTGTTGTTTGTGTCTCATAAGATTTTTCGTGCACTGAAACCCCCAAGTGTGTTAGTTGTTACTTTTGAACTGATTTGTTTCATAGTGTGTGTACAATCAGTCCCACCCAAAAGGCTACTGACAGGATAAAGAGAGGCTTGATTAGGACTTTGCATAACAACTTTCTGTATCCAGAATTACCTTTATTTTTGTACACTTTGTATTTCAGTGTCCAACCAGATGATTGTGTGCTTTCAGAATAGAACGATGGTTGGTTGTTAATTACAGAGTTGAGTGGTTAATAATACAATAATAATAATAATAATAATACGTTTTCAGTGAACATGAGTATGGTATATTCGCCCCTTCTAATATCATGTTTTAATCCTACATTTTTTTCACTCTGTTCATTCTGAATTGCTGTGCGCATGAAGTATTAAACCACAAGCAAATGTTCGCAAAGCAATCATATTATCCTCAATGTGGCTGCATTTGTAAGCACTGTCCTCTGTCTATTGACCAAAAACTGATCCTTTTCCCTTCACGACATTCAGTCTTGAATTAAAGCAAACAATGTTATTTACATTCTCTTATGACAAGTGATACTGAAGTGTCTGCTTTTGCATTTTTCCATAAAGAAAATATACAATTCATACTATACAAATTCTTTTTTACATTTTATTTTCATTTAGTCTGTATCAAAACCATTACATCATTCCCTTCTGGCCCTCTTCCTTCAGTCATAACATACTCTACAAGATGAAAAAATAGCTAACACATCAGATATTTACATAGTCAAATCTAAAATCTCAAAGCATTTCAAGTTATTTGTCACAGTCAACATTCAAAAAACATTTCACTTCTTTTTTTGAGACCAGAGTCCTGTTCTACAAACATAGAGGTTTGATATGTTGCTCTGTTATGCTTGCTTTAAGCTCACTTTGAAGAACTGAAATCTTGGTTTATACAGAGTTGTCCTGAAACTTCAGCTAGCCAGGTTAGCCATGTTCAAAGAATGGAACTCATTGTCTTTTATTACAACAAATGTTAATGTGCAATCCAAACAACCTTTTATTTATGCCATACATATAATATTCAAAAGCTCAAATGTAAATAAAATATTCAATTCCAAACTTTAAAAAAATCGCCAAAACGAGCATGCAAACATCTCCTATGTGTCTTTTTCTTTTATAAGTCTGACAAATATAAGAGCTTGCAGAAGAGGTGGAAATCCAGTAGACAATGATACAATGTAACACTACAAATCAATAATGCATTATAACAGTCAGTGAGAAAGTAATTACACATGCTGAAACTAGTAGAGAAATGTACAGGAACCTCAGTCCATTGGTATTACATAAGTGCTTATGAAAATGAAACATTAAACAGGACTCACTTTGGGTTCAACGTCGTTACCACTGATCTATCATACTGTTCAGTCGAATTAAGTATTTGCCGTTGTTCACCCAGTCAAGAACGAAAACTGAAGAGCGCACAACATGAAGTCATTACATAGTGCAGTGTGTGACTATGATGTCATCAGAAGAGTTAGTCATTTATCTAAATGTCTGTTGAGGTAACATTGTTCGATTCTATGTCTACATGCTTGCCTGGCTCAGGATGGTGCCGTGGTGCTCGTGCACCCAAAATACTATGTAGATCAATACAATAAAATGGAGCCCAGCTCCATTTAGAGAAATGCATTAGCAGCTACAAGGAGTTACATGGCTGGACATGCTGGGCAGCAAGTCTTGAGTAATTTGAAACATACTGGAAGACAAGGCCAATGGAGTAGCATTGAGCCAAACAGAGAGCAGAGAAGCCTAGGGATTGCACTTTATAAGCCACGATTAAAGACCCCATGAAATCAAAATGGGAGTTTTATGGCCGTTAGTCCCTGTCTATTAGCTTTGAAGCTAACAGAAGCTCCTAAAAGTTGATCAAATAAACTTTCATTTTCAAAAGTTGATATAAATGATGTATGCATTTAAAATGTAAAGTCTTTTTCGTCTAGGAGAATGGATTAAATATAATAATGACTCGTCTTGAACTACACCGTTTTATCCAATCAAATGCTCTCTAGAATAAGAATGTCCCTCCCCCTTATATCACCTGCGACTAGTTAGCAAGTAGCACATTATGAATCATTGCTGTGATGTATTTAAAGCCTATTGGCTATTAAAAAAGCAACGAGCCATTCAAAATGTTTTAACAGGAAGCACGTTAACAAAGGAAAAAAAAGCTGCGCTCGTCAAACGATTTCATGGAGTCTTTAAAGGAGTCAGAACTTAAATGGAGGATAAGGCCATTGGCTTTAAGTCAAACCTATGAGTAAACTGGTTTTCAGGTAAAACAAAAAACTTTGTGACTTTGTGACATTTTATACAGTCTGATGTTCCAGGAAAACTTCATTGGTGGCTTGCAGCAGTGGTTGAGTCGAGGCTGTTGAGCTGCCCACTGAACTCAGCCTTTGCGCCCTCTGCAGGCCTGGAGAAACAAATGCTTCACAGCTGCTAGTGCTGAGATTCAGGTAATCCTGCAAGACACAATTGCAAACTTACCAAATAAAAAGCTGGTATATTGCAAGCATCTTTAACTATATTTTGAGCAATGCTATTAAGAATGATCTGTAGAGCTAGCCCTGAATCAAAACATACATGTTTGGTGGTTTCTGACAGCAGCAGTTCAGTCCTTTCCACCAGTTTCTTGAAGGTTGGTCTCTTCAGGGGGTCAGCACTCCAACACCATCTCATTACCTCATAACTGGTAATACATACACAAATGCCTCATTATTAAGTGCATCCCATATACACACCCTTGTATTGATTTTACAGCACTTTATTGATATTCCTCAACCATTCTATTTTTCTTTGTATTCACAAAATTTCTTAATTCAGAAATAACCGTTTAATGTACAGACTCAATTCAAACATTTCTGCATATAATTTCAGTCTTAGATGTGCTATTTATTAAACTTTATCTTACAAACTTAAGCTTACCCAAAGCTTTAAAGGGGTCATGACATGCCTTTTTTATTATTTTAAAGTGTTCCTTGTGGCTTACTTTTAATATTAGTAAAGTTTTTTTGTACTTTTTACACCTCTGTCAGAAACGCTTGGTTTTGGTGCGACTTCTCCTTTAAGATGACAGTAAACGCCCACTGTTCTGATTGTCTCTCTGCTCTTGACTGACCTGATCTCTCTCCTTGCCATCTTACTGCTCACCGCTTCTGGGCGGGGCTACAGAAGTGATTAGGTAAAGTAGGCGTTGATATGTTGTTGTGGAGGCGGTCTGATGAAACGAGTCGTTTTGGCAGCTTGGTTTCAACAAAAGCTCTTTTTGCTGTGAGGAGGAAGTTTTGAGTTCTGAAACTTACAGTATGTTTTTATAGTACAATGACTCTTACATGTCAAAAGATCAAGGAAAAATTGATTCCTCATGTCATGACCCCTTTAACACTATTCTTATGCTGCCTGGGAAGCACTGGTATTTCCATCAAAAAATCTAGTTTTGTATAATTCCAGAGTACATACACAGATATTAATATATATGCATGCAAATATAATGAAATGTAAATTCCCTTACATTTCACTTGGGGCAAACTCAGGCTCGCTCATTCTATATCCATCTTGTATCATCTTATAGAATGTGGATCCAACTGGAACTCCAGGATATGGTGTGTTACCTGCAGACAGATTCATCTTATAATACCCTGATAACAAGTGATTTATAGACACTCAGCACATGTAATCTGACATGTAATATGGATGATATCAGCTCGTACACACCAAGAGAGAAGATCTCCCACAGTAAGATGCCGTAGGACCAGATATCACTCTCAAATGTGTACACGCAAGAAAACAGACTCTCTGGGGACATCCACTTCACTGGGAGACATGCCTGAACAAGAAACGCATCATTAAAGATGCTGAACAATGAATTCCATTGCATCACATGAATGCAATAGTGTGCGGTTATTGAAGCCATTGTAGATATGCGCTATTCGTAGTCAACCATGATTAAAGAAATATTTTGACTTGCCCATCTTTTTCTTTAAAAAAATTTAAAAAAAAGCACTGGGTTACAGTGAGGCACTTACAGTGGAAGTCGAAGGGGGCCAATTTTTGAACATGAACCTCCTGAGACCCCGCATGACTGCTGTGTGCATTTCCCATTTCCCTTTTTTTTCCTTTTTCTCCCCAATTTCGAATGCCCAGTTCCCAAAGCATTCTAAGTCCTTGTGGTGGCATAGGTACTCGCCTCAATCCGGTTGCCGGAGGACAAATCTCAGTTGCCTCCGCATCTGAGAACGTCAATCCGCGCATCTTATCACATGGCTTGTTGAGCGTGTTACCGCAGAGACATAGCCCACGTGGAGGCTTCATGCTATTCTCCGCGGCATCCACGCACAACTCACGACGCGCCCCACCGAGAGCGAACCACATTATAGTGACCACGAGGAGGTTACCCCGTGTGACTCTACCCTCCCTAGCAACTGGGCCAATTTGGTTACCTAGGAGACCTGACTGGAGTCACTCAGCACACCCTGGATTCAAACTCTAGGGGTGGTAGTCAGCGTCTTTACTCGCTGAGCTACCCAGGCCCCCAGTAGCGGTATCTTTGATTTTTGACGGGAATGACAACAAAGCTGTGAGGGACAAACTTACAGTCTCTTCAAAGGGTTGTACTGTTAAAGTGTTTTGGATCATTCTGCTGAAGAAATAATGAAAAAAAAATCATCTTTCCAAGAAACTTCAGTTAATGGAAAACTGCAGAAAACATGAGTTGTGGAAAATTAGATGTGATCTAGGAGCTTTATACAGTGGATGCCACTGAAGAGACTGTAAGTCTATCCCTCACAGCCTTGTTTTCTTTCACATCAAAAAGGTCAAAGTCTTTTGTAATGGGGGAAAAAATTACTGAGTGCACCTTTAAATCAATGGGTTATTTACTGTGTAAAATCTAAAAAGATAAGTTGAATATGGATATAGAGCCTGACAGTAGATGTGAGTGTGGTGAAGGATACACACATTTCCTCTCAGGACATAGCTGGAATCTCTAGTGATGTCACGAGCCAGACCAAAGTCACATATCTTTGCTAACCGACCCTGAGTCAGTAAAACGTTCCTGGCGGCCAGATCTCTGTGGATACACTTAACACACATACACATACTGGTAAACACACATACTGTATATTGTGATTTATTAAACAAAAGAACAAACATATGGGAGCTGACGATGGTCTTGATGTGTGACAAATTCATTTTTATAAGCGAAATATTCAATGTAGTCTCTTAAAATCTGCATGCATAGAATTGCAAAAAAAAAACTTTGTAAAAGAAAAATGCTGTTTAATATAATTTTAGATGGAGTATAGCATGTCACACCGGAGGACATGCCAAATTGCCAACGCAGAAGTATTTCATTTCAAATACTCATTCACTATTGAGACAATCTCACCTCTTTTCACTCTGTACAAAAATGTGTCACCTCACACATTTTAACAAGATTTATTACATAATAGGTTCACCATAATTACCAGGTTTGTATGTATAACCTGCACCAAAACCACTACTGAGGTGAATAAATGTAATACACACACAAACTCTCTTACATTTTTGGATGTGAGGAAGTCCATGCCTTTAGCCACTTGATATGAGAAACTGAGTAAATCTTCAGTATCCAAAGAGAGATCATCTTTATCATCACACCATTCTGAGAGGAGAGATTATACAGATTGGAAAGTGTAATATAATGGAAAATGCTGTGAAAAGTGGCTGTAATTTGTTTTTATTCTGTTGGGATGGGCCTACCTGTCTGATTTGATCTCTTCTGATACGACCTCATGGGCATGTAACCATTATCAGTGGCTTCTCTGTGTGCACACACACACATACAGTACAATAGATGGTGTATTACATTACAACTACATAACAAAGGACATCTAGTCTCTCACAAATGTTAGACTATGTCACAGACACACTCATCTACCACCTTGAAGGCTGTGTTTGGCTGAGCAAATTTTTGTAATATCCATCTCCTGTTTTGGAACTGAAAAATGCATCCCTCTTTCTTCTAAGGAAGTTCAACAGGTCACCATAGCAACAGTATTCTGTGATCACCAGAGTAGGGCCTGTTGGAAAAGGAAATGTTCCATAAACTTAATTTAATCATTTAAAATTATCTTAAAAGGCACAAACAGTAGGCTATTTCTTAAAGGGATGGTTCACCCAAAAATGAAAATTCTCTCATTAATTACCCTCATGAGGTGTGTATGACTTTCTTTCTTCAACAGAACACATTTGAAAAAATTATTTGAAAATATCTTAGCTCAGTAGGTCCTTAATATGCAAGTGAATGGCGATTTCACTTTTAAAGATCCAAAAATCACAGACAGTCAGCATAAACGTCATCGATACGACTCCAGCAGTTACAACCCCAATTCCGAAAAAGTTGGGACAGTATGAAAAATGCTAATAAAAAAAAGAGTGATTTGTAAATTATATTCACCCTTTGCTAAACTGAAAACACTACAATTACACATTATATGATGTTTTACCTTGTGAATTTCTTTGTTTTTTTTGTTTTTTTCAAATGAGATAATTGCAACATGCTCCAAAAAAGTTGATACAGGGGCAATTTGAGACTAATAACAATTTGATGAGTTAAAATAACATGGCGATGTGAAACAGGAGATGTTAAACAGGTGAGGCAATTGTGTCATAGTATATAAGGAGCCTCCAAAAACAGCCTAGTCCTTCAAGAGCAAGGATCGTTCCTTTTTGCTTTTATTTGCATTTTTCATACTGAACTTTTTTGGAATTGGGGTTGTAAATTAATGTCTTCTAAAGTGATACGATCACTTTTGGTGTGAAAAAGATCAATTTTTAAGTACTTTTTAACTATAATCCAACGCTTTGGGTAAGCTTCACGAGAGTGTGGAGTCCATGCAGTCTCTCGTGTGATGTATTCGCGTTGCCATGGATACTGAGGTAATCTCACATTCTTCTCTCTGTTGAGACATCAAGGATAAGCACAAAACTGCACCATTGTGAGTAAAAAAAACGGATAATAACAGATTTAAACCGAAACCAACAAAGTTTCCGTATAGCGTTCCTCCTCCTCACTTGTAAACAGCGTTGCTCTTCGGCAGAGATGCACGTACGTCAGTTCTCGCGTGTTTCAAACGCCAATGCAATTAAGTCACACGCACGTACCGCTGCTCACCAGAAGCATGATTTAAAAAGTACATAAATATTTATATTTTTCACACCAAATTCGATTGTGTCGCTTTAGAAGACATTAATTTAACACTTGGTGTCGTATTGATGCCATTTATGCTGATTGTCTGTGATTTTTGAAGCTTCAAAAGTCAAATCACCATACACTTGCATTTTAAGGACCTACTTAGATAAGCTATATTTTTCTTCAAATGTGTTCTGCTGAAGAAAGAAAGTCATACACATCTGGGATATCATGAGGGTGAGTAAATGATGAGAGAATTTTTGGGTGAACTATCCCTTTAACTTAAATTTCAATTAGTTCCTTACACAAATCATAATATTTGGAATAAAGTGCACAAGTCATATCTACTTAAATAGTAATTTTATGGTGTTTGACAGCTGTCGTTGTATGGAAAAGGGGAGTGTGAACAATCTTCAAAATTTCTGTGTTTGTGTGATTTAGTTAGAGTTCATTTTGACCCTTTAATAAAAAGGTTTTCGAGCGATGTGGGCAGGTGGGCTTCATTACATTTATCTATGATTGGGAAGGTTAATGTTATTAAAATTAATTGTATTCCAAAATTCAACTACCTGCTACAATCAGTCCCTGTAGATCTCCCGTTCTCTTATTTCAAGCAATTTGATTGAAGTCCTTCATTTGGAATGGTAAACGTCCCAGATTACATTTCAGCAAGTTACATAGGCATACTGACAAAGGTGGGCTAGGCCTACCCAAGATTTTGTTTTATTGTTATGCATTTGGTCTCAGACATTTGGCTCATTGGTCGCTTCCTCCTGAGGGAGCTCCTCCCTGGTTTTGTATTGAACAGGAAGTTCTTACCCCTATTTCGTCATTGCAAAGCCTTTCTATCAAACTAACCGGAGAAGTTAAGTTACATCCTGTTATCTCGCATTTGCACTCGGTATGGACAAAAGTGTCCAGAGTGTTTAATTCAGACATTTATTTAAATGTTGCTTTGAGCATATGGCTGAACCCAAAATTATGTATCAGTAAGTCCCCTTTCTGCTGGTTAGAGTGGATTGTGAGGGAGGTTAGTACGCTCGGTGACTTGTATGAGAGTGGGGTGTTGAGATCCTTTGAAAATATGGTTCAACATTTTGGGATTCCCAGGTCTCAATTCTTTAGGTATTTACAGCTGTGCCACCTGCTTTGTCCTATATTTGGGAGTAGCATACACACCCCTAAAGCGGCAGATACTCTGGAAGTGGTAATTACTGCTTTTGGAAAAGGGCATGAGGCATCAGTGTATTACACCCTGCTACTTCAGAGTCTGGGGGACAGAGCTTTAACTTCTATCAAGAGATTATGGGAGAAAGAGTTAAACTTGGTATTGGAGGAGGGAGTGTGGGCTAGGATTCTAAAAAACGTCAAGTCTACACCTAGTGATGCAAGGGTGCTCCTTATGCAATTTAAGATTTAACATCTATTCTATTGGACCCCCTCTAGATTGTATAGGCTTGGTCTCAAAGACACACCCACCTACTGGCAATGCCAATCAGAAGATGGGGACACAACCTAAGTTTTTGGTGGTGTGTTAAGATCCAACATTTTTGGTTGAGGGTTCAGAGTTTTATGTGTGACATATTGGACACTCAAATTTAATTTTGCCCCAGACTCTGTATTTTAGGCGATGGGGGAGTCATTAACATAGGGGATAAATATATAAAAAATTGGGTCCTAGCCAGCGTTATGATCGGCAGGCAGGTCATCCTTAGGGTATGGAAGTCGGCTGGAGTGCCCTCATTTCAGGAGTGATGCACAGAGATGGGAAGGGTGGCGGCATTCGAAGAAATGTCATATAGAAGGCAGGGAAACTTAAGAGTTATTTAATAATAAATGGGGCAGCTATTTGGCATTTTTGAAAGGCTCTCAGGGAGGGGAAGTGGAGAGAGATGTGTAGTTTTAAATGTGTGTGATTTTAATGTTTTTATTTTTCATATATATATTTTTTGTTTTATTTTTGTTTTGTTATGTGTGTATTCTCAAGTTGGACAAAAGGGATATTTGTTGAGGGTCAGGGTGGGGTTGGGGATTGGGAGGGCGAAAGGGAATTATGGGGATTAAAACTGTTTTGGTGTATATGTGTTTGCTTTTCTGTTTCATGTGTCTGAATCAATAAAAGTGTTAATCAGAATTAAACACTTTTAAGCCCTTACCTCCTACTGTACAGGCTCCAAGCAAGTTGACAATGTTTATATGGTTGCCAAGGTAACTCAGAACTTTCAGCTCAGACATTAGAGCCTCTTTCTCAGTCAAATGAGCGCTCGCTTTGGACAAAATCCACATACACAGAGATTTGAATAAATACAAATTAGATTTAAAAAAAACATGAGTAAAACATTAAACTAAGTTATCCTTTTTTGGAAAACTAATGTTTGGAATTGTCTATATGTACATCAACTCAGACATATATATCTAGATAAATACTCACATTTTAGCATTTTTACAGCAACAGTGGTCACTGTGTCTGCTGAGCAGAGTCCATATGCTGTCGCCGCGACCACTTTACCAAATGCTCCAGATCCAAGAATTTTTCCTTCACCATAACATTAAAAAAAAAACATTCAAAAGTTTTTTCAATATTGACTTCACAGTAAGCGCAATAGTTCAATGTGGTTCACTAGAAAAGCACATTTATTGCTCTTGTGCATGCTAACGGCAACATCATGATTATTCATGGCAATTTAGTGCATGCTATAAAATTTAAGAATCAGCTAAATCTTACAGAGTGGAGCTTTAAAGAGTTCATATAATACCCCTCCCCCACCCCCCAGTGAAGAGGCCTACTTATAATGTGGACTGATATGCAGAGCATTAGGTACTACACACACTGTCTGGCATTAGAAAATTGTGGAAATTCAATTCAAGAGTTTTTGCAGCTTAGTTTCAATTAATGGTCCTTTTGGACTGGAAAGGAAGTTGTGTGTGTGTGTGTGTGTGTGTGTGTGTGTACATGTTTATACTACATTGTGAGACCCAGCCAGTGGTCCCCACGAGGGAAATGGCTTATTAAACATACTAAACAATGTTTTTTTGAAAATGTAAAAATGCAAAAAGGTTTCTGTGAGGGTTAGATTTAGGGGTAGGGTTAGGGGATAGAAATTATCACTTGATCTGTACAAAATCCATAAAATGCATGGAAGTCTATGGAGAGTCCCCACAATGATATCAAAACAAGTTTGTGTGTGTGTGTGTGTGTGTTTACCAAAACGCAGTCTTTCTCGTGGAAACTCCCATTTGGGGTCATAAGGCAGCTGCGTAGGGTCTATGTAGGTATAATTGTTGCCATCAAAGCTGTCTATCACCTTCCAGTGGATCTCATATTTGGGTTTCTATGACAAAGTAAATAATGACAAGCAGACAATAAACAAAAACAGAAGTCATTTTTCTTAACTATTACTAACATTAGAGCACAACAGTGATCGCCCACTTTTTCAGCGGATTTGTTTCCAGAAATATTTTTCCCATAAGGATTTAAATAAATCTTCACTAAAGAGTGTAGAAAAAGCAAAAAGACTGTAAACTTTGTTTGAAATGTATTTAAAAGAGAATGAGCTACTCCTTCCACGAAGAATTGTGAATGACATAATCGAATCAGAAACGATAGCAGAATATAAAACTATAGACTTATAGTCATTGATTATACAAGTATAAAAACCAATTCATTGTAAGCTGAATGCAAAATATCTGAATAAATACAAATATATAAGTAGTTTGAAAGTGTTTCGATTATGTCATTCTCTTTTGCTGCTTTTAACATTAATAACAGCTTTTCTGATTGGTGGATCTCTCTTCAGGATTATGGGTAGTGTAGTTCTTCACTAGGAATTTTCCCATTAAACATGTTGTTGTTTTTTTTGTTGAAAAAAAAGTTGAAATCAGACTAACAGATTTTTTAGAAACATATATTATTGCCTAACAATCTCTGAGCTTAGATTTGTACTTTCAGAACTCTGTTGTTGCATTCTATTGGAGCTACTTCATACTAAGTGTGAACGGAGTACACAGTTACAGTATATATACAATCTATATAACAATCTGTTGTGTGTGTGCCTGTGTGTGTGTGTTTGATTAACTACCTGCATGTATTTGTAGAGCAGAACCACCAAAATGAAGCTAAGCAGAACAGCAGTAGACACAACACCAGACAACAGAGGTGTAAAGAGTTTATGAGGTACAGTTCGTTCTGGATAGAGAAACAAATGCCCACACATCAACACACATCCATGGATATACACACTCACAAATACAGTACATTTTTAAAACCAAAACAGTGTAATGCTTCTTAACTCACTTTGCCATGTTAATAAGGCTAACGTTTATGTGTGAGTGTCTGAATCTGTTGTTCAGAGGATTTTTAAAGCTTAGTGTCAGTTTCAAATCCTAATGTGCACACACTGCACAAAATAATAATCCCCCCAGATATGTCAACAAGCCTGTGTATGTGTCTGAGAACGTACAGGGATTATCTGTTACCAGCTGTGTGTGTTTGTGTTTGGGTGTGAACAGGTTCATGTCTATATCCTGCTCTCAACAACACTGTAAGGTGGAAACAGCTCACCTCAACAGAAAAAGCACATTTGTTTGTGTATGTTGGGGGGAGGGGGTTACTTTTAAGCCAGTGCCACACTAGCAGATTTTTTCAATGATTTTCAGGTGTGAGCTTCATTAACATAATCATAGGCCACGTGGAAGGAGACGAAGCGCACATTAGCATGTCTCAGTGGGAGGTCGTTAATCACTTGACCATGGAATGGAAAAGCACATCAAAACTGTTAGAAAAAATAATTCTGTCACAGAGTCAGGGTCTTGTGTTCCCTTCAAGTGACCAATGAGCTTCTTTTATTAAAGAACTGACACAAGGTCAAGCTAAACTGAATGTTTTCATCTCTGATCTCAATCTGCATATCATCACAAATGCTGATTGTAATCCATAGTGATTCTGTCACCAGGCGTTTTCTTGCCTTTCTGTCCTACACTAGAATGACATCAGAAAGCGGATACACATACTCACTGAAAGCTGCATAGGGGATAAATACACAATCACACACTTTCACAAGGTACGTTTACTCCATGAATTGCACATCTGGCTCATTTGGAGCGTTTGTTTTGGAACCTGGTGTGTTTTCTCCCTTGGTTCAGTTCGTATAGGCATATATGAACATGGCAATCGCACTCGGATCTGCACAAAATAAATCGGTCCAAGACCACCATCCGATTGCAAATGAACTCTGGAGCGGTTTGCTTGTGGTGAGACAAACAATATCCCTATAAACCATAAACATAACTTGATCTGCAGAGAAGAAATCTGTAGGTCAGCTCGATACTGTAATTCATAATCAAAAAAGCTGATATAGCCTGATATACAGCTGACAACTATATTAGATATATAAAGAGTTAGAAGTTATTTGATCATTTTACAATCTGTGTCTGTGTTACACATATTACAGGTTACTATTGTTAAATGCTATAGAAATAACTTTAAGAATATGTATGTATAAGCAGATCAACAATTAAATGACACAGTACATAAGTTAACCAATATCGCTCAGTAATTACTTATGTAAATACACAGAAACATGAACACTGTAAAACAAAGTGTCAACCAAAACCGCCTTTTGGGCACATCTTTAAAGGTAAAAATTGTTCATAAATTTAAAAAATAGTGCTTTATTTATTCTAAAAATGTAAAAATTTTCTTCTAGGGGTAGGGTTGTGGTTAGGTTAGTCTGAAGTACCTGTAATTAGCTTTATATAAAAACAACAGAAGTCTGATATATCCTCAGTTAGATGAGTCTGTGTGTGTGTGTGTGTGTGTGTGTGTGTGTGTGTGTGTGTGTGTGTGTGTGTGTGTGTGTCTCACCACTAATGGAAAAGAGAGTGTAGGCCTGCTCGCCCTGCGTTGTTGCCACACACTCAAGAGTGTGATATTTCCCTTTGCTGACATTAAGTCGACTCTCCACCTCGCTCCGTCCGAACTCTGACCCTGACACTGTTATCACAGCAACCTCCTCATCTGCCTGTGTCGCGTTCAACAGGTGGGAGCACCTGTCAGAGGTCAGAGAGTTTTAATTAATGCTATAAAGC
This sequence comes from Myxocyprinus asiaticus, assembly GCF_019703515.2. Taxonomy (NCBI): domain Eukaryota; kingdom Metazoa; phylum Chordata; class Actinopteri; order Cypriniformes; family Catostomidae; genus Myxocyprinus; species Myxocyprinus asiaticus. The sequence goes on along the minus strand of NC_059351.1, from coordinate 5,558,525 downwards.
ATTAATTACTGATCGCAATCACAATGATCGTAGAACGTATTTACCACATTTTATTATACCATTTCCAGTTCTAAGTGGTTTTGTGACACTTCAATCTCTTGAGACCAAAACTATGGTATGATGCATTTACTAGAGAAGTGAGGTAATTTATGGCTGTTACACGTGAGTGGCTTAAATCAGTTTGTGTGTGAGTCATACCGTGTATGTGGCGGCTCGCAGTAATACCAAGATATTTTGGGGACAGGATATCCTGAAGCAACACACCTCACCTGTCCATCAACCGGCCCCTCCTGGGAAACAATCACAGGTTTACCTGAATGAGAGAGCGAGAGAAGGAAAAAAGTAGAAAAGTAAACAAACAACCACTGTATTTACATAAAGACTGTATTACAATGAAGAAATATAATCCTTTATTTTTTCTGAACTCACATATTACATGGACGGTGAATGACTGATTGACAGATGCATATTTGTGATAGGCTGAGAAAGTGTAGATCCCACCCTCTGACCCATGAACTCGAACCAGCCTTAGTTCACTGATGTACCTGAAACGTTTACATATGCAATGCTCAATGTCTTACTTGTATGTGACGCTGCATCCGAATATCCATACTTCACTACAATATAGTTTGCCAAAAACTGTATGCCAGTGGAGTACTTTGTCCGTATCCTCAGTATTCATAAAACATTAAGCGAGAAATAACCCGGATGACCTACTTTTTCCAGCGAGACTTTGAAGTGCGGATCAACTGGACACTTTACGATCCCATAAGAGGCGACATCACGTTCAAAAAGCTGGATTTAAAAAAGCGATGTTGAACCACGAGTTGGGTGGATCTATTCAACTGTAAGTGCTACAGTATACGTATATACCAAGAAAGTTCCTCCTTGTGCTAAAATGGTGCTTGTTTAACAAAACCAGAGTAGATTATTTTTGCGTTGTTGTTCTTCCGTCATATATTCTGGTCACGGGTCAATACCCACATCCCCGGATGAAGTATGTCCGAAATCTATTTATATTACTCGAATGCATACCTAAAGAATGTACTGGTTAACCGAAGTAGTGTGTCCTTCATAAAATACAGTACATACTGTGATAGTAGGCAAATTCGGACGCAGGGTCAGTTTTTTCTGTAAGTTTTTGTTTATGGTTTGCTGGTTCTTATTCCTCCCAGTGATCTAAGACTTTATACTGACACCTGCTGGTGTGGATGCATTAAGTTTGTTTATTAATTGCTGATGCTTCACAATGGAGCTTTTTTTGATCTTTTGTTTAGTTCCATCTCAAAGTAAACTTACTATAATTGTTATTAGTAACTTGAATAGTAGTCGAATTACTAGAAATGGCTATTCATGTGATATCCACAATGAAGCCACCATAAGAGGGTTACCCACTCCAAGTAGAATAAATCAGGTTTTTGAAGTGCACTTTTAAGATTTATGTCTGTTTACCAATTTTTTAATTAACGTCAATAATGTTGATGTAAAACACACCTAACAGACATACTGGTTTTGGGGTTTTAAGATAAGCTTCAATCAAAGAATAAGCAACAACTGATGCCCATCTTTAAAATACATGTGCAGGTGTGTGTACCTGTACTGCTGGTTCTGAAGCGTAATGACATGCTCAGATGTGTTTTTGAGCTGTTGGTTGTTGTAGGTCCAGTACACATCACTGGGTTTGGGGTATGACATCATCTCCACACTCAGAGTCAAGCTTTCACCCTCTCTCACCACACTGTCCTCTCCCTTTGTGAGGTTAATGAAACCACGCTCTGCCACCGACACACACAAAAACACACCACAGTCCTGTTGTTTTTTGCTGCAAACGGCAGGGTTGTCCACAATGTAAGAAGGAGTTTAAAGCCAATAAATATTTGAAAGACTGCAAATGACTACAATTTGAGTAGAAGTAAAGCAATGTATGTTTGCTTTGTCTCACATTTCTCACCATAAACTTCCAGATTGACAGTTGCCATGGAGACGCCCCTCTCGTTCTGCGCTTGGCAGCGAAAGACTCCTGAGTCGCTCATCTTCACAGATTTAATCCAGAGCGTTGCTGAGCGCTGATATCCTCGAGAACCAGGCAGGATGTGAGAGTTATGGGTCTCCAGTGCAATCTAAATCGTTATTGAGATGATACAACTTTCCACATTAGGTACACTCAAAAAAATAAACTGTTGGATTTACTTTAAAAAGCTGTGTCAAATAGTTCAACGAAACAGTCTTGAGTAGTTCCAACAAGCTACAGTTCAGTTGTTTGAACTAAAGAAATTCAGGTAAATTGAAGAAAAGCATTTTCAGTAAATGCAAACCATTTTGATTTTTTTTTGTTTGTTTTTTTTACGTATTAATATTATGTTTGTTTTACTTGATAATAAGCGTTGAATTTGCATAAGTTAGCAACAGTTCGCGTTGACATTGGTAAATGTATTGCACCACACAGCTGTGAGTAGCACAAAAACAGCTCATTGGACAAAGAAATATAAAAGTGTTAAGTATTTGTCCTCATCAACCTATGCTTAAGCTCAACTCTTCACCACAGTGCTAACCCCCAAAATTCCAATATTACAGAAACTTATCTAAAGCTTAACAAACATTAAATACTAAATCTTGCACAAAAACACACAAAATAACACTCAATTTTAATATTTACTCTCTCCATCCAATTTTGTGTAAAGCATGCTGGGAACTACAAATCACTGTGGTTTCAGTTAATGCAAACAAAAACGTTTTCCCAACCCAAATGAATAAAGTAAAGCTGACAAGACAATTTTTTCATTGAAACAACTTTGGGACAACTTAAGGGATATATACATATGCTACAGCTGAAAACAGTGTGTGTGTGTGTGTGTGTGTGTGTGTGTGTGTGTGTGTGTGTGTGTGTGTGTGTGTGTGTGTGTGTGGTGTGTGTGGGCAGGTTTAAGTGGTTTATGAGGACTTTTTTTTTAGGTTAGAAACTGGTAATTACAAGGGTATTATGCTATAAATGTGGTTTATGAGGACATTTCTAGTGTCCCCATTATACAAATTGCTTAAAAAACATGCTAAATGATGTTATATTGAAAATATAAAAATGCAGAACGTTTTTTGTGAGGATTAGGTTTAGGGGTAGGGTTAGGGTTAGGGGATAGAATCTATAGTTTGTACAGTATAAAAATCATTATGTATATAGGGAGTCCTCATAATAATAGCTGCACCAACATGTGTGTGTGTGTGTGTGTGTGTGTGTGTGTGTGTGTGTGTGTGTGTGTGTGTGTGTGTGTGTGTGTGTGTGTGTGTGTATCTAACCGCTTCAGAAGGGATGCTCCAGCTGAGGTGGAAATCATGGTTGATGTTGATGGTACTACAGCTGAGCTCAAACTCCTGATCCTGGATCAGAATCACATTTTCTGATCTGGATAGGCTAACTGCTGGCACTGTCGCTGGGACTGTTTTACAAACAAACATGTATTAAAGCTTTTTCCATCTTTAAGGTAACATAAAATATTTTTTTTATTATTTTCATTACTATTATACTTCTACTATTTTACTATTTTACAATACTAATTTAATACTATTTTATTAAATTTATTACTTTATATTTCAATTATGCATCTTTGAGGTATAACATGATAATAATAACATGATGTTGCACTTTGAAGTATAACATGATAATAATATACTGAATTATTGCAACATCACATTCAGTTGTGGCCAGTGTAAGATATACAGAAAACAGTAACTATAAGTCTTTCAACTTTGTATACTGTATCATTCTCCAACTCCTTCTTTCCCCTCTCACACTGTGGTTCTCAACAGGTGGGTTATGACCCAAAAATAGGTTGCATGTCTGTTCTAACAAGGTCACAAACAGCATGGAGAAACAAAGCTAAATGCAAATGATCAAATGCAACTACGCATATAATCGTGCATAGTTATGATAGCTAGGAAGTAAGAAATAACGTACAGTAAGCCAGTCATTATTGCAAAATAAACCTCTTCAGGATGATCAGGACCCTGGCACGAAGTGGTCAATGCAGCGACTGACCAATGAATGAATGAAGTATTCCAGGTAATTGTGTAATAATAATCTTAAAGGACAAAACCCTTCCCATATCTTGTCGAAAGTTATGCATCCAAAAAACTTTGGTATTTTGGCAGAAATTTATCAGTAATCATTTTAAGGCCATTTTTATTTACTTTTGTATGATACAGTTTTGGTACTGTGTTGGGTCACCACTTGATGTCCAGAGTGAAATATGAGTGCTGAAGTAAAACCAGTTGAGAACCACCACTTAACATACACCCCACCATACATTACACACACCTAGCCGCACATCCAAGTTATACTGGCTTGATTCCACTGGTACTCCATCCATCTGCCCTGCACAAATGTAGCAGCCCTCAAAGGCTTTGGAGACATTTCTGATTGTGATCCCTCTCTGAGGATGCGTGGTGTAGTTGAGACCGCCAGGCAGGGCGGAGCCAGCACAGGTCAGCAAGGACAGGTGGCTGACAGCTGGATCTGTTACTAAACAAGGTAGAGTGCAGTCCTCTCCTTCCCTCACCAGAAGACCGTTCACCATGGAGCGCACGAATGCATTCTCCAAATCTGCAAAAGAAAGTGAATCGAGAGACAGAGGGAGATTAGAGATAGAGTAATGAGAAGGGTCAAGGAGTGAAAGAAAATTAGAAAATATGGAGGGAAAAGAAAAATATTTAAGTATGAGGACATAGAAAGACAATGAGTGTGTGCGAGAGCTTTTTTGTACAATCCGACTGTTCAAATACCTGCATCATTCAATGACAGTTAACCATAAGCCTACATCAAATAGAAGAAATAAGACCACATTCCCACTAAGGTGTGGTTTGAGCGAACGGCTTAAGGGCATGCATTTGTGCTGCTACAAAAGACCTATTCAAGTTTTAATACTGCTTCAAGAGGAGTGAAGTGTGGGAATTGAGGCCAACTGCGTAAGCATACACATTCAAACACACCTTTCACATAGATGTAGATGGAGCTCTTCGCTCCCGTTTGTGTGTTCGCACAGGTGTAACGGCCCATATGCTGCATCTGTGTGAAAGCGAGAAGGATGACACTGGCTCCATCTTCCTCTCGCTCCCCATCGATCCGCCGACCCTTTTCCCGCAGCCACTGCACCTTGCCCGTGCTTGCCTCTGCATCATCATGACAACGGAGTTCCAGTTGTCCACCTTTGAGTATCACCAGATGAGGGGCATCTGGAGTGATAACAGGTTTAAACCACCCTAGAACACAAACACACAAGTCAGTTCACTGTGCATACATTAAGTCAGTCCAGTTGATGCGCTACATTGTTTGAAATGGTAGAAAATGAGATGGTACTCATGGTAGAAATGGTGGTTATTATAACTCTATAAAAGCTTGCATGACTCCTGAAGAACCCCACAGCTGTCTTTGTTTTCATCTGATGTATCTAAGCAAATCTCTGCTCTGAGGATTTTAATCAAGATTTAATCAAGATGCCTGATGATTTTTTGAACAAGATGTCTGAAAGCAACATACAAAACCACTGCTAGAAAAAATTCACATTTGTGTAATTGGACTCAAAGCCTTACTCAAAGAATTACTGCTCTTGTGACAACTTTCCCGTGTGACAACTATAGCCCTGGTCTTCCATTTACTGTAAATCACTTTGGATAAAATATCTGCTAAATGACAGCTTGCTATTAACTTTCTGTTTTTGTGTTTTTTTTTTTACTAAATATAAATCTGAACATCAACAAGCTATATGTTTATCTATAATGTTAACATATGGAAAATGAAAAACATACTTTTGACCCACATCTATAAGCTAGAGGTATTAATACAAACTTCCTTTTAATAGAAAAATAGCCAAATAGCCATGAAAACACAACGGAAATAAACACGACGAATTTAAGCACATTTCATATTCAGATTTTACTCCATGATATGCCAACACAAAGCAAATGATCTGACCTCACTGTGAACGGCGTGGAGTAAGAACCTGAAATATGACATTGATGAAAATCTCTGGGAGGATATTATCAGACTGCCAGTTTGCAACAGATTTAAAGAAATGCAATTTAATATTGTACAAAGAGTTACTGTACACAAATTTGCAGTATTTAAAAAATTGCAGAATATGAGATCAAATTGCCTCAAAATCACCCTTTAGACATTAAACGCAATGATCTCATGGATCAGGAAACTTTTGTGGTTCATAGTGTCAAACATGTGTTTAGGAAAGTCCTGTTTTTGTTGCTATTTAGTGTTTTGGGAGAAAATAAAATCAAACAAGCCTTTTACCCCAGGGAGCCTTTAGCCCCGTTTTACCCTATGTACAGGTAAGCAGAAGGTTACAGCCTCACCACTCATGTGTCTCCTGGGAACATTACCCCATTTGCTCCTGGAATTTTCAGATCAGATGTCATTAAAACTTTACTGGTGTTGGGTAGGAAATCTCTCTCTCTCTTCCTCTCTCTCTCTCTCTCTCTCTCTCTCTCTCTCTCTCTCTCTCTCTTACTACTCTGTTAACAGTTCTTATTATTATTGCCTGTTTGTGTCCCCAATGCTCATTATTATGTAAAATATCAATAACAATACATAAAAAAAGAAATAAAATGAAGACTTTCTTTTCTGATACATTTGTTGTGTTGCGGCTTAATTTAGGCTAATTATATTGTGGCTTAACTGTAATGAGTTGTGGCATAACATTGTTGTGTTGTGGCTTATTTTTGTTGTGTTGTGTCTTAATTTCTTGTATTTTCGGCTTTTATTTGCTCTGCTAATTTTGTAGTGTTGTGCACCCGTGGGCTACCATAGCAATGTAGTGTGAAAGCATTAGTTCACTAAACAAATAAGTAAATAATAAAATAAAGGACGTCTGTCTTCTCCCATCATTCAAATTACTGTATCATGTCACGACCATGACTATAGTATTATTGTTAAAATATGACTACTATAATATCTGTTATTTCATCATGATCCACGGTCCATTAAAACAAGACGTCTCTAATTAAGACAATTAAAGGAAAGTGGAAAGAACTTGTGGAGGAGCTCTATCAGTCATTTCTAATCTCCACCAGGAAACAGAGAGAGAGAACAAGTCGTGACACGACCTCTAACTGTTCTGAATGTATTTCAGTTGTGGTCGTTTTGTTGACAGTATTCTTAGGGGCTGTTCACACAAAATGGTTAAAAAATATATAGAGGCAACACCATGAGCGCAGGTGTCTCGAGACTCGTTTTTAACTTCTTTTTAACTTGACACGCGTCTAAAAAACTCCTGCGCGAGACGCGGCGCTTAGAAAAAAAACAATCGACGCGAAAACGCGTTCGGTGTGAATGGCCCCATAAGGACGTCTTGAGTTGGATTAATTTGACGTACGCGGCTCTTATTACACGCTAATTAATTATTGACTCCGTGCACAACACACGAGATTCGCGCGATATACAAATGAACCAACTACTCATACGACCTAAAACGAATTACTAACCAGTTTAATAAATGCATAGATAAAAAAAATTTAAAAATTGAAATTAAAATTAAAAAAATGACGGACGGAAACTCTGAACGGTCATCACCATCTACCCTGAAACAATCGGCTCATTCATTGGATATTAATGATCTACTCACTAATTTAACTGAACACACATTGGGATTATTAAGGACATTTCAACGCCAACATATTTGTAAAAATAAATTACAATGCGTATTTTTTTTTTCTTTTTTTTTTTTATCTGAACAGCTGAACTAATAATGGTATGTTCTTACCTCCAGGTAAAATGAATAAAAGTAGAACTGTGCGTAGAAACCAAACGTGAGCCATTCTGTTTGCACGACTGATCCACAACTGACCTGACCATGCGTCCTAAACTCACTCTCTCTCTCTCTCTCTCTCTCTCTCTCTCTCTCTCTCTCTCTCTCTCTATCTATCTCTCTCTCACTCTCTTTCTCTCCCGTTCTGTCTGTCAATCTATCTATCTCTCTCTTTCTCTCTCTCTCTCTCTCTTTCTATCTCTCTGTCTCTCTCTTTTGTTCTCTCTCTCTCTCTCTCTCTCTCTCTGTCTCTCTCTCTCTTTCTCTCTTGTTCTCTCTCTCTCTCTCTCTCTCTCTCTCTCTGTCCCAACTGCCAATGAGAAACATTTGTTTTGATCAAGGTCTTTGGTGTACACCAGTGCTGTTCATCATCCAGTCCAGCTGACCTGTTCTTACAGGAAACTGAAACAGAATCTGAATTAGAACTGGCGTAGTTAAGGGGATAAATTGCAATATTCATTATCTTAAGTGGAGGATTTTGGGCAGTGTCACATCTCTTGAGGCAATTCAGCAGTTCAGTCACCTCTGCGTTGCCAAGGACTCCTATCATGGATTTAAAATGTATTTCGCTGTCTGCCCTCTCATGCACACATTAATCGATAGAGTTAAAAATGTTGCAGCTCTGTAATGATGACGTGCTGTCTGCTGCATCAGAATCATCTTACGAGATGTGTGTGTTTACATGACCCATTCTAAACAGATACACTCTCAATTCTGATACAGTTTTCCTTCAGTTTAACACAGTAATTGTGACTTGACGGATATGTTGGCCTTTTAAGTCAATTGTCTTTCTACTTTATGTGTGACACCTGTAGGCTTGTTATGCGGTGTGTGTATATATGTTGTCTGAGTGCAATGCAGACCTTGTGTTTGATTAATTATTCATGAATCAGAACAGGTTTTTGATACTGATAGGTCCTTACTCATCATCCGCAGGCTGTTTGTGAGAGAGATGAAGATGCTGACTCACTGGTCTGTCTTTTCAGAGGTGACTCATTCCTTCTTTTATAGATATGTGATCACTTTGCCATTCTAAAGAGAAACAGCATCCTTTAAAGGGGCCATGATATGAGGAATCAAACTTTCCTTGATCTTTTAACATATAAGAGTTCATTGTACTATAAAAATTTTAAAAAACATGTCTGCCAAACATCTTGAGTGATCCAAACATCATCTGCAGCCTGAAACTGAACTTTTGGTCAGATTTTAGGAATGAATGCTCTTAGCTGCATAGAAAGCAATAGTATATCCCCTTGTTCCTTGCTCGCTATTTAGTGAATGACTTAACCTCCAGTGTACTGTCTGTCTGTCTGCACTGGTCACAGAAAGCCTCTGGAAGCAACATTTTTCAGCATTTGGATGAACCCATTAACTCTCAGTGTGAAAATGCATAGTAAATATATAAGAATGCATGTACTAATGTTAATAAATAGAACCGTATAGTACAAAAATAACAAAATAAAATATAACAAAAATGATATTGACATGAAACAAAATGACCCACAGATGTGTTAATGCTGAAAGTTATTAAAAATAATTTATATATTTTTTCAACTTTTGAGGGAATAAGATCCCATTTTCCTTATATGTGGAATAATGCGCAGAAAATGAATGAAAATGAAAATTTTTTAAAGTGGCATATCAAATGAAACTAGAGATGCTACTCTTTACAACCAAACTGGTTTCAATCAAAAAACGTAAAGAGGTTTCTTACCAGAGGCACTTTTGTTGGCGCTGCACACATAGATAATGACATAGACTTCAATGACAGTGTAGTGACAGTGTAGTGTTGTGAACAGTATTTAGTCGGTTTTCATCAAGTTAGTCAATCAGAACAGTGGGTGTTTACATTGAAGTCTTGGGCCAGAGAGTTTAAAACTGAATATTTCAGACAGAGGGCCAGAGACAGGGTGGAAAATTATCATATATTATTATTAAATTATTACTGTTTTGGTGCAACAAAAAAAAAACTTTACTGACAATAAAAGTGGACCTCAGGGAAGATAATAAAATGATTAAAAAAAATTTTTTTTTAAAAGAGTATGTCATGACCCCTTTAAAAATACTGTTCTTGTCTCTTGTTGTTTTCCCTACTGTAACAGACAGATATTTAAAGGGGAAGTTCACACAAATATGAAAATTCTCTCAACATTTACTCACCCTCATGCCATCCCAAATGTGAATGAGTTCCTTCTGTAGAACACAAATAAAGGTTTTTATAAAAATATCTTAACTCTGTAGATCCATAAGAATCCAGTGATTAAATCCATGTCTTCAGAAGTGATATGATGGGTGAGAAACAGATCAATATTTAAGTCCTTTTTTCTTATAAATTCTCCTCCCAGCCTAGTAGGTTGCGATATGGATGAAGAATGTGAATTGCCAAAAACAATATAAGGAGAACACTTAGGAGAGAAGAGCGCTTCTTAGGCTGTTTGAAAGTGGATATTTATAGTAAAAAAGGGACTTAAATATTTATCTGTTTCTCACTCACACCTATCCTATCGCTTCTGAAGACATGGATTTAACCAATAAAGTTTTGAGCTTCAAAGCTTTGGACCCTACTGACTGGCATTGTATGGACCTACAGAGCTGAAATATTCTTCTAAAAATATATGTTTGTTATCAGCAGATGAAAGAAAGTCATACACATCTGGGATGGCATGAGGGTGAGTAAATGATGAGAGAGTTTTAATTTTTTAGGTGAACTATTCCTTTAAAGGTGCGTTTAACTAGACTAGTTGTAATTCTGACACTCAAATGTACTGCATTGGTTGCGTAGGACAATCATCATGCAAGAATAAGATTTAACCATATTTAAAGGCCTTTTAGAACAATGCAGACTGAAATCAAGTCTCTGATGGACTAAAATGCCAACCTAATGAAGTCTATCCACTGGATTTTTGCTGACCATGCATACAATCTCATCTGCTCAACCAATGACCATTAGGTTCTTCATTCCATAATAGTATTATCGGTATGTGGTGGGGTGGGTTTTGTGGTGGTTTTTAAGTGTTATTGTATGCCTGCTCATTGAGAGTACTTTGCTTTTGTCCATTTTAATGTTGTATAAGTGCATACTCTGAACCGAGCGTGACATAAGAAGTTACATTCTTGAGCTGTGTACTACTGGGTTAAAGGTTTTTTGTTAAATCCAGCCACATACAATGTACACTGGAGCAAAATGTCTTTTCAATGCCTTGTGATGCATAAAAATGCTTATCTGATACTGTAGATAAATAGATAATTAAAATCTGAAAACTCTGGTGGTATCTATTAGATCCTTTCTGTTAATATCAGACATTACATACATCTTACATTATAGACATTTGTTCATTCCATAGTCAATTACAGGAAATGCAGTCTTAATTGTACTGATCTGTGGGAGTCCTAATGCTGACAGCGACAGTATTGCGCAATATGCCTGACTGTTTTGCAGAAAACAGATTAGAAAAGTTTAAAATGCTAAGTTGAGTGTGTAATCAAACTGTGAAATCTGATTAACTGGGCTACACAGCACTTTAGATCTCATTAAGCTTCTCTGTGTTGCGGATAATTCGAAAATAGAGGAAGGGGGAGAAAGAAGAGAGAAAATGTGGGTCTGAGGACAGAGGAGAAAGAGTGGATTTTGAGGAAGAAGAAGCAGAGTTTGTTACACTGAAGTTATTATGAAAAAAACAATGTCTAAATAATAAAATGATGGGTGGAATTAATACACAGAAATGAGGACAAAGCATGTACTGCTTTTTATTTTATAATAAAGCCATATTAGGCAGTTGTCATAACTCATGTCCAATCATAACTACATTATAAACATTTAAAAAAAAAAAAAACATTCCAGAATGCATTAAGTCAATAAGTCAGTCCAAAACCACAACAGTAGTCATTTGATATTCACAGTTGCCTAAATGAGCATCGCAGCAGTTTAGCTGGTCAATATGCCTCCATTCTTCAATCAATATGACAAGACTCTTTGACCACAGGGAGCATATGTTGTATATGTGCCTGACACTAAAGCTAATATTTTGATTATACAGCCAATTGGTGTTCCTCACAAGCAGATTGCATCAATGCACTTCAGTATGGATTTAAGACATGTTTTGACACTGCCTTGAGAACCCTTTAACTTTTTTATTCTTTCAGCATCAATCCTATTGAATAAAAACACTAATACCTTTGTGCTAGTAAGTAAAGTCTGGAAATAGTTAATTGATCAAAAAATATCTGGCAGGTTGATTGACATCTAATTGTGTTTGTTTGTTTGTTGTTGTTGTGTGTGCGGGGTGGTGGTGGGGGGGGTTAGAGGGCATAATTTATGGACTTCTATAAACAAAGATTTTAGGTTAAAATGTATATGAATGTACAGTATAAGGGGTAGTGTATATCTTGTAGGTCCTGTAACTGGTCAAGTTCGTCACAATTTCTAATAGTCTTTTTGCCTTCACTAGTTCATTTTAAATGGCCCTATTGTGTGACATATGAATATTTAGAAGTACAAATATTTCGTGTAGTCTCTCAATTAATATAAGCTCATAAAAGCTGCATGTATAAATAATTTTAAAACAATTTATCGCTTTTATGCATACCTCGGGTCTTTAGGGACGCGGGACCTCATTCCACCCCCTGCACCTCATCCATTTTTGGAGGTGTGCCCACACCTCTTTAGTCGTCCTAAACCTTGCTCTTCGGAATAGTGTCACAAAGAAATACAAAATAATAATACAAATAATAGTAACAATAATAATAATGTTATAACTGCTTAGTTACCAAAAGTGTATAGGGTCATTAAAGACCCGATATGTGTAATAGTATTGCACTTTTTGGCTACCATAAATCATATTTTTGTGATTATTTCATATCTATATACTGTAAGTTTACCATGACAGGATAAACTGTATATTTCTTTGTTTATTTCAAGACAAATGAGTACTATATTTATACAAATGACTATCAAGTTGATTTTTTGTGTGACAATGTTGAATTACCAGTATCTCATATGCATGTACACATACATATTATACTGTAAATGCTATTTCTTACTCAGTCTGGAGCTGAGGTTTCTGTGATTGACTTGATTTACATTTGAGTTTGCTATTTGACAAAGAAACAACATGGAAGTCAACTACAGCAAGTGTAACAGCATGAACAGCATGATTTGACTATTGTCATTTGGGTGTACTACTGAAATTTTGTAAGTTGTACATCTATTTAGAACTCAATAAGTGCCTAAAAAAATATGTGTAGCTAACGTGTTTGTGTAGCTCAAAATGTGTTTTACAGCCAGTTGCATCTCATGAAATTTCATTGTGGAAGTAATAAATCCTGTTCTACACTGGCGGCCAAAAGTTTGGAATAATGTACAGATTTTGCTCTTATGGAAATAAATTGGTACTTCTATTCACCAAAGTGGCATTCAACTGATCACAATATATAGTCAGGACATTAATAACGTGAAAAATTACTATTACAATTTGGAAAAAATGTTCAGAACTTCTAAAACAACTTCAAAGAGTTCTCATCAAAAAATCCTCCACGTGCAGCAATGACAGCTTTGCAGATCCTTGGCACCTCTAGCTGTCAGTTTGTCCAGATACTCAGGTGACATTTCACCCCACACTTCCAGAAGCACTTGCCTTGCACCTTACAGTCTAGCTGATCTCACAAAAGCTCAATGGGGTTAAGATCCATAACACTCTTTTCCAATTATCTGTTGTGCAATGTCTGTGTTTCTTTGCCCACTCTAACCTTTTCTTTTTGTTTTTCTGTTTCAAAAGTGGCTTTTTTTTGCAATTCTTCCCATAAGGCCTGCACCCGAGTCTTCTCTTTACTGTTGTACATGAAACTGGTGTTGAGCGGGTAGAATTCAATGAAGCTGTCAGCTGAGGACATGTGAGGCGTCTATTTCTCAAACTAGAGACTCTGATGTACTTATCCTCTTGTTTAGTTGTACATCTGGCCTTCCACATCTCTTTCTGTCCTTGTTAGAGCCAGTTGTCCTTTGTCTTTGAAGACTGTAGTGTACACCTTTGTATGAAATCTTCAGTTTTTTGGCAATTTCAAGCATTGTTATAGCCTTCACTCCTCAAAACAATGATTGACTGAAGAGTTTCTAGAGAAAGCTGTTTCTTTTTTGCCATTTTTGACCTAATATTGACCTTAAGACATGCCAGTCTATTGCATACTGTGGCAACTCAAAAACAAACACAAACACAAAGACAATGTTAAGCTTCATTTAACGAACCAAACAGCTTTCAGCAGTGTTTGATATAATGGCAAGTGATTTTCTAGTACTAAATTAGCAATTTATCATGATTACTCAAGGATAAAGTGTTGGAGTGATGGCTGCTGTCTAGATTTGATCAAAAATGACTTTTTTCAAATAGTGATGGTGCTGTTTTTTACATCAGTAATGTCCTGACTATACTTTGTGATCAGTTGAATGCCACTTTGGTGAATTAAAGTACCAATTTCCTTCCAAAATCTGTACATTATATCTGTGCATTATTTTTTTTTTATTTTTTTTTTTTTGCAACATCTCTTTGATATATGAAAAATAAAAACATCAAAATATATTAGAATATATTCTATTATATTATTTTCTAATTGTCTTGAGTGTGTTTTGAAAATTTGACTCTATCAGGGAATTTTGTAGATCCATATATTTGTCATAGATATCTGTGCCAGGTTGCTAAAGACCAGAGGTATGTAATAATGTTTGGTGAAACATCCTTGCATTGAAGGGTTCAACAATTTAAAACAGTTTTATGATGAAGTAACGCATGTCACACCACAGAACTTTCCAAAAGTATTTCATGTCATCTATCCATATTTGCAGTATATAAAGACAAAAATGTTACTATTCGTACAATTTTAAATCATGATTTGAGCAATTGCATATTCTAAGCATCATAGGGCTTTGTTCCTTGTTCAAGTAAGATGTCTCCCTCTAGTTGCAGAGATTGGTACTGCAAACAGTGAATCATGTACAACACTTGACAAATTTTCTACTGTTTTTCTAACTAAATTGGTCTGTTATGAATCTGGTGAACTTTCATAATCGCTAGAGCAGTTGTGCTTGTGTTGGATGGAAATGGATTCAGCTGCTATCCATGGTTCTGAACCAAATGAAGTTTGGTAGAATCGCTGTCCATGGTGCTGAAGTCGGTTTCACGTTGGGTCTTCTTAAATAAGTAACGAGACCGACTGATATTTTTAAGACATTAGTCCATTTAAAGCTAACTGAAGTGACTTTAATAGTCAATATCCAACCCTCCACTATACGTTTTTCATGTAAATGAGGAGCAATTGGTCTTTGATCAAATTCAGCAAAGGGCATCCAATAAAAAGCCTTGTTACTGCCAACCGCGCGCAATAAAACAAGCGAAGGCAAGTAAACTGTATAAGGTTTCGTTAGGTGGTAAAGGAGATCCACTTGACCGCTTTATATCCGGTTTCCTTCTCTTTCCCTCTTCGCCGTGTGTCTCGCGTTCCTTCGGTTTATCGTTGTGGTGATCTGTTAGGCTCATTTAAGCTCATGTTTGTGCAAATGAACAGCATAGGCTACCGGTAGGCTTTTTGTGATGAGATTGGAATTCAGCTTACTTCGCGTCTTACTTTATATGAAGGAATGGGGCGAGTAAAGCGGGGTGAGTAGTGAAATGCCAACTTTGTGGAAACGGATCGTGTTCTCCTTCGCTTCTATACTCAACATCGGTTCTGTGGTACTTCTGGTTGTGGCACTCTCCACCGAGCGCTGGATCACCGGGACCATCTTGTGTCAGACAGGAGTGGATCTGGTGAACGCGTCTAACCCAGAGCTCGAGCAGTTCACAGGATACATTTACTACGGGCTCTTTCAGGGCGGGAAAACGCGGAGATGCGGGCTCGGGACCCGACGCTCCAAAATATATAGTAAGTCGGGCTATATATGAATATGTGTAGGGTACAAGTTCACTGGCTTAAAATGCACGTTTGAAATATTTTCCCTCCTATATATATATATATATATATATATATATATATATATATATATATATATATAGTATAGATAGATAGATAGATAGATAGATAGATAGATAAAAATAAAAAAGTATATATATATATATATATATATATATATATATATATATATATATATATATATTATATATTTGTTTTTTATTTCATATATATATATGAATGTACAACTAATATATATATATATATATATATATATATATATATATATATATATATATATATATATTATTTTTTTTTTTTTTTTTTTTTTTCAAAATAGCAAATAGCAACAAAAAACTACCACAGCACTTTTCTAAACACCTTTTTCATTATGCACTGCAAAAATGTTCCTGATCCATGAGGTCATCACGTTTACTGTCTAGGGTGACTCTGAGGTCATTTTATCAAATAACTTTTAAAACGTTGCCATTTTTTGTAGCTAATGAGAATCCCTGAAATTACCACATTTATTTGAGGACAAAATGCTTATTTGTCTATTTTCAAGTTTTGTGTTCATGTGGTTAATTTCTTCTAAAGAGATACGATCATTTTTGGTGCGAAAAAGATCAATATTTAAATACTTTTTTAACTATAAACCATCACTTCCGGTAAGCTTCACAAGAGGACTGAGTTCACGCGTTCTCTTCTGTGACGTATTCGCGTTGGCATGTTACGGACGTAATCTCACGTTCTTCTCTTGGTTGAGACATCCAGGATAAGCACATAAACGCACCATTGTGAGTAAAGAAACAGATCAATACAGATCTAAACCAAAACCAACTAAGCTGTACAGCATTCCTCCTACTCAGTTGTAAACAGCGCTGCTCTTCCAGATGTGTCAGTTCTCGCGTGAACATGCCAACACGATTACGTCACACGCGCATACCACTGCTGACCAGAAGTGATCATTTAGAGTTTAAAAAAGTACTTCAATATTAATCTTTCTCACACCAGAATTGATCGTATTGCTTTAGAAGACATTAATTTAACTGCTGGTGTCATATGGATGACATTTATGCTAACTGTCTGTGATTTTTGGAGCTTCAATAGTCTGATCACCATCGCATTTTAAAGAATTACTGAGTTAAGATATGCTGTTCAAAATGGGCTCACTTTGACTAATCCAATCACAATGGAGATCCATTTTTATTTATGGAATACTTGAGATGTTGACTTGCTAGATGTGATTAGAACTAACAGGAAATGGTGTAGATGTGGTTTAACTGAATACGTTTCTTAATTTGTTACTTAAAAAGCATCTTGCTGTCTCAAAAGTATTTGACAAATTTTGACCTATAACTATTGCCCATATATCTATACTATATCGCTATATAAAGCCCACTTGTTGAAAAGGCTAAAGGCCCCCCACTAAATCTAAAAATGACACCAGAAACAGAAGGGAGATGCAGAATAACTATTTGTTTTCCACAGGGGGACTGAATTTGTAAAGTTTGCATGTGCAAAGTGGACCCACATTGATGTGGACCAATGTGGACCTGCTCTGAAATATGTCTATTAACACTGTAGCTCCTGTAAGAGCTCTTTTAAAGAGTTCTTATAAAATACAGTACTTTCACTTGGGAGGTTATGAAATGTCAAAAGTAATAAATTAAACAGTACTCAAATATCTTGCTATATCAAAAGTAGTTGCATTTGGTGACAAATTTGGTCATATCACTTTTGCCCCTATATCTACAATATATCACTATAGCGTGTATTTATGTTTACAAACTTGATGACTGTATGGCTATGTCTGTAATGTATAGAAACTTTTAAAAGTGTAAATCCAACAGCAGAATTTCTTTGTGAAATTGATCTCTTGCTTTTTTATTTTTTTTATTTTTTTTTTTTTTTTGGTCTCTCTCTTTCTCAAATTCAGTGTTCCCAAAGCTCATTAAAAAAATCAATGGTGGACTTCACATGATCATTATCTTCTTCATTTTCATCGCTATTGGCTTTGCAGTGGTCAGTTTAGCTTTCTGTATATATAATGCCAGAAAAGTTCCATACCAATCTATCAAAGGACCTTTTGGCCTCTACCTCTGGAATTTCATTGCAGGTAAGTCAGCAAAATTTACCCAAAAATGTAAATTCTGTAATAATTTACTCTCCTTCATGTTGGTCCAAACCCGTGTGACTGTCTTTCTTCAATGGAACACAAAAGGAGATGTTAGGCCGAATGTGAAAGTTGCAGTTCACCCAAAAATGAAAAATTCTCTCATCATTTACTCACCCTCATGCCATCCCAGATGTGTATGACTTTCTTTCTTTAGCAGAACACAAATGAAGATTTTTAGAAGAATATGTCAGCTTTCTAGGTCCATACAATGCAAGTGAATGGGTGCCAAAATTTTGAAGCTTCAAAATCCACATAAGGGCAACATGAAAGTACTCCAGACGACACTGGTGGTTAAATCCATGTCTTCTGAAGCGATATGTTAGGTGTGGGTGAGAAACAGATCAATATTTGGTCCTTTTTCCTTCACTTTCTCTTTCTTCTGTTTTTGGTGATTCACATTCTTCATGCATATCGCCCCCTACTAGGTAGGGTGAAGAAAATGTATGATGAAAAATGATGAAATATTGATCTGTTTCTCACCCACACCTTTCATGTCTGAACAGATGGATTTAACCACTGGAGTCTTATGTATGCTTCCTTTATGTGGAGTTTGGAAATTCAAATTTTTGGCACCCATTCATTGCATTGTATGGACCTAGAGAGCTAACTTATTCTTCTAAAAATCTTCATTTGTGTTCTGCTAAAGAAAGAAAGTCATACACATCTGGGATGCCAGGAGGGTGAGTAAATCATGAGAGAACTTTCATTTTTGGGTAAACTATCCATTTAACCTTAGTCACCATTCATTTTCATTGCATATTTTTTTATTATTATTATTCATTGACAGTGAATGTTGACATTCTGCCTAACATTTCTTTTCATGTTCCTTGGAAGAAGAAAAAAAAATCATATAGATTTGGAAAAACATGATTGTGAGTAAATGATGACAAAATTATAATTTTGAACTATCCCTTTAAGATACAGTGTGTGGCCTACACCCTATTTGTGTCATTGAACAATCAACCCTAAATCAACACTAACAAATTATGGTTTGTGACTTCTTTTCTTTTACTAATTCACACATTTCTTTCCATCTTTGTCTCTCAGCTCTGTTCAGTGCAATGGGCTTTGCATGTTTCCTTGCATCAGTTCAGTGCCATCAGCTCACGGAACATGTGGCCAACTTCCGTGAGAGTCTATTTAGCCTGGTGGTCCTTGAGGAGAGTCTTGGCTTCTCCTTCTGGTTATGCGTTGCCAGTGCGGTTACACATGGAGCTAACATACTTGTAGTCGCCTCCAGTAAAATTCACCTGCCTAAAATACAAACTAAGAAACCAGAGGAACCCACAGCCACAGGCGATGACTTCCTCTATTAAGAAACAAAGACAAGTTGAATAATGTGACTGTAACAGAGGAAGCTATGCGGAGTAGCCAAACAAAAGGGTCATATGCACTGACGACCACTGAACCTGAGGTGATCTATTGGGTTTGGCTGCTGATTACTGGTAAACGCTCTCTGGACACATTACTGTTAAAGCAAAGTTATTTTGACTTACACAGGTTACAGACATCTGCAGGGTTTCCACACTGAAATGTGACATTGTATGTGTCATTGTACATATTTTTCACTAATTCATTAAGTGAAGTTAAATACTGATGTTATATCTCCTATCATTTCAGCACTATTGTGAAATGTGTACAGTATGTCAAAATGCATAATTGCTGTATGATATATAAAAATAGATAAGATTTCTTATCTTTGAAACTAATTTATGACTCAATTAACTTATTATATTGTCTTTTTGACAATGACACACCCTAAACATGCTGATAAGCCATTATCAAAACAGAATAATAATTAAAATCTGCAATGAATGCAATTCCATGTGTAACAATTCATATTACAAGCAGCTGTTAAACAGTTTCCATTAGAGATGTTTATCAACAAATAGGGAGGAGCCATTTGGATAAAATAAGAGCTATAGTTTGTTCTTTTCGATTTGACTATAATAAAATTTTTCTAAACTATAAGCACTAAACTTTGATTGCCTGATTAGGTAAAGTATATTTTACTTAAAGAAAATATTTATAAATGCAGTCATGGAATGATAATGTAACTAAGCTGACATATAGTATAATAAGAAACATGTGCATAAAATTAATAAAAATGTAGGCTACATTTTACCAATATTTTATTTATATTTAATAAGTTTGAGCAATGAAAATCTTTTGTCATTACAGACATTGAAGGAATCACTAATGTATAGACCTGCTAATTTACACATTATTCATCCAGGTCCTATCCATTTCAAATTTGTAAAAAATAAAAAAATAAAAAAATACTGCAGGTAAATTGCTTTATTTACATATAAATATTGTGAGGATCAAAAAAGTATCAAGAAAGTTGACGCATCTATGTGTCTCACACAGCTACCTTGCAAGTATACACCAAATTTCACCACATCAAGACCAATGACTGCATTCCCAATTAGGCTACTCTGTGCCCACTCTGTTTGTGATGGTCGAGTCTTGAATAGAAGGTATCCCCAAAATCTGAGATGGTACTACTAAGAGTAGGGGTAGGTTTAAAGGAAAGGTTAAGTTTACGGTTAGCTTTAGGGGTATAAGTAGGTGTAGGGTTTCTGTGGACCCCAAATAAACAGTAATCACAGTGAATGAATGTCGCCTGTGACTCTCGCGAGACTTTTACAAATCGTGGGTTCCCCTCTATTCACGACCCTAAGCGCCCCCTAGAGGAAGTTTATATTTTGTTTCAGAGTTTGCTGTCGATATGTACTTCACGTGTTTGAACAACAGAGTGCGTCATTGTAGCGATGTAACCCATAGAAATTATTCAATATTTGCTAACGTGGAGGGCGTGAAATGAAACGATTAAATAGGCCTAACAACTACGATAAACCACGCAACGGTAAAAAGGTAAAGCACTTCAAAAGTGGCTTAAAGTTTCTCATGTTTACGGGCAATTCATGATTGAAGAAGTCACAACTGTGGTCAATTTGGCCACCAATGTCACCAAAACAGATAATAATGAAAATGTAAAAAAAAAATAAAGGAAAGAAAGATTAATTTTGATGTAAACTGCGGTTGCCATGAAAATGTTGCCTTTTTAAGCTCTTATTTTATTTTATTTTATTTTTTTTTTTTTTCAGACATTGAGGTGTTTTTTCATCAATACACATTTTATCTAACCAACTCTTACCTACTCTGGTTAAATTAATAAAAATGAGAAAAGAACAAATCACCCCAAAATGAAAACTGTCTCATCATTCACTCACCTTCATGCCATTGGTTTATGACTCTCTTTCTTCTGCAGAACACAAATGAAGATATTCTAAGAGGAATATCTCAGCTCTGTAGGTCCATTCAAAGAAAGTGAATGTGGGCCAGAACTTTGAAGCTCCAAAAAACAATAAAGGCAGCATAAAATGAATCCAAAAAGCACCACTCACAAATTTTATAATATGCGACTATGCGCGTTTACATGCACGCTCTTACACCGATCATGTTTAATGAGCCTTCAACATATGTGATCATATAAACACATTAAACGGCTTTCCTTTATCGTTGTAAGGTCATAAACAGTTTAAGAATAAACCGATCGTCACGGGTAGATTTTGGCCTTTCGCATTGCATGTAAACACCTTTACCGGCGTTCTTATGACGTCAAAAGCAGAGAATAACTTGGTTCCCAAATTTCACGTAAACACAGTTTTCTTGCTTTTTTGGATTTTTTAAATAAGATAATCTTTTGGGAGTTATCAGAGTATTGGTGTGCATGTAAATGCAAATGTGTAAAAACTTTCCCTTGGCAATCGAGGGGAGAATTTCTGTGGGGAGAAATGTATTTTTTGCAGCCTATAGCCTACTGTGTGGGCGAAACACAGGATAACCCACAGCACTTAACCATTAGCATCACACCCACTTTAACATGGTAAATCTAATACCACTGTTTTCTATGACATGAAGTCCCTTTTTGTTTGCTATTGACTGCTGCTCGCTGGAAATTATTGATCACTTTCCACATCTTTTCCTGAGAAAGACAGAGGGAGAGCAAGAGTTAATCTGAGTGTGAGTAAATTTCAGTCACAGACATTGTGAACATCAAATAAAAACTGCAATATCTATAAAAGTGTAAGTAGCGTCTCTCCATTGGTCAGAAAGATTCTAAAGATTTTTGGGGGACCTTCATCCTCCTAACTATTCACACGCATTTTGATGTCACAAAGATAACCTCAATACATAAAATGGTCCTAAACAATTCTGTATAGTTAACTTAAAGACATGACTAGAAGTCACAAAAACACCTTATATTGTGATATTTATTATCCTTTGTTGAACCTGTTGTTTTTTATAGGATATTCAGCCTTTTGGTGTTTGGAAATGATTGGTAGACTTGTTGGACTGTGAGCTTTTGAGCATCTAGGAAATTTCTGTTAGGCTAAACACTGCTTGTGTACTACTAATGTAGACAATATAAAATCTTATTTGATGGACCAAAGTGCTTAAATGTGATGATGGCATAAATGAAGGAAATACAAATGTAGAAACTTCCGTCTGATGCAGTTTTTAAGGTCTGGGCCAACGAAACTGCATTTTGCTTCTCTATATGGTTGGGTGAGCTCTCAAATAGGTGATACCTCGCAAAACAAATGTCCAGTCATTTAAACGCTGATGTAGGCTACATGAATGACAATGTTTGAAATTTAAAAACACAACCACACACATGTTCTGAGATGGAGACACAGCTGCAGTCTGTTACACCCGCAGTGCCTGCCATCTCCCCCGAACACAGCCAGAGGTCGCCATCACCTGAGTTTTAACATTTCACGAACTACATTTCCCATAATCCTCCAGTCAGACTGATTACTCTTCCACCTGTATCACATTTAACACTGTCTATTTAAGTTCCCAGTTGCCACGCATTCAATGCCAAGTCTTGTTTGCCTAGTCTACAATTCTGAGCGTTATTACTATCATTGATTACCCCTGTGTTTGACTCCTGCCTGTTCTCTGAATTCCCCAGCCTTCTTGTGAGTGTTTTGGATTTACTGCCTGTTTATTGGATTACCCCTCTGCCTATTGGACTTACTTTGTTTGCCTTTCTGGACTGCCTATCTGTGTACCGATCCCTTGCCTGCCTTTTGTTTTTGCTCTTTGTTTTGTTACTTTTTTTACTATTTATTTGCCTTATTAAACTGCACATGGATCTTAACACTACTGCCCTGGAGTCTTCGCTACAGAAGACTTCGCCCAACCTAGATCCAGCAGCTATTCAACAGTTACAGGAGCTTGTTTCAGCGCAAGCAGCCATGCTGACTAGTCACCATCAGCAGCTGTGCAAGCTCCTATCCATAACAGAAGAACTCTTCAAATCTGCAACCCAACCCATGTGTATCTCTGAAGGGGGTTTCCACTAGCAGTTCCGCCTGCAGCCCAACACCCTCTACAGCTGTTGTTAATCCTTGACTCTCCCTTCCAGAGAAGTTTGACGGATAACCCAGTAAGTGTCAAGGATTTCTGTTACAATGTGAACTCTTCCTGTTGGAGCTACCTCACATGTATCCCAACGATGAAGCTTGTGTTTCCTTCATTATATCTCTGCTGTCAGGCAAAGATCTAGACTGGGTTACAGCAGTTTGGAGTCAAGAAAACATCTTAAAGCATTCTTTGTCTCACTTCCTAACTCGCTTGCGGGAAGTTTTGAGCACTCCGAGGGTGGTAAGGACCCTGGAGAACTTCTGTGTCTAAAGCAGAATAAGTCAGCCGCTGAATTTGCTTTATCATTCCGCACTCTAGCAGCACAAACCGTGTGGGTGGAGGATACGTTAAAACGGTTCCGTAAAGGACTAAACCCTGACCTTCAAACGGAACTAGTATGTTGTGATGAGGGAAGATCTCTGGATGAATTCATCAAACTCGCCATTCGCCTGGACAACCTGATCAAAGCCCGTCGTCTAGTCCGCTCTCTACAATCACTTCCCTCTGACATCGCTGCTACCAGTCTTCACGAGCCCATGCAAGTAGGTCATTCCTCCCTCACCACCGAAGAGCGACAACACTGTCTCCGAGACTTTGTATCTACTGCGTACAGTCGGGACATTTACTGGCTGCCTGCCCTACTCGCCTCCCCCCCTCTCCCCAGGAAGGGGGGTGCAACAGTGAGTTTTGAATTCTCTAATTTGATTCCTATTGATCAGTTTCAATTGTCTGTCATATTACATGTTCAGAATAGTGAATAGCAGATGTCAGCCATCTTAGATTCTGGGGCTGCTGGTAATTTCATTGACCTGGCCCTCGCCATGAATCTAAGATTGTCTTTTGTCCCTTGTGTCCCATTACAGGTCGCAGCACTAGACGGACGACCCCTGGGCTCTGGCAAGATTCAGCAGATAACTCAACCCATTCATCTCCAAGTTGGACTCTTTCATCATGAGAATTCCATTCCTGGTCACTCGCATTCCAAAACCTGATTGTTCTTGGCTTACCATAGCTGAGACTTCACAACCCTGAGATCTCATGGAGAGATGGACAAATTACTGAGTACCTCCTGTTTCCAGTCTTGCCTCAACCTCACTGAACCCAGCTCTCTCACTCCGGTATGTACCATGAATATTCTCCCAGAAAAGGAGATGTTGACCCTGCCACAATGTTATTCGGATCTCCGGGAGGCATTCAGTAAAGCTAAAGCTACACAACTTCCTCCTCACCGTTCCTGTGACCTGTGCTATTGACCTTTTGCCAGGCTCCTCTCCTCCACGTGGATGAATTTACCCCTTATCTGAGCCAGCAGAATCCCTAGAAAGGGATTTCATTTGACCCTCCACCTCCAGCTTTGGCGGCTTTCTTCTTCGTAGGAAGAAAGGATGGGGGTTTTTGTCCATGCATTGACTATCGAGGCCTGAACTCTGTCACCAAGTATCGTTACCCCTTTCCTCTGGTACCACCTGCACTAGAGCAGTTAAGAAACACCAAAATCTACACTAAGCTGGATCTTCATAATGCCTACAATTTGATCTGCATCCGGGAGGGGGATGAATGGAAAACGGCCTTCTACACACACTGGCCACTATGAATATCAGGTGATGCCTTTCGGACCTTCCAACAGTCCTGTCTTCCAAGCCTTCATGAATGACATTTTCCGTGACATTATTGGCAAGTGGGTTCTAGTCTACATCGATGACATCCTTATTCTCATCTTCCCTCGAACACGTTCAACATGTCAGAGTGGTACTCAACCATCTTATTCAACATTAGCTTTACGCCAAGATGGAGAAATGTGAGGTCTACCATCTCCTTCCTGAGGTATATCATCTCCCCTGAGGGGGTTGCCATGGACTCTTCCAAAGTACAAGCGGTACTGCAGTGGCCCTTACTGGTGTGTATTAAGGAACTACAATGTTTCCTGAGCTTTGCCAACTTCCAACGTTTCATTCGAGGTTTCCGCTTTGTAGCTGCCCCACTCACTTCTCTGCTCCGTGGTAAAGCCCAAAAATTAAACTGGACAACTTCCGCCCGTCAAGCCTTCGATCTCAAGCGTCGCTTCACTACTGCCCCTATTGTCCATCCTGATCCCTCTCGACCCTTCGTGCTAGAAGTAGATGCTTCTGACTCTGGAGTAGGCGCGGTACTCTCCCAGCGACAAGGATCTCCCACTAAACTCATCCCTGTGCATTCTACTCGCGTAAGTTATCTTCAGCCAAGAGAAACTAATGTCGGGACTCGAGAACTCTTGGCCATGAAAACTGCTTTCAAGGAGTGGAGACACTGGCTAGAGGGAGCTCACCATCCATTTCTGGTGATTACAGATCATCGTAACCTAGAATATATTCAAACGGCCAAGCACCTAAATCCTCGCCAAGCCCAATGGTGAAATCGAATCTGGAGAAGAGACCATCCCCTTTCCACCTGGGTCTAAGAACACCAAGGCTGACGCTCTGTCCCGCATTTATGATTCCTCCAGTGACAACTCTGTGACTTCCATCATCCCACCTACTCATTGTTGCTCCCGTACAGTGGGATATCATTGCTGATATTGCCCAAGCTCAGAACCAAGAATCCACTCCTGCTGGCTGCCCTCCTGACAATGTCTTTGTCCCCAGTTCCTTACTGAACAGGGTTCTTCAGTGGGTTCATGATTCGGCCTGCTCGGGACATCCAGGACCTCAAACTACATGCAGGTTAGTGCAAAACCGGTTTTGGTGGGAAAACCTAGCCATTGAAGTAGCTGACACTGTTAAAAACTGCAATGTGTGTGCCACCACAATCTCTTCGACAGCTCCCGTCTGGTCTCCTTCAGCCGTTTCCTGCCCCTCGACGTCCTTTGTCCCATATCGCAGTGGACTTCGTCACAGATCTACCCAACTCGCAGGGTTTCACTACCATCCTAACCGTGGTGGATCGATTCTCTAAAGCCTGTAGATTCATCCCTCTGCCCAAACTGCCTTCATCCATGGAATGTGCAGAGATCCTGTTTCATTATGTCTTCCGCCTTTTATGGCCATCCTGAAGATTGTCTCCGACCGTGGTCCCCAGTTCACCTCAAGAGTCTGGTCCACATTCTTCAAATTAATCAATGTCAATGAGAGTCTAACTTCTGGTTATCACCCTCAATCTAATGGTCAAGTCGAATGGTTAAACCAGGACCTGGGTAAATTCCTCTGAGCCTACTGTCAAGTCAACCAACACGACTGGAACAGTTTCCTACCCTGGGCTGAATATGCTCAGAACTCACCGGAACCACACTGTTCAAATGCATCTTAGGGTTTCAACCACCACTCTTTCCCCGGTCCGGGGAACCTTCCGATGCATCCAGTCGTCGACAGCAGGACCAACGCAGCAAGGCTATCTGGGACCAAGCTCATGTCCACCTACTACATGCCATTCGTCGACAAAGTGAACAAGCCAATCTCCATCGCCGCCCATGTCCCAACTATGCTCCTGGACAATAGGTCTGGCTATCAACCGGAGATCTTCGTCTGCGGCTCCAGTGCAAGAAACTAAGTCCCATGTATGTTGGCCCTTTCAAGTCTCTGTCAAATTAACCCTGTATCATTTAAACTTCAGCTCCCTGCTAACTACCATATTTCCCCTACATTTCAT
Source organism: Myxocyprinus asiaticus (assembly GCF_019703515.2). NCBI lineage: Eukaryota > Metazoa > Chordata > Actinopteri > Cypriniformes > Catostomidae > Myxocyprinus > Myxocyprinus asiaticus. The sequence continues at coordinate 5,531,543 of NC_059351.1, read as the reverse complement.
GTGTCTTTGCTCAAACCTGCGGCACCTCCGAGAGAGGTTCTCGAGACCCTCAGAGACTCCTTCCATTCCTCACTGATGGAGAAGAAGCCTTTCGGGTACACAAGCTCCTGGAATCTCGACGCCGGGGTCGGACACTTCAATATTTGGTGGACGTTCCTGGACTAATTCTGAGGACATTCTGGACCCTAATCTCATCACTGAGTTTCACCGCACTTTCCCTCATCGACCCGCTCCCAGAGGTCGAGGTAGACCCCGACATAGACAACTTCCTCACTTCAGGAGCCGTTCGCGGGGGGGCTCTGTTACACCCGCAGCGCCTGCCATCTCCCTCGAATGCCGCCAGAGGTCGCCATCACGAGTTTTAACATTTCACGAACTACATTTCCCATAATCCTCCAGTCAGACTGATTACTCTTCCACCTGTATCACATTTAACCCTGTCTATTTAAGTTTGCAGTTTCCATGCATTCAACACGAAGTCTTCTTTGCCTAGTCTACAATTCTGAGCGTTATTACTATCATTGATTACTCTGTGTTTGTCTCCTGCCTGTTCTCCAAATTCCTCAGCCTTCTTGTGAGTTTTGTATTTACTGCCTGTTTATTGGATTATCCCAATCCCCGAGACTTTGTCTGCCTTTTCTGGACTGCCTATCTGTGTACCGATCCCTTGCCTGCCTTTGTTTTTGCTCTTTGTTTTGTTACTTTTGTTTTTACTATTTATTTGCCTTATTAAACTGCACATGGATCTTAACACTACTGCGTAGCACCTAGCGTCTTCGCTACACAGTCAGTCATAACACATTTAATATTAAACAGTTCTGAGCACAAGTAGTTTCAGTGTTTAATAGTAGTTTAAGAAGCTGCTTGTGGGAGCACCATTGGAAACAATAAAATAGATCTGAGTGCACCTTTTGCCAGTGTTAAATGATCTCCATGCTTACTCACTTTTTGAAAAGCACAAGTCACCACTGTTACATTGTCTATTTGGACATCTTTGGTCTTGTTCCCAGCACCATTTAATGCACATGCCCAAATCAACAGAGTAAACGCTGGAGTACTCCAGGGCTTACTATTCTCTTCCCTCAGATTCACTTGGCAGAATAAAGACAATTTGTCTTTCCAAATCACTGGCAATGGTGTGCAAGTCTCCATATTTCTCCAGTTCACAAAGATGTTCATGTTCACATTTGGTCTCAAGCTACAGCCCCACAACGTGTGCCTAGAAGTCCTGTAAGGGAAGTTATTCTCTGCCAACATGATCAAATGGGAAATCAGCATTTTGGTTCAGAGTTTTTTCTATCCAAATTCAGCCACGATCTGTCGCATTTCAGACAAGCTCCACCATGCAGTGAATATTCAAGTGCCAATATCAACCACACAGTGCCTTTGACGTCACATCCATTTTCATCTCCGGCAAGTGAGATACTACATTTGAAAGTGAAAGAATGCTTTTTTTTTTTTTTAAAAAGGGTTTGAGGTAAATTAATGCAATTATTTCTCAGATGTTTCTGGGAAGTGGATGTGCTGTGCCTTTCACACATCCATTCAAAGGAGACCAGTGAAAGAACAGAGTTGTGAAGGTGCACTTGTGCATGACTTTTTTTTTTTTTTTTTTTTTTTTAGCAGACAAAAATGTCAACCTTTTGTTGCCGATGTTGCATGTGACCAAGGGCACATGGTGTCAGTTCAACAACCTTTTAAGGGTTTTAACTTAGGCTACAACCTTTTAGTTTCTAGCCCAAATCTTTGACCAGCAACCCACACTATTCCAGACTGAAGCGTAGGACTGTTTTAGTTTCATCTGCCAAACTTCCAAAAGTGTTGCTATTGTGACCCAAGGATTTCTAATCTATTATTTATCTCAATGGCAGTTGCTCAGCTGGTGCATACACCTGCAAAAGTATATGACCTAAATGCTAATATCTTTGCTTATTGGGCACTTGCCATTTGCACCTTAGGTGTACATGGCATACGATTAATCACTTTTTGAATTCTTTGCTGCAGAAATGGAAAAACAAGTTTATTACACTGTTAAACACCCTCTAATCAATCGCTCACTGTTGAAAAGTCTACTATAATATATTGACATTTTAGCGATTTATTTGTTGATTCAAAAAAGGTCTAGCTGGTGGACCAGATTGTTCACCAATAAAACTTGGTGAAGCTGGTTGACCAGTGTGCGTTGTTGTTGTTTGTTGTTTTTTTGTAATGCTGGTTATCCAAGGAAGTCTTGCTGGTTAAGTTTATCAAAAAGCCTGGTTGGAGCACCACCACACTAAGTTGTGAACCAGCATTCAGAACACATTTGCTGGTGACCAGCTATGCTGGTTTTATCAGGTATTAGAAGAACACGTATGTATGAAAGTGTTCTGTAGCTATAAATTATGCATCTCTAGATCCGCTGGATATCAAATCTTTAAAAGGTTGATGGACCACAGTCAATACCAGGGCTGTCCCTGCAGAGATTATAATTAGAATGGCCCAGTTAGAAGCCAATGATGATGGAGATTTAAGAGGAAAATGTGTTTTAATAACTAATGATGTATTTTCCCCAGAGCCATTTTAGTACAATCAATCAGACATCTATAAGCTCTTCTAAATGTCAAAGAAGGAAGTGAGTTTGTGTGTACAGTAGGTGTGTACTGTATGTGTGTACAGGTTATGAGCACACTATAAGAATTCACATACTACTAGGTTGAGGGTAAAGAGAAAAGGGGAGAATTGAACCAATTAAGATATGTAAAAAAAGGAGGGGGAAAGGACAGCATGAACACATGGGAAATCAGTGTGCTAGTTCGGAATTATTTTCCACCCAAATTCGGACCAGATGTGCCGAACTGTGATCAAACATTACCAAGGATTTTCCTGTGAAATCAGAAAGAGAAGGAGGCAACCATTCATAAGACATGATATACATGGAAAAATACAGTTGCAAAAGGTGCGCATGTGCACAACTGTAGTTCAAGCTTCAGCCACTGGGGGCAGTTCGGAAATTCGGAAAGCATACACCGAATTTAGCAAACAAAACATTCAACCTACTGTTACTGATTTTCCCGTAAGATCCAAAAGCGAATGAGGGAACGATTCATAAGACATTATACATATGGGAAAATACCTATATGATACTTTTTTTGATAACCTGATAATAAGTCATATAATCTTAAAAGCTGCTGTAAATCAAAACATTACATGAGTTTGGCGCATTGGAGTACTGTTGTTTCTGTGTTTGAACTGATTGTAACATAGTTTGCCTATATGGTACAAATAAGCAATTCCATATTATTTGAGGGATGAAACTTCTCAAATTTGAACAGGAATTCCAATGTAGAGACACAAAGGACATAGAAACACATCTGCTAATTTATTTGTTGGTATGTTTCTGATTTCACCATAAGATATCATAGTCCAAAAACATATTATCTGCTCTTTTTTATTTTATTTATTTATTTATTTTTTATTTAGATGTATACCCACTTTGATGTTGTTATTTAATGAACAAGAACAAAAACATTTGCATGATTTGGAGGTGGTTGTTCTATGATTACTATCTCATAATGTACATTAAGTGATTACTTATTCTTGATATACATCCACAAAAAGTGTCATACAAATACATTTCCATCAAGGTAACATTTATAAACAGTTTTTGAAGATAAAAAAGTATCGCACATATACTTGTATGAACTTAATGACATTTCCATTCTTCGACCAGCTATCTGTTTAGAGAGACCCAATTGTGTTTGGGTTATTCACCATATACATTACTATTATATTAGGTGAAACCTACGAGCAAACCTCTTTTTAACTGTCAATTTGATTTTAGGAATACACAGTAGACAACTCAGACTAAAAGGAAGAAAGAGAGAAAGAGGTTGTGTGTGTGTGTGTGTGTGCGTGTGTGTGTGTGTGTGTGTGTGTGTGTGTGTGTGTAAAAGAGAGACAGAGGGAGGGAGATAAACCCTGCAAACCAGATCCACCTCTGCAAAACATTTTATCCCTCACTTTGCTCTTGCACTCTCTCACATTTAAATTAATTTTCTCTCATTTTGGCACCTGAGATGTCGTCTCTGCTAAGGGAGGAGATGGACAGAGTCTTGTTCAGGCCAGTGGGGCAGAAGCTGGAAGAATTTATAGAAATAGAGGAGCAACAACAGGGACGACATTTCCTCTGTGTTTCTAGTAAGAGACATCTGTGTTTGTGTGCATGATTATTTGAGGATGCATGGTTAACTTCTTTTTTTAAAAAAACACTCTTGGAAGACAATTGGATATAGTTTGTAAAGGAATAAGATTTCTACTGAAAAAAAAAATAGCACAATTTTTCTTTTAGATTTTATTGATAGGACAAGAGGAAGGGATGTAATAAGAAAAAACTTTAACTAATGGAACTAATGTGTGTGTTGGGTAGCTAAGGATAAAGTAGTTCAGATCTCAGTCGTCCGTTGTCGGAGAGCAAAGCAATCACGGAGCAAGAAGCTGAAGCACTATGGGCTGGAGGACAGCTATGAGCGAACAGAGACATGGGCCCTGGAAGATCTGACGATTCTGGATGGTAGAGATCCTGATACGGTGAGCTGAGTTATAAATTCACTCTTCGTGTTTATGATTATACATTACATTCTTTTATGCTAATCAGAAACTTTACTTAATCCTCAGAGACCCTTTACAACAAGTGTAGCATAATTGTTTAAAGCATTTAAAATGATAGTTCACCCAAAAATCATGTTTTTCCAAACCTGTATGTTTTTTTTTTTTTTTTATTCTTTCAAAAGGAGATGTTATGCAGAATGTTAGGGACTGGCAGCCTCATTCCACTTAAACTGTAGGCAAAAAATAGCATTGTCAAATTTGGTTAGTAAATGACAAGATAATTTTCATTTTTGGAAAACGAGCCCTTTTTACATAACACTGATTCTTGGGATAAGGGACAAAACATGTTTAAAATCATGTTTTTATTTTATTTTTTTATTACTAAATTAATTTGAAATGGATATATTTGTAGACAAAGGTGTCAGCTAACAGACCATGTAAGGGAACAGGTTTTTATAAAAAAAACTTTTTTTCTGACAATTGACATTTATTTATTTCATAATTTAACATCATACTGTTATTTGAGTCAACTCCGTTATTTTAAAAAAGCATGCTATTTTAATTTGATCCATCCAAAAAGAGTGTAAAGTTTTTAATTATGTAATAACACCGTGTAACAATTTTTTTATTTTATTTTATTTTTTTGTTCCTGGGTAGTAAGTGTTATTTCCTAATTGCTTATGCCTCAAAAGTATAGAAAATGGCTATTATTCCCCACAAACTTTGCTTTTGTGACCAGGACAGTGATATTTAAAAATTTACCTATTTTCCAGAACATTCCAGATAGATTCAGTGCTGAGTAAACTTGGAGTAACTTCTAGAACTTTCTAGAAATTTCCAGTAATATAAATAGTAGTATAAATACAGGGGCCTTAAGCCCACCAGTTCAGTTTAGTTCCAGCTGCCTAAGTGGATACATATCTGCATTTTTCTGAGATGGCATCAACAGGCTGCAAGCATCCGTCAGACTCATTTTGCTATGTCTGCGGCCAATTTATCAAGATAAGAGCGAAAAAGTACTCCGTGGAAGAATCTGCTAAGATGCGTGAGGCCTACAAGGCATATTTCGGCATGACTGTCGGGAATCAAGACAAACCCTGGGCACCTCATTTCACCTGCGAGCACTGCAAAAAAACTCTGGAAGGTAAGATGGACAAGTGTTGATCGGAATTTTATGTTATAAAATATGTTAATTTTTACAATTGTAGAAGTTTTTAATTTTAAAATGTTTTACAATTTTCAATGTTATTGAAAAAATATATCATATATGAAAAATGTTGCGAGAATCTCTTACACATTAGTAATGGGTGAAATAAATGTATTTTTGTAGGAAGGTACAGAGGCGAAAAGAGAGCCATGAAGTTCCCAAGAATTTTGCGGGAACCCACTGACCACTCAAGCAACTGCTACTTCTGCATGGTGGACCCTTCCAAACGTCGGACTGGCAAGAATGCACCTGCTATCACGTATCCGGACCTTCCTTCATCCATCGCCCCAGTGCCACACTGCCATGAGCTCCCCGTACCCACTCCTCCGGAGAGAGAGAAGCCGTCTTCAGAAGAGTGCGAGGAAGACGTTGTAGACCCAGATGACAATTTCAGAGGTGGAGCTGAGGAGAGAATCCCATACTACCCCAACCAAAAAGACCTCAACGACTTGATTAGAGATCTTGGTCTCACCAAGTCCAGTGCCGCGCTTTTGACATCTAGGCTCAAGCAATGGAACTTGTTGGATGAAAGTGTGCAAGTCGCAGATCAGAGGAAGCGTCACCAACCTTTTTCCAGCTTCTTCACCCGTCAAGATGGGCTCTGCTTCTGCCACAATGTGACCAGTCTGTTCGAGGCAATCGGAATCGCCAGAATGAGTGGCGCCTCTTCATTGACAGCTCATCCTGGAGCCCCAAAGCTGTGCTGCTCCATAATGGTAACAAGTACCCGTCTCTTCCCCTGGCTCACTCGGTGCACCTCAAAGAGGATTACAACAGCATAAAGACCTTGCTGGACGCCTTGAAGTATGATGAGTACATTTGGGGGCTGATTCTTTAAAGTGATTTACAGTATAATCGTAAATCTAAAAAAACTACTCACTTCTAAATCTTTTGTATCATTTTTGTATTACTTTAGTATAAATACATGTTCATTTGGATTCATATGTTGTTTTTGTTTGACTTTATGTGAACGAAAAGACACAGATTCACCCATTTTCTCATTGGAAATAGGTACATTTCAAAATATGACTGTCCTGGTCACAAAAGCAAAGTTTGTGGGGAATAATAGCCATTTTCTATACTTTTGAGGCATAAGCAATTAGGAAATAACACTTACTACCCAGGAACAAAAATTGGGTTACATCATATTCACTAAAGGAGTTAAGTGTTGAAGAAATTGGATATTTTTCATCTTAACCATGTGTTGTACACTGGAGCCTTTTTGTTTTTTTTCCTCAGTTGAAGCTGCCTCTATAAACTAAAATTTCAACATTACTTTACAGTTCTTAACAGAAATTATCATAATGGGATGACAGGGATGTCATGTTGAAGCTTTGACCACAGAGACATAAACATTGTTTGTTTAAAATATGAAAAAATATTCGACTTCCCAGACCACGTGTCCTACTGTTGCATCCACCATGAGCAGGAAGTGGGAAAGGGGTCCTCAGAGTTATAGCTGACCATGACATTGTCTGATTTATTTGGGATTATAAAGAAATCTGACGGAGTTGACACAAAGTGAGGACACAACATTGATAGGCAGTTTTTTTTTATTTTTTTTTTATGGAAAATACCATTTAAAGTTTACTTTATGTATTGTTTGATATCTTACAGATCCCTACATTTCATTTGATATTTATATTTATGAATTTGAAGCATTTTTAAACACTTTGTTTGGCAGTGTAATGTTGTGACCTCTTGTTGAGGACAGGTTAAGTTACATGTGTTTCCAAGTATAGAGCATGCATTTTAAAAAAGTACACATTTCCTTTAGATTGAACTTTTCCAGTATTTTTATTATTATGAATTGCTTGATTTTTAACATAAGGATGACTTTTGTATGTTAGACATGTTTCTTCCCTTATCTCAAGAATCAGTGTTTATTCTCAAGTTTTTCTTTTTTCTTTTTAACCAGATATGGGTTAAAACTACATACAACAACAGTCCCCACCCTGAAATGCATCATAGCAATGAGTATGTCTGGAAAATATTTAACACTTGCAACTCCCGGCATGCCAAAGTCACACAACATGGTCACTGCCAACTGACACCATTGCTGACAGTTTTGCATTCAATTTTAGCAATCTTTGACCTGTAATATTTTTCTCCATATGTTTTCCTAACAGTGGTAACATTTTTGGAGGCTTAAAAACCCAGAGTTGCAATTTTGCAACATTTTCCCCAAATTAAAATATGCAAAAATATCATGATTTTAATAACCAGTGGCTTTCTAAAAACACTGTAAAGGCCGTAAAAAGAAAATACATCCATATCAATGATTGGGTCTCTAAGGGTTTAAAACCACATTTACCATTTTTCAAGATAATCAGACAAATCTGATGTCGATGTGACATAAAAGGTTGTGTTATATTAGGAAACATTATGATGTGCAATTACTGTTTTGCAGTGATATCTCTTTCTTTCCATTGCGTGATACTAATGTTCAGTTTCCTCCCACGCTGCGGTTTCCATCTCTCTGCTGTTTTAGGATGATCCCAGTTTTTTAATGCATTTTGACACTGTACGGACCATCACAGCAGTGAGCTGTGCTGCGAAATACATCCTGGCCCGCTGTCTACTTTCCCTCAGCAGGAAGTATCACCACACAGCACTTAAGCTGCGGAATTTTGACCTGACATACATTCAACCCACCTCTATGTACTCAGACCGTGGTGACTGTATGGTCCTTTCGCAGGTCTGTTTCTATGCCTTTAATCTGGTGTGTCTCTCTCTGTGCCCTGTGCCTCTGCCATAGAAAAAGTGTAACAAAGTGCAAGAATGTGTCAGGATACATATTCATATAACTTTAAACCTTAAATCTTGATGTTTGATGTTGTTGACTAAAGGTTAATGTTAATTACAGAACACTCGCTTGTTAAAAATAATAAACTAAAGTTCAGCTTTCAAGCACTCAGACCTAACTGTAACATAACTCTACAGTGTGGCAGAAATCTAATTTGTGTTGTGCAAATGCACACAAAAGGTGTCTCTGATGCGGTACTCAGTAATGTGGTGAATTTTAATCTTGATACTTTATATTTATTTAGTGTTGTAAATGTAATGTGTGATGGTAAGTGTAACAGTCAACACAGAGCTTAAATGTATGCACAATTATATTGCTTTCTCTTAAAGTGTTTATGTGTAAGTATCAACAAATATGTGAATAACTGCCTTAACAAGAATCAGGATTACTTGAACCTTTGTAAAATATTTTCGGGCAACTTTGCATATGTATGGGTTAATTTATAAAGCAAGAAAGGCCTGCTGTATGTTTGTGTGTTTAGCATAGTATTATTTTTGCCCATATCAAGAAGTGAAACTGTGAGACAAACTGTGCTTATTTCAGCATACTGTTTTATTACTCTTGTGCAAGTTCACTTGATGAAACACCTGTAAATCACATCTCAATGCTATTGTTCTTCAATTGCAATGTACTGTTTATGTGTACTTGCATTTGTAAATTATTAAAATACTAACCAGACAAAGCTATCTATGCCCAATTGTATTAAATTAAACATGAAAGTGACATTTGAAAAATTACAAAATGTTTGCAATGCTTGTTTGAGCTAAATGTGTAAGAGCAATTTCAATCTCACCATGCAGTATTTTAATTTTGGGTCCCCAAAGTGTTACCTCCCAATAAGTGCAGACCAGACCACTAAAAATAAAATGATAAAATCTCAGTTTTATCATGTGATAATATTTCCTGGCAGATTAAAGGAATATTTTGGGTTCAATACAAGTTAAGATCAATCAGCTTTTGTGGCATAATGCTGATTAAAATTATTTCAACTCGTCCGTCCTTTTCTTCGAGGTTGCAGTGAGCCACTTACAATCAGTGTTGGGTAAGTTACACTAAAAAAGTAATTAATTACCAACTACTAATTACATCTTCTACAGTGTAATTAGATTACTGTACTAATTACTCTGTCTGAAAAGTAATTGCATTACTTATTACTAATTACTTTCTAAAACCCTTATCAACCTCGACCAGATGAAAAATACAAGGATAAGACATGAAACTGTTCTTTTAATTCTTTCAAATAAATCATATAAAATCAAATAAATTATTCATGAACTGGCCAAAGAATTTAAGGGGGAAGCATTAAATTAGAAAACATACATTTGATTTTAAATTCACTATTGTATTTATTAGAATTGTTCTATAGTCTATAGCATGTAATAATAATAATAATACCTTTTATTTATAGGCACCTTTCAAGACACTCAAGGACACCTTACAATATAGAGGCAAATTAATAAAATACAAAAGCAAACATACAAACATAAAAAAATAAAAAAACACAACACAAACAATCAATCAATCAAAAAGCTATATAAGTTTTAATCTGAGTTTTAAACTGGGAAATAGAATCCATGGCTAATATGCAGTGGTAAAGAATTCCATAATTTCGGCGCAGAACAACTAAAAGCCCTAGCTTTTAGGGACTTAATTTAAAATTTGGAACAGTCAATAAGTCTGCAGAAGATGATCTTAAAGAACATGAAGAAATGTACAGTATAGTTGAAGAAAGTCTGATAGATAAAGAGGAGCCAAATTATGAGGAGCTTTGTAGGTGAGCAACAAAATTTTGTAATGGACACGATAACGAACAGGAAGCCAGTGTACGTGTACGGCTAACAATCCTTGCAGCTGAGTTCTGAATTAACTGCAGTTGGTGAAGTTGTTTTTCAGGAACACCAAATAAAAGAGAATTACAGTAATCAAACCGTGATTTTACTAGAGCATGTATAAGGACTTCAGTACTGTGTTGAGAAAGTGAAGAACGGAGTCTAGCAATATTACGTAAATGAAAAAATGCAATACGTGAAATATTATTAATATGAGAGCCAAAAGAAAGCAAACCATCAAATATAACACAAAGGCTTTTCACTTGGGTGGAAATACTAACTGGGCAGTTGTCAATAAGCAGAGTAAAAGACTGTATTTTAGATAAGGTAGACCTAGACCCAATAAGAAGAACTTCACTTTTGTTAGTATTAAGCTTTAAAAAATTATTAGTCATCCATATGTTAACATCCTGCAAACATTTAGTAAGTTCAAAAGGAAGAGAGGAAATATTAGGTTTTGTAAATACGTACAACTGTGTAACATCTGCGTAAAAATGGAAATTAATGCCATAAGTGCGAAAAATATTAAAAAGAGGTAAAAATATAAATGATAAATATAAGCGGACCCAAAACTGACCCCTGTGGAACACCGTGAGTAACTGATACTGGCTCTGACTGAACATTCTTAATCTGTACAAACTGTTTTCTATCATTTAAATAGGATGAAAACCAAAGAAGTGCATTATCAGTTACCCCAACACAAGCCAATCGATCTAATAATACTGAATAACTAATGGTATCAAAGGCAGCACTAATATCTAGAAGAATAAAAATAGTGAGCAGGCCAGAGTCCACTGCAAGGAGATCATTTGTGATGTTAACAAGAGCTGTTTCAGTACTTTGTTTAGATCTAAAGCCCGAATGAAAAGGTTCGTAAATGTCATTACATTGCAAATGTGATTCAAGTTGGGTTGCTACTGTTCTTTCAAGAATTTTTGAAATAAAAGGAAGATTGGAAATGGGACAATAATAATTTAGATCACTAGGATCCGCACTGGTATTTTTAAGAATTGGAGTGATAGAAGCCAATTTTAATGATGAAGAAACAGTAGCAGTAGATAGTGAATAATTCATTATAGCTGTAATAATAGGAGAAATTGAATGAATACAAGATTACAGTATATAACACAATTACATCAGAAGTAACTAATTAAATTACTGAAAAATTAAGAGTAATCCCTTACTTTACCCCAATGAAAAAGTAATTGAATTACAGTAATTAATTACTTAGTAATGCATTGCACCCAACACTGTTACAAAGGAAGTGAATTGGAGGGTTTAAAGGCAGAAAGTTTAAGCTTATAATTTTATAAAAGTGCTTACATTAATTCTTCTGTTAAAACTCATGTATTATTTGAGCTGTAAAGTTGTTTAAATCATAATTTTTATAGTCGTTTTAGGATTTGTTGACATCATTGCAACGATGTTGTAAAATTAGTTAGAACTTTACACAGAAAATGTAAGCGATTTTATCACACTAAAATAATGTTTACACATATTGTTTACTACAACTTTTACGGATTGGCCCCATTCACTTCCAAGTGCCTCACTGGAACACAGATTTTTGCTTTAATTTTAAGAAACGTAAGGGCGAGTCAAAATGTTTATTGTAATTAATATTATGCCACAAATGCTGTCAACTGAGCTTAACATGTATTGAAGAACTCTTCGTGCAAAATCGAAATGACATTCAAAGATCCAACAACCTCCGTGTTTTCACCACTGTTAGGAGCGTGACGGTCAACTAGCGTGTTACAACAGTAAGTCACAGTTTGCGGATACCATGCAAATGAATGGGGAGAGCCGTAAACTGACGCCAACCTGTCGCAAAATTGTTCGTGTTTTCTCTTATAAAACAGCAACTTTACCGAAGTAAACTCCACACGTAGTTCATTAAAAAATTATTGTTTAGTGTAAAACATGCTGAAGATTAGTGGACAGGCGGTCAATTCATTAACTGATGAGCTGTTTTCTCACAAACGCAGTTTATTCAGCACACTCAAACACCTCATCCATAGACATCTATTAAAAATGGCCTCTGTTCTCCTCGCCAGTGTACAGCCCACTACTTTATGCATTTACAAGGTAGAACGTCTCTGATTTCAGACCAACCGCCCTTGACGTCAATTGTTTGGGTCCATCAAGGCGGCAGCTAAAAAAATAGCCTGAACTAAAAATAATTGTTAAATTTCTGTTCTTATGCCAGTGTTTTGTTTGTAGCGTTCTTGATATTTCACACAATAAATAAAATAAATAAAAATTCAGAATATATCGAGGACTCTGGTGAATTAGTGTGTTTGTTTTAACTGGTAACTGAAGTCTGTTGATGTTTTTGAACGGCGGAGCGGAAATGCGCCTGGCGCCAAAATTCAAGCTTGGCTGGTAGAAGCGAAAGCAGCGCTGAGGTCTATACAGGTTATTTACCACACAGACTTTAGCGGTTTATAGCGTTGTTATTCAATTTCGCTGTTACGGTGTCTGATCAAAATGTACATAAAGTCTATTGTACTAGAGGGCTTTAAGTCCTACGCCGAGAGGACAGAGATTAACGGATTTGATCCGTATTTTAACGCCATCACTGGGCTGAACGGCAGTGGAAAGTCAAATATACTGGACTCTATCTGCTTTCTGCTGGGGATAACTAACCTATCACAGGCCAGTACTACGCAAATATGTAATCTACATGTCTGTCTATCTACAGTGCATCCGGAAAGTATTCACAGCGCTTCACTTTTTCCACATTTTGTTATGTTACAGCCTTATTCCAAAATGGATTAAATTCATTATTTCCCTCAAAATTCTACAAACAATACCCCATAATGACAACGTGAAAGCAATTTGTTTGAAATCTTAGCAAAAAAATAAAAATAAATAAATAAATAAATAAAATCACATGAACATAAGTATTCACAGCCTTTGCTCAATACTTTGTTGAAGCACCTTTGGCACCAATTACAGCCTCAAGTCTTTTTGAGTATGATGCTACAAGCCTGGCACACCTATTTTTGGGCAGTTTCTCCCATTCTTCTTTGCAGGACCTCTCAAGCTCCATCAGGTTGGATGGGGAGCGTTGGTGCACAGACATTTTCAGAGCTCTCCAGAGATGTTCAATCGGGTTCAAGTCTGGGCTCTGGCTGGGCCACTCAAGGACATTCACAGAGATGTCCCGGAGCCACTCCTTTGTTATCTTGGCTGTGTGCTTAGGGTCGTTGTCCTGTTGGAAGATGAACCTTTGCCCCAGTCTGAGGTCCAGAGCGCTCTGGAGCAGGTTTTCATCAAGAATGTCTCTGTACATTGCTGCATTCATCTTTCCCTCGATCCTGACTAGTCTCCCAGTTCCTGCCGCTGAAAAACATCCCCACAGCGTGATGCTGCCACCACCATGCTTCACTGTAGGGATGATATTGGCCAGGTGATGAGCGGTGCCTGGTTTCCTCCAGACGTGACCCTTGCCATTCAGGCCAAAGAGTTCAATCTTTGTTTCTCATGGTCTGGGAGTCCTTCAGGTGCCTTTTGGCAAACTCCAGGCGGGCTGTCATGTGCCTTTTACTGAGGAGTGGCTTCCGTCTGGCCACTCTACCATACAGGCCTGATTGGTGGAGTGCTGCAAAGATGGTTGTTCTTCTGGAAGGTTCTCCTCTCTCCACAGAGAAACGCTGGAGCTCTGTCAGAGTGACCATCGGATTCTTGGTCACCTCCCTGACTAAGGCCCTTCTCCCCAGTTCGCTCAGTTTGGCTGGGCGGCCAGCTCTAGGAAGAGTCCTGGTGGTTCCAAACTTCTTCCGTTTACGGATGATGGAGGCCACTGTGCTCATTGGGACCTTAAATGCTGCAGAAAGTTTTCTGTACCCTTCCCCAGATCTGTGCCTCAATACAATCCTGTCTCAGATGTCTACAGACAATTCCTTGAACTTTATGGCTTGGTTTGTGCTCTGACATGCACCGTTAACTGTGGGACCTTATATAGACAGGTGTGTGCCTTTCCAAATCATGTCCAATCAACTGAATTTACCACAGGTGGACTCCAATCAAGTTGTAGAAACATCTCAAGGATGATCAGTGGAAACAGGATGCACCTGAGCTCAATTTTGAGTGTCATGGCAAAGGCTGTGAATACTTATGTACATGATTTTTTTTGTTTTTTATGTTTAATAAATTTGCAAATATTTCAAACAAACTTCTTTCACATTGTCATTATGGGGTATTGTTTGTAGAATTTTGAGGAAAATAATGAATTTAATCCATTTTGGAATAAGGCTGTAACATAACAAAATGTGGAAAAAGTGAAGCGCTGTGAATGCTTTCCGGATGCACTGTATGTATCTATCTGTCTGTCTATCTATCATGTCTGTCTGTCTGTCTATCTATCTATATCTATCTATCTAGTCTGTCTATCTATCTACATCTGTCTGTTTATCTATCTATCTACGTCTGTCTGTCTATCTATCTATCTATCTATCTACCTGTCTGTCTGTCTATCTATCTACATGTCTGTCTATCTATCTACATGTCTGTCTATCTATCTACATGTCTGTCTATCTATCTACATGTCTGTCTGTCTGTCTATCTATCTACATGTCTGTCTGTCTGTCTATCTATCTACATGTCTCTGTCTGTCTATCTATCTACATGTCTGTCTGTCTATGTATCTGCATGTCTATCTATCTATCT
Organism: Myxocyprinus asiaticus; assembly: GCF_019703515.2. Classification (NCBI taxonomy): domain Eukaryota; kingdom Metazoa; phylum Chordata; class Actinopteri; order Cypriniformes; family Catostomidae; genus Myxocyprinus; species Myxocyprinus asiaticus. The sequence continues at coordinate 5,516,440 of NC_059351.1, read as the reverse complement.
ATCTACATGTCTGTCTGTCTATCTATCTACATGTTTGTCTGTCTACCTACATGTCTGTCTGTCTGTCTATCTATCTATCTATCTATCTATCTATCTACATGTCTGTCTATCTATCTATCTACATGTCTGTCTGTCTATCTATCTACATGTCTGTCTGTCTAGTCTAATCTATCTATCTATCTACATGTCTGTCTATCTGTCTATCTACATGTCTATCTATCTACATGTCTGTCTATCTGTCTATCTATTAGAGCCTGACCGATATGGGATTTTTGAGACCGATACCGATTTTAGAAGGGGAAAATTCACCGATTACTGATATGGTGGCTGATATAGGTCATTTTTGAGCTGGAATGAAAACAGACCTTTTCTATGTGGATTGTGCATCCGATTTTGCACAAATATCACTATGCAAAGGTACTCAGAAGGCTGCTTTCTTAAATATTTTTATCAAAGAATATTTGACATTATTATTATACATTGTCAACAAATTCTAGAAATGAACACTGAGAAAATAAAGAATAAATAAAAATACAATAAATAGCTAAATAAACATCAGTACTGTATGTTTAGTATCAGTCAGTTGCTGACCATTTAAATAAAGAATAAATAAAAATACAGTAAATAGCTAAATAAACATCAGTACTGTATGTTTAGTATCAGTCAATTGCTGACCATTAAAATAAAGAATAAATTAAAATAAAATAAATAGCTAAATAAACATCAGTATTACTGTTTAGTATCAGTCAAATGCTGACTATTTTAATACTGCCAGTCAGTTAGGGGCAGGATGTAAAACAAGAAGCATTTACACCTGCCGAATCAAGAGATAAACAGCGGCAGTGGTGTTACACCGTATTCTGCTATACAAGTTCAGGGGAAACTTTCAACGGTGGAAAACCAGACTTTTAAATATTACATTTTATAAATGCAAGGAATGGAATTGTTTGGTTGAAGGGGGTACCAAACTGAATTCTGAACAAAACAGTTTGGTGAATACATCTCTACACATTAGCTTCCACTCAGCTGACAAGATATCAAAGTAGCAACATTGTTAGCTAGTTAGCTATAAGCTTGTTGTCATGGAGAGAAAAAGATGGACCAGCATTGCGTCTCACCAACTAGGTAACAACGTAGCGTGAAATCAACACTCAACAGACACAATCCACCACCGCACCGTTGTCTGCTGAGCTGCAAAAAGATGCTCTGATGCTAACCTTTCAATCTGCTACATTACTGACTGCACTGACAATCTATAGCTGGCGAACATCAAACAGATGTGATAAACATGAGTGACATGGTTGTCAGGGACAGGGTTAACGTTATATTAGTTATAATGAAAAGGGAAAATGATGGGGTCTTTGTTTATTAACTTTCCAGTATGTATTTCACAAACTAGTTTGCAACTTACCGAGAAGACACCACTTAACACTGCAACGATTAACTCCGCCCTGTCTGCAGAGCCACCGTCATCTCTGCTCTGTAAACAGTGGAGTTGGAGCGTGCTCTGCTGGACAAACTACGTTATGACACCAATTCTAAAGCATTGTTTTCGGCATTATATGTTCTGAAAAAAGTTTTCATATCTGCGCATATCGGTAAACATATACGCCAATATATCGGTGAAAGGCTAATATCGGCTGACCGATATATTGGTCGGGCACTACTATCTCTATCTATCTATCTATCTATCTACATGTTTGTCTATCTATCTTTTTACATGTCTGTCTATCTATCTATCTATCTGTCTACATGTCTGTCTGTCTATCTGTCTATCTACCTACCTGTCTGTCTGTCTATCTACCTACCTGTCTGTCTGTCTATCTATCTACCTGTCTGTCTGTCTGTCTGTCTGTCTATCTACCTGTCTGTCTATCTATCTGTCTACATGTCTGTCTATCTATCTGTCTACATGTCTGTCTGTCTGTCTATCTATCTATCTACCTACCTACCTGTCTGTCTGTCTATCTACCTACCTGTCTGTCTATCTATCTATCTATCTATCTACATGTCTGTCTATCTATCTATCTAACTATGTATGTATCTACATGTCTGTCTATCTATGTATCTACATGTCTGTCTGTCCGTCTATCTATCTGTCTACATGTCTGTCTGTCTGTCTATCTATCTATCTATCTATCTGTCTGTCTGTCTATCTACATGTCTGTCTGTCTATGTATCTGCATGTCTGTCTATCTATCTATCTACATTTCTATCTATCTACATGTCTGTCTATCTATGTATCTACATGTCTGTCTGTCTGTCTATCTATCTATCTACATGTCTGTCTGTCTGTTTATCTATCTATCTACCTACCTGTCTGTCTACATGTCTGTCTGTCTATCTATCTATCTATCTATCTATATCTATCTATCTATCTACCTACCTGTCTGTCTATCTATCTGTCTACATGTCTGTCTGTCTGTCTATCTATCTACCTACCTATCTGTCTGTCTACATGTCTGTCTGACTGTCTATCTATCTATCTACCTACCTGTCTGTCTATCTATCTGTCTACATGTCTGTCTATCTATCTACATGTCTGTCTGTCTGTGTATCTGCATGTCTGTCTATCTATCTATCTACATTTCTATCTATCTACATGTCTGTCTCTCTGTCTATCTATATATCTATCTATGTATGTATGTATCTACATGTCTGTCTGTCTATCTATCTACATGTCTGTCTGTCTGTCTGTCTGTCTATCTCTCTATCTGCATGCACACACAGCCATATTTATACAGCTTTTTTATGGGAATTTAAGTTATCTTTTTTAAACCAAAAATAGTAATAAACTTGTCAAACAAGTTATGAAATGAAACTATTAAAGTAAAGAATAGCATCAAACAACAACAGAGACATATAGCTGTAATGAGATGCTGTGTTTTTTTTTTTGTTTGTTTACTTTGCAGGTTCGTGCCACTAATCTCCAAGATCTGGTGTACAAAAATGGCCTGGCAGGGATCACCAAAGCCACAGTGTCCATCACTTTCGACAACTCCAACAAGAAACAGAGTCCACTTGGGTTCGAGACACACGATGAGATTACCATCACACGACAGGTATTCGGCCTGAGATCAGAGTCCATGCCATAAGACATTTCAAAGATGACCAGCATCAAAAATCAAAGAGTGGGTGATAATGTTATTGTTTGTGTCGTTCAGGTTGTCATAGGTGGACGGAACAAGTACCTCATCAATGGTGTGAATGCCAACAACCTGCGAGTCCAAGATTTATTTTGCTCAGTTGGCTTGAATGTTAACAACCCCCATTTTCTAATCATGCAGGTAACCATCACAAAAACACAGTGATCTAAGACTTCTCCAGTTACTGTATGTTCCCTGAAGTTTTTATTTATGTGAACATGTTTGGTCTGTCAGTGAGGCACTAAATGATAGCAGGCAGTATACTCAAAATATAAGGATTCTTTTTGGATTTTTTAGCTAGTTAAAATGTTAGTTCATCCAAAAATTAAAATTCTCTCATCATTTATTCACCCTCATGCCATCCCAGATGTGTATGACTTTCTTTTTCTGCTGAACACAAATAAGATTTTTAGAAGAATATGTCAGCTCTGTTGGTCCATACAATGCAAGTGAATGGTGACCAGAACTTTGGAGGTCCAAAAAGCATATGAAGGCATCAAAAAAGTAATCCGTATGACTCCAGTGGTTAAATCAATGTCTTCAGAAAAGATACACTCATCAACCACTTTATTAGGAACACTATGGTCCTAATAAAGTGCCCAACATGGTCTTCAGCTGTTGAAGCCCATCCGCCTCGAGGTTCAATGTGTTGTGCATTCTGAGATGCTGTTGTGCTCACTACAACAATACAGAGCGGTTATTTGAGTTACCATAGTTTCTGTCAGCTTGAACCAGTCTGGCTATTCTTTGTTGACCTCTCTCATCAACAAAGTGTTTCTGTCTACAGAATTGCCGCTCACTGTATGTTTTTTGTTTTTGACACCATTCAGAGTAAATTCTAGAGACTGTTGTGCATGAAAATCCCAAGAGATCAGCAGTTACAGAAATATTCAAACCAGCCCGTCTGGCACCAACAAGCATGCCATGGTCCAAATCACTGAAATCAAATTTTTTTCTCCATTCTGATGGTTGATGTGAACATTAACTGAAGCTCCTGACCCGTATTTGTGTGATTTTATGCATTGCACTGCTGCCACACGATTGGCTGATTAGATAATCGCATGAATAGGTAGGTGTACAGGTGTTCCTAATAAAGTGCTCAGTGAGTGTATGATAGGTGTGGGTGAAACAGATCAATGAAAAAAAATATATATATATTTTTACTAAAAATCTCCACTTTCATTTTCTTTTGTTTTTAGCGATTTTCATTCTTCATGCATATCACCTCCTACTGGGCAGGGAGGATAATTCATAGTAAAAAAAAAAGGACTTAAATATTGATCTGTTTCTCACCCACACCTATCATATTGCTTCTGAAGATATGGATTTAACCACTGGAGTCTTGTGGATTACTTTTATGCTGCCTTTATGTCCTTTTTGGAGCTTAAAATTTCTGGTCACCATTCACTTGCATTGAATGGACCTACAGAGCTGAGACATTCTTCTAAAAATCTTAATTTGTGTTCTGCTGAAAAAAGAAAGTCATACACATCTGGGATGGCATGAGGGTGAGTAAATGATGAAAGAATTTTCATTTTTGGGTGAACTAACCCTTTAAGCATTTATGTCCGATGTTTACATTCCTAAACACTCTAATTGTGTGTTTATTTCAGGGGAGAATCACCAAAGTCTTAAACATGAAGCCTCCTGAGGTGAGATTGAGATCCTGAGCTGAGTGACACAAACATCCAATGTCTCGGATGCACAGTTTATATTTTGTTTTTTCTTCAGTTAATACTTGACCAGGATTTCCATGGTAATACAAAACATGAAAATATCAGAAAATGCAGGGTTATCTAGGCCTGGAAAAGTCATGGGGGAAAAATCCTTGAACTGTTTCACAGATTGGTCTGAATGGCTTATTAGCGAATCAGTCTGAATTTGAGTTTTAAAAATTCTTATCCAGTAATCACAAACGATTGAAAAGGTAATGGAAAAGTCATAGAAATTCATTGGTCAAAAATTTTCTTCACCCTGTTTGGTATAATTCTTTGCTCTTAACAAGTGTTTGTGTACAGATTCTGGCCATGATTGAGGAGGCGGCAGGTACCCGGATGTACGAGTGCAAGAAGATCAGCGCTCAGAAAACCATTGAGAAGAAAGATGCCAAGCTGAAAGAGATTCAGACCGTACATACTTTTATTTATTAATTTTGTCGTTCATTTTAGGGTTGTCACAATACCAACATTTTGGTAGTTGAACTAATACTACTAGTGAAATTTTATGATTCTCGAAACCAATTTCGACAGCACAGCAAACGTTCTTGAACATACTCTTATGTAAAATTTTAAATATTAATAAAAATATTTACAAATTAAATTAAAGCAATGGCATGTAGCTATCAAGTATTTCTCAATTAAGTAAACATTATTGTTATTAGTTGAAGTTATTCAAGTTAAGAGTCACTAATAAAGAACGAAGAAATGATTTAAGAGCAGTGACTGGTTTTCTCTTATCTTGTCAATATTGTTGCTTGATTAATATTAAAGACATAATAGGCATGTCTATTTGTTTGACTTTCACTGGAAGTCTTAATGCACAGATCAGATTTTTTTTGTTTTTTGTTATGCCTATTTACATTCACTTAAGATATAACTGATTGTTTAAATTAATTCATTGTTAAGACAAGCATTTTGAACAAGAAGTGCATTTGACCATTCACGTAAGGTGCTCTTCACAGCGCATGCGCAAAATATGCATGCAAATGCTCGAAAACAGCCACCTGTCAGTTAGACAGCGCACGGGTACCCAACTGAGTCTGTACCACAGATACTGCATAAAGATGTGTATTGTTATAATGATTATTTTTAATTTTTTATATCGATTTGGTACTGATATACCGGTACTTTTTGACATTCCAAGTTAATTTTATTTAAATATATTAAATTACCAAGCAATTTCATCTCATGTAGTGTGTGTGTGTGTGTGTGTGTGTGTGTGTGTGTGTGTGTGTGTGTGTGTGTGTGTTTAACAGATCCTGGATGAGGAGATCACCCCTGCAATGGAGAAACTGAAGGAGGTTTGTATTATAGCCGACTCAACTCTGCATAAAAGTGCTCACAGTAATTTTTCACTTATGTTGTGCTGGCCGATTTGGCAGATGTCTTGAACTTGTACTGACACCTAGCTGCGTGGATGCAGCAACATGCAAAAGCAATGATCTTTGTTACTGATGACATTGTACAAATGCACAAAGCCAGCCATGACTAATTTAATCTGCGAGCGAAAGTGTCCCATTGTGGGGGGGTTACCCAGAAAAAATGAGTAGAATTCGGCTGGTCATATGATCTCAAAATAGGAGCCACTATGAGGCAGCTCGGCTCCATGTAAAGCTAAGCTGTACTGTATATTATTTTAGACTTACTTGTTATTTAACTACTTGTGACATTTCTTTCACTCATAATCTTTCACATATCCTTTTCTTCTCTCTCCTCAGGAGCGTGCGTCCTATTTGGAGTACCAGAAGCTGATGCGCGAAATCGAGCACTTGAGCCGCCTGTACGTGGCGTACCTGTTCGTGTGCGCAGAAGAGACCAAGCTGAAGTCTGCTGAAGACCTGCAGGTGATGCAAAGCTCAATCGCACAGCTGCAGGAGAACATGAGACAGAACGAGGCCAAAGTGAAAGAACTGAGCGCAGAGATACAGGAGCTGGAGCGCAGGAGGGACAAGGTGAGCCGCCTTTGGGGAGGCTCAGCCTCCTCTCATACTATGAGATGCTGTAGTCTCATGGAGGGTTGCTTTCAGTGTGAGAGCTCACGAGTTAAAACCTTGCTCGGCTGACAATTAAAAATGGCAACTCAAGGTATGCATGTCACAAACTCGGCACATTTGGTTGGGTTGTATTTATTTTAGCAACTAACATTTATGTTGATAATTCTTTAAAGGGACAGTTCACTTAGGGGCCTGGGTAGCTCAGTGGTAAAATACGCTGGCTACCACCCCTGGAGTTCGCTAGTTCGAATCCCAGGGCATGCTGAGTGACTCCAGCCAGGTCTCCTAAGCAACCAAAATTGGCCCGGTTGCTAGGGAGGGTAGATTCACATGGGGTAACCTCCTCGTGGTTGCTATAATGTGGTTTGTTCTCGGTGGGGCGCATGGTGAATTGAGCGTGGTTGCCGCGGTGGATGGCGTGAAGCCTCCACATGCGTTATGTCTCCGTGGCAACGCGCTCAACAAGCCACGTGATAAGATGCGCGGGTTGACTGTCTCAGATGCGGAGGCAACTGGGATTCATCCTCCGCCACCCGGACTGAGGCGAATCATTTACTCAACCCCCAGGCCCTCCCAGATGTGTATGATTTTCTTTCTACTGCGAAACACAAATATTTTCAGAAGAATATTTCAGCTCTTTTGGTCCATACAATGCAAGTCAATAGGGTCCAAAACTTTGAAACTGAAAAAGCACACAAAGGCAGCATAAAAGTAATCCATACAACACCAGTGGTTAAATCCATGTCTTCAGAAGCGTTATGATAGGTGTGGGTGTGAAACAGATCAATATTTAAGTCCTTTTCTAACTATAAACCTATGCTTTCGAACAGCCCTCCTGAGAGCTCTTCTCTCCTAAGAGGACTTTTGTTTTGGCTGATTCGCATTTTTCATGTATATCGCCACCTTCTGGGCTGGGAGGAGAATTTATGGTAAAAATGGACTTAAATATTGTTCTGTTTCTCTCCCACACCTATTATATCGCATCAGAAGACATGGATTAAACCACTGGATTTCTATAGAATACTTTTATGCTGCACTTATGTGCTTTTTGGAGCTTCAAAGTTTTGGACCTTGTCAATTTTCCTCGTATGGACCTACATAGCTGAGATATTCCTCTAAAAATCTTCCTTTGTGTTCAGCATCTGGGATGGCATGAGGGTGAGTAAATAAGTTTAAGAATAAGAATTAATTTTTATTTTTGGGTGAACTATTCCTTTAATCTATTCATTATTCTTACGATTAAGAGGAAAAAATATTATCTTTCAGTGATATATTTTCACCTATGATTAATTGTAAATTGTGGTGACAATCCCCCAAAATAGTTAGAAATCATACATCCTAAAGAGTGAAAAGATAGCTGTCTAGTATAGAAAAAAAATACTGACTTTTGTCATGAAAAAACAAACAGATGCTGTGTTAGATTTGGGCAGAACAGAGATATTTTATGTGATTTGGTATAAATGAAATGCTGCACCATTGTAAATGTGTTGCGGCAGAGTAAGACTAAATAGTTTTCCTGCAATTTTTTATTTTTTTTTTTACAAATTTTTTTATATACAGTATATATATAGCCTACATGTGCAGCCTCTCTGCGGTCTTTAAAAAGTTTGTGTACATGCATTTTTGATGCAGATACTCTGTCATCTTTAAAGTTTAAAAATTGCTTAACAGTTCTGGGTAAAGACAACTTGTTTATAATGGACTGTGGAACCATGAATGAGTGGTGACTTGTGGCTTAGAAATTGGGTTACGCTGGAAAGAGTAACATCTATATGAACTGGTTTGGTGACAGAGTGCTTGTCCAGTGGAGACTGAAGGTCTGAAATAAAGGGTGGTACGGTGGTAATGGACTGGCAAAATAATTTAATTCTTTGTACGGGAAAACATTTTTGCATTTTTTATGATGCAAATTGATACCTGTTAGAAATGTGTGTGGTTGATTGATTGGATATTTGTGTCTCCTGCTCTTGTTGTCCATTAGCATGTCTCATATCTGTGTCTGTCTCTCAGGAGGTCGGAGGAGTGTTGAAGACTCTGGAAGAGACATTGTCTGAAGCGCAGAGAGTGGACACAAAGGCCCAGAGTGCTCTCGACCTGAAGAAGCAAAATCTGAAAGATGAGACCAAGAAAAGAAAAGAGCTTGTCAAAAACATGGAGGAGGTATTACAGAATGAGAGAGAATTATTTTCTCTTTTATTCAAACAAAGAAAACTCTGCCAAGTGCATAGATGTAAAAGTATATGTTAAATTATTCTTTAAATGTTATATTTATTTTAACTAGGATAAAAAGATGATGTCAGCCAAGGAAGTGGAGGTTACGAAGGCAATGGAGCAGCTGAAGGCGGTGCAAGATGAGGGTCAGAAGGATGCTGAAGCGTTGGAGGTGGCCCAACAGCATTTTAAGGCTGTGTCAGCAGGCCTCTCAGCCAATGAGGATGGCGCTGCGGCCACACTTAACGGGCAGATGATGGCCTGTAAGAATGACATGAGTAAAGCTGAAACTGAGGCCAAACAGGTGACTTTTTTTTTTACCTTTAACGACCGCCGACAATTCCAATAATCACAGTAATAGGAGAATGTTTGTCCATTGTATACTGTTCAACTTCGTTCACTGTAAATAGTGTGTTATTGCAATATGTTGGTTGCTGGATGTATTTTTGAGATATTTACTGATGTGTTAACTTGTGATAGGCCCAGATGAAGCTGAAACATGCTCAGCAGGAGCTGAAGACTAAGCAGGCTCAGGTCAAGAAGATGGACAGTGGCTACAAAAAAGACCAGGACACATTTGAGTCTGTGAAAAAATGCACAGAAAAGCTGGAGGCTGAAATAAAGAAACTCAACTATGAAGGTATGTGAGGAACAGACTGTAATTAAAGGAATATTGCAGGTTCAATACAAGTTAAGCTCAGTCAACAGCATTTGAGGCATAGTATTGATGACAACAAAAATTAATTTGGACTTGTCCCTCCTTTTCTTTAAAAAAAAGCAAAAATCTGGGTTACAGTGAGGCACAGTTGCAATGGAAGTGAATGGGGGCCAATTTTTAAACATAAAAATAAAAAGCATAGCAACAAGACATGAACCATATGCATGTAAACATGATTTTAGTGTGATAAAATCACTTACTAACCTTTTCTGTAAAGTTATAGCCAATTTTACAACTTCGTTATCATGACGATATAATGTAATGTCAACAAACCCTAAAACGACTGTAAAAATTACAATTTAAACAACTTTACAGCTCAATAGTACATGAGTTTTAACAAAAGAATTAATGTAAGTGCTCTTATAAAATTATAAGCTTCATATTTCTGCCTTTTAAACCCTCCAAAAATTGGCCCCATTCACTTCCATTGTAAATGCCTCACTGTAACCTCCATTTTTGCTTTTTTTGTAGAAAAGGAGAGACGAGTCAAAATTAATTTTTGTGGTAATCAACATTATGCCACAAATGCTGTAGACTGAGCTTAACTTGTATTGAACCCGGAACATTCCTTGAAGCCGGAATGCATCCTATGCTTTCAAATCTCATTTGCGGTGATGTACAGTTGTGCTCAAAAGTTTGCATACCCTGGCAGAAATTGTGAAATTTTGGCATTGATTTTGAAAATATGACTGATCATGCAAAAAACTTTTATTTAAGGATAGTGATCATATGATGCCATTATTATCACATAGTTGTTTGGCTCCTTTTTAAATCATAATGATAACAGAAATCACCCAAATGGCCCTGATCAAAAGTTTACATACCCTTGAATGTTTGGCCTTGTTACAGACACATAAGGTGACACACACAGGTTTAAATGGCAATTAAAGGTTAATTTCCCACACCTGTGGCTTTTTAAATTGCAATTAGTGTCTGTGTATAAATAGTCAATGAGTTTGTTAGCTCTCACGTGGATGCACTGAGTAGGCTAGATACTGAGCCATGGGGAGCAGAAAGGAACTGTCAAAAGACCTGCGTAACAAGGTAATGGAACTTTATAAAGATGGAAAAGGATATAAAAAGATATCCAATTGACAAGGTCAGGTGGACCGAGAACGATTTCAGCCACAACTGCCAGAAGAATTGTTCGGGATACAAAGAAAAACCCACAGGTAACCTCAGGAGAAATACAGGCTGCTCTGGAAAAAGATGGTGTGGTTGTTTCAAGGAGCACAATACGACGATATTTGAACAAAAATGAGCTGCATAGTCGAGTTGCCAGAAAGAGGCCTTTACTGCGCCAGTGCCACAAAAAAGCCCGGTTACAATATGCCCGACAACACCTTGACACACCTCACAGCTTCTGGCACACTGCAATTTGGAGTGACGAGACCAAAATAGAGCTTTATGGCCACAACCATAAGCACAATGTTTGGAGAGGGGTCAAAAAGTATTGTGCTCCTTGAAACAACCACACCGTCTTTTTCCAGAGCAGCCTGTATTTCACCTTGTGTGTCTGTAACAAGGCCAAACATTCTTGGGTATGTAAACTTTTGATCAGGGCCATTTGGGTGATTTCTGTTATCATTATGATTTAAAAAGGAGCCAAACAACTATGTGATAATAATTGGCTTCATATGATCACTATCCTTAAATAAAAGTTTTTTGCATGATCAGTCATATTTTCAAAATCAATGCCAAAATTTCACAATTTCTGCCAGGGTATGCAAACTTTTGAGCACAACTGTATATTCAAATTGCCACTAAATTCAATGCTTAAATATCAGATTGCTTTTGGTTTAACACATTAGTCTGTGGTGTTAGGGTAAGATTAGTTAGAATGACTTCAAAATGACTTGATTTGTTTGTTTAGATGGACGGGAGGAGGGTCTGATGGAGCAGAAGAGGCAGTTTTCACGTGATGTCAGTCAGCTCAGAGAAACCTACGAGTCTCTCATGGGCCAATTCCCCAACCTGCGCTTTGAATACTCGTGAGAACTCATCAGCTCATTTTATTCACACTCATTCTGTTTGTGTAGTTCATATACTGCTTTCATTTGGCTAAAATGACAACATTGAGTCAAATGGTGCTGTGTGTGGGATTGTAGGGATCCAGAGAGGGGCTGGGACCGCAGTAAGGTGAAGGGTTTGGTGGCAAATCTCTTCAGTGTGACTGATGTGTCTAACGCTACAGCTCTGGAGGTGGTAGCCGGCGGTCGGCTCTATAACGTAGTGGTCGACAACGAGGTGAGACTTCCCTTACGGAACACACTGGTGAAAATAAATCAGATTTATGTTTGATACAATTTCTGACATCCAATGGCAAAATTAAGTTTTGGTTTTTAACTTGCAAGACTCTTGCCAAAACTGTTTGCAGGTGACAGGAAAGAAACTTCTGGAAAAGGGGGAACTAAAACGCAGATACACCATCATTCCTCTGAACAAAATTTCAGCACGTACCCTCAATGACAATGTAGTGCGCATTGCCAAAAAGCTGGTGAGAACCCTGCTGTTTTATTGATTTGATCATTTTTTCTGTTAGAAACATCGATTGTGTGATTTGAGTTGTTTGTTTTGTGTTGCAGGTTGGGACAGATAACGTGCACACAGCTCTGTCATTGGTAGGTTATGAATCAGACCTGAGGAAGGCCATGGAGTATGTTTTTGGCACTACCCTTGTTTGTGATAGTTTGGACAATGCTAAAAAAGTTGCCTTTGACAAGGGTGTGAGCACCAAAACGGTTACGCTTGGAGGAGACGTGTTTGACCCGCAGGGAACATTGACTGGAGGTTTGTGTGTGTTAGCAAATGCAGAAGATGCAGAACCTTCCAAAAGTGTTCAGACCCATCATTAGTTCTCTTATTTTACTAAACTACAGATTAGAGGTTGGCCGATTGTGGACTTTGCCACTACCGATAACAGCATTTGTGGAAAAGGCAGAGAAGGGTTTAATTGGCTGACAGCATTTGTGGCATAATATTGATTACCACAAAAATGTATTTAGACTCGTTCCTTCTTATCTTTAAAAAACAAAATCTAAAATCTGGGTTACAGTGAGGCACTTACAATGGAAGTGAATGGGGGCCAATTTTTGAATGTTAAAATACTAACTTTTTCAAAAGTATAGCCACAAGACATAAACAATATGTGTGTAAACATGATTTTTGTGTGATAAAATCACTTGCAAACCTTTTCTGTGTAAAGTTATTGCCAATTTTACAACTTTGTTGCCATGATGATGTAGTCAACAAACCCTAAAACAACTGTAAAAATTTCCATTTAAACAACTTTACAGCTCAAATAATACATGAGTTTTAACAGAAGAATTAATGTAAGCTCTTTTATAAAATTATAAGCTTCAAATTTCTGCCTTTAAACCCTCCAAACATTCGCCCCATTCACTTCCATTGTAAGTGTCTCACTATAACCTCAATTTTTGCTTTTTTTAAAGAAAAGGAGGGATGATTAAAAATAATTTTTTGTGGTAATCAACATTATGCTACAAATGCTGTCGATTGGGGCCTGGGTAGCTCAGCGAGTATTGACGCTGACTACCGCCCCTGCAGTCGTGAATTCGAATCCAAGGCGTGCTGAGTGACTCCAGCCAGGTCTCTTAAGCAACCAAATTGGCCCGGTTGCTAGGGAGGGTAGAGTCACATGGGGTAACCTCCTCATGGTCACGATTAGTGGTTCTCGCTCTCAATGGGGCGCTTGGTAATTTGTGCATGGATATGAGAGTAGCATGAGCCTCCACATGCTGTGAGTCTTCGCGATGTCATGCACAGCGAGCCACGTGATAAAATGCGAGGACTGACTGTCTCAGAAGCGGAGGCAACTGAGACTTGTCCTCCGCCACCCGGATTGAGGTGAGTAACTGCGCCACCACGAGGACCTACTAAGTAGTGGGAATTGGGCATTCCAAATTGGGGAGAAAAGGGGAGAAAATAAAAAAACAAATGCCGTCGATTGAGCTTAACTTGTATTGAACCTGGAACATTCCTTTAATGTTTAACCAAAATCCCAATAATAAACTGAAAAAAAGAAAGAAAGAAATGGTGCATAACATGCAGCTTTTAACTATAAACATGCCCAAAACACACAAGGGACTATTATTTTGTAATGATGGAGACTTACAAATTGCTCCATTACAATGCTCTATATTTGAGTATTTACTAAATTAAGCTTTTTATAGCCTGTATATTATTATATATTTCACCAGATGAGGTTTAATGAGGAATAAAGTTTATTATTATTCACAGAATATTAAGTTGGAGACACAATGTTCATGCAGACGGTGCACTTTGCATGCCCTCGCTTCAATTTATAACATTTGATTATCTAACCAAAATTACAAAATATGCATTGTCAAGATAAAAACATGGATCAATATTGTCAGATTTAGATACAGCAAATCCCCATGTGATTGTTTTTATTTCACCTCTACAGGCTGTTGTTATACTGCAGAATCAAGCCGTTCTAACTGTAAAATCCTCCAGCAAACTATCGCAACAGATTTATGCTGGAAACCGATAGTTCCAAAAAGCAGCACCAATTAACTGGTAAAACCGATATATCTGTCTGCCTCTACTACAGATCTGACATTATCATTTCAAAGCACTAAAATTTTAAAATACTTCAATCTGACATTGCTTTATTGTTAAGAAATTTTCTGGTGAGTATATAAGGGGGAATCTCATTAAATCACGTCCGAATCATGTTTTATTCCAAAATCAGAAATAAACCCAATATTCAGGACAATATTCCCACCAAATAACTGTAATGTGTCTGGACGTTTAACTTGTGATTTTTATCAGTCAGGCTTTCTAAGCAACCAGTTGGCCCGGTTGCTAGGGTGGGTAGAGTCACACGGGGTAACCTCGTGGTCGCTATAATGTGGTTCTCGCTCTCGGTGGGGGCGTGGTGAGTTGTGCGTGAATACCGCGGAGAATAGCGTGAAGCCTCCACACGGGCTATGTCTCCACGGTAACGTGCTCAACAAACCACGTGATAAGATGCACGGATTGACGGTCTCAGACACGGAGGCAACTGAGATTCGTCCTCCGCCACCCGGATTGAGGCGAGTCACTACGCCACCACGAGGACTTAGAGCACATTGGGAATTGGGGAGAAAAGGGGAGGAAAAAACAGCTTGTGATTTTTATTTTTAATCAGATTTTTTTCAATAATAATTCTCATCACTGTAATGCAGTAATTTTTACTTCATTCAAATATGAATAAATTAAAGGCAGTGCAACAAATATGACCTTGATGTATAAATACTTCAAGATTGGAATAATATATCCGGTATTGCTATTGACCATTGAAAAACCCATATCGGTCAACCACATAAAACAACCTAAATAATGATACCTTAACTGTGGGGCTTTTCTCCAGAAGATAAACATTTTTGGGGATCTGAATACATTTTCAAGGTAAAAAGTGGTGTTAACTGACAAAACATCAAACTAAATTTACTCTGGAGTTATTTGATCAACTGTTTACGGGTGTGTAGGTGCACGGGCTCAGACTGCGTCTGTCCTGTCTAAGCTGGCTGAGGTGAAGGATATTCAGGACAGTCTGAGGGCAAAAGAGGCTGAACTCGCCGCAGTGGAGTCTGAGCTCAGCAGCCTCAAGGGAACAGCTGAGAAGTGAGAATATCTCCAAAATCCTCCCTGACCAATCAAATCAAGGGGAAAAGGTGGAAGGCTAAAGTGTTTGTTGTCCTTTGGCAGATATCGTCAGTTGAAGCAGCAGTTGGACCTGAAGACTGAGGAGGCTCAGATCCTGGAAACCAAACTTCAGCAGAGCTCCTTCCACAAACAACAGGAGGAGCTGGAGAACCTGCGCAAGACCATTGGTACACAAGCACACACTAGAAGAATGAACTATATTACCTATATTAGCCAAAGAAATGTTTCTTAAAGGAATAGTTTACCCGCAAAACTAATGTGACTGTTCAAACCCTAGCACACATAAACAACATATGGTTGGTTTCAGTGTGGTTCTTTAAAATCCAGGTGCTTTGTTTCCATAGAGGAGTGTGAGGAAACACTAGAGAAGTCAAAAGAGATTCAGAGGAAAGCAGAGGAGAAGTACAAAATTCTGGAGAACAAGCTGAAGAACGCAGCGGCTGAGAGAGATAAAGAACTGAAAGCAGCCCAGCAGAAACTCAACCAGGCCAAGAGCAAAGCAGATGCCTTCAACAAGAGACTGAAAGAGAAACAGCAGGTACTGCGTGTTTACTGTGATGCTGAATCAGGGCTTCAGACTGAAAACAGTACGCAGCCACTGGCCTCTTAAATGGAAACATTTAGGCGCAAATGACTTTTTGATTCTGTAAACTGATGACTACAAATTATTCAGAATGGACGACGTGCACTTCAGTTGATTTAGACAGTTGTTCAGGTGTCATCAGTGCTAAATGCAAGATCAAAAATGAATGTTGGATGCATTAGTAACAACACTTTGGATTCAGTGGCCTGAACAAAAACAAACCATATGGGGCCGTTCAGACCAAACACGTTGTTGCACTACAAAAATCTCATGTTTTTTAAAAGTTGAAGTTCTTGACACAAAATCTAAAAGTCATTTGATTTTTCATAGATCGTTGGGGGGGTGGGGGGGAACGATTGAGGCCTGTCGTGATTATCGCAGTTATTTGATCTAACTGCGGTTATTTGAGATAAATGTGATTATTGTGCATTCTAATTCCACTCACATTTTCATGCCCAAATAAGGGCATTTTAAGGGAATAAACTGTATATATGCCATGAACGGCGCTTTTGTGTGTCATTCGGTTAAACTCAGAATCCAAGCGTCACTGAGCCACACCGCCCACAGATGTCAACCAGCTCCTGTCCGGAGGAGCATGTGAAGCGTTCTGATGCGCGCGCAGTCAAACTCCCGCGAAAATATAAAAAACAAGTATAAACTGTGATAGTGAACGCAAAGTGCTCCGGTTTCACTTTAAACAATCGTGTAAAGGCAAATATTCCTGGTTCATACACGCAGTGACAAAGAGAAGGAGACGATGCACGCTTACTCAATTTCTGTGGTGTGATGAAATAATGAAACAAAATCTCAAAGGTTTTGCTTCATGACAAATAAGGGCTCGTGGGTTTAAACAGAGCATTAAAATAATGTGCGAAAATGAAGAAATTAGGAGAGAAATTTTACTATTGCATAATATATTATATAAATATTATAAATTTTTTATAAAAATATATTATGTAAATATGAGTTCAAAAACAACAACGTAGGGGCCTGGGTAGCTCAGCGAGCAAAGACACTGACTACCACCCCTGGAGTCACGAGTTCAAATCCAGGGCGTGCTGAGTGACTCCAGCCAGGTCTCCTAAGCAACCAAATTGGCCCGGTTGCTAGGGAGGGTAGAGTCACATGGGGTAACCTCCTTGTGGTCACCATAATGTGGTTCTCGTTCTCAGTGGGGCACGTGATGAGTTGTGTGTGGATGCCGTTGAGAATAGCTTGATGCCTCCACACGCACTAGGTCTCCGCGGTAATGCACTCAACAAGCGACGTGATAAGATGTGCAGATTGACGGTCTCAGACGTGGAGGCAACTAAGATTCCAGGCCTGGAAAAGTCACGGAAATTTCTATAGAGTGAATTATGTTTTTCTAGTATGGTCGGCTCTAAAATATTTAATCGGCAAGAAATTGCTCTTTGTAAAATTATTTTTAAGAATCCTTATCTGGTAATTACTACTGACAAAGTTTTGAAATTTATGGAAATTAATTGTTTTAGTTTAGCTTTGGCTTTTGAGACACTTTCTCTCTCTGTAGGAGGCAGATGCAGTAGTCTTGGAGTTGGAGGAGCTGAAGCGAGAACAGGCCGGATATGAGCAGCAGATTCAGGCTGTAGATGAAGCCCTCAAAGCCATCCAGGAGCAGATCAACACCATGACTATAGATGCGTCTGCCAATAAGGTACGGAAATAACATCTCAAGTCTTATCACTGTTTCCTTATGAAGATGGCCAGATGGTGAAAATAATCACTTAACCTCTTCAACTGAGGGGAAAAAATTATGATTTTTTATTTTTACACTTTGTGTGTAGGAAGCGGTGCGTGTTGCACAGGAGCAGTTGTCCCAGCAGAAGGAGGTGATTCTGGGACAGGAGAGAGAGATTAAAGGAAAGACTGGGGAAGCTAACCATCTCCGAGAACAAAACAATGACGCCCAGCTGAAAATCAAAGAGCTGGAACACAACATCAACAAACACAAGAAAGACAGTGCTGACGCCACAGCCAAGGTGAACCAACCACTGATCTTTTGTGAGAGGAAGTCAATGAGACCATTGGGGACCAGTATGTGAATAAATATATGTGTATTTAATGTTTGCATGTGTTCAGGTGGCTCGCATGTTAGCTGAGAATGACTGGATCTCCTCTGAGAAGCATCTCTTCGGCCAACCCAACACGGCTTACGACTTCAAGACCAACAACCCCAAAGAGGCTGGACAGAGACTGAAGAGACTCGAGGAGACCAAAGACAAGCTGGAAAGAAATGTCAACCGCAGGGCCATGAACATGCTCAGTGAGGCTGAGGAGAGGGTATGACCTTTGACCTCTTAGTGACACTGTTTTAAGTTGTAAAAGGTGCTATTTGGGGTGGTGCTTAAAGGGATATTTCACCCAAAAATAGAAAATTCTCTCATCATTTGCTCACCCTCATGCCATCCCAGATGTGTATGACTTTCTTTCTTGTGCTGAACACAAAGATTTTTAGAAGAATATTTCAGCTCTGTAGGTCCATTCAGTGCAAGTGAATAGTGACCAGAACTTTGAAGCTCTAAAAAGCTCATAAAGGAAGCATAAATGTAATCAAAATAATCCATTGGTTAAATCCATGTTTTCAGAAGTGATATGATAGGTGTGGGTGAGAAACAGATTAATATTCAAGTCATTTTTTACTATAAATCTCCAATTTCACTTTCACTATCACATAATTCTTTTGTTTTTTTGTCGATACACATTTTTCGTGAATATCGCCACCTACTGGTCGGAGCTGGTCAAAGGTGGAAATTTATAGTAAAAAAAGACTTAAATATTGATCTGTTTCTCACACACACCTGTCATATCACTTCTGAAGACATGGATTTAACCACTGGAGTCTTAGAGTTTGCTTTTATGCTGCCTTTGTGCTTTTTGGAGCTTCAAAGTTCTGGGCACCATTCACTTCCATTGAATGGACCAACAGAGCTGAGATATTCTTCTAAAAATCTTAATTTATGTTCTGCTAAAGAAAGAAAGTCATACACATCTGGGATGGCATGAGGATGAGTAAATAATGAGAGAATTTTCAGTTTTGGGTGAACTTTTCCTTTAATTGACATTATAATATTTTCATAATTCTTAAATTTATATGATTTATTAGTCATTACTTTTTCCCTTTGATTTTAGGGTGAGTTTTGACATGTTTTTGTGCGATTCCCCTAGTTATAGCTCTGATATTTTGATAAAGGGTCATAACTCTCTCTGTCCTCTTTCAGTACAATGACCTTAAGAAGAAGAAGAGAATTGTTGAGAACGATAAAGCAAAAATTCTGGAAACGATTGAGGAGTTGGACCAGAAAAAGAATGAGGCACTCAATGTGGCATGGCAGAAGGTAAAATACCCACTCATCACTTTTAGACAATACTACATTAAGTAAAACTATTAAATAAAAACAAATGACCAAATTCATGACGCATCATGTTCAGTACAATCTATTGTGGTGTTTTAAGGTCAATAAGGATTTTGGCTCTATATTTTCCACTCTGTTGCCTGGGGCAAATGCTCGTCTGGCTCCGCCCGAAGGGTGTGGTGTCCTGGATGGATTGGAGTTTAAAGTGGCTCTAGGGAACACCTGGAAAGAGAACCTGACCGAACTCAGCGGGGGTCAAAGGTCAGCCTTTGCCAATTCTATTGCTAATCGTGCCATATTGCTTGTTGAATCAATCGCCATTTAGGTTATGGCTCTCCAGGTCAACATTTATACCCACAGATCCATTAGCGCATCAGATCTTGCGCCAGCACTCTGTATATTTCCCAATTCGTATATTGCTCTTTGTGCCCATTATGATGCCTGATGTATTTTTGTGTTTCAGGTCTCTGGTGGCTCTCTCTCTGATTTTGGCCATGCTGCTGTTTAAACCTGCTCCCATTTACATCCTGGATGAAGTGGATGCTGCTCTGGATCTCTCACACACGCAAAACATTGGACAGATGCTGCGCACACACTTTACACACTCACAGGTAAAACACACACTGATGTTCCTGGAGTGTTGACCACTATAATGGTACTGAAAAAGAAAAATTAGTTGTACATACAGTAAGTTGTCCAATGCCTAGCAATACGTAGAGCTTTAACCAGGATTATTAGCGTTTTGTTTGTTTTTTTCTTCCCCAATTTGGAATGCCCAATTCCCAATGCGCTCTAAGTCCTCGTGGTGGCGTAGTGACTCGCCTCAATCTGGGTGGCGGAGGACGAATCTCAGTTGCCTCCACGTCTGAGACCGTCAATCTGCACATCTTATCACGTAGCTTGTTGAGCGCGTTACCGCGGAGACCTAGTGCGTGTGGAGGCTTCACGCTATTCTCTGCGGCATCCACGCACAACTCACCACCGCCCCACCGAGAGCGAGAACCACATTATAGCGACCATGAGGAGGTTACCCCATGTGACTCTACCTTCCCTAGCAACCGGGCCAATTTGGTTGCTTAGGAGACCTGGCTGGAGTCACTTAGCACGCCCTGGATTCGAACTTGCGACTCCAGGTGTGGTAGTCAGTGTCTTTACTTGCTGAGCTACCCAGGCCCCCGAACTTACTATCTGATACTAAAATTAGTTTGTGGTCATTTTTATTTTATTTTAATTACCAGTACTCTTGGAATCATGAAAATTAATTTTAGTTTGTTTTTACGATATATTTTGTATGTTTTCATTATAGTTTTGTTTATTGTAACGCTAAATGTAACATCGCTGTATTTAATCAAAATGGCAATTGAATGTCATTTTTACTTTGCAGTTTGTGGTGGTGTCTCTGAAAGATGGAATGTTCACCAACGCAAACGTGCTCTTCAAGACCAAGTTTGTGGACGGCGTATCCACTGTGACACGCACAGCTCAAACACATGAGGGAAAAGTATTGGCCCAACGCACTCACGATAAAGCCAAGGACAAACGCCAGCGACAGATGCTGGCCAGCTAGACGCACACTTTCTGTTTTACTTACAAATTTGAAGCCTGTTATACTAAAGCTTTTATTACTGTCAGTAATCAGTTGATGTATCAGCTGAAATGAAAAGGTGTATTTAAAATTGGCAGGGCTAACACACTCACTTTGTGCATCTAATACCTGTCAAACAGCTCTGTAAGTCACTTTTTCCCATTATTTTAAAACACTTAATCCTATTGTTTCGTGTCTCTCTCTCAGTCTGTGTACATTGTATTTCAGTGTATTTGTTTGTTGGATGTCTGAAAGACCTTTTTTTTTTTTAACTGATGCTGGCTATTTTATTTGTATAAATAAAAACTTTGTCAAGGTAGTGATTTAAAAAACCATCATGCCCAATGTACGTAAGTAATTTATGAGAACTGAGTACGAAGGTGCTATTTTTTTCCATTTAATATTTTGCCAATAAATATTTGACATTTCTATATTAGATAGTGGATGTCATGGGATATTATAAATGTCTAACCTACACTCATATGTTACCTTCTACCTACAGGGTTCACACAGTCATGGAAAACCTTGAAATATCAGTGAATTGACTGACAACCAAAAAATTATGATTTTCAGCCTGGAAAAAGAAATGTAAATTTCTTAATCAGGTAAATATTTGTAGTTATATGGACCTCTTGATTGTTCAGCCACATGAGGAACATTTTAAACTCCATTTCCTCTGAATCTAAGTATTGAAAATTTGGACTCGCCGCTCATTTATAACTATTAATTCTTCTGTTAAAACTCGTATTATTTGAGCTGTAAAATTGTTTAAATTGTCATTTTAGGGTTGGTTTACATTACATCGTCATGGCAACAAAGTTGTAAACGTAGCTATAACTTTACACAGAAAAGGTTAGTAAGTGGTTTTATCACACATATTGTTTACTTCTTGTATCTTTACTTTTGAAAAAGTGAGTTTAATGCTCAAATTGGCCCCCATTCACTTCCATTGTAAATGCCTCACTGTCACCTCAATTTTTGTTTTGTTTTTTAAAAGGAGAGACGAGTCAAAATTATTTTTTGTGGTAATCAACATTATGCCACAAATGCTGTCGATTGAGCTTAACTTTTACTGAACCCGGAATATTCCTTTAAGTACATTTTTTGCATATTTGTACTTCACTTGAGTAAAAATATTTATGATGACTTTCACTTTTACTTTTATTCTGCTAAATATTACACATATGAAAAGTTCTCCTGGAAAAGTGGGAGACTAGAATGAATATTTAGGCATATAACTTAATATTTCACAATGTTATTAATGTCTATAAAAGCTAAAAAATGTAGTGGAGATAACACGTTCGAGGTTCTGGGTGAATTTGATTTAGATTCTCAAATCGATTTACAAAATGAATCGTTCAGATTGCTTTTGAACCAATTTTACAGATTCAAAAGAATCCAATTAATCAAAAGATTCGAATCAAACGATGCATTCGGGAATAATAGTAGAGAGAATGATTTATTTCAGCTTTTATTTCTTTCATCACATTCCCAGTGGGTCAGAAGTTTACGTACACTTTGTTAGTATTTGGGAGCATTGCCTTTCAATTGTTTAACTTGGTTCATATGTTTTGGGTATCCTTCCACAAGCTTCTCACAAGAAGTTGCTGGAATTTTGGCCCATTCCTCCAGACAGAACTGGTGTAACTGAGTCAGGTTTGTAGGCCTCCTTGCTCGCACACGCTTTTTCAGTTCTGCCCACAAATCGTCTATCGGACTGAGGTCAGGGCTTTGTGATGGCCACTCCAATACCTTGACTTTGTTGTCCTTAAGCCATTTTGCCACAACTCTGGAGGTATGCTTGTGGTCTTTGTCCATTTGGAAGACCCATTTGTGACCGAGCATTAACTTCATGGCTGATGTTTTGAGATGTTGCTTCAATATATCCACATAATTTTCCTTCCTCATGATGCCATCTATTTTGTGAAGTGCACCAGTCCCTCCTGCAGCAAAGCATCCCCACAACATGATGCTGCCACCACCATGCATCATGGTTGGCTTGCAAGCCTCACCCTTTTTCCTCCAAACATAACGATGGTCATTATAGCCAAACAGTTCAATTTTTGTTGCATCAGACCAGAGGACATTTCTCCAAAAAGTAAGATCTTTGTCCCCATGTGCACTTGCAAACTGTAGTCTGGCTTTTTTTATGGCAGTTTTGTAACAGTGGTTTCTTCCTTGCTGAGCAGCCTTTCAGGTTATGTCGATATAGGACTCATTTTACTGTGGATATAGATACTCGTCTACCTGTTTCTTCCAGCATCTTCACAAGGTCCTTTGCTGTTGTTCTGGGATTGATTTGCATTTTCCACACCAAACTACGTTCATCTCTAGGAGACAGAATGCGTCTCCTTCCTGAGCGGTATGATGACTGCGTGGTCCCATGGTGTTTATACTTGCATACTATTGTTTGTACAGATGAACGTGGTACCCTCAGACATTTGGAAATTGCTCCCAAAGATGAACCAGACTTGTTGAGGTCCACAATTTTTTTTTTTCTGAGGTCTTGACTGATTTCTTTAGATTTTCCCATGATGTCAAGCAAAGACGCACTGAGTTTGAAAATAGGCCTTAAAATACAACCAGATGTACACCTCCAATCAGAAGCTAATTGGCTAATTGCCTAAAGACTTGACATCATTTTCTGGAATTTTCCAAGCTGCTTAAAGGCACAGTTAACTTAGTATATGTAAACTTCTGACCCACTGAAATTGTGATATAGTCAATTAAATTTGAAACAATCTGTCTGTAAATAATTGTTTGAAAAATTAATTGTGTCATGCACAAAGTAGATGTCCTAAACGACTTGCTTTGAACTACTTTGAAGATGCTAAAATATAACACAGTTTTGCTTTATTTTGGATTTTGTTTAGTCACAACATAAATGGAATTATGGGAATTATGTTATTCCATAGTTTTGATGACTTTACTATTATTCTAAAATGTGAAGAAAAAAAAAAATATATATATATATATATAAAAAATAAAGAATGAGTGTTTCTCAAAACTTTTTACCGGTAATATATTTTTTTTTTTAAATTATCGGCCAATAAATTGGTTATTAGCCTTTTCCACCACATTAGTTATTGGTATTGGCAAAATATCGGTATTAGTTGACCCCTAGTCAGAACTCTACGTTTTAACAAAGACGTTCCAAAAAATCCACAAAGGGTGAAATAAGATGCAGTAAAATGTGCCTCTTTATGAACATTTGATTTATCCTTTATGGAAAATATATTTTCACACATGCAAACACGGACAAATGCGGGTTTAAGGTTTCAATTTAGTTTATGTTACAAACTTCCCTTTAACATACTCTTAATACCTCTACACCAACCCTCATTTGAGAAAAACTACATTTTTATCTAAAGTTTCATTCAGTATTGACAACTCATTGTTCCTTCTGCTTCACTTCCTGATTCCTCTTCAACAGCACTCAATGGATGAAGGCAACTCTATGCAGATACTGTAGCTCTCAATCACTCAGCTTCATTCAGTACATGCATTAATGAGAGGAGAATTTCTTAAACTGGAGGAAACTGCAGTAGTCACGCAAACCCTTGAGGGTGAAACACAGTGTGTTTGATGCACAGACAGTTCACGCCCTGTTATAAACAAAACAGATTGTAATATGACTCTGCCAAAAGCAGTTTCATATGTGCAACTAGTCTTCTGATTCGTAACCATAGCACAAAAGGCAATGTAAAGTCTCAGCAAAACTATAAAAGGCTTTAAGCCGACATGCCTGCCAGCATATGACCAGACTTTACAAACTCTGATAATTTTTGTGATTTAAAAAAAAAATAAATCAAAACATTTCTGTAGTCTTTGCACATTGGTTAAAAAGTGCAATTCAGTATGGCAGCCTCTGCATGACTCATTAAGAGCAGACACTTTCAATTTCAAACGGTTTATACATGAGAAAGGGTTTATGGCAGATATTAGAATGTTGCATGTAAATGAAGTATGGACATTACAGCGTAATATGTGTGCTTGTAAGCGTATGTATGTGACAAAACTGTGGATTACTACTGGAACTTATGGTGGAGATTCCCGAATAAACCCTCAGGACTGGTTTTGGCCGTGAGAGTGTTTGTGTGTGGGCAGGTTATTCATGGCAGGGCCTGTATTTTTCTCCTCATTGTCTGGGCTTTCTCCTTAAGTTCTGGACGGCTGTCTGTTTCCATGGTGGCTAAAGAACGCTGAAGCTGTTGCCGGCTCTTCTCAGACAGGCACTCCCATTGATCGCTCTCTAAAAACAAAAAACATGTATCTCAATACTGACAGGATTTTACCCCACTCAAGCAAATGTCCTTCACAGAAAAGTGAAGCTCATAATTTTCTAAAAGCACTTACATTAATTCGTCTGTTAAAACTCATGTATTATTTGAGCTGTAAAGTTGTTTGGAATTGGAAATTTTTACAGTCATTTTAGAGTTTGTTAACATTACATCGTCATGGCAACGAACTTGTAAAATTGGCTATAACTTTACACAGAAAAAGTTAGTAAATGATTTTATCACACTAAAATCATGTTAACACACATATTGTTTATGTCTTGTGGCTATATTAAAAGTATTTTAACATTCAAAAATTGGCCCCCATTCACTTCCATTGTAAGTACCTCACTGTAACCCAGATTTTTGCTTTTTTTTAAAGAAAAGGACGACCAAGTCGAAAAATAAATTTTAGTGGTAATCAACATTATGCCACAAATGCGGTCGATTAAGCTTAACATGTATTAAACCCGGAATATTCCTTTAATCACATCTGTCTGATGCAACTACTGTTGCACTGAACAACCAGTTTCTTCATAAGAGCAAAACAACGCTACCTTCAAGCCTTTTCAAAAGAAGTTCAACTGCGGCCAAGGCATCCGTTCTTACTGAAGAATAACTTTTGTTTTCTGTGTGAAGACAAGAATGACTCTCATGAGCTCTGTCTGAATGAAATATATATAAATATATACAGTATTTTATCCTTATGCGAAACTCCACCTAGTGGTGATGTCAGGGCAGTGCAGGTTTCTGACAACATCTCAGTCAGAAGGGCAGCATTCTGATGCTCCTTATCCAACAGCAGCAACCTACAGCGCACATAAATCATTTATTAGCAATTAATAAACCACAAATAAAAATATTTAGTCTGCATACGCTGTAAAAGTGAAACCCTTGTATACAGGTCATTGACAAATAAAATTGTCCGTGGTGATTTAGTTTCAAGTTTTGAAAAACATCTGGTGTAACCTTTAAGTAAAAGTTAATACTTTCCTTGCAGTGCACCTTGAATATATGTGTACACAACTGAATTAAAAAAAAAAATTTCAAACACATTTTTCAAGGTACAATTTATATTTTCTTTCTTTTTTTTTTTTACTTTACACAGTCCTGAGGGTCTAAAGGGGTCCTGTCGGTTTTACAGTTTTTGTCAACATAAACATTTATTATAGGTACGCTGGTATGTTGGTTACACAACATGACTGATTTGGTGGACAAACTTTTTTTTAAATATTAATAATTTTTTAAACCACAGTTTAAAATTGTCACAGCAAAAAAATTAAGAAATATCACTAAAAGATTATCCCTGCATTACTAATGCCAACATGTCTTTGTTTTTTGTTTTTCATATCAGCTTTTAATGGACTTTGATATATATATATATATATATATATATATATATATATATATATATATACATACACACACACACACACACACACACATATATATATATATATATATATATATATATATATATATATATATTTATTATTATTTTTTTAAACACTTTTTTACTGTGTGCACCTATTATAATTTTTAAACGTGCCTAATTTTGTTTTAAAGGTCTCATACAACAGATTTACATGGATCCAAGGTCAAAAAACACTTTAATTTGCTCATAATTTAAATTGCAGCATTACCTTTTTTCCCGTGTCAAAAACGACTCCTTCAATGATCCGTTCTAAAGGATTCATTCTAAACTCCTCCTTTCAGAGAGCCTACTCTGCTCTGATTGGTCAGATGTCCCAGTCTGTTGTGATTGGTCTACTGCTTACAGCATGTGTCGAAAGGAAACGCCCACTACCATATCCGAGTTTCAGCTCCGTCTGAAATAATTTCTGTTTTACCTTACCAATTTGAGCCCGAGTCCGATAGTGATACATCGGAAGATCAACCCGAACCACCATCGCAAGCACGACGAGAACAGGACGTTTCTCAGTGGTAAGTTTATATGTAGTTTGACAATAATGTGAGTTAGCCGGTTAGCAGAGGCTAACAGCTAACAGGCTAACAGCCTGCACTGGCTGTACATGTAAACAGACCAGAGGCAGGTTTTTTGTTACCAAATTACGTAGGTTATTTCAGGAAGTAAATCTGGAATTACTAACGACTCGTTTCAGGTGTTCAGAATCGGTTCTTTCTTTTGGGTGTCAATAACTCCATATTACATGCACTTTGATTTTTGAAACTTTGCAGGCTTTTTTACATTCACAAATAGCTATATAACACACTACATGAAAGGTAATATTTGAAAAACCATAACAGGTGCTCTTTAAGCCCAAGAAAAATATAAAAATGACTTTGAACTCAAAAACTGAAAACATGTTCATCATAGTAAAGATGTATTCAAGTATTTTTTTTTAATGTATTTTTGAATAAATTAAAAGATCTGAAAAAAAAAAAAAAGAAGAAAAAAAAAGAGTGCCACGTCATGGATCCATACGCTGTAAGCAAGTGATGTGTCACAACAAAACTAACCAAAGAGATTCAGTTTTGTTGTGCTCCATTGCTTGCTTCCAATCTATATTTGCGTTAATAGTTGTTCAAATGATTTGACCAAAAACATATTTTCTACCCAAGTAAGCACTGTTATTTCCACCAGGAAATGCTAATCTAGTTTAAAAATACACTTTTCGATGTTCAGAAATTAGTTGATAATTAAATGAGATAATACATCTAATACACATCTCCATTCAGGATTACATTTTATGCATGCACAGGGCATGATAAAAATATATATATATATATATATATATGTCTCCAAGGTATTTAGTCCAAGCACACTGTACCTCTGAAAGAAGACCTTCATGGCTCGCAGGACTCCCAGTTGGACCCTCCATGTGCTCAATTTCAGTCGGTCACACATTACACTACAAACCTCAACCTGGAACTGATCTGCAACACAAAACACAAAAGACTTTGCAACAGAGTTTGTATTACTCTGGGTTAGGGATGCACCAACACCACTTCTTCTCTTCTGATCCGATTCCGATACCTAAACTTACAGTATCGTCCAATACTGATCAGTTTAGAATATATATATATATATATATATATATACATACCACACCCCAGGGTTTAAATTGGGCACCTTCGATTCTTAAAAAAAATCAATCCATTCCATTTCTTGTATTCTCCGATGTGTTTTCTGTTTGATCCATTTGACACATTCAGTCTCTATTTAGTGAGTGTACTTGTTCAAAAATATTTCAAGTTCATTGTGCTTCGCTCTAGTCAGTTGCGGATGCTGGAAGAGGCAGTATATTCTAAAGCAGCACGCGACAAGGCGCACCAGTGTGTAGATGCGCGCTCCGCTTCTGTATCGCACCTTGGTCCGATCTCGGTTTCAAAGAAATCGAATAATATGGAATCAACTGCTGACCTGTTTCTTGTATCCACTGATATGTAGTAGGGATGCTTAGTTAATTAGAAAGCTGTATACTTGAAGGGGTTCTGAATCCGGAAACATATCATACAACTTGAGATCAATAGACCACTCGACCAACACACTCTAAAAGGTTTCAATGTTATTTGTATATTTGTGTTATATATTTTGGTTGATTCAGCATTTTTTCCTTTTATTATGTGTGCGGTTTTTTTCTTTTGGAACTTATTTTTTTTCCTAGCAAATATACAGTGGGATTCACTAGTGAAAATACTTCATGACACAGTGAAGAATTTTAAACTTTTATAATTTAATGCAAATATTTAAATTACAAATGATATTATCAGAATAACAGTTTGAGTAAAAGGTGTTTGTTTCCCTCATTAAGAACAATGTACATTTAGTTTTGATTTGTACCATAATTAGATTTATGTTTAGCATGTTTTATAAGATGACCCCCAGTCTAGGGCAAGAAGGTAATTTTGTCCCAATTGCCATCTAATTTTATAAAATGTATAAAATACAATAAATACCATATAGGTATATTAATAAACCATATAAAAAATAAACAAAAATAAATAAATCCATATTTAGACACCAATGTATTTTATTAAAACTTTATTATTTATCACGTGATTTTAGGGTTCCCTCACCTCCAAAATTACAATTTAACCCCTGCTCACCCCCAGTCACAAACTGATTGGGGGTAAATATATTAATACTACTAATAATACTAGGGGCCTGGGTAGCTCAGTGAGTACTGACGCTGACTACCACCCCTGGAGTTGCGAGTTCGAATCCAGGGTGTGCTGAGTGACTCCAGCCAGGTCTCCTAAGCAACCAAATTGGTGCGGTTGCTAGGGAGGGTAGAGTCACATGGGGTAACCTCTTCGTGGTTGTGATTAGTGGTTCTTGCTCTCAGTGGGGCGCGTGGTAAGTTGTGCGTGGATCGCGTAGAGTAGCATGAGCCTCCACATGTTGTGAGTCTCCGCGGTGTCATGCACAGCGAGCCACCTAATAAGATGCACGGATTGAAGTGGAGGCAACTGAGATTTGTCCTCCGCCACCCGGATTGAAGTGAGTAACCACGCCACCATGAGGACCAAGTAAGTAGTGGGAATTGGACATTCCAAATTGGGGAGAAAAGTTCTACTAATAATACTAATAATTATTATTTATTAACTTTTAGATTTTATTATACAATAGTATTGTATATTCAGTCGTGCTTAATTCTAAAACCCTCAGGCTTTTATTTTGGCGGAATACTCTGGGAAGTCCTTCGAGTGCGTGTACGTAGCCTAGTTCACAGTAGTTTTATATGCTTCTTATTCAAAATCTGGTGAAATGCTCATCCGGTGCGTTTCTCGATGCATGTTATAAGCGAACCGAACTATCGAGCATCTACATCTGAAATGCCATCCACCATAAACCACAGAGCAGAACCAGAAATCCAAACCCTGCTTCAGAGAGTTATTCTTGCTTGTTTTTCGTCCTTATGTTTTATCTAAAGGAGAACCAACCTACAACAATCTCATTGTCATCCTCAATGCATGGATTCTTCTTGCTTTGGTCCTAAATGTAGCTTGGCAAAATAGTTTTTGGTGAGTTATTGGCACCAGTTAGTTGAACTATGGAGCTGTGCCTCCGGACATGTGACCCAAAGCACGCACTTATCGGTTGTGTGACTTACTCTGTGTCTGGATGGTTTTAGGCCAGGCTTTTCCAAGTGTTTCAAATGCACACAGCAGTACTTCCATCTGCAGCTCACGAGCTTTAGCGTCATCATCTTCATCATCATGCCTCGGGGAGCCAGCACCAGCTGGCTGATTCTAAAAAACACACAAAATTATCCCTCAATGAATTCTAAAGAAACGTACCAGTCGCCCCTAAAATCATTACCAAAAACATTCAGGAATACCTTTACACGCTAACTCAATTATGCAGAGTGGCTTTAATAAAGACGTGTGCTTCACTGCACCTTTCTGATGAGAGGAAGCACAACTTCAGTGACTTCTTGAAAACGATCGGTCTCCGTCGACTCCAAGATGTCTGCAGCACTGCGCAAAGCCGCAATTTTATAAACAAGACTCTCCTTCTTGCATTCTTTCAGCACCAGATCCAGCACCTCGCTCACAGTCGGTTGACCCACTGCAGGCTTCTGTAGCTCCACACTACACATACATCACATGTACCAATACAAAGCGAGATACATTCCAGAAAGTCAGCCTTCCATTGTGCATTGCCTGTGTTCTTGTGCTAGTTTTGTGTATACACACAAGGATAAGAAATAGACAGTGGCATCTAACCTGCATTTAGACGATACTGATCCAACAGCTTTCAACAGCTCTTCCTGATGAGATACAAGCCATTATACTCAGTGACCACAAAATACAGAGAGACAAATAAGAAATCAGTCTCAAGCAATAGACAAACCACTGAGATCATGTTTGTCTCCTTACAGAGCAGACACCAGTTTGTATAGTGCCACAGAGCCAGTGTTTACACATTTTGGGGAAATCAACTTGCGAATGGATTTCTTAGTCATCACTACACCTTTTAATATTGTAAAAAATCGCACACGTCACATCATGTGTGTGTGTCCATTTATGTTTGAGAGATATAATTGTGCTCAAAAGTTTGAAATTGTGAAATTTTGGCATTGATTTTGAAAATATGACTGATCATGCAAAAACACTGTCATGTGAAGCCATTTATTATCACATAGTTGTTTGGCTCCTTTTTAAATCATAATGATAACAGAAATCACCCAGATGGCCCTGATCAAAAGTTTACATACCCTTGAATGTTTGGCCTTGTTTCAGACACACAAGGTGATACACACAGGTTTAAATGGCAATTAAAGGTTAATTTCCCACACCTGTGGCTTTTTAAAATTAAATGAGTGTCTGTGTATAAATAGTCACTGAGTTTGTTAGCTCTCACGTGGATGCACTGAGCAGGCTAGATACTGAGCCATGGGGAGCAGAAAAGAACTGTCAAAACACCTGCGTAACAAGGTAATGGAACTTTATTACTTAATTACGGAATTACTTAAAGGTAATTTAAACGTTGCCAAAATTTTCACAATTTCTGCCAGGGTATGCAAACTTTTGAGCACAACTGTGTCTTACCTTCCCAGCCCAGGTGCGTCCTGCGAGCCCTTGTAGTAGTGCACTCAACACCATGCCCAGGTGAGGTGCCACCAGTGAGCCTGTCTGTTGCTTAGCGATAGTTGCCATGGCAGCCGCACCCTGAGCCTTCATCTTCCAGGACTGAGACTGCAGAGCCCTCTGAGTAACGGCTATGAGCTCTGTCATGTACAGTCTGATTCCCCCAAAGCTGCCTAAAGTGAGAGAATGCAAAATACAATATTTTTGAGAGCTGTGCGCTTTCTAGTCCCTTCAACAGGTACTTTAAATATAGAGCTGAGTATTGACACCAACCCTTCAACACCACAAATAATGACATCATTAACAGAAATTGGTCCACTGATTTGATTCAAATCTTGTCCGAGGGTTATATTTCTTAACATACCAGGTACGTGTTCCTGCCAGACCTCAGTCCACAGGTTGGCCTCAGAGTTCTCTCCTTTCTCCTCCTCAGGCTCCTGGTGCATGCCCAGAAATGCCAGCGGGAGAGCAACTCCTGCATGAGCCTTCAGCACATCAGGACTGTAGTGACTGATGGCATGAACCACCAGACAACACGACGACTTATACAGTGCCTCTGAGATAAACACAAAACAAATCACAAATCTACATGACGCAAGGATTAATAAATAATTTACATTTCAGAATGGTGCACCCAAACATGAAAAGTCTCTCATCATTCACTCCTCCTCGTGCCATCCCAGATGTGTATGACTTTCTTTCATCTACTGAACTCAAATGAAGAGTTCTAGAAGAATATCTCAGCTCTGTAGGTCCATACAATGCAAGTGAATGGTGGCCAGAACTTTGAAGCTACAAAATGCACATAAAGGCAGCATTAAAGTATCCATACATGCATGTTTTTTGAAGTGATCCATTCAGTTTGGGTGAGAACAGACCACCTCAGACCAACTTCTTTTTCACTGTTCATCTTGCCATTGCAGCCTCTTGGCACGATCATGATATCAAGCTTGATTAAACTTCCTAGCACTTGACGCATATCACTAGATGGTGCTAGGAAGTGTAATTGAGGTTAAAATCATGATCGCCAGGGAGACAGCTGATGTCAAGATTTATAGTGAGATAAATGGTCTGTTCTAATCCAAAACTGATTGGATCACTTCAGAAGACATGGATTAAACCAATGGAGTCGTATGGATTACTTTTATGCTGATTGTATGTGCTTTTTAGAGCTTCAAAATTTTGGTCACCATTCACTTGCATTATATGGACTAAAAGAGCTGAGAAATTCTTCTAAAAATCTTCATTTGTGTTCTGCAGAAGAAAGTTATACACATCTGAGATGGCATAAAGGTGAGTAAATGATGAAAGAATGTTCATTTTTGAAAGAACTATCCCTTTAAGCCAATAGCTTTGAATATATCTGCGAAAAGGATGTGGAAGGGAAGATGTCAGTGAACTATAACTTGAATTTCAGTTTGTTCCTGACAAAGCTATTGTTTGGCTTAAGAAGATTGGGACCACAGCATACAAGTCAAATGGACTTCAAATGGTGCTTTCTTGTCCTTTTGGTGCTTGACATAATGCTTTTTTTTTTTTTTTTTTCCTGAAAGGAAAGGAGTAGCATGAACACTTTTCAAAATTGTCTTTTGAGTTCCATGAAAGGAAAGTCGGAGAATGAATAATGAAAGAATGTTCAATTCAGGGTGAACTAATCCTTTAATGGGAGAGAGTGTTACTCGTACCCTCTTTCTCCAGGTACCAGGTGTTCAGTTTCTGCAGAAGCTTCTCAACATTGCTGTCTTTGGCTGTCTGATGGGGAAAAGAGTATTGATAGTTTTAGTTTTGCAGCTGCTTTAGGTTCAATGTTCAGCTTGAAATACATACAGTATACATACGTTTATAAATGAGTATATTTATGTTTTCATACCCTGACCAAATGTCCAATGGCGAAGGCAAATGACTTCTGAATGACACTACTGCGGTCATTGATCCCATTCAAGAGTGCACTCATGAGTTTACCTGTTGGGAAAAAACACAAACACACCCAGACAGACATGACATATAAGACTTACAAACTTAACAACAGTAGAGCTTCTCTGATCTGTTAGTGTGTGTGTGTGTTTGTTACCTGAATATGGTGTAAGATCTTGAGGGCACTGCACTGTCAATGACACAATCACACTGGCACATCCTCCCTATAATAGTACACATAACTGTTAGCCTGTGTGTGTAAGTGAGAGTGTGTGTATTATTGACAAAACATGTAGCAGTGTACCTTTGTTCCAAGTCCGACTCCACTCTTGAGTAGATCACAGAGTTTGGGAACAAGCTCTCCTAACACAGACACATCTAAATGCTGCAGACACTATAACACACACAGAACATAAATTAATCACACTTATCAACCGAAAACATCTTGTAAATCCGTCTATATACATATAGATCAGAGTAATTAGTTACCTATTAGACATTTGGAACATGATAAATAACTACTGTATATACTGGACAATATAGGCTTATAAAGCTCTTTTCTCATAGCGCACATGAACATGCAACAGACATTAAAGCATTAGTTCACCCAAAAATTAAAATTCTCTCATCATTTACTTACACTCATGCCATTTCAGGTGTGCATGAATTTCCTCCTCCTGCAGAACACAAATGAAGATTTTTACAAGAATACTTCAGCTCTGCTGGTCCATACAATGCAAGTGAATGGGTGCCAAAATTTTGACGCTCCAAAAACCACATGAAGACAGCATAAAAGTGAAAAGTAATATTATTTGTGTGGGTGAGATACAGATCAATATTTAAGTCCTTTTGTGCTAGAAATTTTTCGGCCTGTCCAGTAGGGGCGATATACATGAAGAATGTGATTCACCAAAAACAATAGAAGAAGAAAGTGAAAGTTAAAGTGGAGACTGACTGAGCAGGGAGGGGGGTGAATTACAGAAAGATCCTAACTTTAGAATCTTATCTTATCAGCTTGGTTACTATGGCAATTTCAGTTAGGATCTCATTTAGGACAAAACCTATTACAGATTAACATTTCCTAAATGCATTATCTTAACTACAGTTAGGATTTGCTTCTGTAATATAAATTTGTGAAAAACCCTAACTTAACTGATCAGATCTTAAAGATATGACGTTTTCTGTAATACGCCCCCTGTTTCTCACCCACAGCTATCATATCGCTTCTGAAGATATTGATTTAACCACTGTCATATGAATTATGAATTACTCTGATGCTGACTTGTGTGATTTTTGGACCTTTTGACATTTTGGCACCCATTCACTTGCATTGTATGGACCAAAAGAGCTGAGAAATTCTTCTAAAAATCTTCATTTGAGTTCAGCAGAAGAAAGTCATACACATCTGGGATGGTATAAGGGTGAGTAAATGATGAAAGAATTTTCATTTTTAGGTGAACTATTCCTTTAAGATTTTCACTGGAAAATGACTAAAATTTCAGGTTGTTCCACACCAAAACCCATCGTATGCCTTCAAAAGACTTGGAATATGACACATGAGTCGCATGGGCTACTTTAATTATACTTCTGAGTCTTTTTTAAGCTTTAAACTGAGGCACTATGAACTGCCATTGTATTGAAAAGACAGACTGGGACATTAAAATTTCTCAGGGTGTAGGTGGTCCTTTGCCATTATCCAGGACACATCATGATGGATTAGCTTTTACATTAAAAATGTGATGTGGCCCTTTCAATAAGGTAGTGAATTTTGCTGATATCGATTACTAAGGAGGTGGAAAGGACCGATTAATTGATCGGTCAATAGTTTTTTATTTTTTGGGATTTTCTCCCCTTTTTCTCCCAATTTGGAATGTCCAATTTGCTCTAAGTCCTCGTGGTGGCGGAGGACGAACCTCAGCTGCCTCCGCGTCTGAGACCGTCAACCCGTGCATCTTATGACATGGCTCATTGAGCGCGTTACCATGGAGACATAGCGCATGTGGAGGCCCACGCCATCCACCGCGGCATCGTCGCACGACTCACCACGTGCCCCACTGAGAGCGAACCACATTATAGCGATCACGAGGAGGTTACCCCATGTAACTCTACCCTCCCTAGCAACTGGGCCAATTTGGTTGCTTAGGAGACCTGGCTGGAGTCACTCAGCACGCCATGGATTCGAACTTGTGAACTCCAGGGGTGGTAGCCAGCGTCTTTACCACTGAGCTACCCAGGCCCCCATGGTCAATAGTTTTTAAAATTCTTTTAAAGTTTTCTTAGTCTTTCCATACTGTGATGGTTAAAAGCATAGAAGCCTAAATAAATAAAATCTCATATGCAGTTTTTTATTTTTATTTAAGTATTTACCAAATGAAGCCTTTTATAGCCTATATATATATATATATATATATATATATCACCAGATTTAATGGTTAAATGAGAAATAAGATTATTATTATTTAAAAGGTATAAAGTTGGAGACAGGGTGTATATGCTGATGGGGCACGTTTCCATAGTCACATTTTTCTTAGTATGCCCTCGCTTTAATTTAGAACACTTGATCTAATTAAAATAACAAAATATGCATTGAAGTGAGGATAGAACCTGGATGAATATTGTCAATGATGAAAGATTTAGATACAGCAAATCCCTACATGATTGTTTTTATTTCACCTGTAGAGGCCACTGTTATACTGTAGAACCAAGCCGTTCTAAATGTTAAATCCACCAGTGATGAAAACAGAGGAATTTAAAAAAACAAAAAACAAACTCCAAAAAGCAACTCTCGGCACTGATAAATCGGTCTACCTCTACTTTCAATTTCCACCATCTGTAGGTTGTGATATGTTTTACCATATTAATAGTTTCCATCATAGGAGAGGACTTGGCTGCACTTAACCTAGCGGCATCCATGGCACTCTGCATCAAAAGACAAAAAAAAAGTGAAAAAAGATTTAGTACATTTAATGGACCATTTAACACAGAATGCAAAGTTTTACTTTTTGGCATTTCAGTGTAGACCAGCAAGGCCAGAGGAGCTGATCACAGAGCTTCTGCTCACCTTCTCCTGCTCTGTGGCTCTCAGACTGAGGTAGTTGAGCACCTGGGGCTCCAGCACGCTCAGAGCCTCCAGCAGAGCGGGGATGAGTCGAGGGGCATGCGGCTTCAGACGGCTGCCAGCTGTCTTACTGATCTTCACTAGAGTCTGGATACTAATAAACAGCAATACTCACACATATACTCTGAATCTAAACATCTAGGGTGTATGGCTGGTGAATGTGTTTGTTCTTACCTGAGAGTTCGCACTTCAGCTACACTGCTGACAATGCCTTTGTCCAGTAGAGTTGGCAACAACACAGCCACTGTCCTCTGAGCAGCAGCATCTGTCGATTCACACATGCGCACACACACCTTTTGGAAAAACATACACATACATCAGTACCTGTGGTGTCTCAGAGAATGGAAAGTCAATGACGTAGTATTAAAATGATTCAATTCAGCAACTCACTTTACTGAGAGTCTTCAGAGTCAGATCTGCTGCCTTACGAACAGACTCCTACAACAAGAATAAGGGTGTCAAAATAAAATGGCTGTATTCTGATAAAATGTTCATCTATAATTTTTTTGGCCTCAGGCTGTTTCAAACCCATATGAACCCTTTTTCTCCCATGGAAAATAAAGAGAGAAATTTAGCAGAATCTTCAAAGTGCATAAGAGGAACTCTGTTGAGCTCTGACAATGCCATAAAAGCATTGTTAAAGTAATCCACACAATTTTTACGTT
This sequence comes from Myxocyprinus asiaticus, assembly GCF_019703515.2. Classification (NCBI taxonomy): domain Eukaryota; kingdom Metazoa; phylum Chordata; class Actinopteri; order Cypriniformes; family Catostomidae; genus Myxocyprinus; species Myxocyprinus asiaticus. The sequence continues at coordinate 5,478,888 of NC_059351.1, read as the reverse complement.
ATGTGTGCACCAAAATTGAATCCATTATGTGCTTAAAAAAGTCGTCCTCTCATATCTCATTCTTGGTTGTCACATGTGAACAGATTACAATGTGGTTAATTTAAGCATGCTTGAGCACTAATGAGATGTGAAAGGTATGGCAGAGGGGAAGATTATCAGCAAATAAGAGTCTTAAAATTCAGTCGTAAAAATCATAGGGCTTCAGAAAACTTGGAATATAGCGCACAAGTCATATGGACTAATAATGGACTAAAGCAAGTCAAAGAGTCTACCAAATTTCTCCTTTCCAGTTACACAAATGAAAGCCATAAGGGTTTGGAATGACAAAGGGCTGAGTAATTGATGACATCATTTTTATAACTGGGTGACCCTTTAAGACAAAGCCTTTTATTTTTTACCTTTATATCATCCAGGACCCGGAACAGAGTCTCCCAGATTTCTGATAGGCGTTCGATGATTTCATTTGCCTGCCTCCCACGAATCAGATCGTTCAAAGCCAAGCAGCTGAAATGATAACCGCCTTGAATATTTTAAAACAACCTAGATAGGCTAGTAAGAACAGAGACACAATTTCCTCCCATCTAGACATATTACCTTGACTCCCGCACCCTCCACATGTTACTGGTGAGGTTGGATATAACATCCTGAAGAATATCCTTCAAATATTTCTCCACCTGTTGAAAACGGAGACGAACTATTCAGTAGCAAATAGTGTAGCCTTTAATACAATTTAATTAACTTTTCTGACTGATATTCCCTTACGATTGTTTTATCCGTGACAAGAGCATCCCAGATGCTAGTCATGGCCTGTCTGATGGCCAGATTTGGGTCAAACTGGTATCTATAGAGGCGGGGAACCAGCTGAGGCAGGAAAGGGGCCAGCTGCTCACCTGCCTTTGCGGCAATGATGTTAAAGCCAAATGCTGCCCCCTACAGCGCAGAAAGACACAACAACCATTTCATAATATCAAAGACAGTTCTGAGCAACTCTCAGAGTGATCAAAACAAACCTGATTAAAGTTATAAGCAGTCACGTTTTGATTAACATTGCATACCTTCCTAGAATTCCACATGGCATGGTGATTGGCAAGATTCATGAACTTATAAACGAGATCTGGTTGGTTTAGGTCACTAGCTAACGCACACAGCTCCTTGTAGGTGGAGAGTCCATGCCTACCAAAGTATAAGATGTACAACATTAAAGATAAAAAAAAAAACATCTAGTCCAAAGATTTCATTAAAGCAATAGTTTAACCAAAGATGTAAATTCTGACTTTCTTCCTTTTGCAGAACATAAAAGGAGATGTTTGAAAAAAGATAGTCCTCAGCACTGAAAACCAACGCAAGCTCTCGCGTGAACACACATGCAGTGCTGGGTAGATTACTTCTGAATTGTAATCTGCTACAAAATTAAAATTGTAATCAGTAACATTCTCTTGGATTACATTTTTAAGTAATTTAATTTTATTACAGCGGGATTACTTCTGACCTAGTTCTTGTTTTTTTTATGTCTAATGGAGGGAGGTCACAAAAACCACGTACGAAGGTAGTCAAACATGCATGTGACCACATCGAATTTGGGGTGTAAATGCTAATCCGCCTGTATGCGTCCTGAACAGCAGTGAAGTGACCTCTCAGCTATCAATCAACCGCTGCGCTAAAACAAGAGTTTAAACTTTGCCAGTTATGAGCATCTTTAAAAAGGAAATAATAACGGTCCGATCAGAAAATTAAAAGCAGATACATGCACAAACACGAGACCTTCACAGGTCTTCTTCAGCATCTAATTTAAACATACATGGTCCATACAGATGACAAGCACACACATCTGAAGCTCCTTTAATATAAATAATCTACTATAATAACAGAATTCTACTCAAAATGTTGCGGTTAGTTTAGATTACATTTCAACTGCATCTAAGAGAAACAGCGCAGTTTTTTTTGTACTTTCTTTGTCTTTTCAGACTTTTTTGCAGTTTATTATCATGCAGTAACACACTGACATAGTGATTGCTGTATGTCGTCTTGAGACCCTCCCCTTGAAATCCGAACACGAATGGTCACAGTAAATGCATTTAAGTGACCAGGTGTACATGGTGATGTGTCTTAACTGATATGACTGAATCATCCGAGACCCATCTTAATATTAGGTGTAAACAGGGGTTGAGTAGGATAAGCTTGTACTATATTGATATAAAGTAAAAAAAAAAAAAAATTGTTCAAAACTTTAGAATTTATTTGATTTTTGCACACGTTTTAATCGCCATTTGTCAGTTTGACTGAAGAAAAAAAATGCTAAAAATGTTCTTGCTCAGCAATTTTGGCAGTACAAACGACATCAATGTGTGGTAACAGATCAGATCAGTTATACTTGTGATTCAACGTCACAAAGAAAAATCTCAAAAGTTGTTGCAAAAGCACAGTCATGTAGATTTTTGAAGGCGAGTCCAAAAGCAAATTACAAAAACGAACTTTACCACACTACAAACTTTACAACATTCATCCTCAAGTGTAATTATAGCTGCTTGCTAGTTTCAGGTCTGTTTGTGCAATTCCACAAGGAAACCCCCATCTCCCTCCATTTGATAAAAAACGTGAAGACTTCTTGAACGTATATCATCTGTAGGCTGATTTAGAATGAAAAATTGAAACTATTTAGAAAGAATACGAAATTAAACAGATGAATAAATTATGAATAATTTAATGCCTCTGCCCTTATAAATATGTAATTGTGTAATCCATTACCATCCAGCACTGCGTGCTACTGTGAACAAGTTTTTCTCATAGAATTCAACATGCACCGTTGAAACGTGCACCGGACAAGATTTTCACTGGAAAATGACTTACATTCTAGGTTGTTTCGCACCTAAACTTAAAATATGCCTTTAGAATACTTATATGCCGAACAAGTCACATGGGCTACTTTATGAAGATGATAATTTTGGGTCCTTTCAAGCTTTAAATTGAGGCACTATCCACTACAACATAATTCTGCATAAGAAAGAATGTCAAACTGGTTTGGAATGACATGATGGTTAGTAAATTAAGACGGTTTTGTAAAGGTTAACTCCCTAAAATTTTTCAAAACAATCTAAAACGAAATTCAACGAAGCAAATCAATGAACAGAAAGACCTACCCATCAGGTGCTTTACCAAGGGACTCCCCCTGGAAGACTTCAGTGTCCTCTGAGACGGCATGTTTAACTCTGAAAACACAAACATCCCACAGCGCTCAAGAGTCTTAAGCCATAATGCACTTCACAGCGTGTCATTCATTATTCTGAGATCTATTACTATGTGACATAATTGATTAGTAGTTAATACAGAGTTGTTCTATAAGTGCCCTGTCTTGTTCGATCATCATGTCCTCCGTAAGCAAAAGCCATATGACCAATCATATTAATGATGACAGGGCTCAACAATAAGAATGGCTTGATGGACCGGGGCCAGTGTGACAGAGGTTTGAGCAGGATGACAGAACAGATCTTGCCCAATTGGACCAGTGCTGCATTGATGTGATCTTGAGTGCGTGTGTTAAATAAGCAAACAATAATCAAATGAGCAGGAGTTAAGAGAGTGAGGACGTGCTTTTTAAAAAGAATACTAATGACAGAAATCAGAAATGAATTGGTTTATAAATACCTTTTACCAGTCATGAGCGTTTCCACAAGGTTTGACACCAGTTCCTGTTGATCTTGTTCTCCTCCCAGCTCATAAACCAACCCGAGTCCTTTAGATGCCACATCCTGGCTAAGTTCTAAACACACAAATCATCACTAAGCTCTCTGGGTTTAGATACTCTGTCAATACGTACTGTAAGACAGCTGAAGATGCCACCCTTTATCTGACCTGTAAAGAGCCGTATCATGAAGGAGCTATATGTCACTCACCATCTGGATCAGACAAGATGGAGATAAAGGCCACCTGTATCTCCTTCAGATGAGACTATCACAGACAAAGAGAGGATAGACATGTTATAATTTGAATGTTTGTGTATGTATGTATTCAAGAAAGCGTTTGTGTGTTTACCTGTATTTCTTTGTGATGGCTGAGTTTTTTGACCAGAGACAGGAGCCATATGCAGGCAGCCTGCCGAACGTGAGGGTTTACACTCGGTATGTATTTAGACAAGACAGAGTTCAAAACCCATGGCACTGCATCATTGTTCTTTATATCTGAGAGAGAGTGAGAGATTAAAGGGTTATTTCACCCAAAAATGAAAATTCCCTCATAATTTACTCACCCTCATGCCATTCCAGATGTGTATGACTTTCTTCTGTTCTGTAGGTCCATACAATGCAAGTGAATGGGTGCCAACATTTTTAAACTCCAAAATCCACATAAGGGAAACATAAAAGTACTCCAGACGACTCTGGTGGTTAAATCCATGTCTTCTGAAGCGATATGATAGGTGTGGGTGAGAAACAGATCAATATTCAAGTCATTTTTCCTTCACTTTCACTTTCTCCGTCTTCTGTATTTGGTGATTCATATTCTGGGTGAAGAATTTATGATTAAAAAATGACTTAAATATTGATCTGTTTCTATCCTACGCCTATTAAATCATGTCTGAACAGATGGATTTAACCACTGAGTCATATGGATTATTATTATGCTTCTTTTATGTGGATTTTGGAGCTTAAAAATGTTGGTACCCATTCACTTGCATTGTATGGACCTGAAGAGAAGAGATATTCTTCTAAAAATCTTTCGTTGTGTTCTGCTAAAGAAAGCAAGTCATACACATCTGGGATGCCAGGAGGGTGAGAAAATAATGAGAGAATTTTCATTTTTGGGTGAACTATTCCTTTAAAGTGAGCCATGTTTGACAGGGTTCCCACTCTTTTCAAGGCACAATTTTCTATGACATTTCCAAGACATTTTATGTGCCACACTGTTGTAATATTTAAGCAAAAACACACAAGGTTGTTCAAACTGCAGTTATTGGAGGATTCTTTTTTAAAATTCCATATTCGACAGTTTATAAAATTTCATCATCAAAATGGTAATCAAATGATTTTGTTAAAACTTCAAATGAAAATATTATTTGAATTAATTACATTTTTAAAAAATGTCACAATTTCTGCCAGGTTATGCAAACTTTTGAGCACAACTGTATGGTTTGTATGTATAGAGCACATGATGATCATGATGAGGTATTTTCAGTGTATGAGCGACCGGTTTCACATATTCATTTTTCATTATGTATTTTATTAAAAAGCAGCCTTTTGCGGTTTAATATTCACACTTGGACATATCGAGATTTCAGTTTGATTAATTGTGCATTCAAACATTAATTTTCATCCCAAGTATGTCAAATTCAGCGACACTCCGCATTTTAGAGCTAATGCAATTTTTATGACTGGATTCAGTGATTCCGTCCACGTTTTCCTTATTGCGGTAACCATAGGACCCTACATGTAGTAACGGTGGTATAAGAGGAATCCGATCGCTCAAGATTTCCAGGATGCGTGGGAACCCTGTTGGACACAAAAGCTCCTTCTCACACACAGACACACACACTCACTGTCAGGGGGGCAGTACTGATCTTCTGCGCACGTCCACACGTCTCGGGCCGCTCCAGAGCAGCTTCCAATTGCAGCATTGGTTAAAGCCTCTCCCACTGTAAACTGCAGCTCCACCTGCTTGGCCTGAAGATATGGGAAGAAATCAAATAAATAAACAACTGAAAATAAAAACATGAAGAGACAGCCACATTATTATTTTATTGTTTCAATTTACTCACATTATATGAATTCACTGCACTATGCCAACAGAAACATGTTTAATTCATTGTTCAGGGTTCCCACACATTTTGAATATGGTTTGCATTGCAAGGGATTGTGAAACTAGGCTAATAACACAGTCATTTGGAAACTAAACTGGCCAAACAAAAAAAGTGCAATAAATGGTCTATAGCAGGGGTTTACAAATTGGGTGAAAGTGAGGCCCCCCCCCCCCATATAGGCTATGTTCATCAATATACATTATTTTTTTTATTAAGATAAACTTTTATTAAGCTATCAACATTCCATTTTAAATTCACTTTCATTTTGAAATAGGTTATATTTTTTCAAACACGATTGTCTTTCTTTTTAAAACAATGTGAACACATACTTTGCAACACATTTTTACCACATTCAAGCAATTGGGAAACTGTTAAAATTATCCTCCACAGTCAAAAAACTAAAAGTATTCTCAACAGCCCTATATCCAAAGAGCCAACAAAATCAGACATAGAACGAAATCAGCACGATGGACAGCTCTATTTTCTGATCACTGAACAGATAACCCTCGACGGTCAAATAACTAAACTGGAAACTTGTTCATTAACAGCCACAGGCTACTAAAGTTATCTCAATTGAATAAGAGCTATATAGGAGATTTTAGGCTACAACATCAACATCAGACATCAAACAACATCAGCAAGATGGACAGTGCTGTTTTGTCACAGTATAAAATGCGTAAAAATCACTTCCATATAGGCCTACGTTAAGCAAAGCAACAAAAAAACCCCCCCAAAAAAATCTGATTGCCGATTTTGCCTCTTCATTTTCATCGCCCCTACATCAGTGGGAACAATGAGTCCAACTTTTTGATGTGCACAGGTGATCGATGCGGGGCTGCACGGTAGAAAGGAATAAACGTAAATCATCCTCCACCTGCAGCCTTGATCGGTATTTGCTTTTAAGCAGGGTCAAAGCAGAAAACCCGCACTCACATAAGTGGAGGTGAAGGGAATCTGCCTCTCCTGTAGACTTTTGTATTGTAGACACTACAAAGCGATCAATTTTGCAACACGCATATGCATAACACGCACTTTAACACGCAAGCTAGCAGGACAGATGTGTACAGACGTGAACAGTTATGTTTTTTCCCAGCGCTGTGCCTCACCAGTTGAAAACCTCTGGTCTATAGGCTTTCCATGTGGTATGCCATGCAGTAAGGGAGTTACAACATCACCTCTACTGAATCCATGAGGCCCTGCAGGATTTTCTTCTGGTGAGGGAATTCTCCATCTCCCACCGGCAGAAACCCAAGAGTCTGGATGGCACGTTCTTTCATCTGACAAAACAAACCACAGACAATCAGTTCCATACAAACCAAAAGCAAAAACCAAAATCACTTAATTTCACTTAAGCAGTGTGAAAGTTCAATGATCAATGCAGAACCTCTTAGCTAACTGGATGAAAAATGCAACACAGCAATAAAACCATCACCCTCACTATCACTATCTGAGCAGGGGTGTGTGTTTTTTGTTTTACCTTGCCGGTCTCTTTGCCAGAGGGTATCCTGGCAAGCAGATTATCCACTAGACTGAGTTTGGTTAAGCCATCTCCATCTGTTGGTATCAGCAACACGCTGTTCCGTCCAATCTCACCCAATGCGGTCACCGCAGCAACAGTCAACAAAGGAGCATCGCTTTCCAGAAATGAACCTACATGTTTAAAAAAGAAAATGTTGCTAAATTGTCCTCTGAAACAAAGTTTCAGGTGTTATTCAAGAGCAGAACATCATACCAATGGTTTTTGTCGCAATGGCAATTAGTTCCTCATTTTCTCTGGGAGTGGCTTCATTAGGCATCAGGCTCCGCCTATTACTCATGTACCTGCCCACCATGTAGCCCAGAGCCAAGATGGCACCATGCTGAGTCTCAGGACTCTGATGTTTCCAACAGTACAACCAAAGGACAACAACATATACATTATGATCTTGAAGACAAATGCCCCCACTAAACTTCTGAATTACCTGTTTAGTATAATATTTAGCATTGTTTTCTTTGTTTTAAAAAAAAAAAAAAAAGACTATAAATCATTCATACAATCATTGAACTGAAAAATCTTTAATATAATAAAACCTTTAAAGTCTTAAAACATTTGTCAATTAATGATCTGTAACATACATGAGTGTCTTTAGTTGTCTTGATCAGGTATTGGACAGCAGTTTTAAGTTCATTTCCAGACATTGTGGAGACAACCACGGCATACAGCTGAGCTGCCAACTCACGCATGTCTTCTTTATTAGTGTTCATGAGACCCTGTAAAACAAATATGATTAATTGATCAAATAAATACATTTTTATACATCAAAAATACTTAAAGGTAGAGGAGATTACAAATGAGGGAATTACTTTTATCCAGTCGATTTTCTCTGCAAACATGGGAGCAAGTTTTTCTGGGCACACAGAGACCACTTCCAAAAGAGAGTACATCACTGGAATACCTGATTTAGACAATATGTCAGGTCACACAATATCATATATCTATAATAATCCACATAATCCATTTCCTTAAAGGGGTCATGACATCAGTGAACCAAAATTGCATGACTTGCATCTTTGATCTTTTAACATATGAGAGGTCTTTGCACTATAAAAACATACTGTAAGTTTCAGAACTCAAAACTTCCTCCTCACAGCATAAAGAGCATATGTTGAAACCAAGCTGCCAAAACGACTCGTTCTCTACTTCCTCCACATTGTGATGTCACACTGTGGTAGACATTTGCATCTGACCACCTCCACTACAAAACATCAACGCCTACTTTACCTTATCACTTTCTGAGCCCCGCCCAGAAGCGATGAGCAGTGAGATGACAAGGAGAGAGATCAGGTCAGTCAAGAGCAGAGAGCCAGTCAGAACAGTGGGCGTTTACTGACAAGTCTTAAAGGAGAAGCAGCACCAAAACAGTGTGATTCTGACAGAGGGTCAGAATGAGGGCGAAAAATGATCATGATTTACAAATATATGACTGTTTTTTTGTGCAAAACAAACTTTTCTAATATTATAAGTGAACATCAAGGAACATAAAAAAAAAAATAAAAAAAATTAAAAAATGCATGTAATGACCCCTTTAAGAGTGTTTTAAATAAAAATATGAGCTTTTTGCATTAAAGCACCAATTATTGCACTTATTGTTACATTATTATTATTTTTGCAAACTATTAATTAGTTTCTGATTTATGCAAGTAGTATTTATTAGAAACTAGAGGTGGGTTGTATGAACAGTTTTGTATAACTAAAGTAAATGTATATCATGTTAATGTAATATTTCATGACATGATAATTCTTTATATCTAAGGAAATTCAACCCAATGCATCTTTAGGTATTACATAATTATGTAGTTATGAATGTATTGTATGTTGTAATGCTTATTTTTGCTAATCCAGTAAATTAAATACAAAAAAAGATACTTACTACCGGCAATCAAGTAATTATTTCATTTTTTTTATTTGGAACTATTCTTTTCTGCTTGGTGTGAGTCTTAACATACCGCAGTATAAACAGTATAGCAAAATTCTACCAGTTTACACATTTTTACTGTCACACTGTAAATACTGTCAAACCGATCAGTAACCAGCCCTATTAGAAACCATCATGTCTATGCTCCCTTACCTCCTACCGCTGACAGCAGCTGTTGCAGTAAGTCCATGTATACTTGAACTGGATTGGTCTCGCCTCCTTTAGGGGTGGAGGAAGTAGGAGCTTCATTGGACATCAAAGACTGAATATAGCATCCAATCAGAGGAGCATCATCCTGCATGTCAATCAGGCTCTGAGAAGTGGGTGTGGCTCCAGCGCTATAAGCCAGACATATTCTAAGATAAAGAACTATCTGAGGAAACAAAAAGGGAAATACATTTGTTCACACCAAGTGTAAATATGTTTTAATCAAATAAAAAAAATTATATATATAGAGAGAGAGAGAGAGAGAGAGAGAGAGAGAGAGAGAGAGAGAGGCAGAAGTCTGCAGAATTTACCTCCCCAAATGTGGCAGGGTTAAAAGGCAGCGTGGAAGTACCAACTATGTATTTCGCAGGTGTCTTCAATCTTTGTGCAGCCTAACACACACACACAATATCACAATTAAGGTCAGCTACTATATTTAAACTTCAAAATATCCTGTAATGGCAAATCAAAACACTGCACCTCTTCCTGAATGTAGCTGACCATCTCAGGGAAGGATGGCATGGGTCTTGATCCCTCTTTCTCTGTCGTCTTCGAAGGGAGAGTCCTAAGAGCACGCCGGGCCTCACCAGACACCTCCTCACGACTATTAACGGAGCCCATGTGATGCATAGGTTTTAATGATGACACTTTATTGAAAACTTCAAAACACTACAGAAACTAAGCATACTATACATATACTCACAGATCTCCAGCAGCCAGCAGTAAGAGATATCTAGAGGCCACGTGATCAGGAGCAAACACTGTACTGGCAAACTTCATTGCTACCTGACGCACCTGCACCTCCGGCTAACACAAAACAATAAGTAACAGGACATAATGTTACACAAAGTATTATTTGTTATGCTGTAGCCAGTAGGGTTAAATAGTCCATTGTATTCTGCCATTAAAATTGAGTGTCAAAAATTGAAAGGCCAGAAACATAAAGTGCATTCATAAAGTATTCAGACCTCTTAATTTTTTTCACATTTCATTATGTTGCAGCCTTATGTTAAAATGCTTTAACTTATTTATTATTTTCACATCAATCTACACTCCATACCCCATAATGACAAAGCAAGTCCAGGCTCTGGCTGGGCCACTCAAGGACATTCACAGTGTTGTACCTAAGCCACTCTTGTGTTGTCTTGGCTGTGTGCTCAGGGTCATTGTCCTGTTCGAAGGTGAACCTTCAGCCCAGTCTGAGGTCATGAGCTCTCTGGGCCAGGTTTTCATTAAGGATATCTCTGTATTTTGCTGTGTTCAGCTTTCCTTCAACCCTGACCAGTCCCCCAGTCCCTGCCACTGAAAAACACCCCCACAGCATGATGCTACCACCACCATGCTTCACCGTTGGAATGGTATTGCGCAGGTGATGAGTGGTGCCTGATTTCCTCCAGACAACACGCTTGGAATTGAGGCCAAACAGTTCAATCTTCGTTTCATCAGACCAGAGAATCTTGTTTCTCACAGTCTGAGAGTCCTTTAGGTGCTTTTTTGCATTTCATGTGTCTTGCACTGAGGAGCCGCTTCCATCTGGCTACTCTGCCATGAAGCCCAGATTGGTGGAGTGTTGCAGTGATGGTTGTCCTTCTGCAAGTTTCTCCCATCTCCACTCATGATCTCTGGAGCTCAACCAAAGTGACCATCGGGTTCTTGGTCACCTCTCTTACCAAGGCCCTTCTCCCTCGATTGCTCAGTTTGGCCGGGCAGCCAGCTCTAGGATGAGTCCTGGTTGTTCCAAACTTCTTCCATTTTAGAATTATGGAGGCCACTGTGCTCTTAGGAATCTTCAATGCAGCCGAAATTTTTTTGAAGCCTTCCCCAGATCTGTACCTTCGACACAATCCTGTCTCTGACCTCTGCAGGCAATTCCTTTAACCTCATGGCTTGGTTTTTGCTCTGATATGCATTTTTAGCTGTGAGACCTTATATAGACAGGTGTGTGTCTTTCCAAATCATGTCCAATCAATTGAATTAGCCATAGGTGGACTCCAATCAAAGTGTAGAAACATCTCAAAGATGATCCAGAGAAATGGGATGCACCTGAGCTAAATTTCAAGTGTAAAAGCAAATGGTCTGAATAGTTGTGTCATTGTGATATTTCTGTTTTTTCTCTTTTATAAATGTGCAAAGTTATCAAAAATCTGGTTTTTGCTTTGTCATTATGCAGTATGGAGTGTAGATTGATATGAATTTTTTTTTTTTAAAGCATTTTAGCATAAGGCAGATAACAACAAAATGTGAAAAAAACTAAGAGGTCTGAATACTTTATGAATGCTTGTGAATGCTTGGCCAATGCATTATGTTAAATATGCATTGGCCTTTTAAGTTGCTGTGGTGGTAACAAACCTCAAGGTGTTTTTAAGAAGGTGACAGAGTTACTTTCTAAATGTCTGTGCCAGTAACACGTATGTGTAATTATTCAGGTAGCTAGCTATAAACATGTAGACTTTAACTTGCTCAACAAGATTAAAACTATTGCTAAGCCATGACAGTAGATGATTGTGACGAGGAGGAGGGCAGGCTAATCAGCCGGGAGGGGGATAAAGACGAGCCGGAGGCGCCAGTTAGAGGGAGAGAGAGACACACTGAGAGAGAGAGCTGTTGTCCGCCAGAGGGCGAAGGAGCAGTTGAGGTACGGGCAACAGCGAGCAAGATTTTCTCTCTCTCTCCTCTCTCTCTCTCTCTCTCTCTGTGGCTCCACCTCGCTCTTTCCCTCCCCTCCCCTCTCCCAGGGCTTCAGAAAGGCGGGGAAGACCTGCCGGCAGGCATGGCCAGAAGGGCAATGTGCTATTCCCTCCAGGAAGGGAGAGGAGTGCGTCATGCCAGGGGTTTCGGGCAATGAGTCAGGCAATGGAGGAGTGTGATGAGGAGGAGGGTGGGGCCGGGCCATGAGGACACACAATCGGCCCAGAATCAGCCGGGATGGGGATAAAGACGAGCCGGAGGCACCAGTTCGAGGGAGAGAGAGACGCATGCGGCCGTTGTGTGTGTCTGTTTGTCTTATGGTTTATGTTTGTTTTAAGTTCACTATCATTAAACTTTACGTTGACTGTTCAGCCAGTTCCCGCCTCCTCCTTGCCCATCCCTTACCCCGTTACAATGACCTGAAAGGCATAACTTCTCATAGAAGACAGTTTACACTAATGTCCGCTTTAGCACCCCATGCAACAGCTCTGAGAATAATGAACTGTGGTCAGACACATTTTAGAATGCAACAAATTTTCACCGCAATCAACATTTCGAATTGAAACAATGGATTCCTATGAAGCCATTCACACCTGGATCGAATATTCGCACGTCAACAAAGCAAGGTCTTTTTTTACAGTGAGAGCGTACATTTTTTATTTCTTCGTCTGGCTATGAAATGCCCTGAAAAATAAAATATGAGCTTAGGATCACGACTTCAAGAGTTCAGTTCAGGAGCGACTGCGGTTACCATAACCAGTGCAACTGGTGGCGTTAAAAATGTTTTGCACCACCTACCTTACCAGAGTACAATTGCTTGTCAATTAGCACAACCTATTGTAAAAGCATAAATGTGCTAATGTAGAACATTCAAGTCACGTTCTATGTTAAATCGTGCATAATCGTGTCACCTCCAGTGGGAAAAGGCCTTTAGTCCCAACATTTGAACTTACTCAAGAGAGTTCAATGACTCACCTTTCTGATATAAGCAGCTACCAGCGCTTCCATTAGGTTCAGAAGCGCCCCGCAAAGGTTAGCATATGCTCCCACCATCATAGACAAGGCCTCCTGAATGGCCAATCGTACATCAGCATCCTCCTGTTTCAGTTGGGAGAAACTAGGTTAGAATTAAACAATAAGGGTCAGGCAGTAAAAACTGGATGCCAAATGTTTAAAATGCTTTTCAAACAAACCTTGCACATGGACTCAAAAAACTGCTGTACCAATGCAATGTCTTTCGTGAAAAGCTGAGGCATCCGACTATTTGAAGCAGAGGAAAAACAGGAAATCAAGCATTTTAACAAAACTATTCTACACTTTTTAGATTGTATTTTTTCCCCCCATAATTTTAGTTACTTTTAAGAGTTTTATTACCTTGAAAGTTTTCCAACTGCTGAGTATGCCATACATAGTAGTTTAGGATCCTTAAAAAAAATAAAGGTCACTTTTAATGGATACTTCAGAATATGCTTTAATCTGAGTGACAAATAAAAACTACAATTTCTCCTACCTCTTTATATTCATTAATAAGTTTGGTAAGCCCATTCAGTAACATCAAACCTAGTGGGTTGTTAGTCTCCGGACACCTACACATATAAAAGACAAATTACAATCATGGCCAATCACAATGAACCCTTTTCACAGACGTGTTATGACGCGTTCCCGCCTTATTTAAAAAACATAAATGAGGCAAACGTTTTTATATTTCCGATTTGAAAAATATTTTTTGTTTATTTATAACATTGAACTTGTATTATATTACCCTGGAGTAAGTTTTAAAAATCGAGGTCCCACAGCTGCGATGAAGCTTCTAACACAGCTGCTGAGGGAGTGACAGACAATTTAGCCTATTTCTCTCTTCTTACTGCTGTTATCCAGCGCTCTATATTTTTATCTTCCTTTGAAAAGCCGTGAAAGTGTAATTGTTGATATTTTCTTTTGCTGTTGGAGCAAACGGGTGAGCAAAAATGTGTTGTGGTCTCCCATTCACCACCATTCAAGTTTACCCAAACGATAAAACATTTTAACTGTTAGAGAAGTTCATTCACACTTACACCATGCAGATATGATGCACAAACTGCAGAGTGAGAGACAGGAGTTTGTTGTTGGTGTTTGCTCCAAAAAGCCCATCATAGACCACCTGAACACACAGATCATCATCTTCATTGACATTCTTTGAACTTGCTTTTACCAAGAAACTAAAATACCTGCTTTTAGAATTACCAGATGACTGCTTCCTCCTTGATTCACCATTTACATTTAAAGCAGTAGTTTTCCCAAAAAACTAAAAATCGTAATTTTATATCCTTTTAATTTAACTTAACTTTTTAAAAGGAATATTCTGGGATCAATACAAGTTAAGCTCAATAAACAGCATTTGTGGCATAATATTGATTACCACAAAAATTTATTTTGACTTGCTAATCCTTTTTTTTTTTTTTTTTGGATTTTCTCCCCTTTTTCTCCCCAATTTGGAATGCCCAATTCCCAATGCGCTCTAAGTCCTCGTGGTGGCGTAGTGACTCGCCTCAATCTGGGTGGCGGAGGACGAATCTCAGTTGCCTCCGCATCCGAGACCGTCAAACTGCGCATCTTATCACATGGCTTGTTGAGTGCATTACCGCGGAGACCTAGTGCGTGTGGAGGCTTCACGCTATTCTCCGCGGCATCCACGCACAACTCACCACGCGCCCCACCGAGAGCGAGAACCACATTATAGCGACCACGAGGAGGTTAACCCAACGTGACTCTACCCACCCTAACAACTGGGCCAGTTGGTTGTTTAGGAAGCCTGACTGGAGTCACTCAGCAGGCCCTGGATTTGCCAATCCTTTTCTTTAAAAAAAGCACAAACCTGTGAGGCACTTACAATTGTATTGAACCCAAATATCCTTTAAATGTACTCAAAATTTTCAGAATTTTTTTGGCTAAACCTTTCCTTAAGGCATTAGCAGGCTCTTATTCAGAATGACTGCGTTTTAGTGACACATACAAGACTGTTGTGATCAACCGATGTCATGCATGTAATTTAGAACCTTATATGCCAAGAAGTGCTATTAGTATAAAAACACCTACTAAATAAACCTCCCATATCAAACTCCCAGTTCTCTTTCTTACTGTTTGTCTGCCCCTCTCGGTCTCTCTCAACATGTTTTTCGGCTGCATTTTCTTTCTTTTTGTCAAATGTTCTCTGACCTGTATGTTTGCAGGAAAGCATTCAGCAGCCAATCTAGAGCGGAGAAGATGAGGCAAAATCTTGAGCTTGACTCTGGTGCTGACCGGCTCATGTTTTAGTTCCTGCTTTACCGTGGCACCCTGTAAAAAAAAAAAACATCCACCATATTCAGAATACTGCATAGCTATGATGTCTAAACTGATATTGGCCTGATCATGAGTAATGCATATACTTACTTTATTTTTAAGTGGAATATCACCCAGGTACACTTTATACATTTTGTTGATGATGAGTGGATTGTTCCAGTCAATAATGCTGTGATACAAAACATAAGACACAAAGATGAGTCTCAATATCAAGAGCTCATGGTGTAATTTGACATACCACTGATCAAAGCCTCACCTTTGCTTGCTTTTTAGTTCCAGATCAGCTGCTGTGGCGACACTGTGTCTGGTGTCACTTGAGGCAACAACTAAGTGAATGACTGTTTCAACTTCAGGGACCTGCTCTGCTTCTATGAACTTCACAATCCCCAGCTTACACTGCACACAGAACAGGTGCATGTTACCTTGGCAGTCAGATATCTTAAAAATAGTTCCCATAAAATCATGGAATACCCATCAGCAAGTTTAAACAACGTAATCTAATCATGAAGTTTACCTGCTCAAGTTGTTCTGGGGTCCACTGAGCTTCTCCGATGACTCTTTTTACAGCGTAAATGCTCATTCCTGGAGGAGGCTGAGGGAGACCCTGTGCAGCCACAGCTCCAGCTCCAGAACCCCCCTGTGGAGAAGAGGGGGCTGGACGACTGGGTGGCTCATTTAACACAAACCTTGATATTAGATGAGAGAGAGAGAGAGAGAAAGCTGATGAGATTTAAGAAAACAGAGTAGGAAAGAATGGTTCACCCAAAAACGATAATTCTCTCATCATTTACTCACCCTCATTCCATCGTAAATGTGTTTGACTTTCTTCTGCTGAACACAAATGAAGATTTAGGTCCATACATAGCAAGTGAATGCTGACCAAAACTTTGAAGCTTCAAAAAGCATATAAAGGCAGCATCAAAGTAATCCATATGACTCCAGTGGTTTAATCCATGTCTTCTGAAGAGATGTAATCAATTTTGGGCGAGCACAGACCAAAATATAACTTCTTTTTCACTGAACATCTTGCCATTTCAGTCTCTAGGCACAATTATGATTTCAAGCTTGATCACACTTCCTAGTGCTTGATGCATGCACAGAGCGCTAGATGGCACTAGAAAGTGTAATCGAGCTTGAAATCATGATCACCAATGAGACTGCTGAAGTCAAGGTTACTAGTGAAAAATTTGTTATATTTTGGGCTGTTCTCATATAAGATCGAGTGGATCACTTCAGAAGACATGGATAAAATCACTGGAGTCTTATATATTACCTTTATGCTGCATTTATGTGCTTTTTGAAGCTTCAAAATGTGTCTCCATTCACTTGCATTGGTATAGACCTACAGAGCTAAGATATGCTTTTCTTAAAAAATATATATATATATCTTTGGTTTTTGTTCTGCAGAAGAAAGAAAGTCATACACATCTGGGATTTCTGGGTAAACTATTACTTATAGGCAATCAATACCTTTACCAATGTAAAAATATCTCCAAAATGAAAAAAATAAATAAATAAATCTAGCACTGTTGGTGGATGAAAGGAGTTTCCATTCTTAGTAAAGCGCTTTAATTGGAAGTATCCAGAAAAAGTGCACAACAAATGTAAGGAATTATTATCATTATCCTTAACTACAACATATTAAGCTCATCTATCTGACATACCCATAAGGCATCAGGAGAACATCAAGCATGAACTCTAGGAGCAGCTGTACAGTTTTGGGCCTCTCCGTTAGGACGAATGGGGAAGCTTTAGATGGCTTTGATGGATATTTCACGTGATACAATGTAGGAATCAGCAAGTGCATCAGACTAGTGGAGAGAGAGAGAGAAGAAAATTTTGTTGAATACTGATACTCCATTATTTTTTCAATAAATATGGTGTTACACAGCCAACCCCACTAGATCAATCAGCAGATGCTTTGATCAAAAACAACTTACAGTACACTTATTAATGGTCAATTCCCTGCACAGCAAAGTTAAGGCTGTGATCATGATCTGCCCCTTGCGAAACTGTTTCGCATTAAACAGAGCTGGAACTAACCTGTCCTGTTGGGGCTGAGGTTTCCCCTCCATTGCTGTGAGTAGAGTAGGTGCAAGCTCACACTGTTTGGACACCTCCAGCCTGGGATAGCCCATCTTAATGTAGATGATAGTGAAGTTCTGCAAGCCAAACACCACCCCCCCACCCAAAAGAACTCACTTTACATACAATAAAAAGTGAATGTGACACTTTGGCAGACACAAATTAATCAGCAATGTTTCTGGTGATATTAACGTGTATGTGCGTGCGTTCATACCGTGACAAAAGATGCAGCAGCAGGATCCTGATACTGAACCAATAGTGTCTCTACAGGCAGTTGTACCTTTGGTCGACTTTTTATCCTTTTGTTCAAGTGTACCAGCAATTCCATAACCTGTACAGGGCAACAGGCAGATCTTCTTTATTGTGCATACTTTAGGCGCTGTTCCACTTAATTAATATGTGTCTTTAACCTTCTTAAACTGTTCGGTCATTTTTGACCGATATGAACACAGAAAAGAAATTTGGACTTCATTAAAAAAATAAAAATAAAATAAAAAAAAGACACCTTTATTGTTTGCGGTCAAAATTGACCGACCATTGAAAATGAATGAGAAACTAAAAAAACAGAGCAAATTTTTTTATTTATAAAATACAATAATGAACTGGTGACACTAAAACAATTGTTTTGGATTTTGTTAAAAAAAAAAAAAAGAAAATCTATTAATCAGCCACAATGCAAAACACACACACACACACATACAAACATAAATAAATGGGTGATATTAAAAAAAGCTACTTTTTCTCAATAACTCTTAATAATAATAATGTTCATTGCGAACATTAATTATGATAACTACATTTTATAATGCTAAAGAAAGTATGTTAGTTTAAAAAAAAATAATACATGAGAAATGTCACGAAAATTGGAGAAAATTCTATGTTTTACACATTTTCTCCATGGACCACCCTTGCGTAACTTTAGGGAAAACCCTGGTTCTTCAATATAGACAATTTTCTTTTTCTCGAACACTTACTTTCTTGCGAACCCCTTGAACACTGGACAGTTTGAGGAGTACAGGGGGCAGGAATTTGGATATAATATCCTGCAACTGCTCATCTGTTTCAGCATGGCCCAAACGCATAAACACACGCTCCAATTGATCTAAGATGAGAGAAACAAAGGAAAAATGAAAGGAAAAGAGAGTTAAAGAAAGAAAGCATGCATATAAGTGATAGAGAGAAAGACAGTTCACCACAATGAAAAAGAAAGGACTTCTGGTGCCCTTAATTTCAAATGGATCTGAATGGGAAGATTTTCTCAAATGCTTACTGTATAACCATATTATTTACATGTTATTTCACAAACAACTGCAATGCATCTATTTCCCTAACATTGAGTATATTTCACCAGCTCTCTGTGCATATATCACTAATCAATTTGCAATTAAAATATCGCACAGGCTTGCAATGAACAACAGGCAATAATACACATTGTAAATACAGGAATATTGTAAATGAAGACTGGTTCGTTAGCCTGTGTGCTGAATAGCCTGATTGCTAACTAACGTCACGCATGTTATGTTTTATTTACTTATTTCAGACACTGTTAATGAATGACAGCAAGTGTTGGACCAGTATGCAGATAATTGCGTATTAATCTTAGGATGTTATGTTCTCTGTTTCAGACAAACCCAAGAGGAGTACTTTCATTTTGGAGCATTACTGAGCATTGGGCCTCTGTAGCACAAACTAGCCGGTTAGCTGCCAAAGTGAACTTCACTTTACACATTTCCATTTCCATAACTTCCGGTAAACATACAGCCAATACGGTGAAGTTAATCTTCATGTGAATGATCTATAATGAAGGGGATATCAATAACTTACTGAGCTCGTCCTGTGCAGCCATGTTTGAAGTGAAGTCACCACCAGCAACACAGCCACTCCTCTATCATACAGACAACAGCTCTCTCTCTCTCTCTCTCTCTCTCTCTCTCTCTCACTCACTCACACACTCACTCACTCACTCACACACACTCACTCACTCACTCACACACACACACACACACACACACACACTATCAATTCAATTTCAGTTTCAGTTTTAAAGTACTTTATTGGCATGATCGTGTTTACGTACAATATTACCAAAGCATTAATACACAAAACAGATAATGACAAGATATATAACAATATACACTATACAGTATAAAATAAAATAAGCATTTAACAAGACATTATGAACATAAAATAATAATAATAATAATAAATACTGTGACTGAAGTACATTAAGGCAGTGATTGGTTTCTGAGGGTGTGCAGCTCAAAAATGAATTTTGCTGCAACTGATGCATGATTGTCCTCCCCCAGTAACACCTGCATTTGATCTGTTTCAAATCTCTCTCTCTCTCTCTCTCTCTCTCTCTCTCTCTCTCTCTCTCTCTCTCTCTCTCTCTCTCTCACTATCTCTCTCTCTCACACACACAGGATTTTAACATTTTCAATGCATTTTGTCAACACTGAATGGCCATTATAATGTAACTGGTGAGTACTGACTTGTACTCTTAAAGTGATAGTAATTCTGTCATCACTTGCAAACGTTTATGATTTTCTTTCTACCGTAAAACTCAAAAGGAGATGTTAGGGAGAATGTATGGGGGGGTTGGAAATAGTGACAGTGCATGGTGACTGGAACTTACATTCCACCTAACATCTCCTTTTATATACCACAGAATAGCGAAAATCATACAGGTTTTAGGGTGAGTAATGACAGGAATGTCATTTTTGGGTGAACTGCCCTTCAACTAACTGTTAAAGTTGTTGTTAAAGGTATCTGCCAAGAACAACATCATAAATGTAAGTCAGCACATGATTGCATCACGTCTTGCTGAGAAACAAGTAACTGAAGCAGAGGACCATAATTAGGCTATATACTTTAAAAATCATTCCATCTCAGTAAAACTAGAGGTAAGAATTGTAACCTCCGTGAGATTTAGGTAAGTTGTTGTAAATGTTCAGATGTCATTTTAAGCTATTCCTCCACCGACATGCGTAAATACGGGTCCGGCGTTGCGTGCTAGTAAACGGCACCGCTGCTGAAAAAATCCTTGGGGAAACACTGCATATGTTCATTCTGCTGGAGACATGTTTGTGATGGAATGAACCATCTGCTTAAGCAGGTGCAATATAACAATTTTCCAGTGACAAATAATTTTTCTGTCTACACTAAAAGTGAAAATGCTGCTAATCAGAACATATTTGATGTTTGAACAAAGTGATCAAAGTACTGGTG
The DNA here is from genome assembly GCF_019703515.2 of Myxocyprinus asiaticus. Classification (NCBI taxonomy): domain Eukaryota; kingdom Metazoa; phylum Chordata; class Actinopteri; order Cypriniformes; family Catostomidae; genus Myxocyprinus; species Myxocyprinus asiaticus. The sequence goes on along the minus strand of NC_059351.1, from coordinate 5,458,116 downwards.
GGATTTTTTTTTTTTTTTTTTTTTTTACCATGCATAAAATAACCCTGGCAGTGTTGAGGAAGCTACAAGCTACTCATAACTTTAAGTAGTTGAACTACAGTCAAGCTACTCTTTTAAAAAGATAGTTAGCCACACTACAAACTACTAACAAACAGAAGATAACTACATTAAAGCTATTCATAAAAGTAAATATTTTTAGAAATATAACAATTGGATGATATTATTTAAATCTGTAATCCAAAGTTCTGATTCCAGAATTCAATAATATCACCTGATAGTTACAGTGGCAAGAAAAAGTATGTGAACCCTTTGGAATTACCTGCATTTATGAATAAATTTGTCTTAATCTGGTTTGATCTTTATCTAGAAAACCACATTAACCTAAAAATTAACCATGGTTACAACTATCATGGTTACTACAATATTACTGTACAGTAGTAAAACCATAGTTAATTGAATCAAAACCATGGTTTGTGAGAAAAAAAAAAACTATAACTATGTTACTATAATATTTCTATAGTAAAACCCATGGTTTCTGCCAAATAACATGGATGCTACAGTCACTGTTACTTCAATATTACTGTAGAAAAACAATGGTTAACAGGGCTCAAGTGAATCAGTGAATCATTAATGGGAACTAGGCCGTTTACATGAACTGACTCACTAAAATGAATCAGAGTTCCTAGCGCTAAAAAGGGGATTGTTTATTTTAACAGGTTCAATTACATGAACTGTCCGAAAAAACAAAAGAAACAAAAAACAATTCACTTAAATGATTTGGGTTTTCCCAACGCTACATGAGAGAGAGGATGGTTTGATTACTCCCTCAGCTCCATTGCTACGTTCGCAATACAATGTGGCAAATGTAGTGTTTTGTGACACTACAGTGCTACTTGTTGGAAATATAGCTTGTTATTGGAAAAGTACTAGTAAAAAGTAATACACTATTGTGAAAATAGCTGAGCTACTGTCACACTACTGAAAATTAATTAAGTAAGTAGCAATGCTGCTTTTAGTTAACCACTCCCCAACACTGGTCCCTGACAGATAACACTGAATAATGTTTCCTGAGAAATCACACCTGTCTCTTTTACAACCCTAGGCTCTGAAACCGAAAAGAGTTAGGGGGTAATTAGCCAATGCTTTTATAGCCAATAAGAAACACTCTCTCAATCTTTTTGCACATTTGGGATTGCTGACATGTCTTTGGAGGGCAAGTCTCTGTGAAAAAATCACTTACAGCACCTTTAACATCTTGAGGCCCGAGTGTGACTGCTGTGGGCATTATCCATTTCCCTTTTTGAGTTGTAACTAGTAGCACTTAATAAACAAACCACAAAAAAAAAAAAAAAATCTAGAGCAAATAGTTTTCCTAAAAATGTATGTCCACATATGTGGACAGCGGGGCTAAGTTGTGAAATTTTAAATAATGGCAAGCTATAGAAATTCAGATATTTTTTTCATCAAATCATTTATTATGTTTCCAGGAGTTATTCATGTTTTTGATATGTTAAAGACATTTTCTATAAAGCTGAATAAATAATTCTGATTAAAAGTAATGGCCAGCATCATCCAATCACTGCCAATCATGTTAAAATAAAATTTTGCATTATAAAATTCAGAATCTATGTACTGATTATCATTGTCCCATGTCTGCCAAACATGTTGAGTGGTCCAAACATAATCTGCAACCTGAAACTGAGCTTTTGGTTGGATTTTAGGATTGAATGCACTTAGCATTCTGCATAGAAAGATATAGGATGCTCCCTTGCTCCCTTGTTAGTGAATTACTTAACCTCCAGTGTGCTATCTGTCTGCACTATCTGTCAGAACAGTTAGAAATGCACCTTATTTTCATCCTAACTCCATATAAAACCTCTGAAAGCAGAGACGTGGGGTTGTATTGTCACGTCTAGATGTGTTCATGTTCATGTTTTGTGTTTATGTCTTTTATTTTGAAAAGTAGTTCCATGTCATGTTATTTCCTGTTTCCCTGCCATGTCATGTGATTCTCTGTTTCCATGTCAAGTCATGTGATCATCCTGTTTCCCTCATGTTCTTTGTGTCTGTTTCCCATTGGTTCATAGTCTTGTTATTGGTACTATCATGTCATTGGTTTATGCTCATTGTCTTGTTATCTTGTTTAGAGTTCTATTTGTTCATTGGTTTATGTTTCCCATGTCCATGTATTTAAGTCTCATGTTTCCATTGTGTCTAGGTCAGGTATTGAATGTTGGTGTAACGTCGTGTCGTGTCGTGTCGTGTCGTGTCGTGTCGTGTCGTGTCGTGTCGTGTCGTGTCGTGTCGTGTCGTGTCGTGTCGTGTCGTGTCTAGTTCATGTTTCTGTTCATGGTTTTTGGTTTTCACATTTATGAATAAACTGCACTTGGGTCCTTCACATCATCATCTTCTTCGTCTACTTGTCATTGCCAGCACACGCTACATGCATGATGTTAATATGGAGGAGATAGGATTGATTGCTTGTCGCTTTGACACACTTGTTTATGTCATGGTGAAATCATGTTTTCTTGTTGTCTTTTGTAGGCAACAAAGGCTGTGGAATGTGGGTTATGTCCTCTAATTTACCTCAGTTCACTGGAAACTATATTACACATAACCGTATGTATGGGCTGGCCGTAATCTGCCAGAAGGACACAGAGTCTGGAGTGAGCCAAGAGGTCTACCGCCCTCTACAGGAGAGAGACAGAGGAGTGAGGCTTGCAGAGAGGGACAGAAAAGGGCCAGACAACTGGGGAAGGAGAACTGATGGTATGGGAAAGCGATATCGACAGCGAAGATGAGCGCTTTTCCTCTTGGCGGGCAATCACAGTTGCTCTGGTTGAAAACAACTTCATGAGCCACAATGGAGGTCAGTAACTTTAAAAGTACACTCAGTCGGGGGCCTGGGTAGCTCAGCGAGTAAAGACACTGACTACCACCCCTGGAGTCACGAGTTCGAATCCAGGGCATGCTGAGTGACTCCAGCCATGTCTCCTAAGCAACCAAATTGGCCCGGTCGTTAGGGAGAGTAGAGTCACATGGGGTAATCTCCTTGTGGTCGCTATAATGTGGTTCTCGCTCTCGGTGGGGCGCGTGATGAGTTGTACGTGGATGCCGCGGAGAATAGCGTGAAGCCTCCACATGCGCTATGTCTCCGTGGTATGCGTGATTGACGTCTCAGATGCGGAGGCAACTGAGATTCGTCCTCCGCCACCCGAATTGAGGTGAGTCACTACGCCACCACGAGGACTTAGAGCGCATTGAGAATTGGGCATTCCAAATTGGGGAGAAAAAGGGGAGGGAAAAAAAAAGAAAATACACAGTCATTTTTCACTCATTAAAAGGTTTTACATTAAAAAAGATAGATAAAGTAGACAAAATGTCATGTTGGCTTGACAAAGCCTTGTCTGAAAGTTGAAACATGTTTTGAAGGTTTGAAGTTTAAGTTTGAAGGTTTATGGTTATACATACATTACATTAAGACAGAGAGAGAGAGAGAGAGAGAGAGAGATCAACTTAAAGCAGCTTAACGATCTTGAGTGGGTTTGTTTATATTTGAATTTTTGATAGTTGGTGCTTGAATACACGAACATTCCGATGGCTTGTTTGAACATTCTGTCAGTGTAAGCCTATGGCCACGTACACACTGCAGCTAAATTCAGTTGTCAGTTCACTTTTTAGTGCTTAATCCTGTTCACGCAGTTCGGTAAAATACGGGAGTGACAACTAGTAGTTAATGAAGTGATCAATGGCGCGTGTGAGAGGTGTCGTTCTCCAGGTGTAAATCACACAAACAGGAATGTTTCTTCATTCATTCATATATTCCAGTCAGTATCTCACTGTAGTTTCTCTCATCAGCCCTGCTGTCTCGGAGTAACATGTCCATTTCAGTCCAGAGAGCATGCGCTGTTTAACATCAGCCGTTTAGACACGCATGAACAAAAAACAGCGATTCTGTCTATGGCAGCTAACTAAACATTGTCAGATGATAATACATCTGTGGTGGATAATCTTTGCTCCAAAACAGCGACAAAAAAATGGGTTAAACTAGTGGCATTCATGTTGCACAGGCGCAAGACGGTGCAGCGTTGCTATGGCTAAACTTGTCAATCATCGCAATTGCGGGAGTCAGTCCTGTATTCCGTACACACATGGAACAATAATTGAGGGGATTCACTCCCACATTTAAATGCAGTTGTCACTCCCGAAACTTTGTAGTGTGTACGTGGCCTATGGGCATTTTTTTTTTTTTTTTTTATCGTCCGCAAAACCAAATGTTTGATCAATTAGAAAAGATAGAGCATAAAAATTCAAAACAGTCTGAAGGTCTGTGCAATGGTTTATGTAGCTGTAGGAGAGGTTACTCTTTATAATTTTGGTTTGGCTTAGGGATTTTGGAAAAACCCTACACCTTGTCTGAAGAATCACAGGATGTTGGCTTTGTCAAGCCAACACAATAAATACTACTTCTGAAAAGTAAGTTAAAAATCATATACATTCAAATGAGATGAAGACTCCAGCTATATCAGTAGCTACTAAGCTAGTATTAATAGCTAATAAAAGCTGTTGTATTTTACATGGATCAATCACATCAAATCACTGTATTGTCACTACACCATATACTGTATATGAGTGTAACAGTGAGTAAAACCAAAGTCCCTTTCAAGGCAAGTCAGTCTGCTGTCGCCATCTTTGGAACACTCCTGGGCAACCATTTTCTAATTATACAAGCAGCATAAAAGTATAGCTCCTATCTACTTGAATGGTGAAAGACCGAATTTCTACAATGGCTTTGGTAACTGAAAACGTTTACTTTTGCATGATATTGTATCCACGCCACTTGTTGTCAGAATAAGTCCTAGAAAACTGCCATATCGGCTAGCATCACATAAACATTAATTACTCAGTGCACATTTAAATAACACATCTCTTTCAACTAATACATGCTCCAGACTCTGTGACATTACATCTCACACGACTTCTCTGTCTCCCACTCTTTGTCTCTCCAGCTGTTGGAATCTATGTGAAGAGCAGTGAGCCTTTGAATGTGGTGGCTTACATGGTGAACAATAACAGAGGAGCCGGTGTGTCTATCATTCAGAGCGCTCAGCTGACACGCTTTGTTGTCAGCTGTGTCCTCTGTAATGGCTGGATGGGCGTGGCCGTAGATAGAGAGTGCCGAGTAGAGCTGCGCAGCAATGGCATTTACGGCAACGGTTGTCGTGGCATTTGCTTCAGAGGCGATGGGTTGATTGTGGAAAATGATGTGGTTGGAAATAAAGCTGTTGGAATACGAGTGATGGACAGTGCAGATGTTAAAGTGGGTTTGCTGTAGCCTGTCTTTAACACGATTGAATAAGTAATCGGATACAATGTACTGTATGGTCTTTAGTCATGAAAAGGGTACTGCTATCAGCCTCTGACTTTGATTTTATTGTTTTCTACAGGTGTTGAGGAATCGAGTTCAGGCGTTGCGAGGTTATGGGATTTCTGTGAAACAGCGGGTCTGAGGCATTGTTCAGGAAAACCTGGTTTACCAGGGCCACCCGACGAATACTAAAGCCCCCATATGGACAAATCCGCAGAACCTGGAGTGTGTCGTACTTGACAATACCCTGCTCACACCGAGGCTAGAGACAATCACAGGTTACAGGCATGAAACATTTGTAATGCAATACACATGAAGTATTAGGCCTGTTTCACACGTCCTGCATATGCAGCATGTAAGCAAGCAGCAGCGTAACTGCAACAGCAGGCGAGCGTTGAACTTCTACACTGACAGCTCTTCTGCTGCTTAATAGAGCTGCGTTCTTTAAAGAAAGTGATTTCATCATTTGCTCACCCTCATGCCATCCCAGATGTGTATGACTTACTTTCTTCTGCTGAACACAAATGAAGATTTTTAGAAGAATATCTCAGCTCTGTAGGTCCGTACAATGTGAATGGTGACCAGTGGTTTAATCTATGTCTTCTAAAGCAATCCAATCTCTTTTGGGTGAGAACAGACCAAAATCAAACTCCTTTTTCGCTTCTTGCCATTTCAGTCTTTAGGCTCAATCATGACTTTAAGCTTGATTACACTACCTAGTGCTTGACACATGGCGTTAGGAAGTGTAATCGAGCTAAAAATCATGATCGGCAGGAGACTAATGATGTCATGATTTATAGTGAAGAGGGAGTTATGTTTTGGTCTATTCCCACCCATAATTGATTGGATTGTTTAAAAAAAACCTGGATTACCTTTATGCTGCCTTTATGTGCTTTTTGGAGCTTCTAAGTTTTGGTCACCATTCACTCCATTAACTTCCATTGTATGGATCTAAAGAGCTGAGATTTTCTTCTAAAAAATATATATATTTTGTGTTCTGCAGAAGAAAGTAAGTCATACACATCTGGGATTCCTTTAGGCATTTCCTTTCATAATTGCCATACATTATAAAATGGTTAACTTAATCGTCATGAAATCTAATTTATAGAAAGAGTGAGATCACATTTAGATCCAAAATGTTAATAACTGACACTGAACATAAACCCCAAAGTGTGGGCAACAAACTGCTTAAATTACCTGGATTCAGTCAGACTTAATAAACAAACATTGAGCAAGTAGTTAACTCCATCATTTTATGTTGCTTCATAAAAGCACATAGTGCAAAAGATTGTTGATAAACAGCTAATTTTCACCAAATTCAGTGTTCAACACACAGCAAAAATAGGCTCAGTGCAGAAACTGGACTTGTAATGCTTACACATGCCGTGTAAATACTGCAACCTGATATTATGGCTGCTGAATTGAACATGCGCTGCTTACGTGACTTACTGCTGATGCAATATGCATGAAACATGCCTTACAGTTCATTAAATATTTGGCGTAATATATATTTTTTCTCTCCATACTTTCCCTGTCATAGATCACAAAGCCTTTGGGCCCTGGAAAATCCACCTCCTCGTCCCCACAATATTAACCCCTCTAGCGTCACCCCCTCAACCCACACTGCTCACCTTGCCATCACCATGACAAACAGAATTACTGCTTCTGTAGAAAGTGGTTGCCATAACAACGGTAGCATCTTCTGCTCTATTCTATGAGGTACGGAGTTAGATGGCCTCATAGCTCAGTGACATCAGATAGACATTTGTAAAATTGATCCCTCAATGTGAGTCCTTAAAGGGATAGTTCACCCAAAAATTATGTAATCACTAACCCTTATGTTGTTCCAAACCAGTATGACCTTTTTTCTTCTGTGGAACACAAAAGGAGATGAACAGGCAGAATGTTAGCCTAAGTCACCATTCACTTTCATTGCATCTTTTTTTCCATTAAATGAAAGTGAATGGTGACTGTGGCTATTTAATATTATAAAGCAACTTAGCTCCTTTAACCAAAGGTCACGCTGGAGGTATACAGGTCTTGAAGGGTGGGCAGGGGGGCACCAATAATCCTCTCAGCAGTCCTGAACCAGTGGCTGAACCAAACCAGACAGTTATTGATGTACACAGGACAGATTCAATGATGGCTGAGTTGAACTGTGTCAGCAGCTCCTTTGGCAGGTTGAACTTCCTTAGCTGGTGAAGGAAGTACAACCTCTGCTGAGCCTTCTTCATAATGGAGTCTATGTGTGTGTCCCACTTCAGGTCCTGAGAGATGGTAGAGCCCAGGAACCTGAATGACTCCACTACTGCCAAAAGTTCCACTGTTTTGAGCATGTTAAGCTCAAGGTTGTTGTAACCAGACAGCCAGCTGATCAACCCCCTGTCTGTATGCAGACTCGTCACCGTCACGGATGACTGTGGTGTCAACTTCAGGAGCTTGACAGTGGAGTCTTTTGCAGTGCAGTCATTCGTGTACAGGGTGAAGAGCAGTGGAGAGAGAATATGAGGATGTGAATTTCCCCCAGTCTCACTAGCTACTGCCTATCTGTCAGAAAGCTGGTGATCCATCGACAGATTGGGGTGGGCATGGAGAGCTGGATCCGTTTGGTTGAGAGAAGATCAGGCATGATGGTATTGAAGGCTGAACTGAAATCCACAAATAGGATCCTTGCATAAGTCCCAGGTCTGTCGAGGTGTTGCAGGATATAATGCAGACCCATATTGACAGCATCATCCACAGACCTGTTTGCTCGGTAAGCAAACTGAAGGGGGTCCAGCGGGGGTCCAGTGATGTCCTTCAGGTAGGCCAAAACCAGTCTCTCAAACTGCTTCATGAATGCAGACATGAGAGCGACAAGTCTGTAGTCATTAAGTCCTGTGATTTGGGGTTTTTGGGGACTGGAATGATGGTGGAGCGTTTGAAGCAGCAGGGAACTTCACACTGCTCCAGTGATCTATTGAAGATATGTGTGAAGATAACCATTATACTACTACTGCTAGTAATAATAATGTCTGTAGTAACTGTATTATATTTAAGTAATATCTCACATCTGTGATGCTCTATTATGCAGGACTTTATTTGACAAAAATAATACAATTTCATGTTGAAAATTAATAGTAATACTTTCATTTGATTAAAGGTTTAATTTATTTATTTAAACACAATGTTGATGATAAAACTGAAATAAACTGCTGATATTGAGTTAAAAAAAAAAACAACAACAAAAAAAAACAGGTATAGGACTTTGTATTGGCCAGTACTAAAAGTATCGGTACTCGTACTCGTTCTCAAAAATAAATAAATAAATAAATAAATAAATAATGGAGCATTCTGAGATGATATTCTTCTAACCACAATTGTAGGTGTGTGGATAGCAGTGATGTTAAGGAAATTATGAAATTAGTAGGTCCTCATGGTGGCGCGGTTACTCACCTCAAGAGCCATTCCTAGGCCATTGCAATGGCTCTGGGACCGGCTGACTAACGTCTTACTTTCAGCCAATCATTTGCGAACGTCACGTAACGTAGTTAATATTCATGATCGAATTCTTCTTCAGATTGCCAATTCCGGAAGTCAAATGTAGAAATGTTTGGCAGCGCTTATTGTTTAAAACTAGATAATTTGGCTTTGTGTGTGATGACCAGGCAGTGTAATGGAGTCGGAACGCACATCGGCACATGGCGTGCGTATAAACACCTTGTTTACCTCGATGTTGTTTCCTATATGTAAATGGCAGTCAGGAAAGCTGATGTTAACAAGCTACTCCTGTTCAAATCAGTGTCCTTGACATGACAGGCTTGTGTTTTGTTGTGTAAAGGTTTAACTCAGATCTTAAGTATCACAATGCATAAATGCATTTAAGGTACAAAAGTGTGTTGTGTTTGTGGTAGCTAATTTGTGTGTTTATGTTTGTTTGGTGGCAGAATGTACAATATAGTCAGAGTTAAGCCTTCATGTAACAAAAAAGCTAATATTTTGACCCTCTTTCTAATGAGGCTTCTATAATTGTCACTAAATGTTTCTGGTAATGGCGCTATTCTCTAGGTCGTTCAGTAGTCATTTTGAGGCCCTAATACACGTTATGTTTTAGTACTTTGAAATGCATAGTTTCAAAGTAAATCTAAAGCCTGAAAAGTAGCCCTCGGGTAATTACTAAAGAGTGTGCATGCTATGACTGTGACGAGGCACAATCTAAACTGTGTTTGTTCTGTTTGTGTGTGTGTGTGTGTGCGCGCGCGCGCACAGAACACAAATGTAGGTTTTTCACAAAGCACTGACGATGACCCTCTCATTGATGGGCCATTCCTATCCGAAGATGCACTGGAGTCATCGATCAAGAAAGAGTTTGAGAAATTACCCACTAATTGGGCAGTGGGGATACTCACATTTTTACATGTGAGTATAAGAAACAGACTCTGCCATTACATACACTGGTTTTAAATGTTGCCTGACACAAAGGTTACAACATCCTTTTGGAGTTAGGAATAGTTGACCCCAAAATGAAATTTTTTTTAAAATTCTTATTCCCACCCATGTTTGCAGTACTAGACCCAAATGCTGTTTTTTTTTTTTTTTTTTTCTTTTTTTTTTCTCCATTCATCCAAAAAAGAGCCATAAAAGTAGTCCTTGTGACTTATACACTAGTTTATGTGAGGCACAGACTGAAATTAAATTGTTATTCACTGAAAATCTTCCCCTCCGCTTAAGCTTTATGAATTTTGTATTAAAAAGAGCTGAGAAAATATTCTTCAAATTTTCTACTTTGGCGATCCACTGAAAAATAACAGCATGCGAGTTTGAAACAACATGAAGGTAAATAGTGACAGAATTATCAATTTTAGGGGAACTATTCCTTTAACAAGGTTTGCTAAGAAGTCAGCTTACTGTGACGTAGTCCTGTTCTAGGAGGTGGAAAGTCATATATACAAGCAGTTAATTTTGCACCAACTGTCCACCCCTTTATTTTGATGGATAAGCTTCATATTGAATATTTTGCCAACTCACCCAAGCCACATGCTGAATAAATGAGCTCTGTGTGATAATTGTGTTGAATTGTTATCCACAGAAATAATAGCATGCTACAAATACGTACAATTTCAACTAGATTGCACACACACACAACATGAGCATTATATTCACTGTGTGCTTTTTGTGTTTTTCTGTTTCTTGACTGCAGATGGTGTATGTGGTGTTGTGTATTGTAATCACAGTTTTTTGCTGGGTATCTGATGAGCACACTGCTCAGTGCAATGCTGCATTGCAGGGGATCGACTCCAAGACTGTGGTGTTGCTGGGAAAAGTCGCACTGTGGGTGCTGGTCTTTATATATGATAGATTTGTCCAGCATCACCATAGCGCTGTGAGACGGAGAGGTTACCTGGACTTCTACAGGATGACCAGAGGAATAAAAAACCTTCCCTTGCTCGTTCACTCTGCAGGTGAAAAGTTGTTTCACACCATAATAATGCCATAGTCCCTCGTTTTTCATTCTTACCACATATACAAACAATTTCAATAGCTGCAAAGATGTTGTTCTTCAACTTGAAAACTGGATCTTGATTAATAACTTAATGCAAGTTGAAGTACTCTCTTTAAAGGGATAGTTCACCCAAATATTCTCTCATTATTTACTCACCTTCATGCCATTCCAGATGTGTATGACTTTCTTCTGCTGAACACAAATTAAGATTTTTTAGAACATTTCAGCTCTGTAGGGGCATACAATACAAGTGAATAGGTGCCAACATTCTGACACTCCAAATACCATAAAGGCAGCTTAAAAGTAATCCATATGACTCCAGTGGTTAAATCCATATCTTCAGAGGTGATATAATGGGTATAGGTGAGAAACAGATCAATATTTAAGTCCATTTTTGCTAGAAATACTTCTTCCTGCCCAGTTGGGGATGTATGCATGAAGAATGCGAATCACCAAAAATGCAAGAAGAAGAATGTGAAGGTTAAAGTGGAGATTGACTGAGCACGGAAGAGAATTTATATAAAAAATGTTGATTGTTTTCTCACCCACGCCTATCATATCACTTTTGAAGACATTAATTTAACAACTGGAGTCATATGGATTAGTTTTTTGCTGACTTCTGTGATTTTTGGAGCTTAAAACTTTTGGCACCCATTCACTTGCATTGTATGGACCAAAAGAGCTGAGAAATTCTTCTAAAAAAAATCTTCATTTATGTTCTGCTGAAGAAAGAAACTCATACACATCTGGGATGGCATAAGGGTGAGTAAGTGATGAGAGAATTTTTCATTTGAGTGAAATATACCTTCAAATCACATGCAAATACCAGTGTAATATTTGACAAATGACCACTAGATGGCAGCACATACGCTATTAAAAAAATTGTGCTCAAATCATCATTGAAAAAATTGCAACCCTAGCTAATGGTCATTTGGTGAACTGATAGAGGTTTTTTCAATTACCAATATTGACATCTAGAGAGCAGGACAGTTGATGGGTAATATAATGTTGATATATGGATAATACAATGCAATGATGAATGAATGAGCTTTATTGCCAAGTTTGCTTACACACACAAGGAATTTGTCATGGTGACAGAAGTTTCCAGTGCAAATGCAACCATATATACATACATACAAACATACATTTAAACATGTATACTGTACATATAGTGACATAAAAATAAAAAAAATAAGATATAACAGATGAATAAAAGAGAAATATACAATAGATCAATAATGTTGTTAGAATATTTTATATACAGATATACAGTTATGTGCAGGTGATGTAATGTATTGAAGAAGATGTAGGATATGTTAAAGAATATAAATGAAATATGGATATAAGTAGGAACGGATGGATTGAATATTGGACATGGCAAAAGGAAAGTATTTGGGGCAGTTTTAACTGTTCATGAGGTGGATGGCCTGAGAGAAAAAACTGTTCCTGTGCCTGGCTGTTCTGGTGCTCAGTGCTCTGTAGCGCCGGCCAGAGGTCAACAGTTCGAAAAGGAATTGTGCTGGGTGATTGGGGTCGAGTGATTTTACCAGCCTATTTCGTCACTCTGAATGTGTACAGTTCAAGCAAGGTGGGTAGGGGAGCACCAATAACCCTTTCAGCAGTCCAAACTATAATTTGAAGTCTTCTGATGTCTGACTTGGTAGCTGAACCAAACCAGACAGTTGTAGAAGTTTAGAGGACAGACTCAGTGACTGCTAAATAGAACTGTATCAGCAGTGCCTGTGGCAGGTTGAACTTCCTCAGCTGGTGGAGGAAGTACAACCTCTGCTGGGCGTTTTTCAAAATTGAGTCTATGTGGGTCTCCCACTTCAGGTCCTGTGAGATGGTAGTGCCCAGGAACCTGAATGACTCCACTGCTGCCACAGTGCTGTTCAGAATGGTGAGCGGGGGTAATGTTGGGGTGTTCACTGTCCACTGTCATCTCCACTGTTTTAAGCGTGATCAGCTCTAGGTAGTTTTGACTGCACCAGGCAGCCAGCTGTTCAACTTCCCTTCTGTATGCAGACTCATAGTCATCCTGGATGAGTCTGATGACAGTAGTGTCATCTGCAAACTTCAGGAGCTTAACAGAGAGGTCATTGGCAGTGCAGTCATTTGTGTACAGGGAGAAGAGTAGTGGGGAGAGTACACATCCCTGGGGGGGCACCAGTGCTGATTGTACATCTGCTGCCTGTCGGTAGGAAAGCTGGTGATCCACTGACAGATAGAGGCAGGAACAGAGAGCTAGGTTAATTTAGTCCATAGGAGAGCGGGGTTGATGGTGTTAAAAGCCGAAATGAAGTCAACAAATAGTATCCTTGCATAAGTCCCTAATCTGTCTAGATGATGAAGTATGTAATGCAGTCCCATATTGACTGCATCTACAGACCTGTTTGCTCGATAGGCAAACTGCAGGGGATCCAGGAAGGGTTCAGTGATGTCCTTCAGGTGGGCCAACACCAGTCTCTCAAATGACTTCTTGACCACATGTCAGCGTGAAGGGTCTGTAGTCATTAAGTCCTTTGATCTTGTGTTTCTTTGTGACAAGGATGATTGTGGAGCATTTGAAGCAGCAGGGAACTTCATACTGCTCCAGTGATCTGTTGAAGGTCTGTGTGAAGAAGGGGGCCAGCTGGTAAGCACAGGATTTTAGACAAGTGGGTGAAACACCATCGGGCCCCTGTGATTTTCTTGTCTTTTGTTTATGGTAGACCCGGCGCACATCCTCTTCATTGATCTTAATTGCAGGTAAATTAGCAGGAGAGTGAAGAGGGGGGTTGCAGGAGGTGTAAATGTTTGTGTGCTGTGAAGGTCAGAGCAGGTGTGGGGTGTGAGACTGGGCTTTTCAAATCTACAGTTAAACACATTTAGGTCATCAGCCAATTGTTGATTCCCTACAGTGTTGGGGAATGGTGTCTTGTAGTTGGTAGTCTTTCAGGCCTCTCCACACTGATGCAGGGTCGTTAGCTGAACATTATGGCAAACGAGAAGCAATTACAGACCCAAAAAAGGCTAAAATGAAGTAAACGCTTATTTTACACAATATTTACTCAAATGTACTAAAAAGAAACTGTCTATCATCTATTGACAAGGCTGTCTGGAGATTGGAACTGACACAAATGGGATTTAAAACTTAACATTGTTAACAGGCCAAGCACACCGTTATTGGCCAATGTCAATAATATCAAAATGGCCAAATGTAGTCCGATTAATATCGGTCTACATGGATATCTCATAAGCTGAATCTGTCTCTCTCACACACAGGTAATGCAGCGATCCTGACTGTGATTGCTCCATCCTCTCTGCTGGATGCAAAGGTAAAGAATCTTTCTGTATATCTCCTGCTGGCCATCATCTGTCTGGAGCTACTGCTGTCTGTTATATGCCTGCTGAGATACTCAGGTACGCACACACATAGATCGTATGCTTCATTCTGAATCATACCTCTAAAAGAAGCAAAATACATAAACACTCAACATCTTATCTTTTTTTCTGCTCTCTCATACGCACACAAAATACACTTCAATATTGTGAAGTATGATTAAGGGTTAATGTAAAATCAGCCGGTCATTATCACAAAATAAACCCGGACAGGCTTATCACAGGTGCAAAGCGGAGGCATCTTGTACCACCCTAAAGGAGTTTATTTTGCAATAATGATCGGTTGACTGTACATTATCCCATTTATTACATGGCAACTTGCCAAATAAACAAATAAATGGACATGAAATATTGATTTGGGTTTAAATGATTTGATTAAGGAAGAACAAAGAGACCAAGGAGTGCTCTAAGAGACATGGCACTGTATAAGCAAATGGTTGTCAAGGATAATGGTCAGATATACAGTTTAGCGATTATTATAAAAAAATATTTTATTCCAGAGAGCCACGTAATAGTTCAGAAAACTAAACTAATAAAAATAGAAGGGTATTTTTGCTTTTATTTTACAAAGGAGTGTACATGCGCACACACACACCTCCCCCAGCAGCTAACTCGCATGCATTACAATGCCCAAGCTCCTATCTTCTCCCCCTTCAGAAACACATCAGGCAGCTGCTGTCCCTTCTCACTGTCTCTCTGTGCTTTATTTTATGCCTTTTTGTGCTCTCTATGATAAAATAAGCAATTCTCTGCACTCCTGAGGCCATTGATGGAGAACAGAGAGAATATTTGAGAGAATGTCAAAGAGAGAGGAAGAATGTGGGGAAGAGGCTTGTTATGGACCCAGGGCTCATCTTTGTCAAAGGCAACCTGAGGCCACTCCACCCTAATACACCATGGCATTGTCTTTACTGTTGACACACACACACACACTTACACACATTCTCGTATCAGTGCCTGAATTCCACAGATGATTAGTGAAGTGAAGCTTGACCATTTTTATCTATAGAGACACACCCTCACTCGGTCACTTCATTCTCAATGAGCCCTATCAGCTGATATCACCAAGTCTCATATATCACTCTCTATGAAGTATTCATGGGGCAAGGGTAACATTTTAGATGCCTTTTTTGGGTTTGTTTTTGGGCATTTCTTAAAGTCTACAGTATATAGCCTAGATATTATCCATGCATGAAGATAAATATTTAGGAAATGCATCGATAACTCTTTCCTGTTTCATGTGTGTCAGGTTGATGCCCAAAACAAATAAAGCTAGATTTCCTCGACAAACCCTTTTGATTTTACCGCACACCTCCAAATCCTCATTTATATTGCTAACGAGTTATCTCTATCCATTTACCTGCCATTTATCTCCCCCTATCCATATATCCATCTTTCTGGCCCTCTTCCTTAAGGAAGGTGCAGTTAGGTCAGAGTCTTTGAAGTCTCCTCTGTGATGTTGTATCTCTGCTTCTTTCTCTTCATTTGAACATGAATGCAGCATTCTGTATGGGCCGTATGCCCCCTCTGCACTTCAAAGGAAGTTTAGGGCCCTTCAAAGGGGGCGAGGGAGGGGATTGGGACCTGTATTGTTTTACCATGATGCACGGAGAAGATGTACATGGCCCCTGTCCTGTCTAAATGTGCTGCCCCAGAGTGGAGATGAAGAGAATGGAATTAGGTGTAGAGTTGGAATGTGGAGTTGCATGGATGCTATAACCGGTATATAAGAGTGGAGTGGAGAAATTTGTCTGTAAACAGGGAACGTAATGAATTTAAGGTCATTTTTAAGTTAGAAATTGACCATTATGCATAAACAATTTTTAGTGATTGTTTTATTTCTGCTTTTAGACACAGTAATGACTAAATTGTTCATCACTAACCTCTGGAGGTAAATAGCCAGCTTCATGAGATTAAAGGAATGTTCCAGGTTCAATACAGGTTAAGCTCAATCGACAGCATTTGTGGCATATTGTTGATTACAACAAAAATTAATTTAGACTCATTCCTCCTTTTCTTTAAAAAAAGCCACATACAGTGAGCCATTTACAATAAAGGTGAATGTGGCCAATTTGTTGAGGGTTTAAATGCAGAAATGTGAAGTTTAAAATTTTATAAAAGCACAGTAATTCTTCTGTTAAAGTATTATTTGAACTGTAATGTTTAAATCATAATTTTTACAGTGGTTTTAGGGTCTGTTGACATTACATTGTCATGGTAACGAAGTTGTAAAATTGGATATAACTTTACACAAATGGATAGTGAGAGATTTTATCACACTAAAATCATGTTTGCACACATATTGTTTGTCTTGTGTCTTTACTTTTAAAAAAGTGAGTATTTTAACATTCAGAAATTGGCCCCCATTCACTTCCATTGTAAGTGCCTCACTGTTACCCAGATTTTTTCTTTTTCTTTTTTTTTTTTTTTTTTAAAGAAAAGGAGAGGCAAGTCAAAATACATTTTTGTGGTAATTAACATTATGCCACAAATACTGTCGATTGAGCTTAACTTGTATTGAACCCGGAATATTCCTTTAATATTGTACAAAGTCAACAAAGAATTAATTTAAACTGCATTATTGGCAGTATGAACTTGTACAAGGCTCTTCACTTAAGAAATATCAGGTAAATTTTGTTCCAAAAGTCTTTAGTAATCTAAGACTTTGCACAGTTTGTCTTTCACTATGCGAGTTCATCTTTGTTTTGACTTTATTGGTAAGCCTGATAACCGGGAAAAGTGTAAATATAGGTATATTGATCAAACTGATAAATTTACATTAGCTATTTTTAATTGAGAATGACATGGCATTCAATGTCAAGAGTTCTTACGAGAAATATTATATAGCACAAAAGCGATACAATCTTTTTATGGTTTTAACTTCTGTGTTGCAGCGTGTTAGGCTGCAGATGTCATGAATTATTGAATATTGACACAATGTGGTAGGTTAGTTAGTTGTGTGTGTGCATGCATGTGAATGTAATTTAGGTTTGGGTTATTGTAATGGTGTTTATTTTTATGGTGTCTTTTGTGGAGGGAAGCACTACTGTTTAACAGATATATGAGGAATGTGACACGTATATTAGAAAGCCTGTCACTCTCTTTAAAAACATTCTTTAAAAACTATTCTTTGTGTGGTGACAGAACTGTCAAATAACCCTTAATAACCCTCAAACATTACATGCCTCAACACATACACTCTATTTTATCTCAAATAACTGCTTAAGCTTCATTCTCTCAGTTCAATTGGTTGTATAGATGACACTTCTATGGCACTTCAGAGTGAGAGAAAAGGTGTACATTATCTCTAAAGAGGGAATCCCTGACCTCCTTCCTACTCAACTCAATGGCCTGTTGGCCCCCATTTCCTGCAGGCGATTGAAGAAAGAGCGGTTTTATCTGATTGGTGTGTTTGTGATGGGTTGGGCAGGTGTGGGTCAGGGACAACGCTGGGAATTTAGTATTTTTGTTAATGTTTTAGGTGATTAAGGTGTAATTAGAATGTATTCAGACACCCTGAGAGATCTTGATATTTTTCTTCTACTTTGATTTCTAGAGCATTTTTAGATGTTAAAAAGAAACCCTCATGCTTTTAGCACTCTTGATAGCACAACCTATAATGTTTCTTATGTTTAAAGACCTATAGTTGAATTAATATTGCTTTCTTTTTGAATGTTTCAGCGTATGTAGCTGGACAATAGTATTGTTAGCAGGCTGTAACCAACATAGACATTTAGATTAGTGGTCGATCAATAAGGATATTTAAAAGACTGACTCTTAAACTTGAATATTTGCTTAAATCGATGCATTTTGAAGTTTTATTTAGAACTTAAATTCTTGGCTGCATGCTGTGATTATTGTTACAAACACAATTTGTGCAGGTTGCTTTGGTGAGAAAGCCTGTGACAGGAAGCCTTTATCATGGTCTTAAATGCACACTACCGCCAGTGCCTCTCGAAAGGCTAGGGCATACTTGTTTGTCTGTGTGCCGTTCCGTCTCGTGAGTGGTCGAGCGCTTTTCCTTTCGAGTATGTACTTTTTTTCAGCAAGGCCATACAAACGCAGTCGACAGTTGCACACTATGACAGCTTTGTGATACTTTATAGTCTGTGCGTACTGATGATGAAGACATGCGGCATGCAGAAAACCAAAGTATTCTTTGGACATAAAACTTACAGATTTACCGTAGTGTCCTGCTAATAAATGCATTCCTCTGTTTAAAATTAAAATAATAATTCATGTTCAAGTTAAACTCATTTGAACCATTTGTGGCATAATGTTAATTACCACAAAAAATTATTTTGACTCTGTGGCGAGCAGGGCGGGGCCGAGTGGCGTCTGGGCAGAGCGAGGCTGGGAAGATAAGTGGTGAATGAGGTCCACCTGTGTGCCACAACAGTCTCATGTTTCAGTGAGGGGCGGTGGGAGTATTTAAGGAGAGGAGACAGCAGCAGACAGAGAGAGAGAGAGAGACACATGAAGCTGTGTGTGTGTGTTCGGCATGTTTGCGGAGAAGCAGCACATGAAGTTGTTTTATGTTTGGCTTAAGAAATAAATGTCTACGTGTTTGTCAAGCCGGTCCCAGCTTCCTCCTCGCCCTTCGTGTGAATCCGTTACATTGGTGCTGAAACCCGGGAAAGAGGAAGGATGCACTGTCATGGAGTCCTCCCCGCTGCCTTCTGCCAGGAGGAGGAGGAGCCGCTGCCGTTCCGGCAGGAAGCGGAGGAGCTGCTGCCGTCCGCCATGGGTCAGTGCAGCTTAGGACCAGTCGACGTGTCTGGAACCGGCGAGCCCATCTCTCTCTCTCTCTCTCTCTCTCTCTCTCTCTCTCTCTCTCTCTCTCTCTCTCTCTCTCTCTCTCTCTCTCTCTCTCTCTCTCTCTCTCTCTCTCTCTCTCTCTCTCTCTCTCTCTCTCTCTCTCTCTCTCTCTCTCTCTCTCTCTCTCTCTCTCTCTCTCTAATTCCCCAGCCTGAGTTTGGCGATGGGGGTATGTGGCGAGCATGGTGGGGCCGAGCGGCATCTGGGCAGAGCCAGGCCGGGAAGATAAGTGGTGAATGAGTTCCGCCTGTGTGCCACACCGGTCTTGCATTTGAAAACAGTCATGATTTTTGCAGTTTCATCTGGTGATGCTAGTGGTGTGAAAATTACACACTTCACCTGTACGTATTTAAAACTTAAACATGCGCTGAAAATGCTTTGGCAAAGTATTCACGTCTGCTTAGATTATTCTTCTGGCTATTGAAGTTTAACTTGCCCGCTACATTTTCTGTCTGCCCTCCTTTTAAATTCATTAAGTTTACATGCACAGTTATAGTCAAACCCTAACGGGTTTTTGTGTAGTTGAGCTATAGTTTTCATTTGTCTGTCCAAGTATACATGACGCAATGCGTAATCGAAAGTTTGAAGGAAGGACCTCAAAATCAGTCTGAACTGATCTGAGTTGGACTTAAGTGTTCACATGACATTTTAAAAAGAGGAATTATTTTTTAAATTGAACTTTTAAAGTGCATTTAAACATACTGATTGTGAACTGGAATCTCTCGTTCAGATTGTAATTTTAGCTACTGATTGAGTCTGCTTGAACTTGCTGATCAGTTGCACTGGAAAGAGTGAAAGCTAGCTGGTTGAAAGACACTTTAAGGGTGTAAGAGTAGTGACATGTGAAGCCACACCGTTGCCCTGCGTTTCACGCATCTCCTTGCACGAATATCTGGAATGAACACAACTCTTGGTAACACACACATTGAACTGTGTGTCTTCACACATCTAGCTCACGTTAAAGGATGTCTTGCACCATCAGACACACTCCACAGCTATCAACATTTCTGTCTGGCTCATTTCTGCTTATTTAATATGATAAATACTCTCACCGAGCACTTTATTAGGAACACTGTGGTCCTATAAAGTGCCTAATGTGGTCTTCTGCAGGTGTAGCCCATCAGCCTCAAGGTTCGACATGTTGTGCATTCTGAGATGCTATTCTGCTCACTACAATTATACTGAGGGGTCATCTGAGTTACCGTAGCCTTTCTGTCAGCTTGAACCAGTCTGGCCATTCTCCGTTGACCTCTCATCAACAAGGTGTTTCCGTCCGCAGAACTGCCGCTCACTGGATGTTTTTTTTTGTTTTTGGCACCATTCTGAGTAAACTAGAGACTGTTGTGCGTGAAAATCACAGGAGATCAGCGGTTACAGAAATACTCAAACCAGCCCATCTGGCACCAACAATCATGCCACTGAGATCACATTTGTTCCCCATTATCAGCGTAACAATTTGAGTGAAATACATACATGAATTTGAATGTACTTATGTATTAGAAGTACAAGTATGTCCCCCTTGCATTCACCTGAGCTGGCACGGACTCCACAAATTTGTGCAAATCCTGATAATCCATGTTATCCCTGCATAATTTATAAAAACATTCCAACGAGCATCTTGTGTGCTTCAATGGAAGCAAGGAAACCTGACATTTGATAGTGACCTAGAAATAGTACCAAATATGTCTTCATTTTACATAACTTTTCTTTGTTTTAAATTTTAGTTTATTTCCATGTTTAAATAGAAAAATCATTGGACCCCACTGTTCAGTCTTATTACAAGGTTGGAAAAGGCAATGATTGAAAAAAAACTCTTTGTATTCCCTGCGTTACAGTGCATGTGGTGAAGTTCAATAGCAAGAAGCCACATCCTGATATAAATGAAGAAGAGCGATCTCACGGCTGCTCCACTGATGTGCACGCTGAGACAGGCTTCAGGTAACACACCCACACAGGGACTTCTTAAAACGTACCAAAACAAGCACCAGAGAGAACTACATTTCTCTCACACTTGACTTTTCATAAACACTAACTACTGTTAAAAGAAGAACGCTGCAATCCAAGGAGAAAGTCAATGTATTTATGTTAAGCGCATTCCTAGAAGTTGTCTGTATATGTCTGTTGTTAAGGTAATGCACTTTTTGCTTAGATTCTTGGCTCCTCCCTTTTTATGTAGCCACTGTCTCAGGACATTAAACAATGTTAAGCATTTTCCTTCTAAAGTAATACAATAGGACTAACAACATAGAAGATTAAATTTTGTCCTTCCTGTTTTGATTATGGGATTACTCTTTTGGCTATAGACATTGTTGACCACAAAGCTTTGAGAGGAAAATCTGCATTCCAAGGTTGTTGCTTTGGTACGGTATGCAATGTTAAGCTGTTCTTATAGTGGATTTCAATAGGGAAGAAAGAGCTTATCGTAAAAATAAGGTTTTATTTACTATCCGTGAATGTGAACAAATTTAGATGCATACTCACCTGTTGTGAATCCAGCGGAAATTTTGTGTTAGACCTTCACTGTGCACATACTTAAGTTGTGCACACAACTTTTATGCATTTATTAGTGAATGAGACCCATTGTTATTTCTCCTTGTATTATGGTGAAATGTAGTCCTCCCTGCCTATTGTAGTAGTACATTAAGGCACAATTTAGAAAGTACCCCCAACACACGTGACGTAATTGTCAATTTGTATATGTAAATGATCACAATTGAAACTTTTTTTTAATACAATGCAGCAGTCTTTTGCTGACTGGTGTTTTCATAGGCACACAGACACATTCACATTTCAAGACCATGTGCTGTGGACAGTTGAAACGGGTGCAAATGTGTTGTGTGGTTTATTTCACAGGGATGGCTCCAGTCTGGAGGAACTGGTAGAAAAGCAGGCAGACCTGATTGATTATCTCAAACAGCACAACAGTCATCTAAGCAAGAGAATCCTCAGCCTGACCGGCCAGCAGATCAGAGACTGACACCCACACACAGCAAGAGAGAGAGTGACTCAGAGTCAGAACTGTTAGTGGAAATGATGGGCTCTGAAGTGATGCGTGCATGCGAGTATGTGTGCGCGTCTATCTTGACTGGAATCGGCAGCCGCGGCTGACTGATCAGAAGGCTTTTGGTGGGAAACGATCCTTGGTAACCTCTCTAATGATGCTCTCATGTTTCCATGACAACAAGTCTGACTAGACAATGGGCGGAATTAGGAAGTCAAAAACTTCTCCTGCAGAAATGTTCACCAAACATGCTCATTATGAGTTTTGGGGTATTAAGATCTTATCAAATCAAAATCTTTAGCATCTTACTGATCTGTCTGTATGTGTTTGTAATATTGTGTATGTCATATGGTTTCTTTAAAAAGTAATTTATACCTCAGCTTTGTGGTTCAGTGCTGCTTTTGTGTGTAAAGATTGTGTTGAAAGGATATTTCAGGTGACATATTTGGATTAAGTCATTCTC
This sequence comes from Myxocyprinus asiaticus, assembly GCF_019703515.2. Lineage (NCBI taxonomy): Eukaryota > Metazoa > Chordata > Actinopteri > Cypriniformes > Catostomidae > Myxocyprinus > Myxocyprinus asiaticus. Next base: position 5,435,603 of record NC_059351.1, on the reverse strand, counting down.
AAAATTATTTGGGACATACTGACCTTTTTAGTCCTGATGCTTCAAGTAAAAATCTTTTGTACTACTATATTTTTATGTACAATAATGTGAATAAAATGATTTGTCTTTTTGAAATACGATTTCAATAAATTTTGAAAGTAGGTGTGCTCTTGACAGATATTGAGTTATATCATTTTGATTGTTAAACATGAACCAAATAATCAATAATAATAACATGTTTGAATATCCAAATCCAAATTTCTGTCTGGTGCTCATTACAGGGTTTTCATGGTCATGGAAAACCGGAATATCAAGAAATTTGAAAATTGCGGTTTACAGGCCTGGAAAGTTGGGAATATTAATATATTCTTAAAAGTCGAATAAAATCTGTAGTTTATATAAATTTTAATATACACCAATCAGCCACAACATCACAACCACCTGCTTACTATTGTGTAGGTCCCCCTCCTGCTGCCAAAACAGCGCCGAATTGCATTCAGAGATGCTATTCTTCTCACCACAATTGTACAGAGCGGTTATTTCTGTAACTGCTGATCTCCTGGGATTTTCACACACAACAGTCTCTAGAATTTACTCAGAATGGTGCCAAAAACAAAAAACATTCAGTGAGCAGCAGTTCTGTGGATGGAAACGCCTTGTTGATGAGAGAGGTCAACAGAGAATGACCAGACTGGTTCGAACTGACAAAGTCTATGGTAACTCAGATAACCACTCTGTACAATTGTGGTGAGAAGAATATAATCTCAGAATGCTATTCTGAGATGCATGTTGGCGCTGTTTTGGCGGCACGAGGGGGACCTGCACAATATCAGGCAGGTGGTTTTAATGTTGTGGTTGATTGGTGTGTGTATGTGTGTGTGTGTGTATATATATATATATACACAGAGAGAGAGAATATATCATATAGAAATTTTTTGATAGTTATTGCGATTTTGGCAAATGTTTTCCTTTTACATTTTACATTCAAAAATGTCAGTGTTCAAACACCCATTTCAGGAGGGAAAGAAAATGTCTGTACCGAAAAAATAGATGACAACATCAATTATTATGCCTTTTTGTTTTTCCCATTCACCTACCTGAAGACTGTTCTGTTCTCTCACTACCTTTTCTGCACACTGCATTCTGATTAGCGAGATCTTGTTAATGTGCAAAAGATATGCACCCATCAGAATGGTGAATTAAACATAACCAAATTCTGAGTAAAACAAATACAAATTGCTGCTTGCCATATCCTGATTTTGTTACAGCTGAGATGAAATGTGTAGCCCCAGTGGGAACTCTGGCAGTAACTTCAGTGAGTACAATTGAGGGTGCAAGAAATTCAAGATAACAATGTTTAACAAATAATACTTGTTACGGTAACACTTTACAATAAGGTTCCATTCGTTAACATTTGTTAATGCATTTGGTATCATGAACAAACAATTAACAATATATATTTTTACAGCATTTATTAATCTTTGTTAAAGTTAATTAGAATACAATTGTTCATTGTTAGTCCATGTTAGTTCATACTGCATTAACTAATGTTAACAAATGGAACCTTATTGTAAAGTGTTACCCTTGTTACTGAATATGCAAAACAAGCATAGTGCTTGACAGTCAGGGAAACATCTGTTTGAAATTGACCATCTGGGATTTTGTCAGAGCATTGACCTTTCTGATCAGGAGCACTTTTTCGGAAGCTGTCAATCAAAACCTGAATGATCCCTAATTGCCAAAACATGTCTTGTGGTCACAGCACAACACTTTTCACTGTTATTTGTTCAATAACAGCTTGTAATTTTTAAATATATCTCCTTACCACAAGAGCAGTATGGACTGTATAAGACACACTGAGCCCGGGTGAAAAGACAATACACTTTTTATTTAAGCTGGATAATAATAAAACATTTGAAGTGCATAACTTACATATAAACACATTTCATTCAGTCTTTACTATTTACAGTGACTCTGGTAAACCGATTGAGTGATGAATATTCAGCATCTTTGGTTGGAGTGGATGTCCCTATGGCTTTTTCACTAACACACATTCATAAAATCACAACATACACTCGCTCTACAAAAAGGACTGGCATAGCTTAGTTGATTACAGTATATAGGCGGATACAACAGTCTTTGGTGAGTATTCTGAGTTGAAGCTCTTTTTCTCATTGCCATCCAACGTTTGTACAATGCTGGCCTTTGGTAATCCTAATGTTTGGCTCTTGATGTCCATCACATATGGATTGTTCAACATGGCTGTATAGAGGTTTCCCTCCAGTCAACTGTAAAACCTATATGAGAGGAAAACATAAAGAGTTTCAATTCACAATCCTTCAAGCCTATAGATAGAATGTATATTGATTGTTGTTCATGTGATCTTTGTTTGGCTTTCATTGTATTTTGAACATTGTTCCTATATATATATAAATGTGTGTGTGTGTGTGTGTGTGTGTGTTTTGTTAACTTCAGACTAGCTCTGGCTCATTGTGATGGGGTCATAGAGTAAAGGTTAAAGGTGACAACCTCTCCGGAGTGTCTGAAAACAGTAGGCGGCTCCGGTAGGCTGCCACATTGAATGTGTTTCCCCACAGATACAGTGTCACGTCACATACACATTTAAACATTAACACCCACCAAAAGACACTCCTAATCCCAACACCCATTATGTAGAGTGCATGTCTAGAGTAAAATATATAGGCCTTCACATATCTTACAATAATTTCTAAGAATAATTCAACTAAAAGCTTCCTGAAAGGAATAGTCACCCAAAAATGGCAATTCTCTCATCATTTAATCACCCTCATGCCATCCCAGACGTGTGACTGACTTTCTTCTGCTGAGCACAATTAAAGCTCCAAAAGCACATAAAGGCAGCATAACATTAATCCATACGACTCCAGTAGTTAAATCCATGTCTTCAGAAGTGATATGATAAGTGTTGTGAGAAACAGATCAATATTTAAGTGCTTTTATACTGTACTATCAATCTCCACTTTTACTTTCACATTCTTCTTCTTTAGTTTTTTTGCGATTTGCATTCTTCATGCATATTCCCACCTTCTGGGGAGGGAGGAGAATTTATAGTAAAAAGGACATAAATATTCATCTGTTTCTCACCCACACCTATCATATCGCTTCTAAAGATATATATTTAACCACTGGAGTCCAATGGATTCCTTTTATGCTGCATTTATGTGCTTTTTGGAGCTTCAAAGTTCTGGCCACCATTCTTTTTGCATTGTGAGGACCTACAGAGCTGAAATATTCTTCTTAAAATCTTTGTTTGTGTTCTGCAGAAGAAAGAAAGTCATACAGATCTGGTATGGTATGAGGGTGAGTAAATGAGAGAATTTTCATTTTTGGGTGAACTATCCTTATAATGATAGACTACTGTTGTAAATTATAGTTACTTCAGATGAACACTATCCCCCACACAAAAACAGTATGTGCTTTATTTATAAACTGATTTCCACTTGGCATCCCTTAATGCCCCCAAAGGTTATGTCAGATTTAGCTCACTTTTTTGGAATTTTTCCCCAAACCATAGCAAAGTACATTTACACAAACTACATTCACCTCAGTAGCACTTTATACATTTTGTTTTAGCTTGTGTGGTTTTTATTTATGCATTATTTGATTTGGTGCCTGTTATTACTCATTCCATTAATTAAGTGCTTTTCTCTTCAGTAACTTTGTCTAAAAGGCTGCCAGGTGTGTTTTTGAGAGCTGAGTCGCACCCAAGCTTTACTGTGTGTGTGGCAGATAGTTAAAATGGGTCGTATTTTGGGGGGTAGGGCTTTTCTCATCTGTCTGTGTGTATGTATCTCTGCTTGGGCCGTGTAACTGAGTTCTCCACTCTTTTGTGTGTGTGAAGGGTGTGGAGTGTTTGTGTTTACTCCCGGTCCAAGAGAAAGTCTCACTGCTATAAAGATCCAATAATTTCCCAGGTCATTTAGTGCAGGGTATTTACTTAAAGTCTTTCCCTCTCTTTCTCTGTTTGTTTCCACTGTGGCTTTAGGCTGGTCGAGATCTGACAGGCGGTTTGTTAATTAATCTGGCTTTCCCTTCTCTGAACACAAATGCACACAGGACACATGATCACAATGGAGCGGTAAATGCCATTCATAAATGGAGAGCACACACTTGTTAGGCAAGGCTTGGTGTGTGTTGTCAAGGAGTCACAAAAGTTATTCAAGGTATTCTGTGATTATTTGTTGACAAATACCTGCGTGAAATGTCTGAATTCCAAATGATGCTCCTCTTGAACAATGTATAACACTTTGATGGCCCTTATTCAATATTTGTTCATTCCACTGTGTAATAAAAGGAAATATGCTGTCTGTGAGCTAAAGTTAGTGTGTGTGGCTCACCTCAAGGGAACGGTACCCTGGAGTGAAGAGGTAGACAACGCTTTTTTGGGCAGTTATGTCTGCGATATTTCCGCCGTAGGTTCAGAAAATCTGTTAGGGAAGGCAAATAGATGGTTATTAGTACTAATTCAAATAGAAGACAGGGTAAATCCTAACCTAAATTTAAAAGACGTCTTCCATCTCTATGGAAACACAGTTAGATAATTGGGGTCAGGAGTTGTGTATGTCAACTTTGGTTTTCCCCCCAAAGTTAAGGGGGATGCGCCCCCTTTTCCCCCTCCTTCCCCAGGATCTACCCCCCTGGTTAGGGTGTTACCTGAAATAAAATCAAAATGAATGGTCACCCTAGTAGGTAACAAACAATCTGGAGGGCAATATAACAATCAGAGGTTCTTCTGATAACGGTCATGTCACTTCCCTCCATAAGCAGCTATTAGATCCTCTCCCAGAGGCGGAGGGACAATGGCACGGTGCGCACGGGAGGAGACGCGCCAAAGAAACGTGCGCTTTTATATGTGCCTTTGACTGCAGTTATGCGAACTCCATGTACCTCCCTTTCTTACTCTCTTTCACCGCAGTAACCCTATGCTAATGCATTACGCCCATTGTGCTCAACATCATGACTAACAATGAACGCCGGTGCTTGATCGCCCACGGGCACCGGATTAATTGTGCATAGCCGCCATAGCAGCGGGAGATGAGAGTTTATACACGTAGAGTGACCCACGTAAATTACACTTACAGTACGAATGGACAAACGTTTAGATAATCTCAAATATTGTGCGTAATTGCAGTCCATTTCCCATGTATACTTTGCAATTACATAAACTTCACTAATTAAATGATAAAATCTAAATAAATGCAGGGGCGTAGATTCCAGGGGGGATGGGGGGAGGTACCCAATAATCAAAACAAGTACAACCCCCCCCCCCCCCCCCCCCAAATGCTTCATGCTACAACCCAAATCAAGCCAAATCTACACGCTTGAATAAATGTACATAAAAGTGACCTATATCGCCTATATTCACACGTCTTTAGGGTAAAATGGGGTCTTTGCGAAACCCGAGCTCATCTCTGGAGTATGTTGCCGGGAAGTAGACGCATCAAGCACCACTTAAAATCCACTCAAAGCGTTGACCCTAAATCAGCCATGACTGAGCACAGACGCGGCCACTAATATGCCAACCAGATCTTATTTTGCGAATGAGTCATTTAGCTGACGTTTATTCAAAAAGACTCGCAGCACAACACAGTGGCAGTTCTCCAGAAGCAGACTGGGATGATCAATAAAAAGTTAACAGATAAAGCCTTTCTGCGGTAAAAATCTACAACTTGCCCAGATCTTTAACCACTAAGCCACACCACTTCTATTCCTGTGCACCAGAAATACTTTGTGTGCAGTTCACTCACTCATTCAGTGCATGTGTTTATGCCATTGGTTTTAACGCACCAGTATTGTAGGCTATTATTAAATCACATTGATTCTTAAATTTAGGCCAACTGAATAAATTAAACTGGATCTCTTTGCACGTTTAAATGTGAGATCAATGTTCCACACTGTAATCCTTTAATTTTAAACTCGAGCCCATGCTGTGTTCTTTTGCCAAACTGTTTCATCCACAGAGACTTAAGATGCCTATTTATTTATTTTATTTTTTTTTACTAGTATGGTTCTTGTATTATCCCTTCTGAGGTTTGAACTTACACTCAAAAAAAAAAAAAAAAAAAAACTCCATCTAATTTAATTGAGTAATCTTAAAATAAAGTAATAAAAAAAATAGTGTTTTATTAATGTAATTTTGTTAAACATTACACAGTTCAATTTAATTGAATTTTGTTATGAAACTGAAAAGTGTAAATCTTAAAAATAGTCTTATATATACGTATACTGACCTTTTGCATAATGTGATTTTTCTTGTGAATATTAAAATATTTAAAATATCTTAATTCATATGTCCAACTATAGCCTACTCTGTGGGGCTGTCGGAAAACTGAATCGTTGAGAAAGGGAAAAAAGACAACCAGATATTCTCTTCCTGTGGTCTGTTCAGAATCACAACTTGCGATGCCCGATTCGTGACTGAATCACTATTTTCAGTCAGTTCTTGTCAGTGAATTGGTCAAACACGTGGGCAAAATGGTCTGAATCAGTTCTCGATTCAGTCTGAATAATTTGGAGTCGTTTGGAACAGTTTCTCCCACAGTCGAACAGTAACGGGAAACTTTACAATGCCGAGAACAAACAGAGTGCTGGATGAACTTGATATTTACATATAATCGACCAAAACAGAATCTTCAAATGTATTGTATCATTTGCCACCTTTCTGCAGCTTTTGAAAGACTCAAGGTAAAGACATTTTCAAACCGAAAGAGTATCAAAACACTAACAGTAGGCTACATGAAAGCTCTTACAGGACCATTGTATTACAGGCTAGAAATGCCAAACTATCTGTGAACAGAATTTTTTAAACTCTACATTCATTTAATATCTGCTTGACTTGTAACTGATTCACAGATGGCAGTTGATGTAAATGGTTTCACCTTGTTTCTCCGCGCTGATGATGAGCAGTACTGTCAGCAGCAACAGATACAGATACAGCGGATGGAAGAATCTCATGGTGATGCTGAGGTTTGGTCTGCTGTGCAGACCCGAGTGTCCTCAGATGTCTCCGGTGAGTATGCAAATAATGGACTATAGAAATCCTCCTAAATGGCTGTCGGTATCACTAATTTCTTTCTCACTGATGTTGAATAGTGGATGCAACTACAGTGTTCGGTCCGGATCTCTCCAACTTTTCCAAAGTTCCAGCTCGCTCTATTCACTCTCTCTTCTCATAGGAATGGATAGATGGATAGATGACCTGATGAGTCTGAATGTCCATTCAAGACAATGTAGCTTCACCCCCTCTTTATACAGACAAGAGAAAGGGGGAGGAGAGAGAGAGAGAGAGAAAGGGTGGAAGAGAGCACCACAGAAGGAGGGGTATGAAAGACCTAAAACTGGGTGGGGACATCACATACACACTTTGCATTGCACATATTGACCCCACATGTAACTATTAGGTAACAGAGCTGATAGTAATGTGCCCCCTTCACACAAGAAGTTTTGAATGAGTGTGTATGTATGTGTTAATGTGCAGAGAGAGGTATGGATGTTCCAATATGTTTGTTTTATGTTTCCTCATTAAGAATAGCCTTCTGTGGTTCACAATCGAATAAAGTGCATGTGCATTTCAAGCGCTAGTGAAAATGCAGCTATTTTGCATTCTTTTCTAGTTTAATAAAAGATATATTACAAAATAAATTATCAGCATAACAATTTGAGTGAAAAGAATAAAACATTTTACATGAATTTTAGAATGTCTAAGTACTTGTTATGTCCCACAATGTAACCAAACATTCAAAACTGGGGGGACCAAATGTAAAAGTTTAAGAATCGGTCATTAAAGGGATAGTTCACCCAAAAATGAAAATGCTCTCAACATTTATTCACCCTCATTGCCATCCCAGATGTGTATGACTTTCTTTCTTCTGCAGAACACAAATGAAGATTTTTAGAAGAATATCTCAGCTCTGTTGGTCCACTCAATGCAAGTGAATGGTGACCAGAACTTTGAAGCTCCAAAAAGCACATAAAGGCAACATAGACCTTATTCACACTAGCATCATCTTAAATTTTTTTATGGGAACGAGGCTATGAGGGATAGACTTACAGTCTCTTCAGTGGGCTGTACTGCAGTTTAAAGTGTTTTTGGATCGTTCCACGGACAAAACATTGAAAAAATATCTGTCCAAGAACATTCAGTATACAAAGAACTCCAGACAATATGTGTTGTAGAAAATCAGATGTGATCTAGGAGCTTGTACAGCTTTATACCATTCATGCCATTGAAGAGATGGTATGTCTATCCCCCACAGCCTCATTTTCATTCCCATTAAAAATCAAAGATGAATAAGCGTGAATAAGGTCTATATAGGCTACGTAATCCATACGACTCCAGTGTTTAAATCATTGTCTTCAGAAGCGTTATGATAGGTGTGGGTGAGAAACAGATCGACATTTAAGTCCTTTTTCACTATAAATATCCATTTTCACCAGCCCTCCTAAGCGCTCTCTTCTCTCCTAAGAGTTCTTCTTCTTGTGTTTTCTTCTTGTCCCTAGTGGGCAGGGAGGAGAATTTATAGACTTAAATATTGATCTGTTTTTCACCCACACCTATCATATCACTTCTGAAGACATGGATTAAGCCACTGGAGTCGTATGGATTCCTTTTATGCTGCCTTTATATGCTTTTTGGAGCTTCAAAGTTCTGGCCGCCATTTACTTGTGTTGAATATAGATATTTTTCTAAAAATCTTCGTTTGTGTTCTGCTGAAGAAAGAAAGTCACACATCTGGGATGGCATGAGGTTGAGTAAATGATGAGAGAATTTTCATTTTTGGCTGAACTATTTCTTTAAAAAAAAAAACTATTGATTAATCGCTATACTGAATATTGTCTGTGCTGTTTATGGCCTGGGTATGTCTGCCTATTGGTAAAGTTAATAAAACCCTTAATCACAATTGTAAGGGTTTTCTTAACTAAGGGAGTTTCTTGCAAACGGAAGCAGAAGTTGGTGCAAAACCGATGATCCATATTATCCCAGCTTGATCTGAGAACGTTCCAAGGAGCATCGTTTGTGCTTCAACGAAAGCAAGGAAATCTGACCTCAAAAGCACATCAAAAGACATCAAAAGCACAAATGTGCTTTACATTTGATAAGTAGAAATAGTAGACAGTGCAGAATCGTAAATATTTCTTCTTCATTTTACTTCACAACGTCTTACATTTTGAACTTTACTTAAAAATCCAACAATTTTCTGTTTATTTCCAGGTTTAAACACAAAAATATGGTCTTAGACTTTTAGGCTCCACTATATATGTATGTTTTATCAATGTGGATAAAAGTATGTTATTATGAGTAATGGCATCTAGTAATACTATATATTTGCACTTGAGGGAGTTTGTATTTAGTTAGAGATTACTACAGCACTGGTCAAAGAGGTGAATTATTGGTTGGCCTGGTCAGTTAGATAGTTAGTGTGTGTGCACGCGTGTGTGTGTTAACGAGCTGTGAAGTGCTGATAATAGTGTTGCTGTTGGATCTGTGAGCTCTCTCACTAATGAGCTACAATTGTGCTTCACTACCTAGAACAAAACCTCACAACAGGAGAGCCAGCCTGACCCACACTTAAACACTGGCCAAAGTCTGTAAAACTAATGTCTACCTTTTTTCATCAAAAGTACAGATTTGCATGTTTTAATTCTCATCAGCATGCCTTTTGGATACATCAGATGTCAGTAAATCACCCAGACTTGAGAGGCAAAACATAACAACAGAATAACAGAGCAATAAAATTACAATGCAGCTTTATAAGCACGCAAAAATAAAAACAGATTACAATTGAGGTTAGGCTAGGATTTAATCTGAGCCCAGGTTAATCCAGGAACACTCCCTATGCATCACAGACTGTTAACATTTGCACATAAATGTTGCATTGAATGAAGCCTACTTATACTCCCTTGAGCTCAGGTACAAGGATAGCAAAACTAAAGCACTGGAGATATTTACAGATATTCTGTGTGTCTCTGTGCGCACATGCATTATAATAAGCCAGAGTCGCGAACGGCTCCACGATTGCGCAAGACAATGTGTAAAACTAGTACAATATGCAAATAAAGTAGCAGCTCCATCAAGCAAACAAATGTTCAGTTAATTTGTACTTGCGTTTATGTGAATTAAGTCAGTTAATATTGTGTATGTGAGGGGGTGGGTGAGGTTTAGAGATAAAATAAGTGTAAGAGTGGGCCTTAGTTGACCTCTTAGAGTGTAAGTGTGTGTTTGTGTCCATAATTAAGTACATATGTGTGCAAGCCGACAGTGTGCAAGCCATATGTGTGTCCACTCTTTGACCTTTCACTTGTGTAGGTGTGTATGTGTCCATTTATCTCAATTCTTGTTTGATATACAGGGCTTGTCATGGAGTTTTAGTGCCGCAACCAATTTGTGGAGTGTGTTGCAGCTTTCTAAACAATGATCCGTTTGTCTGAGAGTGTCTGATATACTGTATTTGTCATAGACGCTGCCCATCCTTATTAAACATCTATTTGTGCCTCCTGTGTGTGTGTGTGCGTGCATGTGACTACACATCCTCTGAGCTTTTTTCATGTCAATTAGGATTAGAACCCAGCATGTAGCTAATGGACGAGGTAAGGAGACTGACCAACAGCCTGACGAATTCGGTCCTAAGAGCAGCTTTTTGACCCCCATCTGAGTGTGTGTGCATGTATGCTGAGTTTGTTGATTTGTGTGTGTATGTTTGCCCATCCAGGTACCCGTGATGTTATTTACTGCTTTATGGTGTTTGCAAAAACGTTCTTCACCAACACCATGCATCCATCTTCACCATGTCTACATCTTCAATTTCTTTGTTGTAATTTACATTGTCCTCTGCACTTTATACCCTCACTTTGAATATGCTAATGATGTTGCATTCTTATTCGGAGCCACCTGGTATCCATGGAGACTGATACCTATAGAAAAGAGTGTCTTAGAGACAGATGTAGGCATTGCATGCATGAAAAAACAGGCTCATCGAAGGTGTTTAGGTCAGTTTGCTCGTTGACTTGTAATGAAATCATAGATGTAGCATGCAGTCTGATGCCTCGGGTGGGTGTATGTCTGTGACTATGTTTGTGTGTCATAATGTTTGCTTTATTGGGGATCAGATGTCATTACCTGGATTAACCTGTGTGTTCAAATAACCCGTCTGCTAAGAGACATAGGGTACTGACTCCACCCGTTTCTAGCCTTGAGATGCAATTTTAACGTGGGAGAATGAAATGTGCTATTTTCCATTTGACACTGATCAAAATTTGCTGAATCTTTACATGATTAAAGGGATAGTTCACCCAAAAAATTTAAATTCTCTCATCATTTACTCACCCTCATGCCATCCCAGCTGTGCATGACTTTCTTTTGCAGAGCACAAATTATGATTTTTAGAAGAATATTCAGCTCTGTAGGTCCAAACAATGAAAGTTAATGGGTTCTAAAATTTTGACGCTCCAAAAAGCACATAAAGGCATCATAAAAGTATATATACAACTCCAGTGTTTTCCCTTTTCATTAGAAATTCTTCTCCCTGTCCAGTAGGGGGCAATATGAATGAATAATGTGTATCACCAAAAACACAACAAGAAGAAGAATGTTAAAGGAATAGTTCACCTAAAAATGAAAATTCTCTCATCATTTACTCACCCTTATGCCATCCCAGAGGTGTATGACTTTCTTTGAAGATTTTAAGAATTTATACAGTATTTTTCCACTATTTTGGTCCATACAATGCAAGTGAATGGGTGCCAGAATTTGTCAAAAATTACACAAGTCAGCATAAAAGTAATCCATCTGACTCCAGTGGTTAAATCAAAGTCTTCAGAAGTGGTTTGATAGAAGTGGGTGAGAAACAGATCAATATTTAAGTCCAATTTTACTATAAATTCTCCTCCCAACTCAGTCAGCCTCCACTTTAACTTTCACATTCTTCTTCTTGTGTTTTTGATGATTCACATTCTTCATACATATCGCCTCCTACTGGGCAGGAAGAAGAATTTCTATCAAAAATGGACATAAATATTTATCTGTTTCTCACCCACACCTTTCATATTGCTTCAGAAAATATGGATTTAACCACTGGAGTCATATGGATTACTTTTATACTGCTTTATCTGATATTTGGAGCTTCAAAGATTTGGCACCCATTCATTCACTTGCATTGTATGGACCTACAGAGCTGAAATATTCTACTAAAAATCTTAATTTGTGTTCTGCTGAAGAAAGAAAGTCATACACATCTGGGATGGCATGAGGGTGAGTAAAAATGAGAGAATTTAAATTTTTGTGTGAACTATCCCTTTAAAGTTAAAGTGGGGATTGACTGAGTAAGGAGGAGAATTTATAGTAAAAAAAAGGACTTAAACATTTATCTGTTTCTCACCCACACCTATCATATTGCTTCTGAAGACTTTGATTTAACCACTGTCGTATGAATTATGAATGACTTTGATGCTGACTTGCGTGATTTGTGGAGCTTCAAAATTTTGGTACCCATTCACTTGCATTGTATGGACCAAAAGAGCTGAGCAATTCTTCTAAAAATCTTCATTTGTGTTCAGCAGATGAAAGAAAGTCATACACATCTGGGATGGCATAAGGGTGAGTAAATGATGAGAGAAATTAAATTTTTGGGTTAACTATTCCTTTAAATCAAGTGTCTATACTTGTGTCTAGTGACTTACAGTGCATTTAAGATATACATTTTATTATTATGTGCATACACTTGGAATTGAACCCATGGTGACTATAGTGATAGACTGGTATATCAGCCAGACTGATTAATATGCCAATATTTGGCCATTTTTTCGATTACTGGCATAGGCCAATAACCGTGCTCTCTTGATCAATTAACAGAAGTGTAAACAATTTCTGTTTTCAGAGTTTTTTTTTTTTTAAGTGTATGCACATTGGAGTAAATATTCTCTAAAGTACTGTAAGTGTTCGTTTCACTTTAGAAATTCTGTGCACATTTGATTTGCTGTTGTTAAATAATATTATGTATACCGGCATTTAAAATGGCCATCGGCCTTTCTGCTCTCTAGATAACGGTATTGGCATAGGCCATTGAAAACCCACATCGGTTGATCACTAATGATGACCTCAGGGTTACCAGTTGCCATGCTCTACTATTTGAGCTTCATGAACACTAATGGAACTAAAATGGAATTATTCAGATTCATTATTTCAAAGCTAAAGCAACAAGTATAAAAAGACAGAGATATTTTAAAAGGCTATCTGTAATTGTAATGGTGTAATACAGTTCTTTTGTTTGTATGTTTGTAAATGATGACACTCCCAGCTGAACACAGGATGGATTCTCATGCAGCCAGATCTTTACACACATACCAACCCACTCAGACTTCTTCACTGCCACACACACAGGCAGACACACACTGACCTCGAAAACACCCCTGCCCACCAGGCAGATGTCGAATCCATCCTTCAGGATCAAGAGCACACAATGTGTCAATCAGTAAACAGTCGACCACTGACCCATACTCACACATACTTCAAAAGTCAGGGCAGTCCGCAACCAACGATATTAAATTTTACAACTGAAATTGCAATGACAATACAGTATATGTTTAGTTCAGAGTTTATTTATTAAATGCACAACACTACAGCATGCAGCAGTAACTGAAGGCAATTAAATGCATTATCTGCAAGCTCCAGAGAAGAGATAAATAAAAATACTTTTTTTTTTACTGCTGAACATAAAATGACATTTTTTTAATGTGTTCCCAATTTGGAATGCCCAATTCCCACTACTTAGTAGGTCCTCATGGTGGCGCGGTTACTCACCTCAATCCGGGTGGTGGAGGACAAGTCTCAGTTACCTCTGCTTCTGAGACAGTCAATCCACGCATCTTATCATGTGGCTCGTTGTGCATGACACCGCGGAGACTCACAGCATGTGGAGGCTCATGCTACTCTACCCGATCCACGCACAACTTACCACACGCCCCATTGAGAGCGAGAACCACTAATCGTGACCAGGAGGAGGTTAACCCATGTGACTCTACCCTCCCCAGCAACCAGGCCAATTTGGTTGCTTAGGAGACCTGGCTGGAGTCACTCAGCATGCCCTGGATTCGAACTCATGACTCCAGGGGTGGTAGTCAGCGTCAATACTCGCTGAGCTACCAAGGCCCCACAAAATGACATACTTTAAAGAATGTCACAAATGGCAATTTCTATACAATAGCAGTTGATAGTCATTCACTTTAAAGATTTAAAAAGTACCCAAAGTGTCATAAAAGTAATCCATGCGACTCGTACATCATATTCCAAGTTTTCTGAAGACATACGATCAGTTTGTATGATGAACAGACTGAAATTTAAGTTGTTATTCACTCTAAAATCAAATCAAATCATTGATCAACTGAGTGTATAGAGCCTAAATCAAATATGGCATTAATAACATCAAACTTCAGAAGAAAGAAAGGCATATGGGTTTAGAATGATATGAGTAAATAATGACTGCATTTTTATTTTGGGGGAAACTATTCCTTTAAAATATATTTTTTTCTTGGAATTTTTCTAGGCTTTTTAAAAGTGAAAGGACTAGTCAGTCTTTGAAAAATTAAAACAATGCAAACAGTTTTGGATTTTTGGTGTGAATTAATTTATTACTTATTTATCTAGATGTTTAAAATATAGTCAAATATTTGTTTTTTCTTTTTTTTTCCAGTTATGTATTTTTAAGCCCAATGCTGAGTTCAAAGAGAGAATGTTGCTGGCAAGTGTGTTTTATATAACTGATTCATTGTAACAGGAAGTGTTATCAGCATGTAGCTTTGTTGCTTGTTGCAATAGCAGATAACAGTGGCATTCCTCATAACCTTTTTTCTCCTCCAAAACTAGATTGCTACTCCCCTCCCCTCCACAACACACACACACACACACACACACACACACACACACACACACACACACACACACACACACACACACACATGCCTCATTGGTGAGAGGGGGTCATACTTCACATTAGTTCTCTCTAAAAATGCTACTGAATTTTAAAGACACACCATGTTTCTACATGAAGGAATAGAAACGTTAGGTTTGAAAATTAGTAGATTTGAGAATTAGTGTTTTCATGAACTCATTTAGTTATACAGTCATTGTATAGCATTGACTCTACAAGTCTGTGCAAATCTGATGATCTATGTTATCCCAGATATTGCATATTGTGTGCTCTTCAATGGAAGGACATTTGACTTTTTAAACAAAAGAGTTTACATATCAATGTCACTGTTTTGCTTAGTGACTTAGAAATAGTGCATTAGTGTTAATGGTGCATAACATTAAATATGTCTTCTTCATCTGGCATCATAACTTCTTGAAATTATTCAACTTTCTGTTTATTTCAAGGTTTAGATAAAAAAAAGAATATATATATATAATGATTTACACCAGGGGTTTCCAAACTGGGGTCCGCAAGTGGTTGCTAGGGAGTGCTTTGCAAATTTCAGAGAAAGTGACATTTTTATAAACATTTACATTACTATAATAGAAAGAAAAAAAACTGTGTTTTTTTGACACACTGTCAACTTAATAAAAAGTAAATGTTTTCCTTATACCATTGTAATATTTTTCTAATAATTTTTCTAAAACAGGGGGTCCCTCACAAGTGGATTTGTGGGTCCTTGGCATAAAAAAGTTTGAAAACCCCTGATTTACACAATGCAGTCTTATCTCAGATTTCTGGATCCCACTGTATCTGGAAAACAATAACATCAGATATATAATTGCACTTTTCACCAGTAGAGGGCACCCCAAATCAGAATCAGAATCAGAATGCGCTTTATTACCGTGTTCTCACATACACAAGTATGTTTTTTTTTTCTTTTTTTTTTTTTTTTTTGGTGATAGGAGAAGCAAGTGCTCACAGAACATTACAGTGAGACACAGAATATAAAACAAGGTAAGAGTATAAATAGACATAATAAAAAAAGGACACATAACAGAATGACGTACTATGTACATGTGCAAGTGGTAATGTATGTGCAAGGTAGGGGTATGTACAGTTATCGAATTAAATATGAGTGAATTTACATATGTAAATGAGATATTTATTTACATTATTGCACTATGTTCATGTGGAAAATTGCCTGAGAGTAAAAACTGTTCTTGTGCCTGGAATGCAGTACCCTTACCAAAGTTACAATCGAAAATTTAATTTTATTCTGTACATTTATTATAAAAGTCTCAAGTTTATCCAGAGGAATTAAATTGTTATTAAAAAGTTCACAAAAAGTTAACTTAATGTCATAAAACTGCATGAAACTCAATATAATAATGCAATATAATTGAAAGAGTGGAACATGAGTACAAAAGTAGAACAATCGATAATGATTCATTTGTTGAACAAAAATCTGTAACATTTTACAATAAGGTTATATTTTCTAACATTAGAAAGGGCACTAAGTGTCATGAACTAACAATGACCAATTTATGTTTACTGGATTTATTAATATTAGTAAAGTTAATGTTATAAAATGTGTAAAAATACAATTGTTCAGTTGTTAGTTCAGTTTATAATGCATTAAGAAATGTTAATATATTCCAACTTTTAAAATGTATTAATTTATGTTGAAATGAAAATTAACAAAGATTAATAAAAGTGCTGAAAAAGTATTTTTCATTGTTAGTTGATGTTAACTAATGTTATTGAATACAAACTTATTGTAAAGTGTTACCAGAAAATCTAAGCTGCAACACTGTAACAATGTACTATAACACTATAGCGTGTCAACACCAGAAAATTGTGCCATATAGCAGTTTTTAGGGAATGCTCTGTGGATACTATATGAGCAAAATGTTTTAATTGATTCTAATTAAACTTTTGAATTAAATATTTGTGTTGTTCTGTGAGCACATACTGAATTTGACTTGGTGAACTTGCACTTGAAATTGTCCTGCATCTGCTGCGAAGCTCCCCAAAAGCCTTACCCTGATATTAACATACAGTACAGCACACATAGTCATGATACCAGACAATAGCCTGACCTCAATTTCCATACAACTTTAAAATAATCTAATATTTTTCACCAGAGTGTTTTCCTTTATCTCTCTTCTCCAGATTATCCAGTGGATATTAACAACACATAATTTAAGATTTAGTGCATATACATTGTGGAAGGAATTCACTGCCATTTTCAAGATCACTCAATGGCCATAATCCATTATGTTGGTAGTTAATGCGCAGATGCTTCTTAAGTGACTTACAGCCGACTAATTGCATATATCTATCCTGGAGCACTATGGTTAATTGCCTTGATCCAGGGCACAGTGGTAATAGAGCCAGATTTTGATAACAGTGACTTTCCATAACTAGGTCATTTCAATTGAAGCTGCAATTTTTTTGGAATTTGCTGTATAAATCCTAAGTATGAAAGACAATTTTCCCACCAAAATCTAAGCTCATTAAAAACATAAATACTCCAGACAAAATTATATATATTAAGCTGATTTAGATGGGGAAAGGGGAGGAGTTTAGCTTTCAATAAATCCTCTTTACCTTTCTTGCTGGTTAATTATGTATTGGGGTCACACAAGTTCAAGCCAATCAGGGAAAGCCCAGAGGGAAACGTATATGTCTTGAGGATGAACTGAAAGATTTCCATTTTCAATCTCTTTTCCCTTGACAGACATCTTCAGACAAAACTTGTCCCCTGGATAACGGCGGTATGAATTAAAATGAGCATGTTTGTGTGTTCATGGTAGCTCATGGTTGGTTTTGATGACAGCACGCTGTTTTTTCTTTGAGTTCTTTCATCGCGTCGTCTTCTGCTCTGAGTGTAATCATCCGTAGGACACATATACACACACACACACACACACACACACACACAAACTTTATTAACAACACTCAAAAAATAATGTAAAGATTTATGCATTTCAATTTCATCAATACCATTAAATTGAATTGAGTAATCTTTAACAAAATAAAATCTTTAACAAATAAATACGTTTTATTAACTTCACAATTCAATCTGATGGAATTGTGTTATGATATTGAAATGCGTCAAAATAGGCTATATATATATATATATATATATATGTTTTTTTTTTTTTTTTTGAGTTAACGTAAATGTTGTTTATGAAATATTTTGATTTAGTCATTAATTTCAAGGTGTGTTTAAGTACTTGGCTATATTTTGAGGACAAAAAATAAATAATAAAATAAAAAATTGTGCTCCAAAGTGAGCTAAACACATTTATAACTAATATTAATACCTAAACATTCTACCTTTGGGAACATTCATGGATGTCCTCATTTGGAAAAACAACTTTATTCTAAAAATTCAGACAGTTTTATTTAATGGTGTGGGTTATGTTTAGCCTGTAGAAATTATAGTTAGCTTTATATAAAAACAATACAAGTCTATGTTATGTCCCAATTTAGATTAGATAGCTAAGTAAACGTGTGTGTTTGTATAAAGAAAGTGTGTTTACCTTGATAATCTGTATTATATCTGTAGACAGCAACCAGGCCAAATAAGCACATAATAGTAAATGCAATGAAGATGAAGACCAACTCAAAACCTGAAAACGGCAGATCCATAACAAACACACAATCACATCCCTATACACACACATACACACACATACACACAGAGATGAAGGCAAGACTGTCAGCTATAATATAAAAACATGATAGGCCTAACAAAAGCTAATACAGCATAAACCAGTCCATCATTGCTCTAAAAAAGATTTCTATGGCTGATAGATATTATGAAAAGTGTGGAAGATAGAAGCAGCTCAGATAAGCAGGATCCTGAAGACACACATATAAGACTGGCTGAACAGAGAAACCCATTATCAAGGTGTTTGAGCACAGTCAGGATCAATACACTCCATTCAGCCACTGATGCAGATGTGTAGTTGTGGATGTGTAAATGGAAGGCAGAAGAAGAGCCTTTATGTACAGTGAAAGAATCTACCAATTAATGTGACACTGTAATAGACAATAGTGATAAATATTGTTGCAGTGATGAGGTTCCTGATATTGGCCCTACACAGGTGAAGTGGTGTTGTATAGACAAAATTACATGATAATGACAACCTTTGTATATATGAACCTAAATTACAGAACTTTAATTTGTCATCATCATCAAAAATAAATAAAAATAAAATAATGTAATACACAGAATTGTAAAAGGTTACTGCATAATACATAATTTATAGCATAATTTTTTAATCTTTTACAGACCCTGACACCCCAACACTTAACAATAATGTTTCCTTTATTAAGGGTCTATAAAGGTGTTAATTATTGAATAATAACTTGTTTATAAATGCATTATAAATCATTGATGTGCAGTTATAACAACATGAATTAAAAGGGCGACTTTCATGCAATACTTGCAAAATAGTGAGTATTTTAACTTACAGTATATGTTATAAAAGCTTAATAAGTACACCTTTTCATACTTGTAATAATCTAAAACATAAAATACACTAATTCATGATTTGTGTCACAATGCATCAAAAATATACTATTATAGTGAGATTAAAAGGATCATGCCAGGTTTCACAATTTTGCAGGTATTACATGATGAAAGTCACCCTTTTTGTGCATGTTGTTTTAAATGCATATCAATGATTTATAATGCATTTATAAATTAGTCATTATTCAATAATAAACCCTTTTATAAACCCTTAACAAAGGGAACATTTATGTAAAGTGTTACCAAACATTTTAATAACTTTCATTAGTAACTCTTACAAACATCATTACCTTCTATAATGGCGAACAGATCATTAATGTTTCAAATTTAGAAATAAATGTTAAAATATATCAAATCTTTTTATATTTTAATAAAAAAACGTTTTGTTCATTGTATATGCTCAGATCCCTTTAGGTGTATTATACTGTATACGTGACAAAATATGTTCTTTTACAGTGTCAGCAATTACATTTGTAGACTCTTAACACTGTGTACGAGAGAGAGAGAGAGAGAGAGAGAGAGAGAGAGAGAGAGAGGTGAAAATAATAGATTTATATACCTTGTTTTGCTTTCCTTCCACAGAATTCAATAACACCTTACCACACTCAGTTTATGAAACATTCTTGTGTTAGACCCTTGTGTTTTATGAGCTTCTCGCACATGGAGTAATCAAATTTCACTTCTTCCTGCTTCCTTACAGCTGGCTATAAACCACGTCAACTCTATAAATTGCAAACACACTTTCATACTTAAGAACAGACATGCACTTGCTGTCTTTATTGTTTACCTGGCTTTGCAGCTGGATTTAGTCCAGGTGATGAGCTTGACAGTCCAATAAAGGTAGCGGCATGCAGGTCAGGTCATATAATTGAACCACTCATGATGGTGTTGCAGAGTTCTTTGTATCCATAAGGTATAATGATCCACCATGTTGCTTGTCCCAAATCAGTCTTCAGAAAACACTTAATTAATAGATTCACGTCGCACAGAAATCATTGATCACAAAATAGTCTTATTAAAAATCTGATCTCAAGTAATGCATGCTGCACCATAAATCTAAAGTCTTGAGTCTTGAAAGATCCAGGCTGTCTCAAACATTGATCGGCTCCTGAAGTCCCTCTTTGATATCTTCACTGTCTTTACAGGAAAATAAGGAGGAGAACAAACAAAGATTCAGATTGCCATGTCACAGATGGAACTTGTTGAACTTGTTTGGTTAGACTGCCTGGCTTTGGGCTTATGCAAATATGTTCAGTGTGTTCTTTTGAGTATTGGAAGAATGACAATGATGGTTAATTTCCATACACTACATGTGAATGTTTTTTTAAATTGCTTTAGAGATTGTATTTCTGGTGTCCTAGATTTAAACTTGTGTTGTTTGGCACGCATCACTATTACAATGCTCAGACTTAGGGTGAGGGATTTAAACAAATTATTAAGCCTAAGTATTAAACTTCGACTGTTCCTATTGTTGTACAGACATGAAAGATAACTCAAATCATGTAGCTTGTTAAAGAGAGATGTGCTATTACTTTTCTAAGTAATAAAATCAATCACAATCAGATTTTCGTTGGGGGTGGGTCCCCCTCTTTAATTGTCCCCCTGGTCATTTTTATTGCCCGTCGGGGCGTTTCAATCGTATCCTTTTGGTGAGCCGTCACGGGCACCCCTGTCTCCCTTGGCCCCATTGCGGCTACACACCCTGCCCAGTCTGTAGTTACGCCACTGCTTGGGCCAGTAAGCAACTACCCAGAGCACCCTAGCAACCACACAGCAACATGCTAAAAACTACTTTAAAATACTTTAGTAACTGTACAGCAATGCTCTAGCAACCACCCTAGTGTTGTGGGGGAAAGCTTTGCACAGGCAAGCACCACTCACATGTTCTTCACAAATCTAGTTTATATTGAAATAATTGTATATATTAATTTGTGTTAAAATACCTTGAGGTCAGTACTTTTCAGGGAAATACTTGACTTTCAAGTGAGTTGTGACAATCCTGTTGCACTTAATATGACTAAACATTCTGTCTCCAGGTTCCTCTATCACACATAGTCTTAGTCCTCCAGTTTGATTAGTCTGTTGTAATGCTTACATAAAAGACTCTAAAAATCTATTACTATTTGTCCTCTTTGACATGAACTAATGATGAACAATGGTTTTTCAGGACTTATTTTTCTTGGTTAAAGTTTCAAAAAAGTAATGCATTTTTTAATTGAAAAGTTGTATACTTTAACTTTAATCAATGCACTATGAACTAACATGAACTAACAATGAACAATAGGATTTTCATAAATGAACAGTAACCAAGATTAATAAATGCTGTACAAAAATATTGTTCATTGTTATTTCATGATACCTAATGCATTAACTACTGTTAACAATAACAGCCTTAATATAATGTGTTACATAAAGATTAACTGTAGCTTAAGGAGAATAATGTTGTCAGTGCATATTGTTTATAAGCATGGTGTTATTGTTCATACCTGTAGTTTGCATGCAGCTCTCCTGTATTAGACCATGTAGGGTAAACAGACTAAACACTATCAAAGAAAAGAGAATGGTGTACCACTCCATCTCAGTGAAGGGAGAGGCCATCTGCTTGGGCTGAACCAAAAAAAAAAAAAATCAGGACATCACTGATACTTCCTTTGAAGCTTGAACACTATAGTAATGCTGACACGTTATCAAAATAACAGCTAAATAGCTCAGCTCTAAATAAGCAAAACTGTCGCAATGGTTTTTCTGCAGTCACTCCAGCAACTATTTCCTTTCTCCTACCCATAGGATGTAAACTCACACACTTCTTAATGATAAAACTAATTACTCACGTGTACTACTGCACATACAGGAGGCCACTTCGAAGGAGACTTCTAAGTCAGTGTCGCTGTGCATTATGTCTATTAGGTTGTGCATATGCACCTGTTTCTGTACAGACGATACTGTAATACGATGAGGGGGTAACCACAATAGGTGGATCATATTGCCTGGTGAGATTAACTAATGATGGTTCTACCTTGGATACCAGACACACACAAACATGCAAATCCCAGACTGACTGTCCATTATCACAAAATGTTTACACACACTGATTGTATGCTGCTGTGTACATGTGTGTGTGGAATTGTCTCAGCATCTCAGGAACTGTCCTTGACTACCTCTGTCCACAGTGGACATTAAATAAATTGATTAGATGTATTAAACACTTCTTACCTAAGTTCAAATGATTGTTGTGTGTGTGTGTGTGTGTGTGTGTGTGCGTGCGTGTATTCCCTACGTTGTGGGGACCAAATGTCCCCACAAGGGTAGTAAAACCTGAAATTTTTGACTTTGTGGGGACAATCACTCAGTCCCCATGACTAAAACAGCTTATAAATCACACTAAATTATGTTTTTTGAAAATGTAAAAATGCAGAAAGTTTTCTGTGAGGGTTAGGTTTAGGGGTAGGGTTAGGGTTATGGGATAGAATATAAAATTTGTACAGTATAAAAACAATTATGTCTATGGAGAGTCCTCATAAAACATGAAAACCTAACGTGTGTGTGTGTGTGTGTGTGTTCTTCAGCACCAATGAGACCAGCACAATAAGACTAAATGAAATTATTTATTGGACTTAAATAATTGCCTTAAGATTTAGTTCTTAAATATTTCTGGCCACATATAAAAACACCTGCTCATACAGAGAGATTTATGAATATAAAATGAGTAGTGTTTGGAAAAACTGGAATACACTCAAAAAGTAATTAATTGGCTGAACTTGAGTCAATCATGGACAATGAATCCACATGTTTCAAATTAGTTCTTAAATTTGAATTACCATGTAATTTCAACTTAAATACTTAAAGTAGAAGAAACTGAACTGATTCAAATAAACCCAACAGAAATGTATTTAGTTGTCACAACAACTCAAATGAAACACATGCTGGTGGGAAGCACTACTCAGTGCAACTTGGTCAGTATGCTGTGGTAAGCACAACAATTGCTCAATGTATAAAAATTTAATAATTAATTAGTAAGTCTGTTTAGATACCCAGTGAGCAAGCTGAAGGCGACTGTGGCAAGGAACACAAAACTCCATAAGATGTTGGTTAATGGAGAAAAATAACCTTGGGAGAAACCAGGCTCACTGTGTGGGCCAGTTCCCCTCTGGCTAACATCATGAATATAATGCAAATATTAGTTATGTATGTGCAATGCAGGTCATAGTTTAAGATTAGTAAACTAAGAAAGTGTTAAGGTCCAGTGTTTTAAAAAAAAAAAGATTTTTATGAACTGTAAGATTAATGACTAATCTCTTTGAAGTCTATCCTGGATTAACTGCAGAAGTTCACATAGATGCACTGTGCACATAGATGTTAGCTGGCTGATGAAGGCTTTTGTTGGCAATTAAATGATAGTCTTTTTATTCCATTTCAAGAGTGTAGTCCATCAATAGACAAAGGTGATGCAGGCAGAGATCAATGAGGTGCATCGCAGTTCAACCGGCAGGTCATTTCGGTGAGGTCTATCCTGAATCCAAGGTTCAGGCAGTGACATATGAAGTATCCGATGTCTTACAGTTGGAGTTGGCATCAGTTCATCCTCTGAAGTCCATCGTAAAAGACTGAAGTGATGTCTGGCTGGCACCGGCTGCATTTAGTTGTCATCACTCAGAGACACGTAACAGTGGAGTCCGACACCAACCAGGAACGGAGCTGGATCTGGCTGGTTCTGGTAACCTCAGGATATGAATCCCAAGGTTCAGACATGGAAACAAATAGAATAATATTAATGTAGATGTCATTCAATTTTATGCGAGTTATAAGATCATGATAGAGGTTTCTGATTCTGGCAGACCTAACTAAAGCAGCCTAATTGTGAGTTGATGGATAAGTGAGGTGTATGCCTGGCTTTACAAGGAGTCCCATGCAAAGCATGCTGGGAACTAGAACTCCTCTGCCCAGTTTCAGTTAACCAAGCAAACAAATATTCATGTTATCACAACACACATGGATTAAGTGAAGCTGACAAGACACTTTTGTTTAGCTGAATCAACTCAGGTAATTTGGGTTCCTTATTTATATTAATTTTTGAGTAATATGAACATGGAAGGATTGAGTAAAACTGATGATAGTGAAAGTTCATTTTTTAGAGTGTACTTTGGTCCTGTTAAAACTGGAAAAAACCCTAGCCTTAGGCCTCCAGCTTGATTAGTCTGTTGTAATGCTTACATAAAAGACTCTGAAAATCTGTTATTGGCAGAGAAACTCTCTTAGTGAAGCACTTAACACTGCATGCTGTTACACAATGAAAAAAAAAAACATCTCAATGAAAGTGCATTAGGTATGTCCTCTCTGAAATACTAGATATATACTACATTTAAAAACTTTTATATTTAAGATTATACTCTTATAAAATAATGTTCATTATACATTTTCAAGATTCAAAAGTCATGTCCGGTAGCTACCAGAGACAGTGTAAAGGCATGGAAGCAGAAGAACAATACTGGATATCAAAAAAGAAAAAAAGAAATAGAAAAAACAATCACACTTTTTATCAGGCAGAGAGTCAACTCTATGAGAATTTGGAGAGTGAGTGTCATAAATGTCCCTTTCAAGGCAAGTCAGTCCACTTGGCAGGCATCTTTGGAATGCTCCCGGTAAGCCATTTTCTATGTAAACAAGCGGCATAAAAGTACAGCGCCTATCTACTTGAATGGGGAAAGAACTAAATCTCCAAAAAATGGTTGGTCAAGATTACGATCAAAGAGAGTTTGGACAAGAGAGTTTTGAGCATATTCTGCCCATGGTAGGAAATGGCTCCATTGTTGTTGTGATTGACTACAATATGAGTGTAAGAATCTGCCAGTTTCTTGATTTAGTTGTTCCACTTGACCATTTGACTGCGGGTGATAACCGAATGTCAGGCTTATGTTCACACTGAGCTGTTGACAAAAGGCTTTCCAAACTCTGAAGGTGAATTGTGGTCCTCGTCAGATACTGAAACGCTCAATGACAAAGATGCTGGTAAATCCATGGAGGGAGATCCATTATGAAATCTACGGCCAGGTGAGACCAGGGTTGATGCAGGACAGAAAGTGGATCTAAGAGACCAGCGGGGAGTTTTGTGGGGGAACGAAACTGGGCACAGACAACACAGCCATCAACATAAGTAGTAACATCAGCTTACTAGGGTGGGCCACCAAAAGGTATTTCTTACTAGGTTAATGGTACGTTGAATCTGCGGGTGACCAGAAGGTAATGATATGTGAACACAATGAATGACACGATTGCGGAGAGCATCTGGAACATAGGTTCTTCATTCAGGAGATGTTGGGTTGGGGTCAATTTAATGTGCTTGCTACATTTTATTCATAAGGTCCCATCTCAAAGGAGCTACAGTGACTGCTTGAGGAAGAATGGAGTCAGAGGCAGGATTTCCCTGCTGCGTGTCATGCATTCTGGTAAGTGCATCAGCTTTACCATTCTTGCTGCCAGGACAATAAGTAACAGAGAAATTAAATCTGGTAAAGAACAGGGCCCATCTCGCTTGTCTTGGATTGAGACGTTTAGCAGTCTTGATATACTCCAAGTTCTTATAGTCAGTTAGTACCTGGAATGGATATTTTTCACCCTCCAGCCAATGGCACCACTCCTCAAGTACAGCCTTGATGGAGAGTAGTTATTTATTGCCAGCATCATAACTCCTTTCAGATGGTGTTAATCTGTGGGAATAAAAAGCACAAGGGTGACGTTTAGCTGTTGTACCATGTCGTTGAGGTAGGACCTCCCGATACCAGAATCCGATGAATCCACCTTCACAATAAAGGGCAGTTCATTTCTCCAGCTTGGCATGTAGCTGGTTCTGTAAAAGTCTTTTAAGGACCAGATGAACATTATGGATGTGTTCTTTCACTGAGGGTGAGTAAATCAGATTTTTGTCATTATACACCAGGACAAAGACATTAATCATGTCTCTTAGCACTTCATTGATGAAGGATTGAAAAACTGAAGGTGAGTTAATCCATATGGCATCACCCACTATTCATATTGCCCAGAGTTAGTGACAAGGCTGTTTTCCATTCATCTCCCTCACGAATCCTAATCAAGTTGGAAGCACTGGAAACTTTGCAATGCAAGCATGTGCAGCTAGGCTATTTAAATGGTAAAACAGGAAGCGAACCCTAGAGTTCAACCAAGTCTCAGAACTCAGAAGACTGTGACCTCTGGTGGTAAGAAGAGTGAGTCACAGGCTCAGATGTTAAAATAGGTCTGTGTGATATTGAGATGATTGACTTTATTATTATGGCTCAATTAACTGCACTCATGCAATGAAATTTTTAAGTGTGACTTAAGTGTTAAAATGTGTCCAGATACTTTTTGGGGCCACTTTATACTGTAAAAATTAAAAGATCAAGGACCGTTTGGGTACCACACTGGCAGAACCTTCTGGAGATCCTCCAGAATCCCTTTAAAAGAGCTTCAAATATCCTATTTATGTAGTCAAGGAATTTCAATATATTTTTCAATTGCCCCAAAGCCTTTTCCTCTTATATAGGGTTGACAGTCCTTAGAGTACTCCTGTTTCTTAGAGAACTGAAAGAGAGGTTCTCCAGGTTTTCTCTAGTGTGGCATCCAAATGTTGCCTCAGGTATTATTATAGTATTGTATATAATATTGGGTTTCTGTGACTATACAAAATTCACAAATATTTGATGAGGCAAACATTGTTTAGGTTATGGTTGGTCAGGGCAGTCTCATAGCGAATTTTTGCCTTAAAAAATGAAAACATCCTTGTCATGTCATTATAGGCTCATGGCCATCATAGGCTCAGCAATCTTTAGATTTATCATGCCTGTGTAACTGTAATGTATTTTATAATACTTATAATTACTTTAGTTACACTATACTATCATATCAATATTTTGATCCCATGGCCTTACCCAACTCTTCCCCAAACCTCATCACTTACAAAAGATATAAAACATGAAACAAGCAGGTAAATTTAAAATGTATTTACATTAGACTATAATATAGATATTTTTGAACACCTATCCCCACCTCTACACCTAAACCTAACCAATAATATACAACATTCTAACCAATCAAGTATAAAAGACGTAACAAACAAATACAAGTTCAATTTATTCCAAAGCAATGTCAAAAAAGCAATATAAAAGTATTCAACGGCTCATGCTGTATTCAAAGTCGAGTCAAATTTATTTGTATAGCGCTTTTCACAACAGCCATTGTTTCAAAGCAGCTGTACATGAAATTATGCTATAACAGAAAATGAATGAATATAATGCCAATATTAGTTATTTATGTTTAGAAGTATTAGTGGTTAAAATAAGTAAACTAAGTAAGTGTTGTGGGTCAATGAGTAAACAAAATTATTTTATATTAACTATAAGTTTTAGTGTTAAAGTCCTTGAAGTAGATGCATTGTCCTTTGATTTTCGCCAATGAAGGCTTTTGTTAGTGGTTAATTCATTTTATATGTTGTTTAAGAGAGTGTTGTCCATCTTTTGACCAAGTTGATACAGGTATCATTCAGTGAGGAGCACCGTAGTCCGGCTGGAAGCTTATGGCAAGTAATTTTGGTGAACTCCATCCTGAGCCTATGCTTCAGGCAGTGGCTCATGAATAATCCCATGTCTTTGAGTTTGCATCAATTCACCCTCTGTGAAGTCTGTCTTTGTGGACTGAAGTGAAGTCTGGCTGGCACATGCTGCAGTTGGTCATCATCACTCAGCGACACGGACTCAGAGTCAGACATCAGGCAGGACCGGAGATGGATCTGGCAGGCTCTGGTAACCTCGGGGTATAATCCAGGTTTAGATAGGGAAAGAAATAGAATAAAATTAGCGTAGATGCCATTCAATTTAAAGCAGGGTTAAAGAATAAGAGAGTGTTTTCAGTTCCGGCAGACCTAACTAAAGCAGCATAGCTATGAACTGAGGGATAAATTAGGTGCCTGGCTAAATAGTTAAGTATTTAGTCTAGACTTAAACTGAGAGAATGTGTCTGAGTTCTGAACACTGCTAGGAAGACTATTCCATAGTGTAGGAGCCAAATATGTAAATGATCTCCCTCCTTTTGTGGATTTTGATATTCTCTGTATTGTTAACAGGCCAGAGTTTTGTGATCGTAATGAGCGTGATGGATTATAGCGTGACAGATGTTCACTTAAAAATTGTGTCACTTAGTACACAATTTTACAGTCAGTAAGCAGGAAGACTTTGCTATTTTATTCTCTGTTGCTTTGCTTCATTTTCAGATATTTCAGAGTTGTTATTGTAATTGTTTCCTTAACTTTCTATCATGACCTGCAGCGGAATTGTGCTGCAATTGTGGGGTTTCCCTTTTATGTAAAACTCTGGGATTCCCCCAATGTATGAGCGCATATATGCAAACGTGAGGGACAGTCGATATTTTACATTGGAGTGTATAAATGGGTATAGTTTATAGCGTATGTCCTTTTCCCCCTGTACTCCCAGAAATGTTGAATTCTTATTCCTGTGTTGACTTGTATTTGGACTATGACGTTTGTTATCTGGTCTGTTCACGCACATGCACACTCCTCTAAAACTGTAAGAACTGCACTTATGTGTTTACATGAACACACAAGCCTTGCTTTCCGGGGAAACCCAGGTGTGTTTAACCAAAATCTTTCTAGGAAGTCAGTCCACTGTCAGCCATCTTTGGAACACTCCTGGGAGGCCATTTCCAGTTATGCCAGTGCAGCTCCTACCTACTTGAATGGGGGAAGACCAAAATCTCACAAACGGTTGGTCAAGATTACGATCAAAGAGCATATTTAAAATCAGCAGTAAAATCTGACAAAACTGGTATATGGCTTGTATAGCTAACGTGCATGTGCGTTCTCGAATTGATTGACAGGCGATGTCTCTATCTAAAAGGTGATTGGCTCTTTTACCTGTAAGGCGGGACTTCTTTTCTACACCGTTGACCATCAAACATCTTGTTTGGCCATTCTAAAAAAGTTTCTAAAATTCATTTTTTATAGAAGTGGCCCATCTCTGCTAAATAGTCTCTGGTTTAACTGCTTTCTCTGAATCCCTTAAACGGTGTAAGGAAAACAGCGTCCTGGTTTACATGACATTACAGAACTCTGCTTTCTTCAAAAACCCTGGAATGAACCGTTTTCTTGAGTGTATTTAAACATTGTCACTGTATACCACCACAACTGGAGATTAGCACTGATGGTCAAGAGCAGGGCTCCATTACCCGTGTTAAAAGTAGTGCCAAGCTCATTTCAAAATGTGTGAACTTGCAAAACACTGCTTATCCTTGGGTTAAAAGTGGACTAAAAAGATATTAACCCAGGGCTAAGCACAGTGTGAAAAGTATTTTAGTGTGCTAAGTTTGTATGTATTCTGTGATTGTGTGTTCCCTGCAAATTTGTACACTGTAAAAAATGAAATTGCATTTTATCCAGCTTATTGAAGTTTTTGAGTCACAGATACTATGAAATGTGAGTTACTTTCATCTACATAAAAACCAACAATATTCCCCCAATTGTTGTCCAAACTAGCCTAACAGTGTTGTCTGAACGAACAGTTTCATATTGAACAATGTTGCTGATTTGCAAGTTCCCAGCATGCATTGCAACATGAATAAATTATGTGGTTAGTGTTACAGGCTTATTTTTTGCTGTTTGCTGATTTTATTTATGCTAATATTGTTGTTTTTTGTTGCCACTGTTGGTTAATAGTTGTGTGGTGATGTTAGGAGGTCATCTTTTAACTTAAAGGTTTGTTGATGGTTTGTGTGTTAAGGATTGAGGTCTATTGTGTGTCTTTGTCAGACAGTTTTATGTACTGCCTTGCCTTACAAGATATACCTCTCTTCAGAGGCAAAGATTGCAGTTTACTTCATTTAAAAGTAACTGAAATGGTGACAAAATGAAAGTTCTTGTATTGCTTATTGATAGTTGACTGAACAAAAAATGTATAGTTCTCTCAAAAATATTTGCAGTTATTCAACATACAAATTCACATTGTCTAAACAAAGAAATGTTTCTGAGGACAATTATTAAGACTGTTGTTGAGAGAACTCAAAAACCTTACTGCATCATGTTACCTTGATTTTTTAAGTTTGCTCAGAAATTCTTTTTACAATGTAATTGTAAAACTTAGATGGTATACATAAGTTAGTTCATATGTAATAAGTATGTTATAAGAGTTTATTTATGTTTCTCTTACAATGTCTCTGGTTCACACATTATATTTCAGATGCATTACAGTATATAATAAGTCAGTATGCTGATATACTGAGAAATGTCAGTGTGTGTGTGTGTGTGTATGTGTGTGTGTGGGCATGTTTATGTGGTTTACGAGGACAATTTTCTAGGTTACAAACTGGTAATTACTAGGGTATTATGCTATAAATGTGGTTTATGAGGACATTTCTAGTGTCCCCATAATTTAAATCGCTTAAAAAAACATACTAAATGATGTTTTATTGAAAATTAAAAAATGCAAAAAGTTTTCTGTGAGGGTTAGGTTTAGGGGTAGGATTCGGGTTATGGGACAGAATCTATAGTTCGTACAGTATAAAAATCATTATGTCTATGGAAAGTCCTCATAATAATAGGTAGACCAACATGTGTGTGTGTGTGTATGTGTGTGTGTGTGTGTGTGTGTGTATGTGTGTGTGTTTCAGTAGCTGAGGTTCTATGTAGCCCCTGGGGTTGTAAGAAGATTAGCGGGTTGCTCCATCCTATGCTGCTCATGGAGGGAGGAGATTTGGAGCTAAAATAACCCCTAAGTCCTCTCAGCAACATGTTTACAGGTCAGGTTAGCAGACAAACACACACAGACAGACTGAGGCATCATTGCAGCTCTCAGGTTGAATCGAACTTGAATTAGCACTCTCTCTCTCTCTCTCTCTCTCTCTCTCTCTTTGTCTCTCTCTGTCACAGAGCACACAGGTAGAATTAAGGTTTTCTGAAACGTGACAGCCAGCTTTCTGGATGTTTCTCTCTGTCTTAGCTCAAGTCTGAGATCCCAGCCAGCATACTTAACCTGATTTAATGTATGTGTCTGTGGGAGTGTGTGCACGAGTGGGTCGTATTCTTTGTTTCCATGCCGACCCTCAGGATGGTGTGAGTCTGTTGTCTTTGGTGGACTGAAGGCAGAGAGGTACCCCATATTCTGAGCACTGCAAGAATGCCTGTGCATCAGATATCAGTTGTGCCTATCGCCAAGGAGACCGGCAGCATCAGTCGCAGCTCTAGCAAGATGAGAGACAAGAGTAAAGAGAATGAGGCAAGTACACACATACACACACTCATCAACATCTACTGTGTGCACATGTTACTTATGGAGACACACCTTACAGCTTTCCATATGACCCACATGTGTGCCGTGTGTGTATATGTGTGTGAGAGAATCGTATATGTGGAGTTTCTAAGCCCTTTCGGCTATGTAAAGTCCAAATGTAAAGATAAAAAGAATGACTCAATCTTCTGTAAATAGATAAATAACCGAGAGCAGAAACTGATTTGAGTTGAATGTATTGCAGAAAATTGTCAAGAAGAAAAAGAGCTGTGAGACTAGTTCCTTTAGGGTGGTGCCTTCCTGTGCAAAAGTTGCCACCAGGATACTTGGGTATTGTGGGTGGTTACCAGAGTATTGCTATGCAGTTTCCAAGGTGTTTAGGTGGTATCTAGGGTGTTGCTAGGTGGTTGCAAGGATGTTCTGAGTGGTTGCTAGTTGGTTGCCTACTGTCAAAAGTGTCAAAAGAGCCCACCCCGAAGTCTCTATGATATAGTGGTCACTAGATGTTTAATGGTCCCTCCTTCAATGTAAGTCTATGGGGTTTTTTGACATAATGAAAGAATTCGCTAAGCAAATATTATAGGTCTGATCGTGAAGTAACATTCATGTCTGTATCATAAACATGCTAAAGTTTAATGCTTTGGTTGGGGGGTTGTGCAAATCTCTAAATCCCTATGAGCAATATAGTGAAAAGAAGAAGAATAGAAGAGCAGTATCAATACAGTGCTCACCCTGCAAGCTTTTTCATAATGTTTTTAAGAACTGAGATGGTCACATTATTATCACCTACCAAGAACTCAACATGGAGCAAGCACTTTTTAATTTTCTAAATAATATGATCTCATTTAACAGTATGGGCAAATAGTTGAATTAGTCTCTCAGACCTTCCCTGTGTTGTAGGTATGTTTGTGTATGTGTGTGTGTTGTTTGGAGGCCTTAGGTCAAGAGTGTGATGTGCATTTCACGTGTAGCTTTTCTGTGAATTCGCAGTGCTCTCTCCACCGTGAGTCTAATCCACTGTGCTCTCTGCTGGAGCTGTCACCAGTGATCACTCACTAACACACACACACTCACGCTCAATGTCTTGGCATCCTGATGGGTACTAACTGGGTTCCCCTGGCTGCCTGTCCTCACCTTTACTCTTTAAAACAGGATGCCACATGGTTTATGACACAGAGATGAGTTGATGTGTCTAATACACATATACATATGATATATATCAATGTCATTATCAGCATTATTGTTTGCACACATTCAGTGATGATACATGACAGAACTATAAGAAAAGTATTTGTGATCCTGACAGATAAGCGTATAATAATTTCAGTGTACATCAAAAAAAGGGTGAGACGTAACTAAAGGTAAAGTCTGTTTATGCGTTACAGTGGAATTTCAAAATATTCAGGATGTGTCTGAATCTGCTGCCTAGTTCAGTTCTCAGTGCACTGGCCAAGGAGTTGACCAATTTTGGGGTTGTCAAAATGATTCCATATGTATTTGATTCCTTCCATTTCATGTTGTTTAGCATTACTCATAATTTTTTGAACTAGGAAAATGGCACAGTTCTCTGATTTGTAACTAGGTCCTCTAGTCTTTCATAAACAGAGGTATTTCATAAGGTTCTGGCCTAGTCCCATGTTGTCCTGATCCACAAACAGGAGATGTACCGTTATATATCCCCCTATCATTTCACACCTTTAAGTGATTTATTATGAGCAAGGGCGTAGGTTTGGTTTGAAAGTTGGTAGGGACATATAGCAAGAATAATATTCAAAATGTTGGTATTAAGAAAATGTGAGAAAATCAGTCTGGTAATATAGGCAAAACAACATTACTAGCCTTTTTTTAATTTCTAAAGAATAAACCAATTAAAAACTGACCACTAGGGCTACACAGTTTGGAGGAAAAGTGTGATATACAATATACTTGGATAAAGTGATATGCGTTGCGATAAACCTAAGATTAATATCAATCTCAAATGTTATCTTTTTCAAGAAGATTTACCTTGAGAAAACTGTGGGACATGAAGTGACATTTTGTAATATGTATCATCCCTACCTAATTCTACACCTATGACTATGGGTCTGTTCCAAAACCTAGTGAACGTCCTCCGGAGGCAGCATTTTAAGACATCATAGGCACGCTCCTGATGTGAAGTCTGTTCCAAAAGATAGGTATCTTAATTATGCTGCCTCTGAAGATATTTCATTTTGGCCTAATTTTAAGGTAGCATTGTACTGTAGGATGGTAGGCAATCCCAGAATTAGAGGTCTGCAACCCAACCCGGGCCCGATGGGACCCGAGAAACCGATAGGTTTCGAGCCGGGTTCGGGTCAGTTTTTCATGTAGGACTTCGGGTTCGGGTTGGTTTCGGAATTAATGAAAAAATAAACAGGCCTACCAAACTTGTTTTGCGCACATGCTCTCACTCACAGACATGCGCGAACAGACGAGTTAGTGGCCGTTCATACCAAATGTGATTTTGCACATGTCTGTTCTGTTTTCCCATTGTTCTCCTATGTAAACACATTCTGGATGAATGTCTTTGACTGTTGCGCCATGTTTCACTGTTTCTTAAGCGTCTTGCGCAGGACCGGCACTGTTTAAACACCGTGCCAAGTTAAAAAGAACTTCAAATTTAAAAAAACGCACATTTCATTCTTTGCACTGCATCTAGATTGTTTTTAGCGCAGGTGTCACAAAGATTTAATGTTCTGAACAAGTTCAGGCTGTAAAGAGGGGACTGTTGCATTGTTTCTTATTATTCCATATTGTGCTACACCAAGCAAAATTTCAGCAAGTCAATGCTTTTCTTCCGTTCTGCTCTAGTGTACTGAGGGGCTGCCGTGCCTTGTTAAATTGATATGTTTACTGTTTCAATACTGTTACGAATGTTGCCTATTTGCTTACATAAAATATAGCCTACTGCAACAGTACTTGCTAGGAGAAGAAATGATAAAAATAGTGTCGGGCCGGGTAGGGTCGGGTTTGGGTTTTATTTTAAGGCCCGTGCAGACTGAACCATGATGAGCTCAAAGATAAATCCAAGATGGCGGAGGAAGCAAGATACATTTAGATTATAAATATACTTATATGGTAATCAATTCAATACTGAAAAGTATCGATAAATGACAGTTTAATATGAAACAAAAACACTATTTTACCCAAAATGTGTATGTGCTGTGTGCATTTAGGCTCATTAGAGAATTGCGTCGTTTGTCTTGCATCACCTGTATTGAAATCAGTTGCTAGTCGAGTGTCTGCTGCACAAGGAGTGCAATTTGAATGATGCGCGGAGCTGCCGCCTATGAAGAGCGTTTCAAATCGCTCTCTTAAGTTCGAAACATACTTCACGCAAGTATGCAAACGGAGACGCGAGCGCTTGGCCAACGCATCGCCAACGTGTGGTCCCGTTGTACATACATTACATGCGCACTTTCATTGCTCTGGCGGTTACAAACCTCTGACCACAAGAGAGCAATAGATTTTTTAGGTGTGATGAAAAAGAAACGAAACCGGTGCTGTGTCCGAAACTGGTATTTTATAGATCCATGACCGAAACCAGGAAAATGCTGCCTTTGGAGGCAGGATGAAACTAAGGTGCTTTTCAAACTGTTCGGAGACCAGTTTCCTTAAGAGTTCCATTAATTCAAAACAGCTGTCAGTTAAGCCATTAACTGATTAGGCAGCTGCCTACATTTTTTAGCATATTTTTTAGAAAAGATTCAACTCAAATCGCTGCCCGAGTCCGCCATGACAGTTGTTGACTGAAAGAAGAAAATCCGCTTTAGCGCCCCTTGCGGCAACGCTGAGAATGCAGTGTGTACTTGCGTTGGGTTATGAACTGAACGCTGATACATTTCACAACGCAATGATGTGAAATCAAGTTTGCGTAGCAAGGTGCGTCTGCGTTCACCTACTTGCGTTGAGTATGTTTGGGCCTTTATGAGGTATCATTTCAGTAAGGATGCTGCCATAGAAGACGTAGGCAGGAGACAGCGAGGCAGCTCACAATGTTTTGGAACAGACCCACTGAGTGATAAAAAGAGTCTCCTAAATGGGAAGCAAAAACTGTTTTTAAAGTCAGCATGAAATCAATATGGACCCTTAATAAACATTCCTAGGTTTATTGTGAATGATTCATTAGTGTGTGCCATTCCAAAAAGAATGTAACAACATGCTCTTCCTTACAGTGATGGACTTGGACAGGCAAAATAGCCAACAATGTTTAATTTTGTACACTTTAAAAAAGTGCAAAAATTAGGATTATTGGTTAGGTTTGGTTGTGGGTGTGTTCAAGTTATTTCACTCCTAAATACAAAATGGGGTTTGTTAAAATGTTTTAGTAAAATGTGCAGTATATGTTGATGTTTATTAGGGTAGACCTAGTACAGTTGTAACACTGAACATTACCCTTCTAATGCAGACTGACACATTTACATTAGCATCATCTCTCTGTGTGGGAAATTTGAAGAACATAGTCCACATTGATCAGTATATTTCACTTAGGTTAGGCATATTGTTGCCTTAATTAGCACTTAACAAATGAATGTTGTAACTGTCCCGGGGCAGTGTTACAACAGTACCTGGCATTCAGATAGTTGTAACAAATGCGCTCTTTATGAAAACAGGAGCAATTTGTGCAGGTTTTTGACATTTATTTTGTAAGTAGACAGATATATATTTGCAGTATAGCAAAAAGTGTTACAGTTGTAGTCGGTCTACACTATTATGCATTATAATATAAATGATCAATTTAGTGTAAAACAGTAGGCCTATGTAACACCCACTTTTCATGATCCAAAAATAAATAAAAGAAATCAAGTTGTGCCATACATTTTTCTTGCTGAATATCATGTTTCACCAGAATACATTACAGAAGTAAAATAGATTGTGAATGGCTCTTTGCATTGATTAAACATAACCTATTAAAAAATGGTCATATAATATACAGTGTCACAGATGGATTAAACATTACTGCATTGTATAATTCACAACAAATAATTAGTTAATAGTTGAAAGTTTAGACACACCTACCCATATTAATATTTTCCACATTTAGTAGTAAGCCATCAAAACAGCACAAATGGAATTATGGGAATTATACATTGAACAAACATTTTAAACATATTAAAATGTATATTTTAAATTAATCTTATATTTTATATTATTCAAAGTTACAATTTCTCAGAGCATTTTTTACTTTGTATTTTACTAGAGAGATTCTACAAAAATGTTTGTTTTGTGAGTGTGTGTGTATGTGCGTAAATATACGTATATGTATTTATACATTTAGCCGATGCTTTTGTACAAAGTGACTTACAAGTAATGAATAATGCACAAGCGATTCATCAAACGGTGACAATAAGTTAAAATGCTTCAGCTTAAAGTTTCAAAGCTGTACTGTAAATTCTATAAGTTATATTTTAAAGTGAAAAAAAAATCTCAGTGGCCATTTAACATCATCAGATTATTGCACGCAGAGTTTGTGTCCCTAAAATCTACGTCTCACTGTATATAGCCTAGACAATGTATGAGTCAGTATAAATACAGGTATAGCTATTCTGGATAGTGTTCTGACACATATATTATAGGGGATGAAATTGCCACAGGGAATCACTCGGGAGTTGCAAAATTGTTATTCTTGTAAAATATTGTTATGACACTATATCTTGTTAGCGTGAACATTCTAGTGAAATTCACATTCCAGACAAAGGACTTAGAATGAATTCAATGTTCTGGCCTTGTTTAAATAGTGTCTGCATCTTCTTGACATTCTTATTGCCAGTGTTCAGTGGCAATTTATGATCAGGTGCACTGTATCTTATCAGCACATTTTCCCATAATGCACCTGGGTCTATAGGTAGTTTCTGAATGCCAGCCAGTGATTGGTTGCAAGCACATTGTCCCTTAAACAAACACAAATCCTAAGGACTGGGAACCATTATATGTTGATCTGCATACATAAGTGTGTATGAATCTACCACTGACAGGTTTATCTATAAAATAACAGCTGTTCAGAGGTAGAATAATGTTTGCACACTCTTGTTATTGTGCTGGGATAGGCAAAGCTGGAAGAACTAGAGAACTGGAGTACACTTCCTCAAACACTTGACAAATAATGAGTGTAGGATCTAAAAGTAACTGTGTTAGTCAATCCCCGTGACTCTAAATGAGTGCAGGGACAGAGATAGCCTAACAACTCACAGATTATACTTTAGACAAGCAGCTAGAGCTAATCCAGCCTTACCTTGCACACAGACATGTATGCATTGTTTAGGTGCAATCTGAGGAGCGTGGCTAAACATGCAGGGGTGAATTTATGAGTAAGTAAATGTCTGTTTGGATGTTTCTGGTGCTATCACTGCACTTTATTGTTTGATTGTACGTGTGATGGAGATTTGAGAACTTTGAGAAATGACAAGATTTATAATGCTTCCTTCTTAGAGCACTGTATGTCTGTATGCGTGATTTCACCAGCTCTGTGTTTGGGATCTTGCGCAGGAAATAGACTGCCATAAAATGAAATGAATGGTCAAGATTAAAAACTACTAGTGCAACTTTTAGTCATTGTTTTGTGTAAGCCGTGAAACAACATGACACAGTTAATGCTTTTCTGAGAATGAGGTGTGCAAATGATGCCATCTGTGCAAGAAACACGTGCCTTACATTTGTGGCTATTATAATTTTGAGCATGATGTTGTAGTGTCAGTTGTACTATGAAACAGGCAATGTGTGTATATGTATGTGCATGGCAGGGGAAGAGAGAGAGACAGCCAAATCCTATGAACCTTAGCTAGGGTCAAAGCTAAAAATATCAAGTTCCGCTATGGGGGCTTATTATGTTTCAGACACTAGATCTCAGATATTACTGGGACTTTATTTATCTAAAATACAAAATAAAAACATTATCAGAGACAAGTTACCAAATGCTGATTTAATGATATTAATATATTGTTAATATTTATTTAATATTTATAATATAATATATATTAATAATATAATAATAATTATTGATATTAATGATACTTGAATTCTTAAATATAAGAATGAATTATTGGAACACTTTCACATTTACAGATTTAAAACATTTACAGAGAATTACAGAATTATTTCCGAAAGGGTCCTTTGATGATGTCTGTATTTCAGATGATATGTGAAATTGTATTTGTGTTCTTGTAGTTTGGAGATGTGCTGGCTAAACATGGTGAGTGTTAAGATCAGTTACCCCTTGGGATTTTTATTTAATAGTGTGTGAAGAAAGAGGTAGAGAGACAGAGAGGAGATTCTGAATGTGTTTTGTGGTATATGATTCGATGCTATAGGTTATTTCAGTAGTTTGCAAATTAATGTAATCCTGCCGTGAGGATAGTGTATACGTGTTTAGCTCGCTGTCCCTGGAGGAGGGCTCGAGGTTTAAGACTTCACCTGAGCTTCAATTACACCCCCCCCCCTTCCCGGACTTGATGAGTTATTAATGAATAGATGGGAGGAGTTGGGGTGGTGGAGGGATGCTAGCAGAATCGTCGCATCATGGATGTAAGCAGCTATTTATATACGCTTACTCTGGTTATGTGATTGGTCGGATTAAATGAACATGAACTTTTGTTATGAAACTCCATATATTTTAGATACTCTAGTAGTTAATGTCTTCTTAGTCAAAGCCTACACTGAGATTTACATTTTAAGGAGCTATATGAAGATCACAAGTTTCAGAATGCAACACAAATTAGTGAATTTAGAGCAAGAAGTGTGATTCTGTTTTATCCAAGTAGATTCCATAGATACTGAAAACATCAATAATAAGTTAATTTAGCAGAGAAATGTGTTGCCAGAGAAATGAAATTCTAGATATAGATGAATGATGTTTTTTTACAGAGAGGAAGCAGTGTCGTAATCCAAAGCAGGAGCTGTGAGGAATGGAAGGCTTTTAAGTAGAGACTGAATCCATTAGCTTCATTACACGTCGCAGCAAGTGTCTTGAATCTAATTCTAGAGCCAGTGGAGAAAAAAAATGCATTACAGAGGTTGTTTTCTATAGCTCAGGAGACTCAGTTGACTTTTCAGTTATATTTCACTCAAGTAACAACTTTGTCTCAGATGCTTCTCCTCAAAATCTGAATCAACAGTAAAAATATGCACAAATGAGACAATTGGTGATATATTGTATAGTGAGAGTACAGAGCAGTGTTGGGTGTAACGTGTTACAATGTAACGCAGTAAGGTAACACGTTACTTAACAAAATTAAGTAATCTAATTACTTTACAGATTAAGTCATTAGTAAAGTAATCTAATTAAAATTTCCCAAAAGTAATTAGTAATCAGTAGTGGATTACTTTTTTGAAAGTAACTTACCCAACACTGGTACAGAGCTATATAATTAATGTTGATGGCATATCTCAGACAATTTGGTCTTGGAAGAATTTGATTAGAAATGTTAGCATTGAAATCTCTGACTTTTGACACAGTTTGTGACATTGTGTCATCTGAAACTCCAGAAGAGGCACATGTAAGACTCATAGAACCAGCAAAAGTCTCTAATGGGCCATAGTCATGTTAGACCCCATACAATATATATTTATTGCGAATGACAAACGAGGCTGTGAAGCAAAGACTTACAGTCTGTTCAGTGCATTGTACTGTTGTATACACTGTTGATCATTCTGACATGACATTGAAAATACGTCTTTCCAAAACAATCCTGGTGACAAAAATCTCTCAAAAACTCTTTTTAAAAAATTAGACGTGACTTCGGACCTTAAGACAATACAACATATATAACAGACCATACATCTATCCTTCACAGCCTCATTTCATTCACGAAAAACAAATATATCATATACCCTGACAAAGGTCTATTCCTCTCTGTTTAATTGCATTGCTGTCTAGGAGAAGCAATCAAGATATTTGAAATATTTTTTTCTTTCTCTGGGCTGTAAGAGAAGGCGTGAGATAAAACTCATGTTGGGCTGAGTGGAGCATTCAGGGTGAACTCCAAGGACTCTCTAAGGATGCTTTGGCTGTATTTCAATAGTGAGCACAGCATGACCATAATCATTTGCTGGATGAAAGAGTCTCTTTGGGTTTACATATGCATGACTGATTGTCAAAAAATACTCTATAGATTTATAAAACAAGTTTATTATGATTTCATTTTCCCGCATAGGATGCACTATATGCACCTGCACACACTTATACTGTAGATACACTGTGAGTGTATAAAATCTGGATGAACTGATCAGATGTTGGTGTCTGTCAGCTTTCACATCAATAATTCAGAGTGATAAAGTGTCGCTCCAGGAGAGAGAGAGAATAGAGCTCAATACTTTACTGAGAGCAGCCAACCAACATAGACATTCTTAATCCATAAGAGAGCAAATGTTAACAGTTTTAGCTTAATAACAAATTTAGGGAGTTGTTTTATGTATACACTACAAAAAGTGGTAAGCTGCATTTGTTATTTCTTCATGATCTAACCCTTAAAATTAGTTTTGTTGGTGTAACCTTATGCAGTCAGGATGATTCAGTCATGTTAAAAAAAATAAATAAAAATCAAACCCAGTTTATTCAACCCAGTTCATTTAGATATTACCACATGAAGTTAATTTTCTGGGCTAACATTTTTTTTTCAAAGTAGCAGACAGGCATGCAAGCAGACAGGCATATATAGTATCTACTGTATATGTATATATTAAATCAGTAAAAATGTCTTTGTAGAGTTGGGGTACTCGAGTTTGGACTCGAGTCCGAGTCACGAGTCCAATTTTAATGGATTTAACTTGTCATGGACTCGGATGCATTTTTACTCTGACTTGAATCGGACTCGAGCCTTTTGGAATCTGGATTTTTTTTCAGAGTCCAGCCGATTCCATGGCATTTGTGATGCAATAACAAACAAGCAAGCAAACAAATAGTGTAACATAGGGTGACCATACGTCCTCTTTTTCAGACCTAAAAAAAGTGTCCAAAATTGCCTCTAAATGTCTGGGATTTGGCTTTGTCTTCATATTGATGTGCTCTCTACAGTTAGTACCATCATACATTCTGAAACCAATTTGAAGTTTGTTCAGCAGTATACTAATCATAAAATGTGAATATGAAATGCAACAGAGGTGTTTTTGTTGCATTTATATTGACAAATTGCTTTTCTTAGTTGTGAAAGTTAAAATAAGCTTAAAATATTGATGTTGAGTTTATGATTAAATTTTTTATTCAGATTCATGAACAGATTCATTCGGACTCGGCCTGTTATGGATTCGGCTTTGAGTCCGACTCGGCCCCTTTTGGACTCGGACTCGACTCGGACTCAATTGTTTAAAGACTCGGACTCGACTCAGACTCGACTAAGGTGGACTTGAACCCAACACTATGTCTTTGCAACACATTAAATGTGCTTTGTGGAGATCTTAAACGTTAGTTTTAAACTTAAAATATTAACCACCAGAGGACTATATGTGTGTGTGTGTGTGTGTGTGTGTGTGTGTGTTTGTTTTTGGATGTTAGCTAGAAGGAAAGACATTGTTAGTTAATAATGGGCCAGGTGTGGACCAGTGGGAAAGGTGGACCCACCAAAAGCCCAGGAGGAATGACCTCTGCCTGGGGTACAAGAAGGCAATAAATGCTAACGCAGCTCAGTTTTCACAAACGCCTCAGTTACCATCACTGGCAAACAAAACATTCAGCAATTTTTAAATAAAAATCAGCAATCCCCTTTGTGCCACTTGTGTTTTTATATTGATTTTGAACTCTTGTTTGTCCTCCTAGCTAAATCAGAACTGTCTAGAAGAAAGATTGTTTTTTCTACCTAAAAAAGATGATGTATTGTATATACAGTATATTAATGCTTTCAGTCGATTAAAATAATTAATTGTGATTAATCGCATGGTTTTTCATTGTTAATCGCATTTAATCGCAGATTCTGAAAGTGCTGAAATTTGACTCTGTACTGTATACTTATTTTCTTGTGAAAATGCATTTAGTTTATTCTTAGGAAAAACAAAACAAAATATGTAGCCTTACAATAATGATTATTAACATTTACCAAAAAAAGCCTTTCGCAGTATAAAGCCAGAAATGCACCAAAATAGCACCAATTCAAGTAACATTAAACATTTCCCAAAGTGGAAGGTCAACTAATTGAAAGAACTAGTCCTCATCACTGAAAAAATAAAAAGATTTTGTGGTGAAGTAAATGTAGCAGAAAAGATGAAGTACTTTCTACACAGAATAAGTTAAAGTGTAAACTTGAACTGAAATATTAAGTAAATTCTTCATTTGTAAAGTAAATATTATTAATGATGCATCATCATGAATCAATCCCCAGTACCTTGTCATATTAATGCACTAATTTGATTTAATTAAATTAAACTTTAGTAAAGTAAATTTTACTTGAGAATTTCTAATTTAAGCCACCAAGAATAATGTGTAGTCTTTACTTGAAAATATGTTCTGTTAAGTTTACCAGCAATTCCTGCATGGAAATTGTTTCCTAGTTTTTATTAAACAAACACCCCTCTTTTTTAGTGTAGGTTGTGTATTCATTGCAATGTGCATTAAACCTCATCCTCCACAATAATAATTGGCCGGCAGGCTGTGGCTGCTTTGGTACAGCAATCGTGAAGCCACATTCACATGATTCACATCAAGGCATCAATGCACTGCTCAACACCAGGGTCAAGCAGCACTTTGAAGTTTGATCTCCACAAGAAAAGCGTGGCAGAGAACAGCCGAGTTCGAAATTGCATACTACCCATGCTACTTTTACTGCTTCTGCCATATGGCAGAAATAGCAAGAGTATGTGGCATGCTAGTTTAATTAGTTTTAATAACTTCTGTGTTTTATTATACATGACATTGATTGCATGATGCTTAAAAATATTGTTCAATCACAAAGACATTTACTAGGGAAACCGTGGCTAGTTGTCAAACAGGGAAGTTGGCACAAGGCCTCTATCTCAGTAACTATTTTCTTTCAATTAGTGGTTTTTGTATGTTGGCATTAAACACCTAAAATTCCATTATCGTCATATTTTTGCTATAGCTGTTGGTTGAACAAGTGAACACTCTAAAACCACAATAATATAAATTCACGCAAGGGTCAAGTATATAATGAAGGTGAGACAAGGGTCATCGTGAATGTCAGGTCTGTGCACGCTGTATATATTTCATAGATGTTTTACTGTTTACATTTTGCTGAAAAGCCAATGCCCTATAACAGGCTGTATAATGGTAGGTTCATATTGTGACAGCTTACCAGTGTGACAACATGCCTTGTTATACAGGTCAACGTGTGTTAAATTAGTGATTTTTTTAAATATTATTCACACAGTTTTAAACAGAGCTCTATATATTTAATGAATGAAGATCTGAATGGTTCCCTCCTCTATTTATAATCACCTAACCATGTTTTAATCAACCAGGTTGAAGCAAACAATAAAAATAAATGTTAGTTACCATGAACACCCAGACATGGATACCTGCCACATCCAACGGCACAAAGCTCAATGAGGGTGCCCGACCAAAAATGAAAAATTAGTATCAAAAAGCAGAAAAAAGTAGGCACACCACAGCTCCAAAAATAGAACATTTATTGTAGGGTTCCCACCCTAATCTAGGAGTATGACCATAAAGACTGTAGGGCCTCAATGTGGGTAAGAGGGAGAGAGAGAGAGAGAGAGAGAGAGAGACAGCAAGCACTTTATTAAACCTCTTTGTTTCTTTTAGGGTGAGAAAGCACCTGGACGATCAGGAAGTCGATCCAGCAATATATCTAAGGTAGCCCACACACACACTTCTATTGTGTTTGCCGTCATTATTCACAGCAAGCCCTATCACATCAAAGTAAATGATTTAC
Source organism: Myxocyprinus asiaticus (assembly GCF_019703515.2). NCBI lineage: Eukaryota > Metazoa > Chordata > Actinopteri > Cypriniformes > Catostomidae > Myxocyprinus > Myxocyprinus asiaticus. Next base: position 5,390,998 of record NC_059351.1, on the reverse strand, counting down.
AATTAAATGGCACATGATTGAAGATTGTTTTACACTTCATGTTGAAAGCTGGCTTTGGAATTGGCTGTTTCAGGCAAGTAGTTCCACCCAGGGAGTCGTGCTGAACAGTTTGTCTCAAACATCATTTACACCCTCCTCTCAGGACATATGCAGGTAGGTGCCGCCATGTTGATTGTTGCCCTTGGTTACAGGGGTGACCATGTTTATAATGGTGCTTTGCTCATCTACATGTATGCTTATCATGTGGATTTATGGAATAGGTGTGTTTGGAGGAATGAATAGTGAGGTCCAGAAGTCTGAGACCACATTGAAATGCGATATGTTTTGCTTTTAAACTTGGAAATATTTGTATTTTTTGTGTCAAACTGAAGCAAATTTGTTCAAAAGGTCAGATTTCTTTGCTTCCATTGAAGCACACAAGATGCTCTTTGGAACCTTTTGGAGTAATTCTGGGATAATAAGGATCATCGGGTTTTGCGCAAACTTGTGGTGTCATTAAAGCAAAACGAAGACATATGAAAAAATATGAAATTCATTTAAATGTTTCTATTCAACTTTTTTACTCAAATTGTTATGCTCCTAATATAATTTGTAATAAAAATGTGCATTAAATTAGTAAAGAGTACAACACAGAAGCACTTTCTCTAGTGGTTTTAGACTTTTGGACCTCACTGTATGTATAAATGTGTACAATAGTAACCATTAAAGTATGTTGAAGCATTTACAACCAAATTACATTATGTGCTTTGAATACCAAATTTCCTTTACAGCTGGGGCTCTGTGTCGAAAATGATTAGTAAACAGTGAATTGCAAAGACATGAGGCCAATGAGAGAAAAACAAAATGTTAAAAAATGTTGTACAAACACCAGCTCAAAAGAGATTCACTTTTTATTTATACATCATGTTTTGCATTCACAATCATTTCATGCTTTGTTTTGTGTTCTTCATTCCTTTGCTTTTGTCTGTCTGTATGTATGGTGTGTGTGTGTGTTGTGTAGCTCTCGTGGTCATACTAAACTTGAAGTAGATGGCTCAGATCAGACTACACTCGTCATGCCCATAAACCCTGCCTCCGCTTCCGCCCCCACCGCAAAGCGACAAGTCAAACGTCGCATTCGACGGCGACGGGAGAGCAGTGGGACCGGGGCTGTTGGGTGTGTCACAGAGTGTGTGGACCAACCGAGACATTCACGGTCTTATAAACAGGTGCACACACACTCAGACTCATCCTCAGAAGACGAGGAGCGCTGGAGAGAAGCTCGCTCCTGGAGCCGTGAAAAAGCGAGACGGAGACGCAGCAGCGGCAGACATATGCAAGCGCAATCCCGTGAGACACGGGATGGTATTGAGCTCATGTCTGGCAACTCAGATGAGGGACAGAAAGAGAACCAACCGCCACAGTGCAAGGAACCCAATGGCAAGACCCACAAAAAGTTGTCGTCAAAAAGGGAGGAGCATGGGAGCCAAAGCCAGGCAGCAAATCACAGGAAAGGAAGTGAGCGTGGTAGTAGTAGATATGGAAGTGAGGAGGAGGAGCCTATTACTAAGAAGTATGAGGAACGAGGCTCAGGAGACCCAGATATGGCCGTCCCATCCCCTTGTAAATTCACAGATCCCACCAATCAGAATGGCACCACTCCACAAGCATGCACTGATGATGAACTAGAGGTGTGCAGGTGAGAGAGATGGATTGATGGATGAGTTCTCTGTTGAAAAACAGCATTTGTTTTTCTCCAGCATATGTAGTGTTTTAGACTAGTGGTTCTTAACCTTTTTGACTCCAAGGGCCCCCATTGACCAAGACAAATTTTCCAGGCACACTCCCTCTCTTACAAGCACCCGATGCCTCTCAATTAATTTCAGGATTCCAGAGGTTTAAACCTATAAAGCCTAACGTATCATATTTGATACATGATTTTCTAAAGCCTCTACATCATCAACGTGATTTCTTTGCGGAAAAACCTGTTGTATACATGTAAAGTAACCTATAATATACTACAGGTCTACTGTCTCACGGCAGGGCCGGCACTAGGATGTGATCTTTGGTGAGGCACTTGTTGGGGCGGGGGTTTCGCCGTTAGTCTGGGGGGCGATGTGCCCCTTGATCATTTCGTGTCAGTTAGGGTGGGGTCATCAGACAAATCTAGGGGGGCAATGCCTCGATATACTTCATACGAAATCGAAGAACGAATGGGTGTGACGTCATTTAGAACAAAATCAGGCCAAAAAAGAGTTTTTGAGTTTTTTTCGGAAAACGTCTGACTGGCTGCTAATCACCTTACTGTCATTGGTCCACGTCATCTGTAGGTGTGACCTGGAGCCCCACCTACATTGAGACGGACAGCTAATTCTGTTTACGTTCTTTAGTCAGTCAAAATCAGTCAACATGAACACATCAGCGTGTAGAGTTATTAGCGAGCTGGTGCAAATGTACCTACATCTGTACGATCCTTCACATAGAGACATTTTACTAGAACATGTCATGCGATTTTTTTTTTGATTATTTAGTCTACAAAAGTAATCAAATCATACAGCGTTGTGGCGGGTGTCTGAATGTTCGGAAACAGTATACCTTTGCTCGACTGTTTAGAACTTCTTTTTACCCTTGAACGAAGAACAAATAAGAACGTCTACGGAAGTATATCGAGGCCTTTAAGTAACTGTGTCCCAAATGATGCACTATACACTCTGCACTTCTAATATGCACTTTGCACTGTAGTGAATGGATTTTCAAAGTGTACAATCATCCCAAATGGAACACTTAACGTATTTTTACTAAACGAAAGCATTCGTCATTTAACAGCTGTCGGAAGTGACGTTTCAAACACATGTGATGTGTTGCCGCTAGCTTTAGCGCGTTAGCCATCCTTATTTCAACACTTGTATCACAGATAACGTCCATATTCACACAGCGTGTAGTGATGGAAAAGCATTCAACTCACATTTGTAAGGCACCTTCTGCGCTGCAGTTTTGCTAGTTGCTACATTCTCCATTATTTACAATTACTTTGTCAGACCAACAACACAGCCCCTTACACTACGTACAGCAAGCCACGAGCATTGAGTGCATAGATTGTCCAATATTTCACACTCTATTTTGACGGTTGAAAAATTTTATCATCTGGGTACTCATAGAACACTTCTTTTTATTGCATTTTCAATGTTAATACACTACTTGCACTACTTATACTTAGAAATAATGTAGAATAATGCAGAATTGTGCGGTTTGGTACACACCAAGTATCTATGCTCTTTAGGCGGTAGAAGGCCTTGTAGAATCAATTCCAAAATGTCGGAGGAAATGCACATCTTTTTGCTGTAAAATCTTTGCTGGTTTAGTTGTTACTGATATTTCAAAATGAATATTTACTTGATTGAAGCAGCTTGTGCTTACTTAATATTTTATAATTATATGTATCAACAATGATATAACAGGCCTTGCTGAAGAAAGACCATGTTGTTTGACCAGCATTTTTGCTGGTAAACAGCACAGCTATGCTGGACCACCAGCTAGACCAATACCAATACCAGCACTAACCAGAATAAACCAACCTGAACCACCATGGAAATTCTAAGCTGGTCTTTTCAGCAGAGGTGGAATAAGTAAGAGTTTGATATTGTAAGTCTGATGAGTTTGGTTATTTGTGTTTGTGTAGGATCTGTCACTGTGAAGGTGATGAGGAATGCCCTCTCATCACTCCTTGCCGCTGTACAGGGAGTTTGCGTTTTGTGCACCAGGCATGTTTGCATCAGTGGATCAAGAGCTCTGATACACGCTGCTGTGAGCTCTGCAAGTATGACTTCATCATGGAAACACACCTCAAACCTTTGCGCAAGGTAACACACACACACACACACGTTTACTGAGCTATTTAAATAAGGACACACCATAGACTTCTGTAGTTTGGTGTACTGACTAACCCTAAACCTACATCTAAAACAACACTTTTTCAGAATAAAAAAGAAATATTTATTGTACATATAAATTGTTTTTCCAAATGAGGACATCCTAAAATGCCATTCTAACTTTATATTTACTTAATTCTGGAGACAAATTTGTTCCCAGCTGAGATCTTATTATACAAAACACTAATAAGAGCCTCCAGTTCTGGACAGTCTCTACCAACAAAATGTTTAGTAAATCTTTGGTATGCTTTGCCAGCTGTTTGTGTGATTTGAAGAGAAAAGGCTACAGTGTGTGAATCAACTTAATTATATACTGTATAGTCCAATGTCATCTTTTAACTACAGACAGAATTTTATTTACCGTTCTAGCGATTTTAGACGTTAAATTGCCCATGCTCCCTCTTTCCAAAACACCGCACATCAAAGATACCGTTGAGACCAACACCGAGCAGAAGAGCAACATTAGTGCATGTTCCAATGGTTGTCAAACACAAAAGTAGCAAAATAGTGCTGTCAGCTGACAACTATTATGAATCTGAACAGGGTGAAATGAGGCTCAATTATCTGCTACAACTACAACACTATGAGAATGATTGACAGGCAAAAAGCGTCAAAAGCTGTGGCCCGCAACAATTCTGGAGAAACTGATTGGTGTATGCTTGTGCAAAAGTCAGTGCGGTTGGAGTTCGAAAAAGGTGGTTGAAAACACTGCTTAATTTTTGCAGTTCTTTTTGTTGATGCTAGTGGCACAGAAATTACACACGTCAGCCTGAAGTGTAAAATTCTTCCTAAGGGCTATTTTCTTATTTTCTTAAAAAAAAAATGTCTCTATAAGAATGTTCTAAATGTTCTTCATGAATTGCACTTAGGAACATTTTTTCAAACTTCTTTTTTATCCTAAATAAATTTTTGTAAATACAGCCCTTGGCCCCTAGATATGATTCGGGCCCCTCTTGTAGTCCATGGGATTTTTTCTTTTATCGATTTAATCATCTGCCAGGTGAAAATCATAAGTCTGATAGCTTTGAAAAATTATAGCACACATTTCCTCAAGTAGCAGCATGAATTTAGATATCATTCATGTCCGTAGTACAAGCAGCAGAGAACCAGTTACACTCACCTTTAATACTTAGGGTTAGGGGTTTGTTCAAGTCCCTTAGCAATGCCTTAGCAAGCACCACTAATAGTATATGTTCAGTTGTTGTCAGGGGTGTAGCTAGTGAGGTGAAAAGTGGTAACTATTCTAGGGGCCCAAAGATCCAAGGGGCCCCACAACAAATTCTAAACTGTATTTTTTTAATAGGAAAGGGGCCCAGAGCAATATACAGTCAGGGGGCTCAGATGACCTTGCTACGGCCCTGGTTGTTGTTAATGTGCAGAATCTTTTGAATGTGTGACTTTTTAGTAGGTCAGTGAGCTCTCATATCAAAGTGCTGCCACACTGTGGTTAAAGAGATAATTACAGGAAGGGAGTGGATTCATAGATGTGGGCTGTCTAATAATCTGTCCACACCTCTCACTGCACACTTCATCTCTCTTTGTTATTTAGTGGGAGAAGCTGCAGATGTCTACAACTGAGCGGAGGAAGATCGTCTGCTCTGTGACCTTTCACCTGGCGGCCGTAGTGTGTGTCATCTGGTCTCTCTATGTTCTGATTGACCGCACGGCTGAAGAGATCCGCCAAGGCAAGAACAATGGTAAACACACTAACACAAAAATAAAACTTAAACAATTCTTAATTATTTATGCAATGCAGTGCAGTTCAAGTCCCAACGAGAACTAAATGTATAGTGTCAAACTACAAATACACTAGCTTTAGTGGTACAAATTTCTGTTGTTATCTTTGCTAACACTTTACATTGATAACAATGAATATTGCATTGGTAGAATACAACTGCATTCGAGATGTCGTAGTAGAGATGTCAAATATGCTGCCATAATGCATAATTATATAGAGAGGTATCAAGGAATATACTGTATATACTGTATATACAGTATACTATATATATATATATATATATATATATATATATATATATATATATACACTGGTGGCCAAAAGTTTGGAATAATGTAAAGATTTTGCTCTTATGGAAAGAAAATGGTACTTTTATTCACCAAAGTGGCATTCAACTGATCACAATGTATAGTCAGGACATCCATAACGTGAAAAATTAATATTACAGTTTGAAAAAAAATTCAGAACTTCAAAGAGTTCTCATCAAAAAAATCCTCCACATGCAGCAATGACAGCTCTGCAGATCCTTGTCATTCTAGCTGTCAGTTTGTCTAGTGACATTTCACCCCACACTTCCTGTAGCACTTGCCATAGATGTGGCTGTCTTGTCGGGCACTTCTCATGCACCTTACAGTCTAGCTGATCCCACAAAAGCTCAATGGGGTTAAGATCCATAACACTCTTTTCCAGTTATCTGTTGTCCAGTACGCTAGGATCAGCCACATTATGCCGATTCACTGACGAGCACTGCAAAAATTTTTCCATCTGCTCCTGTGTTTACCTTATCCGGTGGCATGACTTAAAGCGCATTGCGTTAGCAACTTGGAAGACCCGTATTCGCATCCCCCGTTGAAACCAGGAAGTAATTGCGTTCACATAATCAGTGACAAGCGCGATTCAGGGGTTGCATTTTCCCCTTAACATTAAATTTTTACTCCACTGATGGTAAGGTTTAGGTTTGGGGGTTCAGTTATAAAACATGCATTCCTCCTCACTGTATTATAGCCTGAAAAGCTGAAAACAACTAATTTTTGGCACCTTTCTGTGGACATTTCTCCGGAAAATAGAGCTCACATGTGCCCATATGCCCAACAACAGTTACCGCTTTGGCCACTGGGGGCAATATTTTAATTTCGGTAAGCACAGACTGGTTTTAGCTAAAGAAAAGTCATCCTATTGTTTCAAATTTCCCTGTGAGATCAGTCTGGAACGATACAATTTTGATAAATTAATGATGTAAAAAAAAAAAAATCATTGTTCATGGTAGTTTACACCGATCAGCCACAACATTAAAATCACCTGCCTAATATTGTGTAGGTCCCCCCTATGCCGCCAAAACAGCGCCAACCCGCATCTCAGAACAGCATTCTGAGATTATATTCTTCTCACCACAATTGTGCAGAGCGGTTATCTGAGTTACCGTAAACTTTGACAGTTTGAAACAGTCTGGCCATTCTCTGTTGATCTCTCTCATCAACAAGGCGTTTCCGTCCGCACAACTGCCGCTCACTGGGTGTTTTTTGTTTTTGGCACCATTCGGAGTAAATTCTAGAGACTGTTGTGCGTGAAAATCCCAGGAGATCAGCAGTTACAGAAACATCTGGCACCATCAATCATCCATGCGATTATCTAATCATGCATGGATGAAATGCATTAATGTTAACAAATAGAACCTTATTGTGAAGTTTTACATCTGAAGTCAAGCTGTAGTATTTCAGAGTAGCTGTGTGGTATGTAATGATATAGTGCTGTAATGCCATGCCATGCTCTCATTGCACACACAGCGCTGCTGCGTTTGTCCCTTCTCAATGCCGTAGGGGTGCTGGAGTGGCCGTTCTGGACCAAGCTCATCGTGGTGTCTGTTGGCTTTGCTGGAGGACTCATCTTCATGTACATTCAGTGCAAAGTTTACCTGCAGCTCTGGAGGAGGCTGAAGGCTTTCAACAGGATCATCTTTGTAGAGAACTGCCCTGACACCGCCCGCAACAGAGATGACAGTCTGCCCCCCGTCACCCAGAGTAACGGCAAACATGAGGCAGTGGAGGTTCCTGCACCTCAGACACAAACAAACACTTCCTGTCCTGTGCCCACAGGAAGTGTGGAGGTGGCCCCTGTTTGACAATGGGTGAGGCAGGCATGGCTACTTCCTGTCTCTGCTCAAATCTGGGCAAGATGAAAGGTGGGTTGCGTCTCAAATGGTGTGTGGCTTACTGCACTACTCTTCTTGGTGCACTTCAGAGTATGTTGATAGAGTAAGGGAAGTCTAGCCAAAGGCTGCTGGTGTATCTGATCAAAGCCATGTGAATTACATAAAAAAAAGCACTTTTTTAAATATAAATTAAAACGTTTTTTTTAGGGGGAGGGGGGATTCACAGTTTATTTGTCAAGAAGTTAACATAAGAAGTTCCTATACTGTATATATACATCTTATTGGTTATATTTAAAGGTGCAATCAGTAACTTTTTGCTTGTGTCATCTTGGACTTACAGTGACGCCTAGTGGTGTGGATGCAGCATCATTTAAAATCAATAGTTTTCAGTAACAGATGCCATGGTAGAATTTGATTTTAACGATCAGCCACGATTAATTTAATCCAAGAGTGAAAGTGTCCAATAACAAGATGGTTTCTGAGATTTAAGGAATATTCCGGGTTCAATACAAGTTAAGCTCAACTGACAGCATTTGTGGCATAATATTAATAACTACAAAAATTTATTTTTGACTTTGTGAAAACAAAAGCAAAAATCTGGGTTACAGTAAGGCACTTACAATGGAAGTGAATGGGGCCCATTTTTAAACGTTAAAATACTCACTGTTTCAAAAGTAAAGATACAAGACGTAAACAATATGCATGTTAACGTTATTTTAGTGTGATAAAATCACTTACTAACCTTTCCTGTGTAAAGTTATAACCAATTTTTCAACTTGATTGCCATGATGATGTAATGTCAACAAACCCTAAAATTACAGTAAAAATGCCCATTTTAACAACTTTACAGCTCAAATAATACATGAGTTTTAACCGAAGAATTAATTTAAGTGCTTTTATAAAATTATAAGCTTCACATTTCTGCCTTTAAACCCTCCAAAAATTGGCCCCATTCACCTCCATTGTAAGTGTCTCACTGTAACCTCGATTTCTGCTTTCTTTTAAAGAAAATTCTAAATTAATTTTTGTGGTAATCAACATTATGCCACAAATGCTGTTGATTGAGCTTAACTTGTATTGAACCCGGAATATTCCTTTAAGCGAGTAGTATTCAGCTGGTCATGTGATTCTAAAATGGCAGCCCCCACGAGGGCACCCCTGCCCATTGTAGAATAAAACTGCTTTTATAAGGTTACTAATATGACTAGAGTCCTCATCTTACAGTATGTGAGTGGTCATGATTTTATACATGCCAAAATCACAATTCATTTCTTTAGGAGTAAAACTGTTTAAATGGGGAAAAAATGACTGAGTGCACCTTTAATCAGATTAAGAAAAAACTTCAACATTCTCAACTTGTAGCTTTTCTCTCAATTGCCAAAACTTACAAAGAATTCTCTATCAGACATTTAAATTAGACAGGGACCAGGAATAAACTGAGATGGCGTGACGATAGTGATTACTGTTGTCAGGGAACCTGTCTTGAGAGGCAATCTGAGCATCAGTTGCGTTGTAATCCTCTAAAGCTTTGGTTCTCACCTCAATTGTCTTTGTACTCTTAGATCAGGAATAGGAGAATCATTATGCTGATTGTATTTACAGTTTAACTCAAAGAATAGAGTTAAATTCATTGAATGTCTTGAAAAAACCTAAACGAACCAAAGATGTTACAAACTGGGAAAGAGACATGCATTGGTAGATGGCTTGTATTTGTTTATCATGTTAACATGAACTTAGTCTTCAGTAAAGGCTGATTGTATATTCTTGACGTATTATGTGACACACAAAGGTATATTATTTTTGCCAGAATAAATAGTGCTAGACATATTTTTGTTTATAGTCTGTTTATAGATACAGTTGGCAAGGGAGGCATCTCCCACCAATGGGGGAAAACAAATCCCAGTTACCACAGTTATCAGTTCAGTTCTATGGGCAAAGTGAAGAGAAATTTACAATATATAATTTGCGATAGAGATTGCCATTTCTAGGTCTGAATTTACACTTTTGATTTTCATATACAGTATAGTGCTGTGCAAAAGTTTAAGGCACTTGTGAAAAATGTTGCATAGTGAGGATGTCTTCAAAAATAATGCCATAAATAATTTTCATTTATCTATTAATGTCATACAAAGTCCAGTAAACATAAACAAAGCTAAATCAATATTTGCATTCAAAACAGCACCGATTCTCCTATGTACACCTGGGTTTTTCTTGGTTGTTGGCAGATACGTAGGATGTTCCAAGCTTCTTAAAGATCGTGCCACAGTTCTTCTATCTATTTAGGCTGTCTCAATTGCTTCTGTCTCTTCATGTAATCCCAGACTTACTCAATGATGTTGAGATCGGGGCTCTGTGCGGGCCATACCATCTGTTGTATGACTCATTCTTCTTCTATTCAATTCTATTTGAATTGAATAGAAGAGGAATGTTCAAATCTAAAATTGATATTTCCTACTCATACACTAAAATCAAAATATATAAAATAACCATTTTAAGACAAATGTTTCTGTAAAAAATATAATGCACTCAAGGCTTTTGCACAGTACTATATATATATATATATGAGATGAGAATATATATATATATATATATATAGATTATCATTAGTAAACTGTTCCAACTGGAAAATACAATACTAGGACAATAGTGGCAAAACTTGAAATAATTGGGTATGCAGCATCTTGCACTGAATTGCTTGTATCAACTGTATTCTTTTATTCAAGTGAAAAAAATAAGAAAATACAGTAACTTTTCTTTGTATAAATAGTCAAATATATCAGAAACTTTTCTTGAATAGGTAATTCTGAACCTCGCCAAACCTCAGAAAGTGATGTCTTACTGACTGTATCTTTGCAGTTTTAATTTATAATTTTATTCTTTTAAAAACTCAACTTATGCAGCTTTTCAGAAGGTATGTTTGAAAGGGTTTGAAAGAGAATGAAGTTTATTTATCTGCATGACAGAGATCTGTTAACATGATCTGTTAGTTTGGAGGTCATTATTAGATTTGCTGAGTGTTATTCAGGATGAATTCACAGAATTTTACGTTTTGTAAAGATTAAAATTGGAATATTATTTTATACAGTGATGATCTTGATATACTAAACAAATTTTAAGAAACGCTCTCAATAGACATGCCAGATCAACATCAATGTAAACAACTCAAATGCACATTATGAAAGAAACATGCAAAATCAGTGCAATAAATCAGTGAATGTATCAAACAGTTTCAGAGTCTCTGTTTATTTATATAATGGTAGTACTGTGTTACCTGGGTGACTAGGTAACCTCCTTCCTCAAAACAAGGCATTTTTGCTAATCCAGATGAGTAACAAATGTACATAGCAAGAGGCCAGATATGTTCTGGTAAAAGAGCACAATGCACACTCATTTTTAGTCCCCAATCATTTCCATCCTGTTTCTCAATCATTGTGTCCACTGCTCTTACATACAGCATGCTGTCTCTTCCTTTACAGTCAGCTGCACTGTAGTAGATTACATAGTATTAAAGGTCAGTATCAGAATTCTGCAATATCTCATCTTCCTCATTCACTTCCTCCATGTGTATCATGTGAAACAGCAGAGGGTGTGCTGTCAGAGCCTTTTGCTGAAACTTTTATCATCTTAATACTGAATAATAATATACATTCATTTTCAGGATTTTTTTATGATGTTTTTTTTAATTAATTTATTTATTTATTTTTATTATCACAGTCTGGATGATTAGAAACAACAAAATTATTATTTTTTTGTGCAGTGTCAGATTAAAAAAAAAAAAAAATCTCAGTACCTTAGAGGACAAAGATGTCAGCGTCAAAAAACTGCCATATAAATATTATATATTAATATTATTTTCCACTTTCACTGACCAACATCAGTCCTGATCATAACTACCAAATATTCATTCATTTTCAGGATTTTAACCCTTGAAATGCCAGTTTGTTTATATAATGCCACTGATGTTTTTTTTATGATGTTTTTTTTAATTAATTTATTTATTTATTTTTATTATCACAGTCTGGATGATTAGAAACAACAAAATTATTATTTTTTTGTGCAGTGTCAGATTAAAAAAAAAAAAAAATCTCAGTACCTTAGAGGACAAAGATGTCAGCGTCAAAAAACTGCCATATAAATATTATATATTAATATTATTTTCCACTTTCACTGACCAACATCAGTCCTGATCATAACTACCAAATATTCATTCATTTTCAGGATTTTAACCCTTTAAATGCCAGTTTGTTTACATAATGCCACTGTTGTTTTTTACACACACACACACATTTATCAATACACACATAACAAAACACACTCTGACATCCATACCAACACACCCACACAATTTTAGCTGCATCATTTATTCAATTGGCCTGCAGTGCTCTATAATACAGCAAACAGAAAATAGGAAAAAAGCATGTATTTGCTCCATAGGCTAAACATGAGGAAAAACGGCACCATCTGGTGGAAAATATAAAGAATGTACATTTTGAAGCCAGGGCTCTGGAATGAAAGCATAATATCATAGAATTCATGATTTTATGCTTTAATGGCACTGGGATCAAATATTGCAGTTTTAATGGGTTTCAATGGGGACATTTTTGTCCTGAAGGTCCTGAGTGTAACTATTTTGTGTACACGGTGTATTATAGATGTATTATAGGAACTGAGGTTGAAATTCCAAAATTCCCCCAAAAATACACACCTTTGGCAAAATTTATGCTGTTGGCATTAACAAAATTATCGTTATTTATTTATTTGTTTATTTGAAAAAGATAAATATGTCCCTAAGGTCGCACAAGGGTTAAGCAATAAATGCTTTTTGAGTTATTAATAATAAAAAAAGGGTATATCCTTTCTTATATGCTGAGAACTTTTCTGAGCCATGACTTATAAAAAATATTTTCTTCGATTATTTATCTTCTTTATCTTATTGATGTATACATCTGTGATGGTTTATATGTCTATTTTTTTTTATTTACTTTATTTTTTATTTTATTTATTTTTCCTTCACCTGTACTGTTTATCTTTATGTCTCAGTGATTGTATTCATATGTTTTTGGATCTTGTGTAATTTTGTACATCTTATTGAACATTTATATTTAACCTTCTGTTTTTCAATAGAATAAATAACAGTTTTAGCACAATATGTGGACTTTTCAGACGACCCCTTACCCTCCGTATGTTAAAAAAAATCCAACATATATCAATGTTAAATTAACGATCTGGAACGGTTTCGACGTGACACCATTTGACCAGTTTACGGGACATATCGAATCAATACGGGACGCATAGTTTCATATTTAAGGGATGATCCCGTATGAGCGAAGTGTGGATGCAGAAAATCGTGTTATCCTGAGAAACTGTAAATCGGGAATACAGTGGGAGGAGGGGTGGAAAAACGGGAAAAACCCGGTAAAATCAGGAGTGTTGGCAGGTATGAAATATTTATGTTGGTAAATGCAGTATTCGATGTTAGAAATTATATATAACTATTTTTTTGTGTCATAGTCAACATTTCTTTTGAAATGTTGTTTTAATAATCACTAAGATGAAATGTACTTTAAACAAACTTCATTTAGATTACTTACACACGTTTAACATTACTTTATGATTGTAGAATTGTATGAAAACAGGAAAGTAACGTGAACTGTTCAAGGTTTTATTTGTGTAATTTGCCAACTAAGTGTCTTTTTTTGTACAAGTTCCACGTGCTTGTTGTAAATGTTAAACAAATACTATTTAGTTTCTTAGTGACTAAATAACTATTATTTAGAGTCTGTTCACATTCTGACTGTTTGCTTTATTTTAATTTCATATCATTATTTTATAAATTTTCTAGCTTTTGCTTGTCGCTTCAGAAATATTAGTTCAAAAATGAAAATTCTCTCATCATTTACTCACCCTCATGTCATCCCAGATGTGTATGACTTTTTTTCTTCTGCAGAACACAAATGAAGATTTTTAGAAAAATATCTCAGCTCTGTAGGTCCATACAATGCAAGTGAGAAACAGATCAATAGGGAAGTCCTTTTTTACTATAAATCTCCCCCTTTGACCAGGTGGCGATATGCACAAAGAATATGAAAAACATAAAAACAAAAGAAGAATGGGAAAGTGAAAGTGGAGATTTATTTAGTAAAAAGGGACTTAAACATTGCTCTGTTTCTCACCCACACCTATCATATCGCTTCTGAAGATAAAGATATAACCTCTGGAGTCTTATGGACTACTTTTATTCTGCTTTTATGTGCTTTTTAGAGCTTCAAAGTTCTGGCCACCATTCACTTGCATTGAATGGACAAACAGAGCTGAGATATTCTTCAATTAATCTTTGTTTGTGTTCTGCAGAAGAGAGAAAGCCATACACATCTGGGATGACATCAGGGTGAGTAAACGATGAGAGAATTTTCATTTCTGGGTGAACTATCCCTTTAACGGAGATATGGAAGGACTTCAATTCACAAAGAGAACAATAAGGTAACCCAACTGAATTTTATCAAATTTATTTTAAGAGTTTTTAGGCAAATAGCAAATATAAATAGCACAATGCACTGATTCATGTGCAAAATACCCCGCCCAAATAAAGAAAGGAAGAGAGAAAAAAAAAAAAAAAAAAAAAAAAGGAACGCTAGGCACGTTCAGCACGTGCCTCCTGTTAAACCGTGTCCACTCAATAGAGAGCGCCCGTGGGTTTGTTTGGTGTCGCAGCTCAGCTGGCTAATGTGTCATATGACTCTACAACACACTCATGGATCGGATCTCATATCTGCTAGAAACCTGAACGCTCGTCCCGATGGGGAAACGGCGATCCTGGAGTGTGTGCATGTGAAATAGATTGCAAGCATGCCGACTCTGCTGCAGAAACTCTTCAGCAAGAGAGCTGTCGGTAACGGGAGCGCCCGGGACTGTTCGAGTGAAGCGGAGCAGCGGTAAGCACGCGCCGACAGTACACTATGGATATATACAATCACGCGCGTGCCTGTGCATGCAAAAAGTGAAGCGCAGCGCGTCTCATTATATGACAGATGCTTCTTCTGCAATAAAAACCAGAGGTTATCGTGCGAATATGTACGAGTTTATAATCACTGTTTTTAAACTCAGTGTGCCACCGTGACTCATAGGCCACAGGGTCAGTGCAAAATGCGTTGTGGAGTCACACACCAGCAGTTCTCTTAAGTGCGTGTGGGTGCATGTGTCCACCAGTGTTGGGTGTAATGCATTACTAAGTAATCAACTACTATAATTAAATTACATTTTCATTGATAAATAAAGTAAGGGATTACACTTAATTTTTCAGTAATTGAATTACAGTTACTTCTGATGTAATTGCATTAAATACTGTATAGACTATAGAACAATTCTATATAATACGATAGTGAATTTAAAATCGAAATTAAACAACTAATGTTAAAATATATGCTTTTTAATTTAACGCAGCCCCTTTAAATTCTTTGGCGAGTTCATAAATAATTTATACATTTTATATGATTTATTTGAAAGAATTAAAAGAACAGTTTCATGCCTATCCTTGAATTTTTCATCTGGTTGAGGTTGATAAGGGTTTTAGAAAGTAATTAGTAATAAGTAATGCAGTTACTTTTCAGACAGAGAAGTTAGTACAGTAATTAATTACTTTTTTAGAGTAACTTCCTCAACACTGGTGTCCACTCAGTTGAGTGTACATTCATGCATTATGTAATGCTTCCTATGTATTGATGCTTGCACAATATTGCCATGTACACGTCAGGTTTTCACTGACAGCTCCTTTATGTCCTCTGCTTTTATTTGCATGTCTTCCCTGTCGGTTACTATTCTAGTCTCTAGAAGAATGAGTGGCTGTTGGTCACAGGCAGTGTATAAATTGACAGCAACGCTTAGGTCAGGGCCGTTTCTAGGCATAGGCGAACTAGGCGGTCGCCTAGGGCGCCACCTGCTGGAGCCTATTTTTAGCAACTCTAAAAATAGGCTACTAATTTAAAACAATTTTCACAGAGGAAAATGTTCTTTCATTTGCACATTTTATGTTCTTTGGGAAACATTTTTTGTTACTTTTTAAAGGGATAGTTCACCCAAAAATGAAAATTCTCTCATGATTTACTCACCCTCATGCCATCTCAGAAGATGTGTATGACTTTCTTTCTTCTGCAGAACACAAATTATGATTTTTAGAAGAATATCTCAGCTCTGTTGGTCCATACAATGCAAGCGAATAGTGGCCAGAACTTTGAAACTCCAAAAAGCACTTAAAGGCAGCATAACATCCATACGACTCCAATGGTTAAATCCATATCTTCTGAAGCGATATGATAGGTGTGGGTGAGAAACAGATAAATATTTAAGTGTTACTATAAATCTCCACTTTCACATTTATTTATTTTTTTTTTTTTTTTGCTATTCACATTCTTCATGCATTTCACCACCTACTGGAC
Source organism: Myxocyprinus asiaticus (assembly GCF_019703515.2). NCBI lineage: Eukaryota > Metazoa > Chordata > Actinopteri > Cypriniformes > Catostomidae > Myxocyprinus > Myxocyprinus asiaticus. Next base: position 5,374,771 of record NC_059351.1, on the reverse strand, counting down.
AGGGAGGAGAATTTGTAGTAAAAAAAAAAAAAAAGGACTTAATTATTGATCTGTTTCTCACCCACACCTATCATATCGCTTGTGAATATATGGATTAAAACACTGAAGTAGTATGGATTCCTTTTATGCTGCCTTTATGTTCTTTTTGGAGCTTCAGAGTTCTGGCCACTGTTTACTTGCATTGTATGGACCTACAGAGCTGAGATATTCTTCTAATAAAGAAAGCCTTACATATCTGGGATAGCATGAGTGGGAGGTGGGGGACTTTCTTTGTGACTATTTGTTGCAACATACAGTGCATCCAGAAAGTATTCACAGCGCTTCACTTTTTCCACATTTTGTTATGTTACAGCCTTATTCCAAAATGGATTAAATTCATTATTTTCCTCAAAATTCTACAAACAATACCCCATAACGACAACATGAAAGAAGTTTGTTTGAAATCTTTGCAAATTTATTAAAAATAAAAAACAAAAAAAAAATCACATGTACATAAGTATTCACAGCCTTTGCCATGACACTCAAAATTGAGCTCAGGTGCATCCTGTTTCCACTGATCATCCTTGAGATGTTTCTACAACTTGATTGGAGTCCACCTGTGGTAAATTCAGTTGATTGGACATGATTTGGAAAGGCACACACCTGTCTATATAAGGTCCCACAGTTAACAGTGCATGTCAGAGCACAAACCAAGCCATGAAGTCCAAGGAATTGTCTGTAGACCTCCGAGACAGGATTGTATCGAGGCACAGATCTGGGGAAGGGTACAGAAAAATATCTGCAGCATTGAAGGTCCCAATGAGCACAGTGTATGATTATACATCATGATGACTCGAGATGGAGCCGAGTATGGCTGCTGCGTTGCGAGCTCCGACACAACACTGTAGTGTTTTGTTTGTTTTGTTCACAATTCTTGTGTTTTTTGTACTGGATGTTGTCTGCCTTATTGTCTATGACAGACAAACACTTTTGGACAATGGTTCAGCAATTACACACCGCAAACCGGACTTCAAATTCCTCAATGCCGACCCGCTGTTTACGAACACGCCAGCGGAGCCCTTTGTCTGGGCTGCCCGGCCATGGAAACACAGGAGGAAAAGGGGAAACAGAGCCGGCGTTCTCATCAGAGTAAGACGTCGCGCAAATCGACCCCCGCTACCCAGTATTCTACTGGCAAATGTTCAGTCTCTGGATAACAAGCTCTGCGAGCTGAAACAGAGATGAGGGACTGCTGCATTATCTGCCTAACAGAAACTTGGATGTCTGCTGAGATTCCAGATTCAGCCATTGAACCTGCGGGGTTCTCCGTGCACCGAGTGGACAGAGCGAAAGACCTCTCAGGTAAAAGCAGAGGTGGTGGTGTATGTTTTATGATCAACGAATTCTGGTGTGATCAGAGGAATGTACATTCTATCAAGTCTTTCTGCTCTCCTGATCTGGAATTTCTCACGCTTCTGTTTTGACCATTCTGGCTACCGAGGGAATTCACAGCGGTCATTATCACTGCTGTATACATCCCGCCACAAGCCGACACAGACCGGGCACTCAAGGAACTGTACGGGATTATAAGCAAGCAGGAAACCACGCACCCTGAGGCCGCATTCATTGTGACCGGGGACTTTAATAAAGCCAGTTTAAAATCAGTCGCACCAAAATACCACCAACATATTAGTTTTAACACACGAGGGGACTGGGTTTTGGACCATTGCTACTCTACCTTCCGGGACGACTACAAATCCCTCCCCCGCCCACCATTTGGCAAATCGGACCACTCTTTCATTCTGCTTCTGCCCGCTTACAGGCAGAAACTGAAACAGGAAGCACCCACCCTCAGAACGATCCAGTGTTGGTCGGACCAATCAGACTCTATGCTACAAGACTGTTTTGATCACGCGGACTGGGAGATGTTCCGGTCCGCCTCTGATGACGACATCGAGCTTTACGCTGATAGCGTAACATGTTTCATCAGAAAGTGCGTAGAGGATGTCGTTCCGACCAGAACAATACGGATCTATCCACACCGGAAACCTTGGATTAATAGCGATGTTCGTGCGGCACTTGATGCGCAGACCACCGCTTTTAATTCCGGGAACGCGGAGGAGCATAAACAAGCCAGTTATGCCCTCCGAATCAGCAAAACGTCAGTGCAGGAACAAGATTGAAGGACAGTTTAACACCACCAACTCTAGAAGCATGTGGCAGGGAATTAACATCATCACGGACTTTAAAGGGAATAAAAACTCCGCCATGAACACCGCTGCCTCTCTCCCGGATGAGCTAAATAATTTGTATGCTCGTTTTGAGAGAAATAACACCGCCCTCGCGGAGAGAGCTCTCGCGGCCGAAGCTACAGAGGTTAGTTCACACTCCGTCTCTGTAGCGGATGTAACCCGATCCTTCCGACGGGTGAATATCCACAAAACCGCGGGTCCAGACGGCATTCCGGGCCGCGTCATCAGAGCGTGCGCGAACCAACTGGCTGGTGTTTTTACAGACATTTTCAACCTTTCTCTCTCTTTGTCTGTAGTCCCCACATGCTTTAAAACGTCCACCATTGTGCCTGTTCCAAAGCAATCCAAAATAACTTGCTTAAATGACTGGCGTCCTGTTGCTCTGACCCCCATCATCAGCAAATGCTTTGAGAGACTAATCAGAGATTACATCTGCTCTGTGCTGCCTCCCTCATTTGACCCATTGCAGTTTGCTTACCGCAGCAACCGCTCCACTGATGACACCATTGCATCTAAAATACACACTGCTCTCTCCCACCTGGAAAAAAAGAACACTTATGTGAAAATGCTGTTTGTAGACTACAGCTCAGCATTCAACACCATAGTGCCCTCCAAGCTTGATGAGAAACTCTGGGCTTAAACAGCTCACTGTGCAGCTGGATCCTGGACTTCCTGTCAAGCAGATGCCAGGTGGTTAGAATAGGCAGCAACATCTCCTCATCACTGACCATCAACACTGGAGCCCCGCAGGGCTGTGTTCTCAGCCCACTCCTGTATTCCCTGTACACACATGACTGTGTGGCAACACACAGCTCCAATGCCATCATTAAGTTTGCTGATGATACGACGGTGGTAGGTCTGATCACTGACACTGGTGTCAGGAGCACAACCTCTCCCTCAACGTCAGGAAGACAAAGGAGCTTGTGGTGGACTTCAGGAGAAGAGATAGAGAACACAGTCCCATCACCATCAATGGAGCACCAGTGGAGAGAGTCAGCAGCTTCAAGTTCCTGGGTGTCCACATCACTGAGGAACTAACATGGTCCATCCACACTGAAGCCGTTGTGAAGAAGGCTCATCAGTGCCTCTTCTTCCTGAGACGGCTGAGGAAGTTTGGAATGAACCGCCACATCCTCACACGGTTCTACACCTGCACTGTAGAGAGCATCCTATCTGGCTGCATCTCCGCCTGGTATGGCAATAGCACCGCCCACAACCGCAAAGCACTGCAAAGGGTGGTGCGAACTGCCAGACACATCATCGGAGGTGAGCTTCCCTCCCTCCAGGACATGTATACCAGGCGGTGTGTGAAAAAAGCTCGGAGGATCATCAGAGACTCCAGCCACCCGAGCCATGGGCTGTTCTCACTGCTACCATCAGGCAGGCGATATCGCAGCATCAGGACCCGCACCAGCCGACTCCATGACAGCTTCTTCCCCCAAGCAATCAGACTTTTGAACTCTTGATCTTCCTCGATCAAATACATCAGCACTGCACTTTATTACTCTTATATCTCACACCGGACTGTCATAAATTATATTATTATTATATTATATTCTCTCTTAACAACTTTCTATCAACCGACAGCCTGAATGTCAATACAGTACAATACAACCTACTGTACATTCTATATATACTATATATACTTTTTTATTGTATTGTGTGTATTGTATACTGTACATTGTATGTTATTATTTGTATATTGTGTTGTGTGTGTATATTAGATTTTAAACTGTGTTGTAAATCTGATGTTTATTGTAAATTGTCTCATCACTGTCACGACTACTATGTTGCTCGGAACTGCACCCAAGAATTTCACACACTATTGCACTTGTGTATATGGTTGTGTGACAATAAAAGTGATTTGATTTTGATTTTTATTTGATTTGAGTGGCCTCCATCATCCATAAATGGAAGAAGTTTGGAACCACCAGGACTCTTCCTTGAGCTGGCCGCCCGGCCAAACTGAGCGATCGGGGGAGAAGGGCCTTAGTCAGGGAGGTGACCAAGGACCCGATGGTCACTCTGACAGAGCTCCAGCGTTTCTCTGTTGAGAGAGGAGAACCTTCCAGAAGAACAACCATCTCTGCAGCACTCCACCAATCAGGCCTGTATGGTAGAGTAGCCAGACGGAAGCCACTCCTCAGTAAAAGGCACATGACAGCCCACCTGGAGTTTGCCAAAAGGCACCTGAAGGACTCTCAGACCATGAGAAACAAAATTCTCTGGTCTGATGAAACAAAGATTGAACTCTTTGGCCTGAATGGCAAGCGTCATGTCTGGAGGAAACCAGGTACCACTCATCACCTGGCCAATACCATCCCTACAGTGAAGCATGGTGGTGGCAGCATCATGCTGTGGGGATGTTTTTCAGCGGCAGGAACTGGGAGACTAGTCAGGATCGAGGGAAAGATGAATGCAGCAATGTACAGAGACATCCTTGATGAAAACCTGCTCCAGAACGCTCTGGACCTCAGACTGGGGCGAAGGTTCATCTTCCAACAGGACAACGACCTTAAGCACACAGCCAAGATAACAAAGGAGTGGCTCCGGGACAACTCTGTGAATGTCCTTGAGTGGCCCAGCGAGAGCCCAGACTTGAACCCGATTGAACATCTCTGGAGAGATCTGAAAATGGAGGTCCAGTTTCTTTGAGGAGAAACTGCCCAAAAATAGGTGTGCCTAGCTTGTAGCATCATACTCAAAAAGACTTGAGGCTGTAATTGGTGCCAAAGGAGCTTCAACAAAGTATTGAGCAAAGGCTGTGAATACTTATGTACATGTGATTTAAAAAAAAAATTTTTTTAATTAATTTTCAAAGATTTCAAACAAACTTCTTTCACGATGTCATTATGGGGTATTGTTTGTAGAATTGAGGAAAATAATGAATTTAATCCATTTTGGAATAAGGCTGTAACATAACAAAATGTGGAAAAAGTGAAGCGCTGTGAATACTTTCTGGAATCACTGTAGATGCTTATTATAGTGTTAGCAAATGGTATGTGTGAGTTTGTTTGCTGAGGTGTGCAACTTTAGCCTGTGAGAGTGTCCTATGACTGGGTTTGGATCACATGCTTTGCGAGAGTGTGTGTGTGAGGGTTTGTGTGTATGACAGTCATCTGATGCTTGAACTGAATTCAGTTGGTCATCAGCTAGACAAGAGAAGAACACACTCACACTCTGTACACATGCTTCCTAGAAACATCAGGCTCCCTCCCTCTCCTCTCTTTCTCTATGTATCTCCATCTGAATCTCACCATCATTCTGTGTGTCTGTCTCGTATGTCTCATAATGGTCAGTTGACTTGAGGAAGTAACATCAAGACAGAGTGAGATCTCATTTGTAAGAAAACTGCATCAGTGCACGCATGAATATACATGTGCACACACACATACTCTCTCTTGTGTACCGAGAGGAATATATTTGAAGATGAAGATTAAGAGTCGCAAGAAATCCACAACAGGGTGGTTGTTCAATCCAGAGGATGCGTCAAGCAACAGGTACAATAAGTGTGTTTGCTTTTTAGTTTTTCTTTGCTTATGAGTGCAATCTGCTTAATCTGTTTTTGCTCTGTACTTTTGAGTCATTTTTTTATGTTTTTGTAAAGCATTGAGCTCATTATTAGCAATTTGATGCTTAGTCCTTATTGCAAGTGCAATCTTTAAGCAGTAATGTTGACATGAGAAACATGAAGCATGCCAGTAAATGTTTATTGTATATATTGACATATAAGCTATGTAAATTTGCCTTGAAACTGCATCATGTGAGACTTTGGAGTATTGCTTGGAGGCCCAGATAGAATCTGTGGGCTTTTTTGCATTTTTGTACTGATTTTCGGGGAAAATCTGCAGAATTATATGGAATATATTTAAATATGGTAAAATTTGTGAAATGGAGTTTGGAGTACTATGCATAATTGGTAGGTAAACCATAATATTTAATAAGCGCACATTCAAGGGCAGGTGATGTGTAGAATTTGTGAATGACAGGTATTCAAATTGTTCAGAAATATGCAATCCGCATTATTTCAGTCAGCCCCTTGAGATCTGAAGTGCTTCTAGTTGTCAATCACTGAAGTCTCTGTGTGTTTGTACTACAGCGATCATGTGACAGAGCTGATCATGTGACCTGAAGTATCAGGAAAATCCCACAGGGGATGGCTGAGATCGGAATGGCATACTATTCTTTCTGCCATTCCGAAACTCTGCCGATGTGTCTAAAAGGCTCTGTTGAACGTATATTAGGAGACTGTTTTAAGGAGTATTTCTCCCTGTGTGTGTGTGTGTGTGTATACTGTATATGTGTTGTAGCAGTGTCTTTTGCTTTTTTTAAAAGTGGATAAGTATTGGATGGATGTGAAATGTGTGTGTATGTATGTGTAGTGGCAGTACCACCCCAAGGAAGTGTTTTTTTCTCTCTCTCTCTCTCTCTTTCCCTCCTTCCCCCTTACTCGCTCCTATATACTGGCTCACAAATGCACACTACCACACACACTCACTCATAGTCACAGTAGGAGAGGATAAAGAGAGCCTGTGCCCTCTGTGTGTGTATTTGTGTAAGTGTGAGAGAGTGTGTGTGAAGGATAAAGGGGGCCTGTGCAAAGCAGTGTATTGTTCAGCAGCTGGGTTAGAAAGGAAGACTGAATTGACCAACATATCGTCTGACGCACACACTCACACTCAAACTCTCACATTAACATTAAGCAGTTCATATATAAAGTCTGTACATTCACTGTAATGCAAACATACACAAAGTCATTGACAACTCACAGACAGTCACTGATATAACACTGCATCGACGGCTACACAACCAGAAAGAAGGGGCGCTGCTAACACGATTTGTGTGTGTGTGTGGTAGTGTGTGACTCTCACACTCAGCTCGGACAAGCAGGAGATGGAGACGGTGTGTGTATGTTTTCCGTCGTGGGACCGTGGTGATCTTCTGATGTTTTTCCAATGTTTAATAGCAGAAAAATGCAACTGTTTGAATGGCCCACTCTCCATTTCGGGCTTCTTGTGGTTGCGATTTGTATTCAAATTTTTTATATATACAGTATATATACCTTTTTTGGGATGTATATGTAGTGCCTGGAGGCTGGGAAGTGAGTTACAACTAATCTTACACCAGGATGGAAAGCAGGTAGGGTGTGTGAAGCAAATTTATTTTTGCTTGTAGCCATACATGGTGCAGTTAAATGCTTATCATACATTGCAGACGCTGTACAGTACATCATGTGTTTTCATTGATGTTGGTACAAATTTGAGATGTTCAAAGCTTTTGGGTTCCTCTCAATTCGTTTTTCAGATTTATGCAAGGGCAGATTGGTGCAAAGGCAAAATGCAGTAACTACGCATTCGGTCAAAACTGACCAGAATCGCTCTCTTTGACTATGATCTGTCCTGTGACTGATGGGTTCATGTACACATCTATTCAGTGCATTGCCATGTGTATGTTCAACACATTTGGCTGGAGAATCAAAAAACTCTTGAAAATTTTTTCTCAGTTTCAGAGTTCTTTTACCTTTTTAGGGCAGTATTTATTTTATTTTATTTCTGTTTTTGGATGCTTTGACCACAGTGTATATTCTCTGTCTCACTCTCCTTCTTGTTTAGTTGGGCATCTGCTGAGTTTGATCTTGCTCAGATCCGGTTGATAGTGTATCAAGACTGTGAGAGAAGAGGGCGCCAGGTTCTCTTTGACTCCAAAGCAATACATAAACTGGATGCATCTGAGCCGGTAAGTTGCTTGTGTGTGTGTGTGTGTGTGTGTAGGGAGGTGTCTATGAGCACTGTTTTGGGAGGAGTCACATGCTCTGTAATCCAGCTTGCTTGGATCTCATGACAGGTGTGACTGTTCAGCTAACTGGGTCAAAGCGTTTAACACCCATGAGTGGATGTGGATGTGTGTGTGCATGTTTGTGTGTGTTGGATTGATATGTCCAAATACTGACTTTTTTTTGTTTTGTTTTTTGTATCATGTACTGTATATGTTTGTGAGTGATTTTTTTGCACTAGGTGTCCAGGCTAGAAATTGGGGGGGGGGGCTCGTGGCAAAAATGCCACTAAAAATGACTGAAATGCTCCTATATTTTAAAATTATGAAATGAGGAACTCGTAATGAATTCCTCTGTTTATATTTGTTACATTTGATATACTTAATATTCTATTCTAGGCCTAATTATGCATTTGACCTCTTGTTAATGTTATTTGGTTAAATTGAAGTAATGTGGATGTAAAAAATGATACACAATATTTTTATATAATTAGAAAAAAATGCCCTCATAAAGATAAAAAAAAAAAAAAATGCCCCTGAGAATAAAATGCAGGGGAAAATTTGGCCCCTTAATGGTAAAGTTAATTTCTTACACCGTTCTGTGTACACTTTTCACTTCAAGGAGATCTTCGAGTTATTTTGAGAAATCAGATTTCCTAGATCGATTGAAATAAGAGTTAAATGGAACATGAAAACGTACTGCAGTGTTTCCACTAGGATGTTTTTATAGCAGCGGTGCTGTTGTGCGTGCTTCCATGAGCCCGTAACACCAGACCCGTATTTATGCGTGTCAGTGGAGGAATAGCTTAAAGTGACATTAGAATCATTACAGATGGGTTATTAATTTTCGCCTTGTCACTTGAAAGTCACTGCATTTTTTTTTTTTTTTTTCAATCAATGAAAGTGAATGGTGACGGAAACTAACATTACCTTTTGTGTTCCATGGATGAAAGAAAGTCATAAAGGTTTGTAAGTGATGACAGAATTACTATCACTTTAAGAGTATAAGTCAAAACTCACCGGATACATTTAATGTTAAATTACATTTAATGTTGAAAAATGCATTGAAAATGTTAACAGATGAAATTCTGAGAGAGGACCTTGCTTATATGTATATTAAAGATAGATAATAATATATTTTCATTTTATGCATATTATATAATATTATAATATGTATATTACTATATTTTTATTAGGAAGGGCATCTGGCGTAAAACCTGTGCCAAGTCAAATATGCGGATCACGGATGGTCCGCTGTGGCGACCCTAAAGGGAGCAGCCGAAAGAAGAAGATATTACTATATTATTATTATTATTATTATTATTATATATATTTTTACATACTTGATCAAATTGACTGATTCACATGGCAAAGAAAATACCTGTATAGGTTAGATGGCACACTAGAGAGATGGAGATGCTGTTTCTGCCTTTCTTGTCAAAGGGTTTCTAGGCTAATATGGCTTATTAGGGAGCACTACGAAATGAAAGGCGGCAAAACTCGCTCCGACGTCGCACGCTTGCAGCATTGACAGCTTTGCTTTGTTGATTATTAACAGGAGCAATAGTTTTATCCCATTTCAGTCTGCATTGTTGTGAACCTGTCACATAATGCAGACAGTGAAAACTACTGTAAACTATTTTGGACCTGACAGCAAACCCGCTGCCCGCGAGTAAGCATAGCAAAGTGATATTTCTTATTTCACATGTTACAAGGGCTTATAATTAATATTTTCAGAGAGAGGTCATGAAACTATGAAGTAAGATTGATTTCGGCACAAAAATTTACATTGATGTATGACATGACACTTGTAATTATTTGCTGCAAAACTGGAACATTCTTTTGTTCTTTAAATAACATGAGGAATACATTTTTCCTTGATCTTTTCACATGTAAGAGTTCATTGTACAATGAAAACATACTGTAAGTTTCAGAACTCAAAACCTCCTCCTCACAGCAAAAAGAGCATTTGTTGAAACCAAGCTGCCAAAACGACTCGTTCTCTACTTCCTTACATTGTGATGTCACACTGTGGTAGATATTTGCATCTGACCGCCTCCACAACAACACATCAACACCTACTTTACCTAATCACTTCCACAGCCCGTCCAGTAGTAGTGAGCATTAAGATGGCAAGAAGAGAGAGCAGGTCAGTCAAGAGCAGAGAGCCAATCAGAACAGTGGGCGTTTACTGTCAAGTCTTAAAGGAGAAGCAGCACCAAAACAGAGGGTCAGAATGAGGGTGGAAAATGATCATGTTTGACAGATATATACCCTACTAATATCATAAGTGAACCACAAGGAACATATTTAAATAATATAAAAAGTCATGTCATGGCCCCTTTAACATTAGATTTTTCAGTGTATTCATAATAAGGGCATGGGTTTTCAAACTCACCATGATTTACAACAGTTCTAAGATTTAACATTAAATTCTACTGTTTCTTTTACAGAGTCGAGACTTTTCTTTGTAAATTAAACATGTATTTTTTATGTAGACCTATCAATACCCATCCATCCGTCCATCTTGACAGTTTTTGAAGCCTTAGGCTCTGTCTGAACAGAGTGTGATTTATTGTCAGTAAGTTGTCACATGATTGGTCTGTTTATTCAGGTCTTCAGCTTTTGTCACAAAGAGAGAGAGGCAGAAAGTGAGTGTGTTTGTGTGTGTATTGCTATTGAATTGAATAATGTGCTGGCTGACACTTCCATATAATTTTTTATGTTTGTTTTAGCAGCAAATGCACACAAACAAATCAGATTTTGTTCAGATAAGGTTTTGACATGCAACAATTATTAAATTACAAAAGTTACAAAACTGACTTTCTCCTTTTTCAATTTCCATTGCAACATCGTTTAAAAGCATTTTCCCTATTAAAAGTACCCTTGCAAAAAGTATTTTAGAGAGTCCCCTGTTTTGTTGTGAAAATCCCCTTGATAAACCACAACCTTTTGGGTTTGCAATGGCTTGCAATGAGGATTTTTAACCTTCAGTTTAAAAGTGGAACTTCCTCCTCCAGACTTGAGGGATCTTTAATTTCATCTTGATCTTTAAAAACTGATTTAGTGGACAGATATCAATATGATACCCTGTCAAAACTGATATGATATCTTAATCAGATTTGCTCCTGCATGTGTGCAGTTGCTTTGAAAATTGTATTTGGGATAAATTTCTTGCAGTGATTCATGAGCTTTTTGATGCCATGGTGTGTTAAGGTTAGATTTCTGGTGAACTGTTAAAGCTGGTTGGATAAATGTTAACACATTTCCAATAAACACTAAACCAGATACTCCAGACTCAGTTCTACAAGACATTGTCAGTTTTGACTTGGAAGACTGAGATGTGATTTGATGTGATGTGATTGATTGTTTTTGTTATCATGTTACAGACTGCTGACGAGACCAAAAGTCCACAAACCCGGAGTGGTTCTTGCCAGATCGGCAGCCAAGCAAATGAAAAAGACAAGCCCCCTACATATCAGGTTTGTGTTGTTCCATCAGTCATGGAAAACCTGAAAAAAATCTGGAAATGAATAATGTTTTAAAAGTCACGGAACAGCCATGGAAATTTCTATACTAAATACTTTTTTCTAGCTACAAAATATTTCATCAGCTAGATATTGCTCTTATGTAGATTGCTACCTGTTCGCAAGCCATAGTGTTGTTCTGTTAAATCGGTATCATGAAATAAGAACATGCACTGTGTAGTTATGGCTGTATGAATTATTTACATTTGACCTGTGTGTATATATGTTCAGTACACCAGACCGGCTTCAGATGTGAACATGCTTGGGGAGATGATGTTTGGCTCCGTTTGTATGAGCTATAAAGGTTCAACTCTGAAGATTCATCACATTCGGTGAGTCCTTGTAAGAGGGTAAATCTTCTTTGATGCAAACTTGATATATTTGCTTGCTAATGATAATACTGTTCTTGTGTTCTTGGCAGGTCTCCACCGCAGCTAATGGTCAGTAAGGTTTTCTCAACACGATTTGGCAGCAGCACCTCTGGAAGTACAAATACGTAAGTCTCTTGCTAGCTGAGATCTACTGCTACAGTTGCACAAAGTATTTGCAAGCTTAAGCCAGACTTAGAAATACATCGTGTCATTTCATGCCAAGTGAAGTTAGGTCTACAGTAATAAAATGACTAGCACACTGAAAACCCTAATAAGTTGACTGTATTCAATTGATTAACCCTTGTGCGTCAATAAAAAAAAAAGTTACTCAGAGGTCCTTAGAGGACAAAAATGTCAAAAAACTGCCATAATAATATTATATATTAATATTATTTTCCACTTTCAATGAGTACATTTTTTTAACCAACATCAGTCCTGATCATAACTACCAAATATTCATTCATTTTCAGGATTTTAACCCTTTAAATGCCAGTTTGTTTATATAATGCCACTGTTGTTTTTTATGAAGGAAAAAAAAACACAAAAAATGAATTATTTTCCATATACTAAATGCTAAGGGAATTGTTTTTTTTTGTTTTTGTTTTTTGGGGATTATCACAGTCTGGGATATGTCAATGATTAGCATCAACATTGATTTTGATGCATTATTATTTTTTGTGCAGTGTCAGATTTTAAAAAACCTACTCCGGGCCTTAGAGGAAAAAAAATGTCTGCATCACAAAACTGCCATAAAAATAATATGTATTATTTAATAATAATATTAATAAGTCATTACTTACACTGACTTAGATTTTTTTACCAACATCAGTCCTGATCATAACTACCAAATATTCATTTTCAGGATTTTAACCCTTTAAATGCCAGTTTGTTTACATAATGCCACTGTTGTTTTTTACACACACACAAATTTCTTAATACACATATACAAAACATACTCTGACATCCATACCAACACACCCACACAATTTTAGCTGCATCATTTATTCAATTGGCCTGCAGTGCTCTACAATACAGCAAACAGAAAACAGGAAAAAAGCATGTATTTGCTCCATAGGCTAAACATGAGAAAAATGGCACCATCTAGTGGAAAATATTAAAAATTACAATTTTGAAGCCAGGGCTCTGGATTGAAAGCATAATATCAAAGAATTCATGATTTTATGCTTTAATGGCACTGGGATCAAATATTGCCGTTTTAATGGGTTTCAATGGGGACATTTTTGTCCTGAAGGTCCTGAGTGTAACTATTTTGTGTACATGGTGTATTATAGGTGTATTATAGGAACTGAGGTTGAAATATCAAAATTCCCCCAAAAATACACGCCTTTGGTGAAATTTATGCCGTTGATATTAACACAGCCAAAATGATCAGGAAAAACAAAAATGAAGACAAAAATGTCCCTAAGGTCACACAGTAGTTAAGTAAACTTGTTCCCTCAATTGAATTGAGCAATGGTGTCTCCAAAACTTGTGTAATTAAGTTAACTAACATGGTGTTCATATAGACTGAACTTAACTATTTAAGTTAAGGTAACTAGATGCAAGTAGACCTAACTCAGTTTTGCAATTTAAATATTGTGGCTTGTCTACTAATATTTTTAGTTTAGTTGACTTGAATTTAGATCATACAATAACACAGCTCAAATAAATATGATTCTAACCGATTCTAGGTGAATCATTAAACATAATTCATATATGCACAAGGTGAACTAAAATAGAGTTAACAGGGTCCAACTTGACCAAAGGGGACACAGATCAGCCTAATGGCGATGTCAACTATTTGCAACAAAACTATATAAATAATTCTACAAAAGAGCTAAAACCTCTATGAATTCGCAATAACTATTTAAATGCCCCCACATGTTGCCTTTGACAAAGCATAATGAAATAATTCGAGCGCAAGGGATTATGGGTATTCCACATATTCTCAATTTTGTACGTAATCATTTGAGTTATTAACACTTAAATTCTTAAGTCTGTACATTTTTTAAGATAAACAAGTTCAATGAACTGATATTTGGATTGTTTAATTTACCCCATAACTTGACATTTCAAGTAATATTTAAATAAGACAACTTGATTTTTCCAGTAAAGAGAACATTAGGGGTTTCAGTGCATTCTTTTTTTGAAGATGACACATGCTTTGATATTTTGTGATCTGATGTTTTATTTTTAAGTGTGGCTTGAGGGCCACTGCACATAAGTCTCCTTAGTTTTGATCTGATTTTAATTAATACTTGATTTTGAGGAATTCGGGTATTCTTTGTACCGCTGATTGTCTTGATTATTTATTTGTATTTATATATTTATTTTTTTTTTTTTAGACTACAAGACAGTTTTGAGTCAATGAGCCAAACTTTTCCTAGTCACACCGGCAGCCTAGGTAAGATGGTGCAAACAGTTCCTCTCTAGTTCCTCTCTTTCTTTGTCTGTTTATTTTCTATAGTCTCTCTCTGATTACCGACACACACACACACACACACACACTCTTTCTCAACATGGCCATGTACTACTGCTCTTGCAGGAGTTCGGCGTGTGCCTAGCGCTCCTCTACTCTGCCTGGTTCGGAGCGCATCTTTCTTTGCAGGTTTGTCTGGAATGCTGAAGCAGTGTGAGCATGTGTTGATTTCACATGCACTCACCTTTTCACATGCACTCAAAAATAAAATCTCTTTATCATCATGTACTTCACTCTCATGTTGTTCTAAACCCACATGACTTACTTTCTTCCATAGAACACAAAAGGAGAAAGTTGGTAGAATTGTGAAATGGAGCTTTTTAAGCTTCAAAAAGGATGCAAAAGCGCCATAAATGTATCATAATTGTGGTTCATATAATTAGGGTGCTACATTCCAAGTCTCCTGTAGCCATACAATGGTATTATTGTGTGAGGAACAGACCTGAATTGAAGTCCTTATTTACTGAATATCTTCCTCAAACAAAGCGATAGTATGACTTAAGAATACTTGGAATATAGTGCACAAGTTGTATAGACCACTTTTGTATACTTTTATGTTTTTACAGCCTTTTTAAAGCTTGAAAGCCTCAGTCACCATTCCATGTAAGTGAATAAAAAAAAATAAAAAAAACGAATTTACAATTTTCTCCTTTTGTGTTCCATGGAAGAAAATAAGACGTACGGCCATGAGGGTGAGTGAATAATGACAGAATTTTAATTTTTGGGTGAACTTTATGGGTGAACTTTAATGCTCACTTTCTAGTGTGCTTAGCCCTTAAATGATGTCATTTTAGGCCTTTTATTTAATGCACTTTCACTGTCTCTGTGGCTCACCAGCATTGTTACAGATGAGATGGCTTGGTTTCATGGTTGCGGGGTTAACTCTACACTTTTAGATGGGTCATTTTGCAGGTGTTGTGTGTAACCTGCATGCTGTATTGAAACATGCTCCGAAAACCAATGCTTCCCCTAAATCACTCACCACACGAAGCAATGTGGACACACTTCTCGTCCTTCAGACTTGAGTTGAATGTGAGAGTATAATGACTCTCAGAATTCATTACACTATAATGAGTAAATGAATGTTGTTGTTTTTTTTTTTTAGCACACAGTAATCCAGTGGACATGCCAAGCAGAGGACACAGTGAGGACGGAGATAGTGGTATTGCCCGCTCAGGTATCTGAAGGGTAGAGCTCGCTGGTTATATAGTAATAGGCAGATATTTGTGCATGTTGTGATTTAAAGACATTGGTCAATTAACAGAAGTTGTCATTTAACCTAGTTTTCCAAAAATCTGCAAATACATTTATATTTATGCATTTGGCAGATGCTTTTTATCCAAAGCGACTTACAGTGCCCTTATTACAGGGACAATCCCGCTGGAGCAACCTGGAGTTAAGTGCCTTGCTCAAGGACACAATGGTGGTGGCTGTGGGAATTGAACCAACAACCTTCCAATTACCAGTTCAGTGCTTTAGTCCACTCCATGTGGCCACAAATAGCCATGACCATTGAATATTTTTAAATTAGAGAGAAAAAGAAGTGATGACATTTAAGCAATCATGTGTATTTTTGGTGTAACTTTTTGCTATAATTAAAATTGAACCCGGAATATTCCTTTAAAACAAGATTTTCATTACAAATTATTTTATTAGCGTAACATTTGAGCTGGCATGGGCTACACAAATTTGTGAAAACCCTGATGATCCATGTTATCCCAGCATGATTTGAGAATGTTCTAAAGAGCATCTTGTGTGCTTTAATGGAAGCAAGGAATTTGGACCTTCTGTATAAAGGAACATAAATACATAAATTGGATCTTATGTACAATCCCAGATTTTCAGTGTGGTTATAGGCTTTTGGAACTCATTGTATTTCTGCATAGTATCGACCATTGGCCACTCTGCTGATGATCCAATATTGGCATTGGTCTTTAAAAATCCATATCAGTCGGCCACTAATTATTTGCTTTTGCAGGGTTCCCACGGTCGTGGAAAACCTGGAAATATCAGGGAATTTTAAAATTGTGATTTCCAGGCCTGGAAAAGTCGGGTGCGCACCCGGGAACTGCACCTGAGTCCGCTAGAAAAGGTGGTCTGGGGTACGGTTCATGTGAACTCCAGTACGGTTCGCTGCTGATATAAATGCAATCGTACCAAATCGCGGAAGGGAACCACTTGTGATGACGTGTAATTTGTGTCTTTGCAGGCTGCCGATCGCAATTATTGTGGTATAATGCATTTCTCATACCTGCTTGTGTCCAAATAAATCCCCTTCAGAGAGCAGCTCATATTCTTAACATCTCTTGCAACGCATCCGCGGACTCGCGGCTGACAAACGCTAATATTCATAACATCATTGCACATTCAATGCATCCGTGGGCAGGGTTGGGAGGGTTACTTTTGAAATGTATTCCACTACAGATTATAGAATACATGCTGTAAAATGTCATTTGTAATGTATTCTGTTAGATTACTCAAGGTCAGTAACGTATTCTAAATACTTTGGATTACTTCTTCAGCACGGTAGATTTTTTCACTTGTTTTGATTATAAAAACTCTGCCAGTGCAGTAAGACAAAATACACGTTAAAAATACATTCTCTGAAAAACCGAAATATCTTAAGCAGTGTTGTTTCTAAAACAAGATCAATCAAACTGATCTTGTTTTAAGGATTTTTAGATATGTTTACAGGAAAACAATACAAAAATTATTATCAAGAATACAATTTTTGCCCTAATATCAAAGGTCTTACTAGAAAAAAAGAAATTATGATCCAACGTGAATTTACTTGATAAAAAATATGATCGTGCCTGGTAACGTGCATGTAAAATGGCTAGAAATAGAAACAGAAACAGCGTAAAGCTGACAATTTACACAAGGTTTATTTCTATTTCTTCTGCTCCAAACTTACTTCAAACTTACTTCTCTGTCTGCTCGTATGAATGTAACGCATCATAAGAAAGTGTTTCACCGCTGTTCAAATGCACTTTGTATCACATCATTTATATGGATAAATGTTTTCCATCTGAAAAGACTAAATATTAAATGAAACAAATGACAATAAAATGCAAAGTAATCTCTTCAGTAATCAAAATACTTTTTGAATGTAACTGTATTCTAATACAATGATTTCAATTGTAACTGAAGTGGAATACTGTTACTTATATTTTGTATTTTAAATACGTAATCCCGTTACATGTATTCTGTTACTCCCAAACCCTGTCCGCAGGAGACAAACAGAAGTGTTGTTTTGTTCATGTAAAGTTTTGAAGGTAAATCCAAAGAGATGTGTGACGCTCCTGTTCTACCCGCTCCGTACGGGATTCGAACCGGCGTCTCTGGCCTGGGAGGCGGGTGAGCTAACAAGGAGGCTAAAGGCTACAGCCTGTAGCGTCAGTCACTTGTGCACCTCTTGAAGTCAAGAGAGTGAGGTTAATACACATTGGGGGGGGGTGGGCCTGCGTATCTCAGCAAGTAAAGACGCTGTCTACCACCCCTGGGATCGCGAGTTCGAATCCCAGGGCATGCTGAGTGACTCCAGCCAGGTCTCCTAAGCAACCAAATTGGCCCAGTTGCTAGGGTGGGTAGAGTCACATGGGGTAACCACCTCGTGGTCGCCATAATGTGTGGTGAAACACGTGATGAGTTGTGCGTGGATGCCGCGGAGAATAGCGTGAAGCCTCCACATGCGCTACGTCTCTGTGGTAATGCGCTCAACAAGCCATCTGATAAAATGCGTGGATTGACAGGCTCAGACACGGAGGTAACTACGCCACCACGAGCACTCAGAGCGCATTGGGAATTGGGCATTCCAAATTGGGGAGAAAAAAAATAAATAATAAAATAATTACAAAATCAAATAACACAGCTGATGTCTTCTTGAGTTGTTACCTAGCTACATTGGTAAAAGCTGCTGCTTGTACTCACATTAAAGATGCAATCGGACCACGGTTTGGACCCAAATTATGTGAACAGAGAGCAGCGGGGGCAGGGGGAGGAAACAAACTCGGGTGCGGTCCAAGCAATTGAACCAAGTGTGAAAGCACCCTTAGAGACAATGATGTGCCGCTAATCCCCGTCCATTTTAGGATTGGACATGGAAATTAGCATTCAAGTCATGGAAATTCATTGGTTGAAAAGAGTGGGAACCCTGTTTATGCATTAAGTGGATCAGATTTGTTGGACACATTTTCTGTTAAATGTTGTGTGTGACCTTTCACTTTTTTTAATATGCAGCTTCTTTAAGCAGCCTATTGGCCACGCCCATACCATCTCCTGGCTCCTCCTTCAGCAGCGGCTGTGCCAGCAGTTACCAACGGCGATGGCTCCGTAGCCAGGCTACCAGTCTCCAACATGGCCCCATGCCTCGCTGGTGAGTGCGTGTGTGTGTGAATGTGAGCTTTCCACGTGTAAGACATCAGAAGAGATATGTAACACCTCAGACATGCATTTATACATGTTTGTGCATCAGGAGCACTGAAGAAATGTTCAGCCTGTCTGATGAGAGCTGCAGTTCCAACCCTGCCATGATCCGGAGAAAGAAGATTGCCATCAGCATCATCATCAGCCTGCCGGAAAAAGAAGAGGAAAACCACAATTTTCAGGAGTTCTTCTTCTCTCACTTCCCTCTGTTTGAGTCTCACATGAACACACTCAAGACTGCCATCGAGAGGGTAAGTGGAAAACTGCAGTTTAGTGATTTGTTGCACTAAATCACAACTCATGGATGGGGCACAGTCTGTTCATTGATCGTCTGATGCATATTGCACACAAAAATGGCAATCACTGGCTGAAATCATTCCAGTTCAAATCTGATTGGCTGTCTTTACACAACTTCCTGGAGTAAGGGCATACACTTTTTTTTATTTTTTTATCAGTCTGCCTGGACAGGAAGTAGTGTTTACAAGGTACCGGGTTAATATAACAAGCGCTTTTGAAAAAGTTATAATATTTGTAGGCACTCAGTAGCTAGTAATCTAGATTTCCATGTGCATCATTTTAGTTTCTGCTTTGTTTTCTGTGTTATGTTTGCATGGAATGAAATACTATAGTCTATACACAATTTCCACAAGTTTCAATAAGCTACCATATCATGCTTAAGATTTGTATTGCGCTGAAATATTGAGATGCATCAAGAATCATTTTGGAATTTGATCGAGACTTGAAAAACCAAATAGCAAGGTGCCTAAACATTCCCACCCCCAATATTTTTTTTTTTTTTTTGACATACTTATTCCTCAGTTTGTGTTTTTATTTTATATTTATTTTTAGGCAATGATTGTGTGCAGAAGGATAGCAGAGTCCAGCCAGCGAGTGCAGGTGTATCTGTGTCGAGTAATGGAAGCATTGGGAGAATTCAGGTCAGTCGGTGAGAGGGATGTGGTGGTAATTTCCATCCTGCTCTTCATTGATTCTTTACACTTCATGCACACACTTGTCTAAACATGATCTGCCTTTCTGTGCTCGTTTGAGTCATGTTAGAATCTGATTCCCTTGGTTTGTAGGATGACAGTCTGGAACCTGTACATGGCTCCACGCATCAGTGAGCCAGTCTGGCTT
This sequence comes from Myxocyprinus asiaticus, assembly GCF_019703515.2. Taxonomy (NCBI): domain Eukaryota; kingdom Metazoa; phylum Chordata; class Actinopteri; order Cypriniformes; family Catostomidae; genus Myxocyprinus; species Myxocyprinus asiaticus. Next base: position 5,354,829 of record NC_059351.1, on the reverse strand, counting down.
ACCATGATCTCCCAGAGTGCTGAGCGAAATCTGCTGTGTCAGCGCTTCCTAAAGGAAATGAGTTTGCTGATGGAACAAGGAGCCAAGAGCCAGTCAGTGTTCTTGAACCTCTCATCTAAACGTATTGCTTATTATCTTTAGCCCAATTCTTTTACTAGTAATTTGTAATCAAAAGGATTATTGGAAAATCAATCTTTAAAGGGACAGTTCACCCAAAAAGAAAATTCTCATCATTTACGCACCCTCATGCCATGTGAATGACTTTCTTTCTTCTGCAGAACACAAATGAAGATTTTTAGAATATCTCAGCTCTGTAGGTCCATACAATGCAAGTGAATGGTGACCAGAACGTTTAAGCTCCAAAAAGCACATAAAGGCAGCATAAAAGTAATCCGTACGACTCCAGTGGTTAAATCCATGTCTTCCGAAGCGATATGATAGGTGTGGGTGAGAACCAGATCAGTACATAAGTCCTTTTTTACTATATATCTCCACATTTGACCATCCCTTACCAGTAGGTGGCGATATGCATGAAGAATGCAAATCGGCAAAAAACAAAAGAAGAATGTGAATGTGGAAATTTATTGAACTGTTTCTCACCCACACCTATTATATTGCTTCAGAAGATATGGATTAAACCACTGGAGTCATATGGATTACTTTTATGCTGCCTTTATGTGCTTTTTGGGGCTTCAAAATTCTCACCATTCAATTTATATTGCATTGTATGGACCTACAGCACTGAGAAATTCTTCTAAAAAAATCTTCATTTGTGTTCTGCAGAAGAAAGAAAGTCATACACTTCTGGGATATCATGAGGGTGAGTAAATGGTGAGAATTTTTGGGGGTGAACTGTTCCTTTAATTTAGACAACAAATTTCATAATTGAACTGAACTTTTAATACACCACAGTCAAACGTGTGGAAACATTTAACTGAACTGATGTTTCTATTGATCTTAAAAACCTTCTTGTACTACAGGTTTTGCTAAAAATTAGTTTGAATTTTTCTGTTCTTTGAGAAATCTAAAATATGAGAACAGAGTTTTGATTTCTTGTCTTACAATTGTATTTTATAGTCTTGATGATTTTCCTGTTTTTTATAAAATATGTAAAAACTAATAATAATAAAGCATGAGAAGGTGTGTCCAAACTTTTGTAGTGCACTTGTGATGATGATGTAGTGTGTTATTTACTGATTACATTAATTTTCCTCAATTTTCTGCAGGTTTCTCTCAGCTCTCCTTACTGCTGTTCTTACACATCACTTAGCCTGGGTTCCCACGGTGATGCCCAACAACCTCCCACCAATTAAACCTGCCTGCCAGAAACCTGCCTCCCAGACAGTTGATCTGTTGGCAAAGTCTCATCCATACAACCCACTATGGGCTCAATTAGGTATGAACACACATAATACATACACACTCATGAAAATAATCATATAACCCCCAAGCAGCAAATTGGGTCTATGACTGGGCTAACATCTCTTGATTAACATAATTGAGTACATTCTAAGTACTACTGTTTTTCACAGCCCTGCACCTTTTCTAAGACATTTGTTTGTGTGATGGACTGTAGATGATCCCAAATGACCTCTTAAGAGTTAAAGGACTCTTACGAACCATTTTGTTGAAATAAATCAGTCAAAAAGACTCATGAGTTATCAGTTTGTGTATATTGAGCTTCAGTGAGTCTCAGTGAATTACAGTCATATTTACAGTGTAACTATGTGTAATATAAGTAATGCACTTACAAGTAATTAAAGGGATAGTTCCCCCCAAAATTAAAATTCTCTCATCATTTCTCACCCTCATGCCATCCCAGATGCGTATAACTTTCTTTCTTCTGTAGAACACAAACAGATTTTTAGTAGAATAGCTCAGCTCTTTAGGTCCATACAATACAAGTGAATGGTGATCAGACCTTTGTAGCTCCAAAAATCACATAAAGGAAACATAGAAGTAATTCATGAGACTCCAGTGTTTAAATCCATATCTTCAGAAGTGATATACAGTAATTGGTGTGAGTGAGAAACAGATCAAACTTTAAGTCCTTTTTTACTCTAAATCTCCACTTTCACATGTGGTGCCTGTTTATTTTAATTTTTACATCTGAAAGTGAAAGTTAAAGTGGAGATTTAGAGTTTAAAAAACATTAAATATTGCTCTGTTTCTCACCCACACCTATTATATCACTTCTGAAGATATGGATTAAAACACTGGAGTCAAATGGATTACTTTTGTTTCCTTTGTGATTTTTGGAGCTACGAAGGTCTGATCACAATTCACTTGCATTGTATGGACCTACAGAGCTGAGATATTTTTCAAAAAATCTTCATTTGTGTTCTGCAGATGAAAGAAAGTCATACACATCTGAGATGGCATGAGGGTGAGTAAATGATGAGAGAATTTTCATTTTTGCGTGAACTATCCCTTTAACTTAATTGAAATGCAGTAAATAATCCAATTACAAGAATTTAAAATGTAATGTGTTACACTACTTTTTGACTAAAAAGTTATTAGGTCAGATTACCTAAATTACTTTGTACTCAGATTAGACCCAACACTGTCATGAGAACATAATGTTTCCTTTTGTGAAAAAATATAAACAGCTTATTTGAATTGCTTGTCCTGCATTTATTTGCATTTGCGACTATTGACCAGGTTCATTATTGTGTGTTTAGGTGATCTGTATGGTGCTTTGGGCTCTCCAGTGAGAGTGTGTCGGACAGTGGTAGTGGGGCGAAGGAGGGAGCTGGTCCAGCGAGTCCTGTATGTTCTCTCCTACTTCATTCGCTGCTCAGACCTGCAGGAGCATACACAACCCCAAGGACAGATGGACAATCCAGCCAATCCCTGCTCCTCTCAAACCACTGATCTCGCCCCTGCGATTAAAAGGACCAATGAAAAAACAGACTCATCGAAGCCCATCCCCTGTGCTACGAGAACCAATACACTGAGCACTGGCTTGGATAATTTACATTCAGGCATCCATTTAGAACAAAATGATGAGAGAACACTCTTAACTGATACAGAATCAACAAATCCCTCCACCTGTCCGGAATCGACCACTGTCGGGCCTGAATGTACAGAGATTGGCCAGGAATGTTTTGGAGAAGACAGTGATTCTGTTGGGAGCGGATTAGAACACATTTTGGCCAGTCAGATTCCTCTTCCCCAGAGGGTCCAGTTTCACATTGGCAGTCCCAGAGAGGCAGAGAATTATGAACAAGCAGGGGGTCTAACTGGGATGGGGTGTGGGCGGGCATTAGACAGGAAGTTACATCAAAGGCTTTTGACTGACATACAGAGGAACGAGAGTTCAGACAGTGCTCTAGGTGATAGTGATGAGGATGAAACATCACCGCAACAGCTCTATGTGGTTACAGAACAAAAGGAGTATGAGTTACCATTGCCAAGGTAAGTGCAACAGTCTCTATTTAATATGTACACAACATCACAGGGGTTTTTCATACTGGGGTCCGGGGACCCCCTGGACAACAAGGGGACACTAGGGGGTCTGTAGAAAATTTGATAGAGTGAAAAAACTAAATGTAGTTTTTGCGATAAAGATAATTTAAGAAAGACCTGTCGTAAACCATGAGATTAATCATGATTATTTAATTCTGTTGACAGGCTAGCACTAGTTTGTAACAATAAGAAATATAAAATCCAAGAAACCAAACCAAATCTGCACACAAGAACTGAATATGAATTTTTATATATATATATACAATTTTAAGAAAGGGGTCTCATACAAGGGGATCATCATATTTGTTGGTCCTTGGCATCAAAAAGTTTGAAAACCCCTGTTCTAGCACACACTCCTTTAAAAAGAAAGTTCACCCAAAAATGAAAATCCCGGATGTGTATTACTTTCTTCTGCAGAACACAAATGAAGGTTTTTAGAAGAATATCTCAGCTCTGTAGGTCCTTACAATGCAAGTGAATGGTGGCCAGAACTTTGAAGCACCAAAAAGCACATAAAGGCAGCATAAAAGTAATCCATATGTCTGCAGTGGTTAATTGCACATCTTCAGATGCGATATCATAGGTTTGGGTGAGAAACAGTTCAATATTGAATCATTTTTTTACTACAAATCTCCACTTTCACTTTCACATTCTTTTTTTATTTTTGCCGATTCACATTCTTCATTTATTTCACCACCTACTGGGCAGGGAGGAGAATTTATAGTAAAAAGGACTTAAATAATGATCTGTTTCTCACCCACACCAATCATATCGCTTCAGAAGACATGGATTTAACCACTGGAGTATTATGGATTACTTTTATGTTTCCTTTATGTGCTTTTTGGATCTTCAAAGTTCTGGCCACATTTCACTTGCATTGAATGGACCAACAGGGCTGAAATATTCTTCTAAAATCTTCATTTGTGTAGAGCTGATGAAAGAAAGTCATACATATCTAGGATGGCATGAGGGTGAGTAAATGATGATTTCATTTTTGGGTGAACTATTCCTTTAAAACAATAATGCCTTTTAATAACCTTGAGTGTCTTGTACAGTTGTCAGGTGGAGAGTCGAGCCAGTGTTAATCATTTTGGACACTCTTTGCTGGGGGGTTACTGTCCTCAGTATATGCCTGACTTTGTGTTACATGGCATCAGTTCCGATCTCAGGCTCAAACAGTGCCTTATGGCTGACCTGGAACACACTGTTCTCGTAAGTACAAAAACATTCACATTATTACTGCATACAGTAATTGACTGGTCACTGATTCTTAAGACAAAACAGGCTACAAAACTAAAGTTTATGTATCAAATAATTATTTTGGATTCGTCTGGTAGACATGTTCAGAGGTATTCTATGATAGCTGCCAACAGGACCTACTTAGAAATAAGTAAATTATCTAAAAATCTCAAACAGTTTCGTAACAGTTTGTTGACATATCATGGTTAAGACAATGTGAGCACAATCACATGAAATTATAAAAAGCTATAAAACTTACAATAGTCTGTGTGTTTATGCATGTTTGTACAGCATCCGGCGATGGATGAGCCAATCACCGAGGCTCTGTGCATTGTGGCGGACACAGACCGACTGAGCGTGCAGGTGGTGACGAGTCAAAAACGCACATGTGAGGGCGGACGGTTAGGCAGAGACGTGATGGTGTCCAACCTCATACACACACTCATCACATCAGTTTTGCAGCTCTATGCACTCAACGTCGCAGCAGACTTTGTATGTCTCATTAACACACACATACAAAAGTATTTACCGTGCATTATAAACAGTATTCAGACAGTTTACTTAGATTCTGATTTGCTTGTGTATGTGCGTGCATGCAATTGTCATTTCAGTGTGTGATGCACCTGGAGGACCGGTTACAGGAGGTGTACTTTAAGAGTCGATCCTTAGCAGAATATCTGAGAGGACAAACCAGGGTCCATGTTAAAGAACTGGGGATGGCACTGGGGTAAGATCACACTATACACACTAGTTGTCGACCAGGGGCCGATTCTTTATACGTTGATTAGGGAGTATTTGACCCGATCCTGGATTGTTACATTCTTCGGAGAACATCTCGGAGTTGTTATCATGGCAATAGGTCTGTAAGCTTAAACCTGCTTGGGAGCAGGCTTATTTAACGTAAAAAGGATTACATCGTACCTTTATTAGCAGATGCAATACTGGAAGTCTCTCCCAGCCTCTGCATTATTCTTACAAGAGCACCCTTTTGATACATTTAGTATAATTGTAATTTTATGAATAATTTAAATTATATAAAATAATATTGTAGATAATAATAGGTACAGCCTATTTTTCTCAGATGGACCGCTGTAGTCGTGAGGGAGTAATCTACTTCATATTTTTTTCATGCATAAACTTTAGGGTTTTCTGTCTGCGTTAAGCTTGGTTCTTGGCGCCATCTACAGCTCAACAGATGCAAAGAACTTAAGGGGATAGTTCAACCAAAAAATCATTCACTCACCCTCATGCCATCCCAGATGTGTATTACTTTCTTTCTACTGCAGAACACAAATAATAATTTCATTAGCTCTGTTGGTCCATACAATGCAAGTGAATGGGTGCCAACATTTTAACACTCCAAAAAGCACATTCAGGCTGCATAAAAGTTATCCATACGACTCCAGTGTTTTAATCCATATCTTCAGAAGAGATATGATAGGTGTGGGTGAAAAACAGATCAATATTTAAGTCGTTTACTTGATAGAAATTCTTCTCCCTGGCCAGTAGGGGGCGATATGCATGAAGAATGTGAATCACCAAAAACACAAGAAGAAGAATGTGAAAGTAAAAGTGGAGATTGACTGACCAGGAAGGAGAATTTATAGTAAAAAAGGACTTAAATATGGATCTGTTTCTCACCCACACCTATCATATCACTTCTGAAGTCATGGATTTAACAACTTCAGTATGGATTCGTATGGATTACTTTTATGCTGACTTGTGTGATTTTTGGAGCTTCAAAATGTTGCCACCCATTCACTTGCATTTTATGGACCAAAAGAGCAGAGAAATTCTTCTAAAAATCTTCATTCTAGTTCAGCTGATAAAAGAAAGCCATACACATCTGGGATTGCATAGGGTATGAGTAAATGATGAGAGAACTTTCATTTTTAGGTGAACTATTCCTTTAATGAAAGAGCAAGGTCTGCATTTGTGCCATTAGGAAGGTGTTTATGATAGCCCCCCTACATAATAAAAAATTGTTTGTAAAGTTCATGAAGGTAAGTACATTTAAATAATAGAAAATGCAAATGCAAATCAAAAGTGCAATTGAAAATTGAAAATAATGTTACACATTTCATTTATTCACAACTCTTCAGCCTTTTCTCTTTATTTTTGCCACCTTGGCCGTGTTTCCTTTTTTTAAGATCACTTTCTGTTTGGCCGGGGTTAACATTAACGTTACGGCTCTCAATAAATTCACTAATTCAGAAATATCTTGTTGTATAAATGAACTACTTTACAGGCCTATATATTTTTATGTACAGTATACATTTACAATGTTATATGCATACAACTAACAAATCACTTAAATAGGTGTATATCAAAAAATAAATACACATCATGATTTATATTATATACATGTTTTTACTAAAGTTTATGACGTCATTACATCTGTCTGTTGTGTTGCCAACCAATCACTGCAATGCTGATCATGGTTTCGAATATCGATACATGTGCCCTTGTTAGTAAACACAGGAATGCAAAACTATCTCTGACAACTCAATCCAGATATATGAATCAAATTTGCTCATGCATTTGAAGAACAGAATTAGCTAGAGAGGAATTATCACGATTAGAAGATCTGGAATACGTCATATCACCTCAGATATGTTAAACAAAGTACAAACAACGTATGTGTTTTTCAGTGGTCGATGCAGAGACAATATTTAGAGAGCAGGGTAGCCGATGACCGATATAATGCTGATGTATACATAATAAAGTTTAATGATAGCAATTGAGATGCATAGACATTGCTGAAATCGAATGAGTATTTTAACATAAATAAAAGGTAATACAAATCTCATTATTTTTAATCAAAGTCAAATATATGCATTTGTGTGTGTTCTGTTTTTTTCTTCAGGATTGAGTCCAGTGACATTCCATTGCTTGCAGCAGTGGCCAGCACACACTCACCCTATGTGGCCCAGATTCTTCTTTGAATGGACCAAGCAAGATTTATTTCATCTGAAGGACCAATCGGAATATGTGGCTGTTCTGCATGGACCAGCAAAGATCTGATCACTATCAGATTAACACACCAATCATGATGCACTGTGGTCGACAACCAATCAGAGCCCACACCCAGCCTTTAATATACCAATCAAAAATTCCTCTTGTTCGTCCAGCTGACAGTGTTTTGTGTTTTAAGTATGTGTGCCGTCTAAGTAACAGATAAATGTAAATATGGCCACCCTATAGACTGGATCATACACCACATTGGGACACTTGTTAATGTTTTCCTTATGTCTTTTCGAAGATTTTATCTCATAACTTTAAGTCTTATAGGAAAGGGAAGGCTGGAGACTGAAAACGACTTTTGATAGAGAACGTCACTAAAAGCTTTATGAAGTTTGATTTATATATGATATTCTCAAGGAAGTCATCTTTTGTATTAGCATCAGTTATCAAATTCTTGAGTGATTCTGTGTTGGACGTTTTGTGTGTTTTTTCTCTGCAAGTGTGCTTCAATCTGAGAAAGATGGAGAATGTTTACATAATGGGAGTATAGGTAGACTGTGGGTGATACTAAACATTGTTACTGTTAATTACTTGTCAAAGGACAGTCTACAGATTGTGGATTACAACATTAATCTGGTGCTACTATAATGTTAATTATGTCAAAGGCTTACTACAGTATACACTTTAAACTCTGCCCTTGCAAATGCCTGTTATTTTTTTCAGTGGTGCATTGGGCTGAAAGGCGCACATGCCACGGAAATGGAACCACAAGCTTGTGATACAAGAAAGTGAACTATACTTCTGTTTTGTATTGTTTATGGTTCCAGTTAAAAGACCTAGAGAAAGATTATTTTTGTATATTTTTTTACAGAATTCTCTACCTCAAATAAATGAAAGTGGTCTGAGCTGAATTTATAGGCTTGATCGGTCGGTATCACACTTTAGGGATGCAGTGTGTCTATCTCAATGAGTAAACACTTAAATGCACTCAAAATTCAGCTGCATTTGAACATCTACGTAGAGCATGACTGAATTTCCATACTGAATGCAAATGTAAACATTTTTTATTTCATTTCATTTTTTTATTTTACCATTTTCAGTAGTCTCTTTTGAGGCTGTACAGAAATGTATTGTTTCTATTTGGTCTGTTCTGCGCAAAACGTTGACACTTTACAGGTTGAAAGCGGTTTGGTATGTTATCTATGACAAAGGGATGTTGCTTTTTGTACTTTTTGTACTTTTAAATCTTTTACATCCTTAGCAACATGAGAAGTTCAAGTTTTAACTAATAAAACGTTATAAAAAAAAATGTATTAGCGACTTGTGCTGCGATCTCATTATTGCCGCTGCCGTTTGCCAGAGCAATCTCGTGGTGGTGGTGGTGGTGGTGGTGGTGGTGGTGGTGGTGGTGGGTGGGTGTGTGTGTGTGTGTGTGTGTGTGTGTGTGTGTGTGTGTGTGTGTGTGTGTGTGTGTGTGTGTGTGTGTCCTCCACCTTGTAAATGTGATGCCGATGTTCAATCTTGTTTTACTCCATTCTCTCTCTCTGGATCTTTTAGCAAGTCTTCAAATTTTGGCTTTAGCCTCTGTAGACAAAGCGAAATTTATTTTCCTCTGTACAAGTCTGCTATGGTTGTTCATATTCTCCCAGCTGAACAGCTAGTTCAAATAGCCATGCCCCAAACTCACGCTATAGGTTGAGCTAGAAAGGGATGAGTGGAGCTGAACGGGTGCTCAAAATATAAACATCAATGTTTTGTTGGTGCATGGAAGGCTTAGTGTTTATACTTTTGGGGGAGGTAAACCCACGATTGGCTTACTTATAGTTGTCAACGAACAATAAACTGGGAAAGTAGAACGTATTTTGATATATATATATATATATATTTAAAAAAAGTTACATACTTCACCTTTAAGTCCCTTTTTACTATAAATCGCTACCTTTGACCAGTCCCGACCAGTAGGTGGCGATATGCACATAAGAATGTGAATCACCAGAAAACAAAAGAAGAATGTGGAAGTGAAAGTGAAATGCACATTTGGGATGGTATGAGGGTGAGTAAATGATGAGTTTTTTATTTTTATTTTTGGGTGAACTATTCCTTTAAAGCTTGATCTCATGCTCCAGTCTGCGCTTGCCCTCTCCAGTACAGTAGGTGGCAGAATGTGATTATCATGCACATTGCTCCTAACAGTTGAAACGCGATTTCGTATCTGATGTTTCCCCTGGCCCTGGTCTCCATTGTATTCCCAATTAGATAGCGCAATGTCTCACCTAACCTATGGACAGATATTGCATGCATTCCTGGACGGTATCAGAGGACAAACCTGGCCTCTCTGAAGACGACGTGGAGAGTAAGTGTGTGTTGACTAACAGATCGCTCAGTAGCTAACAACAGCATCACGACTACCCTCAAAATAAATACTTCCTCTTTTTATCGCCTATTAAAATTTTTAGTGATATTGGTTTACTTGAATTTTCACATATAAAAAAGAACGATGATTTAGATCTCTGTTCTCCTGTTTTTACAGTTGGCATATAAACAATTCGTGTACTCAGGAAACCAGACTCGCTCTAAAATAAGCAGGGGCGTAGATTCCAGGTGGAATGGGGGGGTAACACCCCCCAATGTTCAAGCCAAATCTACTTCCCTTGAAAATAAGACAGTAACTTAAGTCATGTGTCTACTTTTGCGATATGCTTCTTTAAAGTTTTCACTAGTGATTTGAAAAGATATTACAGTACACATTTGTAGCAGATTCGAGTCTATTTTGCCCGTCTGTAATTGTTTCGACTTCGCCTACACTGATGGTGGTGATGTGTAGACAGCTTTACCCCTTACAAAAATCACCATGCTTACTATACTACAATTAATGTGTACTACAATTAAACTGCGGCAACTTTGTAGTAGCCATCACTGTTATATAAATATAGTAATAAAAATGACAGTGCTTCCGCAAGCCTCTTGCATTGTTTGAAGATGATACCATTTTCATTTATTATAGATTAACAGTAGTAAAAATAGTTTGTGGTATTTGCCTGAAACTTTATCATGAAACATTTTTGTAAGTAAAAAAAGTTTCTCTTCATGGTTTAATTACTGTATTACAGCTGTTACAACACAGCACATTAATTAATTAATAATAATTCATATTATTGCATTTCTCTATTCCTTTATTTCCAAATACATACCCTGATAGGGCTGGGTATCGATACAGATTTCCCGATTCGATTCCGATTCACAAGATCTCGAATTGATATCGATTCATATGGGTGTATTTAAGTTTTTATGCCAATTTTGCTTACATATGTAAGAAGTTATCTCCTAGCTAATGATGTTAATTATACAGGGGACTTTCTAACTAGGTACATTATGATTTTTTTAAATTTCTTTTTTATAAAATATAAATAACTATTTTTCTCGAAAATGAACAAACCCATGTATTCCATCAGTAAATATGAATATTGCTTGCATTATATTTTGTTACATGTTTACATGCATAATTTGTACTAGGGGTGTAAATATTTGCTCTGACAATGATTTGATTCCAATTCTTTACCTAACAATTACAATGCATCGTGAAATCTCAAATTTGGTCACAATTTGCAAATTTTGGAACGATTCATAATTTCTTTTAAAAATATGCTGAAAAAAAGGTGAAAAGTTTTTACTAAACATTCTTAATTTAGACAGCACATTTTATGGAGATATAAAGCTATTTAAACATATTATTGGGGAAGAAAGCAACAACAATAAATGGACCAAGCAGTTATAAATAAAGACACTAAAAGCCGAACTCAGTCCATTAATTGTGCACATTTTCCTTCAATCTCGCGTACACCGTGGGTCGGTTGCACCAGCTATACGTAAGTTACAACTTAGCCTAGTTGTTGCATAAATGGGCACTAAGTCACAATTTATACACTACTAAATATTTGAGCATTCCACCATTAAATGTAGGTAGAACGTAACCCTACATATAAACTAAATATTTACGGCAGCCTCCGATCAGGAGTTAAAAAGCAGACTCAATTAATGACATCAATGAGCTCATGTTTTGCATGACAGGCTTCAATCCTTTCAACATATATGATGATGTTAGCATTTACACTCATTTACATTTACGAGAGAGAAAAAAAACGTACTTTTAAGCAGCTCTGCAGCATGAAACCGATCTAACGGTGCAGTTTTTAGGGTGCGTCTTATTTATTGTTATTTACATAGGGCAAATATACTATTTATCAAATGTAATTTTATTACATATCATATTTTAATGGGGATTTAATTTATTACAGCTGACAGTTACGTGAGCAAACAAGGTTTGAACATCAACCGTAACGAGATAAAACTGAAATACACAGCTTTTAGTACTTCTGTGTACAAATTTGAAGGCTGCTTATTGGATCAATACAGGTAAATGTCATATTATGCGACAATGCATCACTTTACGGAGAGCTTACGACCTACTAGTTAAGTCTTGCCTTAAGAACAGGTGGTGCAACCAAATTAAGCACTGACTTAGTTACAAACTGACTAGTAGTTACTAAGCCCTTAGTGTGAACTTTACGTCCTAACTTACGTGAGCAATTACACACAGCTGGTGCAACCCTGCCCTTGTATGTTGTGAGGATGCCTGTGTAATCTGAGATGGCATTTGTATCACATTGGGTGTTAATACAGTAATGATAATCGATTCGTAATTTCCGTTATCAATGCATCGAATTTCTTTGTTAGATCGATGCATTTTTTCACCCCTAATTTGTACTATTTACAAGTATTTACGTTGATTTGTTGAACACTGGCTAAAAATCGATACTGTCTCTTTAATAAAACCGGCCGTTCTGTAAAGGGTGTCTGTAAATGAGCACTTATTAATATGAGAAGACTTGAATGGCTTTACCTCATCCATGTCATACTTGATTTGTTTTTTGTTGTTGTTTTTGATCGACAATTGACTGTAAAGGACAGAAAGGGTATTAAAAGAGAAGAGACATTATTCAATGACAAATGGATTCCTTATTCAATTTACAAATGGACACGTCTTTGGACACACATTACACAAAACGAGTCAAACCAAACACAATCACTGGTGAGTAAAATCTAAACATTTACCAGTCAATGGCTTATCATAGACATTTTAGTCACATAGTGTGAAATTTGGTTGCAAATGCTAGTGGTTTCCTCTTAGTGTAGTTGAGGGTTGCCAGTGGAGTAAAAATTGATCTTGGGATTTAAGAATTGATATCGAGATCATTCACGATGCGTCTGAAAATCGGTATTTCCACCCAGTCCTACACCCTGATGTGTCAGACAAATGAATAATAGACAGTTTAATAAGCAGTTTTAACCAAAAGCACATGAGGTCAAGTTATAAATTGTTTAGTCAATCTCACACAATAAGTGTGACAAATTAAGGGTATTAAAGCTTTATTACTGCATCACTGCTGCCTGAAGAATTGATAAGGATTTGCTCATCCTTTGTTAGACATAAACGCTGTCTGTCAAACACCAGTTGCATCCATCCTATTGCATGGACTTCTTTCTTATAATTGATTGTCATCGTTAGATTTGACATCGAATAATAACTCATTTAATAAAACAAGAACAAATTTATCAGTATGATATTATACTGTACAATATATTATATTATGCAGTATACAATATTATCATAAACACTATGTTGCTCAATTGCATCTTATTAAATCAATTAACAATTTGGGTCTACATATGTTTATATTTATGCAAGTATTTGCTTAAATACTTCCCAGCCAGAGGAGCTGGGCTTCCTTAGCTGAGTCTTGGTTCTTCCCAAAGTGTGTTTCTTCCTCATCCTAAAATGACCATCTTAGGAAGTTTTCCATTACTACTGTCATCTTTGTTTTGCTCACTGTGGGTTAGTGAGACCCAGTTCTCTGTAAGGCTGCTTTGGAACAAAATGTAAATAGCACTATGCAAATACATTTAATTGAATTGAAATAAGTTCACAATGAATCTCCTTGCAACAACATGGTATGTGCAAATATTTATGTTAAAAAGTTTCATAGTGCATAATACAATTTGATTAATATTTTGCTAATTACTAAAAGACATTGTTCAAAATTGTTTGAGCATTAAATATTATTGTCCCTCACCTTAAAGGGGTCATGACTAGTGGTCGACCGATATGGGGGTTTTTAATGGTCGATGCCGATATCCAGAGAGCAGAGTGGCTGATACAGTGCCTATATATCACACAATTTAATATAGTAAATAACATAAACATAAAATTGCTAAAAAAGTAATACATCTTATTTACTCAATTTCACACAAAATTTATATTAATAAGTTTTATTAATAAACTTTTATTATATTTAATTATCTTTAAAAAATAATGTTGTATTTCAAATGGTAGATAGCAGTTTCTTCTGATTTCTGTTTAGTCATAAAATTTTAGTAATTTATTTCTGCATGAAGTAATTGTTAATATATTAGAAAGAAGGAAATGACAGTACACACAGTAGTCCAGCAACAATGGATGGTATTTTTGCATTACCAATCGCATTTTCTTGTAAAAGACCCAATCAAATCAGTTGGACATACAGTACACCGTGAATATGGCATTTACTCATAGTGCACATGAGGTGAATTTACTTTGAAGTTCCACTGAGATGCGGACCTTTAAATGAGACTGTGTTGCACACCGGTCTATTATTGTAGTAACCCGATGGTACGTAACAGCAAAATGAACTGTGATTATTCGTTAACATGTCTCAGATGCTCCTTCACATGCAAGCAGGCAATTCTCTGCACCCTCGTGGCCTTAAAAAACCAATCGGACAAATGGGAGAATTTATCGGTCAATGCGATAATTAAAAAAATTCTGAATATGGACCGATTTATCGGCCTCTGCGATATATATCGGTCGACCAAAATTGTTTATTTATGTTTTTGTGCTTTAACTGCCCCATCTTTCAATAACATTTTCTTTGCAGAGATTGAATCATATTTTGACTGGTTCACAAGCAATCCACACTGATATGAGCCGAAAACACATACAATCCACACAGAAATGTTCTGAATATGCAAACGTAATACAATCCACGTGATGTTGAGGTGCTCCAGCTGGCTTCAACAGGCCAAAGCAGAGAGCCTGGTCTTCACAGGAGCGACATCTCACAGATCTTCCGTGTTTGTTTACACACAGGATGGCATGTGTTTCTCTCAGTAAGTGGCAGCAGCTGAATGAGATGTCGACCAGTAGGTGGCAATAAAAGTTGTGATTGTACCGCTCTTAAAACACGCCGGAAACGCATCAGAAAGATCAAAGAAGTCCATATAGTGCATGTTTACAAAAGACTAACAATTAAAATTAGCAGCAGCACAGATGGGTGCAAAAATGGTCCAGTACTTCTTCAAAGCAGCACAACAGCAAGAAAGCAAACAGTATGATGAAACAGGATGGGCGTCTCCTTTTTAGAGTTCTAACTTGACATTGCGCCTTTTAAAAGAGGCGCAAGATGTATGATAATGGTCAAAACCGTTCGTCTAGTGCATGTTTATGTAGAAAAACATTTAAATCCAGAAAGTCCCATGAAGGTGTCCTGTGTAAGTCTCCTTTGGATGAATCTCCCATGACAGGCCCATCTCTGTCCTCTTCACCTGTGACTGACTGTCTGAGCAGCAGTGGCGGGGCCAAGGGTGCAGTGACAGACAAGTAGGCATTGATGTCTTTCTGAAGAGGCAGTCATATGCAGATGTATTTGGTCCTTGTGACGTCACAAGTTCCACAAATTCCAAACGGCCCATTTCTAGAGCCTGGTTTAAATGAATGCTCTTTTTCTAATAAGGAGGAAGTTTTCATTTCTGAAACTTACAGTATGTTTTTATAGTACAATGACCTCTTGTATGTCAAAATGTGAAGGAAAATTTGATTCCTCATGCCATGACTCATTTAACAGTCCTCTCATTTCTATTCTGAATTTGTTGTCAGGTCATGGATTTCCCAGGGCACTTTGAACAGATCTTCCAGCAGCTGAACTACCAGCGGCTGCATGGACAGTTGTGTGACTGTGTGATCATGGTGGGTAGCCGTCACTTTAAGGCCCACCGAGCCGTGCTGTCCGCCTGCAGCACACATTTCAGAGCCCTTTTTACTGCTGCAGAGGGAGATGCTAGCACGAGAATGATCCACCTGGACTCTGAGGTGGTGACGGCTGAAGCGTTTGCTGCTCTCATGGACATGATGTACACATCCACGCTGATGCTAGGGGAGAGTAACGTGATGGATGTCTTGTTGGCCGCTTCTCACCTGCATCTAAATGCTGTTGTGAAAGCCTGTAAGCACTATCTAACAACTCGCACTCTACCCATGTCTCCTCCAGCAGAGCGTGGTAGCCAGCATCACTCCGAGCAGCAACAAGTAGCAAGTGCTGCTAACTCTCACTTCCAGCGCTCATTTCTACTGCAGCAGCTTGGCCTGAGCCTGGTCAGCTCTGCTCTGGGTGGGGCTGAAGACAGGGGTACAGGGACCGGGAGGAGAACAGGTTCAACGTGTGGGAGCGCGTTAGTCGATCAGCGTGGTTCTCACCCGACACGTCGTTTCCTGAAGCGCAAACAGCCCTTGTCTCTGATCGCCCCAGAACGGGCGAGGCAGTGCCTCTCCTCACAGGTAGAGGGGATTGTGGGGGATGGAGAAGGCAGAGAGGGTGGAGAGGAGCTTCTTTCACCAGACTCCCACAGTAAAATGGCAGAGGAGATCGTCGCTGGGGATGATGGAGGTTTACTAGAGCAAGATGACTACCGAAGGGGCTTGACCCACAAAGACATGCAGCTTCCCAGCCAGTCGGATGGGGGCATGGGATCCGGAGCAGAAAAAACTTTGCTGTTGCCACGTAAAGAGGAGTACAGTGATGGGATGAAGATAAAGAGTGGAGGTGAGGAAGAGGAGGAGCAACATATGCAGGTTGTGGTGAAGAGTGAACCACTGAGTTCGCCTGAGGATGAAACTAGCGATGTTACTTCCCAGGCAGAAGGGTGTGATCAGGTAATTGTTGTTAATATTAAGTTAGTGAGACACTGGATATATTTTTGTTACTGGTACACATGTTTTTTAGTATTTAATTGTGAGGTTAGCCAATTTAAACCCAAATTTGTCCAATAAAACAAACCACACACTTTTCCTAAAATTTTTTAGAGAAGTTAAAGAACTTCTCTAAGAATGTGTTTTAAGTCTAAGAGTCATGTGACTATTTTCAAGAGAAATTGCTTATCACATCATGTGAACATTTGAGCCCAAAGTAAAGTTCACTTTTGGTCAACGCTAAGCATTGTTTCCACCTTCGTCTTCTGTTGTTTAGCGATGATTAGTGGCAATCTTCTTCTAGCGCTTCTTGGTGACAGCAACGGCTCAATTGTGAGTGTTGCCACCTTGTGGACCCACTGATTAGTGCAAATAATTCCAGGCGTATGCGCATACTGCACGTTCAGAGTACCTGCGGTTAGAAAAATTGGGCCACACGTGTCAGTGCTCGTGGACTCTGACGAAATTTGTGATGGGCATCCTGTACGCAGACGCTTAGCTTCGCATCTGGCCAAAGGATACTCTGGGCTTTACACCACACGTAAAAATTGTGTTGCTGAAATATGGCATGCAACGCACAGAGGCACAAGTTTCGCTCACTCTGGTATGCATAAAGACACCAAATTATTAAAAAGAAAACACACAAATATAGTGACCCACATTGTGTTCTCCATCATGTGCACGTTTGTGGTGACACAAGTTAATGACAGAAAAGCACCTGGGTTCGACAGAACCATATGTAAGTCTGAAACCAGACCAACATTGCAGGGGGGTGCTGGGAAAAATCGAGCTCTGATTCAAATGACTGAAAACGTGCCCAATGTGAAAACAACCTCAAAAGATTCGGCTCATAAGAGTCATTAGTTCGTGATTTGGATTACACTTGTCGTGCTTTGTGTTTCACACTGTATATAGAGTAGAGAGGCAGCTCTACAACTGAATAATGCAGCCAGTTGGTCAGCATGGACCCTTTGATAAATAAGTAGTGTGATGTTTCCTCAGGTGGAGACAGTTGTAGAAAAGCTGGAGCTGAGTCCGGAGGGCAGTGAGCGCAGCTACTCTGATCCCCAGCCCAGCTCCGAACTACTGATTAAAGGAAGCAAGGGATTAGGAGCAGGAGGAGAGAGAGAAGGAAGAGGAGAGGCACTGTTCTGCAGTGATGCTTTGGAGTCCTCCTCCGGATTGCATATCTCTAGTTTCCTCAGCCCAAAGAGCTTTGCTGGCAGAGCGGCATCATCTAACCTTGCCACAAGTGTTGACAACGTTCCCAACACTACAACTGGCGAGTTTCAAACTGACCAGGATCCTGCTCACTTTTTCCTGCCAGCTGTTTCCATCAACACCGCATCTTCCTCCTCGCTGCACCTCCTCCCAGGGGAGTCGCAGGTCTGCTCCGACCTGCAATCAGAGCCGCTCCTCCTGCGGCCACTGCATGATGGAATAGCGTCATCCTCTTCATTAATGACATCTCACACCGGTGCTGTAGACCAGCTGGCACTGGAGTTCCAACGCAACATTTTGGGGTTGCAGACATTTTCTCGTTCAACCAGGGGTGGTGCTGGAGCGTGCCACACATACCGACGCATTGCTCCCAAAGTTCCTTTGGGCAGTGCTTCAATGCACACAGATGGTTCCCAGCAACAGGACACAGCCTCCTCGTCTTCTTCCTCCACAATGCTTCTAAATGGAATCAACTTTGAGGGCTCTGTTTCTGTAGGTCAAAACAGTGGCAACTCTAACTTGAACCCGCTCCCCCAGCTGACAAGAGCCTCTGCAGATGTTTTGTCGAAGTGTAAGAAGGCACTTTCAGAGCACAACGTGCTGGTGGTGGAAGGCGCCAGGAAGTATGCCTGCAAGATCTGCTGTAAGACTTTTCTCACTCTGACTGATTGCAAGAAACACATCAGAGTTCATACGGGAGAGAGACCATACGCCTGTCTGAAATGTGGCAAGCGCTTTAGTCAGTCCAGTCACTTGTACAAGCACTCAAAAACAACCTGCTTACGATGGCAGAACAGTGAAATGTCTAATGCTGATTAAATCTGATTAAACACTCTCTTAATGACAGAGCCACTCCAAAGACACCATTCAACAATGGGTGGCCACCATTCAGTTTTTTTTTTTACTGCTTTCTAGACTAGACAGTATGTGCAGACCTGTACACCATAGTCTCAGATCTGCCCATCTGCTCAGCTGTATATGGTGTAAAATGACTACCAGATTATCAACAGTATTATAACATTTTAAGCTGTTATTGATGTTGCATCGCTGTAGGAGTTTTCTTAACATACTCAAGAACTTCTGAGATTTAACGTGCCATTTATGATAAAATGGCTACGTTCTCACAGTCAGTGTTTGGGATTGACAACCGTATTTACTAGCAAGTGTGACTCAAATTACATAAAATGGCAAACAGGAGCTGATTGAATTATAGCTCTATGATCAGGTAATTAAAGTAAGGCCCTTTGTTTTTGTGTGTTCCGGATCGGATTGCGCCCGGTCAACCGCGTTGCCTTTCAAAGTATAGTCTTCTGACCGCGAACAAATATGGACGTGTTCAAAGCGTAACTCTATTAGTACAGTCAACGGCAGTAGCATGCGCGATTATGCGCACAGATGAGGACTATCCACGTTTCTAAAATATCTGGCCCCGCACGGACATTCCACATGGATTGTGCTGATGACGATATTTGCTATCACGCATACTGTGCGCGTAGATCAACAATGCAACATTAAGGACACTGAGACAAGAAAGTTGCCAATGAAAATGTTGTTTATTTAATTACAAAGATTAATATTAGAAAAAGAGGATGGTGTGCTGTAAGCACTGATGCAGTGCAGAGTGCAAGATGGCAGAGAGTGAGAATGTGTGTCCTTGGGCTTTAAAATAGTTCCAATCAACTAGCTGATTGCCGGTAAGCTACCAGGTAACTGCAACAGACCACAGGTTAGAACTGGTAATGCTGAAATTCTGAATAAGGAAAGCAAAGGACACAATTCCCCTATTTTCTGTAATTTTCCGTAACCCATGAGAGGTTGATAGCCCTAACATTAGTGATTGACAGCAAACAAAGAACAGCCTGCGAATTGTGCGCTTATGTCATTCACATACATAACTAGTTGTCGACTTCATACAGCACGCATCATCGCTCTCGAAATTCGTTAATGACTGCTTAAAATGTAAGAATGTCATTATGGTTATCGAATGCTGCTGTTAGTCTGGAAACTTTCCGGAACCATATTTAGCTCTCCAAAAAGGACTGACGACTGTATTCTACTGCTGTGTGAACGTAACCAAGGTGTGGTCTCTAGCTGACTGTTTGTGCTTTTGCACTTTGAAATGTCTTTTAAATGTCTATGTCCAGAGGCTTTTAGCCTCAAGTACTCTGTGGAAGACACAGGAGTTGTCAGTTGCGCGCTGTTAGTGTTTTAGCCAGGCTGATTTCAGGAAAATTACGTGACTCTGTCAACATTTTTGCACAATTATATTACATGGTTCCTTACACGTATCATGGCAGTTCCAAGATGAAATGTCCACTAAGTGGCACTAACAGCAAGTTAAATTGTTTCCTAAAGAGCTTTGAGTTTTAAATCAACAGAACCTACCTCCCTACCTAAACCTTAAATCAAAACTTAACCAATAGTGTCAGAAAAAAGCATATGTGAGATGAAAAACAGATTTGGTTGTTAGAGTTAATGCTCTGTCGTCATGCACTATAGTAAAAGTGTTAGATGTCACAAACTGATAATCTGTTATTTTACTCTTGTTTGTGTGAAAGGCAATAAAGTCGTTGTTGTAGCGCCTCTAGTGTTCATTTCTCCAGGAAAATGCAGCAATATGTACAAAAGGCCATGTAAAAATTATTTACCAAAAATGTTGGTTTAGCAATGTGATTCTACATTAAAAACCCAAATAAGTTGTTCGATTAAGTAAACTTGTTCCCTCAGTTGAACTGAGTAATGGCATCTCCAAAACTTATGTAATGAAGTTCACTTAACTTGGTGTTCATATAGAATGAACTTAACAATTTAAATTAAGGTAACTAGACCAGGTTTGTTTCAGCCTCTGACAATGCTGTCTTTTTAACTGAAGCCTCAAAAGGAGGCAATGAGTTATTTCTATTTTTGCTCTATTCCAAAATATACATAGGCAGCTGCTTTCCAAGGTATTATAACCTGATTAAAAAGGAGTCGTGAGTTCGAATCCAGGGCATGCTGAGTGACTCCAGCCAGGTCTCCAAAGCAACCAAATTGGCCCGGTTGCTAGGGAGGGCAGAGTCACATGGGGTAACCTCCTTGTGGTTGCTGTAATGTGGATCGCTCTCGGGGTGCATGGTGAGTTGTGCGTGGATGACGCGGAGAATAGCATGAAGCCTCCACGCGCTGTGTCTCTGCAGTAACGCGCTCAACCAGCCATGTGATAAGATGCGCGGGTTGACGGTCTCAGACACGGAGGCAAGTGAGATTCGTCCTCTGCCACCTGGATTGAGATGAGTCACTACGCCACCACAGGGACTTGGAGCAAATTGGGGAGGGAAAAAAAATAGAACCTCGCAAATAAATACGTTTGAAACGTTCTATATAGGCAGCAACTATACAGGACCTACAGGAGACTTGACCTGCAAATGATTCCAGTGTAGTTTGATGTTAGCATATTGCTAAGCTAACAGTGCAGAACTTTAGTAAGCATAGAAATTCATACTAGCACACACAAATTGGGTAAAGCAGTACATTTTTTAATTGACAATTAAAAGTTTTAATCATACTTATTTAGTATTAAATTAAATATATTTATACAATTTCTCACTTTGTCTGCCATCTTAGATTAAATTATTTCACAGAGATTGGTGAATGCACTCTGGAATTGCCTTCACCGTGAAGGATTTATGCAGAGCTGCCTTATAATTTGTCTAAATTGAGGATTCTTAGAAGGCAGCCTAATTATTTACCTTCTGTAACAGCCTTTGTATCTAGAGTGTGCCTGTGATGCCTAAAAATGCTGTTAGGTGGGCAGTTCACTAGGTTTTGGATCAGAGCTAATATGTAGCAAATGGTTTGGTGTATGAAATGAGAAGCCTACCAAAATTACTGCTGTTACAGTTTTCAAAGGTCAAATAAACTGCTTTCTAAAAGAGGGCAAATTCAGAGCTAAATTTCTTGTTAAATTTTGAAATGGTGACCATGTACAAATAAAGCAGAATTGATCAGTAGCCATGTTGCCAAGTTATCCATTAACTAATAAATGCTTAGTTTCCTGACTGTCACTTAACAATTAAAGGGATAGTTCACCCAAAAATGAAAATTCCCTCATCATTTACGCACACTCATGCCATCCCAGATGTGTATGACTTTTTCTTCTGCCGAACACAAGTTATGATTTTTATACAAATATATCAGCTCTATAGGTCCATACAATGCAAGTGAATGGGTGCCAAAATTGTGACGCTACAAAAAGCACATAAAGGCATCATAAAAGTAATCCATACAACTCCAGTGGTTTAATCCATATCTTCAGAAGTGATATGATAAGTGTGGGTGAGAAACAGATAAATATTTAAGTCCTTTTTTTGCTTGAAATTCTTCTCCCTGCCCAGTAGGGGGAGATATGCAAGAAGAAAGTGAATCACCAAAAACATAAGAAGAAGAAAGTGAAACTGATCTGTTTCTCACCCACACCTATCATATCGCTTCTGAAGATATTGTTTAAAAACTGGAGTCCAATGGATTACTTCTATAAAGCCTATGTGATTTTTTGAGCTTCAAAATGTTGGCACCTTTTATATTGCATTGTAAGGCCCAAAAGAGCTGAGATATTCTTCTACAAATCTTCATTTGTGTTCATCAGAAGAAAGAAAGTCATACACATCTGGGATGGCATGAGGATGAATAAATGATGAGAACATTTTCATTTTTGGGTGAACTATCCCTTTAATGATTAAATGCATTATGGAATGTAATTACTATTTTGTAGTCTAGAACAAAATATTAATGTGGTCCAAATGAAATCTTTAGCAAACAAGGTGTTTTAATTTAAAGGTATTCCTTTATGCACAGAAAAGGTATATGTAAGAATGTTTCCATCTGTATCACTGTGTATTTATGCCTGTTTCTGCTGTATTCAGTTGTACATTGATAAGGGCCGTTTGCAGACCGGGAACTTTCTCTTCGTTTTGCTCCACAGTTACGTCTAGCCCTGAAGCAGTTATAACTTGCCGTCTCGTACAAATTGTGAAACGTGATAGCTCTTAGTTGTTTTGGTAAGGTTGTAAGTTTAGTAAAGACAATTAATAATGTGCCTACAAATTTAGTTGGACAAAGAGAATAACAGAAAGGGAAAATGGACCATGATGTAAAAAACAAAATTGCACCTTCAGTCGTTATGGCTTTAATGTTGTATGTTTTGTGGACTTACAGATGTAAATCTTTTTTAAAAGAAACAGAAATCACTGTAAATAAAAAACTGATGATGTTGCAGGCTTCGGTTGTCATTGTATTGGTGGTTGTTAAAAGGAAGAGTTGTGTTTATTATAATATAACAGTCTTGTTGTTTTGTGAGAAATGTTGTCTTGTGTGATGTGTTTGATACTGTACTGAGGGTACCGAGTATAACTGTGTAATAGATTTAAAAGCTGCTTTTATTAACACATTCCAACCTGTAAATAAGCTACCTTACTGAAGATTTTAAGCATTTTGTTTATGCCATCTTTTATTTGACTACAGTAATGCCTGTTGCCATTGAGGTAAATATTGACCCTGCTTGAATTTTTTCAGTTTGGAGAAACCCAAAGGTCATAATTATGGGAAATTAAGACTTAACCCCTTATCAAAGACTTAAACCTGGCACGTTTGTGAAAAGCAAAATGAAGAGCTATTTCTACTGAATTATAGGTGTTGTACTTTATTTTTTTCCGAATCATTCATGATGCATCTGTGCCTGAGTGTTTCTTTAACATAAAAGTTGAAACATAAATGTTTTTGAAACAGTTCTGTTATAATATTCAAAATATACATACTGAATATCAGATATTTAAATCCTGTTTGAACTCTCAATTGAAATTTTAATGTATGTAAATACAATGTGTACACTGTTTAAACAAAAGTCTGAGGAAAACAAGACTTTTTGGTAAAAATAACTGGTGAATCACTAATGAAGTTAAACAACTGCCTTCTGTGATCATTTATGAGGTTCAGATCTAGAGAAGCCAAAAGTGAAGAAATTAATGTTTGTTTGTGTATTTGCTATAATTAAATGCACATTGGTAGGGCACTCGTTTTTTTTCCTAGCACTTTAACAATAAATTAAGTGAATAAAATCATGAAGAATGTTAGATATTCACTCTTGTCTCTTCATTAATGTATTTATCCATTTGTTTGATTAGAAAAGTTTAGACTTAAAAGTTCCTAATACTGCAATCTATACTAGTCCAACAAAACCAAAGGTACACATGAATTAAAACATTTGTTAAGGCTTGTTGGACATGCATGGACATTGCTTGACTTTGTTGAGTTTGCTCTTTGTAGATCATTGATCTTAGACCGTGAACTTTGTCTGTGTACTCACAAACATTGCCCTTTTGATTTTCGAACACAGTGGGGTTAAGCATTGTTTTTCTTTTATGTTAATTGTTGGTGTTGAGCGCTAGAGCTTAAGTTCTTTAGGCATAGCTTCTCCCCTGAGTCCAGCCAGCAGGTTGTTGGCAGCAAGAGCAGACATGGCGTTCCGTGTGGTATAGGAAGCACTGGCAATGTGGGGAAGAATCACTGCATACAAACAAACACAAGATCACCAATTTTACAAATAAGTCTGCTAAAGAACGCCTGTCAAGCCTTAAAGGGATAGTTCATCTAAAAATGAAAATTCTCTCATTTACTCCCCCTCATGCCATCTCAGATGTTTATGACTTTCTTCTGCAGAACACAGAGATTTTTAGGAAAATATCTCATCTCTGTTGGTCCATACAATGCAAGTGAAAAGTGCATTCCTCTCTTAAAGAACACTGAAGACGGTCAAGAAAGACAGTCCGACTCAGCTGAGCGACCAATCGGAACATTTGTTTCAGACACAATTAAATATTTGCAAACCAATCATATTTTCCGTTCAGTAAGGGGACATTTCTAGCGTCTACAGTGAAATGCTGATGCGACCGCAGCACTGGAGTCACCATAATTTGTGTTGTATTTTTAATTTGCTGCTAAATGTGAACATATTTATGCATTTAAATACAGCTTATGCTATTAATCTTTGTAAAAATACTATCTGTCACTGCAACAAAATCTCAATGTCAATGTACAAGTAATGGCCAGCATCATCCAATCACTGCCAACCATGTTGAAATAAAATGATACATTATAAATTCTGAATCTATGTACTGATTATCATTGTCTCATGCCTGCCAAAACTTGTTGAGTGATCCAAACATCATCTGCAGCCTGAAACTGAACTTTTGGTTGGATGTTAGGAGTGAATGCACTTGGCTGCATAGGATGCTATAGGATGCTCCCTTGCTCCCTAATTAGTGAATGACTTAACCTCCAGTGTGCTGTCCGTCTGCATTGGTCTCAGAACAGTTCGAAATGCACCTTATTTTCATCCTAACTCCATATAAAGCCTCAGAAAACACAAATGTTTTTCTCAATGTGAAAATGCACAGTAAATATAGGATTTCTAATGAAAAACTATAGTGGTCATTGTGTTTAACAGCCTGGCGTTTCACAATATATCACAAAAAAATTTTTAAATGGCATATCGGATGAAACTAGAGACTTTTGACTCAAACAGGTCAAAGACAAACTCTCCTGACAGCTCAGAGTGTCCTGAACTGAGATCAGTCAGTTTAAATGAAATTAAATTATGCATAGCTTATAGAGAAGACAAAACACAATATCCACGCAGAAGGGCACGGGGTCGCACGATCTTTGCCAATTTTCATTCTTCATACATATCACCACCAACAGGGAAGGGAAGAGAATTTAAAGGAAAAAAAGGACTTAAATATTGATCTGTTTCTCACCCACACCTATCATTTTGCTTCTGAAGATGTGGATTTAACCACTGGAGTCTGGATTACTTTTATGCTGCCTTAATGTGCTTTTTGGACTTCAAAGTTTTGGACCCTTTTGACTTGCATTGTTTTTTTTGGACTTACAGAGCTGAGATATACGTCTAAATATCTCTGTGTTCCACAAAAGAAAGAAAGTTATAAACATCTGGGATGACATGGTAAATAATGTGAGAGTTTACATGAAGTATTCCTTTAATCCGAAAATTAGTGAGTGCACCTTAAACATACATGCACAGACTGCTTACCGCAGTTTTTGAGTGTGAAAAGAGGATGGTTTGTGGGCAGCGGTTCAGGTGTGGTGACATCCAGCCCAGC
The DNA here is from genome assembly GCF_019703515.2 of Myxocyprinus asiaticus. Taxonomy (NCBI): domain Eukaryota; kingdom Metazoa; phylum Chordata; class Actinopteri; order Cypriniformes; family Catostomidae; genus Myxocyprinus; species Myxocyprinus asiaticus. The sequence goes on along the minus strand of NC_059351.1, from coordinate 5,328,723 downwards.
TCCAGCGATCAGACCAGTGGACAGGGCTTCATACAGATCCTCCTGATTAACCACTCCCCCTCTTTACAACAAGAACACAATCAGAGTCATGCAGCAGAGGAGTGCCTTTCTCAGGAATCCACTGAACTGAATCAGCACTGTTACTCTACAGAAGTGAATTTTGTTACTCTACTAAAGCAGTGGCAGATTTAGGCATGGGCGACATGGGCAGTTGCCCAGGGCGGCACCTTGCATGGGGGGGGGGCACGAGGCACCCACACAGACCCCCCCAACACCCCCCCCGTCAACAACTTTGGGGGCGTGTTGAAGCGTGTTTCGCCCAGGGCGCCATACAAGCTAGGACCGCTACTGACTGAAAGTCTCGGTTTGCCTTGCACACAGGTATTGGAATTGCAAATACTCTTAGGCAAACTGTTACCTGCTTGTGTTGATAAAGATGGAGTTTTTCTTCATCTTGGTGAAGAGGTTCTTATTGCAGATCCCTTGAGTTTCTGGAGTCAGAGCACAGCATATTGCCAGGAAATCAGACTGCTTTGCCAGCTCGTCTAAAGAGACTAAACCCACAAACAGTTTATTATTTTGCTTCCTTTTAGTCACAACTTTCAGGTCATTATCATTTTAAAGGAATAGTTCACCCAAAAATGAAAATGTTTTATATATTCACCCTCATTGTCTTTACAAACCTGTATGACTTTCTTCTGCGGAACACTGAAGGGGATATTTTTAAAGAATGTTTCGTTTGCTGATTTCAATACAATGGCAGCTGATAGTGACTCATTTTAAAGCTTAAGAAGCACCCAACATCGTCATAAAGTAGTCCATGCGACTTGTGTGTGAAATTCCAAGTTTTTTCAAGGCATACGATCACTTTGATAAACAGACCCAAATTGAAGTCATTATTCACTCTCAAATCAAATTATTGATTGACTCTTGTAGACAGTGTACAAATCAAATATACGTTCATGTCAATAATATTAAACCTCATAGGTTAACATCAAAACTCAATGAGGTTTGAAATGTCACCATATTTGATTTAGGCTCTGTGTTCAAGAGTCGATCAATGATTTGAGAGTGAAAAATGACTTAAATTTCAGTCTGTTCATCATACTATGTGATCGTATACCTTCAGAAGACTTGGAATATGGCTCACAAGGAGCATGGACTTTTTTTTCGACACTTTTGCCTGCTTTACTTAAGCTTTAAAGTGAGTCGCTTTCAAATCAGAAAACATTAAAATAACCCCTTTTGAGTTCTGCAGAAGAAAGTCATATGGGTTTGGAACGACATAAGGGTGAGTAAATGTTGACATAATTGTTTTGTGAACTATTCCTTTAACCATTATAAAAATTGGGGAGGTGTTCTCACCATAGTCTGCCTGTATCATGTCTGCGAGCTCAGGTCTTGGCGCTACATCTGTGTAGATGAACTTCTTCACCTTAAACGGCTTTAGGCGCTCTGCAATAGCCACGCCTACCAAACACACACATATACACACCTAATAACCTCCAACTATTCAGAGATATTATTATGCGGAATAATACAATGTCTCTTTAAAACAACAACTGTGGCAACAATTATCTTGAATTATACAACAATTAGTTCAAGTCCTCTAATTTGATTGGACAAACTGCATTCCCAGAGTGCTGATGTTTAGTATAGCTTGACTGTTTGTAGCACTCCATTTGTCTGTGTTTGTGGCATTCCAGACAGGCTTTCAGTCTGTCCGTTGCTTGGCAATACTCAATGGTCAGCATGATCTAATGGGAAATCGGCATGTTGCTTCCAAAATTTTTATGCCTCCAAATTCAGCTCCACTGTGCCAAATTACTAGTGTCACGCAAAGGTACGCATGAGTTAAACTGTAGTTCTAGCTTTGGCCACTGGGGGCAGTGATGATATTTAGTATAACAGCACTCCAGCTTGTGTGATATTGCTAATCTAATAAATAATTAAAAAATGGTCATGAGGCCACCCTATTCCTTACCAATCCTCCCTAGTCCCAAGATGCCGACTGTGCTGTTTGCTAGTTCATGACCACACAGCCATAGAGTTCTCCATGTACCCCAGCCACCCCTAAACAAACACAAGTAATGAGAATGAATCAGTCTTCTAATGGATTAGTTATTCCTGGCATGTGTGTGAGTGTTGAAGGTTGGTTTTAGTACGTTTTTGCCTCGTGGGTGGCCTCAATGAGTCTTCTTGATGTAGCGAGTAACAGGGCAACAGTCAGTTCAGCCACAGCGTCTGTCAGAACATCCGGAGTATAGCCTACGCTGATTTCCCTGAAAAAAAACACAAACATATATCCCCAAGGCACACGTCAAGAAATTCTTAATTGAATTTTACTCGTGCAACTGACCTTTTCTTGAGTTCATCCAAAGAAAGATGATCAAAGCCCACTGACATAGTGCTGAGGACTTTCAAATTTGGACCTGCATTGTTGACACATTTAACCATGTCACTGAATTTGTCTTTTTTTTTTTTTTGTCTAAATTATAACTATTTATTAATAGCTAACCTGCAGCATCCAGTAGTTCTGCATCAATCTTCTCTGTGAGTACACATAGTATTCCATCGCAACCTTTGACCTTTTTCAGCAGCTCCTGTCGTGGCACAGGGTCATCAGAGTCCCACATCTCAAACTGCACCCTGTGAGTTTGTGAGCAGAATTGAGTGAAGGATATAAAGGGTAAGAGAAAGACATGGGGAGAGCAGCTCTGTATCTTTAATTCAATTAAATCTCCATAAACTGAAACAAAACAGGTAATATCACTGAAAGTGCCCACAAACTCCCTGAATAAAGTTTAACAGACTGAGATGACAGACTGCCAAAATACATATTAGTCCGATATACTAATATGATATACACTCAAACAACATATTTAAGCATATTTTTAAGCATTCAATTTCATAACAAATTTCCTTAAAATTGAATTGTGTAATCTTTAACAAAACTAAATTAATAAAAATGTAAAAGATTTATGTATGGGTAGCTCAGTGAGTATTGACACTGACTACCACCCCTGGAGTTGCGAGTTCGAATCCAGGGTGTGCTGAGTGACTCCAGCCAGGTCTCCTAAGCAACCAATTTGGCCTGGTTGCTAGGGAGGGTAGAGTCACATGGGGTAACCTTCTCGAGGTCGCGATTAGTGGTTCTCGCTCTCAATGGGGCGCGTGGTAAGTTGTGCGTGGATCGCAGAGAGTAGCATGAGCCTTCACATGCTGAGTCTCCGCGGTGTCATGCACAACGAGTCATGTGATAAGATGCGCGGATTGACTGTCTCAGAAGCGGAGGCAACTGAGACTTGTCCTCCGCCACCCGGATTGAGGTGAGTAACCGCGCCACCACAAGGACCGACTAAGTAGTGGGAATTGGGCATTCCAAATTTGGAGAAAAAGGGATAAAAAAAAAAAAGATTTATGTATAATTTTTATATCTTTTTTATTCTTTCTATTTTTGGCACTTTTTTGTTTTATTATTGTTTGTATTATATTTTACATATTATTTATCAATATCATTTTTATCAAAATTTCTTCATCATTACACACACAAAAACATCACAAGATTTATGCACTTTAATTTCATAAAAATATTTCCCACAAATTTAATTGAGTAATCTTTAAAATTAAATCAATGAAACTCAAATATTTTAAGTGTTCATAATTTAATTTTGTTAAAGATTACACAGTTCAATTTAATGGAAATTTGTTATGAATTTGGAATGCTTAAATCTAAAAAAAATAATAATAATAATACAAAAAAAAGGCTTTTGTTTTATGTATTAGCAGAAAAATCTGTTGAGAAATTAGTCCGGTACACTAATATACTGATAATAAAAGCTTTTAAACATCATACTGGCATTGACAAATAATAAGCAATGCATTTTCTATATTTTTTATTTTTTTTTTATTATTATTTAATTTTTTTTATTCTTTTTGCTGCCAATTTTTTATTTATTATTGAAATACATTTTATATTTTTAACATTATTTTTATTTATATTATTTTATAATAATTTATATTTATTATGATATCTAAAGAAATAGGCAGAGGGGGGAAAATATATATATATAATTAAGTTAGGCTACAAGTGACTTAGGGTATCCTGCAACCTGAAGCTCAGACAGAGAATGCTCGATTCGTCAAGTTTGTTATTAACTTTCTGTTCTTTCTCAGTCACTTATCTTTTGCTGAGCAGAAGTTCCACATGTTGACCTAATGTTTAGTTCACAAAAAAATGTACCTTATTAAGGTATTGGTGGGGTACGCCTATAGCTCTTACCATTATGAGTCCATGTTGCACTTTACGTGTCAATATAACTATTAAATTAAAAAATAATCCTAATCATGTGTAATTAGTTGCTCTTTAAAATAATTTCATATTAAGTGAATGTTTGTTCCTTAGTAGGTCTATTACTCACTTGCTGAAGTAAAAACATTCTAATATGAACAAAGTAATATTTGATTCCGGTGAGTGCGCATTTTACGCATTTGATCACAGTGGAACACATTTCATGAGGCTAGTGCGTGTGCAAATGACGACTTCAAACCTACTGTCCGGATTTGCGGAGAATGTCCAGTCCGACCGGCGGCACCTTGCGCGTCACATACACTTTCGGTAACGTGGACATCACGCGATGAAATCCGGTAACGGTACGCGGAGCGATTGCATCACCGATCATCCGCAATCTCCCGAGCGCTGTTCTGCTACACCACATTACGAAGCGGATAATTAAATAAATACAGGGATCTTTGGCAAAGGATGGCAGAACTTGGAATGGGCAGGAGCTGTGTGGAGAGGGTTGAGTTTGGGGGAGGAAACCAATGGATGACCGGTCTCTCTCCAGACAACACGGGCCAGAGAGCAAATATAGAAATTACAATTTTCTTTGTTTGTTTGTTTATTCTCCATTCCAAAGTACTATAACTGACCACTAACCACAGTGTCTGTGACTCAACTGGTGGTATCAATTATATTGATTTTGTTTCAGTCAATCATTAATCAAGTTAAAAGGGTTACAGCCAACTTTTTATTATTTAAGGTAAAGCATGGAATAACACTGAAATACAGTAATTTAAGCAAAAAATGAAACATTAAATGATATAACTCTTAGCCTATAGATCACATATTGATAGGTTATAGAAGCTATTATTGATCTAACAGATCTTAACTTCTGTTTATAAGGAAACTCACCAAAAATGAACCAAAGAGAAAGTAAATGATCATAAATACACTTATAAGACTTTATTTATATGATCATCTGAAGGTCTCATGGTCAGTGTTCAACTGAGCTCACAAACTAACAGTGGTTTGTCAACATACAGTATATATTTAGTCCCTTTTACTGAATCAGATAATCTTGTTGTGAAACACACATTTATTAATTCAAGACTGAACACCACAGGCTGTAAAAAAGAGCACTAATTAAAAGAATAGTTCAGCCAAAAATGAAAATTCTCTCATCATTTACTCTTCTGTAAAATATATAAATATATATATATATATATATATATATATATATATATATATATATATATATATATATATATATATATATCTTAGCTGTGTAGGTCCATATAATGCAAATGAATGGAGACCAGAAATGTGATGCTCCAAAAAGCACATAAAGGCAGTATAAAATAATATATACGGCTCTGTTGATTAAATCCATATCTTCAGAAGTGACATAATAAGTGTGGGTGAGATACAGATCAACATTTAAGTCCTTTTTTACTATAAATCTCTACTTTCACTTTCACATTCTTCTTTTGTTTTTTAATGATTCACATTCTTTGTGCATATCGCCACCTACTGGACAGGGCTGGTGAAAGTGGAGATTTATAGTAAGAAAGGACTTAAATGGTGATCTGTTTCTCACCCACACCTGTCATATAACTTCTGAAGACACTGACTAAACCACTGGAGTCATATGGATTACTTTTATGCTGCATTTATGAGCTTTTGGAGCTTCAGAGTTCTGGTCATCATTCACTTGCATTGTATGGACCAACAGAGCTGAGATATTCTTCTAAAAACCATTATTTGTGTTCTGCAGAAGAAAGAAAGTCATACACATTTGGAATGGCATGAGGGTGAGTAAATGATGAGAGAATTTTACATTTTTGGGTGAACTATCCCTTTAAATTTAGATCAAACACCCCAAACTGGGATGAAATTATGGGATGAAACAACATAGGCTGCTACTAGCAATATTGCCTTTTCCTACAATGATTTACTTCACAAAACCCTCACAATGAGCTGTTTGCTTGTATCACATGGTAATTTTGTCTTACTGAGCACATAGTAATAGTAGTACTCTATTTGTTTGACTACCTGTAGGATTAGGGATTTGCACATTGTTTCATTTGAACACTGTATCATGAACACCGAGCCTACTCAGTTTGAAGTTCTTTTTAGTTCTGAAAGTCACAGTATGTTTTCATAGTACCTTCAATCATTTTATTTGTTTTCTTTAACTCTTTTATTTGCAGAACAAACATAAGAAAATAGTTGTTGAGAGTCCAATCCACTAGATGGCGGTAGACTTTTTCCCACACCACTAAAAACCTCTGCATAGGTGCAGAAGAAGAAGTGCCTTATGACATATATGTATAATATAAAAGTTAAGGGGATATATACATACTTCCTTTGGGTTCCTGCTCATGTTGGTGTAGAGGGAAATGAGCAGGTGGATATTTTGGCCAAACAAACTCTAAGAATTAAACAAGTAGGTCTACAAGTCCCATTAAGCAAAGCTAAAGCTAAGGTACACATTAGGACATATGTACAATCAGTATGGCAGAAGTATTGGGATGACAATGAAACCAGAAGACATTTATATAATATACAAAACATGTTAGTGCTGGGAGGATGGAGGGCAGGAATCGAAGGGAAGAAAATATCATCACTCGTCTGAGAATAGGTCATACTGGACTTAATAATACATTGTATAAAATAGGCAAGCACCCAACTGGGAAATGCACATACTGTAGCCAACCAGAAACAGTCAATCATGTACTATTTCATTGTAGGAAATACAATACTGAGAGATCAAATCAAATCCCTTTGTCACTCAACCATATACACAAGGGCAACAGTGGGTTAAAGTCTTGGGTGCAGATCCGAGCAACATAGCAGTCATGACAGTGATGAGACATATACCAATTTACAATAAACATCAGATTTACACAACACAATTTACATATCCAATATACACATAATTACACACAACACAATATACAAATAATAATATACAATATACATTATACAATACACACAATATAGAATACGCATACACACAATACAGAATACACAGTATACAATAAATATAGTATATATAAAATATACTGTAGGTTGTATTGTGCTGTATTGACATTCAGGCTGTTGGTTAATAGTCAGTTGCCAGTGTGTTGTTAAGAGAGAATATAATTTATGACAGTCCAGTGTAAGATTAATAAAGTGCAGTGCTGATGTAATTTGATTGTGGGAGATCAAGAGTTCAAAAGTCTGATTGCTTGGGGGAAGAAGCTGTCATGAAGTCGGCTGGTGCGGGTCCTGATGCTGCGATACCGCCTGCCTGATGGTAGCAGTGAGAGCAGCCCATGGCTCGGGTGGCTGGAGTCTCTGATGATCCTCCGAGCTTTTTTCACACACCGCCTGGTATATATGTCCTGGAGGGAGGGAAGCTCACCTCCGATGATGTGTCTGGCAGTTCGCACCACCCTTTGCAGGGCTTTGCGGTTGAGGATGTTGCTGTTGCCGTACCAGGCAATGATGCAGCCAGTCAGGATGCTCTCTACAGTGCAGGTGTAGAACCGTGTGAGGATGTGGCGGTTCATTCCAAACTTCCTCAGCCGTCTCAGGAAGAAGAGGTGCTGGTGAGCCTTCTTCACAACGGCCTCAGTGTGGATGGACCATGTGAGTTCCTCAGTGATGTGGACACTGATATCCAGATATCACCTTCTTTAGTCACTAAGAAAGACAAAACATCATGACTTTTCTTTATCAGGTCTCTTAGGGAAAACAGCTGGCAAGATATATGATGACATTAAGTTTATAAAAGAAACTGAATTAGTTAAAAGAATATATATATATATATATAATTATTTTTTTTTTTTTTTTTTCTCCTGCATAATCCTGTACCACACTCCAGTCCAGTCGGTGGCGGTAATGCACCTATAAGCTGGTTTGCCAACCGCCATTAAACACCATAGAAGAAAAGAAGGAGGAGGAGGAGGAGGAGGAGGAGTAGGAGGAGTAGGAGGAGAAGAAGAAGAAGAAGAAGAAGAAGAAGAAGAAGTAGTGTGCTGCTTCGTTCCTGGAGCACATTGACAGGTAGCGTATTCACAGCTCTCTATTTACATTTTACTTTATGTACCAATGTAAACTTCGACTCTTTGAAAGCAACAAGCCACCACAGCCCTTAATCTGCATTAAGCACAGTCGTGCCAGCACATTTGGCTTTTCTGCTTTTATCTCAATAGACAGCCTAATTTTGTGATGAGCTCAGCTATCCGGTGGGCTAATGATACATTGATATGAGTAAGCAATATGATGCATTGCTGATTAAATGCTATTTGTAAAGCTCTTTGATTAAACGCGAGGTATGTTTTTGATGATGTGATCTATAGTATGTTTTAGATATTCATAAAGAGCATTTAATAGAATGTGGAGGACATTAGACATGTGTCTGTCAGTGCTCAAACAGAGTGCTTCTTTTAAAATACATAAGTTGTGGATCTTTTGGTAGGAATGTGCGTGTTTCGTTATAATCAATTGCATGTGAAAATGCTGCATGACAGCGAATGAAACTGCATGAATTGGTTGTCAGTCATTATAGATTCATAGCAAAGTGACCGAGATGGCTGTCCAGAGCTATTCATGATAGACCAGTGTACCTGAAGTTACTCTTTGTGCTTCGTTTCTGAAGAGTTTGCCAGATGACAAGTAATATACAGTTTGTGACAGCCAGATCTTTGAAAGCAGGTTGTCGGCATCTCCAAACTAAGCTTTCTGAACTGAATGCATAGATTAACCCTTGTTGCTTCAATTTAAAAAAGTTACTCAGAGGTCCTTAGAGGACAAAAATGCCCGCGTCAAAAAACAGCCATAATAATATTATATGTTAATATTATTTCCACTTTGAATGAGTACATTTTTTTTTAACCAACATCAGTCCTGATCATAACTACCAAATATTCATTCGTTTTCAGGATTTTAACCCTTTAAATGCCAGTTTGTTTATATAATGGCACTTGTTTTTTTGTTTTGTTTTGTTTTGTTTTTTATGAAAAAAGCAAAAAAAAAACAAAAACAAACAAACCAAATTTTTTTTTCCATATAATAAATTCAAAGGGGATTTTTTGGGGGGGGAGGTTATCACAGTCTGGGATATGTCAATGATTAGCAACGACATTGATTTTGATGTATTATTATTTTTTGTGCAGTGTTAGATTTAAAAAACAAAACAAAAAAAACCTCAGGACCTTAGAGGACAAAAATGTCTGCGGGAAAAAAATGCCATAAAAATATTATATATTAATATTATTTTCCACTTTCACTGACTTAGATTTTGTAACCAACATCAGTCCTGATCATAACTACCAAATATTCATTTTCAGGATTTTAACCCTTTAAATGCCAGTTTGTTTACATAATGCCACTGTTGTTTTTTACACACACACACACACACACACACACATTTATCAATACACACATGCACAACACACTCTGACATCCATACCAACACACCCACACAATTTTAGCTGCATCATTTATTCAATTGGCCTGCAGTGCTCTATAATACAGCAAACAGAAAATAGGAAAAAAGCATGTATTTGCTCCATAGGCTAAACATGAGAAAAATGGCGCCATCTGGTGGAAAATATATATTTTTTACATTTTGAAGCCAGGGCTCTGGAATGAAAGCATAATATCATAGAATTCATGATTTTATGCTTAAATTGCAATGGGATCAAATATTGCCATGTAATGGATTTCAGTGGGGACATTTTTGTCCTGAGGGTCCTGCGTGTAACTATTTTGTGTACACAGTGTATTACAGATGTATTATAGGAACTGAGGTTGAAATATCAAAATTCCCCCAAAAATACACACCTTTTGCAAAATTTATGCTGTTGGCATTAACACAGCCAAAATGATAGAAAAAACAAAAATGAAAAAGACAAAAATGTCCCTAAGTTCGCACAAGGGTTAAATCTTAAATGATGCATAGATTAAAGCAGTGGTGTAATTGTGGTTTTGCTTCAGGGCCCAGATTTCATGTAGCGACTTAACAGTACCAAAATTGTTTATTGTACAAAGGTAACAGAAATCCCCTAAAATCAACTATTAAAATGTATTAATTATGGCTGTCAATTGATTAAACATTTAAATAAAAATAATTACATCATATACTGATTAATTAATTGAATTAATCACAATTAATTGCATATGTCAATATTTGCAGGGAAAGGCCCCCATATAAAAATAATGTGATATATGGTGATTATTATAAATAATTAAATCAATATTATAATAATTATAATAAATAAATATAATTCAGGAAATGTTTATATATATTGTATTATTGTGGCAGACAAGTAAAGCATTAATTAGGCAATGCAAAAAGTTGCTTTAGAAAGTAATATATTGTTTATTTCCATATCATTAAACAAGCTTATCTTTAGCTTACAGTCTACAGCCATCCATTTTGCAACTGAATTCATCAATCTGTCCAAAGTAAACTTATTAAAAGGGCTTTTCCAGGGCCTGGGTAGCTCAGCGAGTACTGACGCTGACTACCACCCCTAGAGTCACGAGTTCGAATCCAGGGTGTGCTGAGTGACTCCAGCCAGGTTTCCTAAGCAACCAAATTGACCTGGTTGCTAGGGAGGGTAGAGTCACATGACCACTCCTCGTGGTCGTGATGAGTGGTTCTCGCTCTCAGTGCGGCATGTGGTAAGTTGTACGTGGATCGCAGAGAATAGCATGAGTCTCCACATGCTGTGAGTCTCCGCAGTGTCATGCACAGCGAGCCACGTGATAAGATGCGCGGATTGACTGTCTCAGAAGCGGAGGCAACTGAGACTTGTCCTCCGCCACCCGGATTGAGGTGAGTAACTGCGCCACCACAAGGACCTAGTAAGTAGTGGGAATTGGCCATTCCAAAATTGGGGAGACCGTCCGACGGATGCTTTTCAAAGCATCTCTCTTTGGATGCATCGTGTCATAAACAGCGTTTTTAGGATGCTGTGTCAAGTTAAACATAGTTTGAAATTTAGAAAAACACATCTTAAGGCTCCTGCATTCTTGAGCATTTTGTTGTCTTTACAGCTGCGTGTTGCTTGTAGAGCTGGAGTTGCGCTTACTTCGCCCTGCTGACCAAGACTCGTAAAAACATGAAAGTGGTTCCTCAAGCATAATTCCTTATTATGGTCTTAAATATGATTCTTTGTTCATTTTTGAACGCATTACTTTTTATGTAATTGATCGCACTAAATGAATGCCTTAAATTGACCTAATTAATATTATTTGACACATTGACTCTTACCTTTTAAAAGTTGATAAGCCTATTTATTTTGCTATCCTATCTATGCACGATTACATGGTTAGTTACATTTTATTATGTGCATTTTGGATTGTTTTCTCCTCTGCTGTCCCTTTAAAACAGACCTTTGACCCACCAGTTGAGAACCATTGGTCTAAATCTCAAGTCGTGTTTCTCAGGTCTTCTATAATCCAACAGTGAGTAGAGGCTTTTTATCTCACTTACAGCATCTTATAGAGGAACACCTGGACACCCCCTCTCCCCTTCCCACAATGGCCGACTCCATGGATATAGATGACTCTTTGTACAGGTAATCTGTGCATACTGGACCTAAAACACAGCTTAATCAAGCTGAATGTGATTGAAACTAAGAAAGACTTCCATTTTGGTCGTATCTAGAATCAAATTCATTTTGATGAAAAAACTTCCGAGCACCTAACAGCTTGTGTTTGTGTGTGTTCATGTGTGTGTGCAGTCGGCAGCGGTATGTGCTGGGAGACAGTGCCATGCAGCAGATGGCCCAGTCTGCTGTGTTTCTCAGTGGAATGGGAGCTGTTGGAGTGGAGATAGGTGGGTGGTGCTAATGCTCATTTCTTACACCACTTTAAATTGTTAATTATTCTTATTATTATTATAGAAAAATAACAGGAATAGGCTAATATGCCTTTTAAACTCAACTTAGCCAAATTATAACAAAGACAAAAAAGCAGTGTGGAGACCGAAAGTCTGAAATGACTTGTGAAAATGTGCCTGTTTTATTGTAATTTGTTTGAAATGAATGTCTGAATTTCTTAGCATTTAGTATGTGTGTTGCTTTAATGACAAAATGCTTTCAACCTGGCACAGACTCCAACAGCTTGTGCAAAGCCTGATGATCCATGTTATGCCAGAATTATCTGACCTTTTGTTCAGGGGAGTTAACAAAGAACAAAATTCTTTATTTTTTTTATTTTCAAATTACTTAAAGAGATAGTCACCCAGAAATTGAGAATTCTCTCATATACTTTCATGCCATCTCAGATGTGTATGACTTTCTTTCTTCTGCAGGTCAAAAACAGAGATTTTTAGAAGAATGTCTCAGCCTTGTAGGTCCTTACAATGCAAGTGAATGCTGACCAGAACGTTGAAGCTCCAAAAAGCACATAAAGGCAGCATAAATGTAGTCCATAAGACTTCAGTGGTTTAATCCATGTATTCAGAAGCGATATAATAGGTGTGGGTGAGAAACAGATCAATATTTAAGTCCTTTTTTTTACTATAAATCTCCACTTTCACTTTCAGAATGTGAAAGTGAAAGTGGGGATTTATAGTAAAAAATTGTTTTATCTGTTTCTCACCCACACCTATCATATCGCTTCTGTAGACATGGATTAAACCACTGGAGTCTTATGGACTACATTTATGCTGCCTTTATGTGCTTTTTGGAGCTTCAACGTTCTGGTCAGCATTCACTTGCGTTGTATGGACCTTTGGATCCTGCTGCATATTGTATTCATAAATACATAAATATACATTTACTTGTTTAAAATTACTCTTACTTGTATATCTGTCTGTACGAATAATAATTTTGTAGATGATGCATAACTTATCCACACACTTTGTATTCTTGTGCACATACTTTTCTACCTGTCATATCTGCTCACACCTAAAAATTGTTCATGCAATTTCAGAGGATTGGAAAGTATCAGAGATTCTTTAAAATCATGACTTAGGATCTAGTTACTGGTATTGTCTACCCATTTTCTTCCATCTTTGCTCCTTGATTCTTTACCCTATACATTCCATGTTTTTTACCGCATCTGTTGACTTTTCAGTAATCTGTGAACTGGTGGTATTGACTTTTTTTTTATTATTGTAATTTGTTTCTAAATCTGTTATGCAGCAAAAAACATTGTCCTGGCAGGAGTGAAGGTAAGGGAAATTTGAATTCTTCCTCATTCTCGATCTGTGTTTTTGTTGATGCTTAGGCTTTACTTTTGTTCTGTGATTTTTCTGTTTTAGGGCATTCATTTTTTATCTTGGCATTGTATTAAATTAAACTTAATGTAATAGGCTGGATTATTTTATTGTTATTTTTATTTGCTGTGACTGTACAGTACTTGTAGCTAGCATTTTTATTGTAGTAGTGAATTCTGACTATTTGCGGATTGGTTGCACTTCCATTATTAGAGTGCGTTATGAGACTTTGTGCATGTGTTTTTGAAGGGAGTCACCCTCCATGACTGTAAGCGATGTGAAGTTTGGGATCTGGGCACCAACTTCTTCATCAGAGAGGAGGATGTACGTAGCCAAAAGAAAAGGTACACTATAATGACTCCAAGCATAATAAATTGCAACCAGAGTTCATGCTGACAAAGTGCTGCACATTTAATCAGATAAATGATTGAGATTTCAATGACAGCTGCCACAATTTAAGTCCATGTAAGTCTACTCATGTTACATCAAACGTTTCTATTTCATTTTCTATTTAACATGTGTTTTTGCAGCTATTGAACATTGTAAACCATTCACAGACAAGTCTGTTGCTCGTTTCTGTGTATAATGTATTCAAAATTTGAATAACAGCTTTGTTTTTTATGCTTTAAGAGTTCCAATGTGAAGTTGACCATTTAGGTCAGTTCTCAGCTTGTTTTGGAAATGTAGCCAACATAAAAAATATGGTGTGCCGTTGATCCACCCAAAATAAATATTTTAATATTGCAATTACAATATCAAGGGAAATAATCAACCATTATGATTTGCGTCATAACCATGCAGCCCTAAACGGGCAATTTCTACACAGGACAAACTACAGTATATCTTCCTTGGCAGGTTTTCCAGTGCATAGTGCATTTAAATTGAGATTAAACACAAAAAAAGTTTTTATGATATTTATTAGGAATTATTTGTATTATTGTTATGACCCTGTATGGACTGGCTCTTGATTTCTAGAATGCCCTGCTCTTATCCACAATGATGCTCTCTTTTTTCCCAGGGTGGAGGCTGTCCATTCTCGAGTGGCTGAGTTAAATCCCTATGTTCAGGTCAGTGTGTCCAGTGATGTCCTGGATGAAAGCACTGACCTCAGCTTCCTGAAGAGATACCAGGTTGGTCTCAACTGAGACTCATAGAAAACTCAGAATAGTTCATAGTGTTTTTGAACAGGATCAAATACATATAGCGTCTTGCTTGTACTATTTAAAGGAATAGTTCACCCAAAAATTAAAATTCTCTCATCATTTACTCACCCTCATGCCATCCCAGATGTGTATGACTTTTTCTTCTTCAGAACACAAATGAAGATTTTTAGAAGAATATTTCAGCTCTGTAGGTTCATACAATGCAAGTGAAAGGGTGCCAACATTTTGAAGCTCCAAAATCCATATAAGTGCAACATAAAAGTAATCCATAAGACTCCAGTGGTTAAATCCATGTCTTCTGAAGTGATATGAAAGGTGTGGGTGAGAAACAGGTCAATATTAAGTGCTTTTTTTCTTCACTTACACTTTCTCCTGTTTTTGGTGATTCACACATTCTTCATGCATATCGCCCCCTAATGGGCAGGGAGGAGAATTTATGACAAAAAATGACTTGAATATTGATCTGTTTCTCACCTACACCTATCATATCGTGTTTGAACACATATATTTAACCACTGGAGTCTTATGGATTACTTTTATGGTCCCTTTATGTGGATTTTGGAGCTTCAAACATTTGGCACCCATTCGCTTCCATTGTGAGGACCTACAGAGCTGAAATATTCTTCTAAAAATCTTCATTTGTGTCCTGCAGAAGGGAGGAAGTCATACATATCTGGAATGCCAGGAGGATGAGTAAATCATGAGAGAATGCTCATTTTTGGGTGAACTATCCCTTTAAATGATTTACCTTTATTCTGATTTTTTAAACCATAGTGTTCTGTCTTGAGTGATTAAACTATAGATTAATCTGTATGTTCCTATCATATGTAACTTTTTAATCTGTGTGTTTATTTCCTTAGTGTGTAGTATTGACAGAAACAAAACTGAGCTTACAGAAACAGATCAACAATTTCTGCCACTCTCAGCAGCCTCCTATCAAGGTACAGTCATTCCCCAACACATTTGCACTTGAAGATGGATCTCTGTTTGGATGCTTGAAAACAGATTTTTTTTTTTTTTTTAACTCAATCAAACTGATTCACAATTGTGCAGTGATCTGATATATTCAGGATCAGTTTTTGTTTACCCCTGGGAGATGTATAGACAGACATACATCTATAAGAATTAATTTCTGAAAAGCCAGCTAGCATGATAACAGTAGTTTCATGGATGTGAAATCATTGTCTTTTGGTGCAGTTCATTGGCTGTGATGTTTTTGGGATCTGCTCGCGAGTGTTCTGTGATTTTGGGGATGTGTTTGAGGTGTCTGACCCTACAGGAGAGGAACCAAAAGAACTTTTCATCCAGAACATCAGCCAGGTAATTAAAGCACCTTCCTGATTCTCTTTTCATTTGATCCTACCCATAGTCTTCTGGAGATCAGAGATTTCTTTACCAATACGCAGGCTGAATCTGATCTGAGAAATTAAAATCTATAATACGGGTCGCTATTATAACTTCTGCTTGAAATCCAATCATAGGAGTGCCCTGGGGTGGTGACATGTATGGACAGCCGAACACACGGCCTTCAGACAGGGCAGAGTGTGTGTTTCAAAGAGATCAATGGCATGAGTGAACTCAATGGAACCACACATGAAATTACAGGTACAAACACAAAGTCTACACACACTTCACACACATAGTAATAGACAGCTGAATACATTTATAATATCAGTCCACAGTCACAGTCAAATTTGCTTAGGCTTTCACTCAGCTTTGTGTGGTTCGCTTAACTTTTGTCAAGTTGTGTCACATAGCCTCATAGAAGCCATTCTGACTTCAGAATGAAAGCCTGGGCTAAATTTCAGAGATTTTCAGTGTAAGCCTAAATGTGAAAATTTAGGGTTATACAAATATTTTTGCCATGTGTATATAAAAAATTTCATGTTTTGTTGTTACGGTTAAATTAGCTGTGACATGTTTAATCATGGTTAATAGTGAAACCGTATCATGGCATCCCTATTGAAAACTATTTGTGAAAATCACAAATGTGGATGCAAAGTTAGACCTTTCATTGCAAAGACAGACATTGCATAAGTTATGCGAATTGTCCAGTAATCATTGGCTATGCTTTGAAAGATCAAAGGAAAATAGGGTCAAAGCTATTTTTTTTTTTACTTTGAGTGGTGTGTTCCTATGCTTGACTGCCATTATAACGTTCATTGGGCAACTTTGATGTCATGTGAAAGGGTTTTAACCTGTCTAACTCTGTCTGTGTGTGTTTAGTTCTTTCCCCATACAGTTTTGCGATTGGAGATACCTCATCTTTCCAGCCGTATGCTCATGGAGGAATCTTTCGCCTGGTCAAGATCCCCAAAACCATCAGCTTTGTATGTCAACACCTCTAATCCCTTCAGTTGATCTGTTTGATAGTGGTGGCATACAGTATAATGAGCAACTGTTTCCTCTGTCTGTTGTGTGTTTGTAGGAGACGATGGAGCAGCAGATATCTGACCCTCGACTCCTCACCCCAGACTTCAGCAAACCAGAGGTCAGAATCACAACCTCTTTCATTGCTGGAGTCCGTTTATTGTTACTGCAGTTACTGACAAGAGAATCTGTGTTTTAAATCAGGTCCCTCTACAGCTCCACACAATCATGTTGGCTATGGATGCTTTCTTGGATCAGCACGGCAGACTTCCCAACATTGGGTAATAACATCCATTTTATCTCTGTATTTCAAAATCTAGTAAGCTGCCTACAGTAACATTATTTTGGGGCATCATGATAAAAAATGGAGTCTGGGTAAGCTTACTAGGTTTTCTCACTAGTTCACAAGGGTCCTATAGCTTAACTTGTAGAGCATGGCGGTAGCAGCGCCAAGCTCATTGGTTTGATTCCCAAGGAACGCACTTACTGGTAAAATGTACACATTGAATGTTGAGTCACTTCGAATAAAGGTGTCTGCTAAATGAATACATTTAAATGTTTTTTTGAGACGCCGTTATGATCATTTCTTTTAATTGTTTGTCTATGTACAAGCGAAGCAACGATATGAAAATATTAGGCCGATAGCCATAGCCTAAGGTTTAGTAATCGTGCAAGTCCATGTTGCGATTTTAATCTTAATTCAATCATTCATGCTGCATTAATAGATATAATACAGATGTCTCAGAAGTCAAAGTCTGCTAGTTTCAAAGCGTTTTGGATGATTCCCCTCATCATGTGATGTAGCCTATAGCTAAGTGCCGCTTTCACATCTGTCAAATCCTTTTATGATGGTTTTTAAGCATTAATGTGACTGAGAAAGAATAGAAATTAAATATTACGTGTTCTACAGAGTGCCAACCATTATGGCTGTTATTATTTATGGATTGTGCATTTGAATTCACATAGTTTTAACAAAGTGTGTTACTAATGAATTATAAATAAACCATAATTTTTAATATCGGCGTTTCTGATATGCCAGTGGTTTTAATTTGGTCATTAATTGTCTGATACATATCGGCAGCCGGTACGTCGGCACATCCCTACTATGTACACATGCATCAGATGGACAATTCTGTCTCAAACGACATCGCATTTTGCATTTCACGAGGATTTCATATGTTAAAGTTGTAAACTTTGAAAAGCATGTCTCAAGACTCCTGCGATCTGTTCCATTCTGTTATGCTTTTTCTAGCTGTTTTTGAAAGCATTAACGCATCCTGTGTGCACGGCCCCTTAGTCTATTTCTTTTCTTATTTTTACATATTCTCTTTCTGTTTCTCTCTCTCCCTCTCTCTTATAATGATTGACATGATGAATAAAGATGATTTTAATGCATTATTTGTCCCTGCTGTATGTAGTTGTTTGCAGGATGCTGATCTGCTCCTGAAGTTCACAGAGGAGATCAGCAAAACACTTAAAAACAAAGTGAGATTTTATTTTTACAAGCATTCACAGTCAATTCCTGTTGCACATATCATCACACATTTTTCTTTGAATCTAAATGTGTGTGTTGTCAGGTGTGTATAAACCAGGATCTGGTGAGGTGTGTGTCACGCTGTGCGAGGGGCTGTCTCTCTCCTCTCGCGGCCGCGGTGGGTGGGATCGCTAGTCAGGAGGTGCTAAAGGCTCTCACTGGAAAATTTGCACCGCTTCAGCAATGGGTAGGTCAAAAGACAGCGGCTCTTTTGTCCATGATGTATATATGGCATTGATATAATCTTTGCATGTATGCCTATATAGTTTTATCTAGATGCAGTGGAGGTTATTCAGCCCCTCCAGTCTCTCTCTGGTGAGGAATTTGCCCCTAGGTAAGCTTCACATCAAATAATGAGCTTTATTATCTGTTGTTAGTTCAAATGAGTAGTTTGATTGGTGTTATGTTGACTTGTGTTATGTTAGTTATCATGTAATAAGAACTGAGCTGATTTGTTACATGAGGATTGTTTATGAAAGGCTTAGAGTGCCTTTTCATTTTTAGGTAAACTAATCCTTTCAATGTCTATTTTGACATGTATGTGTAGGGGTGATCGGTATGATGCCCTGAGGGCATGTATCGGCCAATCACTGTGTTTGAAACTGCACAAGTTTCGCGTATTCATGGTGAGTGTAAGAGGGTACGGAGGGACAGATTTAACTAAAATTATTATTTTAAACATGATTTAAAAGGTTATTGTACAGCAAAACTTGAACCAGCTGAATTGTGTGTTTTAAAGCTGAAGTGTGTCAGTTTCTGTGCCACTAGTGTCAACAAAAGGAATCTCAAAAATAATCACAGTTTGCAAACAGATCCTAGAAAACTTCCCCCGTTTTCCATTGGTTGAACAAACAGATAGTTCCGCCCCAAAATCACATCATTGATCAAGCCTTGTTCAAATGTTTCTGTGTCTAGCTGAACGGCCACTAAAACATACAGGGCATATGAGAGATTTCGCTGTTTAATATCATTTGCCTGTAATCACATGCATGGATATAATAAAACAATGATGTGTGGAAAACCGATGTCAGGTACTGTCTGCATTGAGTTTGATTCATATTTTGATAGATTGTTAATCTCGTTAATGATATGATGCAACAAGCCCTGCTGCACATTATGTAAAACACTCTCCCCTACTGAATGTTGGCCAGTTGTGCAGTCCCCCAGTAATGTTAAATCGACAGCAGCAGTAATGACCACTAGGGACTTGCGAGATCCAGATGTGGCTGGTGGTGTGAATGGGGATTTAGGTAAAATCCACCTACAAATGGCTTGCCTATAGTTGACTCTGCATATAAGCCGGGATAAAAGATAGAATTTTAACATTGAAGAAATGACACACTTAAGCTTTAATCCAAAAATGCTCAGGTTATACACTTTTTATGGATGTAATGTAGACAAGTGTTACACTGTTGTTTGATTGTCTAAATATGTGCTTGTAGGTGGGCTGTGGTGCTATTGGCTGTGAGATGCTGAAGAATTTGGCACTGCTGGGTGTGGGATTGAGCAGATTTTCAGGAGAGGTGGGCTATACACCTGAAAGAAGCTTAATGTTCTTTACTTCTTGTTTACATGAGTAATGGAATGTTAGTATAATTCTTTAAATGTGTTTATTCTTTCTTAGATTTGCATCACCGATCCAGATTTAATTGAGAAATCTAACCTTAATCGGCAGTTTCTCTTCAGACCTCAACACATACGGGTACCTCTTTCATACCTTTGTCATCTGCAGCTCCAGGCATGCAATGAATGGCCCTGTTTACATTTGGTATTAACATCTGTCTCAGTGTGGTCAACCAAGACAGATACAGTTGAAGTCAGAAGTTTACATACACTTAGGTTGAAGTTATAAAAACAAATTTTTTAAGCACTCCACAGATTTCATATTAGCAAACTATAATGAACTGTTTTGGCAAGTCATTTAGGACATCTACTTTGTGTATGACATGAGTAATTTTTCCAACAATTGTTTACAGACAGATTGTTTCACTTTTGATTGACTATATCACACTTCCAGTGGGTCAGAAGTTTACATACACTAAGTTAACTGTGCCTTTAAGCAGCTTGGAAAATTCCAGAAAAGGGTGTCAAACCTTTAGGCAATTAACCAATTAGCTTCTGATAGGCTAATTGGAGTCAATTGGAGGTGTACCTGTGGATGTATTTTAAGGCCTACCTTCAAACTCAGATCATGGGAATATCTAAAGAAATCAGCCAAGACCTCAGAAAAACAATTGTGGACCTCCACAAGTCTGGTTCATCCTTGAGCAATTTCCAAACGCCTGAAGGTACCACATTCATCTGTACAAACAATAGTACGCAAATATATACACCATGGGACCACGCAGTCATCATACCGCTCAGGAAGATGCATTCTCTCTCCTAGTGCAAATCAATCCCAGAACAACAGCAAAGAACCTTGTGAAGAAGCTGGAGGAAACAGGTAGACAAGTATCTATATCCACAGTAAAATGGGTTCTATATCGACATAACCTGAAAGGCTGCTCAGCAAGGAAGAAGCCACTGCTCCAAAACCGCCATAAAAAAGCCAGACTACAGTTTGCAAATGCACATGGGGACAAAGATCTTACTTTTTGGAGAAATGTCCTCTGGTCTGATAAAACAAAAATTGAACTGTTTGGCCATAATGACCATCGTTATGTTTGGAGGAAAAAGGGTGAGACTTGCAAGCCGAAGAACACCATCCCAACCATGATGCATAGGGGTGGCTGCATCATGTTGTGGGGGTGCTTTGCTGCAGGAGGGACTGGTGCATTTCACAACAAAGATGGCATCATGAGGAAGGAAAATTATATGGATATATTGAAGCAACATCAAGACATCAGCCATAAAGTTAAAGCTTGGTTGCAAATGTGTCTTCCAAATGGACAATGACCCCAAGCATACCTCCAAAGATGTGGCAAAATGGCTTAAGGACAACAAAGTCAAGGTACTGGAGAGGCCATCACAAAGCCCTGACCACAATCCGATAGTGTGGGCAGAACTGAAAAGCGTGTGTGAGCAAGGAGGCCTACAAACCTGACTCAGTTACACCAGTTGTGTCTGGAGGAATGGGCCAAAATTCCAGCAACTTCTTGTGAGAAGCTTGTGGAAGGCTACCCAAAACATTTGAACCAAGTTAAACAATTGAAAGGCAATGCTACCAAATACTAACAAATTGTATGTAAACTTCTGACCCACTGGGAATGTGATGAAAGAAATAAAAGCCGAAATAAATAATTCCCTCTACTATTATTCTGACATTTCACATTAAAATAAAGTAGTGATGCTAACTGACTTAAGACAGGGAATGTTTTCTATGATTAAATGTCAGGAATTGTGAAAAACTGAGTTTAAATATGTTTGACTAAGGTGTATGTAAACTTTGGATTTCAACTGTAAATGTTTACACTTTGGATGCATCATGCATTTTTATTTTTTTTTTCTCCCCTTTTTCTCCCCAATTTTGAATGCCCAATTCCCAATACGCTGTAAGTCCTCATGGTGGCGTAGTGATTCGCCTCAATCCAGGTGGCAGAGGATGAATCTCAGTTGCCTCCGCATCTGAGACCGTCAATCCACGCATCTTATCACGTGTCATGTTGAGCGCGTTACCGCGGAGACATAGCGCGTGTGGAGGCTTCACGCTATTCCCCACGGCATCCACTCACAACTCTCCACGTGCCCCCACCGAGAGTGAACCGCATTATAGTGACCATGAGGAGGTTACCCCATGTGACTCTACCCTCCCTAGCAACCAGGCCAATTTTGTTGCTTTGGAGACCTGGCTGGAGTCACTCAGCACGCCCTGGATTCGAACTCGCAACTCCAGGGTTGGTAGTCAGCGTCTTTACTCGCTGAGCAAACCAGGCCCCATGCATTTCTATTTAGAACTGTCCACATGTAAATGCAAATTATATTAGCGATCTCATTTAATGATCTTTTTAGTGTCCTGATGTTCTCCCCTTCTTCCATTGTCTCTCTGTAGAAGCCAAAAAGCACTACAGCAGCAGAAGCTACATTAGAAATAAACCCAGAGCTGCAAATAGAAGCTCATCTGCATAAAGTGTGTCCTGCTACAGAGGACATCTATAGCGATGCTTTCTTCTCCATTCTCAACCTGGTGGTCACCGCACTGGACAATGTGGAGGCACGGAGATACGTGGATAGGTAATACTGTGACATCACAAAACTGTTTCTCATGTAGTGCATTTTTGATGTATTGCACATTTTCAGTGGTTGTTTTTTTTCTAAATTGCAGTCGATGTGTATCCAGTCAGAAAGCTCTGTTAGACTCAGGTACCATGGGTACGAAAGGACACACGGAGATCATCGTCCCAAACCTCACAGAGTCCTACAACAGCCATGTAAGTGTGTGTGTGTGTATAGGGGAGGCTGTGTGCCATTTCATGTATGCATGTTTTTGTGACATGACTGTGATGTTCTTAT
Organism: Myxocyprinus asiaticus; assembly: GCF_019703515.2. Lineage (NCBI taxonomy): Eukaryota > Metazoa > Chordata > Actinopteri > Cypriniformes > Catostomidae > Myxocyprinus > Myxocyprinus asiaticus. Next base: position 5,305,702 of record NC_059351.1, on the reverse strand, counting down.
GTTTCTTAGAGAGACCCACCAGAGGAGGAGATCCCATTCTGCACTCTGAAGTCTTTTCCTGCTGTTATTGAACACACCATACAGTGGGCCAGAGACAAGGTCAGTAAACACACACACACACACACACACACACACACACACACTCACTCTCACTCGTGCCCATACATTCCCTCATCAGCCATACATAAGTAGTTTGGGAATCTTCTATGAAACTGTAGCTTGCCACGCTTCAAGCCACACAGTGTTTTAAGTAGTCAAAATACTGTTCTGTAAAAAAAGTATTTACTGCAGCAACACTACAAGTTACTAACAAAACATACCTACCTACATAAAAGCTATTTAAGTTATATTATTTAACTCTGCAATCAACATAGTATTTATCTTACTTAGGGTGACAACATTCAACAGATAATTGTACACTAAATACAACTAATAAAACTAGAAAACACTTATTTATATTACTGAGATGACAACATAGCAATGAATGTAAGTATTCAACTCGATATTTTTCTACATAAAGAAAGACCCAAGGACTTCTGCATATGGAATAGGTGAATCGTTTATTTACTTGAACCATCTGAACAAACCGATTCACTAATATGAAATCGGTTTATTTACTTGAACCATCTGAACAAACCGATTCACTAATATGAAATCTGCTTCTCAGCACTACATATGAGGGAGAGGACAGTTTCGGAGAATGCATTTGAATATTACTTCAGTAAGCTCGTCTGCCAGGCTGCATGCACAGTACAATGTAACAAATAACAGAAATGTCGTTTTTTTTACTAGGGCTGTCAATTGTTTGAAATTTTAAATCAAATTAGTTACATGACACGCCGATTAATCGAATAAATTGCAATTAATCGCATATATCATTATCAGCTGAGAAAGGACCTCAAATAGAGATCATTCAATATAAATTATGCATCATTTTAATAATTATAAATAAAATAAGTAGGGCAGATTAAAATGGAAAAATATTGTATTATTGTGGCAGATGAGTAAAGCATTGATTAGACAATAAAGAAAAGTGGCTTTAGAAGTCAATATATTGTTTATTTTATTCCCATATCAATGAACAAGCCTACAATCAACAGTAATCCATTTAGCATTGAGTTCCTCAATCTGTCCTGCTCTCAAAGGAGCATCTCTTTGGTTTTCAGTGTCATAAATGCTGCATTTCTAGCAAGGTAGACCGATATATCGGTTTTACCGATTAATCGGTGCCGATAGTTGCTTTTTGGAACTATCGTTATCGTCAAAAATATATGCCGATAGTTGCCGATAGTTTTTTCATCATTTCGTCCTTTCAAAATAAGAGTCCATGGTGTGTTTCGGGCTTGTTTATTCTGAAAAGTCCCACATTACGCACCAAATCTTCAGTTTTTCTGGTTACTTTTGGTTGAACAATAAACTGTCTCTGGGATTTTATTCATTTATTACTCTTTGTCTGTGCCTTTCATAGTAAGGAAAGAATAAGCAAATTTTTTGGCATTCTTAAATCAGTTTTAAAAACTATCGGCCGACTAACCGGTTATCAGCTTTTTCCACCACCTTATCGGTATTGGCAAAATCCACTATCGCCGACCTCTAATTTAGGACGCTGTGTCAAGTTAAAAGTAGTTGAAACATTGAAAATCACATCTCGAGATCCCTGTATTCTGTTGTTCTGTGCCCAGCTGTCAAGAAAGCATCATGTGACTGCCACTCATTCTGTGGTTGCACTGCTTGAGAGATTTATTGAGCTGCTTAACTGCCCTCTACTGATGCGGCTCATAAAAACACATGTATTTCAAGCTTGAATTGCTCCCATAATAGAAAACAACTTACATACCAGTCAAAAAGACCTCATTGTATGTCTGCTTAGAGCTCTTAATAGTGTTTGAAGATATGAGTGTTCTGATTTTTGTTCTTGTGTGTATAGTTTGAAAGTGCTTTCTCCCACAAGCCCTCCGTGTACAACATGTTCTGGCAGAGACATTCGTCACCTCAGGATGTGCTACAGGTGAGAATATATACTACACACTTATCTAATCCCCCTAGTTTTGCCTTGTGGTGTCATCTAACTTCTGCTTGTGTGTGTAGAGGATGATGGCTGGAGAGAGTATGGAAGGATCATTTCAGGTCATTAAGTTGTTGAGTCGGAGACCCACTCAATGGGATCACTGTCTATCCCTTGCGCGCCTCAAATTTGACAAGTACTTCAAAAGAAAGGTATGGAAATATAATAATATTATAACATGATTTTACAGAGAACCCACTTGAAAAATAACAGTCCCCTGTTGAATTGCTTCTAATAATTCTAATGAAGCAATTCTGCAGTGGACTTTTATAATTTACCCAGTGGTTTCCAGTGAAATCTGATATTTGATCTTCTCTAAACCATGACCAGTACAAAAGCACATGAATGTTCCCAGGGCCAAGGGATTTGATCACTATAGGTGGTGTTTATAAAATAGTAATAACATAGTAATACATCCACATTGACAGAAATGTTTATGTAATATAAAAATGGAAGTAATGTTCTTACAACATGCCACTATTACATGAATATTTCAGGCATTACAACTACTGCACTCATTTCCATTGGACACACGACTAAAAGATGGCAGTAAGTGAAAATGCTTTATTCACTCATGCAGAGAAGCTGCATTGTTAATCAACAGTCCAAAGATCTGGCACCCATATCTTTTCCCATCTGAAGTGTTTATCCAATGTTTTCAGGTCTGTTTTGGCAGTCTCCTAAACGGCCGCCTTCTCCTATAGAGTTTGACCTCAACGACCCACTGTGAGTATGAGAGTAAAGATTACATCTTTATAGACTGTCATTCACAGCAACAGGCATTCATTTTCAAAGGGTTGAACACAGAAATGGAAAAGAATTGATTTTAAGATGTGTGGAATTTTTAATGAGAAAATGTCTCTTCCTTCCTAGGCATTTCAGTTTTGTTGTCAGCGCAGCTCGCCTTTTTGCTGGAATTTATAATGTTCCATACTCAGAAAAGGTAAAAAGAAAATTTCACACGTGGGTATGTTTCTTTTTTACCTGTGTGGAACTAAAATCTTGAGTTGATATCTAAAGTTTTTATATTTTGCTGTTGTTGTTTGTCTGTTCCGTTTAAACTGAATCGTCTATGCTCTTGAATTATTCATAGAGTTTTTCCTACGAGGCTGTATCAAGCGTTTTAGCTGCAGTGGAGGTTCCCGAATACAAACCAGCAGAAAAGGTGTCTGTTTAAATATAGTCCGTACTTTTCTCTGGTGCTGCTAATGGCACAGAAATCGCATGCTTTTCTTTTAAGTCAATCACTAAGTTTGTGCATGTTCTGTGTTAGCATATAGAGACAGATGAAAATGTTAAGAAGCCTGATCAGATTAAAGTGACAGTGAGCAGTGATGAGGAGAGAGAGGCGATCTCACAGCTACAGGAGGCCATCAACTCCAACTTTATAACACCAGGTGTGTTAATACACATCCACAATCATATACTCATGCATTGCACATAACAGCTGTAGGAACCAAACCATGAGATCCAAATTTTTTCCTTTCTTCGTCCATCTTTAGAGAGGCTACGGATGAATCCATTGTACTTTGAAAAGGATGATGACTCAAACGGACACATGGATTTTGTAGCAGCAGCATCTGCCCTTCGAGCTCATATGTATGCCATTGAGGCTGCTGACAGACTACAAACTAAACGGATTGCTGGCAAAATCATCCCTGCTATCGCCACGTCTACAGCTGCTGTTGCAGGACTGGTAAGAGAGAAGAAAATATTTAGATTATTTCTATATCATTCACTCAGATGTTATACACACTAGCCTCAAAAAGTAGGCAGACATTTAAGCCACAATTAAAGGGATAGTTCACCCAAAAATAAAAATTCTCATCATTTACCCACTATCATGCCATCCCAGATGTGTATGACTTTCTTTATTCTGTAGAATATAAATTATGATTTTTAGAAGAATATATCAGCTCTGTAGGTCCATACAATGCAAGTGAATGGGTGCCAAAATCTTGACGCTCCAAAAAGCACATAAAAGCATCATGAACGTAATCTGTGTTTTAATCCATATTTTCAGAAGTGATATGATAGGTGTGGGTGAGAAACTGATTAATATTTAAGTAATTTTTTGCTTGAAATTATTCTCCCTGCCCAGTAGGGGGCAATATGCATGAAGAATGTGAATCACCAGAAACACAAGAAGAAGAATATGAAAGTGATCTGTTTCTCACCCACATCTATCATATCGCTCCTGAAGACATTGATTTAACCACTGGAGTCTTATGGATTACTTTTATGCTGATTTATGTGATTTTTGGAGCTTCAAAATTTTGGCACCCATTCACTTGCATTGTATGGACCTACAGATATATATATATATATATAATCTCAAACTAAGTGGCATTCATTGTAAAGAAAGATAGCAAGTACATTTTTCAAACAAAACATTTTACAATTGGAAATTTGCTGGGTTTCATATTCAAATTAGAAAACAATTGATATATTGTTCAAAATTTAGACAAAGTATTTAAACACTTTCTGGTCGAGCAACTCTAGCATCACTTTGTTTGCAGGTGCCACTTGGTTTTATTTAATTTTTTTATCTAAAGCAAAAATTAGCATACATTTTTTAAGTGTAACTTAAGTGTCCAAAAATCGACATATACTTTAAGATTATTTAACTGTTGGCTTTGTGTAGGTGGCAGTGGAGTTGATAAAAATTGCTGGTGGTTATGGATTTGAGTCGTTTAAAAACTGTTTCTTCAACTTGGCCATTCCGGTCATGGTGCTCACAGAAACAGCTCAGGTCAAGAGAACCCAGATCAGGTAATGGCAAAACACATGCATTTAAACTTTTGAACATCTTGTGTTTCATAAAAAATGTGTTTAATAACTTTTGTTTATTTCGTGCCTTTTGATTTGACTAGAGATGATATCTCCTTCTCTATCTGGGACCGCTGGACAATCTTTGGTCATGAGGACTTCACCTTGTCTGATTTCATTAGTGCGGTTAGGGTGAGTAACACTTGAGCTCCCATATCAATTGTGTTAAAAGCATCTTAAGAATCTGTTAGCATTTGTTAAGAATGAATTATTGAATTACTTGCTTTGCACTTGGTTTTCAGGAAAAGTATGGAATTGAGCCCACTATGGTTGTTCACGGGGTGAAGATGCTCTATGTGCCGGTTATGCCAGGCCATAACAAAAGACTCAAACTGACGTAAGGCCCAACAATAAATACTATGCTACTTATATATATATATATATATATATATATATATATATATATATATATATATATATATATATATAATGGAAGGAAAATTCAGTCATCATTTACTCACCCTCATGTTGTTTCAAACCTGTATGACTTTCTCCAATGGAACTCAAAAGGAGAAATTTTAAAGAGTGTACTGCATTATTCCATGCAGTTACAAAAAATAGGGACTGGAGTTTTCAAGTTTCAAAAAAGAAGTCTTCTGAAGCTTTGTGTGCCACAGACCGAAATATTAGTCATTATTCACTTATAATCTTCACCTCCAGAGAGCTATAATCCACTACAACCAGATCATTGAGTCAGTAACTTAAACTCGAGAACCCGATTAACTAGAGATGAGATGATATATCGAACTTCGATATATCGCATACCAAAAATATGACTAACCTTATTGAGGCAAAACTCGATATTTCGAAATTTACAAAAAACAAATTCTGTCTGTGTAATTATAAATGAAATGACCTGTTTTTTTCTGCACTGTTTACAGGGTTCACACAAGGCCATTGAAGCGCTTAAAGTGCTTGAATTTAGCTTTTAAAAATTAGTTAAAAATTAATTTTATAAAAGTACTGCAATACCTGGAAAATCTCCTTGTTTTGTTGAAAAGTGCTTCAGATTAAAATGGACTATTTCCTCCGTGTAATGTGTGTCCGTTAAAGATGAGATCCCGCACTCCATTTTCATTGAATAATGTGTCTTTTAATATCCTTTCTGTTCTATACAGTCAGATAAAAAGTAAAAAGAAATATTAATTTTAGTCACACAGCATAGATGCACTAAAGCGAGAGACTTCTCTCTCGTTAATAAAACGGATCAGCTGTGTGTGTCACGTTGAACTCTTAAAGTGACAGTACTATTTTAGCACTTGTAATACAAATGTATATAAATCAGTGTTGTAACTTAGAATTGTACACATATAAAACAAACAGTTTTATATATAATAATACTTATATATATATATACAATTTCATGATATAATATTAATTGATAGAATGTAGATTTAAATTTAATTATAATAATGATGACAAATTATTAAAAAAATAAAATATACACTTTCACATACTTTTCAGAACAGGTTCTGTTCAGTTCTGTTGCTTGTTCTGCACCTGATCAGCCTGAATGTAGCCCACTATTTTTGAAGGCTTATTTGTTTGTGATCTTTTTTTTTATAGAGAAAGGTACAGTATATGAGAAACTCTTATTATTTAAACTTTGAAGATTTATATTGTGTATTAAAGAACTTTATTTTGAGGAGAGATTATAATGTGCATTTTGTTCAAACATATATAGATATAGATATAGATATTTAAAAAATTATTTTTTTTTACACTTTGTCATTTAAGTGTTATAATATCGAACCGTGAATCTCATATCATATATTGAACCGAATCATGAGAACCATATCGTCCCATCCCTGCAGTTAACCGATTCATTTAAGAGATAAGACTCAAAACAATGATTCGTTCATGAATCGAACCCCATAACTTCTCTCATGAACGTGCCAAGAGGAGCTAGGACAGATGTCAAGATTTTCAGTGAATAATGACTTAAATTGCAGTCTGGGACGGGTTGCAAAAAACCTTTTAAGTTAAGAAAACCCTTAGTTATAATTGTAAGGCTGCTGTCAGCTAGGGTTTTCTTAACTTACAGGGTTTCTGACAGCCGGCTGCTGTTCCTCACACAAAGCCAGAAAACTGTGTGGCTCCAAAAGATTTGTATATATAACACAAGGTCATATGGACTACTTTTATGGTGCTTTTACATCCTTATTGAAGCGTCAAAGCTCTGGTCCCTATTCTTTTGTTGTTGCATGGCAATAAACAACAAGTACATTGTGCTCCTTTTGTGTTACACAGCAGAAAGAAAGTCTTACAGGTTTGGAATGACATGATGGTGAATAAATAATGACAGTTTTCATGTTTGGATAATTCCTTCAAGATTAAATTTGCTATCAGAATTTCTTGTGGCTCTCTTATGTAGTTCCATAACAGTAAACCCATTTCTCTCCAACTATCTCTACAGAATGCATAAACTGATCAAACCCTCAGCTGGCAGAAAGTATGTTGACCTCACCGTATCATTTGCCCCTGAGGCAGATGGTGATGAGGATCTGCCCGGCCCCCCAGTGCGCTATTACTTCAGTCGAGAAAGCCAGAGCGATGGGACTGCCTGACACACATCCACACACAAACACACACTCTCCCCTCCCTTGGCCTGTGGACCACAAGTGGAGTAGCACTTGATCTAAATCAATATACATTTGATTTTTTTTTTTTTTTTCAATTTGTTTATTATTTTATTGCACAGCATTGTCTGTGCTGATGCCTTAAAATATGCTTCAATGTGACTATAATAATGATTATAATGTTATTGCTCAGAAGAGGTAAAAGAAAAGAAAGTGTTTACATGATTTCCCCAGGGCTTCTTGTTACTCTTTGTTTGTCTCTTAGACTGGGAGAGGACTCAGTTCAGTGTAAGTCACTGGAGGGCTTGTAAGAGATAAAGATTCATCTTGCTCTAATGTAGGGATGCACTGATTGTTTATTCATTGAAATATCCCTAGCATTTTAATGGCCAACAGAGTATCAGACCAGATACTAGCACCTATAATGGCATCGGTGCATCCCTAATCTCAACAGTAATTTATTTGCACATGACTAAATGTTTTGGGAGGATATTGGGATTTAATAAGTTGTCTGTCAATATAAGCGATGTAAACGCCAAAGATTTTGCTTGGTTTAAGTTCATCAGCAGCTGTATTCAGAAGTTCTTCGCAACTTCACAAGTCTCATTTGAGTATGCTGCGAGAATTGAGTCTCTTAAACTGATCTGTCCTGTGTTAGACAGTTTTGGCTTAATTATGCTGCAGCAACTACAAAGTCTATACTAAAACCAAGTTAGTTTGTGTTGACATAGTTACAGGGATGTATTACCAATGGGGCCAGTGCCCAGGGGCCCTTGACTACCAGGGGCCCTCGACTGCCTGGGTGGGCCCTGGCCTTTAATGTTTGGCAATCCTGACACCCCCCCCGCCCCAGGTCAAAAACTTTTGGGCCAGTTGATATGTAAAAAAAAAAAAAAGAAAGTGTGGGAGGGGGGCCCTTGGAGATAATTGGCCCCGGGGCCTTTGCAAGTCATAATCCGTCCCTGCATAGTTACTGCGTTTTGCATTTGTAAGACAGTATGGATGTCAGGATTTTCCTTCATTATGGTAGATTTAAAGGAAATTGATTCTGTTGTCACAGATACTATGACAATTCCACAGTTTTGTAAAAATCCAGTATAGGAAGGGTAATAAGAGTGGTAAAAATGCATTCTCAACAGTGCCACTAGGTGGAGCTGTAGTGAATACATTATCTTAGCAACCATCTACAGCCGCTATCAGCTGCTTAAAGGGATAGTTTACCCAAAAATTCTCTCATCGTTTAATCACCCTCATGCCATCCCAGATGTGTATGACGTTCTTTCTTCTGCTGAACACAAATGAAGATTTTCAGAAGAATATTTCAGCTCTGTAGGTCCATACAATGCGAGTGAATGGTGACCAGAACTCTGAATCTCCAATAATCACATAAAGGCAGCATAAAAGTAATCCATACAACTCCAGTGGTTAAATCCATATCTTTTGAAGCAATATGATAAGTGTGGGTGAGAAACAGATCAATGTTTAAGTCTTTTTTTTTTTACTATAAATCTCCACCTTTTACCAACCCCTACCAGTAGGTGGCAATATTCACGTAGAATATGAATCTTCAAAGAAAAAAGAACGTGGAAGTGAAAATGAATTTGGATATTTATATTGAAAAAAAAGGGCTTAAATATTGATGTGATACTCACACACACCTATCATATAGCTTCTGAAGGCCGATTTAAACACGAGTATTTTTTTATGGGTTACTTATAGGCTGCCTTTGTGATTTTTTTGAGATTGAACATTCTGGCCACCATTCACTTGCATTGTATGAACCTACAGAGCTGAGATATTCTTCTAAAAATCTTAATTTGTGTTCAGCAGAAGAAGGAAAGTCATACACATCTGGAATGGCATGAGGGTGAGCAAATGATGAGAGAATTCTTATTTTTGGGTGAACTACTCCTTTAATGTGCTTTCATTCCTGTGACATGAACATTTTGGCAACAAATCTTGGTTGTGACTCAGCATAATCACAATGATATAGACATTATCCCTCACATTAAGTTTCATTCATATTACCTGAAGTCCAGCCTGCATGTCAGCAGCAAAAACAACCTTTTCACAAGTTCCTCAATTTATCTGCAGCCTTTTTGATGTCATTCAGTCATCCTAAAGTGTCCTTGAATATGTATATCTGAGTTAGCCAAACAGTTAATACATGAGTGGCTGGCAGTAGTGATCAGAAATCACACATGCATAGTCATACACCTTAACCTATCCCCAAACTTTGAGATTACAGTGAATATCTTGTAAAAAGTCTTAAAACATTTTCTATTTTGATCCTTTTAAAATGGCTTACCTTCAGATGCACAGAATTCTCTCATGATGTCTAGCACTGATTTTATCTAAATCATGATGGGGATATCTAAAGGAGTTAAACCAGTGATTTCGAAGATGATGTAATATGTTGTCATTGTGACCACAGTATTCAATAAAGTCCAATAAAATCAAAGTTTAAGTCGAGTCAAAATGGCATTTTTAAGCTTTCCTCTTTAATTTATTCTTTATCTATATTTTTTGTTATACATAGCATCTTAAAACAACCTCACAACTCTTCTAACAAGGTATTGAAGGAAAAAATGTTTTCCTGTGATATTTGACATCAGATAATACATGCATACAGTATAATTCTCATATAATACTGTTTCAAACGTATAGCCACAAGGAGTGAACAATATGCATTTTAACATGATTTTATCGCTTACTAACCTTTTCTGTGTGAAGCTATTTCCAATTGTACAACTTCATTGCCATGACGACGTAACAACGTAAATCCTAAAACCGCCGTAAATTATGATGATGACTTCAACAACTTTAAAGCTCAAATAATACACACGTTTTAACAGAAGAATTAATGTAAGTGCTTTTATAAAATTGTAAACGTCACATTTCTGCCTTTAAACCCTTCAAAAATTGGCCCCATTCACTTCCATTGTAAATGCCTCACTGTAACCTCGATTTTTGCGTTTTTTAATGAAAAGGAGCAATGAGTCAAAATAATTTTTTTGTGGTAATCAGATTTATGCCAAAAATGCTGTTGATTGAACTTAACTTGTATTGAACCCAGAATATTCCTTTAAATCCTTGACAATTAAGCTCCTTGAATCTTCAGACAGGGATAAATTAATAGTTAATGCATACTAATGAGCAAGGGTGTAGATTTGGCTTGAACATTGGGGGGTTGCAGCATGAAGCATTTACAAGTTTCCATTGATCGCGGTATAAATAATGGGGTGGGGGGGGGATTGTACTTGATTGTTTTGATTATTGGACCTCCCCCCATCCCCCCTGGAATCTACGCCCCTGCTAATGAGTCTATGAGAAATAAAGAGGGGAATAGTTGGTTCATCCATCTAAACAAGATATTATTTAAACTAATCGAACTGGATCTTGCAATGAATTACAGTAGAAAGTGTGTGTTTTTTGCGATGAGACCTCTAAGCGTGCTGAGCATTTTGGTGAATCTTCACTGATGGAGGTTCAGTAATGACTCGATTGTGATTATGTCTGATTCCTGACTCCACACTCTTTCATACAGCACATGAAATACAATGTCTCTGTGCTTGACATAGGTGTTACTTTGAGCAGTGGAGTTTGACCTCTGGGTCACTTGAGACAGCATGTCTGAGCGAGTGCTTTCTGGACAGGAAATTTGCATTGTTTCTGCAGCTTTTTCATCCAACCACTTATTCTCTTATTCTCAAACACACTGTAAAAAGTCAACATGTGCAGTTCTTAACCTTTATAAGTTATTTCTACCTGATCTGACCCTAATACTTAGTAAATTGTAACCTATTGTATTCAGGTTGATTCAATCTTATTATTCATTATTATGATTATATTATTTAGTCACATATTACCATAGAATCTAAACTAACTAAAAAATTACATTTCAGCAAAACACATCAAAACTTACTTTAAACTTCCTACTTTGATAATCCTCAGAGCAGCTTAATCTTAAATACAGTTTTGCATGTGTTTTTCATACTAAAGCAATTCTTAATTCTGGGTAAATAGAGATTTATATGCAATCTTTCAGTCAGTATTTGAACAGTATTGCAACATGTGTCTATCTTTCTAAAGAGTGTAACACACATACACTAGTTCAGACAGAGGAGACCTCTGGAATTCAATTTACCCTGGAGTGTCAAATAAACTAGCTTGGTGCAGTCTGTGGGGTCAGGGTTCACACCAAAACTCTCTCCCATCCCCCTATCCCCCACATATAATCAGCACAGATGGTTAATGGGTATCTTGTTTAACATGCACACTGATACAAGCACCTCTTTCTCCTCCTGTGCTTTCTTCACTGGAGGAAGATGATGTAACATTATATCAGTCTAGACATAGGACAGCTGTTAGTTCCTTAAAGGAATAGTTTAACCAAAAATAAAAATTATCTCATCATTTACTCACACTCATACCATTCCAGATGTGTATGACTTTCTTTTATCTTCTGAACTCAAATGAAGATTTTTAGAAGAATTTCTCAGCTCTTTTGGTCCATACAATGCAAGTGAATGGTGGCCAGAACTTTGAAGCTCCAAAATGCACATAAATCAGCATAAAGTAATCCAGTGGTTAAATCAATATCTTCAGAAGTGATATGATAGGTGTGGGTGAGAAACAGATCACTTTTACATTCTTCTTGTGTTTTTGGTGATTCACATTATGCATGCATATCGCCCCTTACTGGGAAGGGAGAAGAATTTCAAGCAAAAAATGATTTAAATATTGACACCTATTATATCACCTCTGAAAATATGGATTAAAACACTGGAGTCGTATGGATTACTTTTATGATGCCTTTATGTGCTTTTTGGAGCTTCAAGGTTTTGGTCACCATTCACTTGCATTGTATGGACCTACAGAGCTGAAATATTCTTCTAAAAATCTTCATTTGTGTTCTGCTGAAGAAAGAAAGTAATACACATCTGGGATGGCATGAGGGTGAGTAAATGATGAGAGAATTTTCATTTTTGGGTGAACTATCCCTTTAATCCACAACAATTTATGCAAAACCACTATAAATTGGGTCATAGGATCTTTTCAGTCACTCATTAATTTATTGAAAAAAGTGGTAACATGCAGTTGTTACCTCAAGGATATATTTCTACTTGATTTATCATAATAATAACATTATTATGTTTCTTAATGTGACCTGATACATTTATTCAGATTAAATAGGCCTAATATTGTTATATTTAATAACACCAGTTAGCTAATTTAGATGTTACCACATTACCATATATTTATTTAGAATTTTGAAAATCGCAAGTACTAAAAATTGGTTAAAGTCAAACCACCACAGGTTATACATATGGGAAACAACAATAGATGAAATATTTAATATGGAGTTTATAACTGATAGGATAAGAAATCAAGAATACATATTGGAAGAAAGATGGCAGAAAAGAAGAAAATATAAACTGACTAATCTTAGGTTACGAGTTGTTTGGAACTATAAACTCTTACATTAAATAAAATATTTAAGTTACACACACAATATATATATATATATATATATATATATATATATATATATATATATATATATATATATATATATAATATCTGAAAGTAGAGGTAAACACATGTATGTGTAATTTTGAGTAAATGTATATATGAACTGATATGTAAAGGCATATGTATTTATGTATGGATGTTTGTACGAACAAATGTACACATGAGAACTGTTGTACCTATTTTGTGTATTTAATTGGTCACTTCCATTGTAAGTGCCTCACAATAATCTCGATTTTGCTTTTTTCAAAGAAAAGGAGGGACGAGTCGAAATTAATTGTTGTGGTAATCAACATTATGCCACAAATTCCGTCGATTGAGTTGAACATGGCATATTCCTTTAAAGAGTGTAATCTTCTCATTCCTGTTCTCCAAACTTTCCGTCACATGCTCTCTCTTCTCTCGCTCGCTCATTGGTTCGCTCCCTTCCGGAGAGTCGCGGATTGGAAGAGTCCGCCCGACATCTGGAAGGGAGGAGGGAGGGAGGGAGAGGGAGAGGGAGAGGGAGAGGGAGAGAGAGAGAGAGAGAGAGTAAAGAGAAAGAGAACGAGAGAGGGTGCTGACATCTGAGGTGAGTGATGTACAAAAATCTTACCTGGACATTAGAACTGCAGGCGTTTGACACGTTTGGTATAAATACGTTTTAAAAGATTGGAAATATAAAGTTTAAAGGACATGTTTCGACAGACGCCCAGGCAGAAGGGCTTTTAACTGTATCGTTTATGGTCGTTACATTGTATCCCCGAGCGGACGTTCGAATGCAGCAACAATAATATAAACACAATATCGCTGGTTACATTGTAACATTTTGGCGCGTGTTTGACATTATTATATCCTGTTCGTTTCAGTTGAGATGAAATGGTGTGTTCGGGGGTCGTGTGTGTGGTCGCAGCCCTCCTTCCGAATTTAGCTTGACTTAACGGGTCACTTTGTGGCTGTTGAGCCTTCGCTTTTGCGGGGAATGCCATTCCAAAATTAGGGTGTATATTAACAAATAAAACGTGACATTTAGACCGAACATTACGTTTATTTTGCCAGTTCCACGGTTATTTATTTCACTCGAGTCGCCTCCCCCCGGTCCCGTACTCAAGGCCAAGCTATAGGAAAAGTCAAAGCTGCGGGAATCGATAGATCTGTCATACGGGCTTGAGACAGACACGCACGTTAAAGTTAAAGCGATATACTGTGCTTTACGAGAAATCAATGTGAGCGCATGCACGTAGCGGCTGACAGTCGACATTGCGACACACATCTACAGCACTGCCGCGCGCCCTTAGGCCTGTGTGCTGTAGGTGCGCAGTGGCGACGGTCTAGTCCGGTTTCATGACGCCCGTTCTGCGGCAGGCATAGGCAGCACCAAGCGCATACATGTTCCTTTAATACCATTTCCTATTCTCCGAACTAGTACAATAGCCAATAATACCGCATACCGCAGGCATTTACTAGCTCTGGCTTTCCCATAAAAATTAGTCCAGGGCAGGGGCGTAGTTTCCAGGAGGGATGGGGAGGAGGTAACCCCCCAATAATCAAAACAAGCAAGTACAACCCCCAATATTTATACCATGATCAATGGAAACACGTAAATGCTTCACGTTGAATTTGCAGAACACAAATGAAGATAAAATGCAAGTCAAAAGGGTCCAAATCTTTGAAACTCAAAAAAGCACATAAAGACAGCATAAAAGTAATCCATATGACTCCAGTGGTTCAGTCCTCCCTGCTCAAGTAGGCGGCGATATGCACGAAGAATGCAAATCACCAAAAACACAAGAAGAATGTGAAAGTGAAATCGGAGATTTGTAGTAAAAAAGGACTTAAATATTGATCTGTTTCTCACCACCATCTATCAAATTACTTCTGAAGACATGGATTAAACCACTAGAGTCAGATGGATTACATTTATGCTCCCTTTTTGTGCTTTTTGAGCTTCAAAGTTTTGAACCCTGAGATATTCTTCTAAATATCTTTGTTCGTGTTCTGCAGAAGAAAGTCGTACTAATCTGGGATGGCTTGAGGGTGAGTAAATAATGAAAGAATTCTCATTTTTGGGTGAATTATCCCTTTTCTTAGTTTCACTATAGTGAAAAATATACTATTTATCGCCTAATTCAAAACTTTTTATTACATAAGGATGATCCATTATAATAATTGCTGTGCCCCATATAATATACAGTCTACTGTGTGTTAGTAATGGAAAGTATAAGGACTTTGAATTATATACAGCAAGCTAGTTACTGTAAAGAACTATGTGGATAATAGTGGAGGAAATTTTTGCGTAATTCTCTGCTCTGTCCAGTTGTCTTTTCCTGTGGCATTCTCTTCTTCATGATCTCCTAAACCTGACTTTTATCCCTTGATTCCTTGTCTATTTGTTGTGCAAGATCAGCTCAGTGGATGTATTTTTTATTTATTTTTCTGGTCAGCTGTAGTGAAAATAGTACCCTTGTTCAGGATTCGTATTTCCTTGTGCTCTAGCTGGGGCAAGGTCTCTGTTTTGGGAATGAAAGTCTGCTGGAATGCTTTGCTGAGGGCGGTTGTGGGAAAAAAGTGAGCACTCTTTTTTCCAAGCTGTCTGTTCATCAGGATTTGTTATAGATGCAATGCTTGCTATAAGATTTATCATGGTTAATGTTTATATATATATATATATATATATATATATACATGTTGGTCATTTGTTCTTATTATACTGTATATATATTTTACATGGTATTTAACATATATTTGTTGCCACGATTGTGTTTTAAAGGTAAAATCATTAGCGATACAGTCGCATAGGATGGCAGCATTCATGATTACATTATTAAGTTTATTATTAATCTGTCGTTGGATCACCAGCTTTCTGACAGACAGGCAGCAGCTAGTGAGACTGGGGAAACTCACATCTGGGATCCTCACTATTAGCACTGGTGCTCCTCAGGGATGTTAATGACTGCACTGCAAAAGACCCCACTGTCAAGCTCCTGAAGTTTGCAGATGACACCACAGTCATCGGCCTCATCCGTGACGGTGACGAGTCTGCATACAGGTGGGAGGTTGATCAGCAGGCTGTCTGGTGCAGTCACAACAACCTTGAGCTGAACATGCTCAAAACAGTGGAGATGTTAGAGGACTTCAGGAGAAATCCCCCCGCACATAATATATTTATACTTCGAATGTTGCAAAAAACTGGTTAGGAAACACTTTTTATTGAGAAAATTGCCATTAATGCAAAAATACCGAATTTACCCCAACCGTTAGCCTGTGATAATCATGACGACAAGGTAAATATCCTTGAAAGCCAGTATATTGTTCGTGAAGCATTACTCACACTGTTATGGGTTGGTCTTAACGGCATACCTGCACAGATCTGATGCTGCAAACACATCTGCGTCATGACACATTCAGGAGTGCCAACACAAATACCTGTCATCGACAAATGCACAGAGAACAAATGAATGGCCACCGTTTGCAATTAATTTAAACTTACTTTAAAAAAAATTCCCTGTATTAAATAAAATAAATTACCAAACGAATAAAGCATTACATTTCAAAAATCAATTACCAAATGAAAAAATTATATTGCTAGGCCTATGTACTTTTCTTTTCTTTACACAAATGTAAATTAGCCTTACCCTCTTCTGTAGACGAAAAAAGTCGGTTGAATGACATTCTCAGAATGTTCTTTTTTCAAGACTAGATACAAATATTTTACTAAAACTACTTTCAGAAAACTAGCTTTTGAACATTTTAAAACGTTTAAATATTTTAAATCTAACCCTCTTTAACTCGGATCGCATTTGCTGAGCTTCTTCAGAAAATATAAATTGCATTATGATGCTAAAATTAATTTGAGATGACAGTCATGTTCAGTTGATCGTTAAAAGTTGCTGGACAAATATGCGGGACATAATGCAGTTGTGATGGCAAAGCTTTAGATTAGATGATTGTTCAAAATAGCCTGTTGAATATCAGGAATGTATCATATGTAAACCCTGATATTACACAGCATCAGTTTTTCTTAATAGCTGTGCACACCGCATATACACATCAATGGATGGTCCTTATACTAAGACTGAAAGTTTCCCCCACTACTTGGTGCAGGTTGCCAGCTTGAACAGGGCCATGACGATTCGCTTTCGGGTTGGAACCGATGGCAACCTGCGATAGGTGCAACATCAGGACCAATATTACAGTCCTATCAGAAGGGCAACTGCTCCCTTTTGATTGCAGTTCCTCGTCTTCTGATTGCATTTATTTGTGAAATTAAAATGACAGTAAGCTGGCTAATTTCAATGAATTGTCTCAATACTCTCCCCATTTTACCAAAACTTAAGGGAAAACAAATTTAGGGAGGCGAAAAGTATACAATTAGCGATATACACACATTTCTGTATGGAAACGGAACGGAAAGGGCAGATTTCTTTTGCGATAAACCAAAACGTATGCGACAAAGTGTTTTTTTAAGCATGACATCATCACGCACACCATTTTTATCGATAAAAGGCCATTTGAATCCCTTGACTCCTTGTCAAATTTCGCAATTTTTTTTTACACATTTTCACTTTGTCGATAACAAAACAGCACGGAAAGTGGATGGAAACTAGGTTATTGTGATATACTGGTAAGCAGTAAAAACCATGAGAGCATCACACACAGTATAGATACATTCAAAAATAAGAAAAATATATCCATTACAAGCTCTAAAACTGCTCCAGTGAGAAAACATTAATATCTATGATTTGTTTACTGATTTGCTGTAACACAAATCACTAATTATTAAGCAAATGCATGAAGACGTGGTGCCGTTATTGTTAAAATGTCACTGCTGTGATTAGTGGTAATTTGACCAACATTAATCTGATTTAAATTGGGATCCTCACAGAATAGCGCTGAGATGAGTGACTGTTGAGATATTGAGAGCACCTTTAGAGTGCGCGTTTGATTGACGCCGCGAGTGAACATATTGAAGGGAGTGAAGCTGAAAGTGGTCATGATCGCTCAAACAATCTCTATCGCTCAACACAATGTCTGATTGTCACGACTTTTGTGTCATTTCATGGTAATCAGCAGCATGCGTTGGATACTGCTTGTATTAAACCCTTATGATGCAGCAGCTGTCATGTTCATTGTGGGCTTGAGTTTTTTTTTTTACAGGCTCAAATTCTCAATACTAGCATTCTAGATAGCAGATTTCAATTTTTTTGATGAGACATTATACAAATGAAAACACACATTTTATCTGTTACAACGTACCAGAATGTACAATGATATTTTTCATTCTGTGTTCGTGAGTGAGTTTCTCCGACTTTATAAACAATACATTTTATTTTCCAATTTGAAGTTCACACAATAATGAAAATTCTCTTCAAAATCGAAAAGTCATTTCCCCATCCCCATGCCTTTTAAACCCCGGATGCTGATATTATATTTTTTTACCGTGGAACACAAAAGGAGAATTTTTGAAGAGTCGTCACCTAGCTCTTTTCCATTCAGAGACACTTCATAGTGGCCATGGCTTTAAAGCAAAACCAAAAACATCATAAAAGAACCATAAAAGTAGTCTGTAGTGCAAATTTAAGTTATTATTAATTGAAAATCTTTCCCTTATGCAAAGCTCTGAAATCTCACTCTCCATCCCACGTATTCGAAATGGTGTGTCAAAGTCAATTACAACACACACATATGAACTAATGTAGTGCTGCAACAACTAATAATGACTACTAATTAATAATAATTCTCAATCATCGATTATCGATATCATGAAAATCATCGATTAGTTTGATAAGTGTGGTGAGCACGGAGAAGCTCTGTCAACGAAGTCACTTTACAGCCCAGTGAAAATGTGTTGCATGATTGACAGAGACAAAGTGCACAAAAACACAACCCACTTCAAATTCTCTCATAATTTACTTACCTTTAAGCAATCCCAGATGTCAATGACTTTTCTTCTTCAGCAGAACCAAAGTGAAGAATTTTAGAAGCCCATTTCAGCTCTGTTTGTCCATATAATGCAAGTAAACGGATGCCATCAGGCTGCTGGCTATTTGACAGTCCAAAAGGCATATTTAGGCAGCATAAAAGTAATCCACATGATGCCAGTGTTTTGTTCATGTCTTCTGAAGCAAATTGATAGGTTTTTGTAAAAAATTAATTGATACTTTTGTTAAAATTGATAATTTGTATACAACAGAGGAATGAGCGTCATACGAGAATTAGTTCATTTCAAACAGAAATACAGCACTGGGCGGAAGCAACGATTTAAATTAAAAACTTTTTAATTATCAATTTATTTTTTACACAAACCTATTGATTTGCTTCAGAAGACATTAACTGATCAACTGGAGTCGTTTGGATTACTTGTGTGCTGCCTAAATGTGCCCGTCAAACAGCCAGCAGCCTGATGGCACCCGTTTACTTGCATTTTATGGACAAACAAATCTGAAATAAAATATGGACAAATAAAATTCTTCATTTCGGTTCTGCTGAAGAAGGAAAGGCATACACATCTGGGATGGCTTAAAGGTAGTTAAATCATGAGGGAATTTTCATTTGTGGGTGAACTAATCCTTTAAGAAACATGTAATCAGCGACAATACTATTTTAAAACACAAAGGTATCATATGGCTTCAGAAGACTTGGAATATATCAGACAAGTCTAATGGACTATTTTAATGGACTGTGGTGTTTTTATTTTATTCTCATTGGAGCTATACAGTCATGGTCAATATGCACTGCAAATAGCTGCTGAAAGATTCTTCAAAATTAGTTCATTTGTCTTTCATGGATGAAAGAAAATAATTCTGGGTTGGAATGAAATGAGGATGTGTAAATAATGACATCATTTTAATTGTTGGGTGAGCTATTCCATCAAAATCAAATTGATTAAAAGATGAACTTCACAAATTCCTGATAGCTAGTCTATCAATTGTAAATATCCGAAAAAATATCCCACTTTTCATTCCCCCCCCCCCCCCCCCACACACACACGTCTCTCCTTGAGCAGCAGACTGGAGTGATATGACAATTTCAGAGTATGGGTAAGCATCTCCATACAGGATCTGGTATCGTTGTTGCAGCGCGTGTTTTTTTTTAGGTAAGCGCCATGTGATGTCACTGCTAATAGCAGCATCCTCTGGGTATACAGACACGCGCGCATGTGCGTGTGTGTGTGTAGTGGTTTATATTCCAGCAGGCTGCTGCACTATGTCTCTGTCTCCCTCTTTAAGGGTCTGGACTTGCTGACTGAGGAAAAAGTGAGTCAGAGGGGGATAGAGAGATGAAGAGGGAAAAAGAGAGAGAGAGGGGCGAGAGGGAGGTGTCCTGTAGACTGCAGCTGATGGCTGAAGGGGGGGGGGGGGTGTATTTAGTACAGGGGCATCTGCACTGTTGGGTAATGGCTCTATTATAATGTTTTATAGGAAAGTGTTGTTGCTGCAGGCTCTGAGTTTGAGCTTGCTATTCCATCAGTGAATGCAAACTGGACTGAGACCATTCTCAACCAAAATAAGATCTCAGTCCTGTTTTGGTGTGAACAGAAAGAGATGTGAGAACAAGGTTCTTTTTTACTCTGTTTACATTTTGATCCACTTCGAAGGTTCTGGGTTTTGTTCGAAGATTCAAGTTTAGTACTGTAGAGCGAGCAGCCAGGCTTCGTAATTCAGCCTTGATTAGTTCTGCTGTCCTGCTGATGGAAGGGGGCTAGGATCACGGCATGTGTGTGTGTGTGTGTGTGTGTGTGTGTGTGTGTGTGTGTGGATTATTATCACACTCTTCTCATTTGACCAATAGTTGCCTTCGGCTTGACTCAGGATTATGAAAGTGCTGTTTCATTCCCACTGTGTGTGTCCAGTCCAGTATGTGTGTGTGTCCTGACTCCTGATGTCTGTTTTCTTTCCTGGCCTAACAATAGGAGGGTTGTATTGTTATTTCTTATTCACTACTCCAGCTGTCACCAATTAGCGGACTGTGGTCCGAGTCCGGACCCTGGCTTGGTTGAATCCAGACCGCGAGATAATAACAACGGTTGTCCTGTCTTAACGTTTCTACAGTTTTAGTGAGCAGTGTGTCAAAACAACGGAGCTATACACACCACATTGGCACTCAGGGGTGATCAGTGCAATATCATCTTTTTCTCAAGTGCCGAATACGCTTCATTTCCTGCTCTGTGTGTGCTGTCTCTCTCCCTCGCGAAAAACACAAGGCATCGCATAAAGCCTGATTAGGCTACATAGAGATCCAGGCGCGTTTATTTTAACAACAGCAGCGGAGACACAGTGAGCAGTAATGTAGATGGAGACTGGCATCTTTTGCTGAAACACACTGCAGAAAATGAGAATAAAGTAAAGTGAAACTATCTCATCTGTCTGATAAATGACAGGAAAAGTTCACGTGTCACCTTTTTTAGACTAGCGTCTTTTTCCGTCTAAATTTAGCTTTATTAATCAGCATCTTACGTGCCTTTCGTGACAAACAGTTTTTTGGTTTTAATTTTTAGATGTCATCATCTCTGATTATTAGTTATAATTAATAGAAATTATTAGTCAACCTGGCTAGTAGAGTTCTCTGCTTCTTATGAGAACGTTCCCATTAATTCATAGTCACCCATTTATACTTAATTTAAGAAAATAGTATTTTTAAGATGTAAATTGTTGGGGGGCCTGGGTAGCTTAGCAAGTAAAGACGCTGGCTACCACCTCTGGAGCTCACTGGTTCGCTAGTTCGCTAGTTCAAATCCCAGGGCATGCTGAGTGACTCTAGCCAGGTCTCCTAAGCAACCAAATTGGCCCTGTTGCTAGGGAGTGTAGATTCACATGGGGTAACCTCCTTGTGGTCACTATAATGTGGTTCTCGCTCTCAGTGGGGCACGTGGTGTGTTGTGCATGGTTGCTGCAGAGAACAGCGTGAAGCCTCCACACATGCTATGTCTTCATGGTAATGTGCGTGCTCAACAAGCCACATAATAAGATGCGCAGATTGACGGTCTCAGACGCAGAGGCAACTGAGATTCGTCATCCGCAACCCAGATTGAGGCAAGTCACTACGTCACCACGAGGACTTAGTGCACGTTGGGAATTGGGCATTCCAAATTGGGGAGAAAAAACAAATCTTTAAGATGTAAATTGTTAGTTTATTGCTTAGATTCTCACTTTAAAAAAATGGTCCATTCAGACATTTAAAATGTTCCAAATTTTCTCTCAGGGGTTACCCCTGAACCCCCATACTGTAACCTATATTTTCTCTGTCAAAAGTACTCCAATGGCCCATACATAGGTATCTGAATGTAAATATATTCTAACACAAAAAATGGACTGCTGTCACCCAGCTTGAAAACAAATGTTGATCTTATCTTGTAATATTAATATCCAAGTGTCCTCGACTAATCAAGTCTATGAAATATATTAGCCTAATGTTTTGGTTGAAAAGATCCCTCAGACCCCACTGCTTTGGCTTTGTCTCTGGGCCAGTATCCTCATCTCTGCTTTGAAGAGACTAATTTGACCGGGGTTTTTTTTTTTTTTACAAAGTACTATTGCTGCCAATGTGGAAAGTTATAATAACTATAAAAAAAAAAAGTTTGAAAAATTGAAAAACATAATTTCAAAGCCATACTGACTACTGACACCGTGCAAGTTTTCTCCGGACCTTTGCTGGGAAGGAAATGTAGAGACCGGACCTTGACCAGACTTGAAACTTGAATTGAATCCCCCTGCTCTCTCTTTCTTTCTCTCTGTTGCTTTTGGAATCAGACAGCCATATGGTCTGTTTTTTTAAAGAAAGTGTGAAAATGTATGGATCTTTTCCTCACCAATGTGAGCAATGTGACACTACTATATATGTGTGTGTGTGTGTGTGTGTTTGTGTTTGTGAGAAAGAGAGGTGGGTTGCATTATTTGCCTGGCATTAAAAAAACACACACATAAAAACACTGATTTGCCTGATAATTCAATACACTGACCCCTTGAAATGAGAGGTCACAGTTATTGACAAGCCTGACATCACTTCCTATTTCCTGTGGATGTTTTCACAGTACCTGAGTACACAGCACACACACACTCACATTCCTCTGTGTGTTTGTTCAGAGTTATTGTGTGTTGGCATGTCAGCTCAGCCAGACTTTTCTTCATGCTTTTTTGTGAAAAGAAAACATATTTATTCTTTTTTTCTGGATGAATTTGTATCTGCCTCTATTTGGTCGACCTTCAGTTGTGATGGAAGAAATGAAATTGTGTCAGGCATGTCAGACATGGAGATGTGAAAGACACAAATGCAGTCGCTGCACACTAAACTTCTGCCTCTCCTTGTTGAATGTTCTCCCATTAGCAAACTCTGTTGACGTCCATCCTTTTTTTCAACAGAAGGATAAGGTGAAATGCAGGTTACATATGCACATGAGAGTAAATCTGCATTTCCAATATTCCTTGGCTGCGTGTGTGCATATGTATATGTTTGTCAAGGCTATCATGTGTAGATGGTAATTTCTATGGTAATTTTTGTGCCTCAGAGCAATGTGCTCTCAAACCTGACAGGTCCAATGCATGCGTATTTATGTGTGTGTGTGTGTGTGTGTATGTGTGTGTGTGTTTGTTTGTGTCTGTGTGTGTGTGTGTGTGTGTGTGTGTGTGTGTATACCTCCAATCAGCCATCTCTGCTGCTATAAATTTAAATTTATCCACCCATTACAAGCCAAAAGCAAGAGGAACTCTAAATTTTCCAAATGTTTTATGATAGCTTGTTTCTCCACCATTTAACAAAATCTTACTACACTTACTACTCAACGTTGAATCATTCCTGTAGAAAATGTAAATGGTGGTTATTGATGCAAAAGTCACTGCAGCGATGCTGAGGTGTTCTGGTTGGTTGTTATTGTGTTGCTTTATGGTTGCTAGGGTGCTATGGGAGGTTGCTAGGGCATTGGTAGCTGGTTGCAATGGTGTCTGGGTGTTTTATAGGTAGTTTCATTTCTAATATTGATATATCGATTATTGATTGGGATGTTATTTTCTTGATACTAGGTCGATCGATAGTGAATTTTGCTGATACCGATAACTAAGGTGGTGGAAAAGATGATAACCGATTAATCGGCCGATAGGTTTTTTTTAGGGCTGCAACAACTAATCGATTAAATCGATAATTATCTATAATGAAAATCATCAACAACTAATTTCATTATCGATTAGTTGGATATTTGCGGCAAGCACGGAGAAGGTACATCAGTGACGTCACTTTACAGCCCAGTGAAAAATGTGTTGCATGATGAAACTCGTTTGAAAAACGACTGAGACAAGTTGAAGCGGAAACAAGCATGACCCAAAATACCCATCGCATGAGAGCACTTTATAAACACTTCAAAGAAGATCATAATAAGCATACAGTTTATAATGGAGCGGTTGCTGCATCAGGTGCGTTGAGTTTCTTGAGTGCGCTGAGAATCGCTTGCTTGCATCTGTTTCATTCTCCCTCTCTCTCCTCAACAGTTCCTTGTAACTTATAACTGTCTTGTCTAATGATAAAAAGGCAAATATCTATAAAACTAATATCATATACCATCTGCAAATTTGTGCATATCTTGTTTAAACAGATGTAGCCTAATAAACCATAAGATCTAGCATTCTGTGGAGCGGTCATATAGAGTTGAAGTCAGAAGTTTACATACACCTTAACCAAATACATTTAGACTCAGTTTTTCACAATTCCTGACATTTAATCGTAGAAAACATTCCCTGTCTTAGGTCAGTTAGGATCACTATTTTAATCGAAATGTGAAAGTGAATGTGAAATGTCAGAATAATTGTAGAGAGAATGAAGTTTACAAACACTTTGTTAGTATTTGGGAGCATTGCCTTTAAATTGTTTAACTGGGGTCAAACATTTGGGTAGACTTGCACAAGCTTCTCACAAGAAGTTGCTGGAATTCTGGCGCATTCCTCCAGACAGAACTGGTGTAACTGAGTCAGGTTTGTAAACCTCCTTGCTCGCACACGCTTTTTCAGTTCTGCCCACAAATTTTCTATCGGATTGAGGTCAGGGTTTTGTGATGACCACTCCAATTCCTTTGACTTTGTTGTCCTTAAGCCATTTAGCCACAACTTTGGAGGTATGCTTGGGGTCATTGTCCATTGTCATTTGGAAGACCCATTTGTGACCAAGCTTTAACTTCCTTTCTGATGTCTTGAGGTGTTGCTTCAGTGTATCCACATAATTTTCCTTCCTCCTGATGCCATCTAAGTGCACCATTCCCTCCTGCAGCAAAGCACCTCCACAACATGATGCTGCCACCGCCATGCTTCACGGTTGGGATGGTGTTCTTCGGCTTGCAAGCCTCACCCTTTTTCCTCCAAACATAACGATGGTCATTTTGGCCAAACAGTTCAATTTTTGTTTCATCAGACCAGAGGACATTTCTCCAAAAAGTAAGATCTTTGTCCCCATGTGCACTTGCATACTGTAGTCTAGCTTTTTTATGGCAGTTTTGGAGCAGTGGCTTCTTCCTTGCTGAGCAGCCTTTCAGGTTATGTCGACATAGGACTCGTTTTACTGTGGATATAGATACTTGTCTACCTGTTTCCTCCAGCATCTTCACAAGGTCCTTTACTGTTGTTCTGGGATTGATTTGCACTTTTCGCACCAAACTACGTTCGTCTCTAGGAGACAGAATGCGTCTCCTTCCTGAGCGGTATGATGGCTGCGTGGTCCCATGGTGTTTACACTTGCGTACTGTTGTTTGTACAGATGAACGTGGTACCTTCAGTCATTTGGAAATTGCTCCCAAGGATGAACCAGACTTGTGGAGGTCCAACAATTTTTTTCTAAGGCCTTGGCTGATTTATTTTGATTTTCCCATGATATCAAGCAAAGAGGCACTAAGTTTGAAGGTAGGCCTTAAAATACATCCACAGGTACACCTCCAATTGACTCCAATTAGCCAGTTAGTCTATCAGAAGCTAATTGGCTAATTGCCTAAAGGCTTGACATCATTTTCTGGAATTTTCCAAGCTGCTTAAAGGCATAGTTAACTTAGTGTATGTAAACTTCTGAATTGTGATATAGTCAATTAAAAGTGAAACAATCTGTCTGTAAACAGTTGTTAGAAAAATTACGTTGTTGTCCTAAAAAAAGTTGATGTCCTAAATGACTTGCCAAAACTATAGTTTGCTAATATGAAATCTGTGGAGTGGGTAAAAAATGAGTTTTAATGACTTCATCCTAAGTGTATGTAAACTTCTGATTACAACTGTACACACACACACACACACACACACAAAAATGAAATAGGGGAGACCAGGACTAGATATCTCACGGGGATATCTCAGCAACTAGGGTTTTGAGTAAAAAGTACACAAATATGTACCTTTTTTTTCTTTGTAATAACGGTCAAAATGTTCAATATAGACTTTCGGTAGGCAATATTTTATGGTGCTTATGCAGGAGCTGACTTTAAAAATAAAATAAATGTACCCTGAAAAATATTAACTTAAGTAAAAATTGACAACTAACCATCTTGCTTACTCGCACATACGTGAGAGTAGCTCGTGAAAATGTGAAGCTCGATGCACAGATGCACACGCATGCCAGCAACCCCATGAATGCACGGAACATGCACATAGCCCATACTTATGAAAAACTTACTTACATAGTCTGTAGAAGTAAAAAGGGACCAGCCACTCCCTCTCGCACATATGCGAAAACTAGATAAACGCACATATACTTAAATTAGAAAATTCCCATTCATATGTGAAACTTGATGGATGCGCACATATTTCTAAAATACTCACGCATTCATGCAACTCGATGGATGCATATATGCTACCTGTTAAATAGTAAGGCTTCAAATTACTTATCTCAAAAAAACTCAAACAGCTTATCTGAAAAAGATTCCACCGTCCTCACCGAGCTTCTCAAAATGGCGTTCTCGATCGTTCTTGCATATCACGTGGTTTGTAGTAAAATACGTTAAAATTTAAGTAAGGTTTGCTTAATTTTAACTGACAGTTGACACCCCTCATAATTATATTGTCTGCATTACTTTGAGTTCATCCTGTTATTTACATTTTTGTGGTGCACACATTAATACATTTTAAGTAAAACTAAAAATGTCGGAAATATGCAATTTTTTTAGAAAAAGCTATTTAACTTAATACGTTGTTGTTGTTGAGCCAACAAATAACTTTTTTCAGTGCACCGTACAGCTACACAATCTGATCAGGAGTTACAGTTTCACAAAAATGAAATGAGAGAAAAGTGGGAGAGAGATCAGCCATGGATAATCTGTTTTATGTAATATGAAGACTTTGCTTTGATTTGTCAAATGCTAGTTTCAGTTTTTAAAGCTGAAACAGTTCTCAACACAATTTTTTTTTTTTTTTTTTGCATCTGATGGCCTCAGTTTTACTGTGTTTTACAGAGGAAATACTGGGAACAATGGACTCATTCTGTTGGCTTTTATAGAACAGACTTATTTATACACACACACGTCTCACCATCTCTTTCTTTTGCTCTAAATTTCTTTCTCGCACTCTGCTTGTTGTGTCTGTTTGAATTTCCTTGTTGTGTGTGTGGGAATGAGTGTGTGTGTGTGTGTGTGTGTGTGTGTGTGTGTGTGTGTGTGTGTTTCTGTTGCTCTAATGGCCTGCAAGTCATGTTTGTTGTGGCTCATCTGCTCTGTTCATTGTTCAGGGATCTGTGTTGGGTTCATGTGTTCCTTATCACATCAGTTGTGCTCATTGTAATTAAGAGCTCATATCAAATCTAAAATAAGAGTTAAAATCTATTTTATGGCATATGGTTTTCAGTGAAAACTCATATTTGATTTTTGGAGTATAGGAAAAAAAGTTAAAATAGAGTAATTTGCGATTAGAAATGTAATAATTTGGCCAACCATTTTGTCTATTTTTGCTCTACCAGCAAAAATAGTTCCAAACAAAGCCAAAACATGATCAAAGTCTTTCTAGCAAGTCAGTCCACTGTCTGCCATCTTTGGAACGCTCTCGGGAGGCTATTTCCAGTCATGCCAGTGCAGCTCCTATCTACTTGAATGGAGACAGACCAAAATCTCAAAAACAGTTGGTCAAAATTACGATCAAAGAACATATTTCAAATCAGCAATAAAATCATAAATTGTGATTCTTTACCTCATACTACGCTAAAAAACACAATTTGAATAGCTAATAGGGGTGTAACAATTCATCGATCAACCAACGATCCAATGTTATCGATACAATGCGTAAATATCGATAAAGACATTGTTTAAAGATGTACCTTTATTTTAATACTCTCACATCAGCCACATCCGTACGCATTTCTGTCAGGCGATGAAGCAACCTTATTACATTCATTTGACTTTATGAGCGCTAAATATGCTTTTCATGTGGTACACGGATGTGCGCGGGGTCTTTGAAGCCAAATTGTGCTCTGCTATCCATGTGGCGTGCACAAGTGTCAACCGGGCTTCCCGTGAAATGTGAGCTCCAGTGACAGGATCAGTGCGAGCACGTCAACCGGGCGCTTCTTAAAATGTGAGCTCTCGTGACAAACGCAGAGCAGCTCACGTGCACGATTAATTTGGGCTTCCATTGATATCGTTGCACATTGACCCATTTGAATTTTACATGAGAATTTGCTATTTTAAAGTACCATGGAGCAGTTCAACCATGTGAAAGGTCTTGACAACGCCGACATTCTGAACAGCACTAACGAGGGAAAGAGAAATCACCTGCTCAGCACTAGCATCAGTTGTAAGACTTTACACATTTACACATCAACACCCTTACTAACATCTATCCCAGTTAACTGTAACAGAAATTTTCATTACAACTGTGGAAGTTGTAGCCAAGAAAACAGCAGATAGCACGGATAGTTGGAAACAAGTCATGGGTATGTAAGTACTTTGAATTGGATTAAACTGAAAAATAAGCTGTAATCAAACGATTGATGATCACTTGTGTGTGATGCTATTTTTTATATTATCATCTGTATTTTTTTTTTTACCCCTTTTCTCCCAATTTGGAATGCCCAATTCCCACTACTTAGTGGGTCCTCGTGGTGGCACGGTTACTCACCTCAATCCAGGTGGCAGAGGACAAGTCTCAGTTGCCTCCACTTCTGAGACAGTCAATCCACGCATCTTATTACGTGGCTCGTTGTGCTTGACACCGTGGAGACTCACAGCATGTGGAGGCTCATGCTACTCTCCGCAATCCACGCACAACTTACCACGCGCCCCATTGAGAGCGAGAACCACTAATCGCGACCACGAGGAGGTTACCCCATGTGACTCTACCCTCCCTAGCAACCGGGCCAATTTGGTTGCTTAGGAGACCTGGCTGGAGTCACTCAGTACACCCTGGATTCAAACTCGTGACTCCAGGGCCTCTGAAGTTCCTTATTTTGTTGTGGATGTCCCAGTGTGGATACTAAATTTGCACTTTTCAGAGAGCTCTATAAAATATTCAAATTATATTTTGGTTGCATTTGAGGGCAAAATTGTTTTAATTGATTGTGTAAAATAGGCACATAATATCAGATTATCGATTGCAGGGCCCTGAATCGAATCAAATCGAAATCATATCGTGGCAGACTTTGAAGTATCTGCAAATATTGGATTGCAGGCCAAGAGAATCGATATAAGATCGTATCGTGATGAAACGTCTGATTTACACCCGTAATAGCTAATGCGCATGTGTGTTCAAGAGTTGATTGACAGGTGATGTCTGTATATAAAAGGTGATCGGCTCTTTTAACTGTAAGGCGGGACTTCCTTTCTATATCCGTTGATCATTTGGTGCTCAGAGCTCCTTGGTCGAGCTTTCCAATTTCTCCCATTCATTTTAATAGAAGTGATCCATCTCTGCTAAATAATCTCTGACATGGCCAAAAGTTAGCAGTCAGGTAGCAAACATGCTAAATGGAGTGATAAAAACAAAATATCTGCTCTCTTGGAATGCCACTTGTCCAATCAAATTAGAGGACCAGTACTAACTTGTATAATGATGAATTGCAATGAATGTTTTAGTGCATTTTTTACTGTCATGAGACTAGTGATCCTTCATTGAGAGTGTTATATTTTAATACCATGAAAATGTTTTGTATGACAATTTTCTATTTTAAAAGTGCTATGGAGAAATTAAAACCATGTCAAAGGGCTAAACAGCCACAATATTTTTAACAGCACTGACGAGGGAAAGAGAAAACACCTGCCCTGCACCAACATCAATTACAAGACTTTTCACATCTTCACATCAACACCCTTACTAAAATGTATCACAGTAAACTGTACCAGAATATTTAAATGCAACTGTGAAGTTGTAGCCAAGAAAAAACACGGATAGCAAATACTCTCCTGTTGTAGGTATGTAATAATTTTGGATTGAAAGACTTTCTTTGACTATTGTAGAGAGGACAAATTGACTCTGTAATGTTTCCCTCATTCCACAAGGCAATGAGTTGTCATCAAATGATTGATCATCAAATGTATGTGACTTACATGTAATAATATAGTCGATATACTGTATTAAGGAACCAGATTCTTTAAAGCTTAATTCTCCATGGCTGGAGTGCAGTGACTGTGGTTGCTTCAGAGTCTCAGTTTGAATATACGTATTTGCTTAAAGAGAGTACACAGTCCAAGTGTAAAACTCAGCTCAGTAAACTTCTGCTGCCAGAGACTTAAAAGACGTGGTACATAATAATATAATTTAAAAAAGAGTGTTTTTATGTCTAACTTGATCCAGTCGTACAGTCTCCATTATTAGAAGAAAGTAGAATTGACGCTCTGCGCTATTGAATGTCTATTGAACGTAATGTGACATACAATGACAAGTTTATGACATGACTAGACCAGAACCATGGAATTTCACATTCATGATGACATCAGTGAAACATTATCTGAGATGGTGCAAGGCTGTACTGGTTACATATCATTGTGCATTGTGTGTATTTGCGTGTGTGAGAGAAAGCCCTCTCCAGATGTTTGGCATTAGTGAGTGTTTAAGGGGGCTGGACTGGCTTTTTAGTGATGCCCTCCGTCTCCCTCCCCCATTCCTGTCTGCTGTTGAAACGTCTGAAGTACCTTATTTTTTATTTTTTTTACCCCTTTTCTCCCAATTTGGAATACCCAATTCCCACTACTTAGTAGGTCCTCGTGGTGGCAGGTTTTGGGCTCATTTCAGCTCCTGTGCTGTGCTTGCCTCTGGTGCTCACACAGTATGTCTGTGTGTGTGTGTGTGTGTTTAGGTTTAAGAGGTTTGTAAACAAATCATAGAGACTAATGATTTCTCACTTAGGCCTAAGCGGCTTTGGAGCTTGTATTGGATGCTGTGCTGTTAAAAAGTCATCCTGATTTCTTCTGTTTTTGTGTAAATTTCATACTAAATTAAAAAGTGTAGCAAAGGGCACTTTAAAAAGAAATATTGGTGATCGAATCAGAATTGGCGTGGAAATCAGTGATTGGTATCGGCCTCAAATTTCCTGAATGGTGCACCGCTATTTTTTAACATACTGTACCATTGCATTATTTTAGTCAAATTAAGTGTTTGCAGATCCTCACAGCACATTACAAAACACAGTATTGGAGTTATTTTTTGTCATATACAGTGCTGCACAGCAGAGCATCACAGTATTAATGAAGGCATTGATGAAAACTTTTATTTACAATAGTACATCAGCACTCTTGCTTGTGAGATATTGCTTAAATATAATGTAACTTTTATTGATATATTATTAGGGTTTTTTCTGCTCTAAAAGTGTATGGGCAGCAAAAAATGGAAGTCCTAGAGATGCCAAACTTGGCAGGATGGTCCCAAATCCCTGGCACTACTCAGGCATATACACACACCTACCCTAGGTGGCGCTATAATAAGCAAGTTTACGTTTTTGCTCAAAACAAAAAGGCTAAAATCAAAATATTTTTTTCCTCTGATTCCTTGAGTCAAGCTCTATAAAACATATATTTGGAATATGCCACACTATGGAAATAAAATGGGTTGCGAATGGGGTTTCACATTGACTTTAAACACAATTCTCTATACATGTGTCTTAGTAAAGTCAGTCAAGGTTATTTCTCATTGTCTGATTCTTGTGTAAACTTTAGCTGTGTGGTTGTCTGACATGACAGCATTGATTTAAAGGGATAGTTCACCCAAAATGAAAATTCTCTCATTATGTACTCACCCTCATGATATCCGAGATGTGTATGGCTTTCTTTCATCACCAGAACACATCTTAGCTCAGTAGGTCCTTAAATGCAAGTGGATGATGTTTTCACGTTTGAAGCTCCAAAAATCACAGACAGTCAACATAAACATCATCGATACAACTCCAGCTGTTAAATTAATGTCTTCTAAAGAAACACGATCACTTTTGGTGTGAAAAAGCTAAATATTCAAGTACTTTTTAAAGTTTAAATCATGCTTCCGTTCAGGAGCGGTACACAATCGCAATGTGACACAATCGCACTGGCATTTGAAATGCAAGAACTGACGCACGTGCATCACTGCCAAAGAGCAGCGCTGTTTACAAGTGAGAAGGAGGAACACTGTACAGTAGCTTGCTTGGTTTTGGTTTAGATCTGTATTTATGTTTCTTTTCCCACAATGGTGCATTTGTATGCTTATCCTGGGTGTCTCAACCGAGTGGAGAACGTGAGATTATGTCTGTATCATGGCAACGCGAATACGTCACACGAGAGTTCGCTTGAACTCCACCCTCTCATGAAGCTTACACAAAGCGTTGGATTATAGTTAAAAAGTACTTAAATATTGACCTTTTTCGCACCAAAAGTGGTTGTATCTCTATAGAAGACATTAATTTAACAGCTGGAGTTGTATGGATGATGTTCATGCTGACTGTCTGTGATTTTTGAGGCTTCAAAAGTGAAATCACCATCCACTTGCATTTTAAGGACGTACTGAGCTAAGATATTTGTCTATTTTTCTTCAAATGTGTTCTGCAGAAGAAAGTCATACACACCTGGGATATCATGAGAGTGAGTAAATAATGAGAGAATTTTCATTTTTGTGTGAACTATCCCTTTAAGAAATTTCATCACGTTTGATCTCATAGCGGTTAATAGGCACTGATAGTTTATGATACACATACATGTCACTCTTCATTTAAGCCTCATCAGAGCAGATTGAACCAGTAGAAGCAGCCTTTTCATATTCATCTCTGGTGCGTTTGGCGTATATCAGCATTTTCTTCTCTGATCAGCAGCAACACAGAAGATATGGCCTATTGGCAGGCCCACATGGAATCTGTTCCCGCAGATTTCCACTGAATTTGTGCGCCTGTCATTCACAAAGTTGTACAAATCCCTGATTCTTGTGTGTTTGTCTATTAAATATTTGGACTAAACAGATTATGCTTTCAACCACCAATTAGAGAGTAGCACTCTCCTCCTGAAAGCAGCTCCATTTTGGAGCTTTTTACTGATTAAAAAACGTCACTTTGTGAAATGAAATTTGTGTCGTTATTCACTATAATTATTGATCATTTCCCAACGGCAGCGGCCAAATAAAAAAAGAAGACTACTGCACAATAACATCCAACCTCATTGGTTCTTGCGTGGATCATGACCAAATGTCATGATGCTAAAGCTGCACCCATATCAAATACTGTGATAACGGTGCAGGTTTGACGTCAGGTTTGAAGCCTGTTGGGGACACCAGCATCCAAACCCCTAGTGGAACCGTGTGTGTGTGTGTGTGTGTGTGACAAATGGTGATTAGCTAAATCTGTTGCTTTTAGTGCACTAGTTCCCTCTTTTTCTCTCTATCCTTTTTCTTCATCATTTGGCATTTTTCGAGTGCAGTATGCTGGAAACCAAGACTTTGTATGTGTGTGAGATTTCTCCTTTCTGAAATGTGATCTTGACTTGCCTTTTGCCTCTTTTCCCAGAAGTCATCTGAGTTTTAAATTCGTTTTTCTTCCACAACACTCGATTGGATGCACTTTTGTGGTAGTGACTATACATGTTCCTCTCTGTTTCTGCTGCTAAATAAACTTTCTTTAATCTGACCAGTCGGAAGTCTCACTCACTCTCATTAGGGGCGCTTCATAGTGCTCTGTGTTTTTGATTTGCACAGTTGGATTACTCGGCAGGTCATATTTACTTCTGTTCTGTGTGGTTTGTTTAACATTTTTATTTTCAGCTGTTAAAACTATCAGTGTAGTGTACTTAGGAAGTCTCATTTATTTTTGATGTTTTCCTTGGTATTTTTGTCATATTATTATTGACTTGTTGTGACACAATCGTACACACTGCACTGCATAAATCATCTTAATCAGTTTTTTGTCTAGTTTTCTAGTAAAAAAGAAATAAACATCTTTAAAACGTGAGGTTTACTGTACATTTTGAATTACATATATTTTTTTACTCCATTGGCAAACAGTTTTTCTTGTTTTATATGTTTTAATAAAAACCACAATATTGTCTACCACCCCTACAGTCGCAAGTTCGAATCCAGGGCGTGCTGAGTGACTCCAGTCAGGCTTCCTAAGCAACCAAATTGGCCCAGTTGCTAGGGAGGGTAGGGTCACATGGGGTAACTTCCTAGTGGTTGCTATAATGTGGTTCTCGCTCTTGGTGGGGCACATGGTGAGTTGTGTGTGGATGCCGTGGAGAATAGCGTGAAGCCTCCACGCACGCTAGATCTCAGCGTTAACGCGCTCAACAAGCCACGTAATAAGATACATGGATTGACGGTCTCAGACGCAGAGGCAACTGAGATTTGTCCTCCACCACCCGGATTGAGGCGAGTCACTACGCCACCATGAGGACTTAGAGCGCATTGAGAATTGGGCATTCCAAATTGGGGAGAAAAGAGGAAAAAAAAAAATACAATATAGGTTTTTAATAGGGCTTGGTAAAAATATTGATTTTCAGATGCATTGCAGTCTTCATTTGAACGATCTCGATCTCGCTTCTTAAAATCGTAAGATCGTTCTATGCGGCAACCCTCTACAATGCGAGTAAATCACTCGCAGATATGATCAAATTTCACGCTCGCTATGCAACTAAAAATGTCTAATATATTTAATTCTAATCCCGAAAAGCACAGATGGGTGAAAGAAGCCATTCGAGTCCTCTCTCTTTAATATGCACTCATTTACAGAGGCTCTTTACAGAACAGATGGTTTCCTTAAAGATACAGTACCAATTTTATGCACGTGTTCTACAACTATGCATTAAACAATAAATGTAATGAAATATAATATATGTAATATAATCATATTTATTGAAGGAATACATATGTACATTTTTAAAAAGCTAAAATGTGACCAAAATGATGAAAAACAAATAAAATATAAATTGTAAAATTTAAATTTTTCATAATGTACCTAGTGAGAAGGTCCCATGTATAATTAACAGCATTAGCTGGGAGAGAATTTCTTTCATATCTAAGCAAAATGGACATTATAACTGAATTATACCAAAATGAATCAAATCTGAATCGAATTGACAGCTTGTGAATCTTAACTTGTAAAGTTAAATCTGGAAATCTGTATCAATACCCAGCCCTAGTTTATATTAAACCTGTAACTTAAGTGAATTTAAGCCTTTAAGGTTTTAATATAGACCTCACAAAATTGTGTTTTATATATATATATATATATATATATATATATATATATATATATATATATATATATATATGCTTAGAGAACACAAACAAAACTGTTTTTACTCATTTTATTTTTTTTTTTTTCTGTCTTAGCTTTGATTCTCAAGTAAATTGATCTCATTTTAAGGATGTTTAGGTAGTTTTACTCTTAAAAAAAGACAAATCAAAAATAGTGATTAAGAAAAAGTTTTTTGCAATGTTTTAATTTCAGTAAGAAACAAACGTAACAGTGTTTTTCTCTTCTGCAACCCCTTCCAGATAAGGCACCTCATTTGAATGTGACAGAAGCCCCTCTCTACCTGCAAAAATACAGGTGTGTACTTGTGTGTCTGTGTGTGAGAGAGAGCGATGAGATGGGTTTTTCTCAGATAGCTAATTAAAGCCTTCTGAAAATGACGTGCCAAGAATATTTCAGCTTTCCCTCACATTCCTGCTTTTTGCTCCTTGTAAAGACTCCAATGAATTTAAGTGTGTGTGTGTGTGTGTAAGTGTTTTGATTATAGCTGTAGTGTCCAGATGCCAAACTCTATCTGTTTTGCTTCAGTATTCATTTCTCTTATAGAAGTAAGGAGTGGAAAAGTTATTAAAGTATATTTCATTCTATTGTTTAATTTTGTGTAGGGGGTCAGGCTACTAGCTTTGAAGTGCCACCACCAAATGTCCCCACAAGGATGGTAAAACCTGAAATCACCTACATTTTGGGGACCAGCCAACAGTCCCCATGAGAAAAATTGTTTAATAAACATACTAAATGTCTTTATGAAAATTTTAAAATGGATTTATGTGGATAGGGTTAGAGGAAAGACAATGTCATTAGCGCAGTATAAACACAATACAAGTCAATGTGAAAGTCCCCACCATAATAGAAAAATAAATGTATGTGATTTGGCTGCAAGTCTGTGTGGATGGAGTATGTTCTTCCTGAAGTGTCAGTTGCCACAATAATATTTCGTAACGCACATTCCAGGGAGCAATAAAGGGAACAAACCTTCAAACAATTGAGCTTTGGAAGATTTTGTACTTTTTGAATGTTAATTGCATTATTGTTTTTAATGATTTCTTTAGAGTATGCAATGCATTGTAGTAGTAATACAGGAAGTGAGAGAGGTTGCATGTATGCTGTAAAAAGAGGAAAATATCTTTTCATGCATGTATCCACTACTCACTTCATAATCTCACCCATCCCCCTGTGTATGTTTGAGTTTGTGGGCAGGCATGAATGAACTACTAAAGTCAAATTTAATTCATGTACTTAAACATACACACACACACACACACACACACACACACACACGCACCCTTTCTTTATGGTCATGAGCCGAGCAACCTCCTGACCGAGAGAGAGGCATGAAAGAGGGATCTCGAAGAGGTTAGCCACCAGTCAGACATCTATAATTAAGACTCACCACACACATAAACACACTTGAGATATATATATATATTTTTTTTTTAGCCTTTTTACAATATTCAAAATATATCTTGATATTTATGTATTTGCTTGGCAGTGGGTTACAAAACATTTTTTTCAATCAGAATAGCCATCATTTCAATCAAACAGCCATTTTTGCCAAGTAGATTAAAATTGTTTAATGCAAGAAGGTAAATACAGTATAAAACTACCAGTAGTTAAAAATAATTCAAGGATTAGTTCACCCAAAAATGAAAATTCTCTCAACATTTACTCACCCTCATGCCATCCCAGATGTGTATGACTTTCTTTCTTCTGCTGAATACAAATGAAAATTTTTAGAAGAATACCTCAGCTCTGTAGGTCCATACAATGTAAGTGAATGGGTGCCAACATTTTGAAGCTCCAAAATCTACATAAGGATAAAATAAAAGTACTCAAGACGACTCTGGTGGTTAAATCCATATATTCTGAAGCGATTTGATAGGTGTGGGTGAGAAACAGATCAATATATATGTCCTTTTTTACTATAAATTCACCTCCTTGCTCAGTCAATCTCCACTTTCACTTTCTCATTCTTCTGTTTTTGGTGATTCACATCCTTCTTGCATATCGCCCCCTAATGGGCAGGGAGGAGAATTTATGACAAAAATTACTTAAATATTGATCTGTTAAAGGTGGAGTAAGTCATTTTAATCTAATACACTATTTGTCAAATTCCACGAATATCTCTACACAGCCCGCTAGCTGTCCGTTCTGTGTGTGCGCTGTTTGTACACAGCCCTGACTCTGTAAATGGGAAAATAAACAAAGTGGATTGGACCGATCCACACAACACTATTGCGCATGCATGAATTTGGGGGGGCGGAGATTCTGAAGGAGCACTGAAGGGAGGAGTGTGTTTGTTTGGCTGTCGAGTTCAAATCTCCCTTAATGTGAGGGATCGTGAAGCCAATCTAATGACACAGTCTTTAGGAAACTTAATGGCCCATTAAAAAACCCACTAAAATTATTGCGATATTCATGACGTTGCTTAATTTTATATCTCCAGCAAAATCGCTTTGAATATATATTTTACAGCCCTATTTATTTTTGACTATAATATTTAGACTACATTCCAGTTGTTCTGTGCGGAGAAAATTTATTTAATTCATTTACTACCTGGTGAGGTGATTCCCTGTGAGACTGCGTGTGTGTGTTTCTGTTTGTGCCTCCACCCTGACAGTTATTTTTGTCTTTGCACTCCAGATGCATATTTCCACCCCATGCTGTTTACATGCACAGCAGGAGATGTCCCAGAACAGACACACACACACACACACACACACACACACACACACAAACACACACACACACCACTATCCTTAGCCGAGGCATGGGTGTAGTGAAAATGCATTAATTAAAAATATCCATATGCTATCTAATGTCTCATTATCATAATTTTTATTGTGTTCAGAACACATTTCTAGAGCGCTTCCATGGTGACATACTCAGCTGGTGCTGATTGGCCGAAACCTAAATGATGCACTGATTCTACACCATGGCCCAGGAGGCTCTGTGGAAATACCCACAATCCTCAGCTCCCTGGTGAGTGTTACTGCCTGCTCATCGAATTATATCTGTTGAGTGTATGTGTGTGTGTGTTTGTATTACCCTATGATTAATTTTACAGATATAATGTGCTGTGCTGCACAAAACTGAAATTGAAGTGACATTTTTGAGATAATGCAAAAATGTAAAGACCCCTTGAAAAATCAGTTGATGAAATGGAGTTTTGTGGTTTTTGTCCATGTGTATTAGCTTTGAGGCCAGCTGATATATTTTGATAGAATTAACTTTTAGCAGATATAGCAAGTTTATGCATTTATAATTTAAAGTCTTTACATTTGGAAAAAAAACAAATAAACCACCGGTTAATGTGCCATTCGCAATGTCCCACCCAAACTTTCTGTTTCGATTGGAAATACATCCAATCTGCACTTGTTAAGCCATTTCATGGGGTCTTAAGTTACACTATGCAGTCCCTCCAGGAATTTTCGATCTTATGATCGCAAGAATTTATGCAAATTCAGCCAATTTCCACATTATGTGCGGTAGCTTGCCATTTTGTGTAATTTTTCCGCATAAATTGTGAATCTGAGGTAATCCGAATGCTTTTCTTGGCAAAACAAGTGCATAAAAAGCTTGAAGCAGTCGAGACCGGTCGAGACCGGTCCAAATGGACAGTCGCTGTTGTTTAATCTCCACAGTAACAGAGTAAACATCTACTCTTTGTCTCATACTCTGTGTCACTGTGTGTCATTAAGCCTGCGTGTATGAACCCGCAACAGCCAAGAATGTAATTTGCCATTACACGAATGTTAAAGTGGAACATTCATTTTGTGTTCACTGTAAAAAGCAAAACTTTTAAATGGCGCGCGTGCATCACAGCTTGTGTATAATCTTTACGTCCAAAGTGCAAGTTGGTGATGGCCTCAGTTCATTTGGAGTGCTCACAATACGCACTATTGCACCGGAAAATGCGACTCAACATTTGGGAAACGTGTTCATGTTTGGCATATTATACTCATTTGGTTAGTACAATGCCATTAGAATTTCAAGTGCTCAATAATTACAGTTCTCTCAGATAATCGTGGTTAAAAAAAATGATCACGATCAGGTGATGTAATAATCGCTACAGGCCTCATTTGTGTTTTTAGTTTTTATTGTAGGTCTGCTATTTTAATGGCATTGCATTGTAAAAATAATTAAGGGTCTTACATTGAACTCATATTAGCCATATCTCAGGTTTCACATCTTAAATGTTGTAATGCACTAAAATAAATACAGACAATTGCACTTATAACGTCATTGACTCAGATTGCACAGTATACTTTGATTATTTGTGAGGTTTAAGTGCACAAAACAACGCTGCAAATGGCAATTTGTGGGCAAATCTGCAGCAAATTCAGTCATTTTGGTCCACAATAATCAGGAAAAAGTGCAGTGAAATCCTGGTGGGACTGACTATGTACTGGATCCATACTATCTGTGTGCATGGTATTGTATTTCTATGCATGTGTTGTTGGTGGATGGTCTTCTAGGTCTGCAGATGATGAAGGAAGCTCATTGTGTTTTTTCTTGCAGATTTACACTGACAGCATCTCAGGCTCAAGGAGAAAACCTGTCCAAGGTCAGGCAGCCCTCTGTGTCAGTATCTGATTTGTGTCCAAATGTCTTAATGTGAGAAGTTGGATATGTGCATGTCATTGGTTAGACCCTCTCTCGCAGTGACTGTGATGTCTCTATGAATGGCTTTGTGTATGTTTGGGAAACTCAGCTCATCTTTCAGCATGAACGTGATTTAATTTAGTCCTAAATCAAATTAGAGGAGGAAACACTGGATTGTGGGTCAGCTATAAATTGTATTCAATTCCCCCCTGATTAAGTTGATTTTAAACGTGTTAATTCAGTTTTGTTCCACAGAAGCAGCACAGT
This sequence comes from Myxocyprinus asiaticus, assembly GCF_019703515.2. NCBI lineage: Eukaryota > Metazoa > Chordata > Actinopteri > Cypriniformes > Catostomidae > Myxocyprinus > Myxocyprinus asiaticus. The sequence goes on along the minus strand of NC_059351.1, from coordinate 5,265,214 downwards.
CTGCAGAGCAAGTCTTGAACAAAACGTTTTATGAACGTTGTTGCAGAAGCGGTCCTAGTGTTGATCTCATTTAAATAATGGAATCATGAGAAATCATATTTTCCTTAATCTTTTGAGATATACTGTAGGAGTTCAGTGTATTAAAAACATGTAAGTTTCAGAACTCAAAAACTTCTTCCCCATTTTAAAAATACCAGTACCATACTAAAATGACTCATTATGACATTTGCAACTTTGTGACATCATTATTATTCATAAACACAGGTAATACTAATGATAAAGGAGTCAAATGTGTGATAGTTCGTCAAAGCATGTGCTGTTCCTGACTGAACGTTATATCTGTCATTCAGTCATCCTTCTAAGTAATCCCAATTTTGAAATGAGTGGATTAAAAGAATAATTCACCCTAAAACGAAAATTCTGTCATCATTTACTCACTCTTATGCCATCCCAGATGCGTATGACTTTCTTTCTTCTGCTGAACTAAAATGAAGATTTTTCGAAGAATATTTCAGCTCTTTTGGTCCATACAATGCAAGTGAATGGGTGCCAAAATTTTATAGCTCCAAAAATCACACAAGTCAGCATAAAAGTAATCCATACGACTCCAGTGGAAACAATGTCTTCAGAAGCAATTTGATATGTGATGGTGAGATGTATGGACCTACAGAGCTGAAATTTTCTTCCAAAAAAATCATTATATGTATTCTGCAGAAGAAAGTCATACACATCTGGGATGGCATGAGGGTGAGTAAATGATGAGAACATTTACATTTTTGGGTGAACTATCCCTATAAGTTTATTTTACACAATCCCTGATCATTTCAATCTGACATTAATCATTTATGGCATATTTCAGTAAAGATTGTTTTATAAATCTGTCACAATATTATGCAGACATTGCAAAGAAGCTGTTATTAAAGGATGAGGAAGTTAAAACTACATCGGACCCAACAGGAGATCCGAAGACCGTGTCTTAGAGGAGTAAAGTTCTGTTTTTAAATGCAAAGAAGGCATTTCTTAAAGGCACAGCAGCAAAAAAAAAAAAAAAAAAGGGTTTAATTCTAAGGACATGAGAGTGGGTGGAAAAGGGTTGAGAAACTAAATTACGAATACATTTTGATGCAACTTAACTACTTTTCTAACATTTTAAGCTGTCCTTTTTTGCTTAAATTGCATTGCGTTGGTCTCCAAGTCTTTCTTTTGTTCGTTACTCTTTGTTTATGTGGGGTTTTGATTGCTTTACCCTTTTTCCTTACTTTAGCTATGATGTCAGTCTGCGTGCCCTCACCACGTAACTCCTCCCCCTCTGTGGATGTAGCCAATCGCAACGGGCCTCCGGCAACTCCGCCCAATTCCCTCAGCCTGCTTTCTTCACACAATCAACTGCTGAGTGATGATGTCATCAAGCAAGGCCAGGCCACACCTCCTAAGTGTAGGAAGAAGTATGCGCTCACAAGCATTCAGAGCGCGATGGGCCTTGGCGAAGGCGTGACGCCACCGTCATCTTCTTCAGAAACTACTGCCAATCCAAAACTGGCCAAAAATGGTGTAAATCAGTTACGTAAAGCTGCGGAACGGCAGGATCACAACAAGAACACCACCAAAGAAGACGAAGATGGAAACTTAGTTGCTGAATCAGAGCTGAACTTTGATGACGAGTTGAATGTTGAAGAATTAAGCCTTGATAGTGAGTCTAACATTGACTTTGATCCCAATAACGAGCTTGTTAACGAGGATATAAATGAGCTGATTAATGATGACACTAACCAGGAGGACCATGTTCAGTCTGGGGAGAATTGTGCCGATCTACTCATTCTGTCAGAGAAAACTGAGATTGTCTCAGATGTGAAGTCCCCTGAGCATCTTAAGACCAAGAGTTACATGCAGTCATGCCGTGATGACCTGCCAAACGAACGGCCCGATATGCAGGATGATGATGTCACAAAGCCTTTGCTAGAAAAAGAGAAGAATCCCTGTCCTATGTCTCCAAGGAAACAGCACAGCCCCGAGGACACACCCCTGCTGTCTGTCAGCTCTTCATCTTCCTCTTCCTCACCAGAGACGAAAAAAGACCGACCACGGACGGGAGCCAAGACAGACCGCGCACTAAACCGTATCCAGAACCTGCCACACAGCGACGAGGAGTCCAGCTGGACCACATTGTCTCAGGACAGTGCATCACTAGACTCACCAGAGGAGAGCGGTCAGTACACTTTCACACTGTGTTACGATGCTGGTCTTCTCAGTGTGGTTTTGTGTGTGATTTGGCCCACTGTAGTGGAGATGGTGTGCTTCTGTGTTGTGTGTGGTTTTCAGTTTGACTGAAGTGTGTTGGCACAAGGGTTTTTGTGTGTTTGGACTTTTCACTGGAGTGTGATAGGTAAGCACAGGCAGTGTGTCAGTAAGTGACTGGTTGTCCTTTTTGGGCAAAGAATTGAAGCTGTGGTAGAAAGGTTTTAAAAATTTGTGAACAGTATGTATCACTGTATCAACATTTTTATGGAAGGTGATTCAAAAACTGAAAAATTATGAAAGTTAATTTTTTATTTAAAACAGTGATCATTGCAATGATAGACTTGTCATGTCCACTGCAATGAAACAACTTGATGAATATCTAATTACACTATGTAACACAATTTTTGTTCCTGGGTAGTAAATGTTATTTCCTAATTGCTTATGCCTCAAAAGTATAGAAAATGGCTATTATTCCCCACAAACTTTGGTTTTGTGACCAGGACAGTGATATTTTGAAATGTACCTATTTCCAATGAGAAAACGGGTGAATCTGTGTCTTTTCGTTCACATAAAGTCAGAAAAAGACAACATATGAATCCAAATGAACATGTATTTATACTAAAGTAATTCAAAAATGACTACAAAGATTTAGAAGTGAGTAGTTTTTCGAGATTTACGATTATACTGTAAATCACTTTCACGAATCAGCCTCCAAATGTAGTCTCCCATCATGTTCTCGTTATACTGTCCTTGGTAGCGGCGTTCAAAGTCCAGTATATCCTGTTGGAAGCGCTTGCCTTGCTCCTCCGAGTACGCTCCCATGTTCTCCTTGAATTTATCAAGATGAGCATTAAGGATATGGACTTTGAGGGACATCCTACAGCCGATTGTGCCATAGTTCTTCACCAGAGTCTCAACCAGCTCCACATAGTTTTTGGCCTTGTGATTGCCCAGGAAGCCCTGAACTACTTCGACAAAGCTGTTCCAAGCCGCTTTCTCCTTACTAGTGAGCTTCTTGGGGAATTCATTGCACTCCAGGATCTTCTTTATCTGTGGTCCAACGAAGACACCGGCTTTGACCTTTGCCTCAGACAGCTTAGGGTGAAGGAAAAGATTTTCAGTGAATAACAACTTAAATTTACACCTGTTGTTCACAAGTCGTATGGATTACTTTTCTGTTGCTTTTTTTCTTTTTTTTTTTCTTTATGGAGCTTGAAAACCCATAGTCACTGTTGAATCGGGGGAAAAAAGCTTGAACATGCTTCAAGAAAATTATAGGGGTTTAGAACGTTGTAAGGTTGCGTAAATGATCACAGAATTTGTCTTTTTGGCTGAACCATTCTTTTTCAAGTACTTGCAACTAGGCTTGAGATTGTTGCCTTTTTCATGCATCAATAATCAGAAAATGTTTCCGATTATCTGTCTATATCAGCATTTTATTTTCTGATATAAATAGGGTGTAAGGGGGTTCAGTGGAAAGGAGGAGGCGAGAACCGGCTTGACAACTTAAATAATAATTTAATGAACAACTTAAACACACAACCAAAAAACACACAGCACAGCTGTCTGTAATTCTCTCTCTCTCGAACTGTCGTCCCCGGCCGCCTTTATCCCTCGCGCGCCCCATCAGGCTGATTGGGGACCGAGTGTGTCTCATTCCAGCCCGGCCCCGCCCTCCTCGGCTCTACATAGGGCTACTCGTTCCACAATAGTCTTTGTCTCTTCATACATGTTTCTCAACATAATGTTAGTAAAGTGTGAGCGGCAGGGTAAACTCCAGTTACTCTCCACAACGTTAAGCAGCTGCATATCGCGACTATAAGCATAGCTACAAAATTTGTTAGCTTCTTGGCCTGGGTTCAAAGCTTCAAAGAGTTTTTTGCCTTTCGCTGCACATACGTGCCATTCGCCATGATATCTGTTCATATGGAATATTGGCCAACTTCATCAACCCAGAATCTGAAATGATTTCAAATTTAGCTTCTTTTGTTCTTTTCCCGAAACTCTTCAATTTGTTTATCTGCCATAACATACAACGTAATGCACAATGAAACACTATGCAGAACTCCAGCTGCATCAATGTAGAGGGTGACAGAGGTGACGATAACTTTGTATTAAGTACAGTAAATGTTACATCACCCCCTTTTTGTCTCCCAAAGCTATTGTCCCAGACTAAGTTCAACGGAAGGCCAACTGACTGTGAATGGGAAAGTGCAAAATTAGGCTTCTTATTTAAATGTCGGCTAATGTTAATATATCGATGCCTCAAAAACATATCGAGAAAATAATGTGCTGATCAATAATCAATGAATCGATATTTTATGACGTTCTTACTCGCAACCAAAATGTAGCGTATTTGAACATCTTATGTTTTTCGCTAGTTCGTTTATTTGGTGGTTCTAGTAAACCTACTCAGCTCAAACAGAATGTTATAGGAGTTTATAAATGGTGCAAGTTGCTCAGCTTGTTTTATTTTCTCTGCAGTGAGTCTTGGTGACAAATTGCCTGTTTCTGTGGCAACGACCGAGACTCCTCTCTGCCCCCTATCTGTCACTCAACCTAGGCTGCCAGTGACAGTGTCAATGTCTCTCACACTGTAGTCAGGAAAAGCTCACAGGTGTGTGGCAGGGTAATGAGAGGTGCAAACTGGTTTCACACACAGATGTTAGCTGGCATTACTGCAGCAGGGTTTGCACTCTGACTGTAAACATGCCTTGATTATTTCTAACTAGATTTCTACTCTATTTTACTTCTTGCTAGAAACATTTGGAATTATTTGAAATGTTTGAAATTAGGGATGTGCACGAGTAATAGAGTGCTTGTTCAGCACCAACAACTCGAGTATTAAAAACCCTACTCGAATATTGCATATTCATGTTCCTTTCCGCATTTCCCTGCTGTGAGCAGTGCTGATTTACACTGTTTTCCCTCTGAATCTCTCACTAAACCTTGCAGTTACTACTGAATCCACTGGGGACCGCTTTGGATACTGTAACAGTATAAGGACGGGCAAGGAGGAGGCAGGAACCGGCTGAACAGTCAACGTAAAATTTTAATGCAAAACTCAACATAAAACAAACATAAACCGTAAGACAAAAAGACACACACAACGCGGCCATGTGCGTCTCTCTCTCTCTCCCTCGAGCTGGTGCCTCCGGCTCATCTTTATCCCCCTCCCGGCTGATTAGCCCGATTCTGGGCTGGCCGTGTGTCCTCACAGCCCGACCCCGCCCTCCTCCTCGTCACAGATAAGTGTTGTTGAGGTGTTGGATGAGAGAAGAAGATATATCATGGCGTCTGTGCTTCTAAAGCAAAGCCAAGTTATATTACAAGGCAATACTTGTAATATTTTGATTCTTATTGAATTCTACTCTATTTGTATTCGGTTCTTGTTGGAGTCATGCAAACCAACAGATGAGGATCTGTTTTTATGGTGGAAAAAATGCGAAGTGAATTCAGAAGCTGATCAGACCAGTTTGTGTGTATGAGCGTGAAATCTCTTAACACAGGCAGAGCACATTTTATAAAAAGCAAACTTTCACCTCTAGTTTTGCTGTTTTTGTTTTCCATTTTTATTAAAGCATATTCTTCATTTTTTATTTATTTTTTTTCCCAAAAGAAAATCATAGTTTGTTGAAGTTATCTTATTTTGAAACCGTTCTTGGTAACATTTGCGAATAAAACTAAATATAAGATTCACGTACGTGTCATAAATGTTTTTTTTTTTAACGTGCATGTTAATTTAAGTAATAGTGAGCATGTTAATGAGCAATAGTACTTGACTATAAAATTATTCAAAAATGCCCATCCCAACTTTCTTTCTTCTGATGAACACAAAGATTTTTAGAAGAATATCTCAGCTTTGTAAGTCATTCATGCAAGTGAATGGTGATCAGACCTTTGTAGCTCCAAAAATCACATAAAGGAAACGTAAGACTCTAGTGTTTAAATCCATATCTTCAGAAGCGATATAATCGGTGCGGGTGAGAAACAGATCAATGTTTAATTCCTTTTTTACTCTAAATCTAAAAAAAAAAAAAATCCATTCTCTAAATCTCCACTTTCACTTTTACATCTGAAAGTCACATGTGGTGCCTGTTTAGTTTCACTTTTTATTTGAAAATGAATGTGAAAGTGAAGATTTAGAGTTAAAAAAAAAGACTTAAATATCTGTTTCTCAGCCACACTTATTATATTGCTTCTGAAGATATGGATTATTTTTATGGATTACTTTTATGTTTCCTTTATGTGATTTTTTTGAGCTACAAAGTACTGATCACCATTCATTTGGATTGTATGGACCTACAGAGCTGAGATATTGTTCTAAAAATCTTTGTTTGTGTTCTGCTGAAGAAAGAAAATTATTCACATCTGGGATGGCATGTGAGTGAATAAACGATAAGATAATTTTTATTTTTTATTTACTTTGGGCGAACTAACCCTTTAAGCCATTTTGGAACAATTGCATGAATATTGAGGTATACTGTATATTGAATTATGTCAAAAAAGGCTGAAAATATTGAGTATTTTAAGTTCTATCACCCTGCCCTTATGACCATGCATTGGGTGACACTGCAGGAAAAATGAACCTGGGGTTGTCGGGGTTACAGAAAGGGAGGTTACTTTGTGTGGCCACACGACCAATCGTATGTTGAGGATGAACAGGAAGCTGATATCTATCTTCCTGCCTGATTAGGATAAAAAAATAAACAGCAAATAAACAGTCTTTCACTCTCTCTACTACCCTGTCTCTCCCTCTCTCTTTCTCCATCAGTCGCTCCCCCCCCCCCCCCACCACCTCTGCTTCCCTCTCTAGCTCTTCGGTTTCCTCATGTCGTCCGCTCTGCTTACGGCTGCTCAGTCATGATGCTGGGTAAAGACTACATGTTGGCCATTGTTATAGTGAATTACGAGGGTAGGTACCGTGCGTGTGTGTTTGCCTGTATACAAATGAATCTGTGAGTCCTTGCTGCGCATGTAGCTACACGTCTGCGTTGCGTGTGCATGCTTGTAAATGCAGGCGGAGGAGAGAGATAAAAGAAGGAGGATGCAGTGAGGGGTTTCACGAGCTGTGTGCTGCATACTAAAGTTTGTGCATATGTTCATGGCAAGCAGTTCGCTCCGTTGGTGTGTGCATGTGCACATGTGCACAAATTTTACAGCTGTGCTCCCCTCCCCCTCTGTTCAGCACATACTTCATAGACTGCAGGGAGAGAGAAGGAGAAGAGAGAGGTGAAATGAAAGTGGGTCGAATGTTAGAACCAGCATAGGAAAATAGAATAAGCATAGTTACTACATGGAAGCACATGCCTTTTTCTCTGTGTGAATATTTGTATGTCTCCCACTGTCTCTTTGTCTCTCCCTTGGTGTTGATTTTAAAAACGAAGTGGCTTTTGTTGTTTTTGTCTAAACATCCACCAAATCATTTATCGTCAACCTGATTATGTCTATTTCTTTGTATTTTTGTCCGTTTTAATGTTGTGTTCTCTCTGAGAATTGCAATGATCTTTTTAGGCAGCTGTTGTGACCCACTTTAAATCAGGGACTGCAACTCCCACGATACACCTCTGCTAATCATAATACATTGTATTAAAGAAACTACAGTACTGTGCTGCAGTGCCTCATTGTCTTATTGAGAGGGAACTGGGGGACAGGAGAAGATGACTTTATTGAGCACACAATAGGTTAGATTTACATTACTAGTGCTGGCTAAAAGCCACTCACTTAGTTCTGTTGGCTAATTATTAACTCATTGAAGTGAGTTGTGCCTTAAAGAAACAGTAAGGCTGCCCAACTCATGTTCTTCATTCATTTAATGGAGTGTCCTGATAGGATATTTCAAGGAGGTCTGGCATACTTGGAGAAAGCTTCTATTAGCATTCCCATTCATCTCAATGGCAGTTGCCTAGCTGGTGCAGGACCCTCGGAAATTTACACTTTAAAATCTGCCATCTTTGCTCATGATCACTGCATACAGTTTTTTTTTTTAGCCAATGACTACAGCTATAAATGGTCACTCTAAACACTCTGGAAAATAATATCATGACCTCACTGATTGGCTGATGGCACCACAAGAATTTGCATCAGCCCAAGCCCTTAACTAACTACTATCCTGAGCTGTGACATGAAAGGCAGAAGACATGGAAAAATAGAAGTCCATTTCATGCTTTTAAAAGCGTTTTCCCAGCTCTCTGAAAACAATCTGATAGAAACAGAAACCAACTGTCTGACAAAATAACCTCAGAGTATGATAAAAACTCAGGCTCAATCGACAGCAATAGTGGCATAATGTTGATTATAAAAGGAAAAATTGTGGGGGCTTGGGTAGCTCAGTTGTAAAATACACTGGCTACCACCCCTGGAGTTCACTAGTTCGCTAGTTCAAATCCCAGGGTGTGCTGAGTGACTCCAGCCAGGTCTCCTAAGCAACCAAATTGGCCCGGTTGCTAGGGAGGGTAGAGTCACATGGGGTAACCTCCTTGTGGTCACTATAATGTGGTTCGTTCTCAGTGGGGCACGTGGCGAGTTGGGCGCGGATGCCACGGTGGGTGTCGTGAAGCCTCCACACATGCTGTCTCCATGGCTACACGCTCAACAAGCCATGTGATAAGATGCGCGGCTTGATGGTCTCAGACGCAGAGGCAAATGGGATTCATCCTCCACCACCCAGAATGAGGCGAATCACTATGCAACCACGAGGACTTAAAAGAACACTGGGAATTGCGCATTCAAAATTGGGTGAAAAAGGGGAAAAATCCCAAAAAAAAGGAAAAATTATTTTAGTGTAATAAAATAAGGGATTTAGCAACGTTACAATACTTATCAGATTTCAGGGTTTACTGGCGTTATGTTGTCATGACAACGAAGTTGAAATATTGGATAGGAGTTGGTAAGCAATATTTTCACAGTAAAACATCTTATCTCGTATAATGTGTCTTGTGTCTATACTTTTGTGTATTTTAAAGGGGTATTTCACTCAAAAATGAAACTTCTCTAATACATTTACTCACCCTCATGCCATACCAGATGTGTATGGCTTACTTTCTTCTGCTGAACACAAACAAAGATTTTAGAAGAATATTTCAGCTCTGTTGGTCCATACAATGCAAGTGAATGATGGCCAGAACTTTGAAGTTCCAAAAGAACATAAAGGCAGCATAAAAGTAATCCATAAAAATAAAGACTCAAGTGGTTAAATCCATGGGTACGTTCCATTCTGAAGGGCTCATCCCTATGCCCTAATCCCTTCAGAGGGTTTGCCCTCCAGAGTGAGAGCTTTGGAGGGTTGAAGGGTGTAGGGCTCAAAAATATCAGTCATTTGGAACACACTCAGTGTCATCTATCCAAGGCTGTGTCTCATTTTGAAGGCTGCGTGCTAGGTAGGACGCGTCCTTTGAAGGCTGCAGTATACCGAGCGTCCTCTTTTAAACAAGTCTCGTTTAAATGAGACGGCCTTCGTAGGACAAACAGAAACATAACGTAACATGGTTGCTATGACAGCACGCCACTCTTTAACAAGCACGAGTGCTTTGAGTGAGAAGGTAACAAAGTCCCTCTGGATGGGAATGTATGAGGTACATTTTAGGAGAGTTATGATGTAAAGAGAAAAGAAAATAGATTTTACAGGTGTACTTTTAGTCTAATACTTTATTTTAATTATATATTAATATAATTATACATATTATATACTCTGCACCCATCTACTGAAGTACTTCAACTTGGGAATTTACATTCCTTGTGTTTGAACATCATATTTACGGGCAAATTGGCATAATTTTGTTTAGACATTTCCTTTGAAGCAAAGAATTGTGGGTTGTGAGTGCCCACGAAGGGTACGCCTCATGCATCCTCCGAATTCCCGTGAAAGAAGGTCGCATTCGAAGGCTGCATTCGAAGTGTCCTACTTGCTTTTCTGAATCGATGACGTATGCAGCCGACAAATGCGACCTCCGGAGGACGCAGCCTTCCAAACGAGACACAGCCCAAGCCAAAGGAGCCACTGCCGTCGCACAAATGCTGACGCTAATGAACATCACCTGCACCTAATCAGAAATATTTAAACATGGTTTTGCCTCACTAACTGCTTTTCAGAATGCAAACCGAAAATAAATCATTTAAATGTTTATGACTTTATGAAGAAATTTAAGCTTCATGTTTAAATATTTGTTTTTATTGAACCGAGAAAGTATACAATATGTACAGTATACAAATGTACAGTATAGTGATGTCAAAGTACCAGTACTTCGGTACCAAGTCGGTACTAAAATAAAAAAGATGTAACGATACCAGTGTTTTTTGTCTTACTGACACACGACTGCTTTCAAATGCTCACATGTTTATTTGAGCATTTGCTCTGTTACTCCTTTTACACTGAAATGCACAACTAATCAAATTAAAATCGTGATGTGTCCTAGTGTGATTATTGAACCGTGAAATGCTGAAATCTTAGTCTGTATGAGCTGCATGAACTTTAAATGAATGTGTGAAGCAGACCACAGACTATGAGAATCATTTTCGTTGAATGAGAGATGACAGAGCAGAGCACTATACCACTCTGAAGCATTATTTTTATATAATTAAATCACAGCATTTGCGCTTTAACGATCACATTGGGCCATGTAGCAAACTGTTTATCCGGAGAAGTTAAACTTCCGTCAAAAATGCACGTCAAAATAAAAGCACAATTCATAATAATAGCTAAATGCCTGAAATTGAAGAAATTGCAACATAAATACATTATAACTGTATAGTAAAATGTTATCCTCACTGTAGAATAATAATAATAATAAATAATGATTTTAATAATAATAAAAATGAAGCAATATATTACAAGCAAGAATGCTTTTGTACTGAATAAAAGTTTGTTAAAAAATGCAATGGAATGTTGATAAGTAATTTTTCTATTTTTTACTTGTTTAAAGTTTTTAAAAGTTTAAGGAATATGTTTGATTAGACACCATTTTGATAATGAAATGAAATTAAACTTTAAACATGGAATTCTGGAAAAATAATTTAAAAAAGAAAAGGAAAAAAGGATTTGGGGAAAAAATAAAGTAGATTTCAGTAGGGCCCTGCTTAAAAACAAACAAGTGTTAGCAACTCATATTTTTTAAATGTATTATTTACATTGAAATTTAACTTAGGCTAAAGGAGTGTGTTCAATAAAACATTATCATATTAGCAAATTTTTTCTTTGGTATCGAAATTGGTATCAAGAACAATGAACTTTCACTGGTATCGGTACCGACAACTGAAATGTTGGTACCGTGACAACACTAGTACAGTATATGTACAATTATTAAATAAATAAAATGCCACTATGTATATTTATTTTATTTCAACTCCTTTATTGGAATAACAGATTAAGCGAATTCACAGGAAAATAACACAAGCAAAAGCCAGTTTCAAACAGAAAACCAGGGGTTTAAATGTTTTAAAAAGTCTGCCTTTATAAACCACAGACTTTTTGTTTATAGAACCAGAGTGTGTTTAGAGGTGCAGCTGATTTACAGCAAACCTGCAGTGAGCCCTTCGGTTTGGAACGACCCTTCAACATGGCGGCCATGATCATTCCCCCTTCAAAGTGCCCTTCGGTCTGGATGAGAACAGATCAATATTTATGTCCTTATTTACTATAAATTATCCTCCCTGCCCAGTAGGTGGCGATATACACGAAGAATGCGAATCGCCAAAAACAAAAGAAGAATGTGAAAGTGAAAGTAGGAAATATTGATAGTATCTCACCCACACCTATCATATCGCTTCTGAAGACATTGATTAAACCTCTGGGGTGGTATTGATTACTTTTATGATGCCTTTATGTCCTTTTTGGACCTTCAAAGTGCTTGCCACTTCACTTGCATTGTATGGACCTACAGAGCTGAGATAATATTCTAAAAATCTTTGTTTTTGTTCGGCACAAGAAAGAAAGTCACACACATCTGGGATGGCATGAGGATCAATAAATTATATGAGAATTTTAATTTTTGGGTGAACTATTCCTTTAAAGTTTATGGGCCCCATTCACTTCTATTATAAGTGCTTGACCGTAGCCAAGATTTTATTTTTTTTTTATAAACAAGGGACGAGTCAAAATAATTTTTTGTGGTAATCAACATTATTCCTCAAATGCTGTCGATAACAAGTAGTTAACCCGGAACATGTCTTTAAGTGGCATGCACAGACAGCGATTTGCAGCAACAAAATGACCAGATGAGCAGTGACACCATGTGGCAATTACCAATGGGAGTGCAGATAGTGGACTTTATGTGATCCGCTTCCTAAAACAAACAGCTGGATACAGCGGTCAATTAGGGATGCCCCAAGGACTCAAGGGCTTGGCTTGTTTTTCCACTAACGGACATTCAAGTGTAGCCATTCGTTATAGTAGCAGTGCTTTTTGGAGGGCTCTTAAAAGAGTGAAATTGCCTTTAAAAAATTTTTTTTCCATGTCTGCTGCCTTTGACATCTCAGCTCAGGACAGTCATGATGTCATTCTCCTGCGACACAAGTGTCTGACTCAAAAAACCTGGATGCCGAACTTGAGCGCTCATGAGTAAAGATGGCAGATTTCAATTGCGTACTTCTGGGGGATCTTGCACCAGCCGAGCAACTAGCAACAGAAAACATATTAGGCCTGTTTAGGATACAGTGTCAGTACATTTTTCTGTGATTATCTGTCATATGCTACATTCATTTTGTGGTGCCGTGAAGAATTTCCTCCTAGAATTCTTTCAAACACACTCTGTGTAAGAGATTTATAGGTTTATTAAGGATGTGTTTCCTTGTTTGAAACTATTGAGCAGATGTGAGTAAGACGCTGCAGTGGTTTTCTGTGAGTATGTGTGGTTTTCCTCGCCCAGATTTCATTGTGTGAATAATGCTCTAACCAACATCTGAAATATGAAGCAAACATTCCCAACTGCTGTGTGAGGACAGATAGAACAGTAGCGAGTTCATGCATATGTGTGTGTGTGTATGAGAGACAGATTTTACAGTATGATAGAGTCCACGAAAAAAATGGCTATTCGTGGTAGCAACCTTGGTCATACACTTTATTTCGTAGCTCTTTCAAAGTGTTCTAGCAAGCAAATGTTATACAAAATGACTGTTTTCAAACAAGTTTCCCGAACACTCCCTCCATCTGCCATTAGTCAGACAAAAAGATAGCTTTTACTTTTCAAGGGGAGTCAACTCAAAATTAACTTGCTTTTTAGTTGTCATATCTAGGATAGTAGATGATATTTTAACATTGAAAAAATGACACCTTTCTTTGTCGTTTTGGCTGTGATAACGTTGTGCCATGATATGAAAAAGCATTACTGCATTATAGTGTACTCATATCCTGCAAAAAGACACTTAGATGGGGTGGGTCATTATCTATGCTTTAACAGAAATTATTTGGTTGCCAATGAAATGTCCATGTAAACAAGTTAAAGCTGTTGTCCGCATGTTGGTAGTCCTGGATATCGTAGTTGACGGATGTGTGTGGACCATGCCTGAACTTGTGTATTTGTGTTTACAGATATCTGGGGGGAGCAGTCATTTCAGACAGACCCTGATTTGCCTCCAGGATGGAAGATGATGACAGACATGGCTGGTATTTATTACTGGCACATTCCAACGGGTACCACACAGTGGGAGAGACCAGCCCCATGCCATCCGGTTCCAACTGGGCCCGACCATGCCAACCGCAAACACTCCCTGGGCTCCCTGTCACCCTCACCCACCCCGGATCATGAGGTACGCACACACACACACACACAAAAATTACACACTTTGAAACCATGTGGTTATGCAAACTGGACTTTCATTAAGTCATTTTTACTAGATAAAAATGAGATTTACCATTGATGTATTTATTAGTCTTCATGTCTTCTTTTTTTGTTCTCCTCCAGTCAGTGTCTCATGCCGATGTGTTTTTTGGAGCATCGAGTCGTTCAGGCAGCACCATCTCCGAGAGCTCCTTTGACCCCGCCCCCATTCCGTCCTCTTCCTGTCTGGACCCTACACCTATCCTCTCCTCAAACTCTTCTTCATCTTCCGATGGCAATGTTCCTTCCTGTGGATTTGTCAACAGCTGCTACTTTGTAAGTCTGTTCATCAGTCTCCCAATTTAATTATAATTATAATTATAATTTACAGCTGTCCTGCCATTCTCTGAGTGTTTAGGTTTCACAATGAGTACGGTTTGGTTTCGGATATATTAGTGAAGCATGCGTATATGAATAAAAAAGACAATCTATGGAAAATTGCAGTTTAAAAAAGCATTAAACTCAAGAAAAAAAAAAAGTTAACCAATAGCAGTTTAATACAGAATTGACAGTACTGCAATGGATTAAAAGAATATTCCAGGTTCAATATAAGTTAAGCTCAAGTGACAGCATTTGTGGCATGATGCTGATTACCACAAAAATTAATTTTGACTCGTCTCTCCTTTTCTTTAAAAAAAGCAAAAATCAAGGTTACAGTGAGACCCTTACAATGGAAGTGAATGGGGTCAATTTTTTTTGGGGTTTTAAGGCAGAAATCTCAAGTTTATAATCTTATAAAAGCACTTACATTAATTCTTCAGTTAAAACTTGTGTATTATTTGAGCTGTAAAGTTGTTAAAATTGCCATTTTTACTGTAATTTTAAGGTTTGTTGACATCACACTGTCATGGCAACATTGTAAAATTGGCTATAACTTTACACATAAAAGGTTAAAAGGTTAGTAAGTGATTTTATCACAATATAATCATGTTTACACACATATTGTTGATGTATTGTATCTTTACTTTTGAAAAAGTGAGTATTTTAGCATTCAAAAATTGGCCCCCATTCACTTCCATTGTAAGTGTCTCAAAGAAAAGGAGGGGCAAGTCAAAATAATTTTTTGTGGTAATCGACATTATGCCACAAATGCTGTCGACTGAGCTTAACTTGTATTGAACGTGGAATATTCCTTTAAACCGAGCTGGTTCAATGCTTTGTATAGTTACAGTTAGGAGTGGATGGTATATACAGTTAAGATATAAGTGTGCAGCTATTAGTGGGTGGAATAATGTGAAAATAAAGAGTGTGATGTGTCCAAAACATGTCAAGACAAGGAATGTTATGTGAGAGTTGTCATTCATTTATTACTAATAATCTCCTCTTTTAGTTATCATCTTGGTGGTCATTTTCCAAATAAAATAAAAATAATCAAATAAGATTTAATTCAGCAGATTATCCAAAAATAGGTTTTGCTACATGGTTATTAAAAAATAAAGCATTTTTTTATTTTTTGTTGCATTTCCAGCAGAAATAACTATACTGTGATATTTATCATTTCTGTTATATAAAATTACTCATACCGTGATATGTGATATTTGTCATACTGCCAAACCCTTATTTCTTGTAATAATGTTAAAACTGTGTGTGTCTGTGTGTGTGTGTGTGTGTGTGTGTAGCCTCGTTCTTCATCCCTACAAATAATGCCAGGGAAGGATAGACACTCTGAGATGTGCCATCGGGAAGAGGATAAGGTAATTAACTTTTTCGCTCTCAGAATGTAATGAAAAACAGTTTTGTCTCTCCTCGGATACTTACAGGAACCATACCACGTAAAGCAAGATATATACATCCATACCGCACCTAAGCAAATACACACACACATACGCAATCACCCACACTCAACAGGCATCATACACAAACATATGCTTGTTGGGTGATCTAACAACCCTGTGCCGTCTCTCTCCAACCTCCCACCCTTGACCCCTCAACCTTGTCCACCCTCTTTGTGTGTGTGTGTGTGTGTGTGTTTGTGTGAATAATGGTGCAGAAAAAGCCATGGAGTGATTTTGCAGTTGGAAAGATTGATAGTGAGATCTGGAAGGTTAGTATCTCAGGCAATTTCTTAATGACCTGCAGAGCCAAATGCACAGTAGAATGTCTTCTAGAACAGTCAACACTTTATGTTTGACACAGGGTACAAAATTATATTTATGCCACAACTGCCAGTTGGAGCATTACATTTATTGACCATATTTATTTCTCACTGGCTATGAAACCATGTGTTTTGCATTACTTTTATAAAAAAAAAAAAATAAAGTATTATTTAACTGGTGTTATTTACATCAACAACGGTCAGACTTTCGCTCTTACAATTCGGTTGAATCCATGTATTATGTTGCAGTCCCGGCCTACTGGCAAAAACCATTACCGATATGCATGCGATTTTTGCTTGTAGGCACAATGACAAATGCAACATTTAGCATTTACCTCTGAAGTTGAACTGCTTTACAAAACTACCTGTAATATTGTGCACAAAATAATATTGTGTCTACAAATAATTCATTTATCTAGTTTTAGTCCGGATCCACAGATACTCCATGAGCGGGGTGTGAGGAGCGTTTTTTCGTTCCGGTGCCCAACTTAACAGATTACAGCCTTCTTATTGCGAGCGGGAGTCACTAGGTGAAGCATCCTGGAAGCATCCCAGATACGGCAGTGAGGGGATAGTTTCAGCATTGAGCCTATGTTTTGCCGCACGGCTCACGTTGAATTCAGCGGCATTGGGTGTAGTAGAAAACTAAAATAATCAAGAGAGTATAGAAAAGACGCAAAAGCAAATGAAAAATGTTTAAACCGAACCTACAATATACTATAATTTATAAGTCTGCATACAAACAAGCACAATCTAACTAAAATATAGAATAAATAAACTTTTGCATGGTTATGTATATGTAGGGATATAGTATAGGCTTTACAATATTAACCAATCATGACCATTTTTGTTGATAAAAATAAACAAGTGTCCATTACAAGACTGCCCGCCATTATCGTTGAAGCAACAGTTTACCTCATTCGGATTTGCAAGGCCACAACACTGGACGTTTCCCAACTGATTGTAGAGGTTGAGAATTATGAAGTGCTGTACCACCCTCAGCATTTATTATACAAGGATTTATTAGCAAGGAAAAGGTGTGTGAAGCAGTAGATTTGTCAGTTTTGTGCAGAGAGTGGATGTTACAATTTACGACATAAAGGCAAGACACATACAGTGCATCTGGAAAGTATTCACAGCACTTCACTTTTTCCACATTTTGTTATGTTACAGCCTTATTCCAAAACGGATTAAATTCATTATGTTCCTCAAAATTCTACAAACAATACCCCATAATGACAACATGAAAGAAGTTTGTTTGAAATCTTTGCAAATTTATAAAAAAAATAAAGTAAAACAATCACATGTACATAAGTATTCACAGCCTTTGCTCAATACTTTGTTGAAGCACCTTTGGCACCAATTACAGCCTGAAGTCTTTTTGAGTATGATGCTACAAGCTTGGCGCACCTATTTTTGGGCAGTTTCTCCCATTCTTCTTTGCAGGACCTCTCAAGCTCCATCAGGTTGGATGGGGTGCGTCGGTGCACAGACATTTTCAGATCTCTCGAGAGATGTTCAATCGGGTTCAAGTCTGGGATCTGGCTGGGCCACTCAAGGACATTCACAGAGATGTCCCGGAGCCACTCCTTTGTTATCTTGGCTGTGTGCTTAGGATCGTTGTCCTGTTGGAAGATGAACCTTCGCCCCAGTCTGAGGTCCAGAGCGCTCTGGAGCAGGTTTTCATCAAGGATGTCTCTGTACATTGCTGCATTCATCTTTCCCTCAATCCTGACTAGTCTCCCAGTACCTGCCGCTGAAAAACATCCCCACAGCATGATGCTGCCACCACCATGCTTCACTGTAGGGATGGTATTGGCCAGGTGATGAGCGGTGCCTGGTTTCCTCCAGACATGACGCTTGCCATTCAGGCCAAAGAGTTCAGTCTTTGTTTCTCATGGTCTGAGAGTCCTTCAGGTCCCTTTTACTGAGGAGTGGCTTCTGTCTGGCCACTCTACCATACAGACCTGATTGGTGGAGTGCTGCAGAGATGGTTGTTCTTCTGGAAGGTTCTCCTCTCTCCACAGAGAAATGCTGGAGCTCTGTCAGAGTGACCATCAGGTTCTTGGTCACCTCCCTGACTAAGGCCCTTCTCCCCCGATCGCTCAGTTTGGCCGGGCGGTCAGCTCTAGGAAGAGTCCTGGTGGTTCCAAACTTCTTCCATTTACGGATGATGGAGGCCACTGTGCTCATTGGGACCTTCAATGCTGCAGAAATTTTTCTGTACCCTTCCCCAGATCTGTGCCTCGATACAATCCTGTCTCGGAGGTCTACAGACAATTCCTTGGACTTCATGGCTTGGTTTGTGCTCTGACATGCACTGTTAACTGTGGGACCTTATATAGACAGGTGTGTGCCTTTCCAAATCATGTCCAATCAACTGAATTTACCACAGGTGGACTCCAATCAAGTTGTAGAAACATCTCAAGGATGATCAGTGGAAACAGGATGCACCTGAGCTCAATTTTGAGTGTCATGGCAAAGGCTGTGAATACTTATGTACATGTGATTTTTTTCGTTTTTTTATTTTTAATACATTTGCAAAGATTTCAAACAAACTTCTTTCACGTTGTCATTATGGGGTATTGTTTGTAGAATTTTGAGGAAAATAATGAATTTAATCCGTTTTGGAATAAGGCTGTAACATAACAAAATGTGGAAAAAGTGAAGTGCTGTGAATGCTTTCCGGATGCACTGTATGTGTCTTGCCTTTATGTCGTAAAAAATAGTCTACTTAACACGGTTTTGTCAGGTGTTTTTACTAAGATTTTTTTTTTTTTACTTATTTAATTTATGGGCTGTTGTGCTGGATGTAAACTTGATGCAGGGAGACACAACAGTTTCTGTTCTCTGCCTGAATGCAGACGATTGAAGCACCCAATACTGTATGGGTTGGGCATCTATGAAAATTATTTACCATTGTGATGTTAATATGGTCCTACTCATGTACATATTATTTCATGAAGACCAAATTTGTTATACTTATCAATTACCACCTCTCAAAAAATATATAATTTATGGCCTTTGAAGAAAGTATTTTCCGTAGGAACCCAGAGATACGTTTTTTTCAGAAGAGACGCGGCCAATGTGAAAGCCCAGTGCGACCTCGTTGCTCACGCCCCGCTCATTGAGTATGTGTGAATAACGCGTTACTTACAATTAACACTTGTGCAGAGCCCCTCACTTAATTAATATTTAAGATTTAAAGTATTTTGTGTCTAACTTTAACCTTGTGAGACCCCGTTTCCCCGTGGACATGTGTGGACATTACATTTTGGCTTCGCTATTGGCTATGCTTCATTTTATTTTATTAAAACCAACTGATCTCAGTTCAGGAGACCCTAGGCTGTCATTAAAGGATTAAACTTTCAGCGCATGTGACAAAACAGCATGGTGCCAATCACAGCTGAATTTGTCTTTTGGAGAAACGGCAACAAAACTACATCTGGTAAGAAACCAGCTTAAGTTTTCACATTAAAACCTGTTTGAGTCAAAAGAGTAGAGTCTCTAGTTCATCCAATATACCATTTTAAAAACCGCATCGATTTATCACGAAACAGCACGCTGTTAAACACAGTGTCCACGCACGTGGACTATAGGACTAGCTTTTCATAAAAATCCTACATTCACTGTGCATTATCACATTGAGAATCAATGGACGTATCCAAAAGCTGGAAAATGTTGCTTTGAGAGGCTGTATACGAAGTTAGAATGAAAATAAGGTGTGTTTCAAACTGTTCTGAGGCCAGTGACGACAGAGAGCACACTGGAGGTTAAGTCATTCACTAATTAGGGAGCAAGGGAGCATCCTATAGCTTTCCTTAGTGAATTCACTTCTAACATCTGGTGTAAAGTTCAGTTTCAGGCTGCAGATGATGTTTGGATCACTCAACATGTTTGGTAGACATGGAACAATGATATTCAGTACATAGATTCAGAATTTTATGATGCAAAATTGTATTTTAACATGGTTGGCAGTGATTTGATGATGCTGGCCATTACTTCTAATCAGAATTATTTATTCAGCTTTATAGAAAATCAGTTATAATGTATATAACATCTCAAAAACTTGAATAACCAACACTCCTGGACACATAATAAACTATTTGATGAAAAAAATCTGACTTTCTATAGCTTGAAAATACTTAAAATTCCACATCTTAGTCCCGCTGTCCCACATTTTTAGGAAATTTTGCTCTAGAGAAAAAATATTTGTTTTGCTTGTTTATTAGCTGCTACTAGTTACAAATCAAAAAGGGAAATGGAAAATGCACACAGCAGTCATGCGGGGATCTCAGGAGGTTAAAGGTATGCCTGATATTTAAGAACTGATAACCGATTAAGTGTAAAAGTGTAAATATCGGTTAAAAATCGATTATTGGTCTTTCTCTTGTCCATATGTATTATACTGTATGTACTTAAATAGTCTTTTATATAGACTATATACATTTTCATGTATTTAGTGGCAATGCACTGAATAATACAGGGTTCCTACGGAAAACCTGGAAATATTATGGATTTTAATTTTGTGATTTACAGGCCTGTAAACGTCATGGAAATGAACAAAATCTTTAAGATGTCATAGGAAAAGTCATTGAAATGTCTATAGTTACTATAAGGTTGTCTAGTTATACTATTTTTCATATATGCTTTATTCTTCAAATATGAAGTATATGTGCTATCCATGTCAGAATATGCTCTTTGTGAGTGTAATCTCAATAAAATTATATTGAATAAATAAATAAAACTGAATTAAAAAAAAAAAAAAAGGAATCAGGAATATCCATTACTTTTCCAGGAATCATGAACAACTGAAAAAGTAATGGATATTCATTGTTTATAAGGTGTGGATTCATTATTATTGCCCTTGTCAAACATCTCATATCTTAAATCTTGTGCCTCTGCACTGATGCAATATGGTTCTACCTGTAGACGTTCTACTGATGAAGTTGTGTTCTCTAAAATCTGCCGAGCAGATACCTTCTGCTTTATACCTTCCTCACCTTTTGCCGTTTAATCTCATCTGAGCATGGCTTTCCTCCTATTCACTCCATCTGAGTCTTGAGTCGCTCTTCATTTCTCCGTTTCCTCTTTCCCATTCCTTTTGTAAATACGCTCATGTCATTTTTCTTCACATCAAGTGTGCCTGAGTCATGTTTAAGGCTGGTTAATAGTTTATTTCATCGCTCATTGCGGGCACTGTCCTTTCCAGTTTTAAAGAGTTTTGCTAAGCATGATCTGCACACACACGCACACAGATCTCAGCACTGGCTCTAGACTTGGCTGTATGTGAGTTTGCTTTATGTTTGTTTGCTTGTTTTAAGCATCTCTGTAAAATCTCTCCGCCTCAGGATCTTCAGGCGGCCACAGTGAACCCTGACCCCAGTTTAAAGGAATTTGAAGGAGCAACTCTCCGCTATGCCTCCCTCAAGCTACGGTATGTGTGGATTTATGTAGCCATAGTTTGGGGATGAATTTGTCCACAGAACTTAGCTAAATATGCCAAAACCTCTTTTTGAATGTTTGGTGATGCCCTAATTTGGAAAAATGGTGGATGAATGAAATATGCATTTTTTCATATTTGATAGATTTATATCTTCTTTTAGGTTTCGGTTATATAGTGTAAGGTATAGTTACTATAATTAGATTTATATAAAACATGTCTATTGTACAGTATGTTCCCTTACTTAGGTAGCTAAGTAAGCATGTGTATCTGTGTGTGTGTGTGTGTGTGTGTGTGTGTGTGTACAGGTTTGTTAAGGCCAAATTTGTGAATATTTCCTCATAAATATAGAGAAATATATTACAGTAGGTCTAGGGATATGGTATAGTAAAAATCATTATCTTTGTATGAAAACCATATGTCTATATGAGGTCCTCTATGGTTTTTGTGTGTTTGTGAGATGTAAGCTGCACATACCCTTCTCATTGTGTGTATGTGTGTGTTTAGAAACCCTGCTCCCGTTGAAGAGGAAGATTCCAGTAGTATTAACAGTGACCCTGAAGCCAAGGTGAGACAACATACTGCAGCTATTCAAAGATAACTGTTCAACAGAGAACTTAATTTAGTCTTGAGGAAAGGATCCAAAATTAACATTCACCAAGTGTCAGGGGGGCCTGGGTAGCTCAGTGGTAAAATACATAGGGGCTACCACCCCTGGAGATCGCTAGCTCGCTAGTTCGAATCCCAGGGCGTGCTGAGTGACTCCAGCCAGGTCTCCTGAGCAACCAAATTGGCCCGGTTGCTAGGGGGGGTAGAGTCACATGGGGTAACCTCCTCATGGTCGCTATAATGTGGTTCGTTCTTGGTGGGGCGCGTGGTGAGTTGAGCGGTTGCCGCAGTGGATGGCGTGAAGCCTCCACATGCGCTATGTCTCCATGGCAACTTAAAAGCTCATTGGGACTTAAGAGCACATTGGGAATTGGGCATTCCAAATTAAAAAAAAAAAAAAAAAAACATTCACCAAGTGTCAAGTGTGAGTAAAAATGTGCTTTGAATTACTTGTCAATTGGCCTGTATTTAATAATCAAACATGGTTTAATTTAAATTGTAAGAATGATAGTCTGACCCTCGCTGATTCGAAACCTTCTATCTGTCATAATTTGCACATCTTCTAACAACATTTTCCTCATTGGAAAAGTTGGAAGTTTTTCTAGTTTATCTAAAAAAAAATTAAAAAAAAATATTTTCAGAACCGCCACAAATGTGGAATATTCCTTGCATAAAGTCACAATTTTGGCCCTGCTTCAGGTTAACTGATGGTTTAAGAAAGCATTTACATTCTCAATCACCATAACATGACCCTGACTTCACCCCTCTTGTGAGCATGTTCTTCTCAATTAAGCATGGCAAATAAATGCCACGTTCGATTCAGATGGCAGCATTGGCACAGCTAATTTGAAAATCATTGTTTATTACTTGTTCCCCGTTTGTTTATTTGTGGAATTTGGTGTTGTCAGGAGTTTCCAACTTCCAATGTAATCCTAAATGTACAGTGCCATCTACTGACAGGTTAAAGAAATTCACAAGTACCTCACTCTTGGAAACATGTGGAAGGGTGTAATAGACAAACAAATGTGTAATGGAATTATGTCTTGTGTTTATGTTTAAGTCCTTCACGAAACAATATGGAACTCGGATGTTAGCTG
Organism: Myxocyprinus asiaticus; assembly: GCF_019703515.2. NCBI lineage: Eukaryota > Metazoa > Chordata > Actinopteri > Cypriniformes > Catostomidae > Myxocyprinus > Myxocyprinus asiaticus. Next base: position 5,241,919 of record NC_059351.1, on the reverse strand, counting down.
AAAGCACAGCTCCAACAGCTCCAATTCTGTCAAAAGACTATGCCTTAAAAGGATAATCACATGCATTTGTGCCTTGAATCACAAAATGGGAAACAACACAATAAAAAAGCATATTTTCTAAAAATTGATTTATAAAAGAATCACATCAAGAGCTTGCATATGCAATTTCTTTTACATTTTAAGTACTACTCAGAAAATGAATATTGTAATAAGCCTTACATATGAAAATTAAATATCATTACTTATGTTATTACTGACTAGATAGTTTTGTCAAATGACATAATTCAGATTCTGCAGAACACTCAGAACTGGAACAACCTTGCACGTCCATTTATGACATATTTTAGCCAAGTTGATTTTACTTTCAGCCATCAATAACAATGTAGTAAGCTGAATTTAAAGGGATAGATCACTGAAAAATTAAAATTCTGCCATCATTCTTACACTCATGTCGTTTAAATGATGTGTGATTTGACTGTGGAAGACTAAAGAAGTTAAAGGAAAAGTTCACCCAAAAATGAAAATTCTCTCATCATTTACTCACCCTCATGCCATCCCAGATGTGTATGACTTTCTTTCTTCAGCAGAACACAAATGAAGATTTTTAGAAGAATATCTCAGCTCTGTAGATCCATACAATGCAAGTGAATGGTGACTGCTGATAGTGAAAAAGGAGTTATATTTTGAGCTGACTGGATCACTTTAGACAACATGGATTTAACCACTGGAGTCATATGGATTACTTTTTTGCTGCCTTTATGTGCTTTTTGGAGCTTCTGAATCCTGGTCACCATTCACGTGTATTGTATAGAGCTACAGAGCTGAGATATGCTTCTAAAAATCTTCATTTGTGTTCTGCAGAAGGGAGAAAGTCATACACATCTGGGATGGCATTTTGTGAGTAAATGATGAAACAATGTAAATTTTACCAAAATGTTCATGTTGCTCTTTTCCAACAAGGAAAGTGAATGGTGACCATGCCTGTTAAGCTATAAATGTAGTGGTACAAACAGTACCATAAAAGTAGTGCAAATGACTTGTGTGCAATATTCCAACTCGATTCTTACAAAGCGATCGTATGGTATAGACTGTTTATGGTACCTGTATGGTGCTTATTTTGTCCTATTTGGAGTGTGATAGCCACTGGTCCTCATCCACTTTAGTTGTATGGCAAAGAGCAGTCTGGACATTCTGCTAAATATCACTTTTAAGAAAATGTGGCAAGGAGGAGGGCGGGGCTGGGCCGTGATGATGTATGCCCGGCCCCTAATCAGGCTAATCAAACCGACAAGAGGGATAAAGGGAGAGAGAGAGCTACAGGCAGCTGCCCTGTATGTGTTTATGTTGTATGTCTTTTGCTTTAAGTTAATCATTAAATTATTATTTATATTGTCAAGCCGGTTCTCGCCTCCTCCTTTCCCTTTTACTCTGGTACAGAAAACAAATCATACATGTTTTAAGCAACGTGAGGATAACATTTTTTCATGCGCTTTCCCTTTAACACATTTAGCCACATTTAAATCCATTCCGCAAATTTTCCCCCAGTATCAGCAATGTAATGCTAATAAAGTCTGCAAACTCCGTCTGGACTTGCTTATGATCATGACATCACTCTGATGACTTCATTCTTAATTCCTGGTTTCGAGTTATCAGATGAGAATTCATCTATTACTCATGTTACCATTCAATTTACTGTATACCTCTGCCTCCTTCTCTCTCTCTTCCCAAGTCATTGTCCTTCTCTCTCTTGGGGTTCTGCTCTTTCAGCAGCAGTTAAAATCAAACTGAAGGAGGATGACTGCATTCTGTCTATTAATAATCTCTCTCACACATGAACACTCCCATAATGATGTAGCCTCATCACAGAGTTTAAGAAAACAGAAGAGAATGAATGATGGATCATTCTAGTCTCAGAGCGCTCAGAGAAAGACCAGGAGGAGGGGAAGAGTGGAAGATGAAAGAAAAGATCTTCTAGTTAAAGGGATCTTCCCCTTTGATCTTGGCACCCTGCCATGAAAGTGTGTCTCTGTGTGTGTGTAAATGATGGTGAACTTAAGGATTACAGACCCAGGCTCTATTGCTTAATAACAGAGTGATGGGTGAAGTGATGCTGAGTTTTGTAAGGAGAAAGGACATCTCTCTCTCTCTCTCTCTCTCTCTCTCTCTCTCTTCTCTCTCTCTCTCTTCAACTGCAGCTATTCTTAGAGGTTGCCATATGAAAATGTAAAGAGGTGTTTCCTCATTTCAGAGTCTCTCTGTAGAGGAGGAATCTGTATATAATATAATGAAATATTGTATAATATAATAAAGGTTATAATTGTGGTGCTGTGTGTTATATGTTACTGGGGTTGGTGTTTGATTGTTGGGCTTGTGTTTATTACAGTGTTTTGCTGTGCGCTCTCTGGGCTGGGTAGAGATGGCTGAAGAGGACTTGGCTCCTGGTAAAAGCAGCGTCGCTGTTAACAACTGTATCCGTCAACTGTCCTACTGCAAGAATGACATCCGAGACACAGTGGGCATCTGGGGAGAGGTGAGAGACACCGTCTCTCTTACACACACTCACAAACACTTTAGCTGTATCCAAATATGCATACTTAGTAGTATGTTGTATGCCAAACAAAGAGTATGCCAATGGAGTAGGGTGTCAGTATCCTCAGTATTTATAAACGAGTGAGAAATATGAGCGTGCATCCACTGGACACTTTACTATCCCATAAGGTCTCGGGGGCTGAGGAGATGTCACGTTCCAGCACTGGATTTTTTAAAAATGACGGAGAACCCAGTGTCAGCAGCTCATGTCAGCTGTAAATGCTGTATAATATATACCAAGAAATATGTTTCTTGTGCTTAAATAGTTCTTGTTTAACAAAATCAGGGTATGGTATTTTCACAGTTTTTGTTTCTATGTCACATATTGGGGTCACGGGACAATACCCATGTTACCGGATTAAGTATGTCCGGAATGTATTCATAGTACTCACTTGCATACCGAAAGAATGTCCTTTTTTATCTGCAGAGAAGTGCATAATTCTAAGAGTACATACTCTAACACTATGCCATTTCGGACACAGGGATTTGTTTTAAAGATACCCACTATATGTTTCTTAAAATGTCCTGAATCAGCTTGAAAGTGAGGAATATAAATATAAATGAAAGAGCCAAGAAAAAGAAAAGTAATGAAATGAGGGATCGGTGAAATGCCATGGAGGAAAAAACTTACAAGTGAATGTAAGAGGGAAAGGATAAATGAGAGTTCAAAAAGAGCCTGTGTTCTCCTGCTGCCTTTTATATTCTGGTCTGATCATTTATTCATTACTTACAACACACATACAAGTACAAGCATCCTAAGACCACTCAGTTGTGACTTGATGTCACTGTTTCAAAACCTAGTGAACAACTCAATAATTCTTTATATTACACTGGCCAATATGGCCGATATGTAGAAATTGCTGCATTAGCAGCCAACCTTGATCCATTTATTGTGTGATTTAAAATATGTGAGAATAGGAGGTTTCCGATATGAAGTAAATATTCGATTTTCAGTATAAAATAATAACTGAGTGCAACTTTAAGGCATCATAAGTGCACTCCTGTCTCGAAGTCTGTTCCAAAGGTAGCCAGCATAATTATGTTGACTTCTTTGTAGGTCTGTGATGGTATAACAATTTCATATCACGATAATTGCTGCCTGAGGCATTTAAAACGGTATACAGTATTATCACGGTATTGTATTTGATTATAAAACGGGTTGAAAGATAAATAAACTTTATTGCTGTTCTTAATTACAAGATTTAGTTACTTGTCTTATGCTTTTTAAATGAAAACATCACAAAGAAAGTAACTTTGCAAAGATCAAACCATCTTGGATTCAGAGAGACTTGGTGGCTTTCAAAGGTCTGAGTCTAGTGCTTCTATTTTGCATTGATCTAATTTATTCCAGTTTATTTTCATTGCAAATGAACAAGTAACAACAATGGAAGCATTTTGAGGGAAAAGTTTAATTGAAAAAGAAACATGAATTTTAGAGTTTTCTAGTAAAATAGTCTTCCTATTACTGTAAGAGTTAGAGTGTTGAGAATGTTGATTTATTGATGGAAGTGCTACAGTGCATTCAGAAAAATCGAAACTATTTGGTTAATAGGTTATCTAGAAACTTTCACTGTATTTTGAAGTGCTCTCGATAACAATATTCTTAGATACCTTCCTTAGGCAAAATCTCAAGGCAGCATTGCATCTGTCCTTCGTGGAGAAGACAATTCCAAATGGAGCGAAAGAAATATTGATTATAAATAAATACTGTAATTAAAGGTGAAGTATGTAATTTCTGCACTATTAGTGGCACCAAACGGAATTATAAGAATAAAGTGTTTTCAAACAATCTTAGCCAACGCCCCTTAGACTCATTACGCCCTTTTGCATTCTCTAATTCCTGATGAACATATAGGCCATACTAATTAAAAAGTGATAAACATTTAACGCTGCAATGAACAAGATTACTAAACATATAAACACCGGACTGAATGTGTTGCAGAGGAATCGGGTCATCCGATAACATCGCCGGATTGAACGGCAGCTGGGTGTGCGGGGATGATGTTCTTCAGGTAACTGTAAACATACATATTCCCGAATCCCGAGTATCTTATGAATTTATCCGGAGCTTGACAGTAATGAGCTAACTTGTGTGGCAATACCTTGAATGTAGCTTACCTGTCGAGAAGCAACCTGACAGTTTTGGCGTCTCCATCGAACTCCAAAAATTCCCTCAAAGTCCTCTCAACGCCAACATTCACTCTGGTTTTAGCAAGTCTTTGAATTTTGTCTTTAACATCAATAGGCGAAGCAAAATGTATTTTCCTCTATAACACATCTGCAATGGTTGTTCATATTCTCCTGGTTGAATCAGTACTAAAAGTAGCCACACCCCAAACTCACGCTATAGGTTGAGCTAGAAAGGGATGGGTGGAGCTGAGCGGGCTGCCCTAAATATAAACATCAATGTTTTGATAGTGCCTGGGAGGCTCAGTGTTTATACTTTTGGGGGAGGTAAACCCACGAATGGCTTACTTATAATTGTCAATGAACAATAAACTGGGATAGGAGAACGTATTTTGACATAACAAAAATTACATACTTCACCTTTAATTATAAATGTTAAAATATAAAAACATTCATTCAGTAGCAAAAAGTTACAATGAAAATAGTTCAGTCTACTGAAAAATTTACTTTTTTTAATAAACATTTGTGTATGCTTTATATTTATTAGCTTATTAGAGTATCACACCAAACTCTATTGAAATCAATTGTGAGTCAAATCTTGTGTGCGCTTTGCGTGATTAGCGCTTTTGATATGACATACAGATTTCTGTCACTTAAAGGGGTCATGACATGCCTTTTTTTATTATTTTAATATGTTCCTTGAGGTTCACTTATAATACTACTAAATATCATAAATAATATATTTGTAAATCATGATCATTTTCCACCCTAATTTTAACCCTCTGTCAGAAACACTCTGTTTTGGTGCTGCTTCTCCTTTAAGACTTGACAGTTAACGCCCACTGTTCTGATTGGCTCTATGCTCTTATTTGACCTATGGAGGTGATTAAAGGTAAAGTAGACATTGATGTTTTGTTGTGGAGGCAGTCAGATGCAAATGTGTACCACATTGTGACATCACAATGTGGAGGAAGTAGAGAACGAGTCATTTTTGCAGCTTGGTTTCAACAAATGCTCTTTTTGCTGTGAGGAGAAAGTTTTGAGTTCTGGAACTTACAGTATGTTTTTATTGTACAATGAATTCTTTCACACTGATCAGCCACAACATTAAAACCACTGACAGGTGAAGTGAATAACATCGATTATCTCATTAAAATGGCACCTGTCAAGGGGTGGGACATATAGTATTACGCAGCAAGTGAACAGTCAATTCTTGAATGTGTTGGAAGCAGGAAAAATGGGCAAGCGTAAGGATCTGAGCGACTTTGACAAGGGCCAAATTGTGATGGCAAGTTGACTGGGTCAGAGCATCTAAAAAATGGCAGGTCTTGTGGGGTGTTCCCAGTATGAAGTGGTTAGTACCTACCAAATGTGGTCCAAGGAAGGACAACCGGTGAACCGGTGACAGGGTCATGGGTGCCCAAGGCTCATTGATGCGCGTGGGGAGCGAAGGCTAGCCCGTCTGGTCTGATCCCACTGAAGAGCAACTGTAGCACAAATTGCTGAAAAACTTAATGCTGGTCATGATAGAAAGAAGTCAGAACACACAGTGCATCGCAGCTTGCTGCGTATGGGGCTGCATAGCCGCAGACTGGTCAGAGTGCCCATGTTGACCCCTGTCCACCGCCGAAAGCACATACAGTGGGCACGTGAGCATCAGAACTGGACCTTGGAGCAATGGAAGAAGGTGACCTGGTCTGATGAATCACGTTTTCTTTTAGATCATGTGGACGGCCGGGTCCGTGTGCGGCGTTTACCTGGGGAAGAGATGGCAGCAGGATGCACCATGGGAAGAAGGCAGGCCGGCGGAGGCAGTGTGATGCTCTGGGCAATGTTCTGCTGGAAATCCTTGAGTCCTGGCATTCATGTGGATGATACTTTGACACGAACCACCAACTTAAGATTGTTGCAGACCACGTACACTCCTTCATGGCAAAGGTATTCCCTGATGGCAGTGGCCTCCTTCAGCAGGATAATGCACCCTGCCACACTGCAAAAATTGTTCAGGAATGGTTTGAGGAACATGACAAAGTGTTCAAGGTGTTGACTTGGCCTCCAAATTCCCCAGATCTCAATCCGATTGAGCATCTATGGGATGTGCTGGACCAACAAGTCCGATCCATGGAGGCCCCACTTCGCAACTTACAGGACTTAAAGGATCTGCTTCTAACGTCTTGGTGCCAAATACCACAGGAAACCATCAGAGGTCTTGTGGAGTCCATGCCTCAACGGGTCAGAGCTGTTTTGGCAGAACGAGGGGGACCTAGATGATATTAGGCAGGTGGTTTCAATGTTGTGGCTGATCAGTATATGTCAAAAGATCAAGGAAAATTTTATTTCTGATGTCATGACCCCTTTATCAAATTTTTTTTGGATAATGCATTGGAAAGCAAATGCCCTACATAGACAGCCAGTCAGCTCGCAAGGTTTTGAAAAAGAGCCTTATTTTTTCCTGGCTTGTGTGTGTTTGTGTCCAGGGGAAGGATATGTACCTCATTTTAGAGAATAACATGCTGAATCTGGTCGACCCAATGGATCGCAGCATTCTGCACACTCAGCCAATCGCAAGCATCCGTGTGTGGGGCGTCGGCCGTGATAATGGAAGGTAAGCACTAGTCGCCATGGCAATGATTGGTATGGGCTAGTTGAGGATAACATGTTACATGATGAAGAGTTTATGAAATGTTTAATAAATGACAGAAACTTAACATAACTGAATGTTTGGAAGCACACTCTTTTATTTTATTTTAGATCATTTAAAAAACACACACTACAGCTGTCTGCTTCCACAGACACAATCTGGGTCTTATTTTCGACAAGACAATTTTCTACTTTGCTGATCGTGTGTGTCATCTTCTAATGTTTAAAAATCTCTCTGACCCACTGAATGTTGGGGGGGGGTGGATCAAATACGTTATTAAAACGGTATTACAACTTTGTGAATGTGCAACTTAGACAAGCTGTCAGTGTCAAAATGAGAGTGACGTTGCTTCATTAACAACAAGTGTTTCAGTTAATTTCTGAATAATATGGTTATAACAGTTATATATACATTCATAATATTTGGTTTTAAGCCTATTCATACACATTGTCACATTTAATATGATTTGATGTTAATTAGATTTTATGTGTAGGAGGTAATATATTCTCAATATAATTATTCAGATTGAAATCTTATGTAAATTAATTGATTAAATTATAGTAGTCAAATAAAAGAATGACAGTATGTTTTTCATATGTCAAGGGAAAAAAATGCCCCTGCCCACAAATCCAGGGGGCAGTTGTTGCCCCATTATGGAAAAGTACATTTTTGACACTGTCCCAAACCCATATGACTTTCTTTCTTCCGTGGAACACAAAAGGAGATTTTTAGACAAAATGTTATACTCAGTCCATATTCACTAACATTATATCGAACAAAGAGCAGAGTCAGGCTTTTTCAAAATGTTTCCTTTTGTGTTCCATGGAAAAAAGAAAGGTACATGGGTTTGAAATGACTACAAAATTGTCAAATTTGGGTGAACTATTCCTTTAACCATAATCACAATGGTGTATAAACTCAACAAATGGCATAAACATGCAAAAACGATCTTTTTTTATTATATACACTCCTTGTTTCTCTTTTTCATCCTAATTTGTATCATGCTCAGAAACCTACTCCCAGAAGTTATCACATTTCATTTCAATTAGCAATTTCAGATCAGCAAACCTCAGCATCTTTGCACCTGTGATTTTCTTCATGTCTTCACTGGCTAAAACGCTCCACTAGAGATTCACTTTCTGTCTGTGCACTCCTCCACCACCTTCACACTAAAGGTCACTATATTGATTTTAGACTGAAGAAGTCACCCTAGTGAAAGGAGGACAGAAATAAAAGATTGATGATCGAGAGATGAGTGCTAATGAATGTTTAATCCAGTGATATGGGGCTGTCCGTGTGTGTGTGTGTGTGTGTGTGTGTGTGTGTGTGTGTGTTTGTGTGGTCGTGCAAAGTGTTGCATATGAATTGCTCACACACTCCTCTTACTAAAGAGCTGTACTTTTCCTGCTTTAGTCCCAGAGTGTGTGTGTGAGAGAGTGAGAGATGCAGGGGTGGAATGCAGCATACTTTATCAGGGCTGCTGAATCACAGTTTTGCCTCTGTGAGTCTAAGCATTACTACTTCATGACCAGCAGAGGGCAGATTTCATATGCGCAGTCCACAGGAATCATGCTTCAATCTAGGCTTTGTCAGATTTATGGTGTTGCCTGCATGTAGAAGTGTGTGTTTGCTTGTACTCACCATGTTCTCTATGCTAATTCGCCACTAAGCCCATCAGTAGCATTTTCCTCCCGAGACCCTGCAGGAGGTTACCGTAGCGACAAGCAGAATGGGAGGGGGAGGGTAGAGGGAATGCTGGTATTGGATGAAAAGAGAGAGAGTGAAAAAAAGGGGGTAAAAAAAGAGAGAGAGGATGAGTGTAGAGAGGTAAGCTGCATGTTTTTAACAGAGCAGAGGATGAGATGAGGAGGTGTAAATCTGTAGAAGAGGGGAGCAGCATAATGCTACAGCAGGAAAAGCATGTTACTTAACTAGATGTAAGTATTCTTTCTCTGTTTCTCCATTTCTTTTCATTCTTTGCTCTGTATGTCACTTCATTTAAGACATTACTCGAATGAATGAATGAATGAAAAGCATTTTCTACAGCATGACATTTTTGGTCAGTAGTTCTCAATGGAAGTATGTACTGGAGTGAGAGAGGTAGAATACTAGAGTGTAAAGTGGATTGATTTGCTCCAGATAGTGTGGATTAGGAGGTTGAAAGGTTTTCAGTGGAGAAACATGGACGTATACTGTGCATTGTTTTTGTTTTCTGTGGTGAGGATCGTATTGTGGAGTATTGTGTGTGCACTTATTAAAGTAGGTCACGGGATGTTCACATCATCTTTAAATGGGTTACATTTAAGACTGCAACTTTGTAGCATCTTCACTCAGATCAGGCCTTCCCTTGGATATCATCGCACACACGTGCACAGACTAGCACAGATGCCATTTGTCAAACTCCTCAGGGGAACCGCAAGGTTCTGTCCTCGGTCCATTTGCATTGTTCCCTATAACTACTTGTAGTTTGTCCTTGACCCTCCAGCACATTTGCCTGCTGTCAGATCCCGCAAAGGTGCTGTTAAACAGCCCATTCTAAACAGTTGTTCCACCCTGGGGAGACTGTATAAGGAGGAGAAGCACCTCTAATAGAAAAATGAATTGGAGAAACCGTAGGAAGCAAAGTATGTCCTTTCAGTTACAAGAGCATTTTTAATAGTTTGTTTACTACAGAATGTGCATGCACATTAAAGTGATAGTTCACCCAAAAATTCTGTTATTATTTACTCACCCTCATGTCTTTCCTAACGCGTATGGCTTTCATTTTAATGTCGAGCACAATATAATAATGTTAGAGACTGACCAACTCACTCCCTGTTCACTTTCATTGTGCTGGGAAAGAACAATGTCAACATTCTTCAAAACTTCTCTTTTGTTCCAAGTCCTAACAGAACTACATAAGGGTGTGTAAATGAAGAATGTAGATTTTTTTTTTTTTTTTTTTTTTGTGAACTTACCCTTAACTGGACTAGTCTGATTTTGTGTGTGTGTGTGTGTGTGTGTGTGTGTGTATGTGTGTGTAATTTGAGCTAAATAAGGCAATTTTTATTTTATTTATTTGCTGTCAGTTTTAATTGCTGATTGAAATGTAATATTGACAAACTGTCTGCAAGTAGATAGTAACAGTACTTGTATGCCTATTACCTCTAATACCACAGTGTTACAGTTACATATTCATGCCTTTTACCACCTTTGCACTGCCACCCTCATGTTTTGAGCTGTCACATACATCATGCTATATCACTGAATTGTCTCATCACATCTTATTTTGTCTCTCACACACTCATACTTACATGGATGCTAGTCCTAATTTTGGAGGTTAGGAAAATTTAAATCTGTTGCAAAATGGATCTTTTTGTGAACTAACAATGTTCTTCGCACAGCAAGCTCCAGCTGTGCAGTGTTAGTGGTACCCCACTGTAAGATGGACATCTTGTCAGAGCCATATTTATGCTCTGTCTAATACACATGTTCTTTGATATCTGCACGCATACACGCACACACTCTATTGTCTCATCATATTTTCCCTCTTTTCCTTGACTGCTTTCCTGGATTTAGAGAGAGGTAAATGGATTTCACATTTTCATCTCTATTCTCCGGATTTGGATGTAGTCCAGTGCTAGTTTTATTTTTGTTCATAATAGTTTTATTTTTAGCGGAAATGTTAAAGAATGTGTATGATACAGGTGGAGGTGTAAATTTAGAAACACTTTTTCATTTAAGACAGCTGTGTGCACCTGCATTTAGTAGTAGAGGTGTATTTATCTTGTCCACAGTTGGATTTTACATCATTTTTTGTTTGCTTAAAATAAGTGTTTGTGTGTTTCCTTAAGTAACTCTTTGTTTTTGTCTGTTAAATCTAAAGGGCATTTCATCCATCAGGGGTCTTTGAGGGCTGTTTTTAGCATATATGCGCACATGCACATATATCCACACAGATTATACAAATGTGTTTATTTTCTGAAAGCTATTAAAAGATTTGTTTAAACTTCTGTCTACATTTGTGTTCAAACAGGGATTTTGCGTATGTAGCACGAGATAAGGACACTCGGATATTAAAATGTCATGTGTTCCGCTGTGACACCCCTGCCAAAGCCATTGCTACCAGTTTGCACGAGATCTGTTCCAGGGTAAGAAACTACATGCTGAACAAACAAGATCTAACACTTTTCTGCAATTCTACTTCAAAATATCTTGTTTCAGGCCTGCTTGAAGTAATATCCTCAATGGTCCATTCATATATGTTACAAAAAATTATATTAAACATCAGAGAAATGATAGACAGCCTCAAGTTTGTGCAAAATGACAGGACACCTCATAAAAAGAAGAAACAAGGTTCATGTTCAATTTAAACGGCTGATTTAAAGGAATAGTTCACCCAAAAATGAAAATTCTCTTATTTACTCACCCTCATGCCATCCCAGATGTGTATGACTTTCTATCTTCTGCAGAAAACAAATTATGATTTTTAGAAGAATATATCAGCTCTGTAGGTCCATACAATGCAAGTGAATGGGTGCCAAAATGTTAACGCTCCAAAAAGCACATAAATGCAGCATAAAAGTAGTCCATACAACTCCAGTGTTTTAATCCATATTTTCATGAGCGATATGATAGGTGTGGGTGAGAAACTGATCAATATTTAAGTCCTTTTTTGCTTGAAATTCTTCTCCCTGCCCAGTAGGGGGTGATATGCATAAAGAATGTGAATCACCAAAAACACAAGAAGAAGAATGTAAAAGTGATCTGTTTCTCACCCACACCTATCATATCGCTTCTGAAGACATTGATTTAACCACTGGAGTCGATGGATTATTTTAATGCTGACTTGTGTGATTTTTGGAGTTTCCAAATTTTGGCACCCATTCACTTGCATTGTATGGACCAAAAGAGCTGAGCAATTCTTCTAAAAGTCTTCATTTGTGTTCAGCAGATGAAAGAAAGTCATACACATCTGGGATGGCATGAGGATTAATAAATGATGAGAGAATTTTCATTTTTGGGTGAACTATTCCTTCAAGGCCCTGTTTACATCTGGTATGAAGATCTGTCTCGGTTGATCCGACTTCAGTGGAGTACCTGTATGAAGTGGACTTGCGTCACATAATCACTGCATGTTTATATCAGACTTACTGAAAGAGTGCAAATATGTGTATACACTTTTACATCTGACTAAAGCAAGAAACAGAAAGACAATTTAGAAAAAATAATTGGTATAGGTGTTATGAAATATAAAGAGGAGGTGGAGGAATGCGGAAGAATCATCACCGGTGTGAGGGAAGCAGCTGCTTGTATGCAAATATCTTTGGGATATGATTGGCAGGCCTAGATGAATAAGGTCCTCCCTAACTAACGTTTGAAACCTAAATGATTTCAATCTCTGTTGTAAGGATGTGTTGATTGTACTGTGTAACAGATCATGGCCGAGCGCAAGAATGCCAAAGCTATGGCTGGAGGATTCCTACAGGACAGGACACACGCTGGGCTTGATGTCCCACTACAAGGTAACACAACATGCTAATATGTATGTTTTTCTCTGTAAGAGTGCATAATGGGTGTGTGTTAATGTAATTGATGTGTGTTGCCCTTAGCAGAGTTCCCCACACCAAAGACTGAACTGGTGCAGAAATTCCAGGTGTTCTATCTCGGCATGATGCCAGTTGCTAGACCTTTAGGTGAGAAATCACACACCTAAACCCCTTATACTACCACTGATTTGGACACGCTTGACTGATTTTATGTTTCTTGTGATCTTTAAAACCTTTTGATTTAAAGGCTTATGCTGAAATACTTGAAATCATTTCATATTAATTGCTTATATGAACTGCTTTACAATGCACAATTTAATTTTTTTTTTAATGGATGAGTTGGAGTGAAGGAAAAATAGCCAACAAGTGCCCAGCATACATGGGAACTCCTTCAATACTGTTTAAAAAGCATCAGAGGATCCAACCCTTATGAAAAGAATAGTTCACCCAAAAATGAAAATTCTCTCATTATTTACTCACCCTCATGATATCCCAGGTGTGTATGACTTTCTTTCTTCACAAGAACACATTTGAAGAAAAATAGAAAAATATCTTGGCTCAGTAGGTCCTTAAAATGCAAGTGAATGGCGATTTCTCTTTTGAAGCTTCAAAAATCACAGACAGTCAGTATAAATGTCATCTATACGACTCCAGCTGTTAAATTAATGTCTTCTAAAGCGATACGATCGCTTTTGGTGCGAAAAAGATAAATATTTAAGTTTTTTTTTTTTTTTTACTCAAAATGATGCTTCCGGTCAGGAGCGGTATGCGCGTGTGACATAATCGCATTGGCACTTGAAACACGTGAGAACTGACACACGTGCGTCACAGCCGGAAGAGCAGCGCTGTTTACAAGTGAGAAGGAGGAACGCTGTACAGTAGCTTGCTTGGTTTTGGCTTAGATCTGTATTTATCTGTTTATTTTCTCACAATGGTGTGTTTGCGTGCTTATCCTGGATGTCTCAACCAAGTGGAGAACGTGAGTTTACGTCTGTATCATGGCAATGCAAATACGTCACACGAGAGACCGCTTGGACTCCATCCTCTCGTGAAGAATTGGATTATAGTTAAAAAGTACTTAAATATTTATCTTTTTCACACCAAAAGCGATCGTATTGCTTTAGAAGACATTAATTTACACAGCTGGAGTCATATCGATGACATTTATGCTGACTGTCTGTGATTTTTAGAGCTTCAAAAGAGAAATCGCCATTCACTTGCATTTTAAGAACCTACTGAGCTTAGAATCTTTTTCTTCAAATGTGTTCTGCTGAAGAAAGAAAGTCAAACACACATATCATGAGGGTGAGTAAATAATGAGAGAATTTTCATTTTTGGGTGAACTATCCCTTGAAGTTGATTGAGAATGGGTAGCTACTGTTACAAAGCTATTAAATATACGCTAGTTTTGACATGTTTACGTATTTGGTCACTGCCTAATTCCCGTAATTCCAGTTGTGTTATTTCATAGTTTTGATAATTTTACAATTATTCTGAAATGTGGAAAATAGAAATAAAAAATGAGCTGGTGTGTCCAAACATTTGACTGGTGCACATACATGCAATTACACAGAATGTCAAATGTCCCTTTTCTCTAGGCATGGACATTCTCAACGGTGCAATAGACAGTTTAATGTCATCATCATCCCGAGATGACTGGATGCCCGTGATGCTGAATGTAGCTGATGCAACAGTCACTGTCATCAAAGAGAAGGCATTTACAGAACTTTTACCTGTTAAAATTCTGAAGGATCTTTGCAAAAATAGCTGTGTACTATACAAAAGCACTGTAGTGTTGGAATACTAAAGTATACTGACAGATATCTTGGCTGTTCATATAGTTAGTCACTCACACAGATGAAAATTCCCTTTGTCAATTAGACTTTTGAATATCACTCATACTCAAGGTGTCATAATCTATTTTAGGAGGAAGAGGAGGTGCTAGTGGAGTGTCGCGTGCGTTTCCTGTCATTCATGGGAGTAGGAAAAGATGTGCATTCATTTGCATTTATCATGGACTCTGGGAACCAGCACTTTGAGTGTCATGTGTTTTGGTGTGATCCCAATGCTGGCGGTGTGTCAGAGGCTGTTCAGGCAGCATGCATGGTGAGTTGCAACACCAGAATAACAGTATATCCAGACCATTTCAGATGAGTTATAAAGTCTGCAAAATATTTTTCAGCCTTTTGAAGATACTCTGTTCAATATAAACAGTATATCAAACATATTTATACTGTATATTTGCTCTGAAATGGCTTAAGAGTTATTTATTAATCAGAGCAAACATCATTTCAGCCAAACAACCATTGTTGCCAGGTAGATCCAAAATGTTTAATGTAAGAATAATACATGGTAAGTAATTTAGTTAAAAATAACCAAGGCATGATTTTTCACAGTTTTCAGATTCAGTAGTTTGCATGTTAATATAATCCTTCAATAGAGGTGTAAACCGATTTGGCTTGCTGTTCATAATGGAGGGCTCAAGCTTGAGACTTAACACGAGCTCTAACTGACCTATTGACTTTATTAAGAAACTCCATTTAAAGGGATAGTTTACCCAAAAATGAAAATTCTTTCATCATTTACTCAACCTCATGCCATCCCAGATGTGTATGACTTTCTTTCTTCTGCTGAATACAAATGAAGATTTTTAAAAGAGTATTTCAGCTCTGTAGGTCCATACAATGCATGTAAATGGGTGCCAAAATTTTGACGCTCCAAAAAGCACACAAAGACAGCATAACAGTAATCCATATGACTCCAGAGGTTAAATGTCTTCAGAAGCAATATGATAGGTGTGGGAGAGAAACAGAGCAATATTTAAGTCCTTCTTTTGCTAGAAATTATTCTTCCTGCCCAGCTGGGGGCGATATGGATGAAGAATGTAAATCAAACGCAAACACAGTTTTTGCTTCTAAAGTTAAAATTTTGATGCTCTCATAGTCATGAGACAAGAAAAGATTGTGAAACTATTTTTAATGACACAGCCTTAAATCTGAGAAAGCCAAGCATAGAGATTTATTGTCTTTTTTCATTCTTAAACATGTTTTTAGGAAGCCACTGATTTTATATCATATATATATATATATATATATATATATATATATATATATATATATATATATATATATCCCCACCAAAACAGTTGTTGTGATACAGTACAAAGTTGCAGATACTGTAATAAATTGTTTATATATATATATATATATATATATATATATATATATATATATATATATATATATATATACACACACTGCCTGGCCAAAAAAAAAGTCGTACTCACTAATATTTCGTTGGACCACCTTTAGCTTTGATTACGGCACACATTCGTCTTGGCATTGTTTTGACAACCTTATGCAACGTCACAGCATGTTTACGTCCAGAGTTGCAGTAATTTGGCAGAGATCTTGTATTGATGACAGGAGAGTCGAACCACTCCGTAAAGTCTTCTCCAGCACATCCCAAAGACTTTCAGTGGGGTTAAGATCAGGACTCTGTGGTGGCCAATTCATGTGTAAAAAGTATTCTTCATGCTCCTTGAACCACTCTGTCACAATTTGAGCCCGATGAATCTTGGCATTGTCATCCTGGAATATGCCCATGCCATCAGGGAAGAAAAAATTAAATTGATGGGATAACCTGGTCATTCAGTACATTCAGCTGACTTCATTTTATTGCCGCATATCATTGCTGAGCCTAGACCTGACCAACTGAAGCAACCCCAGATCATAACACTGCCTCAAATCCAAATGGTGACTTTTTTTTTTTTTGGCCTGGCAGTGTATATGTAGGTATTGTTTGATTGCTGTAAACAAACCTTTCAATTCTGCTACGCTGGGTTTCTGATTGTTTTGTAGGAAACTTAATGGTCAAATATAAAGCACATTAAAATAATTTATGATGAGCAATACTCACTTTGTTGCTTAATTCGATAAGCAATATTTCATATAAATAGTAAATATATTACCCAACCAGAGTCAAGACCACATACAGTTGAAGTCAGAAGTTTACATACACCTTAGCCAAATACAGTTGTGCTCAAAAGTTTGCATACCCTGGCAGAAATTGTGAAATTTTGGCATTGATTTTGAAAATATGACTGAACATGCAAAAAACAGTCTTTTATTTAAGGATAGTGATCATATGATCACTATGATCACTATCATTTGGCTCGTTTTTAAATCATAATGATAACAGAAATCACCCAAATGGCCCTGATCAAAAGTTTACATACCCTTAAATGTTTGGCCTTGTTACAGACACATAAGGTGACACACACAGGTTTAAATGGCAATTAAAGGTTAATTTCCCACACCTGTGGCTTTTTAAATTGCAGTTAGTGTCTGTGTATAAATAGTCAATGAGTTTGTTAGCTCTCACGTGGATGCACTGAGCAGGCTAGATACTGAACCATGGGGAGCAGAAAAGAACTGTCAAAAGACCTGCGTAACAAGGTAATGGAACTTTATAAAGATGGAAAAGGTTATAAAAAGATATCCAAAGCCTTGAAAATGCCAGTCAGTACTGTTCAATCACTTATTAAGAAGTGGAAAATTCAGGGATCTCTTGATACCAAGCCAAGGTCTGGTAGACTGAGAAAGATTTCAGCCACAACTGCCAGAAGAATTGTTCGGGATACAAAGAAAAACCCACAGGTAACCTCAGGAGAAATACAGGCTGCTCTGGAAAAAGACAGTGTGGTTGTTTCAAGGTCCGCAGTTTTTTTCTGAGGTCTTGGCTGATTTTTATTTTTTATTTTCCCATGATGTCAAGCAAAGAGGCACTGAGTTTAAAGTTAGGTCTTAAAATACTTCCACAGGTACACCTTCAATTGATTCCAATTATCTTATCAGAAGCTAAATTAGGCTTGACATCATTTTCTGGAATTTTCCAAGCTGCTTAAAGGCACAGTTAACTTAGTGTATGTAAACTTCTGACCCACTAAAATTGTGATATAGTCAATTAAAAGTGAAACAATCTGTCTGTAAACAGTTGTTGGAAAAATTGCTTGTCATACACAAAGTAGATGTCCTAAACGACTTGCCAAAACAGTTCATTATAGTTTGCTAATATGAAATCTGTGGAGTGGTTAAAAAAATTAGTTTTAATGACTTCAACCTAAATGTAAACTTCTGACTTCAACTGTTTTAGATTAGTGTCTGTACTAACTTGTGCAAGTGAAATGTCCTGACAACAGAAGAGACATGACAGTTCTATTGGAATTATAGTTATAGGAGGACTAGTTGGTATGAAATTTCAGACAAGATCAAGTTCTCTATTTTCTGTTACACCATCAACATCAGAATTAAACATTCAACACATTAATTAAATAAATATTTTTTTTCTTTTCTTGTTTTCTTATGTCTACACAGCTGAGGTATCAGAAGTGTCTGGTGGCACGCCCTCCATCTCAGAAAGCCTGCTCACAGGCGCCCCCTGCGGATTCAGTCACACGCCGCGTCTCCACCAGTGTCAAACGTGGAGTTCTTTCCCTCATCGACACACTCAAACAGAAGAGACCTGTCACTGAGCTTCCCCAGTGATCTGACACACAAGCACACACACTTGCTGTCACACGCTCTGCATGCTTATAACTATCAAAATATTTTGTACATACCAGTCAATTGATGGAAATGAAGAGGAACTCAAGGACTAATCCATAGATGAGCTTATGCCAAGAAAATATACCCTTTATTCAGAAACACACACTTGATCCACTAACTTCAGCCTCTTTCGATTGCTACCACCCATATGTCAGTCGTATCTGCATGGAAAGAAACACCTCTCATGCATGACAGAAATCAGCAGGCACCATCCAGCTACAAAACACCAACCTGTGCGGACAAAGCCTGCTTGAATTTCATCAGCAGAGATTACTTGGGCTGCATCTACATTAATCCGTATACATTTGAAAACTGTGTTTTTATTTTCGAAACGCTCTGTCTACACTGCCGTTTTCAAGCGTTTTCCAAAAGTTGCTCGTCCACACTGAAACATATAAAAAACGCTTAAATCCTCTTTCTGCGCATGCGAAACATTGCTGTTGCATGTATGGTCTGAAACACAATTGTCCTCTTGTTCCATCGCCGAATGCCAATTCCGAGTAAACTTCCCATCGCCTTGGAAGGAATGCAATGTGAATGTTGTACAAAGTAACATTTATCTTTAACAACGCTATTAAAGTGAATGTCAGGCAAAACGGCGCCGCTATAACACAGGTCGCCATATTGATTGTTTTGGTTGAATGGATCATATGACTGCGTCACCTGACAACAAATACGACATCGTTTTCAGATATCTCTGTTTTCCCAGTCCACACAACAACGGGAAAATGCCGTTTTCAAATGTATCCACTTGGGAGAGCGTTTTCAAAAAGCTCAGTTTTCGCTAACAAAAACAGCGTTTTAGTGTGGACGGAAGACCCAAACGGAGAGAAAAAGATGTGTTTTCAAACGAAAATGTATTAGTGTGGATGTGGCCTTGATTAGAATGAAAATTGGTTTGTGTGTATAACAAAACAAATATGGCTGCTTTGCCTCACCAGAGCTTGTTTGGTATTGTCACAGTTAGTAACTGTAGCTGCATGATCAGATGTGTGTGCGGAGTGTGTGTGTGTGTGTGTTGAGAGGAGCTTGATGCTGCTTAATTTGCTGAAGGACGTTTGTACTTTAAGTGTCATGAAACCATACTTTTTTTGTTGTAACTCTGTTACATCTTTTATTATACACCAGTAAGTTCTGGTCCTCTAATCTTATTGGACATGTGGTGTTTCAATAGTGCTGATATTTAGTATACACGGCACTGTGACACTCCATTGTTTGTATCACTCCGCTTGTCTGTGTTTGCAAAATTCCAGACAGGCTGTCAGTCTATGCGTTTCTCGGCAAAATGCAAGCCTGCTTTAGCTAAATTTGGAATTATTTTCATTTGCAAAGCAAATATAGACAAAATACCTAGCATCTAAAGTGTAAGTTACTCGATATCAACTTTTTGTTCATAGAACTGTTGTATAAAACCACTACCACACTTGCATTCGTGCTGTTGGTCTGAATATCAGCGGATTATCAAAACCACAGCACTCTTGCTCATGAGATATTGCTTCATTATCCTGATGAATGCAAAAATAGATTAAGGAGAGAATGGATGGATGAGAGAAAGTGATGTCAAATGACTTAATGGCACTTGTGATGGGTTAACGTGTAAAAACAAGTTATTATATTTTATTTCCTTCATGAAGCTCTGCGGACATTTTTCTGTTCTGGACTCTTTCTGTTGACATCGAGGCTCAAAAAGTATGCCAATATGAAACAACACAAAAATTAAATATACAAACGCACATCAATGGATTAAGCATCCCATAGACTTTCCCTACATTACCACAGTTAGTGTGGAAGGGGATGACCCGTTTGGTTTAGTGTGTAGTGAAAATGTATGAATGTGCTTTTTATATTTCCAAAGTGAAATTGCATATTTTCCTTTAAAAGTAAGAATGTTGGGGAGGAGAATCGAATAACTCTTGGTGAAAGAACTTCGTGTAGAGCCAAACAGTTCAATCACGTTGAAATTCTGCTTGGACCCCCAGCGTAGTGCTTTCTACAAGTAACTCGGACTTGATGCTCTTTAATAAGGTCAGTTCTGCAGTGATTGGAAGAGAAATAAAAAAATATACCTGACCAGTTGGAACAGTTTACAGCAGATCCAGTTTAGTGGAATAACATCAGAGTTTATGAAGAGTTTTTAATTCCAGCTTCCTTTCTTTGGAACGCTTCACAACCCTTCTTTGACCCACACGCACCCATGTGGTCTTGCTGCACTCTGGGTTTGGTCTTTCCAGATGTGCCACCTGTAGTCCTAGACTTATCACCCTTTCTTTCACAAGGGTTTTGAAGAGTCACTTATGTTTGTACATACAGTATCTATATATAGCAAACATATCATAAGCCTTTATTTTTCAAATTTCAGATACTTTATTTTGTCATGTTTTTTTTTTTGTTTGTTTTTTTTTTTGCATTGGCATGTCTTGTTATCCTGTTTTTTCTGGCCATACTGTGTAAAAATCATTGTATGTGTTGTAGATAAACCAATTGACAATACAAAGATAAAAAAGAAGTAGTGTGAAAGATGGTAGAGATTGTGAATATGAATTTATTTTATGGTCCTTTTTTAGGAAAGCTAGCTATAGGAGAGATGTGAACTGTAAATGTCTATCTATGCAGTCTTTTAGCACGGAGGATGATTTGAGAACAAAGACACATTGCCTTGCATGTCCTGGGATAATTTAAGAAGAAAAACTGTACTGAACAGAAATGATATTTTTTATTTTATTTATTCTATTTTATATTGGTATATACTGGTTTCAGTGTGATGCATCATATGCTCAGACATTCTTTACCTTGTCTCAAACAACCAATCACAATTTCTGGAAAGAAGAAAAGTCAATCCAAAACAGTGTACAGTTACTCTGGTGACCCTGAAGAAGTTGTGCATGTTCATGATAACAACATTTGTAAGATCTCAAAAGACCTTTACATTCTGCCCAAACAAACATTACATACTGTACTTTAGGTATAGCTTCGGTCTGCTTTAGAAGATGTTCCTAAAGTTAGCAATAGACATTTTAAATGAATTTGTCCAGTAGGAGACAGATCAGCTATTTCACAATGACCATAATTTAAACGCATTTGTTTTTAATTTGTTTGGCCAGTGAGTAGATGTGGTTAGCTAGCTCCATAATAGTCATTTACCATTACTCTTGTACCTTGACTGCACAAGAACACCGCTTTCACCTAGCAGATAATCAGAGTATGAGATGTTGAAATAATAACTGTAATAACTGTAATAACTGCATCAGCTGTACATATATGTGTTAAAATGACCTGGCACAAATCAGTCTGCCTGTGTACTGCACACACTCTATCCCCCTCTTCTTTAAACAATTGTTTTTTTTTTTTTTTTTTTTTTAAGGGAGCCTAAGTTTTATGATATTTTTACTTTGTGATACACTTTATTGTGAATCAGTAAGTCTTATACAATTCAATGTATTCTTTCTATTGTTTCACAATTTTTTGGGGGTTCACAGTGAAAATTAATTACACTATGTTCAAATATGATCTCCATGATAACAGCCAGTGTTAGCTGCTACATGCAAAACCAGAAATAGGGAAGAGGCTTATGGTAATGAGGGTAATGTAGTCCAGTACATGAATTCATCATAGAGTTCTCTCTTGGCCAAGAGTAGTGTATTTGTTTGTTTGTCTCTAGTGTTCTTGCATGGTGAAACACTTTCTGATCATTGGCTTTCAGGGGAATTATCACACGGATTAACAATCTCCTGGTGAAACACAAACACGTTTTGTGTGTGTGTGTGTGTGTGTGTGTGGAAACGTTGGCTTTCTCTGCTCAACACTAATTTGTACACCATATAAATGTAAACTGTTGTGGAAATAAATGGCATATCACAAAATGTCAAGATGTTTCTGTCTCTTTCTCACCGTGCATATTGTGTATTTTTAATAGGGGGGATTTCTTAATTTCCTGATGATTTTACAAAGATATTTTTACCAATCAGAGTCAACAATGCTTTTTTGGCATGATTGATAATATGTACTGTTTTGTCAAAGTGGATGAAGTATTTACACTAGAGAAAT
Source organism: Myxocyprinus asiaticus (assembly GCF_019703515.2). Classification (NCBI taxonomy): domain Eukaryota; kingdom Metazoa; phylum Chordata; class Actinopteri; order Cypriniformes; family Catostomidae; genus Myxocyprinus; species Myxocyprinus asiaticus. The sequence continues at coordinate 5,219,384 of NC_059351.1, read as the reverse complement.
ACAGTATGCAGTACATACAGTACAGGTGCATCTCAATAAATTAGAATGTCGTGGGAAAAGTTCATTTATTTCAGTAATTCAACTCAAATTGTGAAACTCGTGTATTAAATAAATTCAATGCACACAGACTGAAGTAGTTTAAGTCTTTGGTTCTTTTAATTGTGATGATTTTGGCTCACATTTAACAAAAACCCACCAATTCACTATCTCAACAAATTAGAATACATCATAAGACCAATAAAAAAAACATTTTTAGTGAATTGTTGGCCTTCTGGAAAGTATGTTCATTTACTGTATATGTACTCAATACTTGGTAGGGGCTCTTTTGCTTTAATTACTGCCTCAATTCGGCGTGGCATGGAGGTGATCAGTTTGTGGCACTGCCGAGGTGGTATGGAAGCCCAGGTTTCTTTGACAGTGGCCTTCAGCTCATCTGCATTTTTTGGTCTCTTGTTTCTCATTTTCCTCTTGACAATACCCCATAGACTCTCTATGGGGTTCAGGTCTGGTGAGTTTGCTGGCCAGTCAAGCACACCAACACCATGGTCATTTAACCAACTTTTGGTGCTTTTGGCAGTGTGGGCAGGTGCCAAATCCTGCTGGAAAATGAAATCAGCATCTTTAAAAAGCTGGTCAGCAGAAGGAAACATGAAGAGCTCCAAAATTTCTTGGTAAACGGGTGCAGTGACTTTGGTTTCCAAAAAACACAATGGACCAACACCAGCAGATGAGATTGCACCCCAAATCATCACAGACTGTGGAAACTTAACACTGGACTTCAAGCAACTTGGGCTATGAGCTTCTCCACCCTTCCTCCAGACTCTAGGACCTTGGTTTCCAAATGAAACACAAAACTTGCTCTCATCTGAAAAGAGGACTTTGGAACACTGGGCAACAGTCCAGTTCTTCTTCTCCTTAGCCCAGGTAAGACGCCTCTGACGTTGTCTGTGGTTCAGGAGTGGCTTAACAAGAGGAATACGACAACTGTAGCCAAATTCCTTGACACGTCTGTGTGTGGTGGCTCTTGATGCCTTGACCCCAGCCTCAGTCCATTCCTTGTGAAGTTCACCCAAATTCTTGAATCGATTTTGCTTGACAATCCTCATAAGGCTGCGGTTCTCTCAGTTTGTTGTGCATCTTTTTCTTCCACACTTTTTCCTTCCACTCAACTTTCTGTTAACATGCTTGGATACAGCACTCTGTGAACAGCCAGCTTCTTTGGCAATGAATGTTTGTGGCTTACCCTCCTTGTGAAGGGTGTCAATGATTGTCTTCTGGACAACTGTCAGATCAGCAGTCTTCCCCATGATTGTGTAGCCTAGTGAACCAAACTGAGAGACCATTTTGAAGGCTCAGGAAACCTTTGCAGGTGTTTTGAGTTGATTAGCTGATTGGCATGTCACCATATTCTAATTTTTTGAGATAGTGAATTGGTGGGTTTTTGTTAAATGTGAGCCAAAATCATCACAATTAAAAGAACCAAAAACTTAAACTACTTCAGTCTGTGTGCATTGAATTTATTTAATACACGAGTTTCACAATTTGAGTTGAATTACTGAAATAAATGAACTTTTTCATGACATTCTAATTTATTGAGATGCACCTGTATATAGTCCAGCACACAATACAAATAATCCCTTCCTCTAAATTGCAGGTTACAAATCACAAATACAAATATTTAACTTATTTATATGATACAGTTATAAGATTGCTAAAGATTGTTTATTTGTTACTTCATACATCAGATAAAAGTCTCTTGTTGGAATGACCAGTGTTAAATCAAAAATACTGTTTAAGATAAGATCAGTATCTTGGCTTCTATCTGCACACATGCTGTTTACTACAATTCTTCTTTTGTACGGAAGGATGCAGTAAGTCCATTCACATTAGGTTGTAGCTCAGCGCCATGGTCGTGAGTGAAACAACAGAGTCTCTGCCCTTGGCACTGCTGCTGGATGAGGAAACTGAGGTGGAGAAATTAGAAGAGGAGTACAGCTGATGGAGGGACAAAGAGTGGTGTGAAGGACTGAACTGATAAGTGGAGGGAAGTGAACTCTTTTGAAAGAATTGCCTCCCTTTGTGACCTGCAGGTCTCTGATTTGATAACTTCCTGTTTGGGGTTGAGCGCCTCCTGTTGAAACCTGCCTCTGCTCTGCAAATGTCTAGAATCATATGGTGTAAATGGGGCTTTTAGGGCATTTGGTTTGGTCTGAGGAGGAGTTGGCCTAATGGAATAAACTGTAGTCTGTTGAGGTGGCCGAAGGTGCAGCATTTTTTTTTACAACAACTTTTTTTTGGTCTTTATCTCTCACGTTTCTTTTCATCACACAGAGGAAGCAGCCAATTGTGAAGTCGGATGGTTCTATTTTGAAAAACTTCTCTTCTTCATCACGCCATCTTGCACTGACCAGCCTGAGAGAAAAGATGAAGAGAGAGAAAGAGAATGACATTTAATGTTTTGTGATGTAGATTCCCTGCTGACAAAAAGCAGGGAAAAAAAGCCTAAAGTATTTTGCTGATTGACAAGTGTCCAACGCCCCTTTGACCTCCTAAGACCCCTGCATGACTACTGTGTGCATTTTCCGTTTCCCTTTTTGATTTGTAACTAATAGAACCTAATAAACAAGCAAAAAAATTAATTAATAAAATTCTCGAGCAAATAGTTTTCCTAAAAATTAATGTCCACTAAGTTGTGAAATATAAGTAATTTTAAGCTATAGAAAGTCAGATTTTTTCATCAAATAATTTATGTGTCCAGGAGTGTTGGTTATTCAAGTTTTTGATATGTTATATACATTATAACTGATTTTCTATAAAGCTGAATAAATAATTCTGATTAAAAGTAATGGCCAGCATCATCAAATCACTGCCAACCATGTTAAAATAAAATTTTGCATCATAAAATTCTGAATCTATGTACTGAATATCATTGTCCCATGTCTACCAAACATGTTGAGTGATCCAAACATCATCTGCAGCATGAAACTGAACTTTTGGTTGGATTTTAGGAGTGAATGCACTTAGCTGCATAGGAAAGCTATAGGATGCTCCCTTGCTCCCTAATTAGTGAATGACTTAACCTCCAGTGTATTGTCTGTCTGCACTGGTCTCAGAACAGTTTGAAATGTACCTTATTTTCGTCCTAACTCCATATACAGCCTTTGAAAGCAATACGTGGACATTGTGTTTAAAAGCATGCCGTTTCTCAATAAATCGATGCAATGTTTAAAATGGCATATTGAATGAAACTAGAGACTCTTTTGACTCAAACAGGTTTTAATGTGAAAACTTAAAATGGTTTCTTACCAGACGTAGTTTTGTTGCAGTTTCTTCAAAAGACAAACTCAGCTGTGATTGGCACCATGTTGTCTTGACACATGACTCGGTGCGCTGAAAGTTTAATGTTTAATTAAGCATAGCCTAAAGGGAAGTCAAAACGTAATGTCCATGCATGTGGACGCAGGGTCTCACAAGGTTAAAACCAACTAAACAGACCAGCCTGGCCAGACTGGGAGACCAGCAAACCATGGACATTCTGAAATGCCTGACGGACCACAACAGCCCACGCAGTGACTGATTTTATTAAACACACCGGAAGTCCTTTTCAGTTGCTAGAGCCATTTACTCAGTAGCGAGCTTCCTCTGACAGGCCAGCTAATAGTAAATTAAGCTTACGACTGGAAATCAGTGGCAAAATCGGATAGCTTAAAGTTAAAAAACATTTCATGTGGCTTAATGCACTAAAACAATGACCTCGTAAAAACTAATTTCTCTTTTTGTTTTTTTTCCTTGGATTACAGTATTCTTTAAGAGAGTTTACTACAAGTGACCTGTGAGAGAGTTTTCCCTTGTCATTATTTTTGAACAAGCTATTTTAAGCTTTTTTTTTTTCACATTAAGTGTTTTAGTATGACCCGCTAACCACCTTAGGCTGGTTTAAGCTCTCTTTTCTCAACAGGGTTTAGTCAGGTTTGCCAACTTTGAATTTCTGGTTGAAGTGAGATTTTGATGTCATGGCCAGGGCTGCATTAAAGGGATAGTTCACCCAAAAATGAAAATGTTCTCATTATTTACTCACCCTCATGATATCCCAGGTGTGTATGACTTTCTTTCTTCACAAGAACACATTTGAAGAAAATTAGAAAAATATCTCAGCTCAGTAGTTCCTTAAAATGCAAGTGAAAGGAGATCTGATTTTTGAAGCTCCAAAAATCACAGACAGTCAGCATAAACGTCATCCATATGCCTCCAGCTGTTAAATTAATGTCTCCTAAAGCGACACGATCACTTTTGGTGCGAAAAAGATAAATATTTAAGTACTTTTTAAAAAAACTCTAAATCATGCTTCCGGCCAGAAGCGGAACACGCGTGTGACGTAATTACATTGGCATTTGAAACACGCGAGAACTCACACACGTCAGTCACAGCCAGAAGAGCAGCGCTGTTTACAAGTGAGAAGGAGGAATGCTGTACAGTAGCTTCTTTGGTTTTGGTTTAGATCTGTATTTATCCATTTCTTTACTCACTTTACAATGGTGCATTTGTGTGCTTATCCTGGATGTCTCAACCAAGACGAGAACGTGAGATAACGACCGTATCATGGCAACGGTGATACGTCACACAAGAAACCGCGTGATCTCCACCCTCTTGTGAAGCTTACCGGACTGATTTAGAGTTAAAAAGTACTTAAATATTTATCTTTTTTCACACCAAAAGTGATCATGTCGCTTTAGAAGGCATTAATTTAACCGCTGGAGTCGTATCGATGATGTTGATGTTGACTGTCTGTGATTTTTGGAGTTTCAAAAGAGAAATCGCCATTCACTTGCATTTATATTATATTTTTCTAATTTTCTTCAAATATGTTCTGGTGAAGAAAGAAATTCATATACACCTGGGATATCATGAGGGTGAGTAAATAATGAGAACATTTTCATTTTTGGGTGAACTATCCCTTTAATGCACAGGCAAAACATTCAAGCCCTGGGGGCCCTGTGGTACCTTAATGCGGCCCTGGACATATAGTGTGCATATTTGATACTAGAAGGCCTACTATCTTTAATTTCTAACACAACAAGACCTAATCAAGGCAAATAATTATGTTTTTTTAATTATTTTTTTTATTGTGCTTCCTTACACCAGTTAACCTGCTATTTACAATTCCAAAACACCCATACACTATGGCACAATGAGGGGTGTTTCCTGGGTTCAAAAGTGGTCTTGGGTGGTGGCCGAGGTACCAAGCTCAAAGTTGGTTGGTTACATAATTGCAATGAATCACTAACTAATATAATTACTAAGCTGCATTTCATGTTTACATTGGAACCTTTTTGACTTTTTTCATTCTTGTTTGTTTGTTTGTTTGTTTACTTCAAAATGCCATGGAAATCAAACTAAATTAACTTAATTTAAATAACACCTTATTTGTATAGGTCTGGTTATAATATTCTGACTCTACATATGAGTAGACCATTTACTGGGATTATGCTTCTTGTAAAAATGTTTGTGTCCTTTTGAAGTATTGTTTTCCATTTATCAGGCTCTTAATAACTCATAGGAAATCATGTCTTTAAATATCTGAAGGAAAACATGGCTAGTTTGTTAGAACAGAAGGGAAACTTTTTCAATAATTTGGCCAAAATTAATGGAGGTTCAAACTTTAAACCCCTTTATTCTACATTGTACAGTACTTGCCCTTTTAAATGTTTAGCCTGCCATAGTTCCTCCACTGTTTAACTGGCATTTGTAATAATGTCCATAACCACAATGGACCTATGTTATTTAGGTCAGTTTAGTATTTGTAACAAACTATAGTATTTGTTATGGAAAAAAATGAACAGCCGAAATACATGTACATAAAATAATATAAAAATGAACTCAGAGAATAGATTTCATATGAAGTTATAACTTTTCTGTAACCGTGTTACTACAGAATAAACACAATATATTTTAGTAAGGGTGATGATGTGTATTTTATGGAGCCTTGTAATTGATCTTTACTTCGTCAGTGCTGTTTATAATGTCAGGATTGTCTAGCAGTTTGAGAGGTTTGACTTCTTCCACAGCGCTTTAATGTAGATCATTCTCTGCAGAATTCAAATGGGGTGTAAAGGTTTTGTGGTCTCTGCTGAGATATCAAGTCAAGGCTTGCTGAGTCGTGCAATTTTTCCACTTTGCGCTATCCCAGAGCTCTGGCTATTCAATCTATGGAGCACACTGATGAGAATTCAAGTCTTGCGCTGATGGAAAAATCCAAATTGAAGATTTGTTGCTATGTTTTCTTTAAGTTATATTGAATTACGGTGTCTTGTTATTTGGCATGAGATTTATTTGGGTAGAGTGAGAGCATGAGACAGAGGCTGAAAGTGTGTGTCTCATGCCAAATGTGTGAGAGTTGGCAACCCCGGTTTAGTACACTAAAAACCCAAAATGTATCTATTTTCTTGTAACTCAAACGTTCGTTATTAACATCCTCCCCCAAATTTCTAATTCCACTTCCTTTTCAGTGGATTAACTGCTGTTTCCATGGATACTGCAACTTTAAATCCTTATAGTTAGTGGCGTGTGACAGGAAGGACTTAGTGCCTTGGACAGTGTGTGTGTGCGAACCTAAAGGGTAGTGTTTTGGCTTGTTATCTGCATTTTCAAGTGCTTTCTCTACCAGTCGTTCATTCTCCTCTGGATATGCTGAGCATGTGCAGTACACCACCGTAGGAATTGCAGTTCAGCGAGTCATAACTCAGTAGACATTAGTAGTCATTATATAATTTATAAATATGTGCAGTAGGCCTATCTCACTAATTGGAGAGAGAAAGAATCCAGGATATGGATGCAGTGATTCCCAACCCTGTTCCTGGAGGCCCCACAACACTGCACATTTTGGATATATCCTATTCAAACACACATGATTCAACTCATCTGCTCATTAGTGAAGACTCCAAGACCTGAATTGAGTGTGTCAGAAAAGGGAGATATACAAAATGTGCAGTGTTGGGGGGCCTCCGGTTACAGGGTTGGGAACCACTGGACTAGTGGATAGAAAATAGGTTCAGTTAAAAGGACAAATGAAATCTCTCAGCATTAGAGAGCTCATAAAAACCACATACCGTTTTCTTATTCTCACTGAGTGGGAGTTTAGATAATTATGTATGTAATTATTCAGTGTCACAGATTCAAGCAGTAAATGAAAGAATGACTTACAAGTGAGAGCATGGCCAAGGTCTTGTTTCTGTTTAGCAACCAGTGCCTCCAGTTTACTGTCAGAGATGGTAACTTTAGATAAACCATACAGCAGCCCTCTGTCGGATAAACAGAGATATATTCAGGTTTCCCACTCTTTTTGACCAAAGAATTTCCATAATTTTCAATTACTTTTGCAGTCACTCCTGATTAAGAAAATTCCACAGTGATTGTACTCACAAAGAGAAATTTCTAGGCATAACTATAAAATTACCATGACTCTTCCATGCGAATAAGTATTCGCATTTACTGGTATTTCCAAATTTCCCATGACTGTGGGATGACTGAGGTTTTATGAAGCTAAATTTAAGACCTTTTTAAGACTAACTAAAGAAAATTTAAGGAATAAATGAAAGGGAACACAATACATCAATATGCTCTCTAAAGGTCTAGCATTTTTACGACAGTTTGCTGATGCATTCATACAAATTAATGGAAAGAGCCGTAAACTGACACCTTCCGGACGTAAAATCGTCTGTGACTTTTTCACAACAATTTTATCATAGTATAGTCCACACATAGTTCACTCCAAAAGGATTGTTTAGTGTAAAACATGTTGAAGATTAGCAGACAGGCGGTTAATTCATTAAATGTTTCCTCACAAAAGCGGTTTATTCAGCGTTGTGAAGCATCTCCTCCATAGACATACATTCAAAAATAACGGCCTCTTGTCTCCTCCCCAGTGTACCGCCATAGAATGACTATGGAACGGCCGCGTTGCGCTAATCTATGCTAACCTTGTAGGCTTCCGTATCAGAAGGGCTTTGTCTATTCACCTTATGCGCCAGAGAAACTAGCGCGCAGCCATCTTGAAAATTTTGTCCCGGAACTTCCGTTCTAGCGGTTCTGTATAGATATCTTTGGTGTTGATGTCAAAGTGCAATTAGCTAGCGAAGTGGATTTACAATTTACAGAGTTGTCAAAAGCTATTATGAGTATTTTAAAGTGTTCAGGGGTTGTCATAACAACTAGAAGCAGAGCGAAGATTTTAAAACAAGAGTACTTCATTCATAAATACACAAGATCTTACCTTCAAGCTGTGGACGTACTGATGTGCCTATGTGCTCATGAAACTCAAAAGACAACACAAAGTCATTTAAAATATCTCTGTATGACACCTCTGACCATCTTCTCATGTCATTCACCCAACGTGTTATAGTTAAGGTGAGTAGATTTTTTGAGCGTTAAACCGTGACGGAGGGAGGGGTGACACTATATTTATATATACACACATACATACACACACACATACACATGTGAAAGTGTACGTTTTATTTTATATTCTGTTTACAACAATTGTCACATTTAAGCCTCTTAAAATATAGGGTAAAATATGGGTTTGTAAGTGATTTTATCACACTTAAATCATGTGTACACACATATCCTTAATGTCTTGTGGCTATACTTTTGAAACAGAGTATTATAACATTCAAAAATTGGCCCCTTTCACTTCCATTGTAAGTGCCTCACTGGAACCTTGATTTTTGCTTTTTTTTTTAAGAAAAGGAGGAACAAGAGTAAATTCATTTTTGTGTTAATCAACATTATGCCACAAATGCTTTCAATTGAGCTTAACTTGTAATGAACCCAGAACATTCTTTTAAGCAAAGGTCTCCACTTAACCATCCATTTAACCGCAATGCAGTCTAAGAGAAACAAATTGAGATACCAAAAACAGCTGTGATTTTTCTTTCCTACTGAGAGAACATCATTTTCTGATAGAATAAAGAATGATTGAATTTCCTGATTCACAGCGCAGACCTGCTCATACTAACCTATAAAGGCTGTCCTCCACCTGCCTTACTTCCTTTATAATTCTCTCCCCTGCTCTTTTCATTGACTCTCTGGGCTGGAACTTCCTGTCCAGGAGGTCATAGAGTATGACCACCACAAGAGCCATGAGGTCACCTGGTTGAACAGCCACACAAACACACACATCAAGCACATCAAAGTCAATCCTGATATCAAGATAAAAGAATAGATGTCAATCATAGCAGACCCACCATTTGCTGAGAGGGGTAAAAACAGCCGTCAATCAGGATTTCCTCCAGTAGATCTTGATCTGTGATTGAGGGACTCACACAACTAATTACACAAGGTGAAAACATTCATTGATGCTCAAGAAGACAACACACTACTATATGCATACTACAGTGCATCCGGAAAGTATTCACAGCACTTCACTTTTTCCACATTTTGTTATGTTACAGCCTTATTCCAAAATGGATTAAATTCATTATTTTCCTCAAAATTCTACAAACAATACCCCATAATGACAACATGAAAGAAGTTTGTTTGAAATCTTTGCAAATTTATAAAAAATAAATAATTAAATAAATAAATTAAATAAATAAAATAAAAAAAAATCACATGTACATAAGTATTCACAGCCTTTGCTCAATACTTTGTTGAAGCACCTTTGGCACCAATTACAGCCTCAAGTCTTTTTGAGTATGATGCTACAAGCTTGGCACACTTATTTTTGGGCAGTTTCTCCCATTCTTCTTTGCAGGACCTCTCAAGCTCCATCAGGTTGGATGGGGAGCGTCGGTGCACAGCCATTTTCAGATCTCTCCAGAGATGTTCAATCGGGTTCAAGTCTGGGCTCTGGCTGGGCCACTCAAGGACATTCACAGAGTTGTCCCGGAGCCACTCCTTTGTTATCTTGGCTGTGTGCTTAAGGTCGTTGTCCTGTTGGAAGATGAACCTTCGCCCCAGTCTGAGGTCCAGAGCGCTCTGGAGCAGGTTTTCATCAAGGATGTCTCTGTACATTGCTGCATTCATCTTTCCCTCAATCCTGACTAGTCTCCCAGTTCCTGCTGCTGAAAAACATCCCCACAGCATGATGCTGCCACCACCATGTTTCACTGTAGGGATGGTATTGGCCAGGTGATGAGCGGTGCCTGGTTTCCTCCAGACGTGACTCTTGCCATTCAGGCCAAAAAGTTAAATCTTTGTTTCTCATGGTCCGAGAGTCCTTCAGGTGCCTTTTGGCAAACTCCAGGTGGGCTGTCATGTGCCTTTTACTGAGGAGTGGCTTCCGTCTGGCCACTCTACCATACAGGCCTGATTGGTGGAGTGCTGCAGAGATGGTTGTTCTTCTGGAAGGTTCTCCTCTCTCCACAGAGAAATGCTGGAGCTCTGTCAGAGTGACCATCGGGTTCTTGGTCACCTCCCTGACTAAGGCCCTTCTCCCCCGATCGCTCAGTTTGGCCGGGCGGCCAGCTCTAGGAAGAGTCCTGGTGGTTCCAAACTTCTTCCATTTACGGATGATGGAGGCCACTGTGCTCATTGGGACCTTCAATGCTGCAGACATTTTTCTGTACCCTTCCCCAGATCTGTGCCTCAATACAATCCTGTCTCGGAGGTCTACAGACAATTCCTTGGACTTCATGGCTTAGTTTGTGCTCTGACATGCACTGTTAACTGTGGGACCTTATATAGACAGGTGTGTGCCTTTCCAAATCATGTCCAATCAACTGAATTTACCACAGGTGGACTCCAATCAAGTTGTAGAAACATCTCAAGGATGATCAGTGGAAACAGGATGCACCTGAGCTCAATTTTGAGTGTCATGTCAAAGGCTGTGAATACTTATGTACATGTGATTTTTTATTTTTTTATTTTTAATAAATTTGCAAAGATTTCAAACAAACTTCTTTCACGTTGTCATTATGAATTTTGAGGAAAATAATGAATTTAATCCATTTTGGAATAAGGCTGTAACATAACAAAATGTGGAAAAAGTGAAGTGCTGTGAATACTTTCCAGATGCACTGTATACTTTATGTAAATATCTGTAATGTAGATTCTGAAGGGCAGTACTAAATAAAACAAAATATTTTATCTCTTATATTTGTATAAATTATGAAAGAGCTGTGAACATTTATGAGACAAAAGGGGAATCCAAACTTATCTTCTGAACTATACATACTGTATATTAAACCTCAGATTAATGAGTTATTATCAGCAGTTTTCCTTCGTCTTTCTATCTTATTTCTGAACAGCAATCTAAATCGAGCAATTCAGTGATTTGGCGACTAAACACAGCCATTTGGCTCCTTAATGTCTCAGTTTAGGAGCCAATGGCTCCTGAGTCATTTTTTTAGTCTGGAGCCCTGCTACATCTGTGAGTCATCATTTTCTATAATGAACATCATCAAGAAACAGGATAGTGCACATCTCGATCAGTGTCTCAACAGAGTATAGCCCAACATAAGAGGTATTGCTTCGTGGCTCTTTTAACATCAAAAACAATAAAAACAAAAATAGTAATAAAACTATCAATAATAATAATAGCATCGGCACAAACACTTTTGTCATATCATCGAGGGTCGGCGACTCTTGGCTTTGTATTGTAGACAGAATTTGGCCTTTGGTGAAAACTAATTGGGGAACCCTGCACTATGCACTATTTTATGCAGAATGATTATCTTACAGTGTGTCTGGTCCTGTATGTATCATGGTCAATGTATGAATTAAAACTCATCCTATAAAGTTCAAATCATTTGTTGTCTTTGTGTTTCTGAACTTTAGCCATATGGACTATGAGTATGAGCTCTTAACATGAACTGACCTCACCCTTAATGTTCAGTGTAGCCATTAAAATTTTACAGCAGTCTGTGAACTGATGTCTGACCTGACATGCCTGCACTACACTAAAAGAAAATGGAAAAAAGCTTCCCCTAAGCAACAGTTTTGAGAAAGTGAAGGACATGCAGAGGAAGAGATTGAGGGATCTAGAGAAATGTGAAGTGAGCTGAGGAATGAGTCAGAGAGGTGTGTGGGGAAGATAAGGTGCTGGGAGAACCTCAACCTGACATAGCTGAATTATTGATTCAAGATGTCAGTAATGGAAAGAAGAAGAGGAGAAATGGGTTGTCGGGAGAAAGATGGCAAGGAGAGATGAGGTCAGAGGGGAAGAAATAACAGGGAACAAGGAATAAAGGACAGCTTTGCTCATTTTCTTTTTTTTCAGGCACTGAACCACACACAACAAAAAACGTAGTCCAGTATCTTTCGATTTTCTGACAGTAGAAGCAAGCAATACAACAGAACTTTTTTCTAGTTTAGATTAGATCTAGATTAAAAGACTCAAAATTGTGGTATTGTGGCTTTTAGTCGAAATACAGAAAGTGGTCACAATTACATTGATAACACATAATTATATTGATAACCCAAAAATATTGATATATCTAATGTATATTGTACTTGTGGGTGCATCCAAATTTCTGCCCATACCACCTTGTTCTGACCAGCAATAGCAAGTGATGTTTCGTTCGTGAACGAATCAGTCTTTTTTAACGAATCTTATAAGCGAACGAACTGATGGGAATTTAATCTCATTTAGTTCCATACACTGGATGCTTCTCAAACAGAAGGCTGCAGCCTAGTTAGGCTGTGTTCTTCCTAGACCAGTCCTTCTGAGGCTGTAGGCTAGACTCCTCCTCAGCATTCAGCTCTAGAATGAGATGGTCTAGTAAGTGCACATGGCAAACCATTTGCTTAGAACTATGTAATTTTTACTTTGTTTAGAAAACCCATATACTTCAGAAAACGAGAAATATGTCCTTAATCTCTAAATTATTTTAGCAAAATGTGTTATTCACAAAGCTAGTGTCACCCAAAATAAGCCTTTATATAATACATTTTACAACACTGATCTTAGAATTTATATTTAAATCCAGAACCCTAGACTTGTAAAGCTTTTCAAATTCATGTAATTGCCATTTTTTAAATTTTCTTTCTTGTTTGGTTCTTTGTATCTTCTAATTTGTTATATTGTCTAAACTACTTTCATTTTTTTATTTTTCTACTTACTGTCATTGATGCAAATGCAAATACAAACTTGAAAAAAGTAAGCTGCGTTATAAAGATTTCCACCTCTGTGGTCATGTGACTCGCTTCCGCCCTTTTTTTAAAATAATTTGGGACATGTGCAAAGGATTGTGGGTGATTGAAGGCCACGAAGGATACACCCAATGCATCCTCCAAAATATGGCAAATGAAGGCTGCGAAACAAGGCTGCCTTCCAGTGACGATGCTTGATGACGTGGCAGCCGAGATATCCAGCCTAACGAGGCTGCAGCCTTCTGATTGAGAAGCACCCTCATTTCACGTTCACAAACGTCTTTGCTCTAGTTTAAAGAATGAGAATGCTAGCAAGAGCAACAAGCATTCGAGTGCAGGTTGTGTGAAGGAGCATATCATTGGTTTCACCCACTGAACGAATAAGCTCCTTCACTGAACCAGTCGATTCAGTCGTTTGAGAATGAACTGAATGTACTGGTGTAGTCGTTCGTAAACTAAATTAATGAATCACCCAGTCATCTTGTTCTTGAATGAGGATCTGACTGAACAAGAGGAGGCATGACGTTCTTTCAGTTCGGCATGTGAGTCAATTGCATTTAACAAGTCAGAGAAAGGGGTGAAAAGCACCTAGAAAAGTAGGTAATATTGCCCATGTGTAAAATAAATGCCCAACATGTCCAACATGTATAATAAATAACATGTACCTAAATCTCAACATGTTCACCTTCACTGTAGGTTTGATGTAAAAGTATAAATCTGCCTTTAGTCTGAGGTGTGAATATGCTAACGTGTTTGTTGCTAGCTATCGCCAAGCTGCGATAGTTTGAGAAATAGACCCCTCACATGTCCTCAGCTGACAACTTCATTGAATTCTACCCGCTCAACACCAGTTTCATGTACAACAGTAAAGAGAAGACTCAGGGGTGCAGGCCTTATGGGAAGAATTGCAAAGAAAAAGCCACTTTTGAAACAGAAATACAAAAAGAAAAGGTTAGAGTGGGCAAAGAAACACAGACATTGCACAACAGATAATTGGAAAAGAGTGTTCTGGATCTTAACCCCATTGAGCTTTTGTGGGATCAGCTAGACTGTAAGGTGCGTGAGAAGTGTCCGACAAGACAGCCACATCTATGGCAAGTGCTACAGGAAGTGTGGGGTGAAATGTCACCCCACCTGAGTATCTGGACAAACTGACAGCTAGAATGCCAAGGATCTGCAAAGCTGTCATTGCTGCACGTGAAGGATTTTTTGATGAGAACACTTTGAATGAGTTTAGGAAGTTCTGAACATTTTTTTCAAATTGTTATAATAACTTTTCACGTTATTAATGGCTAGCATTCGACTGTATGCAGAAGCTAAGCACTTGCATCAAAACTGAAGTATACTTAGGGCTTACAGCTGAGTAGCCTACCTGGAACAACTCGAGGCACCTTTCTTCCATCGCATGCCCACACATGCTGCCCATACGTTAAACAACACTTCTTCCATCACTGGGGGCAGTTGTTAAAATTTCGATAAGCACAGACTGAATTCCACAGCAGAACTTTCAGACCTACTGTCGCCAAATTCAGAGTGAGATCAGTCTCATAATGAAAAAGAAAAGCTGACCTCTGCAGTAATATCAGACAGGGTGTGAAGAACAGTGGAGTACTGGGTAATGGTAATATTTAAAGTTTATGACTCTTTATATCTTCCTCACTGCACATCAGAGTCCTGTATCTGAGAAACTGAATAATTGATGTTAAAGATTTGTGGGTCATGAAGAGTATGACATCAGTGACCAAAGGGGCATTTACTGCACACTGCTATACAGTATGGAGTGGATACTAACTCACTAAACTCTTGTGCCTTCTTGATCAATGGTTCTCAATGTATTTTGCTGCTGGACCCCGCTTTTACATTGTACAGTACATCATGTGTTGACCCAACAAAGTACCACAATTGTTAATTGTACTGTATTAAATGTAGTCTGGGTGGTATTTTCTTTTAACTTGCATTTGTTATGGTTTCCAAGGATGACAGCACACCACACAACCTATCCATGATGGAATACTTCGATAAGTCTTTTTTCTATAACTGAGCATGATTATATGGTTAGTTGCATTTTATTTGCATTTAGCATTGCTTTTCCCCTACTATCCACTACCCTATCCAAACAGACCTGCGTTCCAATTTTTGGCCCACCAGTTCAGATCCCCTGTTCTAAACCTAACCACAATCTTTATGATATTTACATTGTTACGCAAGACTTATTTGCACTCTTTATGGAGTTGCTTATGCAAGATCAGTTGAAAGATGATATTTTAAAGGAAATATAATTGTAAAATTTGCTCTATATGTAATCTCTTTTGTCTCATCCTGCTAATCATACTCTCCTCTTGCTTTTGAGGCCTGGCTTTGACTCATGTCAAAACAGAGCAATGAGAGTCAAATGTTTATTTTGTCACTCACATTTGAGGGTATTTAACGCCAGCTCATATGCCCAGTGCTCATTCTTCTTGGTGCTTGCATGGCCACCGACAACATTTTCAGAGTCAAAATCAACATCACTGGGGCCATAGCGAATGAGTCGATGTGCAAGGTCTTTTTGTGTTCTGGAAAATAGCTGTGGCATGAGAGTACACAGAGTCTGGGAATCCAAGAGCAGTGGCAGATTTAGGCATGGGCTTCAGATTTGAAGCATGGTCAACAACTTCGCCCCCGCCCCAGTCAGCAACTTCGGGGGCATTTTCATTTCATCACTTTGGGGGCGTGATGAAGCGGGTTTCACCCAGGGCGCCATACAAGCTAGAACAGCTACTGTCCAAGAGGGTTTTTTTCTCTCTACCCTTTCAGTGTTTCTTTCTGTGGGCACTGTAGTTACCCTTTTTTTGAGGGACTGAGTATATACTTTTCTCGTAAGGGAGTCAAAAGAGTATAAAGAGCATGCCTTATTCTTAGGAGCTGTTTCTTGATCCAGTAAGTTCAATGATGTGACATCAGGTAGATTTGAGTCCAGTGTGGAGCCGAGAGTCTGTTTCACCATTCTGATGGAGTCAAATTCTGTTAAAACAAAACAAGCTGCATTAATAATTATCATTGTTCATTTAGAGATTTCATGTGCTTTTCCACATACTGTACACACACATTGTATACACACGTGGTCTGTTTCACAGTATTTGTTTTTCTTAAATGAATACATACATTAGGGTCCAAAAATCTGAGAGACCACTAGAGAAATTATTTTTTTTTCCCACTTTTTTTTAAACATTTTAATACTGTTTTCATTGCAAATTATTAGCAGATCAATTTGTTAAAAAATGAACATACATTTTAGAACTTCTAAGTATTTTGCATACCCCCCTTTTGTTTACTGACACACCCAAGCCGGCATGAACTGCATGCCAAGTTTGTACAAAACCTAACGATTAATGTAATCCCAGGATGATTTGACAATGTGCCAAAGAGCATCATATATACTTCAGTGAAAGCAAGGAAATCTGACCTTTTGTAAAAAGCCATTATGGGACAATGTCTTAAATTTGCATATTTGATTAGTGACCTTGAAATAGTGCAGAACCTTACATATTTCTTCTTCATTTATGTCATAACATTTGTTACATTTAAGATTTGTCAAAATCCTAAAACTTCTTAACATCCAAATTTAAATTTTTTATTTTTAATATGGTCTAAGACTTCTGGACCCCACTGTCCAGTAATGCATACATGCACATTTTATATATTAAAAATGTAATTTCATTCATTTTAATACATACCTCTCATAATGTAAGTGCAGTAAGCTTGACAACAGGCATCAAGATGAGATAAGGTGATCTCTCTGTCTGTCTGTCTCACGTACACTCTCTCCCTCTAGCTCTGAGATCTTGTGTCACTACGACAACAAATACACTAGCTCTTGTCAGCACAGCGTGAATCTTCTCCCAACAGATTCAATCACTCACCTATCAGTGGCTTATCATTATCTCTCTCTCTCACTCTAACACACAATAACTTAGCTATATAAATTGTGACACGTCATGAACTTCTATTGTTTAAAGCGAATCATAAATACTAGACTAACCCTAACCGACACCCTAATCATACCCCTAAAAGATTTAGGGGTAATAAATAAGAAAAAAAAAAAGTTTTGCTAAGGATGTCCCTATCCTTGAGGTTGTCTGAAAAGTTCAGCCACTTCAGTGTCTGTCCAGGTTTGAGACAAGAAAGAGATGTTTTTATGACAGGATCATACATGTTCCTTTAGAGTTGTGTTTGTTGTATTAGGTGTGATTTTATATCTTCACCACTCTTTTACTCAAATGAGGTGCTGTTTGTATTTTTGTGTGTGCTAGTTCACTAAGTCAGAGGAGTTTAGTTAAAGAACAGGCTGCTGGCATTAAGGGCAAACAAACTCCAGAGTAACAGTTAATGTCTGCTCATCTGAAACCCTCTCATTTTTAACTATAAACCATCGCTTCCGTCAGGCTTTATGAGAGGGTGGAGATCAAGTGGTCTCTCATATGACGTATCACCGTTGCCATGATACAGACGTAATCTCATGTTCTCCACTCGGTTGAGACATCCAGGATGAGCACACAAATGCACCATTGTGAGTGAAGAAACAGATAAATACTGATCTAAACCAAAACCAACCAAACTACTGTACAGTGTTCCTCCTCCTCACTTGTAAACAGCACTGCTCACTGGCTAAGTCGCACGTTCTCATGTGTTTCAAATGCCAATGTGATTGTCACACGTGCATACCGCTGCAGAACGGAAGCATGATTCAGAGATAAAAAAAATGTACTTCAATATTTATCTTTGCAATTGTATCACTTTAGAAGGCATTAATTTAACCACTTGAGTCGTATCAATGACGTTTATGCTGACTGTCTGTGATTTTTGGAGCTTCAAAAGATAAATCTCCATTCACTTGCATTTTAAGGACCTACTGAGCTGTGACATTTTTCTATTTTTCTTAAAATGCATTCTGGTGAAGAAAGAAAGCATATCATGAGGGTGAGTAAATATTAAATAATGAGAGAATTTTCATTTTGGGTGAAATATCCCTTTAAGCTGGGAAAAGTAGTACACACAAGAAGTGTACACAATCAGCTGTTGAGTCTAATTAAGCCCCATCCAGACAGTACTTTAGTGATCTATAGCTATGTTCAGAATAGCATAGTATCTCTATATGACAGTAAGAGTAGTATGGTTGTCTGCTATTATGAACATAGTTTATACTGTCATCATTTGATATTCTATTAGTGGTTAAATCTGTCAATCACTTTAATAATAAGCCTTTGCAGCATTAACTCAAACTTAGTGACAAACACAGTGGAAACATGCTGGCCGACGAGAGATTGCTTAATTTTGTGTGGATGTGTGTGTACACTTCCATGTGTCTACGTGCTGAATTAGTAATGTGGTGTCCAGAGAAACACACAGGTTCTTTTTTCACATTAACCCACATCTCAATGCATCAGGACCAGATCAGTGTATCCACTGACACCACAGGTCATTCATCTTCCCTGTTACAGCTCAGACAAAGTGCCATCACTCATCCTGCTAAACACTGCAATGATCTACTTGTGCTGATCAAGGTTCTGTCTCCTATAGCTAAGTCTCAGCTGATCAGTGTGTGAATTTATCCAACACTGGGATGAAACAGTACACTAACCCTTGAAGCCATATGTTACATTAATAAACTGTATTTTCTGGTAGGAAATGATGCCAGCAGGTCTATTGCTGAACAGATTAGGGTAAAATTAATGTGACCAACTGCACAGTGTTGAGTACTGTGACAAGGTAAGACAATAAGACAAGGGTTTGTCTGGAGGTTACATAGAATCGTAGTGAGTAAAAAGTTGGGGAGAGCAGGATTTAGCTCTCTTACTGTGGGGCAGATTCATTTCACGGTCAAAGTTCATGTAGCTCAACTGGTAGAGCATGCACAAGTAACACCAGGAAGAATCCCAGGGAAAATGAACCCAAAAGCACTGTACTAAAGTCACTTTAGATAAAAGCATCTGGCAAAAGTAGAAATGTTAGTGTAAAGATTTAAACTAGTAAGACTATTAGAGATGTAAGTTCCTATTTTTGAGAAACAAGAATACTGCCTCAATTTTATGTTTATCTGCTGAGACTAATAGTTTTTCATTTAAAAAATATCTGGCTTGTCATCAAGTTTGACAGTCACATTTCATGCTTTGAGTTGAAACCTGCCAATCTAAATAACAAGAAAAAAGTTTGCACAATTAGCCTTTAGGAACAATTGGTGAATGCGTTACCTAAATGAAATAGAAAAGCCATTCAATTTATTTCATGAAACAAATATTGACAATAATAGCACAATAAACCATTTTTAAAAATCTGGTTATGAGAGTCTGACAATAATAAGGTTCTTTGAACAAATTATTTTTCTTTAGATAATTAAAAAAGTTGATTTTCTAGAGCAGGAATGTCCAAACTACACCCCACTTACTGTTTTGATGCAACCCACAAGACATGAAAAAAAAAAATGAAACCCACTGGTAAATTATAAGAAATTCCTAGGCTGAACACCGTCACCGCATCCAAAGGGTTTTTGGGGTATAAAACAACATATTTGCTATTTTAATGTTTGCTAACATAATGCTATTTTTTAAGACAATCAAAGTTATATTCAAACAAAACTTTAAGCCATGCTTTACCCACTTAATGCTGAGCTTTTGTTCTTTACAATGACAAATGCAGTAAAATGATAGAGTAAAATGAGTGAAACATTAAGTCACGTCATTTTTATTCGTATAGTGCTTTTTACAACAGTTAGTTTCAAAGCAGCTTTACAGAAAATCATGCTTTAACAGAACCCCAGCGAGCAAGCTGAAGGTGACTGTGGCAAGAAACACAAAACTCCATAAGATGGTGGTTAATGGAGAAAAATAACCTTGGGAGAAACCAGGCTCAATGTGGGGGCCAGTTCCCCTCTGGCTAACATCATGAATATAATGCCAATATTAATTATTTATGTGCAGTGCAAGTCATGGTTTAAAATTAGTAAACTAAGTATTATAGAGCCCATATTATGCTCATTTACAAGTTCATAATTTTATTTTGGGCATCTGCTAGAATAGGTTTACATGCTTTAATGTAAAAAAACAAACAAAAAAAAAAAACATTATTTTTCTCATATTGTACATTGCTGCAGCACCTCTTTTCACCCTGTCTGAAATGCTCTGTTTTAGCTCCTGTCTCTTTAAAGACCCCCTTTCCGAAAAGCCCAGTCTGCTCTGATTGGTCAGCTGGCCCAGTCTGTTGTGATTGGTCAACCGGTTAGAGCGTGTGTCAGAAATGTAACTGCTCTTACCATAACTGAGTTTCAGCTCCTGAGGCTTCCTGAGCAGCGCATTCCTGAGCATTATGCAAATGTATTACACAGTGATGTAGCTATGTCACGGAAGTAATGGCTGGACTGCAAACCAGGCATTTCAGGCAGTTCAGGAGCAGCGTTTTCTGTGGGAGAGAGTAACTCCCTTTGGCGTGGACTTTGTAACTTTGCAGACCTTTTACATGCACAAACAGCTATATTACACACTAAAGGAAAGGTAAAATCCCAAAAAGGGCCTCTTTGAGGGCCAGTGTTTAAACAAAGATTTTGAATGAACTGTAAGATTAATGACTAATATCTTTGAAGATCCTTGGCTTGAGACTGTTCGATATTGTAGATCGCATTTAAATGCATTCAGCGGGAGACACGGATATAAACACTTCATATGAAGTGAAAGCCACTGGGGCAGCACGCACAATGATGAAAGAACTGTACGCTGTAAAATTATTGTGAAAAGTACTTAAATATTGATCTGTTTCTCACCAAAAGCGATCGTATTTAACCACTGGCGTCATATGGATTACTTTTACTATGATTGTCTGGGCTTTTTGGAGCTGATCACCATCCATTTGCATTGTACAGATCTACAGAGCTGAGATATTCTTCTAAAAATCGTCAATTTTGTTCTGCTGAAGAAAGTAAGTCATACACATTTGGGATGGCATGATGACATAATTTTTATTTTTGGGTGAACTATCCCTTTAAGATGACTTTACTCAGCTTCGCTTCAGCGGCCACTTTACCCCTGGGTACAAAGTGAAATGATGGCACCACACCTAATACTTTCCAGGAAGCTGACATCGTTCGATCTTTGCCAGGCCATTCGCAAGCTGCTGGATGATGATCTTTTCTATTTCTCGAATTTACCCTAAAGTCTTCAAAATGGAGCCAAACACTATGAAGTAGACTTATAAAATGTGAACCTTAAAAGCAAAAGCACCTAAAAAGTTCTTGCCTATTTTGTTGGACTATTGAAATTCCTATCATTTGTGACTGTGTTGAATTTCTTTCACTTGTAAATCAGTAAATGTATTTTCCTGTCATTCCAATTCAACACCCTGTGGGAATTCAATTCAAATTCTTACTCATAAATTATAAAGCGAGCCAATTATAAAATTCTGAATGTTGCCCAACCGTGCTCAGCAAAAATGAAGTACCTGTGAGGTAAATTATGTTGACTTTTATCAAAGTCTTTCTAGCAAGTCAGTCCACTGTTGGCCATCTTTGGAACGCTCCTGGGAGGCTTTTTCCAGTCATGCCAGTGCAGCTCCTATCTACTTGAATGGAGGAACACCGAAATCTCAAAAACGATCGCTCAAGAGTACGATCAAAGATCATATTTCAAATCAGCAGTAAAATCTGACAATGCTGGTATCATAAATTGTGCTTCTTTACCTCAGATTACGCTAAAAACGCAATGTGTATAGCTAATACACATTCTCGAGATAATTGACAGGCGATGTCTGTATCTAAAAGGTGATTGGCTCTTTTACCTGTAAGGCGGGACTTCCTTTCTACATCTGTTGTGCGCTTAAAGCTCCTTGGTTGGGCGTTCCAACTTCTCCCATTCATTTTAATAGAAGTGGCCCATCTCTGCTAAATACTCTCTGGTTTTATTCACTGCAAAAGACAGTAATTCTACATTTCATTAACACTACAAGCAATAAGCTTCTTTGACAACAATGATCACAAAAATCAGTTCTGCTGCCCACCACTGGACAGACAGGAAGTCTGAAAATCTGATATTAATACGAGATGTTTGACAAACCAAACAAAACATGGAAATGTACAAACAAATAGTAATAAACAGGGTTCCCACACTTTTTGACCAATGAATTTCCATGACTTTTGGAAGTCATTTGTGATAACTGGTTAATTAAAATTCAGACCAATTCACTAAATTATCATTCAGACCAATTTTTTTGACCGATTCTTTAAAAAGAACCGACTCAAAGGAACGATGCGCTCACAAATTAGACAGCACTATAGATTTTAATCAAGTTTTAAGAGCAATATCTTGCCGATGACATACTTTAGAAGAGAGCATAACTACAAATCTTTTCTAGGGACTATTTTTCTAGGACTTTTCCAGGCTTGAACGACACGATTGAAAGATTCTCTGATATTTCCAGGTCCTATGTGACTGTGAGAACCCAGAACAAAAAAAAAAAATGCAAAATAATACTTTCAGTTTTTCATTATAAAATGTGGGTTTAATGAGTCATGAGGTTGAATAATACTCTTACAATTAATTTGACATGAGTAATCAAGTGACTTAACACAAAAATCATTAAGGAATGAGTCTGCATGCCAGCCATTTAAAATGATTCCTGCTTATAACCTCTTTTACAATACACTACCAAAACAACACCAATCCAATGGAAGGCAACAACTCATTTTCGAATTTCAGGCACAAAAACATCAGATCCCGATTTCATTTCATTTCTTGTCACAGCAAAGAAGGCATGCTGTGCACTATCGAGGAGGGAAACCACGATGTGGGCCTCCACGGCCTCTGAATCCACCTCGATCTCCACGGAAGTTTAGTCGGTTCCTCTCTCGACCGCGATCTCCTCTTCCTACGGAGGGACCGCCCCTTCCTCCACGTGGTGCCCCCCCACCTCTCTCTGCCTTGCTTTTAGAAGTTGGAGATTTGGGGCGAAGTCTCTCGATTTCCTCAGTACAACCAGACAAGTAAGAGTTGGGCTCACTAAAGTGGGCGGAGTAAGCTTCTGCGTTGAAGTTGCTATTGGTCAGTGTGGGGCCCACAGTCAACCAACCTAAGAATACATGATATTTGATAAAGCATCTCTTCAGTATTGTGCTTTATTTTATGCTGTATGTCACTCTAAAAGAAATTATAGTGAATATGGTGCTGTGTCTTGCCTGGCCTGATGGTGCTGTCCCTGCCAAACAGGTGGAGCCGTCGACGGCCCATGCAGAAATGTTCAATGATGTGGAAAATCTCCACTGGCTTCTCAATATTGCCCATCTCTGGCTCCTCTGTAATGATCAGGTCTATATCCACATTAGCATGAATGAAATCGCCATCTGTGCTGCGTCTAACTGTGCCCTTGATGCCCATCAGACAGTGCTCCTGAGTGTGTGCACACAAAAATAGATGTGTTTGTGAATACTGGTTGCATTTCTAACTGGGAACAATAAACAATCATTACTTAGTCGCAGTATATTTTTATGGCTTGCCTACTTGTGCTGGGCAATATATTGAATAGTCATGACATATTTGCAATGACTATGTTGGCGACACAAAATTCAGCAACACTATGAATATCGCAATAATTTTAATACGCTTTTTACTGGCCATTAAGTCAATGCATTACACCCCTCCTATTGCAACTTGCGATTAAGGGAGTGTTTTTTAAAGGGTCTCTGATTTAAACATAAGTGGCAAAAATGGTGTTAAAGTTCATTCAATTCCATGAATTAATTCAAACTGTCAACAGTTTAATTCAAAACAATTCAAAAATCTAATCCAACTATTTGTTTATATAACCACTCCACAATATTCACAGAAGTCCCCACGTGTCATTTTACAAATGTTGTTTTATTGGTGAATATTAGATGAAAATGATTAAATGTCATGGAAAACATGCCTTATGTATAACTAGTGTTTTACTTAACTTCTTACATTAAACATTTTGAATCTATTTGGCTACAATGGCTGAATGGGAAATACAGAGGAATAGGGCTGGGTATTGATACAGACTTCCCGATTCATATCGGATTTCGATTCGATATCCATTCATTTTGGTATATTTCAGTTATAATGTCCATTTTGCTTATATATGAAAGGAATTCTCTCCCATCTAATGCTATTAATTATACAGGGGACTTTCTAACTAGGTACATTATGAAAAATATAAATTTTACTAATTACATTTTATCGTTTTTCATCATTTTGGTCACATTTTGGCTTTTTAAAAATGAACAAATACATGTATGCAATTGACCAATAAATATTATATTTCATATATTATTTTTTGTTACACTTTTTATTGTTTAATTGCATAATTTGTCCTATTTACAAGTATTTACATTGATTTGTTGAACACGTTCTAAAACAGGTACAGTCCTTTCTGTTTTCTGCATTTCTGTAAAGAGTGTCTGTAGATGAGAGCATGTTAAAGGGATAGTTCACCCAAAAATGAACATTTTGTCATCATTTACTCACCTTCATGCCATCTCTAATGTGTATGACTTTCTTCAGCAGAACAGAAACGAAGATTTTTAGAAGAATATCTCAGCTCTGTAGGTCCATACGATGCAAGTGAATGGTGACCAGAACTTTGACGCTCCAAAAAGCACATAAAGGCAACATAAAAGTAATCAAAACAACTCCAGTGGTTAAATTCATATCTTCTGAAGTGATATGATAGGTGTGGGTGAGAAACAGATCAATCAAAACAGATAAGTCCTTTTTTTACTCTAAATCTCCGCTTTCACTTTCACATCTGAAAGTCTTATGTAGTGCCAGTTTAGTTTCACTTTCACATCTGAATGTGAAGTTAAAGTGGAGATTTAGAGTAAAAAATAACTTAAATATTGTTCAGTTTCTCTATTATATTGCTTCTGAAGATATGGATTTAACCACTAGAGTCTTATAAATTACTTCTATGTTTCCTTTATGTGATTTTGAAGCTACAAAAGGTCTGTTCGCCATTCTCTAACTTTGTATGACCTACAGAGCTGAGATATTTTTCTATCATGCTGGGATGGCATGAGGGTAAGTAAATTATAAGAATTTTCCTTTTTGGGTGAACTTTCCCTTTAACAAGAAAGACTCGAATGGCTTTACATCATCTCTGCTATGTGTGATTAGAATTAATGTTTATTTTTTTGTTGTTTTTGATCAGCAACTAGAGTAGTGTAGAGAACAGAAAGTGTAATAAAAGAGACATTATTCAGTGATAAATGGATCGCGTGGATCTCGTCTTTGGACACAGATAACACAGAACAACTTTTACACTCAACACGCAGTGAAAGGATCTCGCTGCTGAATACTCCACCACTATACTACACAATTACTGGTGAGTGAAATATGAACATTTACCAGCCAGTTGACAAATATACACCTTTTAGTCGCATAGCGTGAAATATGGTTGCAAATGCGAGTAATTTCCTCTCATAGTAGAGTGTTGCGCATGGAGTAAAAGATCAATCTTGGGATTTAAGGATCGAGATTGTTCAAATGAAGATTGTAACGCATCAAAAAAAATCTATATTTTTACCCACTCTTACAGAGGAAATACACAAATATCATGATTATACACCAATCAGCCACAACATTAAAACCACCTGCCTAATATTGTGTAGGTCCCCCTCGTGCCGCCAAAACAGCGCCAACCCACATCTCAGAATAGCATTCTGAGATTATATTCTTCTCGCCACAATTGTACAGAGCGGTTATCTGAGTTACCATAGACTTTTTCAGTTCGAACCAGTCTGACCATTCTCTGTTGACCTCTCTCATCAACAAGGCATTTGTTTCTGGCGTCACTCTGATTAAATTCTAGAGACTGTTGTGCATGAAAATCCCAGGAGATCAGCAGTTACAGAAATACTCAAACCAGCCCATCTGGCACCAACAATCATCCATGCGATTATCTAATCAGCCAATCATGTGGCAGCAGTGCATAAAATCATGCAGATACGGGTCAGGAGCTTCAGTTAATGTTCACAACAACCATTAGAATGGGGAAAAAATGTGATCTCAGTGATTTAACCATGGCATGATTGTTGGTGCCAGATGGACTGGTTTGAGAATTCTAGAGACTTGTCTCTAGAATTTACTCCGAATGATGCCAGAAACAAAAAACATTCAGTGAGCGGCGGTTCTGTGGACAGAAACGCCTTGTTGATGAGAGAGGTCAACAGAGAATGGCCAGACTGGTTCAAACTGACAAAGTCTACGGTAACTCAGATAACCACTCTGTACAATTGTGGTGAGAAGAATATAATCTCAGAATGCTATTCTGAGATGTGGGTTGGCGCTGTTTTGGCGGCACGAGGGGGACCTACACAATATCAGGCAGGTGGTTTTAATGTTGTGGCTGATCGGTGTATATAAACTACTGGTCAAAAGTTTTGAAACACTTATTCTTTAGTATAATTTTTTTTCTTCACATTTTAGAATAACAGTAAAGTCATCAAAACTATGGAATAACATAAATGAAACTATGGGAATTATGTTGTGACTAAACAAAATCCAAAATAAATCAAAACTGTGTTATATTTTAGCATTTTCAAAGTAGTCACCCTTTGTTTAGAATTTGCAGACATGTACTCTTGACATTTTCTCAAACAACTTCTTGAGGTATCACCCTGGGATGCTTTTTAAACAGTATTGAAGGAGTTCCCATCTATGTTGGGCACTTATTGGCTGCTTTTCTTTATTATTTGGTCCATGTCATCAATTTCAAAAACTTTTATTTTTTATTAAATTTTAGTTTTGTAATGAAATAAATTAATATGGTGGCACAATTATACTTTTGTCTACAAAACTAATTTCAAACATTTAAGCATACGCCTTCAGATCAAAAGATTTTTATGATCATGAGAAACATTTCAGTCAACTTTTGACCGGTCGTGTACATATTAAGCTATATTGTGTGGCGTGACAGTGTCTTTTACCTTGGTTCTTTGGAACACTGCTTTAGGATCCAGCGTTTTGGTCTTGCCAGGGTTGTTTTTGTTGGTCTTGATCCAACAAATATCTTCACATCGCCTGAAGCCCCACTTCCTCAGACACTGGTTGAGGAGACACATGACACTAACTGAGACTTACCTAAAGATAAGAGTTGCACATCTATGTTGGGCATGATCTGTCTCACAGTACTAAACCAGTATACATCAGAGTATTACACTAGTATTACTTCAAATGAAAAATGTTTTTTTTAATTTTCTTGAGATCACAGATAGGCAGAATCACAGTGTTTGTCAAGCCTATGATTATGATTAGGGGACGTGATATGAGCAACAGACACAACAGGCACAGTAAGCATTTATACAAGATGCCAGGCTTTTTCTCTGTGTGTATGGTTGTGAGTTTGTGTACCATTCTGCCTAGATCAAGGCCTTCTCCTGATCCACACCACAGGAAAACAAAAGAGCGGATAGAAGAGATTTCCTCTATATCCAGCTTCATGATCTATACCAGACACAAAATCATATTAAAAAATATTTTTATTATTTTAATTTTAAAAAATGGCACACCAGTGAGAATGCATTTGCCAAGAGCCTAAATAACACAACTTTCTGAAATGTTTGCCAGTCCACACATGTGGACATGAATTTGAAAGACATTGGCAGCGACTCACATCGTCCCAGGTCCAGAAGCGTTCATTGGCAATTATGCCTGACTCTCTGTAATACTCCTCTAATGGAGGCTCTATCAGAATTGCATCAAATTTACAGTTCAGATCTCTCAGATCAAAGTTGTCCAGATCTGCTTGAAGATACCTGACAACACAAACATGTAAAATATTCTTAAATAGCCTACACACAAAGTGGAAAGGCTTCTATTTTGTATTTTTCTATTTTAAAGGATTAGTTCACCCCAAAATGATAATTCCCTCTTCATTTACTCACCCTTATGCCATCTCAAACTCGTTTGATTTTCTTTCTTCCGTGGAACTCCAACAAAGATATTTTGAAGGAGATCTGATGTGTTTATGTCCATACAATGCAAGTCAATGGGGTCCAAAAATTTCAAGCTCCAAAAAGTACATAAAGGCAGCATTAAAGTAATCAATACAACTCGAGTGGTTTAATCCATGTCTTCTAAAGCAATACGATCAATTTTGGGTTAGATACAATCTGAAATTTAAATTCTTATTCACTACAAATCTTGACATTAGCAGTCTCCTTGGTGTGTTCATGAGAAAAGCTTCATTACAATTTCATGCTGTATATACGCTCTGTGCATGCGTCAAGTGCGAAGAAGAATTGCTTCAGAACATATGGATTAAACCACTTCATTTGTATGGATTACTTTTATGCTAAATGTATGTCCTTTTTGGAGCTTTACAGTTTTGGACCCCATTGACATGCAGTGTATGGATTTTAAAAAAATTTGGGGGGGATTTTATCCCCTTTTTCTCCCAATTTGGAATGCCCAGTTCCCAATGTGCTCTAAGTCCTCATGGTGGCGTAGTGACTCACCTCAATCCGGGTTGCCTCTGCGTCTGAGACCATCAATCCACGCATCTTATCACATGGCTTGATGAGCGGAGATATATTGCGTGTGGAGGCTTCACGCCATCCATCGAATCTCAGTATCCATGCACAACTCACCACGCGCCCCATTGAGAGCGAGAACCACATTATAGCGATCACGAGGAGGTTACCCCGTGTGACTCTACCCTCCCTAGCAACCGGGCCAATTTGGTTGCTTAGGAGACCTGGCTGGAGTCACTCAGCACGCCCTGGGGCAGTGTATGGATATAAACACATCAAATCTCTTTCAAAATCTCATCTTTGTTAAATAAGTTTGAGACCGCATAAGGGTGCGTAAATGATGTCAGAATTTCAGTGAAAAGCTGAATTGAAAAATTTACATGAATTTCTTAGTATTTGATATGTGCCAATTTATCTTTAATGACAGCATGCATAAATGAAGAAAATGAGGAAGTGAAATATAGTAATAAGTGCAATAAAATCACACAGGTCTTCAGGTTACAGCATCTGAGAAAATCGGTTACATTTTACATTGACAGCTGTTTCTATTAACTCATGGCAGGTTCTCTTACATGGGTGGGGTGTTGGTGGCAGCGATGAGCTCATCTTTTAGTCGGATGAGCTCTCTTTGTTTGGGGTACTCCTCAAATCTGTCAGCCAGACCTACAACACAGCAAAGCAAACAGGCTACAGTTGTTTCATATGGATGGGGGATGTGAGGTAGGAAATTCAATTGAGATAGGACCATTTACCTCCATCTCGGATAAAATTTTGAGGTCTATGACCCGTGTCCACAAAGTGTTGGCAATAATCATTGTGCGGATTAAGACTCTGGGTGCCCTGTAAGAGAAAAAGGTTATGATATCTTGATCATTATAATAAAAAACAGCTTGTGACTTAAAAACCGAGATTAAAGGTGTTGCTTCAACAGCAACAGTATAAAGGAAGTGTTTAATTGTTCAATGTTAAAAACTTTTATCCTGTACCATCTTAATGTGCAGAGACAATTAAAGTAAGTCATTCATGGGTGCAATCAAAACACTGCTCATTGCCTATTCGCCCAGCCCAACATAGTGACATTGGCTCAACCAATGGTGTGAATTTGGGAATTTGAATGTTTGGGAAACCTGTTGGAAAACTTTCTTTTTGCAATTACATTTGGCAAAAAATATGTATTGGAATGAGTACCGTTATACTCATTTCAAATTATAATGCTCATAAAGTGCTTTCTGTCTGAACTGTCACGTTTAATTTTATCTGCGAGAGAACTCCTTATAATTAAATTTAACAAATGACACAACTGAAATTGTAATCAATATCAAAATCTTTAAGATAATCTAATCTGTTTACATTGCATGTTTTGATAGAAGATACAGTAATTGTATGTGTATTAAGTAATGTATCAATTTGCATGTTTACCTTGATTAAAGGGTTAATTCATGCAAAAAATGAAAATGCTCTAATCATTTACTCACCCTCATGCCATCCCAGATGTGTGTGACTTTCTTTCTTCTGCAGAACACAAATTAAGATTTTTAGAAAAATATTTCAGCTCTGTAGGTCCATACAATGCAAGTGAATGGGTGCCAACATTTTGACACTACAAAAATCACATAAAGGCAGCATAAAAGTAATCCATATGACTCCAGTGGTTAAATCCATGTCTTCAGAAGTGACATGATAGGTGTGGGTGAGAAATAGATCAATATTTAAGTCCATTTTTGCTTGAAATTCTTCTCCCTGCCCATTAGGGGGCGATATGCATGAATAATATGAATCACCAAAAACAGGAGGAGAAGAATGTGAAAGTGCAGCCTGACTGAGCAGGGAGGAGAATTTAGAGTAAAAATTGACTTAAATATTGATCTGTTTCTCACCCACACCAATCAAACCACTTTTGGAGACATGGATTTAACCTCTGGAGTCATATGGATTACTTTTATGCTTTGATTTTTTGGAGCTTCAAAATGTTGGCACCCATTCACCTGCATTGTATAGACCTACAGAGCTGAGATATTCTTCTAAAAATCTTAATTTGCGTTCTGGTGAAGAAAGTAAGTCACACATCTGGGATTGCATACGGGTGAGTAAATGATGAGAGAATTTTCATTTTTGGGTGAACTATCCCTTTAAACATTAGTAAACTTGAAATCAAACTCCAATATCTTAGGTTACGTAATGCATATACAATCATGTAATCCATAACAAGGCAAATGTAATAACTGTAACAGGTAACTGTTACACATTTAAAAATGTAATTCAATCTGATTACACTTTGAATTTTGTACTCTGATTACATAATTAATATTACATGCAGTTCATTGCAACACAACACATTGAATACACATAATATATAGCTGCCTCCAAGCAGCTATTTTTAGTCATGCAAGAACAGCATCTATCTATTTGAAAGATTAAAAGATTAATATTATGTTACTAACTACTATACGTTTACGAGCCATCATTTACTAAGTTGATACCATAGCAACAATGGTATCAAAAATTGCTTCAGCTAAAAAAATATATATATAATAATAAAAATAATAATGTGTGTGTTCTCAAGTAACCAAAGAGACAAAGTCTCTATTAAAAAGGTAATTGGTTGCTTTAACTGTAAGGCAAGACTTAAATTCCTATGGCCACATTTAGCATTGAGCACTTGTAAAGCATATCGTGGGAGAAGGAGGGAACAACAACAGCGAGGGACCATAGTGAGTTGTGGTTCAAGAAGAGAGCAAAACTAGATGGCATGCTTCTGTTGAAAAGGGGCAGTTTGCTAGCAAAGCAAAGGATGCAAAATTGGGGAAGGTAAACTGGTGTCTAATGTCATCAGTCAATAGTAAGTTGACTGTAAATGACCTAGTAAAAGTAATAATACGCTTTCAGTTCACACTTCTGTTCTGGCAATATCAATCAAAATGTCCTTTTTTGTTTGTGTCCGTGATATAATTAGCATTTTAACCTAAATATCCATCACATGTTGACTCGCCAACATAACTTAAAGTTTTGCTTGAAGACCGATCTTACTATGTGTTGTGTAAATTAAATCTGACTGTGTTTAACAATACCTTTAGGAAAGTGCTGGAGTCTTTGTACACCTCTTCATACGGCCCGCTCTCCTCCAGCTGCTGGGGCTCGACATCTTCCTGTAACACCACGCAACGGATCCAAGATCAGTTGGGTACAGTCCTTACCTGATCTAATCTAAATTAATTTAGCTCTCACTCACCCTTTGCTCCACCACGTCCTCCTCTGGATCCTCATCCTCATTTTGGCCCTTTCTTTTAGCACAGGGGACTGATGTGTGAAATGATGCCCTACAGTACCATAACACAGAGCAAAGGATGACTGACCCTATCAGAAAATATTATCACTCTGTTCCGATTTGTTATGAAGGTAACTCCATCATATACACTGGTGGCCAAAAGTTTGGAATAATGTACAGATTTTGCTGTTTCGGAAGGAAATTGGTAATTTAATTCACCAAAGTGGCATTCAACTGATCACAAAGTATAGTCAGGACATTACTGATGTAAAAAACAGCACCATCACTATTTGAAAAAAGTCATTTTTGATCAAATCTAGACAGGCCCCATTTCCAGCAGCCATCACTCCAACACCTTATCCTTGAGTAATCATGCTAAATTGATCATAGAAACTCACTTGCCATTATATCAAACACAGTTTAAAGCTATTTGGTTCATTAAATGAAGATTAACATTGTCTTTGTGTTTGTTTTTGAGTTGCCACAGTATGCAATAGACTGGCATGTCTTAAGGTCAATATTAGGTCAAAAATGGCAAAAAAAGAAACAGCTTTCTCTAGAAACTCATCAGTCAATCATTGTTTTGAGGAATGAAGGCTATACAATGCTTGAAATTGCCAAAAAACTGAAGATTTCATACAAAGGTGTACACTACAGTCTTCAAAGACAAAGGACAACTGGCTCTAACAAGAACAGAAAGAGATGTGGAAGGCCAGATGTACAACTAAACAAGAGGATAAGTATATCAGAGTCTCTAGTTTGAGAAATAGATGCCTCACATGTCCTCAGCTGACAGCTTCATTGAATTCTACCCGCTCAACACCAGTTTCATGTACAACAGTAAAGAGAAGACTCAGGGGTGCAGGCCTTATGGGAAGAATTGCAAAGAAAAAGCCACTTTTGAAACAGAAAAAGAAAAGGTTCGAGTGGGCAAAGAAACACAGACATTGGTCAACAGATAATTGGAAAAGAGTGTTCTGGATCTTAACCCCATTGAGCTTTTGTGGGATCAGCTAGACTGTAAGGTGCGTGAGAAGTGCCCGACAGGACAGCCACATCTATGGCAAGTGCTACAGGAAGTGTGGGGTGAAATGTCACCTGAGTATCTGGACAAACTGACAGCTAGAATGCCAAAGATCTGTAAAGCTGGCATTGCTGCACGTGGAGGATTTTTTGATGAGAACTCTTTGAAGTAGTTTAAGAAGTTCTGAACATTTTTTTCAAATTGTAATAGTAATTTTTCACGTTATTAATGTCCTGACTATACATTGTGATCAGTTGAATGCCACTTTGGTGAATAAAAGTACCAATTTCTTACCATAAGAGCAAAATCTTTACATTATTCCAAACTTTTGGCCTCCAGTGTAGCTTGTTTCACTGTTTTTGCTCAATTTGCGGGCAATTCAATTGTTCATTCTTACGCAACTACCCAAGTGTATTGTTACAAACGGGCACACGTTAAAAACACACCTGCATGTTTCTCTGGTCTCCTCGATCTCTTTTTGTTCATCTTTGCTGTTGAGAACAGCGCCGATGCTGTCGGGACTCTCTGCCCCGAGCTGCAAAACAAAAACATAAAACCACATTGCGCAAAACCCACCATCTACACTTATAAACAGAATGCCAGTGTTAGAGTGGCAATGTTTGCTAACACGGGCTTAACGAGGCAAGCTTAAATGTAGCATTTGTTCACCTGTTGTGCAAGAAGCTGCCGTCTGAGCTTCTGCCTTTCCCGTATTTCCTGCAACCGGCTATTCATGTCAGTAATAATACACAAGAAAGTGACTTCTCGTGTAATTTTCTAATGAATTTAAAAAAATGAAAGGTAGCACAAATTCACTGAAAACCTTAACTTGTGGAGCGGTCGCATATATATTACGTCATCACATTACCAGACGCGGAGTCTGACGTCGGTAAAAAAAATTTAAAAATAAAATAAAATAAAAAATTACGTCGGTAAACAGAAATGATGGCAAGAATATCAAAATTATTTTTATGAGTGTAAAAAATATTCAATCCTTTCCGGAGGATTTACGTTTTTATTAGTCTTCCTATATCATTTTAATAATGTTATAACTGTAAGATATCTTTCTAAAATTTTTTGTTTTACATTGCAAACACTTTATTCATAAGAACACATTTCACAATATTCTAACTGTAATATATAATCTGATAAAATCTCTATAACTCATAAATAATAACACTAGCACATTTCTGAAGGATTTTGACCTTGTTTTTCTTTGTAATTGTGTTTTGTTATTTAATTTCATGTTAATGTTTATACTTTTATACTTATTTTTTAATTACTGTACAGTAAATGATAAGGACATACATATTTCTCTTTCTCTCTCTCTCTCTCTCTCTCTCTCTCTCTCTCTCTCTCTCTCTCTCTCTCTCTGTTTTTTCCCCAATGCAGGGCTAACTGTTGTTTGTATAATATGCAATAAATAAAAAAAGGCAAGAATAACAAGTTTTTAATGTTTTATGACCTTGTTTTTGTTTCTGATTGATTATTTATTATTTATTTTCATTTTAATTATTATTTTTATATAACTTATTTTCATGCATTATAAATTATATCTGTTTTTACTTTGATTCTTGGTCTTTTCCCACTTTTTCCTGTATTTCTCAAATGCAGATCTATCTGTTCTCTCTTCATGTAATGTGCGAAAAAGAGACGTCAGTGGGCAAATATTGCTTAATTGTGCCTCTGTTTATTTATTAATTTATTTATATTAATTAATTTATACTTGTAGAACAGTATTTTGTTTGTACTACTATATTGCAATTTGATCTGATCTACTGTATATCTAGCAAAGGAAGATCAAAAGTTGCAAATGTTCCTTTTAGACTTTGAACATTTTATTCAGTCTTGTAGAACTTTATGTAATAAAAATAATTTACATTGGTAAGGTATTATGTATTTTGTAAAGTGTGAACTTGGTTGTAATCTACTATTGAGTAATTCTGTTTGGCTTGCAAAAGTTTAAAGATCTTCAGTAAATTATATAGTTATTATAATTTTGTTTTTATATATGCAATTATTTAATGTACAATATCATTTATAAATATATAATATACAACTAAAGAAACTCAGAAAGGAAAGACCATCTACAACCCACTTGTCTTTTTGTATATCCAGCAATTTAGTTATATTTTACAGACGCCAGAGGGCAGACAAGAAGCTTTGCATCGGACTTGGCCGTTGCTGATATAATTCCTGAATGCTGCTTGAACAGGAGAAGAGTTCACACATTCGAAAAGACCAACGGTGATGACCTTTTTTTTTTTTTTCAATGCCACAAGACCAAGAGGTATTACACATAGTCACATCATTTATAACATAAAAGTTGCCAGAATGAATATTTTTTTATTTTATTTTATTTTTTACATAAAATTAATAAAAAACATTACATGTTTTTAGTGCTTTTTGATTTTTGGCTTGTTCCAAAAGGGTTATATATGATTTAAAATCATTTATAAAAAAATAAATAATAAACAAAAATAATAAAAAATTGGGTTTACAAAGCGTCCATTTCTTCTTGTGTATATGATATTTTCCTAATAAAATAAATAACTGCAGAATTTATTGCTGTTTACATTCCAATGTGTTATTTTGAAAGTTAAAAATTCCATCAAATACATACATTTCTATTACACAACCCAGTTTTCTATTAATATAAGTTTCTAAATCCTTCCAAAATACTCTTGAGTAAACACAATGTTAAAACAAATGCAGAATTGTTTCTTTTTTCAGTCCACAAAATTCACAGGTATATGAAATTTTAAGCTTAAATCTTTCCAAAATATGCTTAGCTGGATAAATCCTATGCAATATCCTGTAAGATACTTCTTAATTTTGTTGTTGTTACAAAATTTATTTTGTATTTTCCATGCTTTATCCCAGTAAATATTGCCAAATAATGAAGACCAAAAAAATCTTGCAGCAGGAAATGAAATAGAACAAAGAGCAATTCTTATGACCTTATTGCTACATGTTTACCACTGTGATGACTATACAGACACTAAATTGTAGCGTGATGACGTAGCGACAATTTCCGGGACGTACTGGATGTTTTTCATGTGCACGCCCACAGCTACAAATTATATATGATTCTCTTTTAAATATTATGTAATTTAATGTTGTCAGAACGGCATATAGCCTATACGGAATTTTGTTTGACAGGTTATATTAACCTAGTGGATAACTAAAAGTGAGTAGTTTAACTACTGCCGGTAGATCTGTGTCTGCATAAGCTTTAATGTATAAATGTATCCATATACCGTAACAAATGTTATTTTCTCTTTGGCAGCTTCAAAGTTTAGTGTTTATTTTAAAGACTGGATACCTGCATTGTTTTGTACTTTATCTCCACAAATTGCTCTACTTGTGCCGTACCTTAATCGACCATAGCAGGATACATAAAGATACTTTTTATTCTTGTCATCTTAAGTCATATTATATAATAATATATGTGTTCCACATAATTTCGTTTTGGGGAAAAAATCTACTAGCCTACACATTTTTTATTTGTCCTTTATGTTTTGCTGTCCAAAATGTAAGGTTTAGAGACTGAAAATAGCCTATCTATCTGTAGCCTAACTGTATAATTATTATTCTTTTGTTTTATAGAGATGTTGAAGCAGTCCTTGGCATGTAATCATCATTAATGTATGAATCAAATAAAGGCTATAGCCTATATTTCTCTGTCCCTCTGTGATATATGTGACAGAGTATAAGACATGTTACACTAAAATAAGATTTTAATCCCAAATCAAATTAAAGAAGAAATACCACTGTATGTCCTCGAAACATAATCAAACAAATAAAAAAACATACAGTTGAAGTCAGAAGTTTATATACACTTAGGCTGAAGTCATTAAAACTCATTTTTTAACCACTCCACAGATTTAATATAAGCAAACTATTGTTTTAACAAGTCGTTTAGGACATCTATTTTGTGCATGACAAAACTTAACCCTTTCTAAGAATTGTTTACAAACAGATTGTTTCACTTTTAATTTACTATGTCACAATTCCAGTGGGTCAGAAGTTTACACCAAGTTAACTGTGCCATTAAGCAGCTTGGAAAATTCCAGAAAATGATGTCAAGCCTTTAGACAATTAGACAATTAGCTTCTGATAGGAGGTGTACCGAATTGGAGGTGTACCTGTGGATGTATTTTAAGGCCTACCTTCAAACTCAGTGACTCTTTGCTTGACATCATGGGAAAATCAAAATAAATCAGCCAAGACCTCAGAAAAAAAATGTGTGGACCTCCACAAGTCTGGTTCATCCTTGGGAGTAATTTACAAATGCCTGAAGGTACCACGTTCATCTGTACAAACAATAGTACGCAAGTGTAAACACCATGGGACCACGCAGCCATCATACTGCTCATGGAAGGAGACGCATTCTGTCTTCTAAAGATGAACATAGTTTGGTGAGGAAAGTGCAAATCAATCCCAGAACAACAGCAAAGGACCTTGTGAAGATGCTGGAGGAAACAGGTAGAAAGTATCTATATCCACAGTAAAATGAGTCCTATATCAACATAACCTGAAAATCTGCTCAGCAAGGAAGAAGACACTGTTCCAAAACCACCATAAAAAAGCCAGACTACAGTTCGCAAGTGCACATGGGGACAAAGATCTTGCTTTTTGGAGAAATGTCCTCTGGTCTGATGAAACAAAAATTGAACTATTTGGCAATAATGAACATCGTTATGTTTGGAGGAAAAAGGGTGAGTCTTGCAAGCCAAAGAACACCATCCCAACCGTGATGCATGGGGGAGGCTGCATCATGTTGTGGGGGTGCTTTGCTGCAGGAGGGACTGGTGCACATCATAAAATAGATGGCATCATGAGGAAGGAAAATTATGTGGATATACTGAAGCAACATCTCAAGACATCAGCCGTGAAGAAAACTCCATTGTAAATGGGTCTTCCAAATGGACAGTGACCCCAAGCATACCTCCAAAGTTGTGGCAAAATGGCTTAAGGACAACAAAGTCAAGGTATTGGAGTGGCCATCACAAAGCCCTGACCTCAATCTGATTGAAAATGTGTGGGCAGAACTGAAAAAGTGTGTACGAGCAAGGAGGCCTAAAAACCGGACTCAGTTACACTAGTTCTGTCTAGAAGAATGGGCCAAAATTCCAGCAACTTATTGTGAGAAGTTTGTGGAAGGCTACCCAAAACGTTTGAACTAAGTTAAACAATTTAAAGGCAATGCTACTAAATACTAACAAAGTGTATGTAAACTTCTGACCCACTGGGAATGTGATGAAAGAAAGAAAAGCTGAAGTAAATCATTCTCTCTACTATTATTCTGTCATTTCACATTCTTAAAATAAAGTA
The DNA here is from genome assembly GCF_019703515.2 of Myxocyprinus asiaticus. NCBI lineage: Eukaryota > Metazoa > Chordata > Actinopteri > Cypriniformes > Catostomidae > Myxocyprinus > Myxocyprinus asiaticus. The sequence goes on along the minus strand of NC_059351.1, from coordinate 5,181,164 downwards.
GTGATCCTAACTGACCTAAGACAGGGAATGTTTTCTACGATTAAATGTCAGGAATTGTGAAAAACTGAGTTTAAATGTGTTTGGCTAAGGTGTATGTAAACTTCTGACTTCAACTGTATATTAGTCATCATCCATACCAAACAAATTCACTTCAAATGCTCAGAAACCTCTCATATTCTTTAGAAGTCTAAAATCCCTGGTGCTCAAAGTTATTAGTATGCTATACTATAATACTAATCAAGGGCGTAGCCTGAAAATTACTTTTGGGTGGGCCTCAATAAAAATGGATGGGTCAAGTTTTCGCCAACATTTTTTTAAACCTAGTTTTCATTAACAACAGGGAAGTGGCACATTCAGAAATTTCTTTAACACTTTCAGAAATCAGAATTTATGCATTTTTATACTATTTTATAAATATATTTTAATTAAAGAATAATCTTTAATATTCGATGTGGGCCCAGGCCCACCCTTGGCTACTCCACTGCTACTATATATATATATATATATATATATATATATAAAGTTTAAGGAAATATTATTGCACTCTCTCACTTTTTATTTAGACTACACATAACGCTTCATACTGCACACGCTGAATAAAATGTTTGCATTAAAACATCCAGTATATCACGGCTCCAAATGTTTTGATCCATTAAAACATAGATTTAATCCACTACATAATGGATGTCCGTGACGTAGTAAAAGACATCCACTACGTCATCGCGCTACAGTCCGCAGCGAGGATCTCTTGGAATAATGCCCAGACTGAAATAACGTGGCAGGCTCTCATTTAAATTCAGGTTCTGGGTAGATAACACGTGTAGAAAAGAGCGTGCAGCATCATTCAGAAGCCTGTGTGTTTTGGTTGTGATTCTATATCTTTAGTTGTTGTGAAGTGATTTATTTTTTTTTTTTTAATGAATGACCCAGGGAATTTAGGCCATGTAGCGAGGATTTGAGTCGTTGTTTCAGAGAAGATCTTCTATGCTTCTCAGATTTAATTCATAATGTTGAAACCTCAAAAAAATTCTTTAACAATGCAACTGCCATGAAAAATATTTAGGTTATGTTGCACCTTGAAACTCTTGATGGAAAAACAGCAATATTGATTTTTGACCTTTTTCCTCACCAAGGACTGTTCTCTGGGGACTGAATCATCAATAT